>NC_141161.1:2844724-4054586 GCF_053477565.2 Lygodium microphyllum | reverse complement strand
ATGAGCGATGAGGAGTTTCAGGAGATGATGGCACGTATGTCTCTAGATCAGCTCGCGAGATTCAGAGAGATAGCAGATCAGGAGCTGTCTCGTTCTTCGTCAGGGCGCTCTGCTAGATCAGCTTCAGCGCGATCAGATGCTTCAGCTTCGAGCAGATGATCTCGACGCTCGCGACTTGGGCCAGAGGGAGGGACTGCGACTGTAGGAGGATCAGGGGGGTGCTGCTGTGGAGACACGGACGCTGCTGTGTCTTCGTCTCATCATTCAGCTAGAGCTCGGTCACCTCTAGGATTTGTCACACCTGTGGGGACGTCCACTCCAGTTACTCCGGCTTTTGCGCAGCCGTCGGCAGATGTCACGCCTTTTGGTGGCACTCCTTTTGGTGGCACTCCTTTTGGTGGCACACCCTCTGGTGGCACGGCACCCCTTTGAGTGGCACTCCGGGAGAGGGTACTCCCGTCGGTACACCGGATGTTCAGGGGTCTCCTGGATATGCCCAGGAGCATGGACGGAGATGGGAGAGGGCCCATACAAGGCACACTCCTAGGGATTATGGATACCTAGTGGATGGCAGGTCAGGAGCCATCATCATGAATGATGAGGGGAGGAGGGTGATGGCTCGCATGAGGGAGTTGTGCCAACAAGTTTTTCGGCACAACGTCCTGGATCATTGGAGGAACATACCGGAGGGGAGCAAGGAGTACATAGTAGCATCCTTGCACGAGGAGTTCCCGGTGCCAGCCGCAGTGGATAGATTCTTTACGGGCTGGATGATGGATTGCATGCGTGCATACATGTCACATAGACGATCCGACGCACGCAAGGCAATCAAGAGTGGGGCTCCAAAGCCCGAGTGGTTAGATGCAGACGACTGGCACCGACTGAGGGAGGAGGCTACAAATTCGCCAGGACGTTGGAGTCAGCAGCGGGAGGCGGCGAGGGCACGAATCGAGGCCGGATCGGTACATCATCTTGGGAGTGGCGGCCACAGGACATATTTGGAGGACTTTGTAAGATTCTCTTGTCTCAGATCATTGATCGACCGATTGTATAGACGCGGCGGCCCAGTAAGTCACTCATCTTTCTTGTCTGTAGTTACCATGAGATATTTGAATGCATTATTGTATGGTGGATTGATATGTTGTTTCTTTTTCTGCAGAATCCGTTTGATGCTCCTTTACAGCGGGAAGAGCTTTCGGGGGACGATGATTTGTAGCTTGCCCTTGGATCCTTAGAGCTCACATACCTTTAGTTTTTAGTCGCCCGATCTATGTAGACATTTTCTATGTATTAGTGATATTGTTTTATGATTGTACCAATCGCATTTTATGCGATATCATGTATTTATTTCATCCATCAGTTTTATGATTTTAGTATACATTCTTTTTGTTTGCAAACGCTTTGTATGCAGCAGTGCAGAAACTATTTTGTATGGCTCTCATACAGCACACAGTGCTATATGTGGCAGGGCAGCTTGTTGCCCTGCCACAAAATATTTTTTTTCTCTGTTACCGTCGCTATTTGCGTCACAAATTTACTGCACACGTCGCTATTGTCATCGCTATCAGCGTCGCAAATTCTCTGTAACCGTCGCTATATGCGTCGCTATTTACGTCACAAATGCGACGCATATCGCGACGGTTATAGCGACGATTCTATAGCGTCGTCAATAACGACACTTTTTGCGACGACGGGGGCAAATTTTGTTGTTTGTATTTTCGCCACTTTAAACGTCGCTATAAGGTCTATATCTTGTAGTGCTTGCATTCTCCATCCATTCTGCATGACCTGTCATGTGGTTCGATGCACCTGAGTCAACATACCATACATTGTTGCTTTCTTCTTCACTTGTCACAGAATTGTTCATGTGCTGCACCATAAAAAAATGCTCATTTCTGTTATCACCCTGTCTACTAGAAGATGCATAATTCTCTTGTTGCAATTTTCCATTCATGATGTCATTCTGCTTTTTATAGTAGTCTTTAGCCATATGTCCCATTTTACCATAGTAGTAGCATTCAACATTGCTGTTTGCATTTTGGCCTCTTTGCCATCTACCATGACCTCTTTGGCTCCCCCTGCCTCTAGAGTTACCACGTCCTCCTCCATAGGACTGGTTTTCTTGAGTTTGCTGCATATTTTGATTTCTACCATGGCCTCCAGATCGGCCTCCTCTACCTCTGCCTCTACTCAAATGCTGGAAGAGGTAGAGGCAGAGGTAGAGACAGTTTCTTTTGAAGTTTCTCCTGAAGAAGATGCACCACCATTTCTCTGCTCCTCAGAAATTAGAAGAGCAATCAACTCCTCAAAATCAGGAAATCTTTCACGGATGGAAATCGATGTTCGGAACTGTGCATAATCCTTTCCTAGATCATTCAAGGTCACAGAAACTAAATCATCATCTTCCACTGGCGACCCAATGGAAGCAAGTGCATCTGCAATCTTCTTCACCTTCATGTGGTAGTCATTGATGCTCATACTTTCTCTTTGCATATTGTGCAACTCTTGCTTGAGCTGCATTTTCTTGGCTTGCATATTTGTGCTATACATTTTTGACAAAGTATCCCATGCCTCCTTTGGCATACTTGCATCCTGAATATGCACAACCATAGATTCTGAAATGCTGATAGACAGCCAATACATAACTTTCCTGGCTCTCTCGTGCCATGCTTTAAATGCCTACATTTGCTGTTGATTGGGAACATCAGGAAGAACTGGTTCTTCTTCATTTCTTGCAACAAATTCCCAATATCCTTTTCCCATAAGGAAATTCGTCATTCTAAACTTCCATGCTTGGAAGTTGTTATTGTCAAGCTTTTCAATTACAATCTGTGAAAGAGAATCAGACGCCATTACAAAACTCTGCAAAAAATTCTGTCACTGCAAAAAACACAGCTTCACCCTCACAAGGGCAAATCTGTAAAACTGGAAAAAGTGGTATTTGACCACACAGTCACTTCCTAGTGATGATTTTGCATAAACAGGAACCAAGGATGATTCTGTAACTCCCAATGTCTCTGCACACAAGCATACGATTCAACTTCTGTGGTAACTTTTCACCAACCTGTAGAACAGTGGTCGCACAACATAAAACAGGGCTTTTTCCTGAGTGCGTGCAGAAAACTTTCGCCTTCAAAACAGGCCCTGAAATGGCCTCTAATAAAAAAAACAGGCTCACCGAGGGCTAAAGCCCCTACCTATAGGATATACTGCCCTCTTGCTTCATCGCGAAGGGCGTCTCAACCTAAGACAATGCACTCTTGCACTTTCTGGCTGTGCTACCTGTAGAGACTTGCTCCCAAACCAGAAAAATGAAAGCAACACTGGTCTTCTTACCAGAACACCGCAAACTTGGCTTGCTTTCTTGAGCTCCTTACCACGAACAAGGCTCTAATACCATGTCAAGATTGTGGGAGAGAAGGAAGGAGTCTCACTTGTAGCTTTCTTGCTTGCATAATGGGGGAATACACATAGAGGTGGAGGCTGAAAATAGTTTTTTCTCTTCTTAGTTGTGTAAGCCAAAAAGAACTCTTATACAAAGAAATAGAAGAACCCTATATATGGGTCTCAAACCAAACTCAACTAACTAAGGTGGCATACTAATTGAGCCACGAACTAGAGTAGATAAGGATAGCTATCATCTGGCTATTATTCATGGGCGGTGTACCAACCGCATCTGCAACTAACAAGTTGGTGACATAAATGCACAATGGTCACCCTGGCATATCACGAGTGGAGCTCGATATCTCAACATCCTGAGGGTCCAAATCCTAGGCATGCAAGGTACTAGAGCAGAATGTAGTTTTGGAGGTGGTTTACACTCTCATAGTGGTAACACTGCCGATTGCAATGCCACACACAGGGCTTGGAGGATTTGGCATGGTACGCAAAATGGGCATATTGCATTTTGGAAGAAGTCAATCGTTGTGATACGATATGCACTTCATCATCTTCTTCCCTTTTCTCCAAAAATAAGAGAATTTTTTTGAAACTTTTGATGGCCAATCTCAAAAACCTTCTTTTCTTGCAAGTTCCATAGCCACCTCTTTTCTCAACTAGTGCACCAAATGAAGATCACCTTGCCAGACACCAAGAGAGACTCGAGCTCAGTATTCTTATAAGCGGTTCGTCAACGAATTGAGTAGGTGGGTGCTCCAAGTATGAAGTACCTTATGGTTCCATGTCAATATCCTGACACAACTCCACATACATTGGGCTCCTCCTCCATCTGATCCAGTACCACCCCCTCCACCTTCAGACGATTCAAAACCCATTGATATAGAGGATCTTGATTCCCCTCCTCCATTGGTCATTCAGCGGAAGCACTTGAAGCATGTAGCAGAAAAAACTCCCCCAGTCATTCCCTCAGTAATAGTTCCTGCTACCTCTAGAAGTGACCTTCCTGCCTACCTCACATGTAACAATTTATTTAGGGCACATCAAGAGGGTTCTTTCAAAATATCAGTTCCTTCACTGAACAATTTATTTTCAGGGGATGCCATTCCTTTCCTTTGTGATGACATCTAGAGTTCTATTGAACTCTCAGTGACAACTTGTGTTCAACAGTTATATGCTTCTTTCTATGAAGAATTGATGCAATCCAAAGACCAGTTGCATAAGGCAACCACAGAATTAGCCTCTGCTAAAGACACTCTTGCCGATCTATTTAAGCAGATGGAGTAGTAGACCCAAATGATTGAGATACAGAGAGAAGAAATATATTCTTTGAAAACTCAGTTAGAAGAAGCTCAGTCAGAGGTCACTAGAGTTCTGGAAGAGAAAGAGAAAATGTCCAAAGAAGCTCAAGAGTTTAAGACTCTTTTAGATACAAAATTGTCAGCTTTGCAGACTGCTCATAATACATTGGAATCCCGAGCTTCCCAGATTAAGCACTTGCAGGACCAACTGGCGCAGTCACAGTCCATTCCTCCAAGCCCCAGTGTTCCTATGATTCCTTCTATATCTCAGCAGGACATGGCAGTTCTCTAGAGACAGGCCACATTATATCCATTGTTTCAAGATAAAGTGAAAAGATTGCAGTTCTCTAGAGATAGGCATTCTCTAGAGATAGGACATGGTAGTTCTCTAGAGATAGGCATTCTCATAACGATCAAAAGGTCATTCCAAAGCTTTGTATGAATGTCAATGTAAACATTGATTTCCAACAGTTGGATGTCCTATATTTTCATGCCCTATGACTACCTAGCAGATACCTTGTTTTGCTAGAAAGGATGTGCTTCCTTAAGTTCTTTCAAATTCCTCCCAAGACATTTGTGGATGAGTCCTTATCCATGGATCGTTTTCAAAATCACCAAGGCTTCAAAAGGGATCACCTTCATTGATACCTTTGCAATGTATTTTGGATGATTCTTAATGATATATATCTCTTTTGGGAGGTATCATTCAAATGGTTGTGTTTGTGTGTGTGCTGTATTAATTTTTATGTGATGAGTTCGTGCTGGTTGAATAATTTGTTCGAGAGCTCTCTTTTCAACTATTGATGGTGATGGTGGATGGCAAGCCTACGATGGAAAGCTGAAGAACCTTTTATATCCTTTAAAAATTTGTTATGACTTTATATTGTTTATCAGATGTGTTAATGAATAATGAAGTTTTCCTTTAGTAGTATTTTTTTCTAGAGATACAGGTAATAAGTTGGGGTTGTGGTGGAGTGATTATTGAAGACACTAAGGAAGATTAAATTGAGCTCCTTAGTAAACTTATATTTTTCTTTTCCTTAGGTCGCGAGGACACTTCCTTTCTAAGTGTGTCGATATGTTTAGAGTGGAAAAAGATTGAATTTTTGACTCTCTTTTTTTTGAGGTCTCAATGATAGATTTTTTATGGATTTAGAGTGATGCATGGTTTTTAATGAAAGTGTTTGAGAGTGTTTTGGATGATATTGATTATGTTTTGGAAGCTCATGATGATTTTTAGTGGAGATATGAAGCTCTGTGATGATCTGATAGGTTCTATTGAGGTTCTGATTAGTTCTGATACCTTCTGTATAGCCTTTGTTTTGTTTTGATTTTCTTCTGTAAGAAGCATGGATTGATAATTGATGAAGATTGAAATCTTTTGAAATCTTATTGAATATTTTTAAATAGTTTGGAATGGTTTTAGTATGAGTTATGAGGATTTGATGACCTTCTGTAACCCTCTGTAAATCTTCTGTCTCTGTTCTATATCTGCTCTATCTTTGTTTTGTATTTGGTATGTTCTTGTTCTGTACTGTTCTATAGATCTTCTGTAAGTATTCAGTATAATGTATGTGTGACTTTGGAGAAGTTTTCTAACCTTTGGAAAGGATGAATCTAAGTTCAAAAGAGCTAAAACAAATGGAAGAAGCAGCTGCTGAAGATTGATGAGAAGATTGGAGTGTTAGTGACAGTAATGAGCTATGAAGAGACACTGTAGTGACTCTAGTGCCTCTTCGTATCAGACATACCTCTTGGGAGGTGTATCCAAGACCTAAGAAGGATTATTGAGAGTCATTATTGAGTATTTTAGTGAGGAGATGATGTGCTATTGAGAGAGAGAGAGAGAGAGAGAGAGAGAGAGAGAGAGAGAGAGAGAAAGAAAAGAAAGAAAGAAAGTTATATTAATGTCTTCTAAAGACCAAAAATGGCCTATGAGACAAATTGTGATACAATTGATGAGGTCCAGCTATCCAAAATAAAAGTGCTGAATGAAAAGCTAAAAACTGGAAACTGAAAATACGGTGCTGTGAGTGTGATAAGTGTCGTATATGTGTATGTGCGTATGTAGCTCTGGTACTCCAGATAATGGCTACAAAAGGGGAACAAATGTCGACTGTGATAGGGGAACAACTGTCGGCTGTGATAAAGTGGTGCGATGTGTATATGTAACAGATACAGGGAGATATACTATCCTGGGATGTAGTAGCAGTCGTCGAAGTCGCTAATAGCAGGTGATCCCTCTTGGATGTAGGATGTGGTACATCGGCGGTGGAGAAAGAGCAAACTGGAGATCTGAGATCCAATGTGTCGAGTGTCGTCGGATCTCAGTCTGCTGTCGATGTAGATCAAGAATCCTCCGGATCTCCTGTCGGTGTGGCTGTGGGGTTCGAAACCCCCGGATCCTCGTGCGGCATCGGGTACGCTGGTCCTCAGCCTGCTGTAGTGTGAGCCCGGAGGTCTGGCTGGAGGCTGGTATAGTAGCTCTCACTCTGTCTGTCTGAAAGAACTGTGTAATAGTCGTCTGGGTGGGCCCCTCTCTGACTGGGACCTGCTGTGTGCTCTGCTCTCTGATGTGCCATGCCTCTCCCAGAAAACAGCCAAATGATTTCTGATCCATATCAATCATACATCCCTGAAGTGAGCTGCTCAATGTGTATCTAGATCTCAACTCTGAGTATGCCGGGCATCTGAGAACAAAATGCTCCTCACTCTCCACCTCTGATCTGCAAAGGGGGCATATCCTCTCCTCCCGTGGGATGCCACTGGCTCTGCCACTCTCAATCATAAGCTGATGTGATGATACCCTGACCTGTCCAATAAGAACTCTCAATCGATGTGGCAGAGATAGCCAATTTCTATCAAAACAGTGTATTTGTATATGAGAGATTGAGAGAGAGAATTATGAAGGCATTGAAGATGAATACTATGTGATTGATTTCCATTAAAAAATGGTGTATTCTTTTATATTCATTGTTATATTGATGAATTTTATGAAGATGTTGAAGATTATGGTTGATTCTATCAAATCCGTGGAAGATATTCTCGGGGGGTTCACTATATATATATAATCTATATAACGTGCATTCATGGCCTATTTATAAATATCCTAATCTGTGAATTTTTCTTGAATAAAACACAACCCTTTTCTATTCAATCTGTAAGTAACCCCTTTATATGACACCCTTCTATATGTTTAAATGTATGAAAATTGTGTTTTAAAAACCCATTATTTTGAACTCATGTTATATTTACATATATTCATGAGTGACCCCCCCCCGAGGAGATATCTACTATGATGCTACGTGAAGATTTGTTGTTTTCTTTGTTTTGGTCATCAAAAGAATGAAATGAAAGCTTGTTGATGTTACAAGATAGATTTTCTTGTAGTAGAATCCCCTTTTCCTTGGTGTTTCTCTTGGGGCTCCATGTTTGAAAGAATGGATAGTTATGGTTGTCAATTAAATCCAAAAAATGTAAGATAACTCCACCAAAAGTGAATTTTCTTTGTCATGTGGCTTCCAAAAATGGAATTGAGCCTAATCTTGAAAAGGTTAAAGCTCTAGTTACCTTAATATCACTTGCAAATAAAAAGGAGCTTATGAATTTCATTCATAAGGTAAGATATTTGTCAAGATTCATACCTTTGGCATCTCAGTTGCTCTATCCATTGCAGATGGTAACTAAGAAAAATCATTTAGAATGGATAATAGAAGCTAAGGAAGTATTTCAACAAGTCAAGGAGATTGTAGGCCATGCATCATCGGCCCAAGAACCTGATTGGAAAATTGATTTTTTTGTGAATCTATTAGTGGGATAAGATGCTATTGGAGCCATCCTTATGCAACAAGGAAATAATTCTTGATACATGAGACCTATCTATTTTGCAAGTCGAGTGAAGCATATATTGAAATTGAATTGGTAGTGATTAATGTAATATTTGCTTGCAGAAAGTTTAGGAGGTATTTATTACCCTTTACAGTTTTGACAAGCTATACACTATTGCCCAAGCTAGTAAATAACTGAATTATTTTGAGGAGAGTTATAAAATGGATTGTTGAGCTTGGGAAATTTTAGTATAGATATCAAGTTGAGGATTCAACTTGAGCTACAATAGCACATATTTTGACTTATAGGGGAAGTTCATTCTTGTTAAAAGGAAAAATTGGGGACAAAGAAGAAGTTAAACCAAAAACAAAAAACTCATTTTTTATGTATTTCGATGGAACATATCAAAAAGCATTTCAAGTATCATCAGGAGGGATTGTAGTTTATGATCCACATGGAAAGTTGATAAGGAAAGAAATTGTTAAACTTGAGGCAAAACTTGAGGCAACCAGTAATAAAGAAGCTAAATATGAAACTTTATAAAAGAAATTGTTGTACATGAATGCTAATTGCAGACTAGGGGAAGGGCTAAACATGCCAAGCATTTTCACATAAAGTGAAAAACCCTAGAAAAACATTAAATGAGTAGGATTTTTCTAGTTTAATTGTTTGCATAACTATTTGTTTTGTTGTTTTGTAGCTAGATTTTTTGTGTTTCTCTAGATTAGGAATCATTTTTGTCGATGGATATGGGGTGTTTCTTGGAGGTTTGAATGATGAAGTCGTAGTTGTACTCGTACTCGTGATCGTAGTCATCGTCATAGTCATAGTCGTGGTGGTGGTGGTGGTGGTGGTCGTCGTCGTAGTTGTATTCGTAGTCGTAGCCGTGGTCGTGGTCGTGGTCGTGGTCGTGGTCGTGGTCGTGGTCGTGGTCGTGGTCATAGAAAAAGAGAGAGATGGAAGGAGAGGATAACAATCTAAGAAAAAAAAGAATGATAACAAAAACAAATTGTTTGTTGTAACGTAGACAAAATGGAAAATGATGCAGGTCCTGTTGTTCAAGATCACTAGACATATCTTAATCAGT
Source organism: Lygodium microphyllum (assembly GCF_053477565.2). Lineage (NCBI taxonomy): Eukaryota > Viridiplantae > Streptophyta > Polypodiopsida > Schizaeales > Lygodiaceae > Lygodium > Lygodium microphyllum. The sequence goes on along the minus strand of NC_141161.1, from coordinate 4,044,974 downwards.
GTGTCCCATGTCCTTACTCTCAATGCAAGCTGGCAATTAGACGAAAATGCCGATTGTCTATAGAACACATACGATGATTTGGTGATTTTCAATCTGAGATCATTGATCAGGCGTTTGCAGATTTTCAGCAAACGGTAAGAAAAGTTAATATCGATCATGCATTGTACTCGCAAGCTAATTGAATACCATATACAATAAGATTGGGTCTCGCTAGCAAGTTTTCTATCCAGGGAGGTGATGTCTCCTCCCAAGGAGGAGTGCACCCTTTGTGGCCAATTATAAGAGTTCGTGGGCATGCGATGGATGGAGTGCATGAGCCAATCCATCACTTGCAAGGCCAATCTATACCGTAAATGCCAGAGGAGATAGGTAACCTTCCAGACCTACCTATAATCTTGGAGCCTGAGATGGAGGCAATGATCGATGCATTGATTCCCATGGATGTCGAAACTTCTGATCCACTTAGAGAGAAAGCATCCATACCATTATATGATGGGTGCGGAGTATCTCGCCTGAAGACACTACTTGCACTCGTAAATGTGCAAGCAAAATACGGGTGGAGTGATACGAGTGTGACCGAGTTGTTTAGGTACCTTGTACGTACGCTTCATTGATTTTTTTTTCGGCACTATTATTAAAAACATTTGTGCTTTTTCAAGGTATTTATGATTTTTTTCAGGTTATTGAAATATCATATATTCCCATCTACAAATACCATGCCTGAGTCTCGTAATGATGCACAACATGTTTTACGAAAGCTTGGCATGGACTACAATAACATCCATGCATGTATCAACGATTGCATACTGTTTCGAGGAGAATACGAGACTATGAAGACATGTCCAAAGTGTGGTGCTCATAGGTATCGACAGGACTTGCAAGGGCAAACCATCCCTCAAAAACTTCTCAGACACTTTCCGCTTATCCCCCGCATAAACCACGTGTTTCGTACATCCAACATGGCGAGCTTGACAACGTGGCATGCGCAGAATAGGTCCACGGATGGAGTTCAACGAATATCAGCAGATTCATGCGCATGGAGCTACATTGACTTTACCTTCCCAGGCTTTGCCCGAGAGACAAGGAATCTTCGGCTCAGTCTTGCAATGGATGGCGTGAACCCATATGGTCTGCGCTCAACTTCTTACAGTGTGTAGCCTATAGTCCTTGTCAACTACAATATCCCTCCATGGATTTCTACGAAGAAAGGACATCTCATCCTTAGCTTACTCGTCCCCGGCCACTACAAAGTCAAAAATATGGACATGTATCTTCGTCCATTAGTTGATGAGCTTAAGATTTTGTGGGAGGAGGGGGTGCAACAACCTCCCACTTCTAGGCCAATGTACCTTTAAGTGAGATATAAAAATGAGAGAACATGTGAGAGGTATAGTATGTGATGTATGTTACCCTCACCCAATGCCCATCACCTACTTTGATAACTAAGAAATTTGTGCAAATAAAGGCACCAAAATGTGCTTGTCATAGAAACATCTTTTGTATAATGATCCATTGCAAATGTAATTCTTGTCCAAAAATTGTCTATGAAGCAATGTAAAAACAATGTGTAGTCTAAAGGCTCACATTATAAAATATTGTCCTAGGAATAGGGATGGTCAGACACTTTTGTCTCATGCTACAATGAGAGACCTTTTAGACCTTACTCTATGTATGCAAATTCAATTTTATAATTCAAGAAAGAAAAAGGAGGTGGTTGCAGCCTTGGGATTTGAGGACGTGGGAGGTTGAGGTGGCTACACCTCTCTCTTCCTTTATCTTCTCTCTCACAATACATTTCCCTCTCTCCCTCATTTGGCATAACTCTCATTTCTCATTCTTATTTCTTTCTCTCTTCTGCTCCTTTGCAAGATCTCATGGAGAGTGTAGAAGAGGAAGAGAGTGAGGATGGTTTTCATTGATCTATTTCTTGTGTGCCATCTCCTTGTGTGTTTTGAGGCATGGTTCTTAGTGAGAAGAAGAGGGTTTTCTTGTAGGTTTTTATGGACAACAATGTATTTGCACCCATAGGTGACATTGGTAACATTCCCTCTGGTCACTTTGACAAAATGTTGATCCATCTTCGTAAGCAGGTAAGTACTCCAGTCAATAGCAACCCCTTTTAACACCATCCTAGAAGCTGTGAAGAGCTCCTTGGACAAATAATGAGATGGTGTCTTGGCAGGTATGAACCTGTCTTGGAGACATTGGCAGACTAGCTTCTAGATAGGATCAATAATCATTGAGAAAGGCACTCCTAAAGTGTTAATCACCTTCTTGACATTAAGGGCCTCTTTGGTCTACTTCTATAAAACAACTTGAGAATCTCATCATTTGAGAATAATTTTTTGGCTGTAACAAAGGGTTCTCCTTTGTAGAGAAGAGACAAAGCCTTCTCTAATCCTTTAGGTGTCAAAACCATGGAAGTACCACGAACCAGGCTTGATTTTTTACTGTATGATGTAAGAAATTCATCACACAGAGATGGATCATCTGGAATCAAAGGGAGTGAAGCAGCTACGAAAGTTGCAAGGCTTGCTTTCGCTATAGGCTCAAAAGTTAGTAGGGAAGAATAATCCCTACTGATCAATGGGACATACTGAACATGAGGAGGAGCTTGAGGTGCCATTCAGATGGAAAACACACACATCACAAACATAGACAATCACAGAGAATGCCTGCAAAAATAACAAAATAGCAATAAAAAAGAAATTGATCAAAACAAGTACACACACCAATTGACCACCCCAAACAACCCACATCCTAGAGAAAATTCGGCATGATTCCTACACATATGCGACTGAAAGCTTCATGCTATGCAATAAGCAGGCACCCAAGACCTCTTATCAGGCAAAAAAGAAAAAACTACAAACCGCACCCATAATCGTATCACACAAACAAACCATTATACCTCAAAAACCTAATCAGGACATAACCAAAACTTTGATAAATAATATCAACTTAAAGGACTGTACGTGCCCATCCCATGAATCGTATTTATTAAAAATGGAAAAAAGTGCAGTGAGGGGAATGATTTTAATGAAGGCTTCATTTTAATAAATTATTAATAATTGTTAAAATTTTATTAGGTTGTAAATCTTTATAAGAAAATGGCGGTTCCTTCTTAAAATTTTAATTACAAATTATTAGGGTGAAGCAATGCTTAAACGAAACCCGGACTGCGATCCCCAAACTCAGGTCTCTAAATACATATTCATTAATTAAAAATTTAATGTGTCTGAAGTGCTTTTCTTTTTCAGCGCATGCATTTTTGTGACGGTTGGTTCATTTTTATTTAAAAATTATAGTGCCTCTGAAACGCACGTAGCGCATGCAAAGTGAACGGTGGGTTGGTTTTAAGTTATTAGAAAAATGTGTGTTTAGCACGAGCGTGCGTGGAAAAGTGGGTGAATAAGGTTCATTTTAACAATTAAATGTGGTTAAGGGATGACCAAAAATAAATAAAGCATGAAAAATAGATACATGGTAGGGGTGTGTATACAAGAGACTGAGGGCGCACTAAGTAGTTTCAAATGCAAGGAATCCAATCAAAAAAGTAAAAACCACTGGCTGGAAAAAATAAAGCACCTTAGTTTTTTAGTTTTTTTATTTTTACTTTTTATTTCTTTTTGTTTTATTAAATAAATATCAAAGCAATATTAGGGAGATCACATTTGGTTTAGGCAATGTTGATTATTGTTTGGGTAAAATTGTTATTTTATTAAATTTTTAATTGTAATTTAAGTGTCTTTTGATTTTGTATTTTATTTATTTATTTATTTATTTTTATTAAATTTTCTCTTTTTTGTATAATTTTTATTTTAAATATTCCAAAAGCAGTCAAATGCATTGATGAAATTTTTTGTGATTTTTTTAAATTTAATTCTGATTTTTAGGGATTTTTAATGAAATTTTCTCAATTTTTAGTGAATTTTAAAGAGATTTTGAATATTAGTATTTTTTTGCAATTAATTTGTTATATTATAATCAGCAAGATCAACCAAAAAATTACTCAATTTATTAAGAAAAATTTTTGTATTTTTTTTGTTTTTTAACTAAATTTTTATGATTTTTAAAAAATATTTTTAAGTGTTTTTAGGTTTTTTTAAAATGTATTTTTAGCGGGTTAGTGGAAAATTAAAAGAGATACCTGGCTGCGTGTGAACAGTTGTGTGTGCTCGGGGACGGTACGCACCATCACTGCACGTAGAAGACGGAACACGCGTCCTCGCGTGTGACCACACTCGCTGGCCACACCCGTACGCGCAGGCATGTTGCGTGTGGAGGGTGGGGGTAGAGTGGGAAAGGGGCAGGAATGGGTACTAACACGAGGGAAAACGGGGATTAGTGGAGGTTAGTGAAGTAAGTGAGCTAAGTTAGGTTAGGTGAGGGTAACTTAGAGTAGTGGAGTTAATTAAGGTGATTAAGTAAATTAAGTGAATTAGGTTGATCAGGAAAATTAGGATGATTAGGTAAATTAAGTTAATTAGGTAAATACACTTAATTAGGTAAATTAAGTTAGTGAGGTTGATTAAGTAAGTAAGTTAAGTTAGGTTAGTTAATAAGGTTAATTAAGGTAGATTAAGTTAATAAGGTTAATTAAGGGAGGGAGCTAACCAAGGAGAGGAGGGAGGGAGATGACAGTCGACGGCGGCGTGGTAGGGAGGAGGAGAGGAGGAGGCATTCAGCCGGCGTAGCGATGAGGCGAGGAGGGGAGGAAGGAGGTAGACGGCGGCCCGCGGCTGCATGGTGGGAGGAGGAGGGGAGGAGGAAGATTTCGAGGGCGGCGGCGTCGTAGAGGAGGAGAAAAAATTGTCCAGGGAAAGGGGATTCACAGGGATGGTGCATCAAAACTCACTGTTGGTGGAGTGAGGAGGGGTTCGCATGTAAAAGAAACACAAAAAAGACATCCGAAAACACATGGAAAAATTAATAACTAAATATCCGACAATCGGAAGAGGGGGGAGGAAAAAGGAAAAAATGGGGGAAAGGTTGGCGGGACATGGATGTTAAATGAAACAGGAATTCCGGTGAAAATAGGGCATGTTCACATGGAAAAATGTGAAAAATAGGCATGAAAAGGGCCAAAAACACGCAAAAGTTAATAGCGGACCAACTATGCATCAGAATGACAGGAAGTAAAAAGGAAAAATGTCGGAAAGAATGAGTAGGGCAGTTCGGGTACATCAAATCAGTGTTCCGAAGCAATAAAGGCACATTCACATGGAAAACCGTCCAATTTACGGGAATGGCTTAAAAAATTAATAACTTTAGAACCATCTATCGGAACAGGGGTTGGTAAAAAGGAAAAATGGGCAGTTCAAAGGGATGAACAAGAATGTAAGGTTGGATGTGATTTTCAGTGAATGTAGGATGCGTTCACATGGAAAAATGGCAAAACAAAGGATAAAGGCAAATAGTCAAGGAACGGCCCCGAGGATAGGGTGAAATAGAACGGAGGAGTGGGGAAGGGACTCCATTAGAGCACAAAAAATGAATTTTTGCATTTGGAGGTGGATAGATGTATTTCCAAGATAATATGCAGAATTGATTCGCAGGGACGCATCCCCACACTTAAGACCTTAACAGGAAGGGTAAACCAAACATCAAGGATCTAATACCACACATCAGACCAACCACGAATGTCCCCTCACTAAAAACATGACCGTCACTAAGAAACAGAAGGTGTAGGGTTAGAAAAACTTGGCCCATATTTCCGAGGAGTAATGTCAACTATCGAGGTTGCATCTTGTGTTGTTGTCGGCTGCAGGAAGTACCAAGGTGTTTTCACAGCACACGTCCTTCGTGGCAAGGACCACGCGGCAGCACCGAGGGAGGTAGTTGGTTGAAGGAATCATAGGAAATTCGTCGATGATGAGGGATATTGCACTCAACTCACGATCACTCAAATGGAATGAAAGAATAGTCACTCGTCCCATTACTAGCATCACTCAAGTGAATAATGATGAAACCCAGAGCTCACACCCAGTTTAGGAATCAACAAGGGGATGGTGTAGAGGGAATATGCCAGGGTGTACAATTGATGGTGCATTAGTGCATCCAACCCCGTCTGGCATAGGTGCAAGGAGGAAGGCCAGGGAGCCTTGTAGTGCAGTGTACAGAACAGAGTGAAGTGCCCTGTGCTGATGGCAGAGACCCATCCCATGGGTGCATAGGGAAATAGAAACGTACCTAAACGTATCTAAATCTAATGGTCGTAATGTCCCTCAATCCTCACCTATTGATTGAAAAAACACCAGTCACACTCAGCCCACCTTCTGTCTCACACTCGATTGAAAGATACAGAGGGCAGCCCATTCCTGAAACCCATTGATCTAATCCTCACTATCACTTGTGCAGAGATTATATGCCTTGTGCGCTTTTGATGGTGCATTAGTGCATCCCGCCCTGTGCTGGTATACAGTGTAAGAAGGAAGGCCATGGAGCCTTATGGTGCCATGCACATGAATAGATCGTGCGTTGTGCATTGAGAGGCCCATCCCGTGCGTGCAACACTCCGTTCACACATTTCACCTCTCATTTGATTTGAAGGGAAAAACTGGTCACTCACCCCACCCTTTGTCTCACGCTCATTGATAGATATAGAGGGCAGCCCATACTCACATCCCCATCCTATTAGGATGAAAGCTCACATCACTCAAGGGGTTGGTGATAAAGATCGTGTCGGCTATCATTGTCATCAAGATCTTGAAGATGAGGCATACCTAGGGAGGCAACCAACAAGTCTCGTACTTCAATGATTTGTAAGAAAGGTCGTCTGTTAAGAAGGACAAACGAACTGATATTGAAGAGACAACGCACCAAGGGAGGTGGCTTCAAATTACTTGCTAGAAAGGTGCTGCTGGTGAGTCAGCTATCCTGAACTGCGGGGTGTTACCACCTTTTCCATAGTCAGCTTCCCGCCCAAGGGTGTTTCCACCTTTTCTTGGAACGAGGCCTATTATGAAAGGGAATTTCTTCCTTTTCTCCCATAACAATTTTCTTTTTCTTTTTCTTTTTCTTTTTCCCTTTTTTTCATTAAGAAAGAGAGTGGTAGAGATACCATGTGTTAGGACCAACCTCGCCACCGTTGTTGGATCAGACGAGAAGAGAACAAGGTCGGGTTAAGAGGTATCTGTGAGGGGCTAGCAGAACGAGACTGCCTTATGAGGAGAATCATAAGGGCTATCAGAACCACGACGAGAGGGACAGTGCAACGCCCAAAAGGGAGAGGATAGCTCGACTGTGATTGTCAAGATCCCCAGGGAGAGAAGTACTTCTTCAGATGATAGCCATTGATCAGGAAGGGATCATCAGAGGCATCAACGGTCTGCACTTGAACAGAGCCATTACGATTGACAGCAAGTACTTTGTATGGGCCCATCCACTGTTGTTAAATCTTGCCATGAAATTTGCCAAATCTCGAATCATAGGCTAGGACAAGATCACCTTCTTTGAACTCCTTATGCTTGATGAAACTATCATGATAGGCCTTACGTCGCACTTGAGTGGTTTCCATACACTGTAGGGCCATCCACCGTATCTCATCCAAGCATTCCAAGTGCAGGAGGCGGCGTTGTAGTGACTCATCATCTCCCAAGCATTCGTTAACTGCCACTCGCAAAGAGGGCAATTCTAGTTCAACAGGAAAGACGACTTCTATACCATACACTAGCTGGAAAGGGGTTTATCTTGTAGCTGCCTTCTGGGAGGTTATGTACGCCCAGAGGCCCTCTGTAAGTCGATCATCCCAGTCGCGACGATGTGCGGCAATCGTTCTTATCACATGATCGAGAAAAGGATGTGATTGGTGACTTCAACTTGGCCATTGGTTCTGGGGTAATAGGGAGTGGACTTACGATGACGGATCTTATACAGCTCTATGAGCTCCTCCATGATTTTGTTAAGGAAATGAGTACCTCTATCACTTACCAGCTCAAGGGGACTACCAAAATGGGTGATAATATTCTCGTACATGAACATGGCTACACTGTTACTATCGTCCTGCTTCAGCACTTTAGCTTCACACCACTTTGTAACATAATCCGTACATACTAAGATGTATCTGTTATGCTTCCATCTGGTGGGTGGATCAATGGGACCCACAAAATCTATATCCCACTTCTTGAAAGGCTTTAGAGGAAGAATAGGTTGCAATGGCATGGCACTTGTTTTGGTGGGTTTCCCCATTCGCAGACAAGCATCACATATCTTACAATAGTCATATGCATCCTTGTGAAGGGTTAGCCACCAGTATCCTGCTAATAGAGCCTTCTTGGCTGCTATATCTCCTACGAAGTGTCCACCACATGTTTTGTCATGGCATGCTTTCAATACTATGCCGATTTCATCCCCTGCAACACATCTTCGCAGCACTTCATCTTTGCCTCTCTTGTACAGTGCACCGCCTAGCAAGGTATAGGGGGCTGATTCTAATAGAAGCTTTTTCTTCTCACAGCTTGAGATGCGAGGAGGATACTGTTGAATTGCCAGGAGTTTGGCTAGGTTTGCATACCAGGGAGTGACTATTTCTACTAGAAACAAGGAAGCATCAAGAAGGTCTGGATCATCTTGTTCCTCTTCTGCACTTTGAGGGATCCGTGATAGATGATCGGCTAGGACATGGGAATAGCGAGGTTAGTTAGGACCACTTCAAAATCAAACTCCTGAAATAGGAGCGACCATCTCATCAGTCGTCCTTTAACATCTGCTTTGTTCATCAGGAAGGACAATGCTTCATAATCCACATGGAACTTAAAATGTGTTGATAGTAGATAGTGTCTAAATTTCTCTAGTGCAAATACCATTGCCAAGCACTCAAGCTCTATCACTGTATAGTTCCGTTTCCTATCAGTGACCTTCTAGCTTGCATAATATATTGGTTGATCTAATTTAGAGGGGCCGTTTTGACTTGGGACAGCACCTAGCCCTTCAACTGATGCATTTGTGTGCACATGGAACTCCTTCATCCATTCAGAAGGCTGCAAGATAGGTGCTTGGATAAGGCACTGTTTTAGGGTATTAAAGGCTTCTTTATAGTCATTAGTCCAAAGGAAATCAACATCTTTCCTTAGGGGCTTATGTAGAGGGGCTGCCTTGGTTGCAAAATGTGCAATAAATCTTCTGTAGTAGCCCACATGGCTAAGAAATCCTCTCAATTGCTTGAGGTTTGTTGGTGCTATCAAGGCGGAAATCTTCTCAATCTTTGTGGAGTCTATGATAATCTCTTGTGCAAAGACAATATGACCCAAAAGAACTCCCGATGAGACGCCAACAAAGACACATTTGTCGGGGTTGAGAGAAATCCCATACTCTCGGCATCTGTCAAAACATTGCTCTAGATGTCCCAGTGCTCATGGATCAAACTATAGACACAAAAGTCATCGAGATACACCTCAATGAAATCATGCAAATGATTCTGGAAGGCAGCCATCATTACTCATTGGAAGGTGGCAGGAGCATTACACAGCCCAAATGGCATCACTCTATAGGCATAGGTCCCCCATTCTGTGGTGAAGGTTGTTTTGGATTGGTCCTCTTCTATGATTTGGACTTGGTTATATCTGTTGAATCCATCCAAGAGGGAATAGAGCTCATGGCATGCCACTGTGTCCAATAGTTGGTCTGTAAAAGGGATAGGGAAATGATCCTTCTTCATCTTCAAATTGAGCTTTCAAAAGTCTACACATATTCAAAGTTTCTCGTTCTTCTTGGGTACAACCACAATGGGTGAAACCCATTCATTGTTAGCCACTGGATAAATGAACTCGGCTGCAAGAAGTTTCAATAATTCAGCCTTCACCAGAGCAGAATAATTAGGATCCATAGGCCTTTGTCTTTGCCTTACAGGTTTGGCATTAGGCTCTAGATTAATGTGATGTTGGCATACTATGGGATCAATCCCCTTTAGATCTTTATATGACCAAGCAAACACATCTAAGTTCTCTTTGAGTAGGTCTCACAGGACCACTAGTTCTTCTTTTGGAAGGTTGAGACCCACTTTCAGGTGACATTCAGTACCGTTAGTATCCAAGAACGTCACTTGTCTTTCACCTTCCACTTCACAGATAAATGTCCCACGGATTGCTTCTCTATAGAGGTCTGACTCTTTCAAGGGAGTAGTTTCATCGTCTAATTTTCCACTAGAACCAATGTCCTCATACTGAACAGATGACTCATTTGTCTGTTGAGGTTGCTGGAAGGGTATCAAAGCTTTGTTTGCTTTTGTGTGAGTGGTAATTTCTTTTGGACTTAGAGATTCATCTTCGGAGGATGCATCCAGGAATGTCACATAGCGTGGAACTTCTAGAAGCCGAGGCTTTGATAGCTCTGGCTTCTGTTGACAAGGAGCATCATCATCATCTTTTCTCCAAAATGAAGGGTCAAGGCTACAGGAGCCACTGGTGAACTTAATTTTTATGCCTTTGATCCATTGCTTATGGAGATTCTACATACTTTGTGGTCCATTGGTCAACCCAAATGGAACCATGGTCATTCCATCCCTGAGATCTTCGGCCTCTGAGGTCTCTGTAGGGACAGCAACAAGGTCATCCACTATTAGAGGATCTTCTTCAATTACACTATCATAACCTGCTTCATTTTCTTCCTTATCATTTTCATCCTCTTCCTCTAGAGGCTGTCTCTGCTTTTGTAGAGGCTCTGTAGGAGAAGAACAGATCTTCTGCCTCTGCACTTGCTTCTGCTTCTGCTTTTGTCTCTAGCTCTGTCTCTGTTACTATCTCTGCAACTGTCATGTAACTGGGAGAACAGTACATCCATGTTTCTATTTCATTGTCAGAGGTGATTTCAGAAGTCAATTGTAGTTGAGACAGGAGGTATTATCCCATGGACAAGGACTTTGCTTCCCTTGGTAGTTGGCCTACAATGCCCACTGTTAGGGACTGTGCCTCTGTTTTCTTGGGAAATATCTATTTAATAGTCTCTTCATCTCCTAATATACCATCTGTTACTTCATTGGAGGAGTCAGTTATGACTTCGATGGATATGGATCCACTGCCTTTTTGCAATCCATACAATTTCAATGCCACTTTGTTGGGTCCTCTGCCTAGGGTTAGGGTTCCTTTGAACCAGTCCGTCCTGGCTCTCGCTTCAAAAAGCCAAGGTCTTCCCAACATTAGAGATATGAGTTCCCATAAGAATTTGGTTTGACCACCAAATAGGTCAGCCAATAGTCTTGTCCTGCAAGGGTTATTTTTATGTATGGGAGGATGCCCAACGGTTTAATTTTGCTTTGGTCTGCCAATTTGATAAGCCACTGTGTAGGTTGAATTCTTTGCAACCCTAAGTCCTTCATTGTCACATCCGTCATTATGTTTACTGATGAACCTCAATCAATCAATGCATCTGAGATAAATCATCCTTCAATCCATACACTAATCTCTGGGGTTCCCGGATCTAGGAAGGTGTTAGCCACATCTACTTCCTTTACAGGCTCCAGGGCCTTATTGGTCTTGGTCGTTGTTGGAGCGATTCTTAGTCCACATCTTCTTGTCAAGATGCTTTTGAATTTCTTTCGATAGCAACTGGGAGACAGTATCAGCAAGTGCCGAAATGTTAAGTTAGGTTTAAAAGTGTCTAGGTCTTTTACCAAGTCATATTCTTTGATAGGATCCATGGGCTTCTCTAGCCTGCTGGGGAATGGGGATACAACCATTTTCATCTTTCCTTTTTCTTCTAACAATGGCAGCATCGGCACTTCCTCTATTTCTGGAAGTGCTTCTATATCATCTATCTCCTAGACCTCTGGTCTTGTTTCTGGCACTGTCTCTATGACTCTCTATGGAACTACAGTGCTCTGTACTGCACTGTTCTGTCCTGTACTGCTCTGTCCCTCTGCTCTATAATCACATCCATAAGCTCTTTCTTGATACTTGCAATTGCGTTGGATAAGTAGTCCTTAAGATTTTCACCTCTTGAAGTACTTTTAGTAGGGTTTTGGGAAGCTTGTGTAATTACTGCATACACTGGTTGGGTCGATCAACAGGGTCCTCTGTTCTGATTCTGATTCAGAGCTCCTGCTGCCGAGACTTGGGATTGTTGATTCCAATTGGTAGGGTTCCACTATTGTTAAGTCGCCATTGGAGGAACTGTTTGAGGCCACTGTTGTTGTGGTTGAACCATCATTTGAGGCACTGTCATCTATGGTGACCAGAGTGTATTAGGTGCATTATATTGCGGCACTGCTTGCATTTGGGGATAGGGGTAGGGAGCTATCCCTAGGATTGCATTTGGTGGGTATACCATTGCATTTGGTGGGTATACCATTCCTGGCATGGGAGGAGGTAAGGATCCTCTTCCTAGAGTTATTGACAGTCTTCTTCAACTTCATCATACAATCTTGCACCTTCCACTGCAGCTTACAAATTGACTGGTCTTCTCAATTCCACAAACTTGCAAACTTTTGGTTGTAGGCCTCTAAGGAACACTCCTTTCTAAATGCCTTCGTCCAAATGATTGTTAGTCTATCTCTTTAGGATGGATTCCATTCGCGAGACATAAGCTTATACTCTTTCTTCAGAGGACTGACTTAGGTTCATGAACTTCTCTCGCATCCGCTCTTCAAAACCTTCATGCCTGAATTTAGTGAGGAAGGCTAACTTCAGGTCATCCCATGTGCCAAAAGTTCTTGATGCTTGTCTCTCATACCACTGAAACGTCGTGCCCTTGAAAGTGGCGGGAAATATCACTAACCAATGCTCAAGGGTTCTGACATTGTTAGCCACACATACTACCATAAATTCTGCTACATGAAGATTAGGGTCTTCATTGTACTCTCCCTTAAAAACTGGAAATGAGACTACATTTGCTAGCCTATCATCAATATTTCCAGGACGAATCTAACTAGGAAGGGGACCTTGAGTCACCATGGGGACTTCTATAAAGAATGCTTTTAGGGCATCAAAAGAGGATTCTGCTGCGAGCTCATTCTCAGCTTTGATTTTTGCCTTCTCTCTTCTCACGTATCTCTGGACTCGTTCTAACGCTTGCCTCTTGATTGTATCATTCATCAGGGGATTGGCTCCAACCAGTTTTTCAGTACTCAACATAATAAAATCAGAGAGGGGCTTCAGTCTCTGGGGGATTATCTGGCCAACATCTCTTCTACTTCCTTCTTTTCAACATCTTTGAATTCGGCTTTCAAACCACTACAAAGGGGGAGATATTCCGTTTTAAAAGTATCAAAACTCATTCTTCTTAGGATCGTTGTTGTGCCATTATAATAATGCCATCTTCTGAGGTATGTTGTGAAAAACACTCTATCCACCAATTTCCAGTGGGTTGCTAATTGGACAAACAGAAGATTGTCAGTGCACCAAGCATCCCACGTATCTTGCTGTTGAGCATCCACGAACAAATTCCAACTCTTTCCCTTCTTGTTTTCGTAAACCTCCATTGACGAAGACTCCTGAAGCTTCTTCACGATCTCCCACTTGATGATGTATGGAAACTTCTCAAAGAATACCAAATCCTCCATGGATAGTCATTCTCTCTACTTCTGTCCTTTAGTTTGTTCCCAAACAATTTGCAACCAAGATGTAAGTTTCTGCTATCTCAATAGGAAAAGGAAATAGTCCACCACATAGAGCTTGCATCATGATGGTAATATGTTTCCACCATTGTGGGATGAATTTCTTGTGGAAAGTGGATTTGGCAATAAGAATCTCCAACTCTTCAGTGGAAAAAGGAACTTTACAAACATCCATTAAATTCTTTTCTTCTTGGCAATGCCATTTCCTTCATTTTCAGTCTCTTCTTATGCTTGTTGATGGCAAGTTTCCCTGGCTGCACACAAAAAACATGGAGCCCCAAGAGGAACACCAAGGAAAAGGGGATTCTATTTTAATAAAAGATATCTTGTAACATCAACAAGATTTTCTTTCATTATTTTGATGACCAAAACAAAGAAAACAACAAATCTTCACGCAGCATCATAGTAGATATCTCCCACGGATTTGATAGAATCAACCATAATCTTCAATATCTTCATAGAATCCATCAATAGAACAATGAACATAAAAGAATATACCATTTTTGAATGGAAATCAATTACATAGTATTCATCTTCAATTCCTTCATAGTTCTCTCTCTCCATCTCTCATATACAAATACACAGTTTTGATAGAAATTGACTATCTCTGGCTCTCTCTCTCTCTCTCTCTCTCTCAATAGTACATCATCTCCTCACTAAAATACTCAGAAATGACTCTCAATAATCCTTCTTAGGTCATGGATACACCTCCCAAGAGATATGTCTGATACAAAGAGGCACCAGAGCCACTAGAGTATCTCTTCATAGCTCACTACTATCACTGACACTCCAGTCTTCTCTTCAGTCTTCAACAGCTACTTCTTCCATTTGTTTTAGCTATTTTGAACTTAGATTCATCCTTTACAAAAGTTAGAAAACTTCTTGAAAGTCACACATACATTCTACAGAACACTTACAGAAGATCTATAAAACAATATAGAACAGAAACAGAGCAGATACAGAACAGAGACAGAAGATTTACAGAGGGTTACAGAAGGTCATCAAATCCTCATAAATCATACTAAAACCATTCCAAACTATCAAAAACTATTCAATAAGCTTTCAAAAGATTTCATCCTTCATCAATCATCAATCCATGCTTCTTACAAAGAAAATCAAAACAAAACAGAGGCTATACAGAAGGTATCATAACCAATTAGAACCTCAACATAACCTATCAGATCATCACCACAGAGCTTCATATCTCCAGTAAAAATCATCATGAACTTCCAAAAAATAATCGATATCATCCAAAATACTCTCAAATACTTCCATTAAAAACCATACATCACTCTAAATCCATAAAAAATCAATCATTCAAACCTCGAAAACAATAAAAATCAATCAAAATTTCAATCTTTTTTCACTCTCAACAAAACACTTTATCCAACTTTTTACAATGTTCAAATCTTATACTATGTACACACATACTAATGAAATCTCTCATAAAATTCCCTAGGAAAGGAGCTAGCACTTTCTTTACCCTCCTTGGTTCCATGTCAGCTCATTACTGAGTCCAAAAGGTAGAACTCTATAACAAAAATATCCCTAAGGTGTTATAAACGTTGTTTTCCTCTAATCTTCAAGAGCAATGGGTAATTAAAAGTATATTGAATAGCCATCACCAACACTATTCCTTTCATATCCCACAACGGAATCCAAAATCTCATCAATGAAAGAAAGTGGATAATGGTCTCTCTTTGTGACTACATTTAGAGGTTTATAGTTTAGAAAAATTTGCCAACCTTTGGTTTTCTTTAGTGCTATGACTATTGTGCTTACCTATTTAGAATGTTCAACATGATAAATAAACCATGCTTACAACAAAATTTTGACCTCTTTTCTCAAACTAAACATTTGTTCTAAAGTCACGGGCTTAAGTTCCTTAAGTTCAATTTTTAGCCCTTCCCCTTGCATACCTTTGATTTCTATGTAAGAAGTTACAAAGAGATTTGGATATTTATTGATAATTATTTGGTATTGTTTTTTCTCTCCTTCAATGAGGTCAAGACTCAACTTTTCCACTACAAGGATATGGAAGTATAGCGATGGCAGTTTCTGATGCAAAATTGCGGCATCGCTATTTGCATCACTATTAGCGTTGCAAATGCGACGCTAATAGCGATGCAAATAGCGACGGTACTTAGAAAAAAAAACGCGGGTCAAAACCCGAGCGCGTTATTTTACGCGCATACACAAAAGAGAGAGTGAAAGGGAGAGCGAACATCTTACATTTGAGAGGGAGAGGGAGAAAAAGAGAGAAAGAGGGAGAAGGAAAGCTTCTCACCGCCACCGCCGCCGTTCACGAAGAAGAGGAGGAAGTGTATGGAGGGTGAAGAGGAGCCACCGCCACGAAGAGAGTCGCCAAACCCTTCTTCGAGCCTTTACGGTGAGTGCATTGTTCCTTCTTGCTTTGTTTTTGTGTTTTCTCTTTCTCTTTTACTTGTTTTTGTTAAAATTGATGTGTATTGAGAGAGGGAGAGGAAATGAGAGAGAAAGAGAGGGAGAGGGAGAGGGAGAGGGAGAGGGAGAGGGAGAGGGAGGAAGAGTAAATGAGAGAGGGAGGGAGAGGAAGAGGGAGAGGGAGAGGGAGGGAGAGGAAGAGAGGGAAACATTAAACATAATAGGGAAAGAGAGAAAGAGAGGGAGAGGGAGAGGGAGGGAGAGGAAATGAGAGAGGGAGAGGAAGAGAGAAAAAACATTAAACATAATAGGGAGAGGGAGAGGGAGAGGGAGAGGGAAAGGGAGAGGAAATGAGAGAGGAAGACGAAGAGAGAAAAGGAAATGAGAGAGGGAGAGGAAGAGAGAAAAAGCATTAAACATAATAGGGAAAGAGAGAAAGAGAGGGTAAGGGTGAGGGAGGGAGAGGAAATGAGAGAAAGAGAGGAAGAGAGAAAAGGAAATGAGACAGGGAGAGGAGAGAGAAAAAACATTAAACATAATAGGAAAAGAGAAAAAGAGAGGGAGAGGGAGAGGGGGAGGGAGGGAGAGGAAATGACAGAGGGAGAGGAAGAGGGAAAAGGAAATGAGAGAGGGAGAGGAGAGAGAAAAAGAGAGAAAAAACATTAAACATAATAGGGAAAGAGAGAAAGAGAGGGAGAGGGAGAGAGAGGAGGGAGAGGTTGTTGTTTTCTTGTTTATTATTGTAGTAGTAGTAGTAGTAGTATTTTTTTTTCTTTTCTTGTTTATTGTTGTTTAGTGTTCTTGTTTTTTGTTGTTGTAGTAGTAGTAGTAGTTTTTTCTTCTTTTCTTGTTTCTTATAGTAGTAGTAGTAGTAGTAGTAGTAGTTGTTGTTGTTGTTTTTTCTTATTTTCTTGTTTATTATAGTGGTAGTGGTAGTGGTAGTGGTAGTCGTGGTCATGGTCATGGTTATTGTAGTAGTAGTAGTAGTTGTTGTTGTTGTTTTTTCTTCTTTTCTTGTTTATTATAGTGGTAGTGGTAGTCATGGTCGTGGTCATAGTCATAGTTGTAGTCATGGTCGTCATCATCGTCATCATCATAGTCATAGTCATGGTCGTGGTCGTGGTTGTGGTCATGGTCATGGTCGTGGTCATGGTCATGGTCGTAGTCGTAGTCATAGTCGTGCTCGTCATCATCATCATCATAGTCCTAGTCGTGGTCATGGTCATGGTCATGGTCATAGTCGTAGTCATGGTCGTGGTCATCATCATAGCCGTAGTTGTAGTCATAGTCGTAGTCATAGTTCTAGTCGTGGTCGTGGTCGTGGTCGTAGTCATAGTTATGGTCGTGGTCATGGTCGTGGTCGTAGTGTAGTCATCGTTGTAGTAGTAGTAGTGGTTTTCTTGTTTGTTGTTGTTATTGTAGTAATGGTTTTTTTTGTTTTTTTGTTTATTTTTGTCTAGTTTTCTTATTTGTTGTTTTTGTTGTAGTAGTGGTAGTAATAGTAGTTTTTTTTTCTTTTCTTGTTAGTAGTAGTAGTAGTAGTAGTAGTAATAGTAGTAGTTGTAGTAGTAGTAATAGTAGTAGTTGTAGTAGTAGTAGTAGTAGTACTAGTAGTAGTAGTAGTTGTTGTTGTTGTTGTTGTTGTTGTGGTAGTAGTAGTAGAGAGAGATATATGTTTTGTTAAAGAAAATGAGAGAGAGGAAGGAAGAGAAAAAAGAAGAAGGAACGAGAGAGACAATAAACATACAACATAATAAAGAAAGAGAAAAAGAGAGAGAGGTGGAAGGAGAGGAGATAATGAATGGATAAAAAACAAAGAGAGAGTGGTGGCGAGGTCTAGTGAGGTCTGGTGGTGCAACATCGTGAGACGGAAAATACTTTGACATACGTTAATTTGTGGGTGGGTGGGTTGAGAGTTTTAACACATTAATTTTTGCTGAGTTACAAGAGAATAAATCCCTTCTCAAACAATTTAAGAAAGAAAAAAAGAATGATAACAAAAACAATTTGTTTGTTGTAACTAGACAAAATGGAAGACGATGAAGGTCTTGATGTTCAAGATCGCGAGGCGTATCTTAATCAGCGTGTCCCATATCCTTGCTCGCAATGCAAGCTGGCAATTCCACGAAAACGTCGATTGTCTATAGAACAGGTATGACACTTTGACGAGTTTCAATTTGAGATCATTGATCAGGCAATCTTGGATTTTTAGCAAATGGTAAGAAAAGTTAATATCAATCATGCATTGTACTCACAAGCTAATTGAATACCATATACAAAAATATTGGGTATGACTGGCAAATTTTCTATCCATGGAGGTGACGTCTAGTCCCAAGGAGGAGTGCACCCTTTACAGCCAATTAGAAGAGTTCATGGGCATGTGATGGATGGAGTGGCTGAGCCAATCCACCACTTGGAAGGTACTACCCAATCTATACCATCAAAACCAGAGGAGACAGATAGCCTTCGAGACTTACCTACAATCTTGGAGCCTGAGATGGAGACAATAATCAATGCATTGATTCCCATGGATGTCGAGACTTCTGATCCATTTAGAGAGGAAGCATCCATACCATTATATGATGGGTGTCGAGTATCTCGCATAAAGACAGTGCTTGCACTCCTAAGTGTGCAAGCAAAATACGGGTGGAGCGATGCAAGTGTGATCGAGTTGATCAAGTACCTTGTACATACGCTTCGTTGATTTCTTTTTGGCAATATCATTAAAAACATTTGTGCTTTTTCAAGGTGTTTTATGATTTTTTTCAGGTTACTGAAGTGTCATATATTACCACTTGCAAATACCATGCTTGATTCTGGTGATGATGCACAACATGTTTTATGAAAGCTTGGCATGGACTACAACAACATCCATGCATATATCAACGATTGCATACTGTTTCGAGGAGAATATGAGACTATGGAGACATGTCCAAAGTGTGCCATCTCACAGGTATCGACAGGACTTGCAAGGGCAAAGCATCCCTCAAAAAGTTCTTAGACACTTTTTGCTTATCCCCCGCATTAACCACATGTTTCGTACATCTAGTATGGTGAGCTTGACAATGTGGCATGCGCAAAATAGGTCCACAGATGGAGTTCAACGAATATCACCGGATTTATGCACATGGAGCCACATTGACTCTACCTTCCCAGGCTTTGCCCGAGAGCCAAGGAATCTTCGGCTCGGTCTTGAAATGGATGGTGTGAACCCATTCGGTCTGTGCTCAACTTCTTACAATGTGTGGCCTATAGTCCTTGTCAACTACAATATCCCTCCATGGCTTTCTACGAAGAAAGAACATCTCATCCTTAGCTTACTCGTCCCCGGCCGCTACAAAGTCAAAAATATAGACGTGTATCTTTGTCCATTAGTCAATGAGCTTAAGATTTTAAGGGAGAAGGGGATCACCATGCAAGATATGAGCAAGCACGATGGTTGACGATCTGACAATATTCGAGCCATTCTCATGTGGACGATGCATGACTTTCCAGGATTCGGAGAGTGCTTAGGTAAATAGGATTCCATTCTCGTTGGTAATATCTATCATTGCTCTTTCAAGTTTGTATTCACGGAAGCCTATTTACCTGAGCACTCTCCAAGATTCGGAGAGTGCTCAGGTAAATAGGCTTATGTTCTCATTGGTAATATCTATCATAGCTCTTTCAAGTTTGTATTCAGTGGATAGAGGTGTTGGGACAGGTCTGGTTACCTCAGTTATCATGCATGTCCATTGTGTGGGCCACAATTAGACTGTCGAAGGTCACGAACCATGAAGAAGATTGTATATTAAGGACATGCCACTTTCTTGCCAGAGGGTCATGAACTCAGGAAAGGTTTTCTTAGACGACCTCCAACATGTATGAATGCCCAAAGAAGACCATATTGGGGAATATGGAAATTTCCCATAATTTTGGGACACGTGGTTAAATCTTTGGATTTGTCATAACTTGAACGTTATAACTCCAAATAAAGCGCTCCATAGCTCAATAGATTCCATTTTTCAAGTGCTTTCCAATGATAGGTGACATCATATGGTTTTGAGAAACTTATGGGCATTTTATCCAGTTGTTACCTTTTTAGTATTTAAAAAATGCAAATTGGGAGATTCCCAAACTCACTAATATTGTGTTAAAGCTGGTACGAGATGAAAATGGTCCATGCGGAGTCACATCCAAATAGAATGCGACGGTTCTCAGTTTTCTACGAGTTGCCATATTGGACCCACTAACAGATCAACCACTTGTTGGATCCCATGCATATTTTCAAGAACGTGGGCAGCTTGCTATGGGACCACATCATAGGAAAGAGAGACACTATAGGGGCACGAGTGGATTTGAAGGAGATAGGCAAGATGGAGGCACTTTGGCCGTAATAGAGTACTGATGGTTGCGTGCAGCTACCTCATGCTCCTTGGGTTTTTTTCACTAAAGAAGAGCGCATTGTGAAGCAAATAGTCAATTCTATCTGCACTCCAACGGGTATGATGCGTTCTCTCAGGTCTAGATTTTCTAAAGATGACCAATTATCAGGGCTAAAATCCCATGATTGGCATAAGATATGTCAGGTTTATACTACGAATGGATTGCAAGTGGCATGTGCATTTTGCTATTTGGAGTGTAGTCATTGTTCATAATGCTTTCTCATTTGTGGTAGTTTGTACTACCGATCATAATCGCAGGATGCCTTACTCCAGAAATACACGAGGCTATTTACAGGTTGTTGACTTTAGTGTAATGGATCTCACAGAAGGAGATTAAGACATCCTCTATTGAATTCGTGATGCGGAGAGTAGTGGAGATGGTCTGTCTCTTTGAGAAATACCTGCTTACCAGCATGCTCATGATACAAATTCACCTTCTTGTGCATCTTGTAGATGAAGTGGAGATTGCTGGACCTGTCCATACGCAATGGACGTTCTTCTTGGAGCGCTTCATGAAAACCTTGAAAGGCTTTGTGTGACAATGAGCTCGGCCAGAAGGTAGCATGGCTGAAGGTTGGTTAGTGTCTGAGACGCTAGTGCATATTTCACAATGGCTACCAATGATGGATCCATCGTCGCTCAAGGAGGATGATAAACTGACTGGAGATGTGGTGGTTGGAAATGGGTTAGAAAAAAGAATAGATGCTGCAATGGAGGAGAAAGTGAATCGCTTTTGTATGTTGCACCATGCCTCTATGGAGACGTGGATCGCGAGGTACGAGCAAGCTAGGAAAGATCGAGAGGAAGCGCGATTTGAATTTTGACGTAGTATGCGTCATCGACCAATTCGATATCCTGAGGGCATGGAGGAGATGCCACGTTTTATGTCAACATGATGGTTGCATGGAGCTTTGACCGCAGTGTCTCGCGAAGGGGCAGAGGTCTCAACTGAGGAGTGGGAATTCTCGAGGGGATATAGTCCAAAGATGATGACGTGTTTAGGATTTGTCATATCTATATTTTATATGCGACAACTAATTGAGTGTTTCAATGTACAATACAAAATATATAGTGCAGTGTGGTCATGTGGACAACATTTTTGTGTGGAGTGTATTGACAAAATGCTCTCCACAATAGACTATGGTATCATGGCAAGGTTTGAGCAAGAGAGCCGACAGCGAGCAACGGGTCCAAACATGGTTATAGATGAGATGGAGTATTTTGGGAACTTGCAAAGTATTGTTACAGTGGATTACTGTAGCTTCTCCATGACACTATTTAATATATAGTGGTTCGAAGTGGTACTTGAAGGAGCTGGAGCAACAGTTCGACGAGGTCCATCTGGATTTCTTGAAATAGATTCCGAAAAAAAATGGACAGATTTGCGCGACACCTTTGTGTTGCCGGCCCATTGTGAATAGGTGCATGGACTCATTTGTTTGTTAATTGTATTACGACATGGTACATGTCACAATAGTTAAATCTCTCTTGTACGTGTTTGTGAATAGGTAATCTTCTATCCAAACCCCTGACAACCTCGATGGTGGTATGTTATACCTTGAGCTCCCCGAAGTGCGAGAGTACATGATCAAAGCGATGTTCCGAGCATAGATGAGGACAATATGCAAATAGAGGGGTCGATATTGCAAGGGGTGGGGGCCACTGAAAGCTTGGAGCATATAGAGGAGCCAACATCGGGTAACAATGATGGAAATACAGGAGTCCAAGAATTCTTTGAGAATGAGGTGGACTCATCCTTTTGTGGTGATATGTCTATCGACCTTCCAGTTTATGCCGAGTTATGTCACGAGATTGATATGGGACCATAGGATACTTCATACTTGGAGCATCCACTTACTCAATTCATTGTCTAATCGCTTATAAGGGTAATATGTTTCACGAGTAGTGTTTGGAGATAATCCTCTCACACAACCCAAAAACGAGACCATAACGAGTGCTAGTAAGGTAAACAACTTTGTTTAGCAACGAAACTCAACTAGAAGTTTTGACAATACATGACAAAAGCACTAGTGCATTGAATCCAAAATACAAGTTCAAAATTTCTTATATCCACATACATATTGAGCGTATACACAATGTAAAGTATCTACAACCTTTAATGAATTAATAGAAAGACCTTGAATTTTTAGAAAAAACTTCATAGATAATCTTCTTACCTCAATTTATGATTGTTGTGATATATCGAGCTTATTTGCACCATGCTTGTAAAAGTGTGAAGAAACATTTTCTCTTCTCTAACAAGACTTAGGTGTGTCCATCCTCTTCTCACAATAGTTCAAAAAAAACATAGGCAAGAGAAGGGCCTCTATTCATAAGTTCTCACCCCTTATATAGTTTTTCTTTCTCTCTTACTCGACATATGTGTTTAAAAAGCTTTAGCTTGTTATTTTAATGTTTTTCTTTAAGGCTCTTTCTCTTCCTTAATGATTTGGCTTTTTAAAACTTTGAAGTTTTTTCTCCAAAATGTGCCACCACCTTGTTCCCCCAAAACGGCATTTTAGGCTCTCCTCATTAGCTTCAACACATCGACTTGCTCTCTCAGAATTAGCAATAAACTCTAATGACATTTCACTAAAAATAGTTCATAATAAGACATAGAGTGGAACCTCTAGAATTACGCACGAAGAACATGACCAACTCCCTCCAACGAGCTCTATCAGCATAACTATACTTGTCATTGTCCATCTACTTTTATCTCACCAGAAAGTAAACAATGAAATATTATGGCCAGATTACATATAGTTTGGTGTTATGAAAACTCTCTCCTAGAAAACACGATCAACTACCAAGTTCCCCAACTATCACCTCTCTCCCCTCTCGTTTGTTTTCAGTGCTTAGCATGTAATTGTAGATTTCCTCTCCTATCTAGATTTTGGAGAATCCCCTTCGGGATTTGATGATGACTTCCTATATACTCAACTCCTTTCTATAGTAGAGCTAATAGTTTTGACTGACCTAATTCTCCTCCTTGAACTTGGTATGTAGAAAAGCTTGTCTTTCTGGACTCAAGATAAGCCTCGAACCACATTCTGATGGACTAGTGTAAATGATTGGCTCTTTGGAGCCAGCACTTTAGGTTTTTCTTGGGATAGCTCTACCATCAATGAATTGCTACAATGTTTGGTTTTTCCCATGTAAGAAGATGCTATGATCAAAGAATCTCATTAAGGCATTGCAAGCGATCACATTGCAGTTGATGTTACTATCAAGAAAACTCACCAAGTTGGACTGTGGTGGCCTCTCATGTTTGGAGATGTCGATAAGTTTTGTCAGATAGTGTGATTCTTTCTAGGGCTTGATCAACCCCTTTCCTAGGATCAATTACCACTTCATCTAATCTTGCCACTCAAACTATTTTAGAAGTGGGGACTAGACTCTATTGGTCGTGCCAAACATGTGGCATCTTACACAAAAAATAGATATATTCTCACTCCAACACGGATTATTGCACCAAGTGGGTAGAAGAATGAACACTCTCAAATAATTCAACCCAAGCAATCACTAAATGCTTATTCAAGGATATATTCACCCACTATGGTTGCCCCCATAGAATTAGTAAGTGATTGAGGTAGTCACTTTATTAATAAGATTATTAAGCACATGACTACCTTCTTCCCAATAATTCATAAGAAGTCATTTCCATACTACTCGTACACTATCGAAGGGGGGCGAGACTCCTCTAGCAATGCCATTCTATGTCTCTTGTAACACATCCTCCATTTCATGTTGCCAAAGGAGACATCTTATCCTAAGAAATACAATTGACTAGTGATCAATTGGTAAGTTTGGGTCTTGATGAGGAGGTTTGTTAGTTGAGATTTCTTAATTAGTCATTCCAATAGGCCTTGTTTGAGAATATGGATAATGTTCTTGGCCCAATGAGGTGTGAGGTCAGCCTTAAAGAGCTGAGCTTCCTCATTAATGTGAAATAGATGAGCATCAATAAGTTGATGATCAAATCCTATGGATATTTTTCCACTACTCACACATAATAAGTGATCAACAATGAAATGATGTTTTCCTTTACATACAATAATCAAAAAATCAAATTCCAATGGTAGCAAGAGTCATCTAGCAATGTGTCCCATGGCACAAGGCTTACTTGCAGGGCATAACAATACTTGATGGTCAACAAAGAATGTAAAAGTCATGGGGAGGAGATAATGCCAAAATATTTTCAGTCTAAAACATTGCTAAGCATTTTCTCTTAGTTGAATAGTTCATTTTGGCATTAGTGAGCTATTGACTAGCAAAGCTCACTAGGAATTCTATATTATGCGATTGCAATTTTGGAGGTGTCGATATATACATGGAGCATTATTGTCCAATCCGAGGCTCTTAAGATAGGAGCAATCATGAAAGCCATTTTTAATGCTCTATGGGAAGCTTGTCCTCCACACCTAGATAACCACTAGTAGCTTATAGAATGGCTGTGCGATAGTAGTGTAGTTTAGCACGAAGTGACAATAATATGCGATATGTCCAAGAAAGGACTACATCCCCTTAGGTCTAGTGGGTGGAGAGAGATTCATAATAACTTTAATATTCATAGTGCTAGTTTAATCCCATTTTTGAACATGACATGGCTTAAGATTATACCATGCTTGATCTAAAATTGACAATTGAGATGATTCAAGGAGAGATTATACTACTTGTATCTCTCAAAGACTAGATGGAGCTCATTAAGATATTCTTCCTAGCTAGAATTGACAGACATGTCATCAACATACACCTCAAGCCACTTCCGTAGCATGTCCTTAAAGATTGTGCACATGACTCTTTGGAAGGTTATAGTGCATTAGTCAACCCAATCGGCATGATAATATAAGCCAATATCCCCCATTGAATGGCAAGGATAATTTTAGGTCTATTTTTGGGTGGACTTATACTTAGTTCTATCCTATGAACCCATTCAAGATGCTCTTAGATTCATTCCTTGCTACCTATTCGATCATATGATTAGTGTATATGAGCATTTAACTTATTGTAATTAATTTATAAGAAAATATTCCCATTCTTTTTTAGTAGTACAATGATTGTGCTACCCAATGGGTATGCTTATTGTAGCTTATTGATTTTTTCTCTAATACAATGGACATATCGAGGACTCATAGGGTGGGGTTGCTTCTTGATAGGCTTTGTATCATCCTTAAGATGGATTGTGTGGGTGAAAACTTGTGGTGCCAATTGCACTATTGGATTCATACACAAAGATATGGAACTCATTTTTCTAGTCTAGAGGAATGAGTATAGGACCCTTCAACATCTTCAACCAAAAATTGTAGAATACTAAATCTATTCCTACATCCCACTTGAAAGTAGGTTTTCAAGCATGAGCTAATTTATTTGGAGGAATGGCCACATGGGCCAAGAGTCAAAGGTGATGACCATGCCAATGAACTTGAGCAAGGAACTTAAAGACATGCAAAGGAGAGGTAGGAATTTTTGTCAATATAACAATAGTCACCTTCCATAGATCTACCACAATTGTATCATGTGAAATCATACCCAACAACATGCCTCTCGTGATAGAAAACATGCTCTTCATTGGATTTAAGCCCTCAAACTAACTTTATTGCACCTTACTAAACAAAGATACATGCAAGAGGATTGTTTCAAAAACATGAAGTCATCCAAAAATATGTGCCTAAAATTTGTGAAATACAAATAAAACATTTCTTGTAAGACATGTAGAAATGCAGCTCGAGCATTTTTTAAGCCAAATGACATGATAGTACAAATAAAAAATCTCCAACTAGCAATAAATGTTGTCTTTGCCTAATTATTTGGAGCTAAATAGGCCTATTTGTACCCACTAAAAACATCTAAGAATGAATACATTTCATGACTAGCCACTTCATTCAAGATACTATCCAAGTATGACAAAAGAGAAAAAGGATCAAGGATTGTTGCTTCATTCAACTTCTGGTAGTCCAAAAAGATATTAAGTTTCTTATTCCTCTTTGGGACTATAATAATATGAGAGAACCATTATGTGCAATCTAGCAGATCTATGACTTATACTTTCAGCATTCTATCCAATTCCTCCTTTACAAACTTGGCAAATTTGTCCTACATTTCTACATTCAAATGGGTATTGCATCTAGCTTCAAAGGGATGCAATAATAATAAAATCAAGGGTTGAGAATCTTCATGTGAGAGTAATCCCATGCAAAAACATATTTGAATTCTTTTAGTAATTTAATAAGCTACACCTAGAATTTTGGATTTGATTTTGAACTTATTTTGACTAGTTTAGTCTCATCTGAACCTAGATAGACTCATCCTTTATTATCCTCATAACCTTTTTAAGTTAAGCCTCAAATTCCCTATTATTGGAGCTACAAGGAGAATGGATATTGCACAAAGAGAGAGAGAGAGAGAGAGAGAGAGAGAGAGGAGAGAAGAGACACTATAGTTTTGGTGCCTCCAATGGATTTCTTCTGAGAAGAACCTTATTATCTCTGGTACGAGCTGAAAATAGTCCACGCGAAATCACATCCAAACGGAATGTGGCGGTTCTCAATTTTCTACGAGTTGCCATATTGGACTTACTTACAGGTCAATCACTTGTTGGATCCCATGCATATTTTCAAGAATGTGGGTAGCTTGCTATGGGACCACATCACAAGAAAGAGAGACACTATAGGGGCACGAATGGATTTGAAGGAGGTAGGTAAGATGGAGGCGCTTTGGCCACAGTCGAGTGCTGATGGTCATATGCAGCTTCCTTGCGGTCCTTGGGTTTTGTCCACTAAAGAAGAGCGCATTGTGAAGCAAGTAGTCAAGTCTATCTGCACTCCGACAGGTATGATGCGTTCTCTCATGTCTAAATTTTCTAAAGACGACCAATTATCAGGGCGAAAATCCCATGACTGGCATAAGATATGTCACGTTTGTACTACGAATGGATTGTAATTGGCGTGCGCATTTTGTTGTTTGGAGTGTAGCCATTATTCATAATGCTTTCTCATTTGTGGTAGTTTGTACTACCAATCGCAATCGCAGGATGTCTTACTCTAGAAATACACGAGGCCATTTACAGGTTGTTAACTTTGATGCAATGGATCTCACATAAGGAGATTAAGTCATCCTCTATTGAATCCGCGAGGCAGGGAGCAGTGGAGACAGTCTGTCTCTTTGAGAAATACCTACCCACGAGCATGCTCACGATACAAATCCACCTTCTTGTGCATCTTGTAGATGAAGTGGAGATTACTGGACCTATCCATACGCGATGGATGTTCTCCTTGGAGCGCTTCATGAAAACCCTGAAAGGCTTTGTGAACAATGAGCTCGACTAGAAGGTAGCATGGCTGAAGGTTGGTTGGTGTCTGAGGCGCTAGTGCATATTTCAAAATGGCTACCAACAATAAATCCAGACAACGAAATGCTATGGTCGCTGAAGGACAATGATAGACTGAGTGAAGATGTGGTGGTTGAAAATGGGGTAGAAAAAATAATGGATGCCTCAATGGAGGAGAAGGTGAATCACTTTTGCATGTTGCACCATGCCTCTATGGAGACGTGGCTCGCAAAATACTAGATCGCTAGGCAAGATTGAGAGCAAGCACGAGCTCAATTCTGACATAGTACGCGTCATTGACATATTTGATATCCCAAGGGCATGGAGGAGATGCCACGGTTCATGCCAACGTGATGGTTGCATGGAGCTTTGACCGCAGCGTCTCCCAAAGGGACAGAGGTCTCAATGGAGGAGTGGGAATTCTGGAGGGGATGTAGTCCAAAGGTGATGCGGGGTTTAGGATTTGTCGTATCTAAATTTTATGTGCGACATCTAATTTGAGTGTTTCAATGTACAATACAAAATGTATAGTCCAGTGTGGTTGCACGGATGGCATTTTCGCGTGGAGCGTATTGACAAAATGCGCTCCACAATGGACTGTGGTATCATGGCAAGGTTCGAGCAAGAGAGCCGGCGATGAGCAATGGATCCAAACACGGTTGTGGATGAGATGGAGTATTTTGGGAACTTGCAAAGTATTGTTATGGTGGATTACCGTAGCTTCTCCATGATACTATTCGATGTGCAATGGTTCAAAGTGGTACTTGGAGAAGCTGGAGCAACAGTTTGATGAGGTCCATCTGGATTTCTCAAAATAAATTTTGAAAAAAATGGATGGATTTGCGTGACACCTTTGTGTTGCGGGCCCATTGTGAACAGGTGCATGGACTTGTTTGTTTGCTAATTGTATTACAACATGGTTTATGTCACAATGGTTTGAACTCTCTTGTATGTGTTTGTGAACAGGTAATCTTCTATCCAAACCCCCGACAACCTCGATGGTGGTATGCTATACCTTTAACTCCCTGAAGTGCGAGAGTATATGATCAAAGCGATTTTTCGAGCATAGATAAAGATAATATGAAAATAGAGAGGTCGATATTGCAAGGGGTGGAGGCCACCGAAAGCTTGGAGCCAGCATCGGCTAACAATGATTAAAATACAGGAGTCCAAGAAATCTTTGAGAACGAGGTGGACTCATCCTTTTGTGGTGACATGTCTATTGACCTTCCAGTGTATGCGGAGTTGTGTCAAGAGATTGACATGGGACCATAGGATGCTTCATACTTGGAGCATCCATTTACTCAATTTGTTGACCAATTGCTTATAAGGGTACATAAGATATGCATTTTAAGTGAGATATTTTTTTTAAGGATTTATATAACTATGCTTTGTATGATTTAACTTGATTACTCTAACATCATTTTTTGTCTATGCAAGTGATATTTTCAAGATGAGTCGAGGGATGAGCGATGAGGAGTTAAAGGATATCTTCACATGCATGTCTCTAGACTAGATCACGAGATTCAAAGATATGGCAGACCACAAGCTATCTCGGTCTTCGTCAGGGCACTCTGCTAGATCTACTTCACGGCAATTGGATGCTTCAACTTCAAGCAGACAAGCTCGACGCTCCAAACTTCGGCCAGAGAGAGGGAGTGCTTTGAGGTCAAGGGGATGCTGAAGAGATACAGATGCAGTGAGCCCATGGTCGACACGGGATACATGTGCAACTCCTCACTCTCTTGGCCCTTCCAGGGAGTGTGGCTCAGGCTCAGGTGGATGTTGTGGAGGTACGGACGCGGTGTCTCCGTCTCGTCGTTCAGCTGGAGCTGCATCACCTCAGGGATTTGTCACACCTGTGGGGATGTGTACTCCTGTTACTCCGGCTTTTGCTTAGGCGTCAATAGGTGGCACCCCTATGGGTGCCACTCTGAGAGTTATTACCCTGGTTGGTACACCAGATGCACAGGGATCTCTTGGATATGCCCAGGAGCGTGGACGAAGATGGGAGAGAACCCATCTTAGACAAACTCTAGGGGGATATGGATATCTAGTCGATGATAGTTCAGGAGCCATCATCATGAATGATGAGGGGAGAAGGGTGATGGCTCGCATGAGAGAGTTGTGCCAACAAGTTTTTCGACACAACGTCTTAGATCATTGGAAGAATATACCAGAGGGGAGCAAGAAGTACATAGTAGTATCCTTGCATGAGGAGTTTTCGGTTCTAGCCTCAATAGATAGATTTTCTACGGGCTGGATGATGGATTGCATGTGTGCATATATGTCACATAGATGATCCGATGCACGCAAGGCAATTAAGAATGGGGTTGCAAAGCTCGAGTGGTTAGATGCGGACGACTGGCGTCGACTGAGGGAGGAGGCTACAGATTCTCCTCCAGGACGTTGGAGTTAGCAGTGCTAGGCGGCGAGGGCACGACTCAAGGTCGGAGTGGTCCATCATCTTGGGAGTGGCGGCCACAGGACATATTTGAAGGGCTTTGTAAGTTTTTCTTTTGTTTTGCTTATTTATTTTTTTGCAATATCCTTTGTATTGACAATCATGTTTCTAGCAGTTAGCATTTTGTTTTCTTTGTAGCACTCCATTACAAATCGCGATCCGACCGGCCTTGAGACTCGATATGCAGAGAGGCATGGTCTCACTTCATTGATCGATCGATTGTATAGACGTGGCAGCCTTATAAGTCACTCATCTTTCTTGTCCATAGTTACCATGTTTAATTAGAATGCATTATTGTATGGTGGACTGATGTGTTGTTTCTCTTTTTGCAGAGTCCGTTCGATGCTCCTTTGCGGTGAGACGAGCTTTCGAAGGGCGAGGATATGTAGCTCGCCCTTGGATCCCTCGAGCTTACACACCTTTATTTTTGGGTCGCCTGATCTATGTAGACATTTTCTATGTATTAGTGATATCTCGTCATGATTGTACCAATCGCTTATTATGTGATCATGTATTTATTTCATGTATCAGTGTTATGATTTCAATATACTTTGTTTTTGTTTGCAAGCGCATTGTACACAGTGGAGAAACTATTTTGTATAGCTCTAATAAAGCACACAACCCTGCCACAAATTTTTTTTTCCCTATTATCGTCACTATTAGCGTCACAAATTTTACTGCTCGCGTTGTTATTGGCGTCATTATTTTCGTCACAAACCGTCACTATCAGGGTCGGTATTGGCATCGGTATTGGCATCGCTGATACCGATGCCAATACCAACACTGATAGCGATGCTAATATCGATTGTTCTATGGTGTCGGCAATAATGACACTTTTTGTGACGACGAGGGCAAATTTTGTTATTTGCATTTTCATCGCTTTTAACATCGGTATAAGGCCTATATCTTGTAGTGTACCGTAGTATGTTGTGCAAGAACTCCAGGTGCTACTATCATATCTCCTTCAATATAATTCCAAACACCTTTGCCCTTCAAGTAATTGGTTATCCTAAACTTTCATGTAGGATAATTTTTCTTGTTAAGCTTCTCACTGATAATCTAGTTGAAGTTGTCAAACATTTTCACAAACAAAAGACCTTGCAAAACTTGCAATCTGCAAGCAAGCTGATACTAGGTGCACTACAACTAAACACAAAGACTTTTGCACTAACTGCACAATAATAACTAAAATCTAAAATCTATATATAAATGTATTTTGTTTCTGTAACCCAACAAACAAAAGACATTTGTAACCTGTGCAATATAACCTGTGCAATGTAAATGGCACAAACACAACCAAAACTATAATATACCTAAATATTGTTGTCTCAACCACTCATAACCAAAATGGAGGTCAAAACCACCTTCCTTAGATATAAAAAATCACAGTGGGAAAGGCCTTAAGGGATTATCTATAGTATATACATCATTCTTGTTTCCCACTAAGATTCATTGCAATCAGAGATTGTAGCCCTACTAGCCTCAAGAGCCTCATGTAGCTATAATCTAAGGAAAATCAAGCAAGGTGGAAGAGCTTCTTACCCATTACTTGCTTGGTTTCGTGATCCAATGCCTTCACCTCAACCTTCAATCAAGCTCCGTGCAGCCATGGGATGGCTCTGATACCATGAAAATAGAAAAAAGGAGAGAGAGGTAATGATGGGACCTAAAACGGGCCGGCACTGGCTCATGCACTAGGACCTCTATCATGCGCTCAACAACCCCACGGCCTTGCGGCCAAGAGCGTGGATGACACATACATCATCTTCCTAAACATCTTGCATTTGTATTACGTCTCATAGTCCAACTCTAACCCAATTAACACTCCTTAGAGGGAGTCCCAGCACATTGCCAAATAGCACGAAGTACAAACATAGGAGGTCCTCCCATGGCTAACTGCCACTACCTCATTGCGACTCTCCTACACCTTGGGGATTGGCCCCTCGATGCATCGCTAAACATATAGAACACTTCGCACACATTTCCACTCAAGGTACCAATCGATCGTATCTAGGAATGTACCTTACCTCACTTTCTTTCCCCTTAGACCCAACGCCTAGCCTACAGCTTGGGCAACCTTACTCACTCAACATTGGTCATATTCCTCTAGAAAGAAATTGCCATGCATCCAAGAGGTATTGTCTGATACCTTTTATCATTTCTTTATGAATTATGCAAATTGTGAATGTCCATGTGCTCAAACAATTAAGAAAATCAGCATTTGTGCACATGTGGAAAACATTTCTTTCAATGAATTCGACTATCGCTCGTATGCGGCGTTGCATGAACCTAGCACTGAGAAACCCTCGTGCTACTAGGTTCTTAATTTTTAATTATCAACCAACCTAAATGGTATGCATAAAAACCAGCAAGCTTTTCATCATTTCACTCAGCATTTAAACACCTTTTATACACTCTACCCCCTCACCCGTTTAGGTTGTGCATTATTGATCGATTTAAAGTTCATTTCCATGTTTTTTCCTGCATGAAAATAAATAAAAACTCACTAGAACATAAAGGTAGGGCTGAACTGAGGCTAAACCTCATACTTCAGATCCCCCATACATCCACAAACATGGTTCTTATTTTTCCTTAATGTTTCTTGTATTTTTTACAATATTAACTAAGTGAAAATACAAAATGAGTTATGGGTTGTGGCCCTTAGGTTCATTTGTAGCAAAAACACAAATTTAGTTGGTGTGTCGTATTATATTTTCCATTTATATATCAAAAACACCCAATTTTCCCCTATTTCGCGTGTTTTACGGGTTTTACACCATTAATTTCAGTCACAACACTTATGATTTTCTAATTTTCTGAGCATAAACTAAACAAACTCATAGCAAGCAACATTATAATGCATAATCATCCCATGGGAACAAATATTCATGAAGCAAATTGCATAAATCATCAAATTCCTTTGTAAAAATGAGATTACCGTTCTTTGCGGGTTGCGGGTTTCTATTTGTTATATCTTGGGACTAATTTCCAGCCACCATTAATGCCCATGACAGTCCACAATCAGCAATCTTCCTTCCTCTTGAAGCACGGAGCAATTCGGTCTTCATTGGACAAGCATCCGCCATCCATTCTTCTTCTTCTTCTTCACCACATGAATCTGCCCTTAGGGGAGAGAGAGGGAGGAGAGAGAAAGATTGAAATCGGAGATCTTCATAGAGACAACCATTTGAGGAGCGAAGACCGGCGATGTGACCAGCAGGCAGAGGGGAATCAAGCCCCATGATCAACTGGGGGGATTGCTCATAGGCAGGAGATGGCATGATCAACAAGAGAGCGCAAATTTCGGCGCCTCCTGATGGTGTTTTTTTCTCCCTCTCTCATCCCACAATTTGTTGCTAAGTTTCATGTTGCATAAAATGCCCAACTTCCCAAGGGTCATGCCCACTTTGGCCAAATTTTGTCCACCCCTTCGTATCTTGACTGGTTTCTTGGCTCCTTCCCAGTCCGGACTCCGAATTGAGCTCTGAAAAATCCTGGGCGTCCGGCATCTCTCATTGGCCAGTAACTCTTGTCAACCCGCACGACAGTCTCAAAAATTATGAAAAATCAACAAGTGTCGCTCGGGCTCCTTTAAAGCACTTTAGCGCTTAAAATCGTCCTAGATCGAGCCGCCGCCTTCGACGTTGAATATTTTTCCCTTGATATTCGTAATTTTTAGCTATTTTTAAGCACTTCTCGGCATCAAAATTCTGCTCTCATTGGCGACCATGGGATAGGGGGACTCAGCCCTTCGAATCCCACAGTAGATCTGCACAAAACAACCAAAGGAAACATCAAACTGATGCAAAGTAGATATACATTAATGACAACACAATGCTCACCCTACCCCCTGACATAATCTGATAAAATGTTCGAAGCTAGTCACTAACCGACTACTCCAACACGGCCAAACTAGAAAGAACTATCAAAGAGGTTGCCCTAAGTGGTGGTCTGAACTACCTACCTAACTAAGGACAACACAACCAGGAGCTCCTACTAGGCGAGGACTCCTATAGCCTGATCAAGAAGTGTTTTCTTTTAACACATTTTTTTTGTTAGGGTTTTTATTTTCTATACTTGGGCATGTAAAAAGGAGGGAGCTGAGCGTAGTGACCCAAGGAGAACAGGGCATCGGCCTCAGGCCCTGTCTCGGTACCCAAGAATCTACCAAGCCCTCGCAAGGCGACACTTAATCCTTTTCTGACGCTCACTTTTATTTTCGCTCTAATCTTCCTTAATTTCTTTTTTTTTCCAGCAAGATGCCACCCCTAGGAAGACAAGGCATCGGCCCGGGTTTGACTCGTCCCCAGAAACCTACCAGGCCTTCACAAGGCAATGATCATCTAACCCCCCTTTTTACACACCTTTGTATATACTTATTGTCTTTAAGATATTCAGGGTTTCTTTCCTCGTATCATCTTTATTTTTCTTTTGGCAGGCTTCTCTAACTGTCTCACAACTAACAGAAACTCCTAGAACGGCTGCCTAGCAGGCTAGCAGAATAGGGTCACTAGGACTCCCTTCTAAAACAGGTCTTCTGATGCTTGACAATGTCTTTACAGGAGGCAACAACTACTCAGACCTCCCTCAAACATACTGAACCTAAACCTGGGACTTCATGCCTTGGATGTCGGTCCCCAATAAGAAATGAAAAAACCCCCTTAACAAGTACACAAACACATATAACATAAAAACCACAGTACTCATAAAGGAAAGATATCACCTGGAAAGGGCCACAAGAAGCTTCCACGCAACAAAAGGCTCGTTCCAAGCTCTTCTTCCGAACCTGTCTAGCACAAAACTCAAACAAGAAACCATTAACTGCACCTGCACTAAACAGACAACTGGCCCTCTTGGCCTAATGAAATAAAACACTTCACTACAAAACTAAATCGGCCCGCTTGTCCTCATGAGATATAACACTAAAACCTCGCAAACTGGCCCTCTTCTCCTAACGAGATCAAACAAAATAGCACCTACACATCACTCCCTGAAATAGTGCAGATATACAATAATATGTTCCCTTCCAAGGAGGAAAAACAGGCTCGTAGCCCTAAACTAAATGCATAAGGTTATGACCCATCCCTCCTGCATAGATAGCAAGAGGCGTACGCATAATATGTTGTCTAATCAACCTATGGGTCCCAAATAATAACGGTAAATTGGTCTCGGCTACTCTTTGCATCACCCATATCAACCATCGTCTACCATATATTGCATATTCTGATAACATACCCCACAAGCGACCGGGTTCTGTTTCATCATTGATCACAATATCCAAACTAGGATCACAATTAAAGAAGAGGTCTTCCTCATAAGCAAGATTTGCTAATGAATCCACAAACTGATTCCAGTAACAAGGAATCAGCTGAAAAGACACTCTCTCAAACTCCTCTAGTAGGGTTGTCGCAGTCCGATGATACATACAAAGAATGGGATTCTGCACTGTGTATGTCCCATCTAGCTGATTCAGGATCAACTGGGAATCCCCTTTTACTAACAATCGACAAATACCACCTTGTTTGGCAATATACAGTCCCATAATCAAGGCTTTATACTCTACCATATTGTTAGTGAATTCTACCCCGAGATAAGTAGCTAACTTCATCGCAACTCTACGTCGGGGATCTCGGATTACTGCTCCAACACTCCCTTTTTTATTAGGGCCCCTGGATGCTCCGTCAAAATATAATGTGTACGTTCCTAATGGGTTTACACAGGCGGCCATCGCGAACTCCTTTATTCGTAATTATGGTAATCAAAGTTTAGCATATTGAGAGGATGAACTGACGGCTTCATCCCACCTTCTTCATTGAACTCAATAGGGATACTCGTCAACAATTGTAAACAGTGATGGTAGAAGACTTTAATCTCCCACACAAAGGTTCTGTCTTCTTGCTCAATCACTTTATATACTTTGCTCCACCAGATAAGTTTCCCCTGATGGTATCTTTGCTCTAGATATGGGTGTTCCAAATAAGGGATTAACCGACCCATCCACCAGCTTTTAGCTCTTTCGCAGGTCTCAAATCATCCCCAACATGGACCTGCAATGCATTTCTCTATATATTAGCATACTTAGAAATAATAAGGTTTAATCTTATTAAGATTAACCTTATTTTTAAACTCTACTCCCTGTAGATCAGCTAATAGGGCGGTAGACCTATTTTTCCCTAACCTGACAATCTTGTAGGGCCCATCCCATTTAGGTTCCAATTTCCCTGGGAACAACTCCCTATGCGCATCATAATACAAAACCAGTTGTCCTTTCTTAAAGGTATACTTCTTCGCTTTCAGGTCATGTAACTGTTTCATGCAATGTTTAGCCACCTCTTGGTGTAATAGGCTTTGCAGCTTAATTTCATCGAGGTGCGCTAAAGTTGTGAAACGTTCTAATAGGGCGTCCTCATTACCCAAAGAATAGTTTATTGCAAATCTTATGGTCGGTAACTCAATTTATAAGGGTAAAACACACTCTTCACCATAAACTAGTTTGAACGGCATGTGGCCAGTGGCTCGCTTGAACGTGGTATTATATGCCCATACTGCCACATATAGCTTCTTGTCCCAGTCTCGTTTCTTCTCAGAGACTATCTTGGACAAGATACCCACAAGCTGTTTATTAGTACTTTCAACTTGTCCATTTGCTTGCGGATTATAAGGAGTCGTTTTATTGTGCTTGATTTGCCAAGCCTCAGTCAAGCTTTTGATCACCTTATTTAGGAAATGGGTTCCACGATCCGACACTAATTCTTTCGGGGGACCAAAAGGCATATTATCTGCTCTAAAAGGAAACTAGTAGTTTCTTTAGCATCATCTTTCCTTGTTGCATGTGCTTCTGACCACCTTCCAAAATGAATGGCACCTCGTCAGGCATCACACATCGGCGATAGATGTCATCAACCCCTTGCTGATACAGTGTACTTGCGATCAAGGAAAACTTTAATGCTTGTTGCTTAATTTTCCTTCTCTTAGCTTTAGATAGTTCGGATCCAGCCTCTCCTGTCGATAAATAATGCGTTATTGCAGCATACCAGGAGGGAATAGACGCCGTACCTATCTTAAATAATGACTCCATGTCACTACCTTCAGCCACAAATTCTTTCGGCTCCCCAAAGTCCACAAGACATTCCACAATACCCTGTAACCTTGGTAGATTACTCCTGATCTCATAATCAAACTCTTGCAAAGTGATTAACCACTTCGCTAGATGATCAGGCGGCAGCTTATTCATCAATAATCGAAGCCCCTCCGCCTTCGTATAAAGCACAACTTTCTCATAGAGGATATAGTGCCTGACTTTCTTGGTCCCAAAGACCATCGCAAGACACAACTTCTCCATGTAGGTATAATTGATCTCTAAAATGCCCAATTTTCGACTAGCAAAGGCTATCGGATGATACCCCTTCTCCTCCCGAATTTGGGCTAAACAATAGCTGATACTATGCATGGTGGCTGCTGAAAATATATAGAACACCACGCCTCTTTTAGGTGCTTTTAAAACGGGAGCTTTGACTAGCTCCTGCTTCACATCCTCGAAAGCTACCTTACAAGGGTTGTCAAGATTGTGGGAGAGAAGGAAGGAGTCTCACTTGTAGCTTTCTTGCTTGCACAAATTGGGGAATAAACACAAAGGTGGAGGCTAAAAACAGTTTTCCTCTTCTTAGTTGTGTAAGCCAAAAGAACTCTCATACAAAGAAATAGAAGAACCCTATATATATGGGTCTCAAACCAAACTCAACTAACTAAGGTGGCATACTAACTGAACCACAAACTAGAGTAGATAAGGATAGCTGTCATCTAGCTATTATTCATGGGTGGTGTACCAACCACATCTGCAACTAACAAGTCGGTGACATAAATGTACAACGGTCACCCTGGCATATCATGAGTGGAGCTCAATATCTCAGAAAGGGTCACTCCATACAAACAAGTAGCTAAAGGACAATAGATTTGTAAGCGGCAACGTTCTTTCTGCCAAGGCGTTTATGAATCTACGGTAATAACCAACTGAAGACAAAAAGCTATGAACTTCTTTCGGAGTGCATGGTGGACCCATGGCAACTATGACTTTGACCTTCTCGGGATCTGTCACAATTCCTACCGAACTCACCACATGGCCCAGCAAGAGCCCATAAGGTACGCCAAAAACGCACTTCCGTGGGTTAAGAGCGATACAAAATTTTCTGCAGCGCTCAAAGCATTTTCTTAAAATGATCAACTGCCTTTCTCTCACAGTGGCGGCTCCTAAGTCATCAATAAACACCTTCAACTCTTCAGGGGATATATCACCGAATGTCTTATCTGCTGTTCGTTGCCACGAACCAGGCGCATTGCATAAATCAAAGGCCATCACATGGTACACAAAAGTACCAAAGATAGTAATAAAATTTGTTTTCAACTTGTCCTCTTCTGCAATTGCCATCTGGTTATATCCTGCAAAGCAATCCATAAATGAATATATCTCCCTACCTGCTAATTGATCCAAAATCTGGTCAATAAATGGCAACGGGTAGTAATCCTTAACTTTCTGCTTATTCAGCTCTCTAAAATCCACACATAATCGGATTTGATTATTTTTCTTCGTTCTGATCACAACTGGCGAACACCATTCCGTGTGTTGCATAGGAAAAATCAAACCCGCTCTCCGAAGCTTCTATAACTCTTCAAACAGCCCGTCCCTCAGTTCAAAAGGCATACACCTTACTTTCTGTCATACAGGGCGGCTTCCTTCCTTCAACGGAATTGTATGAATGGCAAAACTAGGAGGAATGCCTCTAAGTTCATCATAACTCCAGGAAAAAATATCGCAAAATTCTTGGATCAAGGACACATAGTTCTCCCTTTCTGTTGAACTGAGTATGGAACCTAATTTAATTGGCCGCAATCATTCGGCGTGCCAAGGTCTAACTCAATTACATCCGCGTCTCTTATACAATCTTGGGCCTCTATCGGCTCGTTCAAAGTGATCTAATAGATGTTTTCCATGGTGGATCCCTCTTTGGACTCATCACTCAATGATGTCTCACTGGCGGATAAATCCTCTAATCTCTCCAATTTTGTAGAAGATAGAAGAGCTCTCTCACTCTACGGGGACTCAGGATAGGCATCAATCACCACACGCTGAGCACCTCTACCGAATATCAGCCGACCGGCGGGTATATCCACTTGACAGTCCACTTGCAAGATCCAAGGTCGTCCAAGTAATACTTGGTAACTTGGATACCCTGCAAAACGAATTACCCTAAAGTCCAACAAGCATTCTACATTTGCAACAGTGACATGGACCTTAGTAATGCAGCCTTCCCACTGTCTCAAACTATCATCCACCATTCTAAGAATTGTGGAAGTATCTTTCTGGATCGCAAGACCCAACCTTTACATCAGTTCAGAGCTCATAATGTTAACAGACGATCCCGTGTCGACAATGGCATAATCTACTAATATCCCATTGACATAGGCTACAACCCTTGGACAATGCTTCTCAGCATGCTGGAACCAGTCATCACCAACTCGCGCAATACCCAAAGGTTCTAAGATATACCCGGTACGCAGGATCTTTCTAAATTCCTTGCGTACTCCTGGGAAAAGCTTAATAAGCTGTAAAAGGTTCACATCTAGCTTGACTTCACAAAGAGAGCTCGCCAAATCGAATTCATGATAGTTCGGTAGAGTTCGCTTTTCACGACAAACCATCTACTCTTTAGGTCGCTGAACCTGCTTTATTGCCTCTTTTAAAA
Organism: Lygodium microphyllum; assembly: GCF_053477565.2. Taxonomy (NCBI): domain Eukaryota; kingdom Viridiplantae; phylum Streptophyta; class Polypodiopsida; order Schizaeales; family Lygodiaceae; genus Lygodium; species Lygodium microphyllum. Next base: position 4,005,070 of record NC_141161.1, on the reverse strand, counting down.
CTTTCACCTTCTTCCTCGGTGGTTCCTTATCCTTCTTAACATCGGCTTTACTCTCCATGGGCTTCAGAGGTCCCCCTTCCATGGTAGGATCCAGAACTTGCATTCCTTTGTCGCCTTGTTTAGGGTTTCCATCAATAAGCTTATCATTGTCAGCCTCTCTACCCTTTTGACCTCTTGTAAGGACAGCTCGCAGATTAGAGGTTTCAGCATCATTAACATGCACAGCCTCAATCAAACTAACCCCACTACCACTAGGCAGCTCCTCCACTGTAGTCTTTGGTCATTGGAGTATTTGTTTAGGTTCGTCTTCTCGTTGGGAATCATTTCCTTGCGCACGATGATTAAAAGGCCCTGGTTGCCGACTACCTCGCTGGAGGGAACTAATCTTACTCCAGCAAGTGGCTACTAAATGGCCGAATTTTCCACAGATGTCGCACTTGAAATTTGGGCAATTTTGTGGATAATGTTGCCCACCACACCATTTGCAGCTAAACCTCGAAGGTGTACCCTCATCTGGGTATCTACTTCCTATCAAATTTTTTTGTTTTTTAAGAAAGTTGACATCAACGGCTATTTGTCGATACTGCTCCGTAATCATGTCAGTATAATGCTTCATCATGTCCTTAACCTCGCCAAGAACAATGGAAGCACTCGACTCGTAGCCTTGATCATTACCCTGTCGTTCCATCGGCCTAACAATTTGATTAGGCACTGGTTGTTGAACCACGGGCATGGTATTAGGATTAACTACCTGGCCTCCACCATTTGGAGCCATTTGACTGCCCGTAGGCATCGACATGCTAGGGGGAGCTGGTAATAAAGGCACATTCTGCATCATGTTCCCTCTCCCATTAGGATTAGCCATCGCTATCCCTTGGCTACTACTGCCATTGGCCGTCGCCATATTATTTCCCAATGCTAGACCAATATTTGGATTGCCTCGAGAGGCATAGGCTGCTTGTAGTCGGGATTCCACTTCTTATGCTCGTGTAATGGCAATATCTATATCCTCCAAAGGGACACTACTCAACTACAACTGGATATTAAAGTCCAAAACATGCAAAAAATATTGCAATTGGGCTGCTGCGGGGATAGGAATAGAGGTGTCCAACTTACGGAAAACCTCTTTTAGTTTCTTGGCATAAGCACGAATATCCTCATGTGGTTCTTGGCGGGTCACGTTAAGTATACGCAACCAATATTGCCCACCCCTTTCAGGGGCAAACTCCCTTTGAAAAGCTCCATAAAATGAGTCAATATTCAATATGATTCCGGCTTTTAAACTATGATACCATATGGCAGCTCTTCCTTTGAGAGTCATGTTGAAGAACATCATTAAATGTCCTTCTTGGATGCGATAGTTAAACATCAGCTTTTGAAACTCCTTGATGTGGAGTTCCGCATCTTCCTCAACTAACCCATTAAAAATGGGTAGCGGATAACCTAGAGCCGACAAATCCGTCGTTCCTGCAGGAATTGCAATGGGTTGTACCATGACACAAATTGGATTTGCACTAGGAATAGGGGACGATGGGGTTACCCCTCCTGCACTTGATGTAGACTGCCTTATGAAAGGAAGGGGAGCACTAGAGCTTCCACCTTCTCCTAACTTACTGCTTGTGGCACCAAGACCACTAGATCCACTCCCTCGTGAGGGTTTAGCACTGCTATGCTTAGGGGAATACCTCCTAAGAATTTCAGCACGTCGCCGAGCTCTTTCGTCTCTCTCTTGCTTTTGGATTTCGGCTAGACGATGCTTATCGATGAATAACGGGTCAATCTCAGTATCCTTTGGCATAAACTGCTAACTGGTCCCTAGACAACCAGGATTCAAGGACCGCCACTTCTAAGTGGCTCCCAGCAGATGCACCATTGATGGGACCTAAAATAGGCTGGCACTGGCTCATGCACTAGCCAGACCTCTATCATGCGCTCAACAACCCCACGGCCTCGCGACCAGGAGCGTGGATGACACATACATCATCTTCCTAAACATCTTGCGTTTGTATTACATCTCGTAGTCCAACTCTAACCCAATTAACACTCCTCAGAGAGAGTCCCAGTACATTGCCAAATAGCACGAAGTACAAACATAGGAGGTCCTCCCATGGCTGACTGCCGCTACCTCACTACGACTCTCCTACACCTTGGGGATTGGCCCCTCGATGCATCGCTAAACATATATAACACTTCACACACATTTTCACTCAAGGTACCAATTGATCATATCCAGGAATGTACCTTACCTCACTTTCTTTCCCCTTAGACCCAACGCCTAGCTTACAGCTTGGGCAACCTTACTCACTCAACGTTGGTCATGTTCCTCTAGAAAGCAATTGCCATGCATCCAGGAGGTATTGTCTGATACCTTTTATCATTTCTTTATGATTTATGCAAATTGTGAATGTCCATGTGCTCAAACAGTTAAGAAAATCAGCATTTGTGCACATGTGAAAAACATTTCTTTCAATGAATTCGACTATTGCTCGTATGCGGCGTTGCATGAACCTAGCACCGAGAAACCCTCGTGCTACTAGGTTCTTAATTTTTAATTATCAACTAATCTAAATGGTATGCATAAAAACCAGCAAGCTTTTCATCATTTCATTCATAATTTAAACACCTTTTATACACTCTACCCCCTCACCCATTTAGGTTGTGCATTATTGATCGGTTTAGAGTTCATTTCCATATTTTTTGTTGCATGAAAAGCAATAAAAACTCACTAGAACATAAAGATAGGGCTGAACTAAGGCTAAACCTCATACTTCAGACCCCCCATACATCCATAAACATGGTTCTTATTTTTCCTTAATTTTTTGGCACTCAAAATCCATTTTTCCCTTATTTTTCCCCATTTTTCCTATTTTTCTTGTATTTTTTGCAATATTAACTAACTAAAAATACAAAATGAATTGTGGGCTGTGGCCCTTAGGTTCATTTGTAGCAAAAACACAAATTTAGTTGGTGTGTCTTATTATATTTTTCATTTATATATCAAAAACACCCAATTTATCCCTATTTCGCGTGTTTTACAGGTTTTATACCATTAATTTCAGTCAACACTTATGATTCTCTGATTTTCTCAGCATAAACTGATCAAACTCATAGCAAGCAACATTATAATGCATAATCATCCTATGGGAACAAATATTCATGAAGCAAATTGCATAAAACATCAATTTACTTTGTAAAAATGAGATTATCGTTTTTTGCGGGTTGAGGGTTTTTATTTGTTATATCTCGGGACTGATTTCCAGCCACCATTAATGCCCATGACAGTCCACAATCAGCAATCTTCCTTCCTCTTGAACCACGGAGCAATCCGGTCTTCATTGGACAAGCATTCGCCATCCATTCTTCTTCTTCTTCTTTACCACATGAATCTGCCCCTAGGGGAGAGAGGGAGGAGAGAGAAAGACTGAAATCAGAGATCTTCATAGAGACCACCATTTGAGGAGCGAAGACCGGCGATGTGACCAGCAGGCAGAGGGGAATCAAGCCCCATGATCAATTGGGGGGGTTGCTCACAGGCAGGAGATGGCATGATCAACAAGAGAGCGCAAATTTTGGCGCCTCCTGATGGTGTTTTTCTCTCCCTCTCTCATCCCACGATTTGTTGCTAAGTTTCATGTTGCATAAAATGCCCAACTTCCCAAGGGTCATGCCCACTTTGGCCAAATTTTGTCCACCCCTTCGTATCTTGACTGGTTTCTTGGCTCCTTCCCCGTCCGGACTTCGAATTGAGCTTTGAAAAATCCTGGGCGTCCAGCTCGGCATCCCGCATTGGCCGATAACTCTTGTCAACCCACATGACAGTCTGAAAAATTATGAAAAATCAACAAGTGTCGCTCGGGCACCTTTAAAGCACTTTGGTACTTAAAATCGTCCTAGATCGAGCCGTCGCCTTCGACGTTGAATATTTTTCCCTTGATATTCGTAATTTTTAGCTATTTTTAAGCACTTCTTGGCATCAAAATTATGTTCTCAGGTAAAACACTCAAGAGCACACACACACACACAAAAGTGATGGAGACTTGAGAACACCAAAAGATAGATCTGAAATATTCTTCTTCTTTCACACAAAAGAACTAAATCTACAACATGATAAAAGACTAATATGAAAGTACCACAACGTATGTACATGTGGTCGCTAAGTCTGAGCCCGTTGAGGAAAGAAGGGGTGGCACAATGAATGTGCCATAACCAAGGATGGACTATGTGGGTGTAGTCCAAATGTAGAATCACTCGTGTATCCTCATGTTGGTCACCTAACACACTAGTGAATAATGTCATGCCACATCACTAAGGCACGTAGTGGATGCTAGCTAATGTAGAGCTCGACATATCAACAAGCACTTGATCTATGCACCAATTTGAAATCAAATTCCTAGAGTAATAATATCCATCTAGCTAGGTGACCTCTGGCATTCTATTGTTTGACCAAGTAGACAAGAGAATAATGGTGGTCCATATGAAAAACAAATGAGTCACCAAAGAGTGTTTTAGGTAAAATGGGAAAAGTCTCATTCCCACATGTCTGATTCTTTTTAGATTTATTCAACCCCTTTCTATCACTTGGCTATTGGTAACCCTTTTCTATCACTTGGCCTAGCTTTTGAGTCATTAGGGAAATCTTTTTGCTATATATAATTCTCAATATATGAATTTGGCCATGCAACCTAGAAAATTGGATAAATTTGAATGTGTCAAATTTTAGGATCATTCATTATTTTTGTACTGTAAAATTTAGCTCAAACTTTATTTGCTAGAATCTTGATATGATAAAGGATTGAGTTTTATGGTTAATAATAAGTTACAATGAGCTTATGGGACCTTAATGTCAATGGTTTTGGCTTTTGTGTTCCCCAGCTTGGATTATGAGTTTTCAACAATAATTTGAGACCTTAGCTTGGGCATGTAGACATCCACCTTATCAAGTGTTCAAGTTGAAGAGTATTCTACTCTTATTAATTAGATTTTATGCCCATGTTTTAGCTAAGATTGTAATGTCTTTTTTCCACTTAGTAATTAGATTTTGTGCCCATACTTGGCTATGGAAACATCCACCATGGCATATATTTAGGTTGAAGAATAGACTTTGAGAACTTTAAGTTTTTCCATCACTCTATTTTTTCAACCTTCACAACAAAAAGGGTCAATTATAATTTTATGGGCAGCTAGTGGGCTTAGTGAGACCTAGTTTACATTTAAAAATTTTCTTTCAGAAACATGAGACAAAACATTTGAACCTCTTCGTGTAAGAATTTGTACATGTAATACATATATCAACCTCCTCATTATAAAAACATGATACAATGTGATTTGTAACTTACCTACGTTTCTTGCATATTAATATGGTATACACAACAATATGATTAAATATTTTCAACTCTATATGATGCCCTTTGATATATAAAAAGTAAGGTTGTGCTCTTCACCTTGTATACCAATATATGTAATAAGAATTTAGGATCATGAATCTATTAAATTTTTTAATAAACTCATTCAATTGGGTATAATGTGACTATCGCTTTCATGACAAAGAAGTTTGATGCAATAACTTACTTCAAATTGCCTTTCTTAAAATATTTTAGGGTATACTTTGATCTCATTTTTTAAATCATCTTTTAGTTTGACATCATAAAAGTTACTCTAACACTATAATTGGAATCTTGTCAAACCATGTCCTTAGACCTAGCTGTACTTTAACTTGATTCATGTCAAGTCTCCTTAGAATAGGATACACTTTTACGTGTATTAAAAAATAATAAAGCACAACATTTATGAAGTTGTGCTCTCTTTCAACATTTGATCTCGGGATTAAGATTCTCTATATGTCCTAAATCTAACATAAATCTCATAAAGGATATCATTGAGCCTATCCACAAGGCTATGCTCAACTTGAAGAGAGTTTGATTGTATTATTGAGTTTTATCCATGCTACCAAGTATTCCTACTACATTAGTATTAACAACCCATCATTTTAATCCAATCATAGAGGCATAGGACATGGTCTTTGTATTACAGGTCTTTAGTATGGAACCAATGATTCATGGCCATGAAAGAATGAATTCATGTCAATACTACATAAATATAGATTAGTCTCTAAGCACCCATACACGTTATCAATGTATATACAAGCTTAGAGATTAAAAAAAACATATGCAAGCAAATTTACATACTCTCTTTGGAATAAACTAGTCAAGTTGTATATGCCAAGTGTCCAAGATTAATCAAACTCTCTCTTTTTGATGTGCTGTTTGGCCATGTGCTAAATTTTATAGCAACTCTCTTCTTAGTCCCAAGACTTAATTAGCCAGACCCTGCACATGTGCTTAAGCTTTGGGTTGTGAGCATGTGCTCAAGCTTTCTTCTATGCCTTGAGCATATATCTCTGTTTGAGTTCTCTTTGAGAAATAGTTTGGCAAAGTGCTTGACAATCTTGTAACAATTGTTTCTTTGGTTCCAGTTCTTAAGGAGGCAAAGCTCAAGCCTATAGAAGTATGCTACACTTTGAAATGCCTCCAAGTTCAAGATATTTCCTTCAGCTTAAGGTTAGGTAGAACCTAGGTGTACTTCTAAGCCTATTCATAGAAAATTGACATTGATCTACTAGTCTAATACAAGATCATTTCTAAGACACAATAACTATCAATACATTAAAAACAAAAGACAAAACAAAAAATTTAGAAAAAAAGAAGACACAAATCACCCTTTATTTGGGTATATGAGATTCATACAAACATTTGTAAAATCACTACAAAATATATCTACTCTATATCCATATCATCCTCCTGGGCTACACGGTTCGACGCACCTTCTGGATATTCTACAACAAGACTTGGTTTTGGAGTTTATTTTCCTTTCTCACTTGTGGTCTCTTCTATTTTTCAAACTTCCTTTGGTTATCTTGCCTAAACTCTAATGTTTGGCTGAGTTTTTATCCATGCCATCAATGTTTCATGTAACTCATCATGGATTTTTGGTGTTTCTACCAAACATATCATAAGTCTTTGAATTTCTAGGACTACCCTTGCTATATATCCATCAGAGAAAGCATCCATGATGTAGTCTTCAATATTACAAAAATTTCTTATGCATGTGTGGATCAAGTGTGTCTTCTTTTGTTGGAGATTGCCTTCCACTAGATTGTAAATATTAAGATCTGGTTTATCTTCATTTGAAACACTCAAATATGTATCAAAACCCTTATTATCATGTTTCTTTGCAATAAAGACAAACACTAACATGATGTCAAGGACATGCTTGAAGGGCACATGATTTGTTGTGCTTGCCATCCTAAAGAAGATCTTATGCTTCCAAGATCCCCATTTCAAGGCTCATTGCATCACCACAAAGCTCTCCATTTTCACAAAGCCAAGAATAATGGTTTGCTCTACAACGCGCATGAGTGCCTCAAAGAACTTGAAATACATTTGGAAATCCCATGACATTTTAGAAGCACATCCCTCAATTTGGTCAATTATCACATGCCCAAAGATAGACTTTTTGAGGCAAAGCACCTATCTAGGAAAAAATCAGCCTCCTTCTCAATACTTGCCAAATATATTTTCCATTTGAGGTCTCCTTCCAGTTGTTGGATTGCCTCCACTTGGTCTACTAACAACTTTACATATACTTTAGCATTTGAAGAAAACTTGACCTGTGTTCTCCCGACTTGGATCTTTGATTTGATCTAGTTAGTGCACATTTCTTGCAATTGACCGTATATATTTTCTACAATCATGAATTTTCCACACAACTCTTCCTAGCTATTACATTTTTCCTTAGCAAATGTGTTGAATATGGAAAGTAGCTCCACCTGCACAACCCGATCCTGCTTGATCTATTATACCATATTAGCTATGTCAATCTTATCTATGTCCTTTGTACCCTTTGCAAGTAATATGTTTTTTTGCATAATATCTCTGTGTAACATTGTTATATATTTGTCTGTTAATCCAACCAGATAATGAAAGGTAGTTAGCATTGGTTTTTTCCCATCTCCTTTCCAAGATCTTGAGCCATGTATTATAGATATTTTCTTCACACAGAACCATGTGGGAAAACCTTTGCTGAAAGCCTTGGCCAACTCTCATTTCAACAATACTAACAATTTTTTGCATTGACACGAGTACAAGGATCAACTTATTTCTCATAAAAGCTACATAAACAAGAAACTATAGATCAATCAAACTAGTTGAGAGAATAGTTGATTAGAGATACTCACATCCCATTGTTGGTGACTTTCGGTGCACTTGGTTACACTTGATGTAGCTTTTGAAGGTCTTCCATAGGTTATCCACTAGGATCTCAAGTGTGCTAAGGTACTCTTATAAGGTTTTTTCTCAAGGTTCTCCTAAACCCTAAAAGAAAGTTGGAGTGGGATCTAATTGAAACTTTCTTAGTAGATAATCTACATAGACATGCTCCTTTGGCCTACAAATGTAATGCGGTGGAGCTTCCCTACATTTAACTACAAGGATAGAGTATTGCATGTCTAATCCAAAGGGAAAGTATTCTGCATATGCATTAAGTCCTAGGGCCCTTGACTTCTTTTTGAGCTTTGCAACTTGTCTCTTGTCAACTTCTGGTATCAATAAAGGCTCTTGTTACTTTATTAGATCTAGTGGATCAGTTGGAATGATTGATACAAGTGCTAGTTGTCCCTCTTTTGATTATTGTTCTTTTTGTGTTGATATCTTGGTCTCGGTAGGTATAACTGTCAAGATTGTGGGAGAGAAGGAAGGAGTCTCACTTGTAGCTTTCTTGCTTGCACAATGGGGGAATACACACAAAGGTGGAGGCTGAAAACAGTTTTCCTCTTCTTAGTTGTGTAAGCCAAAAGAACTCAAGTACATAGAAATAGAAGAACCCTATATATGGGTCTCAAACCAAACTCAACTAACTAAGGTGGCATACTAACTGAGCCACGAACTAGAGTAGATAAGGATAGATGTCATCTAGCTATTATATCATGGGCGGTGTACCAACCGCATCTGCAATTGACAAGTCGGTGACATAAATGCACAACGGTCACCCTGGCATATCACGAGTGGAGCTCGATATCTCAACACTCCCCCTCAAGCTCAATCCCAATTCCTGCACACCAAGCAGGTCCCTGAACTTGCGTAGCTTCTCTACGCCCAATGCCTTCGTTAATATGTCAGCTACCTGATCCTTTGTGCTGACATAAACTAGATCAGTAAGACCTAGTAAAACCCTCTCCCGCACATAGTGATAATGCACCTCAATGTGCTTTGTTCTAGCATGATAGACTAGGTTATTTGCCAAGTGTATACTACTCATGTTGTCACAATAAATGACAACTGGCCCATCTATAGGCTGATGCATATCATAGAGTAGCTTATGCAACCAAGCTACCTCACATGGAGCCATTGCTGTGCCCCTGTACTCAGCCTATGTGCTCGACAAGGCAACTATAGGCTGTTTCTTGCTGCTCCAAGTGACTGCAGCACTCCCAAAAGAGAACACATATCCACTGGTAGATCGTCTATCAAAAATACTACCAGCCCAATCAGCATCAGTGTATCCATGCAACTGTATCTGAATCCGAGTCTCATAAAATAGTCCATACTGCAATGTGGACTTCACATACCTGAGTATGCATCTAGCCACATCCAAATGCGGTTTCCTTGGAGCCTGCATAAACTGACTTACCAATCCAACAGCATAGCTCAAATCTGGCCTGGTAATAGTCATATAAATCAAACTTCCTACTATGCGTCTGTACATAGTAGGGTCTTCGAGAAGCTCACCTGCATCTGTGCTCAACTTCACATTCTACTCCAAAGGAACTGAAATAGGCTTACAGCCTATCATCCCATATTTGGACAGCATGTCCAATCCATACTGCCTCTGCAAGAGCCATATCCCACTTGGTGATCTAATCACTTCAATGCCCAAGAAATAATGCAGCTCTCCCAAATCCTTCATCTCAAACTTCTTCTTCAATAGCATTTTCACATGAAGGATATCTTCATCACTATCACCTATGATAATCAAATCATCAACATAAATGACAAGCAACATAATACCTTTCTCTGTTTTTCTCACATAAAGTGAGAAGTCTGCCTTGGAAATCTGAAAGCCAATAGTGACAAGATACTGTCCTATCTTGTCAGACCATGCTCTAGGTGCTTGCTTCAAGCCATACAAGGCTTTCTTCAACATGCAAACAAACTCAGGATGAACAACATGCACATAACCTAGTGGCTGCTCCATATAGACCTCTTCTTGCAAATCACCATGCAAGAAGGCATTCTTTATATCCATCTAATGTAAAGACCATCCCTTTGATGCAGCCATAGCAATGAGTGCTCTTACAGTTGCCATCCTTGCAACCGGACTGAATGTTTCTTCATAATCAATGCCATATATTTGTGCATACCCCTTGACTACTAATCTTACCTTGTATCTGTTTACAAAACCATCTGCATTGTGCTTCACCTTATAAACCCACTTACAACCAATTGCATTCTTATCTTTAGGCAAAGGTACCAATTCCCATGTAGCATTTTCTTCCAAAGCATCCATTTCTTCATCCATGGCTTTCTCCCATTTTTCTTTTCCCATGGCTTGCTCAAAAGAAGTGGGTTCTGGTTCCTGTATCACTTTGACGATATAGGCATAGTGAATGGCTGTAAATCCATCATATTTCACCCTATCCACAGGATACCTAGCTCTAGTAGACCTGTGCAAAGTAGGCTCACTTCCAGGTGCTCTCAAAACATCCATGGTCTTCCTTACTCCACGTGTAACAATAGAAGGAATACCCAAGTCATCATCAATGCTCTGTTCTGAGCCACTGGATTCACCATCCACATAAGAGTAACCTGCATTCACATCAAACATGGGCTGATCTACCTTCTCTTTTCCTTTTCGTGACACCTGCATACCATTATCTGCATTGCTTTGAGAAGATTCTCCTGATCTCAATCTGCCTGTCCATGGCGAAGAATGTGAACCACTGCTAGAGGACACTCTAGGTCCACTAATATTTTGTGACTGCTACTGTGAAATCTGTGCAGCATTACTATTTTGTGCATCTACATCATCAATCACATTTATTGGTTTATACCAGCTACTCATCTCATCATAAACAACATCTCTGCTCACTGTAAACTTACGAGTAAAAGGGTTATAGCATCTATACCCTTTCTGCTTGTAGAGAGTAGCCAATAAAGATGCACTTCTCAACTTTTGGATCCAACTTAGATCTCAACTCATCTGGCACATGAACATAGGCAATGCAACCAAAAATTTTCAAATGAGAAATATCTGGTTTCCTACCAGTATACCTCTCCTCTGGAGTCATCCCATGTATTGCTGCAGTGGGAGTCCTGTTCATTATGTAGACTGCTGTAGCAACTGCTTCAACCCAGTAAAAGTCTGGTAGGTCTTTTTCATTGAGCATGGCACAAGATACCTCTCCAATATGCGTGTTCTTTCTTTCTGCAATTACATTTTGCTGTGGGGTATGACTACATGAATATTGTTGCTTTATGCCATGCTCCTGCAAGAACCTTGCAAACTCATTTGAGAGGTACTCTCCCCCTCCATCTGACCTTAGGCATTTTATTTGCAGGCCTGTTTCTTTTTCAACCATAGCTTTAAGAGTTTTGAAATGCCCAAAAACTTCACTTTTTTTTTTCATAAAGTACACCCAAACTTTTCTGCTATAGTCATCAATAAAAGTGACAAAATAATGACAGTCTCCAAGAGATGCAGCTTTAGTAGTCCACACATCAAAGTGGATTAATTCCAATGGCTTCTTACTCTCTTGAACATGTCTAGGAAATGGTTTCCTTGCCTATTTTCGAAACTGACAAGCTTCACATACCTTATGCATTTTTGCAACCTTGAATTTAGGCAATCCTGCAACAATATATTGGGCTTGCATTGATTTAAGTCGTTGTACATTAACATGACCAATGCGTTTATGCCAGATATCAATATCTGCAACTACACCGGTCCCATGTGCAAACATTGCTGCACTCAATTCAAGCATGTCTGCATCCAATGTAAACATTCTGCCCTTCTTCTTTCCTTTTGCTATCAAGTGACCTTTATTCTTCATATCCTCAATAAAGCATCCATGAGGATTAAATCTGACCTGCAAGCCCTGCTCAACCATTTGACCAATAGAAACCAGGTTCTTGGTGATATTCGGGACATGAAATACATCCGATAGGTATTTCTTTTTCCCATCCTGCATAGACAAAGGAATTTTTCCAATCTACACAATAGGATGTGCAGTATCATCACCACTCTCCACAAATCCTGGTTTTTCCATTTTCCTTGCATCCTGCATCCATTCTGGATGACCTGTCATGTGGTTTAACGCACTTGAGTCAACATACCACACTTCGTTGCTTTCTTCTGCACTTGTCACATAATTGTTCATGTGCTGCACCATAAACAAATGCTCATTTCTGTCATCACCCTGTGTACTGGAAGATGCATAATTCCCTTGTTGCAGTTTTCCATTCATGATGTCATTTTGCTTTTTATAGCAGTCTTTAGGCATGTGACCCATTTTACCACAGTAGTAGCATTCAACATTGTTGTTTGCATTTTGGCCTCTTTGCCATCCACCACGACCTCTTTGGCTCCCCCTGCCTCTAGAGTTACCACGTCCTCCTCCATAGGACTAGTTTTCTTGAGTTTGCTGCATATTCTGATTTCTACCATGGCCTCTAGATCGGCCTCCTCTACCTCTTCCTCTACCTCTTCGAGCATTTGAGTAGAAGACAATTTCTTTTGAAGTTCCTCCTGAAGAAGATGCACCACCTTTGCTCTGCTCCTCAGAAATTAGAAGAGCAATCAACCCCTCAAAATCAGGAAATCTTTCACGGATGGAAATGGATGTTCGCAACTGTGCATAATCCTTTCCTAGACCATTCAAGGTCACGGAAACCAAATCATCATCTTCCACTGGTGACCCAATGGAAGTAAGTGCATCTGCAATCTTCTTCACCTTCATGTGGTAGTCATTGATGCTCATACTTTCTCTTTGCACATTTTGCAACTCTTTCTTGAGCTGCAAATTTTTCCTGGCTTGCGTATTTGTGCTATATATTTTTGACAAAGTATCCCATGCCTCCTTTGGCGTACTTGCATCTTGAATATGCATAATCATAGAGTTTGAAATGCTGATAGACAGCTAGTACATAACTTTCCTGGCTCTCTCATGCCATGCTTTAAATGTCTGCATTTGCTGTTGATTGGGAACATCAGGAATAACTAGTTCTTCTTCATTTCCTGCAATGAATTCCCAATATCCTTTTCCCATAAGGAAATTCGTCATTCTAAACTTCCATGCTTGGAAGTTGTTCTTGTCAAGCTTTTCAGTGACAATCTGTGAAAGATAATCAGATGCCATTACAGAACACTCAAAAAAATTCTTTCACTCCAAACAACACAGCTTCAGTCTCACAAGGGCAAATCTGCAAAACTGACGAAAGTGATATTTGACCACACAGTCACTTCCTAGTGACGATTTTGCATCAACAGGCAACAAGGATGATTCTGTAACTCCCAATGTCTCTACGCACAGGCATATGATGCAATTTCTACAGTAACTTTTCACCGACCTATAGAACAGTGATCAGACAGCATAAAACTCGGTCTTTTCCTGAGTGCGTGTAGAAAACTTCCGCCTCCAAAACAGGCCCCGAAATGGCCTCAAATAAAAAAAACAAAGCAACCAAGGGCTAATGCCCTTACTTGCAACATATACTGCTCTCTTGCTACACTGCGAAGGGCGTCTCAATCTGAGACAATGCACTCTTGCACTTTCCGGCTGTGCTACCTGCAGAGACTTGATCCCAAAACAGAAAATGGAAGCAACACTGGTCCTCTTACCAGAACACCAAGAATTTGGCTTGCTTTCTTGAGCTCCTTACCACGAACAAGGCTCTGATACCATGTCAAGATTGTGGGAGAGAAGGAAGGAGTCTCACTTGTAGCTTTCTTACTTGCACAATGGGGGAATACACACAAAGGTGGAGGCTGAAAACAGTTTTCCTCTTCTTAGTTGTGTAAGCCAAAATAACTCAAGTACATAGAAATAGAAGAACCCTATATATGGGTCTCAAACCAAACTCAACTAACTAAGGTGGCATACTAACTGAGCCACGAACTAGAGTAGATAAAGATAGCTGTCATCTAGCTATTATATCATGGGCGGTGTACCAACCGCATCTGCAATTGACAAGTCGGTGACATAAATGCACAACGGTCACCCTAGCATATCACGAGTGGAGCTCGATATCTCAACAATAACATGTTTCTTTTGTAAGGTTTTCTTTTTCATACCATCAAATTCTTTGACTAGCTCATCAATGACTGGTCTTTCACTGTCACATGTGTGTTCCCATCCCCTAGTAAACATTGTACCTTCAACATCTCACTGCATTTTTTCAAACCCATATACATTAGGGAGAACTTGACAAATGACTTTGACAACGCTCACATCAAGGCAAGACAACTCCTCTTGAGTTCTAACCTTCCCAAAAGCAACTTTTTTTACTTTTCTAATATCATCCCAACTCAGTTCATCATCCACATGATCCAATACGAATAAGCGAGGCTTGTTGAGAAATACATTAGAAGGGCTAAATATGTCAACATCCAAGGATGTAAAGTTCACTGTAGGTGGCTCTTTTGTAACCGATGCCTTTCTTTTCCTGGTCATTTTAGAAGAAATCTATTTGGACAAATTGAAAAAACAAACATATACAATGTGGATTATGATACTCTAAAAAGATAATTTCATATATGGCATGCATTATAATACCTTAATGAAGGTAAAATCAAATAAAAGTAAGATAAATTCACAAAGATAAAGTCAAATAAAACATAATGTTGGGTTGGCCCTACATGCAATAATATTTCAACTAGTTTCAATTCTGTAAACACAAACTTAAGTAGAACATAATGTTAGGCACATGACACTAAACCCTCAAAATTCAAATAATTATACTCGTATAAGACAAATCCCATCTTCTACCATTATCCTGATGCCTCGGGTTGTGGATCCTAGTCTAGCTCCTAATGGATGTGTAACATGCCCGCCTATCAGCTATCCAAGCATGTTTTTCGTGGTTCATCGAGAGTCCAAGTGACGCCGCCCGGCACTCCCATGGAATGTCATAGGGTTTATCGCCTAGGGTTTTTCGAGTCCACCTCAAAATGGAATGTTTGCGGCCGAACCCACTAGGATCGACTTGAAATTTAAGTCCCTAGAGATGGAGGTATTCTGACAACATTCTAGCGTCGGCTTCTGGGCATCCTAATTTACACAGAGATACCCAAGCTGAAGCTGACCCATGTCGCACTTGGTTCAAAGAGAATGGGAAATGAGAGGGATGCGGCGCTCCACCTCTCTACGCAGAGGGAAAAAACCCATTCCGGTCCCCTAAAATGGCATGAATTGGGGTTCTAACCTAACGATTTCTAAGCATCATGTGTCAGTAAAACCTATCCTTGTGAGAAGCTTCCCAGTTCTCAGGGACCACCCTTCCGTAGGATAGACCCCTCGGGGGTTCCGTCCTCTCGCTTCCCTCACTTGGCGTATCTTAGTTGTCTACTTAGCCCTATTAGTTTTAGGTGTGACACGTAAAACTAACTTCCTTAATTAGCCTTTTAAAAGGCCAGGGTTCGTGAACGTGGATCGAACTTGCCACGAGAGGTCACTCCGCAAATTGGGTTGAACATTGGAGGACGCTTGGATACCAGGGGGCTCCGACCATAAATTCCTTGCCTCTGGATCCTACTCAAACGATCAGCATGACTTGGAATAGATTTTTGAGAGGCCCTTGTTACTAATGCAAGGCGAAAACTTGGTGGAAATAAAAGTACATCCTTAAGGATTGTAGATATTGTCCCTTTTGAACAAGATTTGTATCTCTGATAAATTACTAATACTAGGTACTTCCAGGGATCTTGTTTAAATTTGTTTTCTTGTGAGTGTCATATGATTACGTGAACAAAGCTTGTCCTTTTAAAAGGCTAATTAAGGAAGTTGTTTTTACATGTCACACCTAAAAGGGATAGGGCTAATTAGACAATTAAAATATGCCAAGTGAGGGAAGCGGGAGGACGGAATCTCGCACGGGTCTATCCTACGGCAGGGTGGTCCTTGAGAACTATAAGGCTTCTCACAAGGTTAGGTTTTACTGACAAACGATGCTTAGAAATCGTTAGGTTAGAATCCCAATTCCTGCCATTTTAGGGGATCAAAATGGGGTTATGCCCTATGGACAGAGAGATGGAGCGCAACATCCCTCTTGTTTCCCATTCTCTTTGAAAAAACTGCGGCATGGGTCTTCTTCGGCTTGGGTATCTCTGTGTAAAGTAGGATGTCCAAAACCCGATGCTAGAATGTTGTCAGAAGACCTGGACCTCTAGGGACTTAAGTTACAGGTCGATCCTAGTGGGTTCAGTCGAAAATATTCCGTTGTGAGGCGGACTCAAAAAAACCTAGGCAACAAACCCCGTGACATTCGATGGGAGTGCCGAGTAGCGTCGCTTGGACTTATCTCTCGATCGACCGCTAAAAGCATGCTTGGATAGCCGATAGACAGGCACGTTATAGTTGGTATCAGAGTCGGCCTACGACTAAGAAAATTAGGGAGAAAAATTGGGAAGACTGAGGCGATGTGTTTATTAGAAAATGTTTCCCTTTTTACTCACTTGTGGATTGCTACTGCATTGAGACTTACGAGGCATGGAGCAGGTTCCTCATATTTCATATCATGTTCAGGACAGCTATGAACTCTTACAGCTATCCAGATGGTCTAACATGATGGGGATCTTGGATTGGCTCTACAACCCCTCATTGCTGTATGTGGAAACGTGTTGGACTTAGAGCGCGGGATAATCTATGTCCAACCCTACACATGGGACGCCGGCAAGTCGATAAGAACTGCTACATCTACAAAGAGGTGGTTAAAATTTTACTAGCAGACAGAATTAAAGTAATGGGACAAAATGAACGTCATGGCTATCAAAAATAGGGATTTACTAAACTTCCCATGACTTATTGCTTCTTGAGAATCCATTCCCCCAATCCATACTACTATTCTATCCCTATGGCTGATTCCAATAGGGAATTATTAACCTGGCATTAATGTAACTCCTGAGAATAAAAAATTCATCTAAGCCAAACCCTATCCTATCCAAATAATTGTACTTGAGGCTTACATTTCCCTATGGTTAAATAAGAATTTTATGTTCATTTGAATGGTTACATAGTTGCAATGGAAAAATACGTGCGCATTGATTTGAGTTGTATAGGGTTGTGTAAATGCAAACCTAACACAGGAAATTTTAAATTGGTAATCATATACATCCTCAAGCACAGATCCAGAACCCTATTACCACACTGAACCTAGCAGAGGTACAAGAGAAGAAGTTTCTTCTCAAATAAATGAAACCACCAAAATTTGATGGAAAGGGGAAGACTGTTGAAGTTGATGTTGAAATATGGATTGAATCCATGGAAAACTATTTTAGTGCATCTAGAACAACACGTGTGAAACAAGCCATGATTGTTAAGTTGAAGCTCACCCGCGAGGCTAGGCTGTGGTGGAAGCAATGGTATAAAGACCAAGCAAATCATTGAAAGAACAATAACTTGGAAAAAACTAAAGGAAGAAGTGTAGGGAAGGTATGCCACCTACTTATAGAACTCAGAAGATGAATGAGTTCTTTAAGTTGAGGCAGTTGGGACTGTCTTTGGAAGCATACTACTCGAAATTTGTTTCCTTGCTAAAATAAGCCCCGACAATGAGCATCCCGCAACAGGTCTCAAAGTTTTGTGATGGGTTGAATCCGCCAATAAACACTCGGTTGGAATCAATGTGTCCTTGGGATTTGCAAGATGCATTGATAAGAATAGGACCTATTGCCCAAGAAGTCCGGCCAAAATCCAGAACTTGGGCTTTCAGAGACCAAAATTTGGGGATGTCGAGAGCTGAAATTAAAAGGGCGCAAGGATAGGGTCAAGGCCAATGGAAGAAGCCAAGAGCAAATGCAATCAATGACTTTGTCCCCACTCAAGGAAGTGATCAAAGCCTGCGTTTTTTCCACTGCAATAAATCTAGGTACTTCAAAAGGAAATGTCCCAAGCTTGGCGGGGACTACCGTCAAGGGAAATTAAGAGGCCAAGTCAGGGCTACGCATGGCCGCGGTCGTGCTACATTGGGAAGGGCAAAAAATTCCAATATTATCATTAAAGGATTAGATGAAGAAGAAGATCCGTGCATGGAAGCTGAGATCGAGAGGGCAACCGTTCATGCCATCCTCCATAAGAAGGGACCGAACCACCAATTCTTGGTGATTCAAACACTACAACAAAAAGGATCCGTAGATGCACTTGTAGATGCAATATTTGAACTATTTTTAAAAATATCGGGTGCATTTATTACTGTGTCTATTGGCACATCTAAAATTTCACGTCTACAAGCGCGCTTATAGTGAAACCTACAGGTGCATATAGACGTGCCCATTGATGCGCACTGTAAAATATATAATCATATTTATAAAAAGGTAGATATATTCATATTCTACATCTATACACGCATGTAACTGGGTGTCTACAAAGGCGTGTACTTTGCAATTTTTTGACGATAATAGACGCGCATTTTTCCTGCAATTTAGACATGCGGATAGATGCACAAAACAGAGGTATGAAAAAAAAATCAGAGAGCATGTGTCTTTGCAAGCTAAGCCACATGCTTTCTGGTTATTTTCCCCCCATCAACATCAAATTGTATGCTTAGGGAAAACAGAGAAAGATTATTATACTGAAAGAAAAACAATGTGGAGAGTCAAAGTCCATATATTGATAATAACACATGATGAGCATACTGTGCTGAAACATGAGTGTACTATGCTGAAACATTTGTACATATTTTGAAGATTTTTGTATTGAAAACAAAACAATGTATGTAGAATACGAAATTTCATATATATAGATGAAACATTTTTACATGACGAGTTCTAGTGCTTGTGACCTCAAGCATGGTCATGGTCGCAAGTACTAGGTAGCTGAAAGTAATATAAATCAAAAATAAAAACTACAAGCCAAGGGGAGGCATGCATGCATGGGGCTCCTCTACATCTCCTCAAAAGAGGCATCATTGTCACTACCACCACCACCACCGCTGCCAGTGCCAGTGCCGCTGCCGCCACCGCTACTACTAGTCCCCCATTCGCTATCCTCAACTGCATCAGGGTTCGCCTACACAAAGGAGGTATATAAATACCATTACAAACAATAAATTAGAGTTACCTATACTTTTCATGTAAAAAATAAAACATACCTCTTCTGGTTGTGGAATCCTCATGGCACGATTATATTTCTCCTCCATGATGAGTCCCTCCTCGTAGAAATGCTACCAAGTAGATGCCCCGTTATAACTTCAATGGTAGCCTACCTCTCTAGGAGTAGGCATCCTACCAACGATATGATACTACAAAATAATTTTAACATACAATGTATTAGAACACACTACATAATGAATTGAAACAAATTAAAAATTTTAATTTAAAAAAATAAATCAAATAATACTTACAAACTGAGCCTCCCATGACTCCCTGCCACCCAATCCATAATGCGGCAATCCCATGGTTTCCATCGGGATACGTCGCACCTCTGCATGCTGGTGACTTGTCCTTTTCTCTGCTGCTCTCTTCTTGGCCTCTTTCCACTCCCTATAGTGGCAATTGGGTGGTTGGCCATATCCAGGGGGCCCCTGCTCTTATCTTTGCAGTGACTCCTTGGCGCACGTCATAAGGTGAGACCTCTTGTTATGAAGCACGTCTCTCACCTTTGACTGTTCCCAATCATCTGAGAATCATGAATTTACTTGGGATTACGGTACCTTCTATGTACTACTTGCAGCACCTCTTGCCACAACCATTTTTTTGGTGCTTGAAGGGAATCATACAATCTTTGTATGTGGCATGCATGACACTCCTCAAGTAGGCTATCACCTCCCTCCCCTCAGGGTTATGCAAGATACCACCAACATTTGTGACAGAGTAGTACATTTGTGGAGGCTCACCTCTCTCATTTTCCGGTGAGGGTGATCGAGAGCCACCTCGTAGGAAACCTCCACAAAGCCCTCGACCTCCTCGTCCTCCCATGACTCTCCCTCCTCCCTTGATGGGCACTACCCTCTACCTCACTCGATGCACGTGCTTCTGCAGATCCACGTGCTTTGGCCAATCCATGTACTTCAGCTGATTCCTGTGCATGAGCTGATTTGTGTGTATGCATAGTGCATGGAGTACCTGTTAGTAGAGGTGTACCAAGGTTTGGTGTGCCAAGGTTTGGTGTTTGTGTGGCAATGCTAGGCAAAGATGTGATAGGTGTCCCTGACATGGCACTGAAAACCTCCTTTGCAGTGGGAGGGTGACCAAGATAACTGGTCATCTCCCCCATGAATTGCTCCTTGTTCATAAAACCTCCAAAAAAACTACTAACACCTCTAGAAAACTCCGCTAAGGTGTTGTTCATGCGTTCCAACTCAGGATCAGTGCTGGAAGATCCAGGATTCCACATCTACACAAGCAAAAATCCATTACTACCCTGTGCAGATAAAACATATTACATACTGTGTCTATATCTGCATCTATACCAGTGTTTATCAGTGCGTCTATACCTGTATCTATACCTGCGTCTACACTGTCATCTAGACGCGCTGACAGACGTGCAAAGTCGGACCATACTTTGTAAACTGTTATAAAAAATGCGCAAAAACCTCCGTAGATGACAGTCTAAAGCATGCAAAGAGAGAGAGAGAGAGAGAAAGAGAGAGTGAGAGAAATAGACAAAGAGAAAGAAAACAAGATTGAGAGAGAGAAGAAGAACTCGCATTCTTTGCTTGTTCCGACGGGGTGGCGGCTAGGTTGCAAGCTCCTTGTCCTCTTTCTCCATTCCCTGGGTAGGTTGCTTGATTCTTCTTCTCTTCCTTGTTGTTTGGATCTTGTTCTTTACTCTTTGGCTCTTCCTTCCTCATGTCATCTTTTTACTCTTATTTCCTTCCCTCATTGTCCTCATGAAGTGATAGATAGACATGATTAGTGATGTTGAGCTCGAACTGCAGAAAACGTGCAAAAAACGCAGGAAAGCACTGGTTTGAAAAGAAAGCCACAACTTTTTAATTTTTTTTTAATATTTGCCTGGCGCGTCTATAAGCACGTGTAATTGCATATGTATATGCGAAGATAAGATATATTATACACGCTGATAGACGTGCAATTACAATTAAACTTATTAATGCTAGCTTATCATTGTTTTTGGATCAACATGACTTTCCTAGTCTTTCAATATCAAAATGTTTGCCTCCATGTTGTAAGTATCAAAATATTTAGGGAATATGACATATATACCAAATGAAATCATATATGTCATTATGATTCAGGTGTAATTATGTCGTCATCTTCTACTAGTATGGGACATGCTGAGTCAACAAACAGTACATCCTCCTGTGAGGATGAGACATTGCGTCTTCATCGAGATGCTTGGCTACGACATAAAGTCAAATGTATGTGTGATTGTTGTCGAGGATGTGTTTTTCGAGCACATCGAATCACAATGTCACACCTCAGTATGTACGGAGAGTGGGACCAAGAAAAAGACCTAGTAATTTTTACTGCTTTATTTGCACAAATATTATTGGTCTATGTTGCGTCTTCACCATTAAACAAAACCGCCCTTTTTTTTATTGAGCAAGATGCGGTACTACATCCTCAAATGGTCCCTCCAGGGCGTCGAGAGGCTGCGAAGTGTCGACGTGAGGAGTCAGAGTCCTCAAGAAGAGTAGAGACTGATGACGACGATAGCAGCCCTCTTCAAACACCCCATCAAGTTTTAGAGGAAGAGGTTTTGGACAACATGGTGCACGATTTATTTTCCCATGAGGTTTGGGGGGAGGGCACCACTAGAGAACAGATGACCCGTTACATATAGCGTCCAAAACTCCATTCTAAGAAGGTTGCACATACTCTGTTCTATGTGCATCTCTCGAGATACTGAACTTACAAACCATTTATGGATGGAGCAATGCTAGCTTGAATGCATTATTGAAGTATGTATCATTTGATATTAATTCATAAATGCTTCTAGACAATATTTGCGGTTTGTTAACTTTGTTTGCACAATATATGCATGTTATTTTCACAAATGCTTCCAAATGGAAATAAATTACCAACTAGAAGGGAGAAAGCAAGGTGTTTCTTGACATCTCTTGGAGGTCTCGATTAGGTTAAAATCCATGCATGTGTCAATGATTGCATCTTGTTTCGTGGGGATCATGCATCTGCACAACAGTGTTCTATTTGTGGTGAGCCAAGATACAACCAGGAGATGAAATCAATGGATGTGCCTGGTATTATTTTACGATATTTTCTTATTATTCCACATATTCAACTTATGTTTAAGTGTGAATCTATTCCGAGACTCATGTCATGGCATGCTAGTCACCATTCAAGTGATGGAAAGTGGAGAATTCCTTCAAACACACTAGCTTGGCAACATGTAGACAATTTGTGGCCTACTTTCAAAGAAGAGCCCAGAAATTTGAGATTTGGTCTAGGATTAGATGGAATAAATCCATTTGGCATCAAAAGCACCTCATATAGTGTATGGCCAGTGGTATTGGTAAACTATAATATCCCTCTATCCATGGCAATAAAAAAATGACATGTAATGTTGTCCCTTTTGATTCCTGGAAAACACAAAGTAAAAAACATGGACGTTTACTTAGAGCCTTTGATCAAGGAGCTAGAAATGCTATGGAGAGGTATTGAGGTGCAAGATGTGAGTGCAACATTGTCCTCTAGAGATTTCACTTTAAAGGGCATGTTGTTGTGGACCATGCATGACTTTCCAGGCTATGGAGAGTGTTCAAGTAGTTGCGTACTCTATTTTATTCATTCTTACCCTTAATCAAATATATGTCATCATTAATCTATTTATTTTTACAGGTTTAACTACATCAGGATATCATGCATGTCCAATTTGCAGTCCCTCTCTGGTTTATTCTAGCTTGACACGCTTGAAGAAGGTTATCTATGACGATCATCATCGTTTTCTTCCTATTGACCACCCTAAATATGCAGCCCCCACTAATGGAAGAACTCCATAATCTCAGACCATTCAAGATTGGAAGGACACTTGGACACACGCCAATGATCATCCTCCACTCGGCATGCGTCGGCGGTAACTAGTTTACTTCTTTTGTTTATCTTTAAAGTACACTCCATTATGAGAACGAGAAATAATATAATTTTTGTACCTTAGATTCTCTATATTTTTTGGTCTCCCATATTGGACTGAACTCAAGATCAATCACCTGTTGGACCCCATGCATATATTCAAGAATGTTTCCTCTACATTATGGGATCACTTAATTGGGGCTCGTGATTCTATCAATGTAAGGGGGGATTTACGTAGCATTGGATGTATGAGACGAGCTTGGCCACGCATCAGACCCAGAGGAAAGATTGAGTTACTACATGCACCTTGGATATTGTCAAAGACCTAAGAAAAGATGGTGAAGTATCAGATATGTAGCTTTCGAACTCCCACAGGATATATGAGATGCCTCAAGGGAGCCTTCATAAAGAAAAAGAAAAGAGGTGTGGAGCAACTATCTAGTTTGAAGTCTCAGGATTGACACAAAATGATTCAGGTAAGGATTCTCATAGCCATAAATATATTAATTAGTGGAGTAACTATGTAGACTAATTAACAATATATGAATATTTACATACAGTTCATCCTTCTTGCTAGCATATTCCATTGTGTTTCGAAAGATGTGCGTGATATCATTTACAAGATGGGTGAGCTCGCGAGGTATGTATACATTATAATGATTTTTTAGTTTACATATTACGTACATCACGTAGTAAAGCCGCTTGAATTTATGGACAAAACTAATCATCTTTCTCAATTGCATGTTGGTAGATTTGTGAGTTTGAAGGAAATCGATCCAAATACGTTGCAAGAGGCTTGATTATTGTCCATTGAGGTGGTTTGTTTGGTGGAGGAAACTTTTCCTTGCTCCATTTTGACTACTCAAGTATACTTGTATATTTGATTGATGAGATCGCAATTTGTGGGGTAGTTCATGCAAGATGGATGTTTTTTCTAGAGCACTTTATGAAAACCCCGAAAAGATTTTGTAAGGTAAAATGCACGGCCCGAGAGAAGCATGGCTGAGGGTTGGTTAGTGCAATCATCCCTTGTACAAATCTCTAAATATCTTACTAAAGTGGACCCCTCTTTACCCCGACTATGGAAAGATGATGAAGATTTGAGGATGACCTCTATAATACCTCAAGGAAAAGGAAGGAGCAAAGTGCTAATGAAAGAGGAACTTTGTAAGTTAAATGTATTTTGTGTGCTTAACAGTGAAGTAATGAGAAAATGGGTGACACTATATAAAGAAGCAAGGGTAAGAAGAGTAAGCAAAAGGCAAGCATTTCATGCTAAACATGGACATAATGTCCCATATCCAGAACATTTAAGTGCGCTTCCACGTCATATTGATATAGATTGGCTATATGAAAAAATGGAGAAGATGGAAAAAGAGGAGGCAATGGATATATCGCAAGAGGAGTGGGAATATGCACGAGGTTACTTATCAAAGGTGAGACATACTTATAATTAAATTATCTTTAGTTATATATGATATAATAATTTCACATGTTTTATCTTTAACTAAATCATCAATATGATCTCAACAATGTACTATTAGTACACATTTTTCAATGCTATTTGGTGTGAAGGCAAACATTTTCGAACTCAACGTATAGATGATAAGAGAAATACCTAGGATTGTGGTATCCTTGAAAACTCCAGGATACCAATGGCACCATGGAAGGTTATTGTGGCTTGATCCAAGATATTTTGAAGCTTGACTTTAGGCGATTTTTTATATATGTACTAGATGTGAGGTGGTTTAAAGAAGTAGTAACAATGGGTGAACATTGCACAATTAGACATCATCCAAGTGGTTTTGTAGTGATTGACTCTACAAAATTTCACCAAGGCAAGAATGACACATTCATAATACCTCAACAATGCAAGCAGGTATATTAGAAGCTATTTATTTTCATATATATTACTTCTTGATACATTCTCAAAATACAATAAATATCTAAATTGCTTACTTTTTTAAAAAAAATTGCAGGTTGTGTATCACCCAATGGTAAATGATAACCGATGGTGGCACGCCATCCCCATATCTAATCATTCAAAACCAATATATGGCAATGCTACCAACATAGATACAGTTGATGACAATCCAACAATCAATGATGATGCACATGATGATGCCATGATCGATGATATACATGATGCAGTGCAAGATGATCCCCGCGAGGATGTTCAAGGAAGCGCAGAAGAGGATAAAAATATGGTTGCAGATAATGATGAAGAAATTGAGCATAACAATACATCTAGCAGTGGGATAGAATTATTTGTTTCATTGCCTATTGGTAACATAGACGTAGAGGTAGATATTCTAGCAAGGGCCGATCTCATTGAAGATGAGATTGATCATTCATTGTAGCATATATAATTAGCTTTGAATGATTGGATGTATATTTGTAATACTCAGAAAGAAGTAAAGTTGGTAATATATTCAAAAAAATACTAGCTGTTAAGATGTTTGGTCATATTTAGGGACTTTATGAGAAATGAAAAATGTGTGTGTTTATTTTCGCATCTATAAGTGCGTTTAAAAATGCAGGTATATAGACACGTTCTATATACTAGCGCCAATAGACGCGCTGATAAACACACCCGCTATTTCGCGTGTATAGTGCGCGTCTATAGGACCTTTCTCTTGTAGTGAAATACCATTGGACTACTAGGGTAAGGAATTCAAAGACCTGATTGACTGTGGGAGTACTCATTCTTTCATCTCACCGATGTGTGTAAGAAGGTTAGGGATAGCCACTGTAGCTCCACCCACTTTGCTTGTCGAACTAGCAAATGGGCGAGAAATCACTTGAACTAGACAAACTGCTAAGGTGGATCTCCTACTTAGAAACAAGCCCACGACTATTAGGTTCAGAGTAATAAATCTAGGTGTCTATGAATGTCTACTCAGGATGGATTAGCTAGTCCCCAATGATGCTCACATTCATTGTGGAAAGAGCCAAGTCTCCTTTTGGAATCCTAAGGGTGAACTACTTACAACACAAGGTGAAGTAGGAAAACCAAAGATCCAGTTAGCTAAGGTAACTCAAATAGTTTAAGGAATGAGGAAGGGATTACCCCTCTACTTGATCAAGCTAAATAAACTCGATTAGGCAGAAGACACTAATGAAGAACCATCATGGCTAAAGGAATATGTGGATGTGTTTCTAGAGGAATTGACTGAATTACCACTGCCTAGGGAAGTGGATCATGAGATTAAACTAATCCCAGGAGCTACTCCAGTTGCAAAAATTCCCTACAAGATGTCCATTCCTGAGGCCATTGAGTTAAAGGAACAACTCAAACAACTACTGGACCAAGGGTACATACGCCCTAGCAGTTCTCCTTGCGAAGCTCTAGTCTTATTCCAAAAGAAGAAGGATGATACACTTTGACTCTACATTGATTATAGAGGCCTAAACCAAGTAACCATAAAAAATAAATACCCCATTCCAAGGATAGATGAGTTACTCGATCGACTGTAGGGAGAAAAAATCTTCTCCAAGATTGATTTAAGGTTAGGGTATTATCAAATTCGTATCAAGGATGAGGATATTCCAAAGACGGCATTCAATACTAGATATGGTCATTTTGAATTCACAGTAATGTCTTTTGGATTGACTAATGTCCCCGCCACCTTTAACAAGCTAATGCAAGACATTTTTAGACCACACCTTGATGATTCCATACTTGTCTTCTTTGATGACACCTTGGTTTATTCCAAGAAAGAGGCGGATCATGAGTATCAAGTTCCCATCGTCCTTGAGACCATGAGGACTCATAAGCTCTATGCTAAGAAGAAAAAGTGTGCCTTCTTAAAAAGGTATATTGAATATCTCAGATTTATTGTGTCAAATGAAGGGATCTATGTAGACCCTACCAAGGTTAAGGATGTTCAAGAGTGGTCTCCTTTGGTTGAGGAATTATGCCACCCATGACCTGGAATTGCTAGTAGAGATCCACACCCTCAAACTTTGGCAACATTACTTGCTTGGTAACAGGTTTTCTTTGATCATGGACCATAAGAGCTGTAAATGGATCTTCACCCAGACTAACCTCAACATGAGGCAATGTTGTTGGATAGAAGTTCTATAGGAGTATGATTTTGAGATCAAGTATCAACTCAGCCAGGAGAATGTGGTCACTGATGCTCTAAGTCGCAAGGCGTTCCTCAACTCTCTTATCATGGAAGAACCCTCATTAGCCGAATGTTTGGCAACTATGGTGTCAATGCCCAACAAGCCTATCCTTGAACTAGCCAAGGAAGAAGCCAGCCATGATCCGGAATATCTGGTGATGATAAAGGAAATTTTGGGAAAGGACCAAAACCTGAAACTTCAGGTCAAATATCAAGAATTCTCCGTCAATGAGGGACTTGTCTATTTTAGGACAAGATTATGCATACCCTCTAGTAGGAAACTCAAATAGAGAATACTTTGGGAAGCACATGACTCCCCCTTTTTAGGCCATCCCGGATATGTCAAGACCCTCAACACAATCGGAAAGAGCTACCATTGGAGAAGGCTCAAGGGAGACGTGCTTAAATATATCACAGAATGTTTGTCTTGCCAGCGCATCAAGGCGGAACATGTCAAGATGCCTGGGAAGCTGCAACCTCTCGACACTCAAGTGAAGTGGGAATTTATTAGCATGGATTTTGATGTTGGGTTAACCTTAGTGCAAGGGGGCTACAAATCAATTATTCTTATAGTAGATATGCTCACCAAGGTTGCACAGCTCACTCCAGTCAAGAAAAATTGTAAAGCTTCAGATATTGCCAGACTGTTCATCAAGACGATATTCAGGCTCCATGGGTTTCCTAGAAGGATCATTAGTAACCCAACTCCCTCTTCACATCTGACTTCTGGTGAGGGATATTTGGGGCCATTGGGACTCAACTCTATTTCAGCACAGCCTGTCACCCTCAAACTGATGGCCAAACAGAGAGGGTCAATCAAGTCATTGAGGATATCCTTAGAGCTTATTGCTGCCGCGAACCCAAGAGATGGATTCAATATCTACCATTAGTAGAGTTCTCCTATAATACTTCCTACCAACAAAGCATCCAAATGACGCATTTTCAAGCATTGTATGGGCATGATTTTTGTTCCCCATTGAACTTTTCAGATCCTACTTTAAGAGTAGAAGCTTCTAAGGAAGTGCTCAAGGAAATGGATGAACAGGTTAAGACAATCAAACAAGACATTGGAGCCACCAAGGATAGGTAGAAAGCCTATTCAGATCTAAATAGACAAGAGCAACTCTTCAGTGAGGGAGACATGGGTTTTATTCGTGTGTGACCCAAGAGAAGTCCCCTGTCATTGGGGGAATTTAAAAAACTTAGTCCAAGGTATTGCAGACCCTACAGGATCCTTAAATGCCTAGGGCCCAATGCCTACAAACTCCAACTCCCTGAGAACGTAAAGGTTCACAATGTATTTCATGTTAGCCTGCTAAGGAAATATGTATCAAATCCTAGCCATATACTCAATGATCAACAAGTTGTAATGCCAAGCCAAGGTGTCCTTGAGCTTTGGCCAGCTAGAATCCGGGACATTCAAGAAAAGAGATTGAGGAGCAGAATCATCAAGGAGTACCTCATCCAGTGGAAGGACTTTTTAGAAGAAGATGCCACATGGATTGATGAGAGTACTCTCAACCAACAATACCCCCAAATCCTTTTGAGATGAGGACATCTTGATTCCTTAAGGATGGAAGAATGTAATATTTTCCCCCCCTTCCTGCCATATGACCCCCCCTAAATGATTTTTTTCTGAAAAAAAGAATTAACCCCTTGGTTAGGCTGCCAACTGGCGGACGACGTGAGGGAAGGGGGCTGTCGTGATGTCAACAGGGGAGGGTGCCGCGTGGCGAAGGAGGTGGCAGGGGGGGCTCTTGCATGCCTGGAAGGGGGAGGGGGTTGCCACGTGCCTTGGAGGTGGCAGGGGGGCTACTGCGTGCTATGAGAGGAGGAGGGAGGGCCTCCATGACTAATTCTCCCCCCCCCCCCAAGACCCTATAAAAAGGGCTTAAGAGAGAGAGAGGGAGACCCTTCACGCTAGGGAGAATAACAAAAGAAAACTGAGAGAGAGAGAGGAAGGAAGAGTAAGAGGAAAGAGGGAGAGTAAGAGAAGAGAGAGAGAAGGAAATAGTTTTTTTCTTCCTCCTTGAAGAGCTCTGAGCTTCTCAGAGCTTGCCATCTTCTTTCTCCCCCCTCTTGGAGGAGGTCCTCATAGACGAGTCCCTTTCGTGAGGAGCCTCTCTCTCGTAATCTTGGTGCGTAACTGGAAGCAAAAGCCAAATCATACGATGCCTCCCAAACGAAGTAACGTCCAACCGAGCATGAATCCCGCCTCGATCAATGGAGCTGCGGGTCAAAGAACCGCGTCACTTGGTAATCAGGTGTGTTCCATACACCCTATCTTGTTGGGACATCTTAAGGAAATAGGCTGACTTCATTGGGAAGGGAAAGCTATTCAGTGAAAGTCTATCATAACTAACCACCATTTAGTTTACATCATTTATCATATTGGAAATTGTGCTTACTTGCACTTTGGTATGTTTTTAAACGAGTAAATTGCACTGAAGATTTTGCATTCATGCACAAAAAAAAAAGAAGACTGGACCTTATTGTTTATGCTCATAATAATTTAGATTATGCACTAACATTAGCATGCTTAAAAATGGATTGTTAAAATACTTATGCATATTCGTCAATTAAGTAGAAATTGTACTTTTTTTCTTTGCATCACAAAATTTGTGAAATTGGAAAGGTAGAAGTGACGGTTTGAATCAAGTACATGACTTTAAGTATCTCTAGGCCATTGCAATACTAAAATAGGTATTAGGCCCCTATAAACCTTCAGAGGGGAGTGGTTTGCTTTTTCCTTAGGCCTAATAACTTCACGTCCTCCACCCAAAAAGAAAAAAAAATACAAGTCTCTATTTGTGTTTTGCATAAGCACGTCGAAACGAATTCCCAAAAGCAAAGGCCTGCATTACAGCATTGTCTTAGGAACAATACGCCTCTAAATTGCGTGACTCATGATCAGTTTCAATTGCGTTGCTAGGGATTCATCTTGAAGATAACTATAAACTGTACATACGAAACACTAATAATTGTCCAAGAGCTATTCAATAAAAATGAACCCTATACACGCAAGGATAGGGTTCAAATCAACTTATTTAGGGTTTTGAAGAAATTAAGCCAATCTATTGTTACTTCATAGGGGGATGGAATGAAGAAATTCCCTATCCTTCAAATGATATTGGAAATAATTACCGTTAAGGCAAGAAGGACAAACGCTAGGGTCAAGAGAGGGACCCCACCTTAGCACATGTCTCGAGCACTCACCTGGACCTTTGTTTGTGCTTGTAAAGTTAGGAACACTACTTCAAATAAAAATTTAAAAAAGAGGAAAAGAGTGATTGTGTACCCTAAACTCATAAATGAGCGTAGTGAATCAGGTTGAACTTTTGGAGGGCGCGCCAAACCACCCCAAGCTGACCGCCAACCCTAGCCAAGGGGGTTCTAAATAGCCGTGACGGGAACGTGGACCGAACCCATCATGAGAGGCCTCTTCATAGATTGGGTTGAATGTAGGAGGACGCTTGGATGCCAGGGGGGGCTATAGCCGTAAATTCCTTGCCTCTAGGTCCTACTCAAACGATTAGTGTGACTTGGAATAGATTTTCAAGAGGCCCTTATTACTAGTGCAAGGCGGAAACTTGGTGGAAATAAAAGTGCATCCTTAACTATTGCGGATATTATCCCTTTTGATCAAGATTTGTATATCTAATAAATTGCTAATATTAGGTACTTCCAGGGATCTTGTTTAAATTTGTTTTCGTGTCAGTGTTATAAGATTACGTGAACAAACCCTATCCTTTTCAAAAGGCTAATTAAGGAATCTATTTTTACATGTCACACATAAAAGTGATAGGGCTAAGTAGAACTAAAATACACCAAGGGAGGGATGCGGGAGGATAGAACCCCCGATGGGTTTGTCCTATGGCAGGGTGGTCCCTGAGAATTGGGAGGTTTCTCATAAGGTTAGGTTAAACTAACAAACGATGCTTACAAATCATTAGGTTACAACCCCGATTCATACTATTTTAGGGGACCAGAATGGGGTTATGCCCTATGGGCAAAGAGGTGGAGTGCTACATCTCTCTTATTTCCCATTCTCCAACTGCGGCATGGGTCTGCTTCGGCTTAGGTATCTTTGCATAAAGTAGGATGTCCAAAACGTAACGCTAGAATGCTGTCAAAAGACCTCGACCTCTAGGGACTTAAGTTTTAGGTCGATCCTAGTGGGTTCAGCCGCAAACATTCTGTTGTGAGGCGGACTTGAAAAACCCTAGGCGACAAACCCCGTGACATTCCATGAGCGTGTCGGGCGCGGCGTCGCTTGGACACTGACACGAAATTTTTTTTAAATAGGATCCCTGGAAGTACCTAATATTAGCAATTTATCAGAGATATAAATCTTTTTCAAAAGGGACAATATCCGCAATCCTTAAGGATGCACTTTTTTTTCCACCAAGTTTCCGCCTTGCACTAGTAACAAGGGCCTCTCCAAAATCTATTCCGAGTCAGGCTGATCATTTGAGTAGGACATTTTAGTATTGCAATGGCCTAGATATACTGAAACGTCATTGTAGGAATTTAGGAATTTCATGTACTTGATTCAAACCGTCACTTCTACCTTTCTAATTTCACAAATTTTGTGATACAAAGAAAAAAAGTACGATTTCCACTTAATTGACGAATATGCATAAGTGTTTTAACAACCCATTTTTAAGCATGCTAATGTTAGTACATAATCTAAAGTATTACGAGCATAAATAATAAGGTCTTGGCTTCTTCTTTTTTTTGTATACCTGAATGCAAAATATTCTGTGCAATTTACTCGCTCAAAAACATACCAAAGTGCAAGTAAGCACAATTTCCAATATGATAAAATGATGTAAAGTAAATGGTGGTTAGTTATGATAGACTTTCACCGAATAGCTTTCCCAATGAAGTCGGCCTATGTCCTTAAGACCTCTCATCAGGGTAGGGTGTATGGAATGCACCCGATTACCAAGTGACGTTGTTCCTTGATTCACAGCTCCATCTATTGAGGCGGGATTCTAGGTTGGACATTACTTCGTTTGGGAAGCATCCTAGGATTTGGCTTTTTCTTTGTGGCTACGTACCCAGATTACGAGAGAGACGGTTGCTCACGAAAGGGACTCGTCTGCGAGGACCTTCTCCAAGAGGGGGGAGAAAGAAGATGGCAAGCTCCCAGAAGCTCAGAGTTCTTCAAGGAGGAAGAAAAAAAACTATTTCCTTCTCTCTCTCCCTTGCTTTCTCTCTTCTCGTACTCTTCCTTCCTCTCTCTCTCTCAGTTTCTTTTGTTGTTTTCCCCAGCATGAAGGGTCCTCCCTCTCTCTCTTAAGCCCTTTTTATAGGGTCTTGGGGACGGGGAGGAGAATTAGTAATGGAGGCCCTCCCTCCTCCTCTCACGGCCCGCCGAAACCCCCCCTGCCACCTCCAGGGCATGCGATAGCCCCCTTGCCCCTTCCAGGCATGCAGCAACCACCTCCTTTGCCATGCGGCACTCTCCCTCGTTGATGTCATGATAGTCACCTCCCCTCACACCGTCTGCCAGTTGGTGGCGTAACCAGGGGGTTAATTCTTTCTTTCAAAAATAACTTCATTTAAGAGGGAGGTCATACAGCGGGAAGGAGGGGGCGGAAAATATTACAAGGTGGCTGGTGTTGAGTATCGAGCTCCACTCGTGATATGCTAGGGTGACCGTTGTGCATTTATGTCACCAACTTGTCAGTTGCAGATGCGGTTGGTACACCACCCATGAATAATAGCTAGATGACAGCTATCCTTATCTAATCTAGTTCATGGCTCAGGTAGTATGCCACCTTAGTTAGTTGAGTTTGGTTTGAGACCCATATATAGGGTTCTTCTATTTCTATGTACTTTAGTTCTTTTGGTTTACACAACTAAGAAGAGGAAAACTATTTTCAGCGTGTGTGTATTCCCCCATTGCGCAAGCAAGAAAGCTACAAGTGAGACTTCTTCCTTCTCTCCCACAATCTTGACATGGTATCAGAGCCTTGTTTGTGGTAAGGAGCTCAAGAAAGCAAGCCAAGTTTGCGGTGTTCTAGTAAGAGGATCAGTGTTGCTTCCATTTTTTTGTTTTGGGAGCAAGTCTATGCACAGGTAGCACAGCCGAAAAGTGCAAGAGTGCATTGTCTCAGGTTGAGACACCCTTCGCGGTGAGGCAAGAGGGCAATATATGCTGCGGGAGAGGTCTTTAGCCCTTGGTGACCCTGTTTTTTTGATTTGAGGCCATTTCGGGGCCTATTTTGGAGGCGGAAGTTTTCTGCACGCACTCAAGAAAAAGGCCCTGATTTATGCTGTGCGACCACTATTCTACAGGTCGCTGAAAGTTACTGTAGAAATTGCATCGTATGCTTGTGTGCAGAGACATTCAGAGTTACAGAATCATCCTTGGTTCCTGTTTATCCAAAATCATCACTAGGAAGTGACTGTGTGGTCAAATACCACCTTCGCCAGTTTTGCAGATTTGCCCTTGTGAGGGTGAAGCTTTGTTTTTTTGCCGTGACAGATTTTTTTGCAGTGTTCTGTAATGGCGTCTGATTCTCTTTCACAGATTGTAACTGAAAAGCTTGACAAGAACAACTTCCAAGCATGGAAGTTTAGAATGACGAATTTCCTTATGGGAAAAGAATATTGGGAAATTGTTGCAGTAAATGAAGAAGAACCAGTTCTCCCAGATGTTCCCAATCAACAGCAAATGCAGGTATTTAAAGCATGGCATGAGAGAGCCAGGAAAGTTATGTACTGGCTGTCTATCAGCATTTCAGACTCTATGATTGTGCATATTCAAGATGCAAGTATGCCAAAGGAGGCATGGGATACTTTGTCAAAAATGTATAGCACAAATACACAAGCCAGGAAAATGCGGCTCAAGCAAGAGTTGCACAATGTGCAAAGAGAAAATATGAGCATCAATGACTACCACATGAAGGTGAAGAAGATTGTAGATGCACTTGCTTCCATTGGGTCGCCAGTGGAAGATGATGATTTAGTTTCTGTGACCTTGAATGGTCTAGGGAAGGATTATGCACAATTTCGGACATCCATTTCAGTTCGTGAAAGATTTCCTGATTTTGAGGAGTTGATTGCTCTTCTAATTTCTGAGGAGCAGAGAAATGGTGGTGCATCTTCTTCAGGAGGAACTTGAAAAGAAACTGTCTTCTACTCAAATGCTGGAAGAGGTAGAGGCAGAGGTAGAGGAGGCCGATCTGGAGGCCGTGGTAGAAATCAGAATATGCAGCAAACTCAAGAAAACCAGTCCTATGGAGGAGGACGTGGTAGCTCTAGAGGCAGGGGGAGCCAAAGAGGTCATGGTAGATGGCAAAGAGGCCAAAATGCAAACAGCAATGTTGAATGCTACTACTGTGGTAAAATGGGTCATATGGCTAAAGACTGCTATAAAAAGCAGAATGACATCATGAATGGAAAATTACAACAAGGGAATTATGCATCTTCTAGTAGACAGGGTGATGACAGAAATGAGCATTTGTTTATGGTGCAGCACATGAATAATTCTGTGACAAGTGCAGAAGAAAGCAACGAAGTGTGGTATGTTGACTCAGGTGCATCAAACCACATGACAGGTCATGCAGAATGGATGTAGGATGCAAGGAAAATGGAAAAACCAGGATTTGTGAAGACTGGTGATGATACTGCACATTCTATTGTGCAGATTGGAAAAATTCCTTAGTCTATGTAGGATGGGAAAAAAAAATACCTGTCAAATGTATTTCATGTCCCGAATATCACCAAGAATCTGGTTTTTGTTGGTCAAATGGTTGAGCAGGGCTTGCAGGTCAGATTTAATCCTCATGAATGCTTTGTTGAGGATATGAAAAATAAAGGTCGCTTGATAGCAAAAAGAAAGAAGAAGGGCAGAATGTTTACGTTGGATGTAGACATGCCTGAATTGAGTGCAGCAATGTTTGCACATGGGACCGGTGTAGTTGCAGATATTGATATCTGGCATAAACGCATTGGTCATGTTAATGTACAACGACTAAAATCAATGCAGGCCCAAAATATTGTTGCAGGATTTCCTAAATTCAAGGTTGCAGAAATGCATAAGGTATGTGAAGCCTGTCAGTTTGGAAAACAGGCAAGGAAACCATTTCCTAGACATGTTCAAGAGAGTAAGAAGCCATTGGAATTAATCCACTCTGATGTGTGGACTACTAAAGCTGCATCTCTTGGAGGTTGTCATTATTTTGTCACTTTTATTGATGACTATAGCAGAAAAGTTTGGGTGTATTTTATGAAAAAGAAAAGTTAAGTTTTTGGGCATTTCAAAACTCTTAAAGCTATGGTTGAAAAAGAAATAGGCCTGCAAATAAAATGCCTAAGGTCAGATGGAGGGGGAGAGTACCTCTCAAATGAGTTTGCAAGGTTTCTGCAGGAGCATGGCATAAAGCAGCAATATTCATGCAGTCATACCCCACAACAAAATGGAATTGCAGAAAGGAAAAACATGCATATTGGAGAGGTATCTCGTGCCATGCTCAATGAAAAAGACCTGCCAAATTTTTATTGGGCTGAGGCAGTTGCTACAACAGTCTACATAATGAACAGGACTCCCACTGCAGCAATACGTGGGATGACTCCAGAGGAGAGGTATACTGGAAGGAAACCAGATATTTCTCATTTGAAAATTTTTGGTTGCATTGCCTATGTTCATGTGCTAGATGAGTTGAGATCCAAGTTGGATCCAAAAGCTGAGAAGTGCATCTTTATCGGTTACTCTTTGCAGCAGAAATCGTATAGATGTTATAACCCTTCTACTCGTAAGTTTACAGTGAGCAGAGATGTTGTTTTTGATGAGATGAGTAGTTGGGATAAACCAATAAATGTGATTGATAATGTAGATGCACAAAATGGTAATGCTGCACAGAATTCACAGTAACAGTCACAAGATATTAGTGGACCTGGAGCGTCCTCTAGCAGTGGTTCACATTCTTCGCCATGGACAGGAAGATTGAGATCAAGAGAATCTTCTCAAAGCAATGCAGATAGTGGTATGCAGGTATCACGAAAAGGAAAAGAGAAGGTAGATCAGCCCATGTTTGATGTGAATGCAGGTCACTCTTATGTGGATGGTGAATCTAGTGGCTTAGAACAGAGCATTGATGATGAGTTGGGTATTCCTTCTATTGTTACACCTAGAGTAAGGAAGACCAGGGATGTTTTAAGAGCATCTGGGGGTGAACCTACTTTGTGCAGGTCTACCAGAGCTAGGTATCCTGTGGATAGGGTAAAATATGATGGATTTACAGCCATTCACTATGCCTATATGATCAAAGTGATACAGGAACCAGAATCCACTTCTTTTGAGCAAGCCATGGGAAAAGAAAAATGGGAGAAAGCCATGGATGAAGAAATGGATGCCTTGGAAGCAAATGCTACATGGGAATTGGTACCTTTGCCTAAAGGTAAGAATGCAATTAGCTGTAAGTGGGTTTATAAGGTGAAGCACAATGCAGATGGTTCTGTGAACAGATACAAGGCAAGATTAGTAGTCAAGGGGTATGCACAAACATATGGCATTGATTATGAAGAAACATTCAATCCGGTTGCAAGGATGGCAACCGTAAGAGCAGTCATTGCTATGGCTGCATCAAAGGAATGGTCTTTACATCAGATGGATGTAAAGAATGCCTTCTTGCATGGTGATTTGCAAGAAGAGGTATATATGGAGCAGCCACCAGGTTATGTGCATGTTATTCATCCTGAGTTTGTTTGCAGGTTGAAGAAAGCATTGTATGGCTTGAAGCAAGCACCTAGAGCATGGTCTGACAAGATAGGACAGTATCTTGTCACTATTGGCTTTCAGATTTCCAAGGCAGATTTCTCACTTTATGTGAGAAAAACAGAGAAAGGTATTATGCTACTTGTCATTTATGTTGATGATTTGATTGTGACAGGTGACAGTGATGAAGATATCCTTCATGTGAAAATGCTATTGAAGCAGAAGTTTGAGATGAAGGATTTCGGAGAGCTGCGTTATTTCTTGGGCATTGAGGTGATTAGATCACCAAGTGGGATACGGCTCTTGCAGAGGCAGTATGGATTGGACATGCTGTCCAAATATGGGATGACAGGCTGTAAGCCTATTTCAGTTCCTTTGGAGCAGAATGTGAAGCTGAGCACAGATGCAGGTGAGCTTCTGGATGACCCTACTATGTACAAACGCATAGTAGGAAGTTTGATTTATATGACTATTACCAGGCCAGATTTGAGCTATGCTATTGGATTGGTAAGTCAGTTTATGCCGGCTCCAAGGAAACCGCATTTGGATGCGACTAGACGCATACTCAGGTATGTGAAGTCCACATTGCAGTATGGACTACTTTATGAGACTGGGGTTCAAATACAGTTGCATGGATACACTGATGGTGATTGGGCTGGTAGTATTTTTGATAGACGATCTGCCAATGGATATGTGTTCTCTTTTGGGAGTGCTTTAGTCACTTGGAGCAGCAAGAAACTGCCTACAGTTGCTTTGTCGAGCACAGAGGCTGAGTCAGGGGCGCAACAATGGCTGCATGTGAGGTAGCTTGGTTGCATAAGCTACTTTATGATATGCATCAGCCTACAGATGGGCCAATTGTCATTTATTGTGACAACATGAGTAGTATATACTTGGAAAATAACCCAGTCTATCATGCTAGAACAAAGCATATTGAGGTGAATTATCATTATGTGCGGGAGAGGGTTTTACTAGGTCTTATTGATCTAGTTTATGTCAGCACAGAGGATCAGGTAGCTGACATATTCACAAAGGCATTGGGCGTAGAGAAGCTGCGCAAGTTCAGAGACCTGCTTGGTGTGCAGGAATTGGGATTGAGCTCGAGGGGGAGTGTTGAGATATCGAGCTCCACTCGTGATATGCCAGGGTGACCATTGTGCATTTATGTGACCAACTTGTCAGTTTGCAGATGCAGTTGGTACACCGCCCATGAATAATAGCTAGATGATATCTATCCTTATCTACTCTAGTTCATGGCTCAGTTAGTATGCCACCTTAGTTAGTTGAGTTTGGTTTGAGACCCATATATAGGGTTCTTCTATTTCTATGTACTTGAGTTCTTTTGGCTTAGAGCAACTTCTTGCCCTACCACAAATTTTTTTTCCCTATTACTGTCGTTATTAGCGTCACAAATTTACTGCATGCATCACTATTAGCATTGCAGTATGCATTGCAAAGCGTCTCTATCATCGTCACTATCAGCGATGCTGATAGTGACTGTTCTATGGCATCGCTAATATCGACATTTTTTGCGACGATAGGGGCAAATTTCTTTATGAACATTTTTGTCGCTTTGAACGTCGGTATAAGGCCTGTATCTTGTAGAGTGCCTTGTATTTTTCAGTGTTTCACTCCTTGAATGTATTCATTAGTCTTAGTCTTTTGGTGTGCTTACTTGTGAGACCATGATGCTTTGTCTATGAACTATATCAACGATGCTATTTGAATACATGAGTATCCCCTTTTCTGTCAAGTATTGTCCATGATTGTCCATTTAAGTAGGCTTTCTTCTGATATGATGTGACTAATATACCTATGATGTTAGCATATCACTGTGTCGAGTCTAAGCATATTAGGACTGTGCCGTCCTG
Organism: Lygodium microphyllum; assembly: GCF_053477565.2. Taxonomy (NCBI): domain Eukaryota; kingdom Viridiplantae; phylum Streptophyta; class Polypodiopsida; order Schizaeales; family Lygodiaceae; genus Lygodium; species Lygodium microphyllum. Next base: position 3,966,083 of record NC_141161.1, on the reverse strand, counting down.
CAAAGTTGGTGTAGTCCGATTACACTTGCCAACCATGACCTACACTTGGACCCAATTACAGATGATGACCACACTGATCTTTTTTATGTGCATAGATTTCCATGTGCATGTACTCTCAAGGTCCACTGTAGGATGTCCAGCCTGTGTTTTGATGGTGGTGTGGACGTGAGGAGTGGCATCAAGTACCATCTCCTAAGGGTACTTCATTGATTAATGATGGTGAATTCCCAACGGAAAAGTTCACTTTACAACCCCATAAACAGCACTCACGTTCTCTTTCTAGACCTTGGGATGAGCTCCATGGTTTGCCAATCACTCTTGTAATGCCTTTGAAGCTAGTAAGGTGGCTATCTATGTCAACAAAATTGGTTGTGGTTTTATCCATTCTTCCTTGTGGTATTCCAATCCATAATTGGATGGCTGCCCAAGCACAGGTTCTATTTTCAAAGCTTTCTAGCTCATTAGTCAAGGACTCTGATGCTTTTCTTAGGCAGTTTAAGGGGTTATATATGGTTGATTTTCTCACCCAAGTGGATCTCGCCCATAACGTGATTGCATTAGAGTCATCGATAAAAAAAAAGATGATGAATTGGTTTGCAACAGAAACTATTGGGCAACTTTTGATGATGCCAAGGCAACATTTTGCTCATGGTTCTAGAAACCAACCAAAAGTTGGAGAGACTCCATAGTCTTAAGCAAGGAGATGCTATAGTCCAAAGCTATATATCTCAATTTAAATTCTTAAGAGGATGAATTTTTCCAAACACACAACCCACTAGTGAAATGTTACACTCACTATAACGTGGTGGTATTCGAGTCATCAATGCAAAAAAGGTGATGGATTGGCTTGTAGTGAAAAACTATTGGGCAACTTTTCATGATGCCAAGGCAACATTCTGCTCATGGTTCTAGCTAAACCAACCAAAATTTGGAGAGACTCCACAGTCTCAAGCAAGGAGATGCTACAGTCTAGAGCTATATAGCTGTTTTTTTCCAAACACACAACCCACTAGTGAAATATTGCACTCACTATATGTGCAAGGATTTAACATATGATATTTGTAAAGATTTGGTTTCAAAAGATCTATCTGGTCATAACTAAGAATATTTTTCTCAGTCCTTACTTGGATTGAAATGTTTTTGGCTAAGGAGAAGTCTGAAAAAGGAAAGAAATTGGCTAAATCCACTAATGAACTCTGTTGTATGGAATCCAGTGACTCAAATTCAAATTCAGACGTAGCGGATGTGCATGAAGAAGAGAATTCTGAGGATGAGGAATATTGGAAGCCCATAACATTTAAGAGAAAGGACAAGGGCCGCAAACTCTCAGAGAATGCTTGTAAACTTGCAACCAAAGCCCTCTTGTGTACAATGCCAAGAGGTAGAAACACAATATTAGTGAGTTTGGGAATCTCCCAATTCCTATTTTTTGAATACTAAAAAGGTGGCACCCGGATAACATGCCCATAAGTTTCTCAAAACCATATGATGTGACCTATCATTGGAAAGCACTTAAAAAATGGAATCTATTGAACTATAGAGCGCTCGATTTGGAGTTATAGTATTCAAGTTATGACAACTACAAATATTTGACCACGTGTCCCAAACTTATGGGAAATTTCCATACTCCCCAATATGGTGTTTAGATGGGATACCTCAGGTCATGGCAAGATGCAAAAAAGGTAGAGCCTTCCAATTGTCAAGGCATGGAGGAACATATACTGCCAATTGGAATACCCTTGATCCATCTATAGCAATGACACTAGGAGTTGCTTATACCCAAGAAGACTATTTGTCTTTAGACATGGGCTAGAGAGGACGAGGGAGGAATCAAGAGGAGGCAAAGAGAGATATTACCACCCCTCAAATAAATAAGGTTTGTTTTGTATGCAAGAAGGACAGTGGATATTACACAAGGAACTTTTAATAATTTACTACATATGAAAGAAAAAAAGGAAATTCCCTAGTTAAAATTACACATAAGTAGGAAAAATAAATAAAGTGGAGCATTTCCTAGTTAGAGAAACTAGGGAATTGCATAGGAAATTCCCTACATAGGAAAAGAATCCCCTATGTAGGGAATTTCCTATGTAGGGAATTTCCTATGCAATTCCCTAGTTTCTCTAACTAAGAAATGTTCCACTTTCCCTAATATTTACTTTTCCTACTTATGTGTAATTTTAACTAGGGAATTCCCTTTTTTTTCTTTCATATGTAGGAAAATTTTTCCACTATGTTTCCCTACATATTGTAATTTTTCTATATCTTTTTTGATTCTAATTTTTCTCTAACTTAAAAATATTGCATTTTTCTTAGTTTACATATTCCTACTTATGTGAATTTCTAAGTACAGAATTATCTAGCAAATTTTCAACTAGAAATTTATACAAAGATTGTTTAGTTATTTTCAAATAAGACATAATACACATCTAATAGATTATGTAAAAAAAATCACTATATAAGATTTTTTTCTTATGTCAAGAAATATTGTATAAATAGATAATAGTTTCCTATATAAAAAACTTGTATATAGATAATTTTATTTAAAAAGATTATTTAAATAATCCATATGACACCTGATTTGGAAAAACACAAAAATTCACTTGGAAGCACAATTAAAAAGTCTTCTTACAAACAAGGAATGGACACCTTTATTCCATGAAACACAAGAAGGTTCTTGCAAGTCATAGAGCAATTCCCCAAGATTCGTTGAATGAGTGATGCAGTGAATGATGACAGTGGATGAGCCAAGTTGGCTTGGTCAACTAGAAATGCCTAGTTTGTTGAATGAGTGGGAAGCCAATCATACCTGCAACCTGACCAACCTACCTAATCCCTATAAAGCGTGGTGATGCATTCATATTTCAGGTAGTATATCCATAGTAGATTAGCTATGCTAGCAGCAATGTATAGAAAGCATGGCGGTTGGTGGGTGCTATATTTTCTAGGGCTTGAGGTTGCTTTGGTGTCATGTAGTGCTTGTAGGATATTGATAAGATCCAAATGACTCCTCTCATATATTATTTTGTAGTTTTGAAGGCTACAGTTGTTGTGTTTCCATTCCTAGATGGTGTTGCTTGTTGCTCTCAATTATAGTTTCAATTGAAGGCACATCTTGTGGCTATTATAGTTACGTAATTACCTAAAGGCATGCCTGGGCTATTTTGAGCCTTCACTCCACTTATACTTTACTTCCTTGCTATTAGGATACTATTGCTTAAAAGTTCTTCTTACTAGTTGAGTTCTTAGACGTTGCTCTAGGTGGACAACTCGTCGTCATGCTAAAGCACGTGTTCTGCTGTGCTGTTGTAGCTCCTTGTTCATGGCTATTTTTTCCAATCATCACTTACCATTGAACCCACATTGGAGGTCTAAGAGGCTAAAGACTATACTAAAAGCTGCTCAAATACTTCTGCTTTTTCCAAGCACAATACAATTAGCATAGATGCACAACACACTTATTTTTCTTACTTTGTAGTCCTAAATTGATCCTCTGACTACTGTGCTTCCTCCAAACTCCTTATCAACCTGTCTATGTCTCTTAGGCTTTTTGTCAACAATCCTAAGTGCAACTTGGAGATTCTATTTCTCCAATGGTTTCTATCCAAGCAAAATAATCCAATGACCCATCATCATTTCCAAACCTCCAAGAGCATATAAGAGTTGTGGTATTCTGAGATGCAGTCCATTACTCTCCATCTTTAAGTTTACATGGGCATCTTCTTCTCAACTCTTGTTTTGGAAACCAAGGAGAACTTAAGCTACCTTATTTGCTTATGCTTCAAAGTGGGGGACTTGGGGATCCTCTGAACCAATGCTCAAACATGATATGAATTGTATCACTTGGAATGATATGATGAGAGTAAGGGTTTACTTGTTAACTCTTGGAAACTGCCTTCTCACTTGTTCAATGAGGCATAGAGAGACATATAAATATAGCAACAACCTCATACATTGTAATTTAAGGCATTCCTTTGAGAAAAAGATCAATGTAGGCCTACTAGCCTCTGGTGCAAACCCAATCGCATAATATGTGAGGTTCACCCAAATTCTTGATTTCAGCAATGAAACTAGTATCTTTATAAGAATTGAAGGAAGAGCATAACCTAAAGTTGGGAAGAACATTTGACCTCGCTATTTGCTAGATATAGGGAGTCGTTGAACACACATTGCCAACTCAAAGAACCCATTAAACATCAAGGTGACCAAGCCAAAGTACAAGGCACCCAAGTAAAGATACCCATCTGATACAATATCATGATGAAGTTTTGTGTCGAAATATACCGTCATTGTGACAATTGCAACAAGTGCTACCTACAAAATCCCAGCACATTTCTCACAATAAGAACTATGAAGAAAACCATGAATTAAGAAAAAAAAACACTAGGTGCGGCTTCTCTCGAGAACAGAAACTATAGGTGATGTGTGGTCCCTAAGTTTCTAACGTGCTCTAGATATCAGGCATCCTATCCTACATCAATCCTATATCTGGTCTATAAGATATTATGCAAGCTTACACCAAGTGCTTCTTTTTCATTTTGATGACAAATTTTTGGCCAGCATACCTAGATTGTTTTGAAAACATACCAAGTGCTTCATAAGTGGGGTTTCCCTCCAAAAGAAAGCTTTAAGAAGCTCCCAATTATTGAGTCCACACTTCTGAGAGGTAAGAGATGCACGGTGGCTTCTTAATTTGTCAAATGACGCAGATAACTATTGTTGAACATGGCAACCCACATGATAAGAGTTGAAAGCATTTGAGAACTCTCTCACAGTGATGAACCTATAAGGCTTAGCTTTGTCAACCCAATATTGTTCTTGATCCTTCATGGATGTAACTTGTACGGCATAGAATTTGTGGTGATTTCTTTGGGTTTGTCATCCCACACTAACAAGTACACATTGTTTAGGCTAGACCTTACAAGACCTTAGAAGAAATCATTTTAGTAATATGTATGGTCTTTTGTCTTTTTTGGACGTTTGTCAATTTTAATGATTTTTGGAATCTTGAAAATGGAAGGTTGTAGCTTTTCATAGAGAATGCCTAGGATTCAGTTATGTTTGCATGTATGTTCAGGTGGATCATTATGTAACTATGGCAGATTTCTAAATGGTAGATGCAAATGCAGTTTGTCAACCTGTGTTGTCTTATTTTTCTCTATTCTTATTCCTTGTGCAGTTCATATCTGAGCATAGTGAGATAAGCAGTGATGTAGAGAGTGAAAATCTTATGATGTGAATATGAAAGTTTAGTGTGAATTCTAATTTTCCCAATTGTTAGATTGAATGTCAGCATTTTTCATTTGGAATATCAAAACTGTGAAACTGTTGCTTGACTGTGTAACCATAATACACTGGCGATCACGGTGTTTATGAAGGGTGTTCATGGTCGGGTTTGCTCTGTTTTGTGGGAGGGACAAGTGTCATGCTAAGTGGTTTTGGGGGTAGTTACATTGGCCGTTATGTTTTTTGGAAGTCAGATGCTGAATGATATTTCATTCTGGAGAATTCACAGCAATGTGTTCACCCATATTTCACAAGGTGGGCAGCGCGGTGTGCAGCAACCTGCAAAAGGTGGTGAAGATAGTGGGATGCAAAGTGAAAATTTGGAGAATGAGTTAGATCAGGGTGTAGAGAAATTGGGGGATATAGAGAATTATGGAGGACTTTTCAATGAACCTAGAAGAGTTGGGCAATTGGATCCGATTTTTGTAGTAGTTTTGCAGCAGGCATTTGTGGTGAGAAGACAGTTTCAGTTTGACCCTTTGGGAATTCAAAGAGGCGTACCAATACACCCTTCAGTACATACATCATCAACATCAGCTTTAGCAGGGCATTTGACCCCAAATACGCAAAGGAGTATGGCAGCAATGGCTAGAGAGGATTTACACATCAAGTTCGAGACCTTTTCTGAGAAGTCCAAACAAGACCCCAATTACCAGGTAGCTCAATTTAAGACAAGGTGGCAGGTGAGAGGATTTGACAGAGTGTATGATGCGCAAGCCAAGATGCGATAATTCCAAGGGACACTTGAGGAAAGAGCCATGCAATGGTTGAGCAATTTCAATATAGGGCTTTTTGCAGATTATGCAGCATTAAGGGATGCATTTCTCAAGGAAGGAGAAAACTCTGAATGATGTGCTTACAAAAATCAAAGAGATTAAGTAGAGAAAAATGTTTGTGGAGGATTACACTCATAATTTCAATCGGCATTTGAAGAGGCTTACAAATGCAGAAAAAGGCCTATAGATGAAATGTTGTATGGATATGACATGCATGTTCTGCGAAAAGAATTGTGGAATGCAGTAGAAGGTGTAGATGTCAAAGCTAGTTTGAATGCCTCAGTGGACACTACAACAAGAGCAGAGAAGAGATTTGGAGTTATAAGTCCCAGTTCTTCAAGGAAGAGTTCTTGGGTGAAAAGGAAGAGGAAGAAGGAGGAGAAGAAGAAGAAATCTTTGGATGATAGTAGTGATGATGATTTTGATACAGATATAGATTCAGATTTCGATTCAGAAGCAACTAGCAATTCAAATTTTGACTCAAATTCAGAGTTCTGATTCAGATAAAGGAGATAAGAAGAGGAAGCATAAGAAGAAGGGTAAAGAAAAGATCAAAGGGAGTTTAGTTCAAAAGATGGTGGAGAAGAAGTTGAAGGAAATGTGTGTCAAGTAGGAGTTAGGTAGCAAGAAGGCTCATTGTGATATTTGTGAAAAAGATGGCCATTTGACAACTAATTGCTGGTATAACCCAAACTTCCAAGGACAAAATCCGCAGCGGGTTCAGCAAATGATTCAACAAAATTTGGCACGAGCAAGTGGAGTATTTCATAATGCCGTAGGATAGCAAAAGGCATTTAATAATTTGGGATGGCAAAGGTAGCAGCAACAGTTCTCTAGATGGAGACCACCTTTCAATCAAGATAGGCCATTCAAAGGGAATTTCAATTAAGGGTTTCGACCAAGATTTGGTGGATTTCAGAACTCTAGACCATGGGGAGGAAATTGGAATCAACAACAAGAATGGGAACAACCACCAAATTGGAATCAGCAGAACTGGGAATCAACAAGGGTGGAACTCACAAGGTTGGAATCAACAACCACGAAATGAGCAGTTACCATATCTACCTACCCCAAGTGTGCAACCGAGGGAAGCAAAGAAAGCACCTCAAAGAAATTTAATTGATGTGGAGATTTCTAAGGATCATGGGAAAAATCGAGTGTCAATAGATTGTTATCTAGAATGTGATTGTTCACAATGCAAGTTAGGTGAACCAGAAGTATTGATGGTCACACACTCTAAAGCAAAGCTAAAGTCACCTTTGGATTGGGAGGAACAGAAAGAGGTCAAAGATGACATGGTTGAAGAAGTGGAGAAGTCAGAGGGAGAAGAGATTATATCCAAGCAGAAGAACAAGAAATTGAAGAAAGTGGAGAATTCTAAATTGACATCAGGAGCATTGTTTGAAGAATTGCTGAATACTCCTATGCATTTTACATTAGGTCAATTTTTTTCTTTGGTCCCGATTTTTAGGGATAGGTTTTCCTCAGTTACAAGGATGTCAACTGTTCTAAAGATTCAGAGTGCATTGAAGGAGAATGCTGGAAGCTATCATATCACTACAAGGATATGAGGGTATAGCGATGACCATTTGCGACGAGAAATAGCGGCGTCGCTACTTACATTGCTATTAGAGTCGCATTTGCGATGCAAATAGCGATGGTACCCAGATGAAAAAAATGCGGGCCGAAACCTGAGTGCATCATTTTGCGCACATTCACGAAAGAGAGAGTGAAAGGGAGAGTGAGAGGGAGAGCAAACATCTTGCTGAGAGGGAGAGAAAGAGGGAGAAAGAAGGCTTCTCACCACCACCGCCACTGCCACCACTGCCGCCGTTTGCGAAGAAGAGGAGGAGGTGTATGGAGGGCGAAGAGCAGCCGCCCGCCAAACCCTTCTTCGAGCCTTCACAGTGAGTGCATTGTCCATTATTGCTTTGCTTTTGTGTTTTCTCTCTCTCTTTTACTTGTTTTTGGTATAATTCGTGTGTATTGAGAGAGGGAGAGGAAATGAGAGAGAAAGAGAGGGAGAGGGAGAGGGAGGGAGAGGGAGAGGGAGGAAATGGGAGAGGAAATGAGAGAGAAAGAGGGAGAGGAAGAGGGAGAGGAAGAGGGAGAGAGAGAGAAAGAGAGGGAGAGGAAGAAGGGGAGGGAGAGAAAATGAGAGAGGGAGAGAGAGTTTTCTCTCTTTTACTTGTTTTTGGTATAATTCATGTGTATTGAGAGAGGGAGAGGGAGAGGGGAGGGAGAGGGAGAGGGAGGGAGAGGAAATGAGGTATAATTTGTGTGTATTGAGAGAGGGAGAGGAAATGAGAGAGAAAGAGAGGGAGAGGGAGAGGAAGAGGGAGAGGGAGAGAGAGAGGGGGAGGGAGAGAAAATGAGAGAGGGAGAGGGAGTTTTCTCTCTCGCTTTTACTTGTTTTTGATATAAGTCGTGTGTATTGAGAGAGGGAGAGGAAATGAGAGAGAAAGAGAGGGAGAGGGAGAGGGAGGGAGAGGAAATGAGAGAGGAAGAGGGAGAGGGAGGAAATGGGAGAGGAAATGTGAGAGGGAGAGGGAGAGGGAGAGGGAGAGGGAGAGGGAGAGGGAGAGAGAGAGAAATAGGGGGAGTGTAACGTGTCCATCTGTTCCCTACAAGACACGTCTTAGTAGTCCATCGGAAAGGAGGTCTAGAAAGCTCCGCCTGGCACTCCCATGGAATGTTATGGGGTTTGCGATCTAGGACTTTCTGTGTTTGCAACGTAGCAGAAGTATTCTGGCCGTTCCCACTTAAGACTGATCTGAATCACGGTTTTCCCTAATTTCCTAAACGGCAACTAGCATCGAACCTCAAGCGAGCTAATTTACGCAGAAATGCCCGGGCCAAAGTGGATTCACGCTGCACTTGGTTCAAGGAGAATGGGAAACGAGAGGAATGCAAGGCTTGACCTCTCTGCCATAAGGCATAGTCCCATTCCGTTCCCCTAAACAACATAAATTGAGATTATTATAACCTAGACTCTAGGTTAGTGCCCTTGCTATTCATTTCCTTTGAGAAGATCTCCTTGCTATCCATTATGATTGAGAAAAGTTCCTGGCCAACCGGGACCACCCATCCGTAGGACAGACCCATGGCCACATCCACCGCACTTTCCTCAAGGTTTCTTTAGTTGTCTAATTACCTACCACATTTAGTTGGACATGCATCAAGTAGCTCCATTAATTAGCTAGTTAGACACTGGTTCATTCACGTAATCTTAGCACTTGACTTAAAAAAATAGTTTCAAACAAGTTCCTTTTCAGTAGGTTATCATATTTATCTTTGGAATACATTCATAAAGTCCAGCCCGCAGGCTTATCCATGATCCACCCGAAGGCTATCCATAATCCACCCGAAGGCTATCCTGCAATCGACAGGGATCACTAATCCAAGATTCCGCCCGTAGACTAGTATGCTGGCCTCGAGATCTAATCTCGAGTCTCGTTGGCCTCTTTTGCAAGGCCTAGAAGGTGAGGGATTTACGGCTAGAGCCCCCCTGGCACCCGAGCGTCCTCCTGCTTCAAGTAGCACTCAATGGAGAGACCTCACGCTGTGGGTTTGGTCCACCTTCCCGGTGCGGCTAACAACCCCCTTGGTTAGGGTCAGGCAGACAATCGGGGGTAATTGAGGCTGCCTCTCCCTTCAAGCCTTCAACCTGAAGCATTAGATATCTTTTCATCCTTTAGTTCCTTGAGCAAACAAAGCAAACAATGCTCTTTAAATTGTTACAAGCACAATCATTTCCAGTGGCCATTATTTGGCCAACTGATAAGGAGTGAATCCTTCTCTCTGAATGCATCTAGCATTCGATCTGGGATCAAATTGCGACTTGGAAAGATCCCCAAGGGTTTGTCTGTTCTCCCTTTTGTCCTTGGGTTAAGGCCGTACCGTATTAACCCAACTTAACCAATACCTTAGGTTTTATTAACAATAAATCATGGCAACCATGTTGCTCCAAATTATTGATTGGTCCTTTGCTTCCAAACAAATACCTAATTCCCTTATCTTGGGAACTCTTCCCAAGAAAGGTGATATAACAGGATGACTACCCATCCTCTTGCAAGATAAACTTGCGCAAGAATTTTCCAATCTCATTCCAAGGAATTGGCCATTCTCTTGTGATCAAACCACAAGATTTTGCAACGTTGCAACTTGTTGCATAAGTGTCGCATCTATTCCATGGGATTATTTCACCCATTGAACAGGGCGTCCTCTGTCACGAAATCATGATTAGATAAGAAGCAGGGTTTAGGGTGTCTTCATATCCAACCCATTCCCGATTGCACTAGGCCGACAACATTCGGTCCTAGGGGTTCCAACTCAATCCAAGTTTCAACATTTGATTGAGTGATCCTTAGGGTAGAAACCCTAGATCGTTTCTTGCAAGTGCGTCCAATTGTCCCTACATTCTGTGAATGTGGGCAAGACCTTACGGGTATGAGGGTTTCGACTTGGCAACAAGTGTGACTAGGTCAAGTCCTTAACATGCTAAACCCTAGTTAGCACTTGGGGTATATTGTATCAATTTAACCATCCTATGCAAATCCTTTGCGGTTTAGGTGTTTTAGGTAATCCAGTTTACTTGTCTTACGACAAGGACGGGCCATTCCTAAAGATGTTGTCTTGATCAAAAAGGGAATCCATCTTTTAAGAAAAATCCATAGGCTTTTCTCTTGATCTTCTTAACCTTCTCATCTGACCATTCATCTCTCTTTGTTAATGTACTAAGATAGTGACCAATTCTCAGCCACTCTCCTGCATATTTGTCTTCCAAAAACACTTCTACACAAGATGCAAAACATCTAAAGTGTCTTCTCTTTGTTGTCCAAGCTTCTGTTAATGTTGTAGCAATACCTTGCATTACTAAATTCACTCTTGCAATATCATTTTCAGCCATAATAAAGTCATCTTCTTCCTGCTCATCCATCATCCCATCTTCATTCTCATAACGTGCTTGAGATAACATGTTGGCCACTGGGTTATCTCTTCCTGCAATATGTTGAAATTCAGGGTTCAAAGATTTGATGTATGCAATCCACCGCAGCATAGCAATGTCCGGGTAGCACAACTAGTAATCATACCCAATATCGGCAAACAATCGGTCTCAATGAATACATGAGTACCCATAAAATACTCCTTATCACATTTAAGGGCTGTCACAATTCCCCGTAATTCTCTTTTAACATGTGGATATCTTCTCTGTTGTTTAGTCAATACTTTAGCACCAAAGTGACTTGCATATCTTTCTCCTTCCTCATCATCTTGCCCAATTGCCCATCCAATCGGGCTTGTATCAACAGTAATAATGATAGGCTTTCCATGTGAATACTCAACCTTTCTTAATGTAGGAGCAAATTTTAAGAGTTGCTTCAATTTCTTCATTGCTTTCTGATGGTTCCTTTCCCAATGAAATTTTTGACCTTTCCTTAGAAGCTAATAAAGAGCATCGGCTACATGTGCAAAGTGAGGAATCCATATCAAATAGAACACACATGCACCCAAGAATCTACGCACCTCTGTTACATTCATGAATACATATTGCATTCTTTCAATCCCATATATTTTTGTTGGTGATGGCCTTTTCCCATAAGGCCCATACATATGCCTAACAATCAAAACCTCCTCAACTCCAAAGACTGACTTTTGTCCAGAAAGGGTTAAATGCACCTCTTCTAGAAGTGTCAAAATCCTCTCACAATCCACAATACGATCTGCAACAAACTGTCTGCATCCATGAGCATCCATCTCTTCATTCTTTTCATCCACTGCACATCCTTTGATTGGAACATCATCCAAGAAGGGCATAGTCAATTGTGGTATAAAATCCCTGAGTACCCTATTCATAGCATTTCTCATGTGTGCCACTGAGTTTGTTGCACCCTGTGGAAGAGTACACATCCATACTAACCCCAAATGAGTCTTCATGGTTGTGATATTCCTACTTTAAATTGCAAGCTGAAACTGCTCATACCCCGAGTAAAGATCACCCAAAGAATAGATCGCTCTGCTTGCAAAAGCCTCTGCAAATTCATCATCACAAGTGTAACGTGTCCACTAGAATCATCTAGGACACGTCTTAGTAGTCCATCGGGAAGAATGTCTAGAAAACTCCGCCCGGCACTCCCTTGGAATGTTACGGGTTTTGCAATCTAGGTCTTCCCGCGTCTACCACGTAGCGGAAGTATCCTGGCCGTTTCCCACTTAGGATCGACCGGAATTAGGGTTTCCCTGTTTGGTCATTAGCTAACAGCAACTAGCGTCAGACCCGAGCGAACTACTTTACGCAGGAGCACCAGGTCCGAAGCGGATTCACGCTGCACTTGGTTCAAGGAGAATGGGAAACGAGAGGGATGCAAGGCTCAACCTCTCTGCCATAAAGCATAGTCCCATTCCGTTCCCCTAAAACAACGTAAATCGGGTAGGATGTAACTCTAGGTCATCGTCTTTGTTATTTGTTTTAATGATGATCATCATCCGGTTGTTTTCAAGATTTTTGAGAAAAGTTCCCGGCTAACCGGGACCACCCATCCATAGGACGGACCCATGGCCCATCCTCCGCACTTTCCTCGGTTTGTTTTAGTTATGTAATTACCTAACACATTAATTTGACATATAACAAACAGCTTCCTTGATTAATCCCGTTAAGCACTGGTTCCTTCACGTAATCTTATCACGTGACATAGAAAAACAATATCAAACAACTTCTTTATTATCATATCATCATTTATCTTTGAAATACAAGGAGTTCCGCCCGTAGGCTTGTCTATAATCCGCCCGAAGGCTTATCCAGTAATCCGCTAGGGATCACTATTCCAAGCTTCTGCCCGTAGACTAGTATGCGGGCCTCGAGATCCAATCCCGAGTCACGTTAGCCTCTTGTGCAGGACCCGGAAGGCGAGGGATTTACGGCCAGAGCCCCCCTGGCACCCAAGCGTCCTCCTGCTCCAAGTAGAGCTCAACGGAAAGACCTCACGCGGCGGGTTCGGTCCACGTTCCCGGCGCGGTCAACAACCCCCTTGGTTAGGGTCAGGCAGGCAGTCGGGGGTAACTGAGCTGCCACTCCCTTCAGGCCTTCAACCTGAAGCATTTATATATCTTTCATCCTTTAGTTCCTTGAACAAACAATGCAAACAGTGCTTTCTAAACTGTTACAAGCACAATCAATTCCAGTGGTCGTTTAGTTGGCAAACTGTTAAGGAGTGAATCCTTCTCTCCGAATGCATCCAGCATTCGATCCGGAATCAGTTGCAACTTGGCAAGATTCCTATTGTCTTTGGGTTAGGGTCATACCCTGTTAACCCAACTTAACCAATGCTTTAGGTTTTATTAATAGTAAATCCCGGCGGCCATGTCGCTTTAATTTATTGATTAACCATTTGCGTCCGAGCAATTACCTAACTTCCCTTAACTTGGCAAATTTTCCCTAATGAGGGCGATGTAACAGGATGACTAACCATCCCCTTGCAAGTTAAACTTGCGCAAGAACCTGCCAACCTCATTCCAAGGAATGGCAAAACTTTCTTGCGATCAAACCACAAGGCCATGCGACGTTGCAACTTGTTGCACAAGTGTCGCCTCCATTCCAAGAGATCATTTCACCCATTGAATGGCGTTTTCTGGTCACGGAATTATCTTCAGACGAGATGCAGGGTTTAGGGTGTCTTTTTACCCAACCCATCCTTAATTTCACTAGATCGACAACGTTTAGTCCTAGGGTTCCAACTCAATTCGAGTTTCATCACTTTGAACGATTGATCCTTAGGGTAGGAACCCTAGATTATTGTTTGCATGAGCATCCAATCGACTCAACATTTCGGGAATGTGGTTAGGACCATTGAGCATGAAGGTTTCGACTTAGCGACAATTGGAAACTTGGCCGAATCCTTAACGTGCTAATCCCTAGTTAGTGTTTGGGGTATCTATCGTATTGACTGAACCATGCCCATACGAATCCCTTGCGGGTTAGGTGATTTGGGTAATTCACTATGCTTGTCTCGCGACAAGGATGAATCCTTCCTTAGGGATAATAAACTAGATCTAAAGAAGAAAAATAGTTTCGACTACCACAATACATGTAAACATGCGACTCACTCTATCTTTCATTGGTAAAGTAAAAATACATGATAAGCTGGATACCAACTTTCTTAGGACCTACTAGGACTTACTTCAAATAATCATGTCTACTACCTTGTTATCTACACTTTAGAATCTCATGCTTTGTTTAAATCCTGCAACCTTTCCCAAATGCAACACTTGATGAATGAATTTTATGCACGATGAAAGTGCAACATGCAACCCTTTCATAACTACAACGTAGTTAAATGAGATTATTGTAGAGTTAGTGTTGGTATATTCTTTCTTGCAAGCACATGCCACATGCCAATCCATAGATTCATTTTTTTGATACACCACCATTACTTTTCGGATAACCTCCTACGGGTGTTAACAATTTTTCCCCATGAACCATTACAATAAAGATTTTTCCTAAATTGCGACATAAGCTTATTCTTTCCATGTCTAGTCAAAAATACACTTAATAACTTCAGCCTTATAATGGTAGGCGGTAGGTGTTCTAGGCTCGTCCTTTGAAATGCATGATAAGGCAACATAATACTAAGGTCGTAAGATGGATAGACAACTCACGTTCATCATATTGAAAATATTAATAACTCCATTTCATGTCATGAGATAACTCTAGTAATCGATCAAATAGACAAATTTTCCTCAATTTCCTTTTAATTCGGCTTGGTAAATTTGAACATGCATAGGTGCTTTCATTTCATAACTTTATAGATGCATGATATGCACGGACCCTTTATCTATATTTTATCGAATGTACTATTAACACTACCCATGAATTAATGATAACGTAGTATGAATTTCCCTATGGAGTTAAGCGTATTTAAAACATCTCTTCATGTGGAAATATATTTACGGAACCTGGATTTGTGGATCCGCGGTGATATCCACGTGTAAGTCCGGGGAAGAACCTTCCGCGGCCGCGCCTTGCGTCTTCTTGGGAGCCATCGTAGACGTAGTGTTTATGGACTCCGATTTGTCTTCTCCCTTAAGCGGTCTACGAATGCCCTGCAAGCTCCAAAATCCAATCCGCTTCTTCCTTACGCAGGAATACCTTTACAATTGAGGGTTATAAGCACCCATGCCAAAACCCACGTGCGCAAGGCCTAAAGTAGCCTTATCCTTAGAAGGTTGTAAGGAAACTTCTGTGACGTGGGAGGAGAAAAAAAGGAGTAATAATTGGAGTAGAGGTCGAAGACGGAAAAAAGGGGGGAAAGTAATGATTATAGTGATGATGGCGGCCAGTATGGACGACAGCCCAACGCCATAGAGGCGGACGATGGCGCAACAGGCAGCGGAATGGCGATGGCAGCGACAGAATCGTCTGATCCTTCCCCAACACGGCGTGGCAGCAGCATCCGTTTCCTCCTCCCCTTCTCTCCTTAGAGGGAGTATATATAGGCAAAAGGGGGGGGAAGAGGTGAGCTCCACCACGTGGCCACTGCATGGGTTCCCCCCCCTCCCATGCAGCCCACGACTCATCCTTGACCCATTCCCCCACACTCCCTCTTCTCCAGCCGTGCATTGGCTGGGGAAAAGGGATAAAATAAAAAAATTTGCTTTAATAGTAACTATTTTGCCCCTCCCAAGAGGGAGTTTACGCGGGAATTTTGATTTTGAACCTCGGCTTGCTTTGCCAATGCGAATGGTCTCGATTTCTCACGTGCAGGTCACACATTACACCGCCGATAATTTCAATACGAGAGATAACCTTTGCACAAGGTTTACGTCGTGTGCGGGAAGTCAATATTCACGGGTGGGAATATTACATTCTCTCCCCCTTAGAAGAATCGAGATGTCCTCGTCTCGAGATAAATTGGGGATATTGAAGGTTGAGAGAGCTTTCATCCATCCAGGTAGCATCCTCTTCGGGATAATCTTTCCACTGGACGAGGCATTCCTTCAAGGTTCTAGATCTCAACTGTCTCTCCCTAACATCTAAAATCTTTTCTGGTCTTAGTTCAAGGACTCCTTGACTGGGCATTACAATTTGTTGGTCATCAAGTACATGATTAGGGTTGGGCACATATTTTTTTAAGAGACTAATATGGAATACATTGTGAACTTTTAGGTTCTCCGGAAGTTGCAATTTATAAGAATTGGGTCCCAGGCATTTGAGGATTTTATACGGCCCACAATACCTTGGACTTAGCTTCTTGCATTCTCCTAGAGATAAAGAACTCCTTTTAGGGCGTACACGAATGAAGACCATGTCTCCTTCTCCGAAGACCCTCTCTTGGCGTTTCAAATCCGCATATGCCTTTTGTCTATCTTTGGCTGCTTGTATGTCTTGTCTTATTGACCTTATTTGGTCATCCATGTCTTCCAACATTTGTCTTGAAGCTTCAACTCTTAGGGTTGGATCAGAAAAGTTTAGGGGACTTCGACAATCATGACCATACAATGCCTGGAAAGGGGTCATTTGAATGCTCTGCTGGTAAGAAGCATTGTAGGCAAATTCTACTAACGGCAAGTACTGAATCCACCTCTTCGGCTCTTGACAGCAGTAAGCCCTAAGCATATCCTCAATGATTTGATTTACTCGCTCTGTTTGTCCATCCGTTTGGGGATGGTAGGCAGTGCTAAAACAGAGTTGAGTTCCAATAGCTTCAAAGATAGCTCTCCAGAAGTGTGAAGTGAAGAGAGAGTCTCGATCGCTAATGATCCTTCTAGGTAACCCATGTAGCTTGAATATTTCTTTGATAAACACTCTTGCAATGTCGGAGGCTTTATAGTTTGTCTTTACTGGAATCAGGTGTGCAACCTTGGTAAGCATGTCAACTACAACCATAATGGAGTTGTATCCTCCTTGGACTTGGGGTAAGCCCACCACAAAGTCCATACTGATGAATTCCCATTTCATTTGGGGAATGTCAAGTGGTTGCAATCGTCCTGGCATCATGACATGTTCAGCCTTGATACGTTGGCAAGACAAACATTCAGTGACATATTTGAGAACGTCACCTTTGAGCCTCTCCCAATGGTAGCTCTTCCTAACTGCATTAAGAGTTTTTGTATAGCCAGGATGTCCTGCGAAAGGGGAATCATGAGCTTCCCATAATATCTTCTGCTTAAGTGACTGGCTTGTTGGTATACATAGCCTTGTTCTGTAGTAGACAAGTCCATTATCAATGGAAAATTCCCGATACTTAGCTTGTGACTTCAGATTCTGCTCCTTGGTAGATATTTCCTTTATCATGGTTTGGTAGGCCAAATCATGGCATGCTTCTTCTCTAGCTAGTTCGAGTATAGGGTTGCTTGGCATAGATACCTTTGTAGCCAGAGATCTGGCCGTTGATGGATTCTGCAAGATTAGGGAATTTAGGAATGCCTTGCGACTGAGTGCATTGGCAACTACATTCTCTTTCCCTGGTCGATACTTGATTTCAAAATCATATTCCTCCAATACTTCAATCCATCGACGTTGCCTCATGTTGAGCTCGTTCTGGGTAAAAATCCATTTGAGACTCTTATGATCGGTTACTAGAGTAAACTTGTTACCCAACAGGTAGTGTCTCCAAAGCTTTAGAGCATGGATGACAGCTAATAATTCCAGATCATGCGTGGCATAATTCTTTTCATGACTCTTCAATTTCCTTGAAGAATATGCTACTGGATGACCTTCTTGCATGAGTACACACCCCAAGGCAAGAATGCTGGCATCAGTTACTACCTCGAACTCCTTATTGAGGTCAGGAAGTTTCAGAATAGGTGCTGATACCAAACATTGCTTCAATTGGTCGAAGCTATTTTGCTCGGGAGTTGACCATGTAATAGAAGTCTGCTTCTTTAGTAAGTCGGTAAGAGGTGCTGCAATCAAAGCATAGTTTTTGATAAAGACCCTATACCATCCTGTCAAGCCAAGAAAACTGCGTATTTCTTTGACGGATACTGGTATTGGCCATTCAAGCACATCTCTGACTTTGGCTGGGTCTACTGATATCCCTTCTGATGATACTATGAATCCTAGATATTCAATCTGACGTTTGAAGAATGCACACTTCTTCATTTTTGCATACAGCTTATGAGACCTCATTGTTTCAAGGACAATCCGAAGTTGAGGTTCATGATCTTCTTCCTGTTTAGAATAGACTAACGTATCATCGAAGAAGACAAGCACGAAATCATCAAGATATGGTCTAAAAATATCCTGCATTAATCTATTGAAGGTGGCAGGTGCATTTGTAAGCCCGAATGACATAACCAAAAATTCAAAGTACCCATATCTTGTATTGAAGGCCGTTTTTGGAATATCTTCATCCTTGATCCTGATTTGATAGTAACCTGACCTGAGATCAATTTTGGAGAAGATCTTTGCACCTTGAAGGCGATCAAGAAGCTCATCTATTCTAGGAATAGGATACTTGTTCTTGACTGTTGATTGATTCAACCCACGGTAATCAATACATAGTCGAAGTGTCCCATCTTTCTTTTTCTGGAATAGTACTGGAGCTCCCCATGGAGAGTTGCTAGGCCGGATGTAACCCTGATCTAACAGTTGCTTGAGTTGTTCCTTCAACTCAATAGCTTCTGGTATGGACATTCTATAAGGTCTCTTTGCAATTGGCGCAGCTCCAGGCATTAGCCTTATTTCATGATCGACTTCCCTTGGAGGTGGAAGTTCAGTTAATTCCTCAGGGAATACGTCAGCGTATTCCTTTAGCCAAGAGGGTCCCTCATGAAACTCTTGCCTTTGATCTAATTTGTTAAGTTTCATCAAGTAAACAGGTAATCCTTTTCTAACCCCTTTTATGATCCGCGATACTTTGGCTAACTGGATTCTTGGCACCCCTGCCTCACCTTGAGTTGTAACAAACTCCCTTTCAGAGTTTCGAAAGGAAACTTGACCCTTTCCACAGTGGATGTGAGCGTCATTAGACTTAAGCCAATCCATCCCGAGTAGACACTCATGGATACCTAAATTCATGACTCTGAATTTGACTGAGGTTTTCCTTCCTCCCAGATAGAACTCCTCCTTAGCAGTTTGCCTAGTACAAGTTACCTCACGACCGTTTGCCAATTCCACAAGTAGGGTAGGAGCTTCTATTGTGGCTATCCCTAATCTTTTAGCACACGCTGGTGAGATAAAGGAATGTGTACTGCCACAATCAATCAAGGTTTTGAAACCTTTACCTTGATAGTCCGACGGTGTTTGAATCACCGAGAACTGGCGATTCGGCCCCTTCTTGTGTAAAGCGGCATGGACTGTCGCTCTTTCGAACTCTGCTTCCATAGTCGGATCTTCCTCTTCTTCTGCTTCACCTCTTTGCCTATTGGTAATGCAGGAAGTTCTCCCTCTTCCACGGATGGCGGCTCCTTGATCGCGGCCTGCTCCTTGACGGTGTCCCTCGCTGAGCTTGGGACATTGCCTTTTGAAGTGACCGAGTTCGTTGCAGTGGAAACATCGGAGGTTTCGGCCATTACTGTGAGTAGGAACAAAGTTATTGACGTTATTTGTCCTTGCTTTTTTCCTTTGTCCCTGATTGTGGCCTTGAACTCTCTTAACTTGGGTTCTGAATGCTCCTCTGTTCGGGTCGCTATAAGACCAATTCTTAATACCCCTTGGTTTAGCTTGCACTTCCTGAATTATAGGTGCCGCTCGAATGAGTGCATCCTGAAGATCTGATGGTCGCATAGATTCGAGACGGGTATTTACAGGTGGATTTAAGCCCGCGCAAAATTTGGACACCTGCTGCGTCGTGTCCATTTGTGGTGCATACTTTAAGAGTGAGACAAATTTAGAGTAGTAAGCGTCAAGGGTGAGTCCTAATTGTTTTAGCTCATAGAACTCATTCATTTTCTGTGTACGATATGCAGGTGGCAAATATGTCCCCTGCACGGCTTGCTTTAACTTCTCCCAGGTAACGGACCCCTCTGAAGTCCCTTGATCCCTACACCATTGTTTCCACCATAATCTAGCTTCACCGGTGAGTTTTAATTTGGCGAGCATGGCCTGATTGGTAGGTGCAGTACCAGCTGCTTCGAAGTAATCCTCCATAGATTCAATCCAAATTTCAGCATCAGACTGGACGAATCTGCCTTTCCCGTCAAACTCGGGTGGCTTTATCTGCTTGAGGAGGAACTTCTTCTCCTGGATCACATTCGTACTTGATGTAGGGGGCGAATTTGGAACCTGTACCTGGGGTTGTGCCTGGATAAAAGTTTTCTTAACATTATTGTATGATAATTGACATTAGCTTATCTTTAGTTCAGCTATCTCGTAAATCATGAAGCTACTTAGCTTTTCGTAACAACCCTGATGCACAATCGGATATTGATAAAGAAAGTCCTTATTTATATTTACATGGGCGTAGCCTTATACAACATCTCGTGTGATGATAATCCAATCATTACATTTAGTTTGGGGAGAACAACATTGTATTGGATTTGTCTACAGGAACTGTGTAATAGTAGGGTTTTGGGTCATGAATCTTTAGGAATCGATAATTCATCGGAAGTTCAGGATATCCTTTCCGCTGGAATCCATACTTCCCATGGCGGCCCAACACCTTAATCCTTACACGGGTTACTTCCTCATATACATATGAGTTCAATTCAACCCTCCGACCTTGAATATGTAGAGTCGAATTTACGTGAGCTTCCATAAAAATGAACAGCTTCACGATTTTCAAATCTTCCAACCACTTGATCCTCTTTAGGTTGGTTTGTAGATACGCGAACCGGTGGGCAGCTATGTAGTAGATTCCTGAAGACCCGCTCCATCTTCGTTCTATATATAAAGGTGATGGATTATAAATCTGCTCCAGGATATTCATCATTTCAATTCTCTGCCTATAATGCGGAGAATGCATTGCAGTCATAAACATGATCCGGAACACCAAAAACTTGTTCCACGCTTCATAGTTCTGCAAGACAGTATTGAAGATGAGGAAATGTTTGGACAGCAACAATTTCTTTACTTCATTTTATTGAGATCTCACGAAAACAATTCCGTTGTTGGTCGGCTCTGATACCAAGTGTAACGTGTCCACTAGAATCATCTAGGACACGTCTTAGTAGTCCATCGGGAAGAATGTCTAGAAAACTCCGCCCGGCACTCCCTTGGAATGTTACGGGTTTTGCAATCTAGGTCTTCCCGCGTCTACCACGTAGCGGAAGTATCCTGGCCGTTTCCCACTTAGGATCGACCGGAATTAGGGTTTCCCTGTTTGGTCATTAGCTAACAGCAACTAGCGTCAGACCCGAGCGAACTACTTTACGCAGGAGCACCAGGTCCGAAGCGGATTCACGCTGCACTTGGTTCAAGGAGAATGGGAAACGAGAGGGATGCAAGGCTCAACCTCTCTGCCATAAAGCATAGTCCCATTCCGTTCCCCTAAAACAACGTAAATCGGGTAGGATGTAACTCTAGGTCATCGTCTTTGTTATTTGTTTTAATGATGATCATCATCCGGTTGTTTTCAAGATTTTTGAGAAAAGTTCCCGGCTAACCGGGACCACCCATCCATAGGACGGACCCATGGCCCATCCTCCGCACTTTCCTCGGTTTGTTTTAGTTATGTAATTACCTAACACATTAATTTGACATATAACAAACAGCTTCCTTGATTAATCCCGTTAAGCACTGGTTCCTTCACGTAATCTTATCACGTGACATAGAAAAACAATATCAAACAACTTCTTTATTATCATATCATCATTTATCTTTGAAATACAAGGAGTTCCGCCCGTAGGCTTGTCTATAATCCGCCCGAAGGCTTATCCAGTAATCCGCTAGGGATCACTATTCCAAGCTTCTGCCCGTAGACTAGTATGCGGGCCTCGAGATCCAATCCCGAGTCACGTTAGCCTCTTGTGCAGGACCCGGAAGGCGAGGGATTTACGGCCAGAGCCCCCCTGGCACCCAAGCGTCCTCCTGCTCCAAGTAGAGCTCAACGGAAAGACCTCACGCGGCGGGTTCGGTCCACGTTCCCGGCGCGGTCAACAACCCCCTTGGTTAGGGTCAGGCAGGCAGTCGGGGGTAACTGAGCTGCCACTCCCTTCAGGCCTTCAACCTGAAGCATTTATATATCTTTCATCCTTTAGTTCCTTGAACAAACAATGCAAACAGTGCTTTCTAAACTGTTACAAGCACAATCAATTCCAGTGGTCGTTTAGTTGGCAAACTGTTAAGGAGTGAATCCTTCTCTCCGAATGCATCCAGCATTCGATCCGGAATCAGTTGCAACTTGGCAAGATTCCTATTGTCTTTGGGTTAGGGTCATACCCTGTTAACCCAACTTAACCAATGCTTTAGGTTTTATTAATAGTAAATCCCGGCGGCCATGTCGCTTTAATTTATTGATTAACCATTTGCGTCCGAGCAATTACCTAACTTCCCTTAACTTGGCAAATTTTCCCTAATGAGGGCGATGTAACAGGATGACTAACCATCCCCTTGCAAGTTAAACTTGCGCAAGAACCTGCCAACCTCATTCCAAGGAATGGCAAAACTTTCTTGCGATCAAACCACAAGGCCATGCGACGTTGCAACTTGTTGCACAAGTGTCGCCTCCATTCCAAGAGATCATTTCACCCATTGAATGGCGTTTTCTGGTCACGGAATTATCTTCAGACGAGATGCAGGGTTTAGGGTGTCTTTTTACCCAACCCATCCTTAATTTCACTAGATCGACAACGTTTAGTCCTAGGGTTCCAACTCAATTCGAGTTTCATCACTTTGAACGATTGATCCTTAGGGTAGGAACCCTAGATTATTGTTTGCATGAGCATCCAATCGACTCAACATTTCGGGAATGTGGTTAGGACCATTGAGCATGAAGGTTTCGACTTAGCGACAATTGGAAACTTGGCCGAATCCTTAACGTGCTAATCCCTAGTTAGTGTTTGGGGTATCTATCGTATTGACTGAACCATGCCCATACGAATCCCTTGCGGGTTAGGTGATTTGGGTAATTCACTATGCTTGTCTCGCGACAAGGATGAATCCTTCCTTAGGGATAATAAACTAGATCTAAAGAAGAAAAATAGTTTCGACTACCACAATACATGTAAACATGCGACTCACTCTATCTTTCATTGGTAAAGTAAAAATACATGATAAGCTGGATACCAACTTTCTTAGGACCTACTAGGACTTACTTCAAATAATCATGTCTACTACCTTGTTATCTACACTTTAGAATCTCATGCTTTGTTTAAATCCTGCAACCTTTCCCAAATGCAACACTTGATGAATGAATTTTATGCACGATGAAAGTGCAACATGCAACCCTTTCATAACTACAACGTAGTTAAATGAGATTATTGTAGAGTTAGTGTTGGTATATTCTTTCTTGCAAGCACATGCCACATGCCAATCCATAGATTCATTTTTTTGATACACCACCATTACTTTTCGGATAACCTCCTACGGGTGTTAACAATTTTTCCCCATGAACCATTACAATAAAGATTTTTCCTAAATTGCGACATAAGCTTATTCTTTCCATGTCTAGTCAAAAATACACTTAATAACTTCAGCCTTATAATGGTAGGCGGTAGGTGTTCTAGGCTCGTCCTTTGAAATGCATGATAAGGCAACATAATACTAAGGTCGTAAGATGGATAGACAACTCACGTTCATCATATTGAAAATATTAATAACTCCATTTCATGTCATGAGATAACTCTAGTAATCGATCAAATAGACAAATTTTCCTCAATTTCCTTTTAATTCGGCTTGGTAAATTTGAACATGCATAGGTGCTTTCATTTCATAACTTTATAGATGCATGATATGCACGGACCCTTTATCTATATTTTATCGAATGTACTATTAACACTACCCATGAATTAATGATAACGTAGTATGAATTTCCCTATGGAGTTAAGCGTATTTAAAACATCTCTTCATGTGGAAATATATTTACGGAACCTGGATTTGTGGATCCGCGGTGATATCCACGTGTAAGTCCGGGGAAGAACCTTCCGCGGCCGCGCCTTGCGTCTTCTTGGGAGCCATCGTAGACGTAGTGTTTATGGACTCCGATTTGTCTTCGCCCTTAAGCGGTCTACGAATGCCCTGCAAGCTCCAAAATCCAATCCGCTTCTTCCTTACGCAGGAATACCTTTACAATTGAGGGTTATAAGCACCCATGCCAAAACCCGCGTGCGCAAGGCCTAAAGTAGCCTTATCCTTAGAAGGTTGTAAGGAAACTTCTGTGACGTGGGAGGAGAAAAAAAGGAGTAATAATTGGAGTAGAGGTCGAAGACGGAAAAAAGGGGGGAAAGTAATGATTATAGTGATGATGGCGGCCAGTATGGACGACAGCCCAACGCCATAGAGGCGGACGATGGCGCAACAGGCAGCGGAATGGCGATGGCAGCGACAGAATCGTCTGATCCTTCCCCAACACGGCGTGGCAGCAGCATCCGTTTCCTCCTCCCCTTCTCTCCTTAGAGGGAGTATATATAGGCAAAAGGGGGGGGAAGAGGTGAGCTCCACCACGTGGCCACTGCATGGGTTCCCCCCCCTCCCATGCAGCCCACGACTCATCCTTGACCCATTCCCCCACACTCCCTCTTCTCCAGCCGTGCATTGGCTGGGGAAAAGGGATAAAATAAAAAATTTTGCTTTAATAGTAACTATTTTGCCCCTCCCAAGAGGGAGTTTACGCGGGAATTTCGATTTTGAACCTCGGCTTGCTTTGCCAATGCGAATGGTCTCGATTTCTCACGTGCAGGTCACACATTACACCGCCGATTCCCCTGAAGAACTATTTGCAGCCCTCATACGCCAACCATGATCAGTGTCCATAGGCCATGCACCATTTTCATACAATCCCCGCTCAATGACATTTATCTCAGACCCATGGTCAAGTAAAGCAACACAAGGAGTTTCACTCTCCCCTATTTTCACTACCATTTCAGTGGTAGCTCTAGCGCAATGATTTCTTGTGTAGTGACTTCGAGGAATAAATCCTAGAGTTTCTTCTCCATATTGTTGCATTTTCCTTACTCCACCATGCATATTGCTACAAGACAATGCATTTTCAGCCAATTTCTTCTCTTTTCCACATGCTGTCCACCACTGATTAGTAGCATCTTGCATGGATAATCCAGTACTTACTTCATGCTCATACTCATCCCGAATATCCAACAAACCAGTTTCCTCTTCAAATTACAGCAATGCACTAGTGGTATCACCAAGAAACTGATGCTTCCTTTTAATTATGTCAATGATCTCATCATGAAATTCTCGCTTGGCAATGCCAAGCACCTCTCCCAAGGTAAATTCCACCCGACTATTTAAGATCCATTCTTCAAGAACCTTCTTAAGATTTGTGGTTGTCTCAATGTCAAATTGCAACTTATATCCTAGTTGCTTGCCCTTCTTTCTGCCCTCTTGTTTGTTATCCTGTTCTTGCTTCTGACTGACCTCTTCCATAACATGCTCGGGAGATGGCTGATTTGTAGCTTTAGGCTCATCCACACTTCTTCTTGTCATTCTTTTAGGTGTCCCTGCAATATCTTCATCTCTTTTTTATTTTTCTTCCACAATTACATTCGTGTTTTGTACCTTTGCTAAATATGCATACATTGAATATGCATCTACCGGTGATTCCCAACCAGTTATGCCACAAATGTCTTGCCTTACATGAGACATTTAACTATCAGTGACCTTTCTCTTTTCAGCTGCATGTAAATCATGTGTCCATATTTCAACCTTTGGACCAACCATCACTTTGCCATGCATTCTATCCATTTGTAGACCAAAAGTAGAAACATGTACCGCTGCATAAGCATTTTGGACAGCCAAGTCTTCCAACAACTTCTGCATACCTCCCTTTCCAAAATTCAAAGCAAGAGGCAATCCCATTTCTTGTGCATGGATCTTGCCATCTTTCCAAAAGATAAGCTGTCCCGCCAAGGCCTCCTGATACGTAGCACAATTGTTTCTCTCGTGTTGCAAACTATCACACCACATACATCTTTTTCCAGGCTTAGGGGTTGTTGCCCCTCTCCTTTCCTCTTTTCCTTTTTCATCCAATTTTGCAACCGTCAATTGAAGAGCCCGCATCCCTTTGACCAATTCATCTAAGACATCTTCCCTAACTGAGGGAACAATAGTAGGTACAGCCATAGGGTTAGCCACAAAAGCAGGTGGCTTATTGCATACTTCAATTGTCTTACTCGTAACAATGGGCAAGCTAGAGACATGCAATCTTTCTCTTCTTCTATGCTTCTTCACAAGCATAGTAACAGCTTCCTTGACATGTCTCCACTCTATTTTCAAACTTTTTTCTATAGTCTGATCCTCCAACAAATCTTCAAGCTTCTCTTGAAGCTCAGGATCAACTGTCTGTAGAAACAATTCAACTTTCTGACTTGCAAGAGCTTGATGTTCTGCAAGATCCAACTGCTCAAATCTACTTTCAAATTCTCTTAACAATTCTACAGCCACAAGACCCTTATTGGGTTGTATAACCCACTCCTAAAAAGTCCTGTGTGTAATCAAAATGGTGTCCTCAAATTCTTCCCTAAGTGTCTTCTTGAAGGCTACCCAATCAGCAGCCTGCAAGTATAATTCAGTAATCCGTGCTTTTAGTTCATGAACAATAACATGTACAAAATACCAGCTCCATATAGATTGAGCCACTCCAAATAATTCCATCTTCTGACCATAGATATGCACATATGCAGATACATTCCTGCCATTGAATAACTTCACCTCACACTCAACTGCTTGTAAAGCATTCATCACAACACTTTTTGTTTGAGCTGAAGCTTGCATCGCTTGTTGTTCTTGTTATACCTGCAAAAGCATATTCATATTTTGCATCAACTGTCACAAAACATCATTGGAGATTGTATTCAAAGGTTCTCCCATATTATCTTTCCTTCTTCTATGATGACCTTTCGTGTCGGGTTCACCAATGTCGGAGGGGTTTTTGTCGAAAGGTCAAATCCACCGGGGATCAGAAGTAGAAGGAAGTAGAGATAGGAGATGGAAGAGAAGATAGAGAATACCAAAGTGGTAAACACGACAAAAAAAAATCACAATGAATTGAATCAATATGTATTGAAAGAACCTGGAATCTTTGCACTACTCAGAAGCAATCTCTAGGCATTACTTCTGCTGGAGCTCCTTCGTAGACCAAAAACATGGATCAGAAAAATCAACTCTTTCTCTACTGTGCAGATTCCAAATTTGATAGCTCTGTTGGCTCCAAAAGGGGGGTAAAACGCTGGGACACCTAGTTACCGATCTCCCAGATCACTCCTTCTTTCAGTTCAATTTGCACTTTTTAGTATATTTACAGCGATCACGATGCACGCGATTTCGTCAATCTGTCTTTTTTATGAAAGATCTCCTAATTGGTTGAAAAAGCAACTAGCTTTTTGCATGCCATCTTAATCTAGAAGCTTTTTCTAAATTTTTCAAAATTTTACAATAAATAATATAAAAAATAGACTAAAATTATCCAAAAATCCAGTATTTTTGGATAATCCATGCAAGTCACACTAGTACTAATGGCTCAGATCACATTGACTCTCTAAATCAATAGAGAAGTTGAATGATGATGCATTCCATAATTTTTCACACTGTATCCTAATAACATCATGACAACACGATGGATGTTCTTCTTGGGGTGCTTCATGAAAACCTTGAAAGGCTTTGTGTGACAACGATCTCAGCTAGAAGGTAGCATGGCTGAAGGTTGGTTGGTGTCTGAGGTGCTAGTGCATATTTCACAATGGCTACCAATGGATGGATCCAGACAACAAAATGCTATGGTTGTTAAAGGACGATGATAGACTGACCGGAGATGTGGTGGTTGGAAATGGGGTAGAAAAAATAATGGATACTGCAATGAAGGAGAAGGTGAATCGCTTTTGTATGTTGCACCATGCCTCTATGGAGACATGGGTCTCCAGGTACCAGATCACTAGGCAAGATTGAGAGGAAGCGCGATTTGAATTTCGACGTAGTACGCACCATCGATCAATTCGATATCTGGAGGGTATGGAGGAGATGCAATGGTTCATGTCAATGCGATGGTTGCATGGAGCTTTGACTGCAGTGTCTCGCGAAGGGGCGGAGGTCTAAATTGAGAAGTGGGAATTCTTGAGGGGATGTAGTCCAAAGGTGATGAGGTGTTTAGGATTTGTCATATCTATATTTTATATGCGACAAATAATTTGAGTGTTTCAATGTACAGTACAAAATATATAGTGCAGCGTGGTCGCCCGGACAACATTTTCGTCTGGAGCGTATTGACCAAATGCGCTCCACAATGGACTGTGGTATCATGGCAAGGTTCAAGCAGGAGAGTTGACGACGAGCAACAGATCCAAACACGGTTATAGATGAGATGGAGTATTTTGGGAACTTGCAAAGTATTGTTACGATGGATTACCGTAGCTTCTCCATGATACTATTCAATGTGCAGTGGTTCAAAGTGGTACTTGAAGGAGTTGGAGCAATAGTTTGACGAGGTCCATCTAGATTTCTCAAAATAAATTCCGAAAAAAAATGGACGGATTTACGCGACACCTTTGTGTTGCTGACCCATTGTGAACCGGTGCATGAACTCATTTGTTTGTTAATTGTATTACGACATGGTACATGTCACAATAGTTTAATCTCTCTTGTACATGTTTGTGAACATGTAATCTTCTATCCAAATCCCCGACCACCTTGATGGTGGTATGTTATACCTTCACCTCCTCTGTAATATATTAAATATAAAATTAAAAAAATTTATGCCTTCATGGCAGCACATTGGGCTGGATCTTCGAGGGGGGATAGAGGGGGCCAGCAAGCTCCTCGCTGGAGCTTGCTCAGGCCCCTCACCATGCAAGCAGACAGGCAAGGGGGGGAGGATTCCCTCCCCTCCCCTATATAAAGGAGGGAGCGCTGTCACTCTGGGGGGTGGGGGAGAGGTAAGAACAACCGTCACCATATTGCCAATCGAGTGGAGGAGGGAAGAAAGGACGGAAGTGAGTTGGGCCTGCAGGAGGCTCGCGAGGAGCTGCGGCCAGAAGGCGGCACCCTGCGCCTGTGCAAGAAGGACGCCATCTCGACGCGCCAGGCAGACTTTCACCTCCCGTCGTCGCCATCAGAAACCCCCCCCTTGTGGTCACGACAAATTTCCCCCACGTGGCTTCTGTGGAAGCTTCAAGAAGCTACTTGAAGCTTCTAAGGGGGGGCTCCTCAAGCCCCCCTTCCTATACTTAAAAATCCCTTTCACCCCGGGTTGTTTTAAACCCTCAAGCCCCCCCTTCCTGTGCTTTTTCCCTTTCACCCCCATATCCATTTTTACACTAAAACCCCCTCCCCGGTTTTTCTTAGAACCCTTTTCACCCCCCTCCCGGTTTTTACCCCCATAAAAATCCTTTCACCCCGCCCAGTCTTAAATCCCTTAACCTTTTTCCATGGGCCATTAAACTTCCATATCCCTTGGCCTCGTAACCCGCAAATTTCCTTTTTCCCCCGTGCCTAAATCTATAAGTCCCCTCTTGTGAGCTCGTATTTCAACCCATATTCCTTTTAATACACCCCCTAAGCCCTTTCTAACCCCGTGTTCCCTTTTCCCTATCCTCCCTACTATAAACCTTTCCCTCTCCAAAGAAGCTAAGAACCTAAAGGTCTTATTATCCCTTCTCTAGGTCAATCATTTAAATGGCTCCTTGTCTCGAAAGAGAGACGGTGGAAATCCAAAAAGGAGAGTAAAAGCTGCCTTCACATCCGAAGGGTTACAATTGCGATGCCGCCTAAGAAAGTCCAAGGAGTAGCTGCAGGAGGGTCATCTCCCGGTATCCATGTGGATATCTCACCCCAAAACCAGGTTTTTCCTTCTTGGTTTTATATCGGTCTTAAGTCAATCATGCAAAGATGAATTGTTAGGGATAAGATATATTTTTCCGAGTTTATTTACGATGAACGAGTTTAGTTTAATTGAACAAATGATATTGTATAGAATATAGTTTCCTTTGAATAGCATCATGCATTATAACGAATTACGAACAAGATTATCTACTTACTATAGTAATATATTTCAGTTAAATCTTGAAGGTATAAAAATTGCATCTTGCACCATTAACCCTATTCTTTTTGCAACGAATCATCATGAAATTCATGAAAGGTTTTTTTTTACGTTGCTCGAATTACTAGGAAGTTATCATTGGTAATTGCATATCTTAGCAAGGAAAATATTGTTATTTGGCATGAGTTTCGTTTTCAAGGAAAAAGGAAGATTAAATTGAATTTACCTACCTCAAAGCAATAAAGTTTAGGACTGAAAAATCAATTGTCACAAGGATAACAAATCATACTGAGGTGGTCTCAATATTACCTTCCAAAAGATAACCAAATCAATTTAAACTTAGAAATACCATGCTGCAAAATATTCCTTGGGAATGATTTAAAGACCAAAGAAACGTTTATACCTTAAGCACTTGACTACCTTCCCTGATTATAGGGTCAATTAATTTCGTAAAGGTAAAAGAACTAGGGTTGTCCCTAAGGTTCTTAAAAGAGACTCTAGGTCCGACAAACGTCAGCTTAAAGAAACTAAAACGGATTATTTCATCGCAAGACTTGCACAGCAAGTACGAAGTCATATAGTCTTGTGATTGATTCGAAAGAAGAAAGGGTAAATACCCTCAACAAGGATGGCTGATCCTTACACAAGTTATCTTGCAAAATGATGTATTCTTGGATATTCTTCTAAATAAGGAAAGTTATAAACCAGAAACTAAAGTATCCAATGAACTTTAGGGTTGACCAAGCTGGGTTAATAAGGTATGCCCTAACCCGGAATATAAAGGATCTTGCCAAGTTGCAAGACACCTTGGAACGAGTGCTGATACATTCGAAAGGAAAGAATCATTCCTTAGCAGTTTGCCAAACAACAAGGTTCATTAATGGAAATGTTTGTGATTGCTAGAGATTTTAGAGAACTATTTGATTTATGAATTAAAAATTAAATGAATACCTATACTTCACGTTGAAGGCCTGAAGGGAGAGGCAGTTTCAGTTACCCCCGACTGCCTGCCAGACCCTAATCAAGGGGGTTGTTGACCGCACCGGGAACGTGGACCGATCCCGCCACGAGAGGTCTCTCCGTTGAGCTATACTTGGATCAGGAGGACGCTTGGGTGCCACGGGGGCTCTGGCCGTAAATCCCTCGCCTTCCGCGTCCTGCACAAGAGGCTAACGTGACTCGGGATTGGATCTCGAGGCCCGCATACTAGTCTATGGGCGGAAGCTTGGAATAGTGATCCCTGTGGATTACCGGATAGCCTTTGGGCAGATTATGGACAAGCCTACGGGCGGAACTCCTTGTATTTCAAAGATAAAAATGATGACATGTTAGTAAAGAACTTGTTTGATACTGTTTTTCTATGTCACGTGATAAGATTACGTGAAGGAACCAGTGCTTAACGGATTAATTAAAGAAGCGGATTGTTACATGTCAAATTAATGTGTTAGATAATTACATAACTAAAACAAACTGAGGAAAGTGCGGAGGATGGGCCATGGGTCCATCCTACGGTTGGGTGGTCCGAGTTAGCCGGGAACTTTTCTCAATATCTCGAAGAACAGCGGGATGATCGTCAAAGAAAACGAATAATGAAAGTGATGACCTAGAGTTATGTCTTAACTGATTTACGTTGTTTTAGGGGAACGGAATGGGACTATGCCTTATGGCAGAGAGGTTGAGCTTTGCATCCCTCTCGTTTCCCATTCTCCTTGAACCAAGTGCAGTGTGAATCTACTTCGGACCTGGCATTTCTGCGTAAAGTAGTTCCCTTGGGTCTGACGCTAGTTGCTGTTAGGTAATGACCAATCAAGAAAACCCTAATTCTGGTCGATCCTAAGTGGGAACGGCCAGGATACTTCCACTACGTGGCAGATGTGGGAAGACCTAGATTGCAAGTCCCGTATCATTCCATGGGAGTGTCGGGCAGAGCTTTCTAGACATCCTTTTCAATGGACTGCTAAGACGTGTCCTGGATGATACTAGTGGACACGTTATAGTTGGTATCAGAGCCGAGCAACAACGGAATTGTTTTTATGAGATCTCAATAAAATGAAGTAAAGAAATTGTTGTTGTCCAAACATTTTCTTACCTTCAATGTTGTCTTGCAGAATAATGAAGCGTGGAACAAGTTTTTGGTATTTTGAGTCATGTTTATGATTGCAATGCATTCTCCGCTTTATAGACAAAGAATTGGGATGATGAACATCTTGGAGAAAATTTATAATCTATCACCTTTATACATGGAACAAAGATGGACGGGGTCTTTAGGAATCTACTATATAGCCACCCACCGGTTTGCTTATCTACAGACCAACCTAAAAAGGATCAAGTGGTTGGAAGACTTGAAAGTCGTGAAGTTGTTCATTTTTGTGGAAGCTCACGTAAATTCGACTTTACATATCCGAGGTCGGAGGGTTGAGATGAACTCATATGTATATGAGGAAGTAACCCGTGTAATCCCTGCCGACAGGATTGAACTTCCAATGGCTTATCGATTCCTAAAGATCCATGACCCAAAACCCTACTATTACTCAGTTCCTGTAGATAAATGCAATACAACGTTGTTCTTCCCAAAATAAATGTAACAACTGACTTATCATCACACGGAATGTTGTATTTGAAAGGGCTATGTCAATGTAAATACAAATAAAGACTTCTTTTTATCAATATCTAGCTGTGCATAAGAGTTGATAAGAAGTTAAGTAGCTACATTGTTTACGAGATAGCTGAATTAAGGATAAGCTAATGTCTAGTATCGTATAATAACGTTAAGAAAACCTTTATTCAGGCACAACCCCAGGTACAGGTTCCAAACTCGCCTCCTACATAAAGTACTGCTGTGATCCAGGAGAAGAAGTTCCTCCTCAAGCAAATTAAGCCACTCGAGTTTGACGAGAGGCAGGTTTGTTCATGCTCATGCTGAAATTTGGATTGAATCCATGGAGGATTACTTCGAAGCAGCCGGTACTGCACCCGCCAATCAGGCTATGCTCGCCAAGTTAAAGCTCACCGGCGAAGCCAGACTTTGGTGGAAGCAATGGTGCAGGGATCAAGGGATTGCAGAGGGATCCGTTACCCGGGAGAAGCTGAAGAAAGCCGTGCAGGGTAGATACTTACCACCTGCATATGGCACGCAGAAAATGAACGAGTTCTACGAGCTAAAACAGCTAGGACTCACTCTTGACGCATACTACTCTAAATTCGTCTCACTTTTAAAGTATGCGCCACAGATGGATATGACACAACAGGTGTCCAAATTTTGTGCAGGCTTAAATCCACTAGTAAATACCTGTCTCGAATCTATGCATCCATCAGATCTTCAGGATGCACTCATTCGAGCGGCGCCTATAATTCAGGAGGTGCAAGCTAGACCAAGGGATAACAAAACTTGGTCTTATAATGACCCGAATAGAGGAGCATTCAGACCTCAAATGAAGAGAGTTCAAGGTCATAATTAGGGACAAAGAAAGAAAGCAAGGACAAATAACATCAACAACTTTGTTCCTACTCAAAGTAATGGCCGAAACCTCCGTTGTTTCCACTGCAACGAACCCTGTCACTTCAAGAGGGAATGTCCCAAGCTCAGCGAAGGACATAGCCAAACGCCTTTCCAAGGAGCAGGCCGTGGTCAAGGAGCCGCTACCTGTGGAAGAGGAAGAACCACCTACATTGCCAATAGGCAAAGATGCGAAGAAGAGGAAGAGGAAGATCCAACCATGGAAGCAGAATTCGAAAGAGCGATAGTCCATGCCGCTTTACACAAGAAAGGGCCGAATCGCTAGTTCTAGGTGATTCAGACACCGTCGGACTATCAAGGTAAAGGTTTCAAAACCTTGATTGATTGTGGTAGTACACATTCCTTTATCTCACCAGCATGTGCAAAAAGATTAGGAATAGCCATAGTAGAAGCACCTACCCTGCTTGTGGAATTAGCAAATGGTCGTGAGGTAACTTGTACCAGGCAAACTGCTAAGGTGGAATTCTTTCTAGGAGAAAAGAAGACTTCAGTTAAATTCAGAGTTATGAATTTAGGTATCCATGAGTGTCTACTCGGAATGGATTGGCTTAAACCCAACGACACCCACATTCACTGTGGAAAGGGGCAAGTTTCCTTTCAAAACTCTGAAAGGGAATTTGTCACAACTCAAGGTGAGGCAGGAGTGCCAAGAATCCAATTGGCCAAAGTATCTCGGATCATAAAAGGAGTCAGAAAAGGATTACCTGTTTACTTGATCAAACGCAACAAGTTAGATCAAAAGCAAGAGTTTCATGAAGGACCTTCTTGGCTAAAGGAATACACTGATGTATTCCCTGAAGAATTGACCGAACTTCTGCCTCAAAGAGAAGTGGATCATGAGATTAGGTTAGTACCTGGAGCTGCACCAATTGCAAAGAGACCTTATAGAATGTCCATACCAGAAGCAATTGAGCTGAAGGAACAACTTAAGCAACTCTTAGATCAGGGCTACATCCGGCCTAGCAATTCACCATGGGGAGCTCCAGTACTATTTCAGAAAAAGAAAGATGGGACACTTCGGCTATGTATTGATTACCGAGGGTTGAACCAATCAACAGTCAAGAACAAGTATCCCATTCCTAGAATAGATGAGCTTCTTGATCGTCTTCAGGGTGCAAAGATATTTTCCAAGATTGATCTCAGGTCAGGTTACTATCAGATAAGGATCAAGGAAGAAGATATCCCAAAGATGGCCTTCAATACAAGATATGGGCACTTTGAGTTCCTGGTTATGTCATTCGGGCTTACAAATGCACCTGCCACCTTCAATAGATTAATGCAGGATATCTTTAGGCCATATCTTGATGATTTTGTGCTTGTCTTCTTTGATGGCACCTTAGTCTATTCTAAACAGGAAGAAGATCATGAACCTCAACTTCGGATTGTCCTTGAGACAATGAGGTCACATAAGCTGTATGCAAAAATGAAAAAGTGTGCATTCTTCAAGCATCAGATTGAATATCTGGGATTCATAGTATCATGAGAAGGAATATCAGTAGACCCAGCCAAGGTCAGAGATGTGCTTGAATGGCTAATACCAGTATCCGTAAAAAAGATATGTAGCTTTCTTGGATTGATAGGATGGTATAGGGTCTTCATCAAAAACTATGCTTTGATTGCAGCACCTCTTACAGATTTACTAAAGAAGCAGACTTCCATTACATGGTCAAATTCCGGACAAAATAGCTTCAATAGATTAAAGCAAAGTTTGGTATCAGCACCTATTCTAAAACTTCCTAACCTCAATAAGGAGTTTGAGGTAGTAACTGATGCTAGCATTCTTGCCTTGGGGTGTGTACTTATGTAGGAAGGTCATCCAGTAGCATACTCTTCAAGGAAATTGAAGAGTCATGAAAAGAATTATGCCACACATGATCTGGAATTACTAGCTGTCATCCATGCTCTAAAGCTTTGGAGACACTACCTGTTGGGTAACAAGTTTACTCTAGTAACCGATCACAAGAGTCTTAAATGGATCTTTACCCAAAACAAGCTCATGAGGCAATGTCGGTGGATTGAAGTGTTGGAGGAATATGATTTTGAAATCAAGTACCGACCATGGAAAGAGAATGTAGTTGCCGATGCACTTAGTCGCAAGGCATTCCTAAATTCCCTAATCTTGCAGAATCCGTCAACGGCCAGATCTCTAGCTATAAATGTATCTATACCAAACAACCCTATACTTGAATTAGCTAGAGAGGAAGCATGCCATGATTTGGCCTACCAAACAATGCTAAAGGAAATATCTACCAAGGAGCGGAATCAAAAGTTGCAAGCTAAGTATTAGGAATTTTCCATTGATAATGGACTTGTCTACTAGAGAACAAGGCTGTGTATACCAACAAAGCGAGTCACTTAAGCAGAAGATAATGTGGGAAGCTCATGATTCCCCTTTCGCAGGACATCCTAGCTATGCTAAGACTCTTAATGCAGTTAGGAAGAGCTACCATTGGGAGAGGCTTAAAGGTGACGTTCTCAAATATGTCACTGAGTGTTTGTCTTGCCAACGTATCAAAGCCAAACATGTCATGATGCCAGGGAAAATGCAACCACTTGACATTCCCCAAATGAAATGGGAATTCATTAGTATGGATTTTGTTGTAAGCTTACCCCAAGTCCAGGGAGGATACAATTCCATCATGATTGTGGTTGACATGCTTACCAAGGTTGCACACCTGATTCCAGTAAAGACAAACTATAAAGCTTGCGACATTGCAAGATTGTTTATCAAGGAGATATTCAAGCTACATGGTTTACCTAGAAGAATCATTAGTGATCGAGATTCTGTCTTCACATCTCACTTCTGGAGAGCTATCTTTGAAGCTATTGGGACTCAACTCTGTTTTAGCACCGCCTACCATCCCCAAACAGATGGCCAAACAGAGCGAATAAATCAAGTCATCGAGGATATGCTTAGGGCATACTGCTCTCGAGAACCCAAGAAGTGGATTCAATACTTGCCTTTGGTAGAGTTTGCCTACAATGCTTCTTACCAACAAAGCATTCAGATGACCCCTTTCCAAGCATTGTATGGTCATGATTGTCGAAGTCCCCTAAACTTTTCTGATCCAACCCTAAGGGTTGAAGCGTCAAGACAAATGTTGGAAGACATGGATGATCAAATAAAGTCAATAAGACAAGACATACAAGCGGCCAAGGATAGACAAAAGGCATACGCAGATTTGAAGCGTCAAGAAAGAGTCTTCAAAGAAGAAGACATGGTCTTCATTTGCATATGCCCTAAAAAGAGTTCTCTATCCCTAGGAGATTGCAAGAAGCTAAGTCCAAGGTATTGTGGGCCGTACAAAATCCTCAAATGCCTAGGACCCAATGCTTATAGATTGCAACTCCCTGACGGCCTAAAGGTTCACAATGTATTCCATATCAGCCTATTGAAAAAATATGTACCCAACCCTAACCATGTACTTGATGACCAACAAATTGTAATGCCTAGTCAAGGAGTCCTTGAACTAAGGCTGGATAGGATCTTAGATGTTAGGGAGAGACAGTTAAGATCCAGAACCTTGAGAGAATGCCTCGTCCAGTGGAAAGATTATCCCGAAGAGGATGCCACGTGGATAGATGAAGGCACTCTCAACCATCAATATCCCCAGTTTTTCTTGAGATGAGGATATCTCGATTCTTCTAAGGGGGAGAGAATATAATATATTATATATATATATATATATAAATTTTACGCCTTCATGGCGGCACATCGGGCTGGATCTTCGAGGGGGATAGAGGGGGCCAACAAGCTCCTCGCTGGAGCTTGCTCAGGCCCCTCGCCATGCAAGCGGACAGGCAAGGGGGGGAGGATTCCCTCCCCTCCCCTATATAAAGGAGGGAGCGTTGTCAGTCTGGGGGATGGGGGAGAGGTAAGAACGACTGTCACCATATTGCCAATTGAGTGGAGGAGGGAAGTGAGCTGGGCCTGTGGGAGGCTCGCGAGGAGCTGCGGCCAGAAGGCGGCACCCTGCGCCTGTGGAACAAGGACGCCATCTCGACACGCCAGGCGGACTTTCACCTCCCATCATTGCCATCAGAAACCCCCCCCCTCGTGGTCATGACAAATTTCCCCCACGTGGCTTCTGTGGAAGCTTCAAGAAGCTACTTGAAGCTTCTAAGGGGGGGCTCCTCAAGCCCCCCTTCCTATACTTAAAAATCCCTTTCACCCCGGATTTTCTTAAACCCTCAAGCCCCCCCTTCCTGTGCTTTTTCCCTTTCACCCCCCATATCACTTTTTACACTAAAACCCCCTCCCCCGTTTTTCTTAGAATCCTTTTCACCCCCCTCCCGATTTTTACCCCCTTAAAAATCCTTTCACCCCGCCTAGTCTTAAATCCCTTAACCTTTTTCCATGGGCCATTAAAATTCCACACCCCTTGGCCTCGTAACCCGCAAATTTCCTTTTCCCCCCGTGCCTAAATCTATAAGTCCCCTCTTGTGAGCTCGTATTTCACCCCATATTCCTTTTAATACACCCCCTAAGCCCTTTCTAACCCCGTGTTCCCTTTTCCCTCTCCTCCCTACTATAAACATTTCCCTCTCCGAAGAAGCTAAGAACCTAAAGGTCTTATTATCCCTTCTCTAGGTCAATCATTTAAACAGCTCCTTGCCTCGAAAGAGAGACGGTGGAAATCCGAAAAGGAGAGTAAAAGCTGCCTTCACATCGGAAGGGTTAAAATTGCGATGCCGCCTAATAAAGTCCAAGGAGTAGCTGCGGGAGGGTCATCTCCCGGTATCCATGTGGATATCTCACCCCAAAACCAGGTTTTTTCTTCTTGGTTTTATATCAGTTTTAAGTCAATCATGCAAAGATGAATTGTTAGGGATAAGATATATTTTTCCGAGTTTATTTACGATGAAGGAGTTTAGTTTAATTGAACAAATGATATTGTATAGAATATAGTTTCCTTCGAATAGCATCATGCATTATAACGAATTACGAACAAGATTATCTACTTACTATAGTAGTATATTTCAATAAAATCCTAAAGGTATAAAAACTGCATCTTCACCATTAACCCTATTCTTTTTGCAACGAATCATCATGAAATTCATGAAAGGTTTTTTTTTACGTTGCTCGAATTACTAGGAAGTTATCATTGCTAATTGCATATCTTAGCAAGGAAAAGATTGTTATTTGGCATGAGTTTCGTTTGCAAGGAAAAAGGAAGATGAAATTGAATTTACCTACCTCAAAGCAATAAAGTTTAGGACTGAACAATCAATTATCACAAGGATAACAAATCATGCCGAGGTGGTCTCAATATTACCTTCCAAAAGATAACCAAATCAATTTAAACTTAGAAATACCATGCTGCAAAATATGCCTTGAAAATGATTTAAAGACCAAAGAAACGTTTATACCTTAAGCACTTGACTACCTTCCCTGATTATAGGGTCAATTAATTTCATAAAAGTAAAAGAACTAGGGTTGTCCCTAAGGTTCTTAAAAGAGACTCTAGGTCCGACAAACGTCAACATAAAGAAACTAAAACCGATTATTTCATCGCAGGACTTGCGCAGCAAGTATGAAGTCATATAGTCTTGTGATTGATTCACAAGAAGAAAGGGTAAATACCCTCAACAAGGATGGTTGATCCTTACACAAGTTATCTTGCAAAAGGATGTATTCTTGGATATCCTTCTAAATAAGGAAAGTTATAAACCGGAAACTAAAGTATCCAATGAACTTTAGGGTTGACCAAGTTGGGTTGATAAGGTACGCCCTAACTCGGAATATAAAGGATCTTGCCAAGTTGCAAGACACCTTGGAATACAAGGTCGATTAATGGAAATGTTTGTGCTTGCTAGAGATTTTAGAGCACTATTTGATTTATGAATTACAAATTAAATGAATACCTATACTTCAGGTTAAAGGCGTGAAGGGAGAGGCAGTTTCAGTTACCCCCGACTGCTTGCCAGACCCTAATCAAGGGGTTGTTGACCGCACCGGAAACGTGGACCGAACCCGCCGCGAGAGGTCTCTCCGTTGAGCTATACTTGGATCAGGAGGACGCTTGGGTGCCAGGGGGGCTCTGGCCGTAAATCCCTCGCCTTCCGTGTCCTGCACAAGAGGCTAACGTGACTCGGGATTGGATCTCGACGCCCGCATACTAGTCTACGGGCGGAAGCTTGGAATAGTGATCCCTGTGGATTATGGGATAGCCTTCGGGCAGATTATGGACAAGCCTACGGGCGGAAATCCTTGTATTTCAAAGATAAAAATGATGATATGTTAATAAAAACTTGTTTGATACTGTTTTTCTATGTCACGTGATAAGATTACGTGAAGGAACCAGTGCTTAACGGATTAATTAAAGAAGCTGATTGTTACATGTCAAATTAATGTGTTAGATAATTACATAACTAAAACAAACCGAGGAAAGTGCGGAGGATGGGCCATGGGTCTGTCGTACAGTTGGGTGGTCTCGGTTAGCCGAGAACTTTTCTCAATATCTCGAAGAACAGCGGAATGATCATCAAAGAAAACAAATAACGAAAGCGATGACCTAGAGTTATGACTTAACTAGTTTACGCTGTTTTAGGGGAATGGAATGGGACTATGCCTTATGGTAGAGAGGTTGAGGTTTGCATCCCTCTCGTTTCCCATTCTCCTTGAACCAAGTGCAGTGTGAATCCGCTTCGGACCTAGCGTTTCTACGTAAAGTAGTTCGCTTGGGTCCGACGCTAGTTGTTGTTAGGTAATGACCAATCAAGAAAACCCTAATTTCGATCGATCCTAAGTGGGAACGGCCAGGATACTTCCGCTACATGGCAGATGTGGGAAGACCTAGATCGCAAGTCCCGTATCATTCCATGGGAGTGCCGGGCGGAGCTTTCTAGACATCCTTTCAAATGGACTGCTAAGACGTGTCCTGGAGGATACTAGTGGACACGTTACATCCTCGAAGTGTTAATCAAAGCGATGTTTCGAGCATAGATGATGACAATATGCAAATAGGGGGGTCGATATTGCAAGGGGTGGAGGCCACTAAAAGCTTGGAGCATGTAGAGGAGCCAGCATCAGCTAACAATGATGGAAATATAGGAGTCCAAGAATTCTTTGAGAATGAGGTGGACTCATCCTTTTGTGGTGACATGTCTATCGACCTTCGAGTGTATGCAGAGCTGTGTTAGGAGATTGACATGGGACCATAGGATACTTCATACTTTGAGCATCCACTTACTCAATTCGTTGACTAATCGCTTATAAGGATACATAAGATATGAATTTTAAGTGAGATCATTTTTTTAGGATTTATATTACCATGCTTTGTCTTATTTAAATTGATTATGCTAACATCATTTTTTTCTGTGTAGGTGACCTTTTCAGGATGAGTCGAGGGATGAGCAATGAGGAGTTGCAAGATATCTTCATGCGCATGTATCTAAATCAGATGGCAAGATTATGCAGTGGAAATAAATCAGAATAGAAGGCATGCATGGATTTCAAGGCAAGTGAAATTTAAGATATTTCAGAAAGGGGACTGGGTGATGCTCTATAACTCAAAGTTAGGACCACATCCTAGTAAATTTAAGTTGAGGTATTTTGGGCCTTAGTAGATTGTGGAAGAATTGGGGCAAGGCACTTTTAGGTTGCAAGATGTGTTTGGGAGTCCAGTTTTAAACCGGTAAATTGATTCCTCTTGAAAACGTTTTATGGAAAGGTTCTTGTAATTCCTAATTGGATCGTGAATAAAGTTGAAGAAATAGCTATCAAATGGGTAGATGTTGTGCCAGAGGTCTTAATAGACAATTGAGGGGATGTGACTATTTGTCAAGACAAAAGTGATGGCACATGCTTGCGGAGTTGCTGCAGAATGCATATTGTCGAAGAGTGCTATTGGTGTTCATATTGTGGAGTTCTAGAGCAATTTTTTCAGAGGGGATGTCACCCAACTAGAGTGCGGAGTACAATTATAGCAAGTTTAAATATTCGGGCCACATGTGCAAAGGGACTTAAGTTCAGTACGCTTTTCAAGGTTGATCATCATTTGTGCAACCTGCCTAACGAGGTGATGTTTTATGATATATTTGCATGGAGACATGTGGTACCCTCTGTTTAGGCCATCAGATTAGTTTTGCGTGAGCCTTCTAGCCTTCAAATCACCATGTTTTCGGGCAGCATGAAGCAAAATCAGCATGTTAGCATGAAAGAGCTCACTAGTGAGTCTACAACACGCACAAGGTTCATGAGGACGATGATGGAGGAGCTCTTGTGCCCTAGGCGAGATCGCCTGCATACTGTCGAAGAAAGTGAGGAAGGAGACTCTAGTGGCAATGATGTAGAAGAAATTGAAGTTGATGAAAAGTTAGATGTGTTGGACAGAGAGATAGAGGTTGGGCTATGACGCATCGGGCTGTATGATTATGCATGTTTGCCATGGGAGCTATGGGAGAAGAATTAGTATGCAGAGAAGCAACTCACCTACCTTAGAAATAATGTAGGGTTCATCATAGATGACAAGGAAGTAGTTGACAGGATGTAGTTGACAGAGCTGAAGGACAAGAGGAGATCCCCTTCTCTTGCAAATGTATCACCTTACTTGGCAACCTTATTCTTTCATGTGCTGCAGGTCCCATTAGTGCGATTGGTATCACCAACCAGTATTGGGGGAAGATCTAGTCAGGGAAATGCCAAAGAGTTCAAGAAGAGGAAGTTGATATTGGAGCCAATGTCCTTTGAGAAGTCAAAAATTGGAGTGGGGCATGGCTTAAAGAATTAGGAGAGAACGCTTCTTAATAAAAAAGAAGTGGCAAAGATACCATTGTTTCCTCAACAAGCCGGTGCTGCCAAGATTGGAATCCTCGAATGAAACCATCACTTTGTTTTTGCGGAAGTTGGGAGAGAGCTCTAGGGAGCAAACTCCAATTGCACAAGCAATTAAGACAAATCAGTTCTCACAGGAATCCTATTCGAGGGTAGTTGGAATATTTTATGTTCAAGATGCAATTCAAAGTTTGTCAGATTTGAATCGGTTTATTTGCAATCAAGATGCTGTGATTCTGACTTTGGAGAAAAAAAGGGAGATGAATAGAAGGTTGACATGATGATGGAAAGAGAGATTAAGAGGTTTCATGATAAAATGGAGCTAATGGATGATGGAAATGCTTTTTAGGAGGCCTTAGTTTGTGCGGAAGCAGAGAGGCAGAGTCACTATGTGGATGGTTTGAAGATGGCAACAGAGAAGCAGTTTCAGGAAGGGGAGGATAATATTGTTCAACTCATTTCAGATAACCACTTCCTGATGAATTGATTGACGCCTTTGGTGGATTGGAGAGAGCTACATTGGATGGGCAAGGAGTAACCGGGGTATTATTGGTTGACACAGATGCAGATTCATTGAGGTCAGAGGTGTTTGATTACATCAAGGAGTTGTGGGGCCAGGCAACTGTATTGTTTCAAGAGCATTTGGCAACACCTATTGACAAGTTAAAAGCCTAGTTTGAGGCTGCAAGAGAACAGTCACTTTGGGCTGAGAATTTAGAGATGAAGGCAAAGATTGAAAATTTTAAAATGCAGCTAGAAGTAGCAAGGTAGGAAGCTAAGATGCAGATGTATTTAGTGGCTTTCGATAAACAGATTGTAGATGATAAAATGTAGGGCAAGGAGGATGCTGAGAACCTGGTAGTGAAAATTGAAGAAAAGGAAGCAAAGGTAGATTTAGTCTAATGTCAAGCGGCGGAAGGCGGAATTGAAGATGCAGCAAAGGAGTCATCTGAGGTTGCAGCTAAAGAAGGGGGTGGCACAGATCAAGGGATTGTGGGTCCAAGGTCAGCTGTTGGCTCAAGCCACCGAACTATACTAGGTGTTTGGGCTAGACCTTAAAAGACCTTAGAAGAAGTCATTTTAGCAATATGTATGGTCTTTTCTCTATTTTGGATGTTTGTCAAATTTGATGGTTTTTGGAATCTTGAAAATGGAAGGTCGTAGATTTTCATAGCACGCCTGGGATTCGATTATGTTCACGTGTATGTTCCAACAGATCATTATGTAACTATGGTGGATTTTTGAATGGTAGATGCAAATGTAGTCTATCAACCTATTTTATCTTATTTTTCTCTATTCTTATTCCTTGTGTAGTTCATATCTGAGCGTAGTGAGATAAGC
Organism: Lygodium microphyllum; assembly: GCF_053477565.2. Lineage (NCBI taxonomy): Eukaryota > Viridiplantae > Streptophyta > Polypodiopsida > Schizaeales > Lygodiaceae > Lygodium > Lygodium microphyllum. The sequence continues at coordinate 3,922,304 of NC_141161.1, read as the reverse complement.
AGTGATGTAGAGAGTGAATTTCTTGTGATGTGAAGATGAAAGTTTAGTGTGAATTCTGATTTTCTCAATTATCAGATCGATATGTTAGCATGTCATTTGGAATATCAAAATTGTGAAACTACTGCTTGGTTGTGTAACCATAATAAACACAAAGAGAAAAACTACAAAGAAAATGCAATCTATAAGTGAGTTATGAAGGCAAGTAACCAAGATGTTACCTTTTGTAGAAAATCAAGAGTGTCTTTTCTTTCAAGACACTTGAAACCCATATCCTCAAATAAGTTCAAAATTGAGTCTTGAGGCCCTTGGTAGACAATGTAACCTTTAGAAAGTGGAACCACATCATCAAAAAGTTCATAGGTCTTTGAGGCAAGGGCTGCAAAAGCGATACCATCATTATTCCATCAAGAAAGTGCACTGACAGGCATAAGCATCTCACAATTTGGTAAGTGGTGGAGCTATCAAGTCCTGTAGATATTTCATCCATGAACAAGGCTCTAGTCGGTCCTACCATCATTTCACCTGCAAAATGTTTACTAAGGAATGAATGGACAAGGGCCTTGGAAATTTTTTCTATAAGCCAGTGTGTACATTTCCCCATGCAAGAAATGAAGCTTTGTTTAAAGTAACATGCTGGTTGTTACCCTCTTCTTTTGTCCTCCAAATATTCCTCGCAACATCTCATTCCCGCGACGAAGGTATCAACACAAATATCGAGTCCCATAATCTATTAGCATGAATCCAAACACATCACATACATTCATAGTTAGAATAATAAGCATTGAAACTATCATCCTTAGGAGCATTGAAAAGGGAAAGCTACCATACCTTTAAGACATAATCTATGGCAATACTAGTTTCTTGACCTTCCATGGAAACTGCTTGCAGAGTTTTGAATGAATGTTAGCAGATAAATTATGAATGTTATACGATTATACCATGCCACACTCTCCAACGTCACAATACATAAATGTGTAAACATGGTAGAACAAGTTTGGGTAAGTAATAATAACCTTCATAAAAATATCCAAGCTAGGATTTGGTTTGATTCCTACTTCTTTTTCTCTTCTAAGAAGCTCCACTAGCATATCTATTCATAAGCAGTTTATAAGCTCTCTCCTATGTGCTTTGATGGTCACTGCTTATTCTACAGACGTTTACCATGTAAAGTTGTAATAATGAGTAAAATAAAAAGTCCTAGGAATGCTTACCATGTTGTGTACCTACAACCTAACAACGACTACTAAAATCAAGTGTCTCATGAATAGTCATTTCATCAAAATGGATACCGGCTAGCTTGACTGATGATGTATGCTGATGTTCTTTCAGGAAAAAATTCAGAAAAAATATGACCATTGTAGGTTACTTTTCTAGAATCTTGCACACATAAAAAGACTTTGGTGTAATGATGAAATATTTATGCAAAAAAACAATATTTGAACTTGCTACTAGTCATCAAGGTGAATGCAGAAATATTTAAGCTCTCTGTTAATCCCTTCCATTCTGCTATCTTTCATGATCAAAGGGATGATCATTAAACTAAGCTTACTTTGAGTTCAAAGTTGAGCTTTCCAACAAGCGTGAGGAGCAAAGTAGTCTTCCCTGAGCATGGGGGTCCAAGTAGCAATGCCATCCATCTCAATGAATTTGAACATTAGTTACTAGGCCTTGGATTTAATAACAATCTTGACAAGGCATAATATGATGTTCAAGCATGGGAGACACCGATCTCCTCTTTCCATATGTGGAACATGGAGGTTTTTGGGAAGTAATATTTTCAAACTTGATAACAACATATCAAGGATGGACGTCGCTTCAAGGTTATGGATGGGGTGATGTTTGATAAGTGCCATGGATAATGCCTTAATCCTGATGGCTCATGATCTTTGTATATACTTGATGGCTCATTGGACCTTATTGGGGTACAAGCACTAAGGTGAAATCCTCTCAGAGTGGTTGGATAAATTGTATTTGGAGGACTTGGATAGTAAGTATTTAAAATTGCCCAATCTTTCAAATATATTGTGAGATTTGGGAAGAATGGTAATAGCTTCATGAATGGGGTTCATCTTTTTGTGATGTTACTCATCAAACTCAACTTTACAACCTCCTGTACACAAGTGATGAGATGGCCCAAACCTCATTAGACTTAGTGCCTTGGTAAAAATGATCTATGTATTTAATATTGATTATCATTTCCAAAAGTTTGTGCTTTAAAACTTCATCAATGCAAGTGCAAGGGAAGCTTTAGGAGATACCAACCACTAATGCCTTCCCAATGAAGAAAAGAAAGAAGAATAAGAACCACTATTGGGCTCATGGCAAGAAGGAATCTCACTAAAGATTGTTTTTAGAAGAAAGCCGAACATGTAGGAGATTCAGCTATAGGTACCAAGACAAACCCTTTAATCCAAGATGAGGTGGCCCAATGTGGCCATCCCCACCTAAGAGCTTCTTCTTTGACCTCATGGTGACAACTTCCTAGTTTACTTGATCAATGGGAGGATTACATGAAGTCGTATTTCAAGAGGAGAAACTAGTTTCTTCCTAGGAAATATTGGACCATTCACCTTGAGGACTGTGGTACATATTGGGTGTACTTTTGTTTCACTTTCTTCAATGAATCCATTGCTACAGTTTGGGAGGTGATTTGTGAGTCTACTCCTCAATGTGATTAGTAGCTTGGGGTTGACTTTTTCTTCTACATTGAGTGATGCTCTTTCAAATGTTATGTATGATTGATGAGAATAAGATGGCCTTCATGGACTTTGCGCAACTCTTACTTGGCATACCCTAGACATTGTTAAGCAACCATATGTGGGGAGTTGTTTCTTCATCCCATGCTTTGAATTGAGGAGTCTTTTTTGTGCTATCCTTCATGCACATCTAGTCTATGCATAGGACTAGGACAACCATGAATCTAGCATTTTGTTGAAGTCTTTTAATCATTTTAACATATGTTTACTCATAACATTTATTGACCATCAAGAGGAGGTGTTAAAAGTTTGTATATTCCTTTATAAATTTTTATTAGGGTCTCTCTTTTAGGGTTTCTTTTAGGACTTTTCCTCTCAAGACTCATCCCAATTGTAGCCTATATGTAAGGGCAACCCTTTTGGGCACTCCACATATTATGTTCACTTGATATTCACTCACTCTTGGTTGGTGCTTCACTCTTGGCTCTAGCTCCTTGCAAGTGTTCTTGGTAGCTTGTTTTGGGGTTATTCTTATGTGATCTCCATCATTATTCAGTTAGTTCTTATTTTTCCTCATTAAGCTTATTTATCCTTTGCATTTTCTTCTTACTAAGTGCATAGCCTTGTGATGGTGTAAGGGCATGCTCTCTCTTGCTTCAAGGGAGAAGCTTGCTAACCAAGGAAGATAGTAGACCAGTCCCCTCTAGACCCAACCAGCCATGAAGAAAGCCCTTGCCAAACAATGTGTATTTCACCATTTGTGAAAGATCCTCCTTAAATCATATCCAACCCATGGAAAAAATGAATATCAATATCCATATCTTGAAATACTAAATATTGGATAGATGGCTAGGCAAGGAATGATTTCTCACATCGATTGTCTATTTTCCTCAATGCTTTGGCCCCCTTTAAGGAGGATAAATTTTTTTAAACAAAAACCCTAAACTATCATATCATATCTCTTAAAAGGGAATCAAATGTTTTAAGAGCTCATTGCAACACAAGGAACTAATAGGGTGTCTTTGCATCTAATTAAATGCCAATACTCCTTGATGTCATAGGAAATAGATTGATTAACCCAAATCATGTCAATGTCGAAGGACATACTTCCCACTTCACCTACAATCAAGTTTGATTCATGCTAAGTCATTTGAGAACTCAAGGCATCCCTTTAGAAAATGTGAGAAAACTCAAATCCCCAAGGCAAATAGGCTAGTTTCTCAATGCATATATGTTCATAGGTATGCATAAGAACTTGTGGATGTGAGTGAGTAATGCAAAATTCTACTTTTTGCAACATGGAATGCCACATGTTTTAGTACATTTAACATATTTATTTGGAGGCTAGTTGTGTTTGGGTTTCCCATAGAGATCAACTTACTAAGTGTATACATATTTTATAACATTGTACATTGTGCAAGGTTGAAAAAGAGAATTTGAATTCCTTTCTATTGTATGTAGGTGTCGAGCTAGGTCAAATGATGGTGAATGTTAAATCATTGACCAACATAATTTACAAGGAATGTTTTTACAAAAGATCATAAAAATTTTGGAGATGCAATGTTATATTAAGTGTGCATGAAATGAATTAGAGATGTCCATGTAATTAGAATAGGACTAAGTGACTACTTACTTTAAAGCCTAATTTATATGGCAACCATTACCCATGGATAGTGCTAGAAAAAAAAAGCAAGAAAAATGTACTATCTTGATATGGTCATCTATAGTTCCGTAGTATAAGATGCAAGGAATGGAATTCTCTAGTTGTGTGGTTTATGATTCCCTACCATGATATGTGGGGAATAGAATTCCATATCTATATAACCTACAATTTCCTAGTGTATAAAATGTGGGGAATGGAACTCCCTAGTTGTATATAGGGAATTTATGTAAGCATACAAGTTTCCTACTATGAGATGTGGGGAATGTCATTCTCTAATTATATGTAGGGAATGCATTTAGATGTACCTAGGAAATATTAGAGAATTTCCTACATTTCAAAGGTTTTCCTACATAGGAAATCTTCAAAAGCTTATTGTATTAGAGTGTTTGGAAGCCCAACAATATGATACTCAAAAGTGGCAAAGTCAAGATTAGAATACATTGCCATCTATCAATATGGTGAAAATCAAGGATCTACCTATGTCGAAAGTCAATGTGATTACCTGGTTGTGCAAAAAGCTCAAAGGAATAGTGGAGAAGTCAACATGAATTTCTTGGATAGAACAAGAGAAAGTTCATCACTAGGTGGTTGAGTGGATGGCAAAGGAATCAGTGGTGCTAAGAGTCTAGTAGTCAATTTGTGTACCTGGTTCAAGAATTGTAAGAGTGAAAGGGGCCAGAGAAACATCGACAGTGAGGCAAGATCCATTGAGAAATCCTTATACAAAGTTAATATTCACAAGAGTGAAGGGGACCATAGGAATATTACTTGTGATACAGAACCCACAAAGCTGACTCCTAGTCCAAAGGCAATACCTGCTAGGACAAAAGAAAACTGGCCAGTACTAGAAGCTGAAATTCAATCTTCTTCAAATGCGGTTCCAAAATTTTGGAATCATAGACCGCATGGAAATCAATCTCTATTACTATTTCTTTGAGAGACATTAAATTTGGTCCCAATATTCAAGGACCACTTATTGAAAATGATTCAACTCGATTGGCTTGTCCTATTAGAACCAGAAGTGGCAACTTTGATTGCAACTACACTTGAGAAGAAAGTTTACAAGGCGTAGTAAAATTTGGTGCCATCAAGACCATTGTTAAATCTTTTTATTCTAGTAATCTCTCTTTGGTTCAAAATCCAAGTAATTGATAATGTCTTGCTCGATAGTGGCTCCAGATTGAACATCATTACATTGGCCTCTTGCCAACATTTCAGGTTGATGAATTGGAAACCAATTCCATTTTTGGCCCACACAACTAATTAGTAGAGAGTCCGATCTCTTGGGATTATTTTCTCAGTCCCATGGAAGTGGCAAGATGGCCCTAGCTGCGGCAAAATCAGGTAAGTCATAACTGGGATTGGGGTTAATAATCCACCAAGATCACAAAAAATTCAAATTTTTCTTAAACAAGATTCCACCTCCATCAGTAGCTTGGAGACCGGTGGTAGCTAAAACACTCAACATGGTGGATGGCTTGGATGATGATGAGGAAGCTACTTTCCTAGCAGCCAATGCCCATTCGGAACCTTTCTATCTAGTGGATGTAATGCAAATTTAGTAATACTTGGATCCACATTCCCTAGTTTATCCTACTTAGGAGCGAGTACCAACACATGAGTAAATTTTCCCAAGTACAAAAATCCAGATTCCAAACTCCGAAGTAGAAGAGACTAAAGCTATGGCTATAACTGAATCAAATTTAGGAGAAGTACGCAGATAGAAAAGAGAGTTTGAAGCACACATGCAAAAGGTGATTAGAATCATGGAGGATGTTCTCTCTATAGTCTATCTCTACAGTCTATCTTGGTCTAAAAGAAACTAAGCCGATAAAAACCATTGCTCACTTACAACCTAAATTTTGAGAGTAGCTCATCGCTCTTTTGAAAGAATTTAAAGATGTGTTCTCATGGGATTATGCTCACATGAAAGGATTGGAACCTTAGTTCTATCAGCACCAGATTCCACTCAAATTAGACATTGTTCCAATCCACATGTAGCGGCATTGCATGAATCTGCACATGGTTAAATTGGTAAAGGAAGAGATGGATTGAATCCTCCAAGTGGAATTCAGTGCTTTAGTAGATTAGGCAAAATGGATTTCTCAAACCCTCGTTGTCTTGAAGAAAAATAAGAAATTAAGGATATGTGTGGATTACATGAAATTGAATGATATGACTATCCCAAGTCCATTTCCCATTCCATACCTTAGTAGCATTCTAGATGAGGTTGTTGGCCACAAAATGTAATCCTTTTTTAATGGCTTTGGTGAATATAATTAGGTCCGAAAGATCAATCCAAGATTGCCTTCATTACATCATGGGGTGTCTTTGTCTATACAGTCAGATGGATCAGTCCAAGCTCTTTTTAGTGTGATATATAGGAAATCTTTAAGGCCTAATTAACCTAATTTATGTAGGTATTTCTAAATGATTTCAGTGTTTTCAGTACACTACTCAACTTGAATCAACTTTGGCTTTGCTTCACCAAATTCTCAAAAGATTGTGTTTTGTTGGGCCATATCATTTTAGGAGATGACATTATTGTGGACCCCCACAAGGTGGCCACATTATGCAAGCCGTAATTTTGGATTCCCCATCCGATACACTGCAATTTATAGGGCAAGTTCATTGTTGTAGATGACATGTATGTCTCATAGCCCATATAGCTATCCCTATGAATCCGTTGGCCTACATTTCTAGATTGGCCTTCATGTGGAATGAGATTGTTGATTTGGCTTTCCTATATCTTCAACTACTGCTTTCAAAGGCCCCAATCTTAGTCCCCCAGACTGGAGAAATCAATTACATGTCTTTGTGGATGCATTAGGTAGTTCCATCATGCAATAGGAAATTAATGGATGATTTCGACCCTTTTCTATACCAATAGAGGGCTCTCCTCTACTAAGAATAATTACTCTTTCACTAAATTAGAACACTTGGGAATGATCTATTTAGTAAATAAATTTTGGCATTATTTTCTTGGTAAGAGTTTTTTAGGTAAAATGGAAAAAATCCCATGTTATGGGAAAATTAAAATTTCCAGGGTCAACATTTGTTATATTAAGTTTGTCTAGTTTTATGACTCTAGGAAGGGATAATATGGTTGAGAAGTATCATTTTTAGTATGGTTATTATTCTCTTTGGATTTTGAGTTTGGCTATGTGACCAGGCCATACATCTATGCTTTGAATATGATTAGACCACTTCACTATTACTAGGTAATATTGTTATTTTATGGTGAATATCAACATTAGCAAGGTCATTGATGATAGTATATGATGAGAAGTATGTTGGATTGGCAAGACTTGGTAACTCTATCCTTTAGTAATAACTCTCAAGAAAAAGTGGATGGTGTTCTAAAACACTATTGGAACTCCTTCCAATTAGTTGAAAGTACTAGTTTTTAGGGTTACATTGCTAGACTATGTCATAGTACAAAGTCTTCACAAGACAAAATATCAAATAAAAGTTGCAATTTTTTTTGCATAAATTCAAATGAAAAAAAAAATTGTTTAATGAAATTTGAATATCATATTGACATCATTGTAGTCAAAACTCAATAGTTATCAAAATATAATTTAAGGAAACATGATATTGAAGGAATTTTTACTTACCCTTTATGTGCTCGTGAGCTAAAGTTGCATGTTACATAGGCTTGATTGTGCCTTCTCACATGAGGCCTTTGGTATCTTCACTCTTTTATGTTGAACTTGTCCATTTGATTTCCATGCCCAAACAATTGAATCAACATGTTCGCATACCTTTGGGTCTGGCTTATTCTCCATCCAATACTTATTCCAACAATCATGATAAACCTTTGCATCAATCATATCCTTCCTTTTTGCACATGGTTCCCAATACTAGATGAAAACTTTTTGGTAGTTTGGTGATGTCCTATCCACCTCAACATTTGACTCAACAACCACAAGCCAAATGGGATAGATATTGATGTCATTCGGATGTAGTAGAAGGGAGTCTCCATGTTGCACATCTATATACGGCTTGAATTCATCCTTTGGTTTCAAAGAGCATGACCCACAATAGTGTTCATTCCATTTCTCAATCCTAACTATTTTTCATCTTTTTTGGAGTCTCCATTTTCAGATGCAATGCTAAGATCATCTATTTGACATGTCCTGCATATGATGCAAAATTTTTCTTTGCTTCACTAACAGGACTCTCAATCTCTAGTCAATAACGTGCTTGAAGTACAAAGGGATATCATGACCCTTTCCTGTGTTCTCCCAAAATCTCATATGAGCCTTTATTCTCGCTATAACTAACTCATGATCCTTGACAAAACTAGCCATTGGCAACAATTTAGGACATCTACTCGGAAGTAGTGATCTACCTTGGGCATCCTTCTTCCATAACTCTATACCCCCATCCTTAGGCGTCCAATCAACTGTTTTTTGATGCACTTTATATTGCATGATTAGACTAGTTCCCTGCATAAAAAACCGAAATTGGAGTGGCTTTGAGTGGCCAACAAGGGCATCAAGTCCATCACAAAGATATCCATCAACAAAATTCTTAAAGTTGGGAACTTGTGTAAGTAAAAATGGGCCTGGCATTGATGACGCAGATGTTCGTAGTACCTCCACCGAATGTGGGAATGTGTATACTTTTTCTGTTCTCAAGGCTTCTGAATATCAACCAAACATTGCATCTACGTCCTCATGTGTATGACCCACCATCAAAAAACCAAGATGCACAGTTTTGAAAACCCCCCTTGCAACAAGAAGTAAGAGATATGCGAATACATATCTATTCTTATTCTCTAGTGCACAATTGTCTATTTGTAGTAACTTTTTGGGATATTATGAAATAAGTACTCCCATGTAGAGGAAGTACTTTTTTGTTGTTGTTGATCTTTGTTGATATCAATCACCATATCCTCTCCATTTGATGAGCAACCATTTATGTACAACTTAGCACTGTAAGGATGTTTATTGGGTGGTTGTAGTTGTTGTTTGCCACCATGGGCTATATGGTAAGCTAGTGCATTTCTACAATTCAAAGCATTAAACAAGGATTTTTAACCCCTTGTTAGACCACAGGTCCCTAGATCCCCAAGCTCATGTCTATTTTGTCTCTAAATTATGCAAACAAAATGCAAGAGATCTAATTTTGAGATTAGGATCACAAGGGCATAAACCATTTAGCACAAAGTGCTCATAGTGACCTTCTCCATGATTATGAGTGATTGCTCCAATAAGTGATACTTGGAGTTGCCATGGTGAATGCAACTCTTTTAGAACTTGAGTCAATCTAGGGATTGTAGTTTTCTTTTGATCCATTTTATCATGAACGATGTACACATATTTTTCTGGTTGAACCTCTGACTACCTACGCCATGCGTAGTAGAGGTTCCTACAACTTAATTGCTGTGTCATATGAAGTTGTCTATTTGTGGATATTCTTTGTCTCTCCTGGATATCCTTTGTAGCTTCGAGTTGAGCATTTAAAGAGCTACAAATGGTGCACTTGGAAAATTGACTAGACCTACTCAATGCCATGTGCGGATACTCTTTATTCCAAATTCTATTGAATGTTGACTTTGGTAGTCCTCCTTTGTAACCTAGTTGTTGCAATGTCGAATTCACCTCATGTAAAATGTCAATTTGCTTATATGTATTTGGAATAACCATTTGAGTTTCTCTGACCCCATCAAGCAATGTCCTACTTCTTTTTGGCATGTGTTCTCCATTTTTTCAACAAACTCTTTAAGAAATGACCTTGCCATCCCCAAATGTGCTTGAATTATCTTTAGTCTTTTTGTATTTCCATGGACATAACATCTTGCTCCACTCTCAAATTTTCTTCTATAACAATAAAATGTTGTTTTAGGAATTCCATGCATTGTGTACCATGCCTTGCAACATACTGTGGAACCATCTATCTTGAAAGTGTACTTGATCTTCCTTGTACTGTCATGGTGCCAAGCAGTGGAAAGCATATCATATGCATAATTATTTCGAGATTTAAAGTTTTGCCCCTAAAATTTTCTACATATTTGTATCACACTATCAGGATTTGCATATTGGCAACATCTATTAGAGCAACAATCCACAGTAGCTACTTGTTATACTAAACCAAGTAAAGTATATGTGCTAGAAATTGTTGGAGACATGTCTCTTGGAACCTGATCCGATAAAATAAAATAAAAATTGTCTAACACTTTGTTGATTTTTTGTACATTTGGAGGTTTGAAATAAAGAAGAGGGTGGGAACAACCTCCTCGGAAATCCAATAAATCACTAGATGGAAATATTTCATGGACCGGTTTACCAAGGGGGGTGAAGAGTAAAGATCAATGGAGGAAGGTAAAGTGAAAATGTGTAATGTGAAAAGAAAAGACATGAAATGAATTTGGAGCCATCCAAAGGGCATGTGAGACTCATAATGTAATGGCTTTGGAGCTTTATGATAATTCAAAAAAATGAGACTCTTTGGAGCCATCCAAAGGGCATGTGAGACTCATAATGTCATGGCTTTGGAGCCTTATGATAATTCAAACAAATGGGACCCTTCTTGGAAGCATTAGTGGAAGAAAAATTAGGCACATGATTTTGTAAGATTTTTTAAATATACTTCCACTCTGATCCAAAAAAACTTTTCAACATGAAATTGTAGCACATGAGCTGAAATTTTGGCTGGTATTTTATTATAACTTTTTAAAGCTACGAGTCAGGATATATGGCCAAAATGGTGGATGCTACCTTTTTCCAATTGCGGTGGAGACCACCTCCTAATTTTATACACACCCAAATTTTCTTCCCCACACTTAACACTTCCATAAAACATCATTCATTAGACTCCCAACCCTTTTCCCTCTCTTATCCTCTCTCTCAAGCTAGTAAACCATTAGAATTCCCCTCCTAAATCACCCTCAAATCATCCTTAATTGTACTAGTCATGTATGCATTGTCACTACTCTCTCTCCATTATTGCTAGATATGATCTTATTTTATGAAGATTCTCTATATTTTTTTTATAGGAGACCTCTTGGACTCAAGCTATGGGGGGGAGAATGGAGACAACTCACCTATGATGGAACTTGATTAAGTACAAAATTGTTCAAGAAAACATCTAGATGGAGCTTCCACATTGGTGGAATCGCCTTAATGCAGCTTTGGTGGTATTAATTCCTATTCTATCTTAACCTCTGCCCTAGACACCCTCAAGGGCTATATAAAAAAGCCTTCTCCTTTGTAATTTGCAAGAGAGAGCCAAGACACCTTCTTTAGCCCTATTGAGCCTTCCCCATTCTCTCTCATGAGCTTATGCAATCCATTTCTTTACTATAGCTTATGCATGCTCTACAGTGTAATAAGCCCATGCTATTGGTGTTCATATTGTGTATATTGGTTATGTTTTGAGGGTTCTCCATCTCTTATGTCCTCTTAAGTTTTTTTGATTCATCTATTTTTTGTAGTTCTCTCTCTCTCTCTCTCTCTCTCTCTCTCTTAGTTTTCCTCTCTACTCCCTTACAAGCTCCTCTCCCTCTTGCATAGCGTCCTAGTCTACTCTTGCATGACTAGGTGGTGCCCTTAACTCATTCACTTTGTGGTAAAAGGGAGTTTGGCATAGTAAAGAGGTTGCCATACCAAATTTCCTTCGTCATAAATTGGTGCCCCCGTTGAGGACATTCTCATCCACAATTCTCTACCTCCTTATGCGGGACGATACAACACATAGTGGTGCATCCTCTACAACAAGTGCTCGAAGTGGCTCTTCTCCAATGCCTTCACCAACTCTTTTTGAAGCTGGTCAAAGTCCACGACTCCCACAATGGTCTCCCAAGGAAGCCCAAGAAAGGAAGTATGTCTATATCGGATGCCGGCACATATGCAGGTAAAAGGTGTTCACCTTATGTGGGAGCTTTCACTCAATCGCCAAGACCCATGGACTGCTTATTGTTTCAAGCATTCCAAGTGAGCTCTAATGGCTATCTCTCACCTAGCCGACGCACCGTCGATGCTACAAGTGTTGTGAGCTTACCTTGATGCTCGATCGAGTACCCTTCTCTCTCTTGCACTACGGTAGCTCCACGATTCTTCAAGCTAGCTCAAGCATCCTCAAGCCTCCTCCATCTCCAAGATCCATCCGCCATAGCCATGCGCGCAAGAGAAGAGAAGAAAAGAGAAGGGAAGAAGAGAAGAGGAGATGGTGAAGAGCTTCACCCTCTTGATCCCTCACTCTCACACACTCTCACTCTCTCACACTCTCACACTCCCTCTCTCAAGAGCACACACAAGCAAGTAGGAGAGAAGAAGAGAGGAAGAAGAAGACTCTTTTTGCCACACACCAAAGAATGAGCTTCTCATTCACTTTTCAACTTTATATACAAAACCCTAAATCCCTTTCGGGTGGTCATCCCCTTTTTCCTCTTTTACATGCCCGACCGCAAGTCTAGACGCAACAAAGCCGCAACAGAGTCTTCAATGCGACCTTAGCTTCCGATCTCTTCTTTTTCCACCTGCGGCTTTTCTTTCCTATTGAGGCAGCATCAATATTGCTAGGTCCTGGCAGAGAGATGCCGGCCTGCTTCGTTTGGGCTTGGGTCATAACTCGTAAGGGAATAGGTGTGGCTTCCTAGTCGGGGTTTTCGACACCAAATAGCCCCAATGGGACGGATGGTACATTAGCTGAGCTAGAGGGCGGTTTTTGCTTCGGGCAATCTATGAAAAGATGGGTGATTCCACACTCTGCGCAGCTTTGGTCAGCCTTGTCCCTGTTTTGCTGCTCTCTTTTAGGGCAGCGTGATGAGACGTGATCGGGGTGGCCGCAAGTCCAACAAGTGACCGGATCCTGTGGCTGCCCTTCTAGGCCTTTACCCCGTCCTCGTCCTAACGCCATCACCGGCACGGGTCAATAATCCATGAGGACCGCGTTGCCCTCGTCGTCCTGCGAGACGTAAGGGCATATATAGGTCTCTTCGTCACTAGGCTCCTCCACGTAGTGTACTAGAGCGTCGCTCGATGGGTGGGTCACATAAGGACCAGGCAGTCTAGGAATGCCGGTAGGATTTATGTCCATTCTTGGGACAGCTGGTTTCATATCGTTAGGTGCGGGTAGAGCCAATGGGGCTCCCCTTCCGAAGAATGGCTGCGGCTTGTTAGCTAGATAAGGTTGGCCATAGGGCTGCGAGTATGGAAGTCTTTGTGGTAGTTTGCAATGTGCGGCATCGTGGCCGAACCTACCGCAGTTAGTGCAAGGTCTCGACCTAGGGTCTTGACACTCGGCTGGCAAATGGTTTCCACGACAGTACATGCATTGGATGTGCGGGCGCATTGGTCATCTCAACATATCGTGTATCTTGGCAAATTCCATCTTGACCTCAGCCAAGCCTTGGTCTGTCTCGGTGGCCTTCCCCTTATCTTCAGGTGATGGGTTTGACTGCTCACTAGAGACTGACGTTCTCTCTAAGATCTGTGGGTTAGTCTCCTCTAGAGTTGAGCTCCTAGAGCTTTGCTCTCTCAGCTTGTCATCGACTCTGATGGCCTCTTCAAAAACTCTAGCCACTACGTCTCGCTGCAAGCTTGAATTGCCTGCCAATGCCTTATACAGCTCCTCGTCTCTAATTCCGCTGATGAACACAGTTGAAATTGCTCTGTCAGTCGGTCGCTCGCCTAGAGGGATTCTCTTAAAGAGACTCCTCACATGGGTCACGTAGTCGCGGATGTCCTCCTTCTCTTTTTGCATGACATTCATCAAGCGTACTAGCAGGTTATCAGAGTATCCGGGCTCGGCGAACCTCTTGACGAAGAGATCCTTGAGATTGCTGAAGTTGGTTGGCTCCACGGCATCCAGGCTTGTGTACCACGTCCTACCCTTGTCGCCTTAAGCAAAGCCCGAATGCTTGCGAACGTTGGGTCTGGTCGTTGAGGCCGTTGGCTTTGCAAACCTGCTCAAACTACTCGACAAAGCTGTATGGGTCATCATGCGGCTGGTACTTGTCGAGTTGCTTGGCCATAATTGGTATTTTGGCCTGGCTCTTTGAGCCCTGGTTTGTCCATAGTCCTACAAGCAGAGATATTGCTACTGCAGTGGCACTGTCCTCTACTACGGTATTATCGAGCAGCCGTTTCATGAGGAGCTCGCTCAGCGTCAAGTCTCCCTCTAGTGCTCTATCATGGTCTGTTCAGTTCCGGCCAGCCAAGTTCAGCACTCGCTACACCTCATGCAGCTCCATGCTTTGCCTTTAGCTCCTAGCTTGTTGATCCCTATTATAATCAGCTATGCCTTGCGGGCTAGCCTTCTCTCCTCCTCTAGGTCTACAATGATTGCATTTGCTGTCCTACCCCGATGCTCGTACCAGGCATGCGCATCGTAACTGCTCACCATTTGTTGTATAGCATCTGGGAATACACTCAAATCGAGCTCCTCATTAGACCGATGGTCTGAGCTTTCTTCCGTCATGGTCGAATTCTTGCACCCCGGTGTGATGTCAATTAGGTCAAATAGTCCTGATGGATCCTCGTCGTTGGTGCTCCTTGCTTGGTTCTATCCCGCGCTTTGTGTGTTTGTCTACGTCTTGGATCCTCTCCTATTGGTGGGTTCCTTGAGCGATTTATCTGAGTGAGTTCCTTCGAATATTGAATACAAACCTCAATTTATGGTCACTAGGTGAGTGGGTTGTTCCTCATGCACTTGTGCCCAATCAGGCTTTTAGTTTCCTTAAGTGTACTTCAAGTGCACAAGTTCAATGTGAGTGTAGTAAACAATTCCTCGGCGCCTCACTCACTCCCTCTCGTTTCTGGCCTGATAGGCTTGTAGGTCCATTTTCTGGCCGTCTAGTCAGGGTTTAGGGTTCCTTGTATGTGTCCTTGTTTGCTTCCGATCGATCAAGTCGTTGTGGTTCAGCGGCTCGCGTCCTAATCCTTGGGTCCCTCAACTGTCTACTACCCATTAAGTGGCTATGTACCACAATTTCTCTTATCCCGTGTGCCAGAATCACGTTCTGAACGCCCGAAGGGTTTCGACAAGTTGCAATAATGCGTGTTTGCCGAGTTGGGTCAGATTTCTGATAGATTTGACAAAAACTTGCATTTGGACCAACTAGTCCGAATTGCAGGGTCTGAGTGGGTCACTCGAACGGGCCGAATGGCATAGGGTCAAGGGCCGAATCTCCAGATCTGGCTAGGACAATTTTTATTCGGACGGGCCAAATGGCAAGTTTGGACAGGATAATTCGGACGGGTCGATGGCCGAGGGCCGAATCCCGGGTATGGCCAAGTCCGAATTTGGAACTCGGACGGGTCGCTCGGACGGGCCGAACGGCGCAAGGCTGAATGTGCCACGTGGTCAAAAATTTCTAGCTCGGACGGTCCAAGTAGGGCTACTCGAATGGGTTGACTCGGATGGTCCGAGTGCCAACTAGGGTTCCGGTCGAGTGGCTGAATGGCAAGGGGCCGAGGGCTGATTCTGGGACTCGGCCCAGAGGCAACCGTTCGGACGGGCCGAACGCGACGCGACGGAGACAGAGCGATGTTGATTTCGATCGATTCTTGGGATTTACACAATCATACCAAGCACAACCCTCCAGATCCTATCTAGGGGGATTGAGGGAGGGATTCATATACCTGAATGGGTTGGTGAGTGCATCGGTGATGCGATCGAATCACACGGCCCGAGGCTCTCTAGCTCTCTCTCTCTCTCTCACACACTAAAATTGTACAAATGAGCTCTCTTTTGGCCTCTTGGCTCTTATATGCCTTCCCAGCTATGGCGTTGACGCCCCTGATCACTCTCTTGTCGATCTTAGTCCTCATTAGCGAGCATTTTGCGCATTTTGCACGATTTTCTCCCTATTTTTGCCATGTTTTGAACCAGTGAACCCTACCCTTTTTCGGTTCGATTTCCTAACTCTAACCTATGCTAAATGCAACAAAAATCAAAGGCAAAAAATTGAAATAGGTCCTCCATGATTTCCAATCATCAAACAACCAAAATATCCCAAAATACTTACTTGTTCCGAAGATTAAAAGCACCCAACTTCCTACCTATCTCAAGCTCCGTTTCGGGGGTGAATACCCTACTTCGATGCTCGATGTGAGGCGCGCAAGTGCTCAAGCTTGAATCTGTGGTCCCGGCAATGGAACCAAAATGTGGGAGCTTTCACTCAACCGCGAAGACCCACGGACCGCTTATTGTTTCAAGCGTTCCAAGCGAGCTCTAATGGCTATCTCTTACCTAGCTGACGCGTCATCGATGCTACAAGTGTTGTGAGCTTACCTTGATGCCCGATCGAGTACCCTTCTCTCTCTTGCACTTCGGTAGCTCCACGATTCTTGACGCTAGCTCAAGCATCCTCAAGCCTCCTCCATCTCCAAGATTCATCCTCCATAGCCGCACATGCAAGAGAAGAGAAGAAAATAGAAGGGAAGAAGAGGAGAGGAGATGGTGAAGACCTTCACCCTCTTGATCCCTCACTCTCACACACTCTCACACTCCCTCTCTCAAGAGCACACACAAGCAAGTAGGAGAGAAGAAGAGAGGAAGAAGAAAACTCTTTTTGCCACACACCAAAGAATGAGCTTCGCATTCACTTTTCAACTTTATATACAAAACCCTAAATCCCTTTCGGGTGGTCATTCCCTTTTTCCTCTTTTACATGGCCGGCCGTAGCCTAGGCTCCTTTTCCCATTTCCCACCATTCTAATTTATCCTATTCCCACTAATGCATACACTTTGCACAGGAGCGAGCCTGGCACTCTTTTACACAGACTCGGGGGCGCTTCCACATTTTAATGGTGTGCCTTTTTCTCTTTCGTTACCGTGGCCCAACACCGAAGCCTCTTGAGGGTCATGTTCGAACATTTGAATTTTTCAGGGATTGGTTGCCAGTCAAGGCGCATTTTTCTGCTTTTGCGCATTTTTCACTATTTTTCCTTCTTCCCAGTTCCCACTCCTTTGTGCTATGGTAACGCAGTCGGAAACACGGTAACACCTTAGAAATTTCATTCTCACAATGGAAAAAATCATATTACCATCAATTGCTAGATTCTCATAATTGTGTTGAGTGTTTTGAAAACAAAGTGAAGGTCCTCGTCTCCAAATCATCAAATTCCTCTCTCTCTCTGGCCTAATCCACATCAAAGGAGGACAACTATGTATGAACGGTGTGGAGTTTTGTAGAGATGCAAAGTATGGAGACTAACTTCAACTATTGCTAGCTGGAAGGTTGGGTGTAGTTGAAAAGGTGGCCATCACACCTTATGAAATATATGTCACCAAGGATGGACACATTAAGGCAAGAACAATCATTGGTGAGCAAATTCTCTATATAGCAAAGTTGGTGGGTTCCAGAAAGAAACACTCTGGGGAAAATCCTTTATAATTCAAGAAAATGCATTCCCTCTACTCCCTTGAGTACTCTCCACTTATGAATAATAATAATGGCCCAAATTTCTACACCTTCCACTCTGTACAAAACATCCAAGTTAATGTATGCATCAGTAGAAAGATTTTCTTCCAATAACGTCTTGTCATGTACTTTGGGGCTAAAAGATTAAGGGAGATTCTTGTATCACCAGAACTTATAATCTTTCCAATGCTAGAATATATTGCATCCTTCAATGTACATGTCTTTATTTTATTATAATAGTTTCTCATGAATCACCACGAGTTGTATGGACCAATCCAACCTCTTGCTATGAAAATTGTGCATATTATAGCGAGCATAAAGCTTAGATTCCAAGACATTATTAGAAGCATACTGGGGCCTAGATGTCTTGCTGAAATCAATGCATCTATGAACCCATTCATCCTTCCCCTCATAAAATACAACTTAAGTCTAGACGTGTTCATCTTTGTACTCTACTAAGGCAACATGGCATTTCCAAGCTTCTTCGGGTGCAATGGGAAAAATGCAGTGGATTTTTTGAACAACCTTGAGATGGCCTTCCTTGTCTCTAGGAGGGATGATGAAGTATTAAAGTTGAGGGATTTTCCTTTGGTGCTCAAGGAAGAAGATAGAATGTGGTTCCAAACTCTAAATCCGGCCCAAAGAGCTGAATGTAAGGGATTGAAGGCAGCTTTCTTGTAGATATTTCAACAAACTAACTCAGCTAAAGAGTTATGGCAACGACTTTTGGCCCTCCATCAAAGTGATCCTTATGGTTATGCAACTTATGAGGAAGAGTTTTTGAAGCTTTGGGGGCAGTGGTCAGACTCATTGAATCTTGGTGAGAGAGCTCCAAACTGCCTTCAAAAGGATCGATTTATTTCAAGTTTGTACCCCTTGCTCTAGGAGAAGGTAAAGGTGAAATTTCCAAACACTTTTGAAGATGCTTTGAGAATCACTAAGGAAAAGAATCGAAAGATTCTCTACCAAGCCCAAGCTAGCCAAACAGTTTTGGGAAACAACATCACAACTATGGAGGCCTCTCAAGTTCCCCCAAATGTATCTAATGCACTAGGCCTTGTTAGAGGTCAAAAAGACATGATCCAACAAATAAAAAATCTTACTAATCAACTAGAGGGTTTGAGAGTGAATCTTGTGAAAGGTGCAAGAATACCTATCGAGGGGAATGGTGGGAATTGACCACAAATGCGGTGATAAGTAAGGGAGATGTTGTGTTACAACTGTGGAGAAAATGGACATGGCATGTACAATTGTCCTCACCCTAGAAGATATGATCACCCTACCAGAGGTCCTTGACAAGTAAGCCCTCCTCGTGCTAGGACTCAAGAGCAAGAGCAGTCAGGACTTGCAATTTTACAACCACCTTATGTTCAAGTTGAAACCCTTGCTGTTCAACCAAATGTTAATGTCATAAAAATAGAGGAGGTGGTCAGGGATAGAATGCTCCAAGAAGAAACAACAAGAGGTAAGATGAAGGTAGATGTAGTAGAGACCATGCCTATCAAGCGGGTACGTGTCCAAACTGAGACAAGAAAGGAAGCAATCAATGAGGCAAGTACATCATGGGCACCTAGAGATGAAGGGAAGAAGAAAAAGACTCAAACTAGGTCTAAAATTGATATCTCTGACTTCTCTTTGGGTTCTCGGACACAATCTTATGATCTAATAGTAGATGTGATATCTCAAGGGCCAAAAATTACTTAGCCACAACTACTTCATGCCTCTCCAAAGCTACGATGAAAATGGTAAAAAATGGTAAGCACAAGGGCAAGACAAGGTAAAATGGTTAGTGCAATCAATGCACATGGCCTCAAAGATATAGTGCCTTTAGTGGAGACTCAAATCAAATATCAATGGATTTGGAAAACATACATCGATAGTGGAGCAGAGGTTTGTGTCATGACAGAAAAGATTATGCATCAATTAGGTTTAGAAGTAATGGAATCCTCAACCTTTAGGGCAAAGATGGCCAACAATGATGCGGTCACATGTGTGGGTGTAGTAAAGGCTTTGAGATTTTTTGTTTTTGGAATCACTGCAGCAGTGGATGTTTGTGTGATGCCAATAAAGGGAGAAGGATATCCCCTCATCCTAGGGAGACCTTGGCTTATGGGCATCAGAGCTAGGCAAGATTGGGCAATAGGGGATTTGGAGTTGAGGCCATGTAAGGTGGGCAGCCATGATCAAAAGGTGGTTTACAACTTGAAGAGTGGGCATCAAGAGAACCTTGAACTAGAAATGTCTGCTAATGAGTGGAGCTCAAGTGGATGTTCCTCATCGGTAGAAGAGGAAGAGAGTTCAAGTGGAGAGAGTGATAGCACTCTCAAAGTTATGGGAGTCATCTTAAAGGAACCTACATCGTCAGAAGACAACCCAAGAATCCAAGGAGAAGATGTGTGGGATGCTAGCCTAGAGAAGATGATATCCAAGGATATAAAGCATGAAGAAAGGGAGGGTTATGTGAATGTTCTCTAGAAGCATGCATCATTGTTTATTTTTTATTATACTCATATTACAGGTGTCACTGTCATATTAGAGGTGTCACTGTAGTGAAGCATCACATCCAACTCAAAGAAGCAAACCTGTAGTACAAAGATTGAGAAGACTGGGAGTTGTGCAACAAGATGCACTGTTGACGGAGGTGAAGAGACTCTTGAATGCAGGATTCATATACCCAGTTGAAGATTCAGAATGGGTCTCCCTAGTAGTAGTGAGGCCAAAGAAAAATGGTAAGTGGCGAGTATGTATAGATTACAAGCCACTAAATGCTACAACAAAGAGGGACCACTTCCCTCTCCCATTTCAGGATGAAATCTTGAATGAAGTAGCGGGACATGAGCGGTATACAGTGTATGATGGCTACTCTAGCTACTTCTAGATTCGCATTGCAGAGAAGGATCAAAATAAGACCACTTTTATCACACCATGGGGTTGTTTTGACTTTCGGGTCATGCCCTTTGGTCTCACAAATGCCCCAACAACCCTTCAACGATTCATGAATATGGTCTTCCAACCTTACTTTGGTAAGTCCATAAGGGTTTTCATAGATGAGTTTTGTATTTACAGCTCAAGGAACATACATCTACACAAGGTTGATGAAGGATTTACTCACTTAGCTAGGTTGGGTGGACAACTAAATAAGGATAAATGTCATGTTGGGGAAAGCAAGGTTACACGACTAGGGCATGTAGTGTCAATTGAAGGAATTGAGGTAGATCCAAAAAAGGTAGAAACATTGCTAGCTTTACCTTCCCCAACCTCCATCAAACACTAGGCCATATATCCCCTGTAGCAACTGACACGCCAAGAAACACTTGTATGGAGTGAAAAAAGTGAATGACATTTTAAGGAGATAAAGAAAATGTTGGGGTCACTTCCTATAATCCTCCAGCCTTATTGGGAAGAAACATTCTTTGTGAACCCTAGCGTGGGAGAAGAGGCCATTGGTGCTGCTCTCCTACAAAAAGATCCAAAAACATCCTTCATGAGACCTGTGTATTGTGTCAGCTGCCTCATGAAAGCCTCAGAGAAGGCTTACACCTCCATGGAACAACTAGTGTTGGCCCTCATGTTTGCAGTAACCAAATTTTGACCATATTTGCTTCTAAAGAGGTTTGTGATCATCACTGTGGAGGATATGTTTCCCTATGCGCTACAACATATGGAAATCTCTAACAAAATAACAAAGTGGGTGGTCCGACTTCAAGAGTTTGATTATACAGTGGAGGTTGAAAAAACAACTCGAGCATGCCTAGTTGATATTTTGACAAACAGGTGCTATGAGAAAAATCTCAAGGTGAAAAGAAAGGACCTTCCACCACCCCCATCCATAAAGACTCTTGTAGATGCTTATAGCCTCTACTTTGATGGTGCATACAAGAGAACTAAGGATAAGGCATCCATAGGCATTGTTGTTTTCTCTCCTTTATGAGAGAAAATCTATAGTGAAGGAATCATCTTGGAAGGTGTCTAATCTAACAATGAGGCAAAATATCAAGCTTTAATTCATGGTCTTTGTTGGTGTCTTAGTAATTCAATCGAGAGGTTGAATGCTTTTGGAGGCTCCATGCTATTGGTAAGGCAGATGCAAGGTACATGGGCATGAAAAAATGCAAACCTCTCTAGTAAAATGAGAGAGGCAAAATCTCTTATGAGAAGATTTAGGGAGGCAGAAGTACATCATGTGCCAAGAGACCAGAATAAGGATGCCGACCATCTAGCATCATCAAAGCTGAATGAGTCAATGGTGGGAGCAGTGGCTATCAAACCCCCACTTCAGCAAGGCAAGGAAGACTTAGATTCTACACCTCTTAGAGCAAGGAGAAGCTCCCAAACACCTGAATAAGGGAGAAAGACAGTGGCTAGCTTAGAAGGCTACAAGATATTGCATGGTAAATGATAGTTTGTATTATCTTAGCAAGGATGGTGTGCTTAGAAAAGTGCCTTCAAAGTGAGAAATTGAATAAATCTTAAAAGCTTGCCATGATGATGTGTGTGGAGGCCACTTTGCACATGACATCACAAGTAGAAAGGTTCTATAAGCCGGCTTTACTTGGCCCAGTCTACACCAAGATGTCAAATATTGGTGTCAAACATGTGAAGAATGTCAGAAATCAAGACCATGATAGCTCATAGCAAAACCCCAAACCCCAATGAAGGTCTATGGACCCTTTGAGAAGTGGAAAATTGATGCCATAGGGCCTCTACCATGCACTCCATCAGGAAAAGAGTATATTATCATGGGGTTAGATTACATGGTTAGATGGGCCGAGGCTATGCCCAGTAGAAGAATCACTACTAAGTGAGTAAATTCATCTTTGACCACATTTGTTGTAGGTTTGGTACCCATCTTGAAATACTATCAGATAGAGGACCAAGGTTTAGAGCTAATGTGGTGGGTGAACTCATGCAAAAGCTAAATATTCAACGATGACACTCTACCCCTTACTACCCTCAATGCAATGGATTGGTGGAGAAGGTAAATGGAATGATTTGTAAAATCATCAGCAAACAGGTACATTCAAGGCCCCGGGTTTGGGACAAGCACCTTAGTGGAGCTCTATGGGCTTATAGAACCTCCTTCAAAACCATGTTAGGGTTCACACCTTTTTATCTAGTTTATGGACAAGAGGCTCTTATGCCTATTGAGTTGAAATTAGCTAGCCTTCGGGTATTAGGTGGCACAGTAGACTCTCAAAAGGAGAAGTTACATCAAAGATTACTGGACCTAGAGAGGCCACAATTGGATTGTGAAGAAGCCATAAACCACTACTCCTAGGAAGTTGAGAAGTGTAGAGAAAAGTTCAACAAGAAGCTAATAGATAAAAACATCAAGGAGGGATCTTTACTGCTTCGATATGACAAGCGCTTTGATAAAAGAAAGGATAGCAAGTTTCTCTACCGGTGGGAGGGACCGTTTTGGGTCACAAAAAATCTCAAAAATGGTTCCTACAAACTTAAAGACATTGAGGGAAAAGTGCACAAGACCAAGGTAAATGGATGGCACTTAAAATCCTATCACATCAGGGTGGGGTCAGCTCAAGATACCAAAGAGTGTCTAGAGGCATAAATACCTCTAGCCAGGTTGGAGGGGGGGCTATATGATCCGAGAAAATCACAAAAAATTATTTTTCTAACACTTTGTTGATTTTTTTAACATTTGGAGGTTTAAAATAAAGAAGAGGATGGGAACAACCTCTTCAGAAATCCAAGAAATCAATAGATTGAAATATTTCATGGACCAGTTTACCAAGGGGGGTGAAGAGTAAAGATCAATGGAGGAAGGTGAAGTGAAAATGTATAATGTGAAAAGAAAAGATATGAAATGGATTTGGAGCCATCCAAAGGGCATGTGAGGCTCATAATGTCATGGCTTTGGAGCCTTATGATAATTCAAACAAATGGGACCCTTCTTCGAAGCATTAGTGAAAGAAAAATCAAGCACATGATTTATAAGATTTTTTAAAAATACTTTTACTCCGATCCAAAAAAACTTGTCAACATGAAAGGTGTAGCGCGTGAGCTGAAGCTTTGGCTGGTATTTTATTTTAATTTTTTGGAGCTATGAGTTGGGAGATATGGCCAAAATGGTGGACGCCAACGTTTTCCAACTGCAGTGGAGACCACCTCCTAATTTTATACACACCCACACTTAACACTTTCATAAAACATCATTCATTGGACTCCCAACCCTTTCCCCTCTCTTGTCCTCTCTGTCAAGCTAATAAACCATTAGAATTCCCCTCCTAAATCACCCTCAAATCATCCTTAATTGTAGTAGTAATGTATGAATTCTCACTACTCTCTCTCCATTATTGCTAGATATGATCTTATTTTATGAAGATTCTCTGTATTTTTTTTATAGGAGAGCTCTTGGACTCAAGATATGGGGGGGGAAATGGAGACAATTCACCTATGATGCAACTTGATTAAGTACAAAATTGGTCAACAAAACATCTAGATGGAGCTTCCACATTGGTGGAACCGCCTTAATGTAGCTTTGGTGGTGTTGATTCCTATTCTATCTTAACCTTCTCCCTAAACACCCTCAAGGCCTATATAAAGAGGCCTTCTCCTTTGTAATTTGCAAGAGAGAGCCAAGAGGCCTTTGTTAGCCGTTGGCTTGACACTACATTTACCCTTAGAATGGTGCATTACCTTAGTTATTACTATTTCCTATGTAAAGCAGCCTTTATATGTCTTATGAAGTTTACTGCCTCATGAAGTGGAGTTTTTGGGGGCAGTTGAAAAACGTGACCTGATGAGGCATTTGGTGTGTTCTTCTTGTCTATCTGATCACTGATGATGATCACGCCTGATGTATGATGTTTCTACCTAATTATGAAGAGGATCTGGAAGTTGGCGCCATTATGGCTGAAATCTTGATCTCGTTTGTAGCATGTCTTGTGTGATTCATTCTCTGTTTTCTTATTAGTAGTGTTGAATGTAGTGTATCTATGCTTTCATATGGTTAGTTCTGAGTTCCTATGATTTTTGGGTGTGATATTAGGTATTTGCTTCATGAAGTATTTCGCTGTTCTTTTATGTATTCTGCATAGAAAGGGCAGCAATGCTTTGGCGATCCTTCCATTGCCTTCTTGGAACCTCTGTGTCGAAACATTATTCAGAATGATGAAGGTTAAGCCCAGATGTTCGAAGTTGCTGCATACACGTTTAACTTTGCATTTCTTCATATATGTCAGCGAATCACCCATACCGATCAAATGTTATTCTAACCCGAAGCAAATCCAAAGAATTACGGGAGTTATTGGCAAGACAACAGAGGGAGTTATTGCAAAATGATAGCCGAGAAGCAGGAGGAATTGACACCTCGGATGAGGGGGAGTTTCCATCTTTTGGAGAGGAGTTCCATGATGTTGGTACCTCTACTGGTACCGCTACTGTGTATCATTCCCCTACGTCGTCCTACTGAATCTCCCTCAAGTTCCCCTGATGAAGCAAAATGGGTGCTTAACTTACAAGATCTTTCAACTCCTCTGGATTGTGCAGCACAGCGATTACAACATTTGGTGTTAGGAAGTGCAGTCCTGTTAAGGAGACCAGTGGGTACTGCTAGGAAGTCTTTAACTTTTGATCCCTTACCCCCATTGAAGAAGAAGAAGTTCCGAATTATGAATCCTAATCCACCACTTAACCCTAAGGTTAGGGCATCTAAATTCTCAGGGAAGAAGAAGGAAGACCCAGATTGTCATGTCGCTTAGTTCGAGACAAGGTGGGTGGCCAGTGGCTTCAACAATATGTTTGGGGATCAAGTTAAATTACAACAAATTGCTGCAACTTTCAAGGGTAAGGCTATGGATTGGTATAGTACTTATGATGCTGGATACTTTACCACATATGTTGACCTTAAAACCGCTTTCTTAAGTACGTTTAGAAAGCATAAGACAACTACTACTGATGTGTTGAAAAGGTTGAAGCAGATTAAGCAGAAGACAATGTTAGTGCAGGATTATGCACAAAAATTTAAAAATCTATTAAACAGGTTGAATCAGGAAGATAGACCTTCTATGGAGTTAAAATACTCTTATTTTGTTAAGGGTTTGGACAAAGCTATTGTAGCGGCAATTGCTAATGCAGAAATTGGAAACAATAATAGTATAGATCGGCTGGTTGAAGCAGCACAGCGGGTGGAAAAGAGACTTGGTAAGAGTAGATCCAAGAAGAAGAGTAAACATGACTCTTCAGACTCTGACTCTAATGGTTCTGATTCAGAGGATAGTAGTGAGGAGGAAGATACTTCATCAGGCTCTAAGTTGGAAACCGAATCAAGTGACTCAGATGATGATCAAAGTAAGCGTAGACAGAAGAGATACAAAAAGAAATCTAGGAAATATAAAACCTCTTCTAGGGATAGCAAGAAGGGGAAAGAGAAAGAGGAAAAAATGGCCTTGAAAAAAAGGTTGGAAAAGAAAATTAAGAAGCAACTGTTGGATATGGGAGTATTGACAACTTCCAGAAGTGTAAAGTCATGTACCATTTGTCAGAAAGTGGGTCATGAGGCTAGAGAATGCTGGTATAATCCAGTTGTACGGAATGCAAGGCAGCAAACAGTATCTCCGACGGCAATAGTTAACCAAATTGCACCTGAATTGGCACAACAAAGAGGATTTAGAGGCTTTGGTAGGAAGGGTCAGCCACCTAAGCAATGGGTTACTGACCAGCCAAGGCAGTGGAAAAGTGTTCAGCAGAGGCAACGAGGACCTTGCTATTACTGTGGCAGGCACGGACACATGTCTAGACCTAACTGTGAGTTATGGGTACGCCATAGGGCTGAAAGGGGAAATGTTACAAAGTTTGAAGTCTTATGAGGCATTGCATGGTTCTCATGAGTTGTTTGCTGCACTAGCCAAATCTTCATTACAGTTGACTTTGGAACAAATCCTTGATTTAATTCCAGGGTTTAAAGAAAAGCTTTTAACTAAGATTATGTCAAATCAGGATGAAGTGTTTTAGCATTATGCTATGGATCGAGAGCAGACTTCAGATTGTCAAGTAGTGATTCCCACACAAATGGAGGTGGTAGACTGTAAAGTTCTGACTATTCAAGTTGACTATTTGGGTAGCAAGTTTGATGATGTTCTTCTAGATGGAGGTTCTAGAGTTAATATTTTTCCTGAAGAGATGTATTTGGCACATAAGTTGCAAGGACTTGTGGCAGCACCATTTCAGGTTAAAATGGCAGATCAAAGAAGAATTGAGCATTGGGAATATTAAAGAATCAGCTTATTCGGATAGCCGGGGGGCTGAAGTTCAAGGTTAGTTTTGTTGTTCTTCGTATGGAAGGTTTAGGAGATTCATATAATATGATGTTGGGAAGACCGTGGATTAGACTAGCCAAGTTGAAGTAGGATTGGGGCTCAGATATAGCGACTATTCCTCATGGAAGTAAGGAGGTCAAGTTATCCACAAGTAATCGGGTAATTTTGGAACCTAAGTACCGTTCGTTAGTTGCTCAGACAATCAATGTTGCACCTGAGATTGAGGATGATGAGGAGGAACTTTTTATGCAAGCTAACCCCACAGTTGTACCAGTTTTTGAAGTGGATGTTCCGAAAATTTTGGCTCAGTATATGGTATTTCCAGAGGTATTATCATCAGATGTGTTTTTATCTTCAGAACAGAACAGTTACCCCATGCATCAACAGAGTAATTTGATGCAGCAAATTGTTTGCTCCATGAAGCAGGACAGTGACTTCATGGAGTAGAGAAGTGATTTCATGCAGTAGAATAGTAATTTGGTGGTGGAAAGTAATCTTACTTCTGAGGGAAGTAAAAACACTAATTTGGGAATACTTAAAGACCAAAAGAATCCTTCTTTGGTTGTAGAGGAGGATTTAGACAAAGGGAGTTAGCAAGCTATTATAGATACAGAGCTGAAATATGAGCATACCATGCATAAGTCAGCTAGAATCTTTGAGGATGATGTCCAAGAAGTGTATTTGGAAGCTGAAATAGGTTCTAAGCCGATAAAGGTGAGTATTTTCATTGAGGAAGATTTCAAACAGCAATTAATTAAGTTGTGTAAGGACTTTCAAGATATTTTTGCTTGGGAATATACAGATATGAAGGGCTTTGATCCAAAGGTGTGTCAGCATAGAATTAATTTAAAGGCAAATGCAAAGCCGATTATGCAGAAACGGTATCGTATGAATCCTAATTATGCTAAACAGGTGAAGGAAGAGATTGACAAACTTCTTCGAGTGGGTTTTATCCACCCTGTTAATGAAGTGACTTGGTTGTCACCAATTGTGGTGGTGCCTAAGAAGAATGGCAAAATACGGGTTTGTGTGGATTATAGAAAGTTGAATGCAGCAACATTCCCTCTTCCATTCATGGATTCTTTATTGGATGATGTGGCGGGCCATGAGATTTATAGTTTTTTGGATGGTTTCTCTGGCTATAATCAGATTCGTATGCATCCGGAAGATATGGATAAGACAGCTTTTGTAACGGAATGGGGTGTCTTTGTGAGTACTGTCATGAATTTTGGTTTGAAGAATGGACCCCCAAAATTTCAGGGTGCAGCTCATAAAACCTTTGATCCTTATCTTACATCTTTTATGAGGGTCTTCATAGATGATTTTTGTGTATTTGGTAAGAAAGTGGATCATTTGCAACATCTTAGACTTTGTTTTGAAAGATGACGTCAATTTGGCATGTCCCTTAACCCTTTCAAATCTGTTTTTGCTACTAAAAGAGGAGTTCTGTTGGGGCATATTATTTCAGAAGAGGGTATGTCTATTGATTCAAGGAAGATTCAAGCAGTTCAGAAGGTTGTAGTATCTACAACAATTCAAGAAGTGATGCGCTTTGTGGGGCAGGTCAAATGGCATAGCAGGTATTTGAGGTATCTAGCTCATATTTGTGCTCCACTAACATTGTTAACCAAGAAAGGGGTTCAGTTTGTGTGGAGGCATGACCAGGATAAAGCTTTTGCTATATTGAAAAAGATGCTAGTTGTAGCACCAATTTTGCAACCACCACAATGGGATATTCCATTTCATGTATTTGTCGATGCATTTGATATTGCAGTAGGTGCAGTCTTGATGCAGGAAAGGGTTGTTGGTTGGTTCAGACCTATCTATTATGCAAGCAGACGGCTTACAACAGCTGAGAAGAATTATACTGTTACTGAACGGGAAGCTTTGGGGATGATCTTTGCATTGCAAAAATTTAGACATTACTTGTTGGGGAACCAAATTATTTTTCATGTGGGTCATCAGGCTTTGTTGTATCTTATTAACAAGCCGCAGCTTACAGGAAGATTGGCAAGGTGGATGTTATTATTGCAAGAGTTTGATTACAAAATAATACATACACCAGGTAAAGAGCATGCAGTGTAGCTAATTTTCTGAGTAGATTTGAGTCAGTGGACCCTGTATTGGGGGTGAATGATCAGTTCCCTGATGAAAGTGGGGTATTGATTTTGTGGGCCCCATCAAGCTAATTGCTCGTCAGAGTAAGAATCAGTATATTCTGGTCTGTACCGATTATTGTACTAAGTGGGTTGAAGCCAAAGCATTACGGGATAATAAAGCAGCAAGTTAGCTCAGTTTTTGTACTCTAATATCATGCCCCATTTTGGATGCCCCATAGAGTTGGTAAGTGATCGGGGTAAAATTTTTCTAAATGAAGTAATCAAAGAGCTTATTGCTAAGCATATGATCCTTCATAAGAAGTCTACACCTTATCACCCGCAGGCAAATGGATAAGATGAAAGTTCAAATAAGATTTTACTCCGAATTATTAAGAAAATTGTGGTTGATAATCGTAAGGATTGGGATACA
This sequence comes from Lygodium microphyllum, assembly GCF_053477565.2. Taxonomy (NCBI): domain Eukaryota; kingdom Viridiplantae; phylum Streptophyta; class Polypodiopsida; order Schizaeales; family Lygodiaceae; genus Lygodium; species Lygodium microphyllum. The sequence continues at coordinate 3,892,763 of NC_141161.1, read as the reverse complement.
AAGTTAGATTCGATGTTATGGTCCTTTCGTATAGAATATAAGGTGTCAACAGGCTTGACTCCTTTTAAGTTGGTTTATGGACTTGAGGGAGTTGTTCCCATGGAATTCTTGGTGCCTAGTTTGAGGATAGCGGTTGCTTATAGGTTGTGTCCAGAAGAATCACTTCATGATAGGCTCCTGAAGTTGTTTCACTTAGAGGAAGAGCGGATTATAGCTCACTACCTTCAAGGGGTGGTGTAGTCAAGAAGACGGGCATGGGTTAATAGGTATATTTAAAAGAAGATAATCAAAGAAGGGGATTTGGTCATGGTGTATAATTCACGGCTTGGGAAGCACCCAGGGAAGTTAAAGTTAAGGTACACTGGTCCCTATGAAGTTTTGAAAGATGTTGGTCAAGGCACTTTTATGTTGACTATTTTACAGGGTGAAATTATTAAGCCTGTAGTGAATGGATTTAGATTAAGAAGGTTAGTTCAACCGGATTATGATAAGGTACTTTATGAAGTTGAACAAGAACTAGTTGCACTAAATTTGGTTCAAATTCCAACACTATTACCTCATGGAGTAATCTGTGGCATTTTACCTCATGGAGCACTTTATGATTCTATGACTCTCATTATTGTTTTTAGGGTGTCTTGGCTTGGTTTTTGGCAAAAAGAACTACTCTTTTATGGTGAGCTATTAGCTGATAATGTTGTCTTGTATATCACTTGTGGTGAACATGAAGAAGTGAGGCAAACTTCAGTAGTGCTCTATGAAGTGCAATCTATTTGCCAATTATTCTATCTCATTGTAAAGGTTCAATGGTACTACATGAAGTGGTGGCAATATATGATATTCAAAGTTGGCTCTTGGAATTTACTTTATGAGGATTATCTTTTTAAATTTCTTTGTCCTGCAATCATGATTGGGCAAAGTGGTATCATGGCCATGGAAAATTGTGCTTTGTAAAGATATCTACCTTTCAACTTGGGATGTTTATGTGATGGTTTAGAAGATCAACTGTCTTTAACTCTAGTTCTGTTGGTATTTTCATTGTGTGAACTTATCAAGTTTCAGTTGCATGAGGTGGGTTTGAAGCAACAAGACTCTCATGTTCAACTTAGAGGGAGTACAAGTGGCAATCAATATGTTACCATGTCTCTGTTTTCAAGGAGTTTAACTCATGGTCAGGTAAGGCAAGTGGAAAAAGGGCAAATTATGGCTAAGAAGACTCGTGTGCTGTCGCCTGCGCCAATTTAGCAGTGTTTCTCTGCAACTTCACGCCATCAAGCTTCATCGTTTTCTTCATCTCTTTTCATTCCTAATCTGCAGCAGGTCGTTGCTGATGCAGCCATGGTGAAGACAAGACAAAAGAAGAATTCAAAGCTCCCTGTTAAGAGGGCACGACAACAGCCGAGAGCAGTCCAGGACCGGGATGATGAATCTAGTGATAGTCCACCTAACACAACGCCATCAAAAGTCAAGAACTCCACACCAAAAACGTCTTCTGTTATGTTGAGTGAAGATGACGGTGAGTTGCCTACTCCTATGCTTGATTGCTCTATACTCATGGATACCAAAGAACCCAATACCACGGGCTGGTTAATGCAAATTGGGTTGCTTGATTATGCGGAGCTACCATGGGAGGCTTAGGGAAATAATATACATGCTCAACAGTAGTTACTTATGATTCGAGAAAGTGGCAAAGTTGGCGGAAGATTGGAGCTTACTCCTACTTTACTAGCACATGTTTTCTCTCTTGCGCTTAATGATCGGCCAAAGCATTGGCGGTGCACAGATGAAGCTATGCAGCAAGAGTTTGGGCTTCCTACAAGTGTTAGAAATCAGTATGTGTTAAGGCATGCAGATGCAAAGAGGAGGTTTTTCATCAAATGGTTCATGCAGCGGTTTTTATTGTTCATAAAGGCTGATGTAATAACAAAGGACACCTTTGGTATTTTATGGTATGCACAAAATGTTGGGATTCCAAATTGGTCAGGAACTTTATATGACAAATTGATGCAAGAAGTTCATGTGCCAACAATTCGTAAGCAGCAGCAGAAAAGTAGACTTGGACCTATGTTGGCTGGTTTATATGCTCATTTGCAGGTTGTATGTCTAACATTGCATCCGTCACTTTGGGAATCTCCGAGTATGGACAAGGTTACTGCATTTAAAAGGCAGAAATTAGTGGATGGGATAATGGTTGACTGTTATGATAAAGATTTGTCTCACGATCATGCATTGAATGATCTTGAGAATGTTAAGTCAAAGGAGTTTATGCATCCTTTGTTTATGACTTTTTCATCTCCTGACGCTTCACATGCTAGTACTTTGGGATGCAATATGCCTTTAGATATATCAGCATGGTTAAATTATGATGTCAAGAATGACAATGTTTGTGAAGATGTGCTTATTAGAGGGGTTGAGAAGAAGGTTAGATTCTCCAAGTTGAAGATGGAGACTATGCCTATACCAAAGCACAGTGATGCTATGCAGCAGGATATGGGTTTGTCTTATGACAGTTGTCTTATGACAGGGAAGTGGTTCATGATGGATATGTTCCTCAAAGTCTTGGTGAAGCTTGCTCTTTGGTTGCAGGGTTACATCGGTTCATGAAGGATATGCATGCTAATGGTGCTGTTAAGTTAAGTGTGGTGCAATCTTTACAGGAGCAATTAGAGTCCATGAAAACTAAAAGAGATTCTATGCAAGTTGAAATGGAAAAAAATGAAGGAATTACATGAGAATGAGGTGGATGCTTTGAAAAGGCAAATTGATGAGTATGCCGATATATTGCTTAAATGTAAATTGTCTTCTGTTGCATTTAAGGAATGGACAACTAATATGTAGGATAAGTTTGGTGGTGAATTGGATTTGTTGGCTAAAGAAAATGCTAAGTTGAAGGCTGAAAGGGTATTATTGGATGCCCGTCTACAACCTCTTCTTAAAGTGGAAAAGCAAATCTTGAGAGATATGGAGGTTGATCTTGATGGCTCTATTTTTATGCAGCAAGATTTGACATCAATGAGAACTACATTGACTTCCTTTATGCATGATCAGTGGGTTGGCATAGTTGCTAGAATGTCTCAAGTTATTTCTTGGCCATATGCAGTTTTGTAGCAGACATTTGTGTCTGAAAACATGGAGAAATTGATTCATGAGAAAGATATGTTAAAGGAAAAGTTGTATGGTATGCAGGCCGACTATCATAGGATGATGGATGTAGTGTCTGGATTGCAGAATGTTAAGCAAATTCAAGGTTCTGAAAATCTGTCTGTGGATGCAGTAGATATGGTCAAAGCTGATATTAATAATTTTTTGCAGGATATAAATCAGTAGATTAAGATTCAAGATCATATGGTGGATACAGTTCATGATATTGCATCTTTTGGATTGCAGGAGCATCATGTCCAGGAGCAATCTGTTACAAATTGAAATGATGCTCATGAGCCTCATAGTTCATAAGTTCTTTTGGTGTAGAACGGTCATATCTGATTCTCTTTTTGTTCATCATACTTACATCATACTTGATATGTATGCCTCTAGGATTATGCCTTTATGTTTTCTTTTGACTGTCTTTTGAGGGGCTTATGCAACTGCAGTAGAGGGCTATAAGTATCCTACTAGAGAGGCTCTACTTATGGTTACTCTTTGTGGCTTACTTCACGGTGAAGGGCTGTGGGCAAGGCATAATCTTTTTCACTAGATATGCTGGGTTTTGGATAAGGCATTTTGGCTTCATCGATCATTCAAGGGTTCGAGTCATGGCTGTGCCAGCCATCCACTGGGCTGTGCCAGGTGTTAGCCATTGGCTTGACACTACATTTACCCTTAGAATGGTGCATTACCTTAGTTATTACTATTTCCTATGTAAAGAAGCCTTTATATGTCTTATGAAGTTTACTGCCTCATGAAGTGCAATTTTGGGGGCAGTTGAAAAACGTGACCTGATGAGGCATTTGCTGTATTATTCTTGTCTATTTGATCACTGATGATGATCACACCTAATGTATGATGTTTCTACCTAATTATGAAGAGGATCTGGAAGTTGGCGCCATTATGGCTGAAATCTTGATCTCGTTTGTAGCATGTCTTGTGTGATTCATTCTCTGCTTTCTGATTAGTAGTGCTGAATGTAGTGTATCTATGCTTTCATATGGTTAGTTCTGAGTTCCTATGATTTCTGGGTGTGAGATTAGGTATTTGCTTCATGAAGTATTTCTTTGTTCTTTTATGTATTCTGCATAGAAAGGGCAGCAACAGCCTTCTTCAGCCCTATCGAGCCTTCCCCATTCTCTCTCATGAGCTTATGCAGTTCACTCCCTTACTATAGCTTATGCATGTTCTAGAGTGTAATAAGCCCATGCTGTTGGTGTCCATATTGTGTATATTGGTTATGTCTTGAGGGTTCTCCATCTCTTGTGCCCTCTTAAGTTTTATTGATTCATCTATTTTTTGTAGTTCTCTCTCTCTCTCTCTCTCTCTCTCTCTCTCTCTCTCTCTCTCTCTCTCTCTCTCTCTCTCTTTGTTTTCCTCTCTTCCTCACAAGCTCCTCTCCCTCTTGCATAGCATCCTAGTCTGATCTTCCATGACTACGTGGTGCCCTTACCTCATTCACTTTGTGGCAGAAGGGAGTTTGGCATAGTATAGAGGCTTCCATACCGAATTTCCTTCGACAGAACCCTCTTGATGAAAGTATACTTTCTTATCTTAGAGAATGGTTTATTAGAAGCCATATCTAGGACTCCAGCACTTGAAGTACTTAATTTTACTACTGGTTATTGGTCCAAAGAAGAATGTGGTAGTGGACTACCATCCAGCAAAGTCACTTGATCAATTGGCCATCTAATTATGTCAAGACTATTCAGAGCATGCAAGTTCTCCTGAGAACCTTCAATGAAAGTATACTTTATGCTAACCCCAATACAACTCTCTCCCAAGCAGTCAAAATGTATAGTATTATCAGGATGCACAAACAGTATAACAGCATGGCCTTTGTGAACCTTACTCTCATCTCATAAGGTGACACGTTGATCCTTCTATGATTCACAAATCCTTAAATCATCTTCTTGCAGTAAGATAGATGACATTGCATCATCCCAGTTTGAGATAGGTGGCATTGCATCAAGCGATATAGAACCATTAGAGGGTGTACTTTCTCCATACATATGCGAGACATCCACATTTTTAGTAACGCCATAGTGATTTATTTGTTCACAATCATCGACTAGAGATGCTGAAGTTGTAGTATTCTCTTTATCAACTAATAGCCTTACACCCAATAAGGGCCATCAAATAGCTCTCCACATAGCATGTTTCAACTCTTTCACATCTAAAGTAGGAAAAGGAACCATGACATTTTTTAAGCATGCATTCACTATCACAGAAACATTAATTATCCCAATATTCGATCAACCGTAGATTGCATTTGGACAAGTTGAGCATATGGAACCAAAACCAACTTCTACATTATCGAATAGCAAATAACCATTGTCTCCACCTTGTAAGATATAATTTACAAAACACAAATAATAGTCTTAGACTATGCTAGCATGAAACTAATAGAGATATGCAAAACTTCTAGATAACTGAACTTAGAATATCAAAATACAATCAATTGAGCATATCAAACCTCTACCTAATGTGATGAAGAAAAGGTTTACTACCAAACATTGAAAATCTCCCAGAGTTAATGTGTTGAGCTTAGCCACATGACCAATTTGAAACTTAACAAATGATTTATTTCAATTTGAAAGCCTTGCTACATCATGAAGTATATCTCCTTTAGTTGGTGATTGGCCATATGGCACACCTATTTCACCTATCTCTATTATGGGATATATCTCATAAAGAAAGGGGAGATATAAGCTTGACCACATGGCCAATCTTTGCCCCAAAGAGAGCTTGAGAGAGTTATGCCTTCTTGGTGAGAGGATTGATACAAATTGGACCACACATTTAATCTCTTTTTTATATTTTTATCTTTTTTGGGCTTACATAATCGACATTATTTGTGCAACAAGTATTAGAAAAGTCAAGTGGATGTGAGTCGTAAGGAACATGGGTATAAGAAGATGTCTATCATTTGATGGAAAACGTGTTTGATGACTAGCATTCCACCCTTCATAATTGACTTTCCATGATTCACAAGTGCAAAGAGTTCATGAATTGAAGCACATTAAGGTTCCTCTCTAGTCCTTGTGCATAGAAAACCATTATCTATTGAGCCCTAACCTTTGGCACATACCTCACACCTTGCACTACAAATAAAGATTGCATAATGGGTCACTGTAGTCATACATGTTAGGTCACTTATGTTAGATTTCAACTTCCACAAATTAATTAGGGTTGCACCTTTTGCATTTATTTCGAATTATTTCCTAAGACATTGCATTGCTAGTAGTGGAAGTCTAAAAGACCATGAGAGTTTGCAATGTGTCCATGAGGAGCAAGTTGAAAATGGCTAGCATGGGAAAAAGGAGGATGTTTTCTTGTGGTGGATATCTTCCTATTGATGCAACAGAACTCCATTTTTAGCTAGCATGTGTAAAAAGAGATATTATTTTCTTGACAATGGATCTCTTGCTACTAACTTGACCAACATATGCATGAATTGGGAACCCATCTAGCCACCTCAAAGAAAAAAGTCCAACCATTGGATCACATGTATCTAGTAAGAAGAGCTCGAGTGTGTGCCATGTAAGCATCACCCAAGCACTTCAATGTACTCAAGCTAAGCATCTACATCAAATATATCCTCCTCTCTAGTATTAACAATGTGATTGATGATCAACTCAACCTATAGTAGAGGAGTGTGTTTGGCACTAATCTTGCTAGCATTAAATCACATGATGAGATGCATGGCTATGCTTGCATCTATTCAACAAATGGCAAGTGCAAGTTTTAATGAATTTTTGAAGGTGCTCATGAGTGCAATTTTAATATAAATTTAAATGTTCTTTTACACCCACTTTGTTTTTTTGTTTTTATGCACTAATAGTATTAGAAAATAGAGTGTGAGACCAGAATAGTGAAAGTGAAAGTGATATAGTAATGGATAATTTCTCTAATATAATGTTAGAAAATAGAATGCATGAATATAAAATGCATATTACATGAATGATACTTACTCTATTCTATTTCACTACTCCCTAAGTAGTCACCACTAAGTGGAAATGTGAGTGTAAGGTAGAAGCACAAGTTGAAGTAAGAGAAGCAAGAGCTATGGCCAATGGAGAAAGAGAGCAATAGAGGGAGACATCGTATGTGGGAACTCCGATAGTTATAATTTGTGACTAGCCTTTCCTTATTCAATAGCTACTAAAAGAATCAAGATTGAAGTGATAATAATGAGAGCTTGATACCTGCACTATAATATAGGTGTGTAGATGCAATGTACAATGAGTAAATGTGGAAGACTATGCATAGCACCTTTTCCCCCAACAACCTCCTAGTTAAAGGAAAGTGTGCCTTAGTGAGGAGTACAAGAACAAAGAGAAAATTACAACCTGTATAAAGAGTACAATAAGATGAGAAAAGGCATCATCTCATCCTATGGAAATTGACCTCCTAAGGAAGGCATATCATTCCACTGTAAGACTTTTAGGGAGGAGATTTTTAGGATTCATATTTATAGGTATCTTGACAAGCTAAATGGACTTGTTCTCTACCACCTCCCTAATATAAGTGATACTGCACCATATTATGCTTTGTATTCTCATGGAAGACTAGATTACAAGCCATTTGAATGGTACTCATTAAATTTGAATGCAATGTAGGAGTAACAGTCGTACCAAGATCTACAACTAGATAGCCTAACTATAGGCCCTCTTTTGTTGTTTGCACCTTGGACATCAAAGATATAGCACCTTAACGTAGATAAAGACATAGCCATAGGTGGATTTCTTGTTGTTTGCATGTTGTTCATAATTTGGGTTGGTGTAATTGAAAACTCCTATATCCTAGCTACCATATCAAATGAACATATTTGATGTGCCTTTCATGTATCACATGATACTCTTCACAGCATCCCAATGCTACCTACTAGGTTTAGCCATATAGCGTGCCTTGTTATGGAAGGGTGGATGAATCTATGCATGTATGTTGGTGGATACACTTAGTTTCTATAGTAGGTAAGCTCCAAATTTTGCTTCTCTTTGTCATGAATTATCACCATTGTGATCAAAGACAAACATTTGAGGTGTCTCATGATCAGAGTGCCACGAGTTGTTTCTTTGCTTCACTAGATTTGTCCAATTAGTTCTCTATTTGATTTGCAACCCTAAATAGGAAAATTCTGGGATTACTTGTGTCTAATTTGCGAGTCCCAAAAAAACTAAGGAGACCCCTTGACCATTAGGGGGAGATGATATGGTGGGCTCTTGAGAAGCATCGGTGTTGTGCCGTGTCGTGATATTGGGTCGTGTCGACCTCCCTGTTGTGTTATCGTGTCATGTTGGGTTCCTAGCTCGAAGGGGGCACCGTGACGTGTTGTGCCGTGTCATGTTGAGGTGCCGTGTCGAGTTGGGGTGTCATGTTGATATGGTTCATGGAGCGATGCGTGTGATCAGGTCCAAGGGGGAACCATAACACTTGGTATCATAGCTAGACCCCCGTGACACAGTGGTGTCCTCTGGAGGCAAGGGAGATTAGAAATGTGAAAAATGGGCAAAAACAAGATTGCTGCTAGAAAAATTAAGAGTAAGCACAAAGAAGAGGAAAAACCTAAAAATGAAGCTGAAAGGGTGAGAATTGAAAATTTATATGCATCAAAAAACAAGGTTTTGGCTTAATGGCATGATTGTGAGGATGAACGGAGAATCTTATGAGAAAAAATGTAAAATGGCTAAAAAGTTGTTATAAATTTTTGAAAAAGGAAGAGGGCGATATGGAAAGTAGATTGAGTCAAGTGAGAGACAAGCAAAGTGATCTCAAAACACTACATCGAGCATTGAATGACAAAATTGAAGATTGGTATGAAGAACATAAAAGTGATTCAAAGTGTGATCTATTGCTTGTAGAACGTGAATTAAAAATGGGGATTATTAAAGAGTATGGCGAGATTGTAGCACAAGGGGGTATGCCAGATGAGAAGGTATAAGCTAAGAAACCCCAGGGTATCAAGCAAAGTCATGTGCTAAAATGCAAGAATTTGAAACAGAAAGCGCGATAGATAGTGAAAGTAGTGACGATGAGGTGGATAGAGATGATAACATCTATGCTGTAATGGAAAACCAATTAGCTATGGTAAAAAAGATGATATCAAATGGGTAACTGAGTAGAGAAAAACGTAATACGCTACAACAACTAATGACTACACTGAGAAAGGGGTTGGTAGGACGCAAAAGGCAATATGAAAAGAATGTCAAGCTACCAGATACCATGGGCAAATCTAAGGATGAGGATTCAGAGACTGGTGAACGGGATACTTACATGGATGAGCCTTGGTTGAATGAATAGATAGACTGGGAGGTTGAAAGGTGAATTCAAGAAGAGATGAGTTGGAATGAAGAAAATCAGATTGAAGAGGAGATGGCCTTATCAGACAAAGATTCAGGCAGGTTTGATGATGTTGTCGAAGAAGAAGAAATGCATGGGGGGAGTTAGAGGAATGAAATGGAAGAATGGGTGGCAAAAGAGCCATACCATAATTATGATGACTAACTCACATAGGATTATGAAGAGGAAGTGATTGAATATCAAAATAACCAATGCAAAGATCCAAAATGGCAAGAGAGGGATGAAGAGTGTTTCCATAGCTATGATGAGCAATCTTTTGAAGTGGGTTGTGAAGTGGGCTATGTGCATAATGAGGTGATTGAAGATCAATACACCCAATATGAAGAGATGAATTGGGAAGGGAGAGATGATCAGTTCCAAGAATATCATGATGAATCTTTTGAACCTAGTTATGAAGTTGATAAGGGCGAGTGGCAAGGCAAAAAGGAGGAGGCCTACAGGCTGTATTATGATGATAATGACCACACACTATGCGAAGAAGAACTACGGGGAGCTGATGGGCCAGATGCGAAAGGGTAGTCTGAAGAACTCATGATGGCATGGGTAAGTATAAATGAAACCGTGACCACAGAGTCTTCGGTGTGCATAGAGGTGGCCTGTAGGCCAAGATTTGTGTTTGATGGGGTGCTCATTGAGGAGTGCATGAAAGACAAGATGATCTGCGGGTCAAATCCATTACCAAATGGGGTGATTCTTGAGGAGTGCAAAAAGGGGGACACGAAAAAAGGAGCTGAGCCCCAAACTGATGATTCTTATGGACACCTAATCTATGGAATAAGTAAAGAGAAAATTGAAGATGTACATGGCAATGAAGCCAAAGACTCCTGAACCTAGAGGGAGTACAATTAGGGCAAATCTAGGGAATCTTGCACCTAGGGGGAGTATTAAACCATCTGTGCTAAAGAGCGGATGGAGCTTGAATGTGTTGATGAGGAGATGGCTTAGGTTGAGGAAAGAAGTGAAAGGGGGCTAGAAGCCTTTTCTTTGGATGGAACAAATAGTGAATCGGATGATGAGGGATATTGGTCTATAGAAGAGGAAAATGGGGCCATGTGGCCAACCTTTAATGAACTCATGAGCCAAGAGTCTAAAAAAATGACTGAGTACATGGATTGCCTTAGGGCACAAGACTTGTGGTGTTGGGAGGATGAAATGATGGCCAAACTTGATGTGGAGATGGATGACAAGGGCCAAGTGGCCAACTCTGGAAGAACTCATGAGTTGTGAGTCTAAAGAAATAGTCGTGTGTGTTGAGGTGAATGGGAAGGCCAAGTGGCCAACTCTTGAAGAACTCATGAGCTGCGAGTATAAGCGAATGGCTATGTTTGAGGTTGAGGTGGGTGAAACTCGTGGAGCCATGAGTCTAAATGAATGTGCCATTTGTGTTGAGTTGGGTGATGAGGCCAAGGGGTCGGGGTGTATTGAGGAAATCATGAGCCACAAGTATAAATGAATGGCCATTGGGTGTGAAAAGATGTAAGGTGATGAGGTAGTAGGCCATGAGGGGCCAGGTGTGGTGTTGAAGAGCTCGTGAGTGACAAGCCTAAATGAATGGCTGAATGTGTTGAGGCCGATGGGGCCAATCAAAAATGAGAGAGAGTGTGGAGAAGAGGATAGAAATGGAGGCCCAAATTGGGGAAGGGGCTCAATTTGATGATGCTTCCAACCACAAGGCAAAGGGCGAGACGACTAAGTCAACCCCAAAACAGCAAGAAACCAAGTCAGCTAACAAGGGGAAACATATGTCCTTCAATGATGATGAGATGCAAGTTTGCTCTTATGAAACTAATGAGGAAAGAGAGTGAGCTACAATGGCTAATTGCAAGGGAGGTGAGCCCTCATATAGAAAAGAAGACAGGGGTACTGGGGTGCCCCTAGTGTGGATAAATAGTGGCGAGTGGATTTTTTGGAATGGGACTCAAGTTACAAAAGTGTAGGATGCTAGGAGTATAGTGTGGACAAATAGTGGCGAGTGGATTTTTTGGAATGGGACTCAAGTTACAAAAGTGTAGGATGATGGGAGTATCGTTCAAGGAATATTCTTCACCGTCAAAGTCTACTTGCACATTCGAGCCCATTGTAGTCTCAGGATGAAAGGGACACAACCTGTTAGGTGATGTCATCATGGTCGAATGGTTTCATTTGTAGAGATAAGTAGGTTGTGTAGAGGCTTAACCCTCAAAAAGTGATCAAAGACACATTAGGCTCGATGAGGAGCCCAACATAGCTGTGTAGGTTGTGTAGAGGCTTAACCCTCAAAAAGTGATCAAAGACACATTAGGCTTGATGAGGACCTAAATAGTTTGTGTAGAGGCTTAACCCTCAAAAAGTAATCAAAGACACATTAGGCTCGATGAGGAGCCCAACATAGCTACCAGGGCCAAGTGTGAAGTCTTGGCCTTGACTTGAAACACAATGCTTCATCTTGGCAATGAGAGGCCAATGTTGACAGCCAAAGAAATGGACTTGGCTATGAGAGGAAGGTGGTATGCAGCAACCCCACGTATCAACTTGTGTAAGTTGTTATGGACCTACTTGCAGAATTAGACCAAACATGGCTACTTTGAGGTGGACACAAAAAGGGAGATGGCCCTCATGTTGCATGATAGAAGGTTTGATGGTTTTCATCGAACTCCTCTAACCTACACATGGGTGATATAGCTCAATCTGGCCAAGCATGGCCTCTAAATGCAAGCTGACACAGTGTGGAAACTTGATAGCAATGGCCTTTGCATCCTTTTGTGCATCACCAAGATAGATTAGGTCAAAGGTGGTATGCAGTAACCCCACATATCAACTTGTGTAAGTTGTTATGGACCTACTTGCAGAATCAGACCAAACATGGCTACTTTGAGGTGGACACAACAAGGGAGATGGCCCTCCTGTTGCATGATAGAAGGTTTGATGGTTTTCATCGAACTCCTCTAACCTTCACATGGGTGATATAGCTCAATCTGGCCAAGCACGGCCTCTAAATGCAAGTTGGCGCAGTGTGGAAACTTGATAGCAATGGCCTTTGCATCCTTTTGTGCATCACCAAGATAGATCAGGTCGAAGGTGGTATGCAGCAACCCCACGTATCAACTTGTGTAAGTTGTTATGGACCTACTTGCATAATCAGACCAAACATGGCTACTTTGAGGTGGACACAACAAGGGAGATGGCCCTCGTGTTGCATGATAGAAGGTTTGATGGTTTTCATCAAACTCCTCTAACCTACACATGGGTGATATAGCTCAATGTAGCCAAGCACAGCCTCTAAATGCAAGCGGGCGCAGTGTGGAGACTTGATAGCAATGGCCTTTGCATCCTTTTGCACATCACCAAGATAGATCAGGTCGAAGAGGGCCAACACTACAGTTTTTAGCAAGCGGGTGTAAGAAATTCTGATCTAGCTGAGATGGGCTATTTTCTTATCCACACCCATTTTGTGAGGAACAATGCAAATTGGAGGAGGACACATGTAGGGACAATGGACCTGGCAAGGAGGGGGCATCAGCATGGGGCTGCAAAAGTAGCTGGCATGTGCACTTCACTAGGACAGCCTTGAAGATAAGTGTGAGACATGGCACTTCAAGAAGAAGGCAAATCATACATGTGGGACAATGTACCTCGCAAGGAGAGGGCGCATTGGCATGTTGAACTTCAAAAGCTAATAGGTGGAAATTCGAAGTGGTACCATGCATGTTTGACATGTGGTTGTGATATTTTAGTTTTGAGACACGCGCCTCATGCAGAAAGAGGTATCCTAATATAAGGAATGTATTTTCCCTTCTAATGTTGCGTCCGCGAGTGGAATTTCACATGGTAAGGGGGCATGCTTGCCATCTAGAAACTAAGGGAAAGTAGGGGGCAGCTTGGTAAAATATTGAAAAAAGAAAAAACGTGAGGAGTTTTTTTTTAAGAAGAGGGGGAAAAGGATTCTACACAAGACAATTATCATATTAGAGAGAAAAGAGAGAGAGAGGGAGAGAAGAGTCTTGCAATCTGAAAAGAAGGGAGAAACCTGATGCTCAGAAGAAGATGATGATGTTTTAGAGGAAAGAGGCCGTGCAACTGAAGTTATTGGAGCCGTGGAGCATGATGGTAGTTTATTAAAGATGGGATTGTTGAAGCTAATTGGCTTATGTAAGTTCTTAGTTTTCAGATGATGGCAATAACAATCTTCCTTTTGTCTTGTTTTGTTCCATTGCTGCATGGGGCATAGAGTATGCAGATCTATTCTAATGTATGGCTATGAGTGAGAGACAACACAGGGCTATTCTTCATAATGTTGAGAGTGATGTATACTAGTTGTTTGCATGAGCCTTCTTGTCTTAGGAGAGAAGAATGGAAGTAAAGGATTTCTACATCTAAAAATGGGTATGTTGCAGAGAATATGTGTTATGGGCAGGTGCTGAATGCACAGACACGAGTTAGGGGAAATTCAAATGTATTTATAGCCAAGAAAATGATGAATTAGAACTCATAACGTTCAAAGATCCGTAACTCTTTATTAATGCAAGATATTCTAAGATGTGTCCGCTCTTATGATGAAATGATAATCTGAAATTAAAGAAATTTTCCTCCCGATTGCAAGTTTTTGCTTCTTGGAGCAAAGAAGTTACGTGTTTGCTGTATAGAGCAATAATGTATTTTTGCAATGATCTATGAGGTAATTTCTATGCTGCATGAGGCAACATGTGAGTTCATTAACATCTACACCACCAAATTGGTTTCCCATGAAATTCATCATGATTATCCATTGCTATATCAGTGTAAACTCTATTTTGTTGCACTAAGGGAACGTCTACAAGAGTGAAATGCTTGTAATAGCGGAATTGACATGAAAATTCATCGCATAAAGCTTTGATTACTTGCATTTTTGGTTTGCATTTATGTGTGCTCTAAGAAAAGAAGAACATAAAGGATCTACCACTAATTTTGCACTACTTAAGCAACCATGCTTTGTGGGGCAGTTTTTGCATGGGATTGCTGTTCCTAAAAAATAGGAGTTGTGTGAATCTGAAAGTTTGTGTTGTCAGAGTCTCAACCATGGTTGTTTCCATATCAGTTTCTCTCTAAAAATGGTAAATTCTAAGCTTGAAGATTTAAATTGCTTAAGTGTTGAGTTGAATTCTCAGTGAGGAATGAGTGATCAGGAATATTTAATCATGTGTCAACAGTTCTATCTCGTGGGTTTTGGTAGCAGAGATCCTCAATCTTTATCCAGTGGTGTTTTCTTGGGGGTTGTTAGAGGCTGACTACCCAATTCACTTACCGTAGGTTGTTGCCCCCACTAAGGATCTCCCATGTTGAATATCTCTTGCTGATCTTATCAGTTGGGAAGTGTAGTGTTTGAAATCAACCTATACACAAACTCAAGCATGGCAGCTTTTGGATATGAACCCTTCTCTGGCACTAAAAAATGAGGATGCTAATTAGTTTATCAAGAGATTGGAGTGGATGTCTTACCAAGATTGAAGAGACATTGATGCAGATAAGCTTTGAATGATTAGCATGCTACTTCAAGGTTCTACAAAATTATGGTGGAACTCATTGAATGAAAAGACAAGGGAAAATTGGAATGAAGTAAAAAATGAGTTCCTTACAAGGTTTGCAGCTAAGAAAACTCCTGAGAGTTTATGGAAATCATTGGAAATGATGTTTCAAGGGAAAAATGAGGAAGTGTCTAGATTTGCTGCGAGATTTGAAGCAAAATGGATAGAAGTTGCACAAAGTATGGAGCAACCTCTGATGATGTTCTTGAAAAAGGACAAGTTTTTTTCATTGCTCGAGCCTAAAATTAGAGATTTTGACCAAAGACCTTGATACATATGAAGATGCAGTCAAAATAGCCAAAGCAAAGCAAAGGAAAATACAATTGAGGTCGGATCAAGCAAGAGATATTGCTACGCATGTGTTTTAAGGACCTAATTAGGTTGACATTGTTGCAGGAAATTTAGGACAACAAGCTGTGAATCTTCATAGGGCATTTGAATGAGTGGAGAATGGAACTCAACAAGGTCATAGGAAACTTGGTGATGATGTGATTAATAAACTATATGAACAGTTGGCAAATCTTAATTTGAATATGAGCCTATTGCAGGCAAGGTAGCCTCAAATGCAACCTAGATTTAGAGGACCTCCAAGAAATAGATGGGAAAACTTTGAATGCTTTAATTGCAGGGTGAGAGGTCATATTTCTCATGATTTTCCTTATCCAAGAAGAATAGGAGGGGAGATGTATCCCATGCCATAATGGAATGCTAGGTAAGATGCTAGACCTCAACAAGAACAAAGGCCACTTGAACCAGCTAGGCAACAGTTCGAAAGGAGACCTAATGAAGGCACATCCGGTATGAGTCTGATCGAAACTAGCATGTCTAATGATGGGAAAAATACACATACTAAAACTAAAACTTAGAGAGCAGAAATGATTAAAAAGGGAAAACAAGTTGTAGAAGATCTAAAAACTAGCAAGGAAGCTAAAAAACGAAGAAAGATTCAAATGGGGGACTTTTCTTCGGGAGTTAATCAAGTTCCTTACATCTTTCTTGAGGATTTAAAAGTTAAGAAGGCTGATGTTACATATGGTTAGCTACTGCAGATGAACTCATCTCTGAGGAGGCAATGGCATGGGTTGGTTAGCATCATGAAAGGAAAAACCTAAACTGGGCATGTTGGAGTGATATACCTACTAGATGTGAAAGACATTATACCTATCATGGATGCATGGATACACAGAAGGAAAATTGATCAAGTTTATGTTGATGGTGGTGTGTAAGTTTGTGTAATCATTGAAGAAGCAATGCTACAAATGCATCTTAAAATGACAAGTCAATGTTTAAGGTTAAAATATCAAACAACTCAAAATTGACATGTTTGGGAGTCATTGAGAGCTTGGAAATCAACATTGGAGGCCAAAGAGCATGTTTGGATTTCCATGTTATGCCTGCAAAACTTGGGGCATATCCTCTCATTTTGGGACGACCGTTGGCTGATTGGTATGAAGTCCACAGACCCTAGTATAGAGGTCAATTGGAACTCTATCTAGAGAAGCTAGCTCATAAGAGGGTGATCTTTGACATGAAAATAGGGTCCGCCATCATTCAAAATAGACATGAAAGTGATGTTGGAGGTGGTGAAAGTATTGATTCAGAGAATTCCATCCTTGATGAGGAAGATAGAGAATGGGAAGCTAGCCTACTCTCTAGGGATGTTGACCTCTTTAGCTTGTCAATCCAAGGTTCAAAAAGAGAGGAAAAAGTTGTAAATAATGCTGCAAGAAGTAGAGACCTCATGCATGAAACATGT
This sequence comes from Lygodium microphyllum, assembly GCF_053477565.2. Classification (NCBI taxonomy): domain Eukaryota; kingdom Viridiplantae; phylum Streptophyta; class Polypodiopsida; order Schizaeales; family Lygodiaceae; genus Lygodium; species Lygodium microphyllum. The sequence goes on along the minus strand of NC_141161.1, from coordinate 3,875,963 downwards.
GATTAGAAACCTGAAATGAATGTTGGACTACCCAAGCTTATGAATATATTGGGAAATGACTTGACTAATGATGAAAGAGATAAAAAATTAGCCATTTTCAAAAAATACCTGAAATTTTTTGCTACAGAATATTACCAACTAAGGGGTATTAACAAAATTATGCACCTTATCAAATTGAAAGAAGGTATAAACCAGTGGCTCCAAAACTTAGGAGACTTGGTAAAATTTAGGAAAATGTACTTAAAGATGAAATTTAGAAGTTCCTTGATGCAGGATTTATCTATCATGTTGATGATGTAGAGTAGGTGTCTCTTGTTGTAATCAAGCCAAGAAAGAATGGAAAGTGGATAGTATGTATTGATTTCAAGCCGCTTAATGCAGCGACTAAGAGGTACTACTATCCTCTTCCATTTCAAGATGAGATCCTAGATCAAATGGCTAGTCATGAATTTTACAATGTGTGCAATGGATACTCTAGATATTTCCAAATCAGAATAGTAGAAGAAGATTATAGGAAAACAATGTTCATTACCCCATGGGGATGCTTCTACTGTAGAGTAATGCCCTTTGGTTTGATGAATGCATACACCAACTTTTCAAGATGAGTTAGCTAGATATTTGCCCCTTTCAATGGGAAATCCTTGCAGGTGTTTATGGATGATTTTTGTATGTATAGCTCGAGGGCATTACACTCTCAAAAACTTAATGAAGTTTTCTACAGACTTGATGAGGATGGCTCTCAATTGAACCCTGATAAATGTAAAATAGCAAGAACTATGTAAAATATTACACGGCGCAGCGAACAGAATCTGAGAAAGAGATAGAGAGTACACAACAGATAAGAGGAGAATCAATAAATTCTTTAACTTCAAACAACTGATACAAAGATGGCTCTGTCCACCCGTGCGCAGCGAACAGAATCTGAGAAAGAGATAGAGAGTACACAACAGATAAGAGGAGAATCAGTAAATTCTTTAACTTCAAACAACAGATACAAAGATGGCTCTGTCCACCCGTGCGCTTCCACTATGTGAAGCTTAGATGGCGATCTAGACAGAAGATAGGTGAAGAGCTTAAGGCTAGTTGGAACGACAACTCTAACTGGGTGAAAGATGAGTTAGTGATGGCTGCGAAGGGGTTTAGCTTTTATAGCCTGTGAAGGTCGTTAGGTCCGCCTGCTGACCGACCTACCATATGAGCCTCCACTAGTCGGCCAGGGAATATTCCCTTTACCATCGGGCCGAGGGCGCTGCCCCCAGACCCCCGCCAGGGGGGCCGCTGGTCCCCCCTGGGACTCCCTAGCCAGGGGCCTCTTCTACGGCCCCCGAACCCCACAATAGGGGCCCCTTTTAACTCCCTTACCACACAACTCAATGCAATGTGCCTCGAGTTGCTACCAACTTAACCTCTCCGTCTAACCCAAAGATTAGACCCACAATCGTCACCTTTTTGCCATCCGGTCACATAGACCTCATCTGATATACAAGTCAGGACTCCACCAATGTCCGCGCTCACACTTGGCTTCTCCTCATAATGGGGGCCTGACAAATTTGAGCACCATGGATCATTGGTAGCACCTAATGAGGGTGGGGCATTGATCATATCTACTAGAGTAATACCCTTGGATCATGAAGTGTTTGGTAATGGTATTTCACCTGAGCCTTGTAAAGTTGAGGCTTTACTTCTTATGGATTCTCCAAAAACTATAAAAGAACTGATGAGCTTTGTTCAAAAGTTGAGGTATCTATCAAGATCATTCCATATGTTGGCTAAGTATGTATATCCGTTATAGAAAGCAAGTCAAAGGGATCCTTTAGTTTGGACACAAGTTGAAGAGGATGCATTCTTGCATATTAAAGAAAAGTGTTTACTGTGTTTACCGCAGCACAGAGGAGCGGGAAAATGGAGCAGAGGAGCGAAAAAATGGAAAAAAGAAAATAGCAAAAAAGGGACAGGATAAAAGAAGGAAAAGGCGCCTTGACCAGTAACCAGACCCTGAAAAATTTAAATGTTCGGGCACGACCCCTAGAAAGTCTCAGTGTCACCTCGAGAAAGCAAAAGAGTAAAAAGCACACCATTAAATGTGGAAGCGCTCCCGAATCCTTGTAAAAGAGTGCCAGGCTCGCTCCTGTGCAAATTGTATGCATTAGTTGGGAATAGGATAAATAAGAATGGTGGGAAATGAGAAATGGGCTTAGGCCAATGGTCGGCCATGTAAAAAAGGGGATGACCGCCCAAATAAGGGAGGGCATGTATATAAAGTTCAAAAGTGAATGAGAAGCTCATTCTTGTGTGTGGCTAAAGCTTCTTCTTCTTCTTCTCTTGTTTCTTGCCTTCTTGCTTATGCTTGAGAAAGGGAGTGAGGGAGTGTGAGAGGGTGAGGGAGTGAGTGTGTGAGAGTGAGGGATCATGGAGAAGAAGCTCTCCATCTCCTCTCTCCATCTTCTTCTCTTCTCTTCTCTTCCCTTGTCTCGCGCTTGGCTATGGAGGATGGAGCTCATGGGAGAGGGATTGAGGTTTCTTGAGCTTGCCACAAGGATCGTGGAGCTACTGGTGTGCAAGAGAGAGAAGGGTACTCGATCGAGCATCAAGGTAAGCTCACTACACTCGTAAGGTAGGCATGGTGCGTCGGCTATGTGAGAGGTAGCCATGGCCGCTCGGCTTGAAACGCTTGATCAATAAGCGGTCTATAGGTCTCGGGGTAGAGCTTGTAGCTCCCCTTCATTTTGATTCCATTGTCGGGACCGACGGAATCGAGCCTTGAGCACCGCGTGCATCAAATCAAGCATAGGAGTAGGGCCTTTGCCCGAAACAGTGCTTGAGATAGATAGGAGATTTAGGAGGTTTAATCGTTGGAACAAGTAAGTATTTTGAGTTTTTTTATGAGTGCTTGAGTAGGTAAATACAACCCATGCTTGGTTTTGCGATTTTTTGTTAGCATTAGGTAGGATAGGATTAAGATTCGAAACTGAAATGGTAGGGTTTTTGCTGCTGTAAATCTGGTTGCAATAAGAAAAAGAAGGCAAAAATCGTGTTTTTTTAAGGGGGAAATCCCAACAAGGAAAGGCTCTAAGGTTAGAGAGTGGTTGGGCAATGCTATGTAAGGCTGGGGCAAGGGAGAAGAGCTCATTTGCATTTTGACTTAGTTGAGAGAGAGCAAGAGAAAGTGAGAGAGCGACAAGCACAGGAGAGGAGCGGACGCTCTTCGATCACACTTCCGGGGTGCTACAGGTATACAAATCTCTTCCACGGAATCCCCTTGTGTGTATTTAACAGCTAGAATAGCTAATCATCAACATAACACTAGATTCATCACCATTTTCATTGTCGGAAGTACGCCGACCCCGACGCGTTCGGACGTCCGAACCCCAGAATCGGGCAGTTGGCTGCCCCGAACCTAGGGTTCGGTGTTCGGCCTTTGGGCATACGGCCACGTGCCATTCGGGCTTTGGGCTTCGACCGCCTGAACAAAGGCCTTTGGGCTTTGTAGTTCGGCCTTCGGGCCATCTAGCCATTCGAACCTTATCGTTCAGGCTTCGGGCTTTAGCTGCCCGAACGAAGGCCTTCGGGCTTCGGAGTTCGGCCTTCGGGCCATCTAGCCATTCGGACCTTATCATTCGGGCTTCGGTGGTTCGGCCCCTCTGAATTCGGGCTTTGGCCCTCGGACTCGGCCATTTGAGCTTCGGCCCTCGAACTCGGCCATTCGGCCTTCGGCCCGGTCGAATGAGACATTCGGACTTCGGTGGTTCAGATGTCGATTCTGGGATTCGGACCCTGCCATTTGGGCCAATTTTGGTCGAATGCATTTTTTGACATTATTTTAATAATTTAAGACCAGACCCGCGTTTTCAACACTAGTGTGACCCTGTAGGTGTGAGAAAATCATAGAAAACTTGGCCGTGTGGCTAGGAAACCTAGCAAAGTGTATTGCTGCAGCCTAGTCGCAACAGCAGACCAGACATTAGAACCCCACATACCTGAGAGACGCAGCAGATCCCCAGATTTTAACCAGGTAGCTGTGTGCTGTGATCTCATACCCAGTGGCCAAGAGCTGAAGGTAGCATTGACATCGCACTTGAGTGCCGTAATCCTGCACACACAGTAGGCCACATTGGTTGTGCACTGAAAGAACAGAAAGCCTGATTTTGCACCAAATGCATAGACACCACACTGAGTGTACATAATTTGAGGATTGGTTGTAATAACAAGGAATACACTCGAATATAATCATTCAAGGAACCCACCAATAGGAGTGAACCCCAAGACTTAGCAGACAAACAGGGTTAGGACCCAGGAGGATGTTAAGTGGACGCGAGGATCCTAAAGACGACAACATAGAGGATTGGGTGCTGCCAAACTAGTTGAACCGATCGACAGCCTTGTGGAATTGGAGGCAGAAACAATGTCAGGATCAAGAGGCGACCGAGAAGAGGAGGCTATACCTAGGAGAATTCCCAGTCTCAGTACAGGAACTAGTCCATGACTACAATTTACTTACTAGGATCGTGATCCAGGGCAGACCTATAGAAGAAGTGGTAGCAAGCCTCGAAGAAGAGAGAAGAGAAATTAGGAGAGCGCTAGAAGGCATAATTGCCTACAACCACGAGCAAAGGGCTAGAAAGCTACAGCAAGACGTAGATATGTACGAGGCTAGAAGGGTGCTAGACCTAGCTGGGGCAGCCAAATCAGGACCGAATGAAGAGAGGGAACGGGCGGCAGAGGCTGACATGACATTGAGCGAACTTGTAGCCAAGTGACTCATAGACAATACGTCCGTTGAGCAGAGTGCTACAGCCCTAGCCACCGCACTACTCTCGGGATTGGAAGTCATGCAAGGGGCTAAAGGGCAGGCTAGAATCCCTATTGTAGCAAAACAACTAGCAAAGTATGAGCCTAGCAGTGACCCATACAGCTTCATGGAGCAGTTCGAGCAAGTATGCGAAGCAAACGGTCTTACTAACCTTGCGCAATGCTCTCAATCTTTTGGCTTGTGCTTAGGTGATAAGGGGAGAATCTGGTATTCTAACCTTGATGACGTAGAACGTAAAAACTTTGCTCGCCTTAAGGGCCTCTTCATCAAGAGATTCTCGAAGGTAGGGTATTTTCAACAACCTCATCTTCCGGTTGATGAATATTAGCCAAAGGGAGAAGGAAGACGTCAGGGACTATGTCACTCATGTATGTAGCCTCTTCAAAAGGATCCCTGCCAATGAATGACCTACTAAGAGGGCAGTGGTTATAGTATTCATGAACAGAATTCGAAGTGAGGAGCTCTACAAGGCTTTGGCCAGTAACACTACCTTGCAACGAGACGTGCTAGCTAGAGTTTTCGAAGAGGCAATACGTGTAGATGATTATCTTAGGGAATGAAGCATGAGGACTACCAGCCAAGAAAGTGCAAATCAGAGGGATCCAGAGAGATCAACTATTTTGGGAGAAAAGGCAACCGCTAGTGTGCAGGAAAAGGGAAAGAGTATGGACCAAGGCCAGGAGATGGCGAAGATGAGAATGGAGATTGCACGACTGCATGAACTGATAAGGAAGACTGCGTGATCGCATGTACAGTGTATATGCTGTGGCGGCAATCACCTTCCAGCTGAATGCCAAGATCCTAGATCTAGGCCATGATCAAATTGTGGTAGATTTGGACATGATGCATTGCATTGTAGGATGCCGAGGATATTCCCATACGTACACCAGTACAATCCTCCATACTTAGGCAATAGACCACCCAATTTCTTTGGGAGGGGAGCCCAATTGGCACTCCCTGCACCAAATGACTCAAGACCTACCGTACCTAGGCTAGAGATGAACCCAACAGGTATACCAAGACTACCAGGGCCTTTTGTAACCCACCCACCTGTTGAGATATCGAGCTCCACTCGTGATACGCCAGGGTGACCGTTGTGTATTTATGTCACCGACTTGTCAGTTGCAGACGCAGTTGGTACACCGCCCATGAATAATAGCTACATGATAGCTATCCTTATCTACTCTAGTTCGTGGCTCAGTTAGTATACCACCTTAGTTAGTTGAGTTTGGTTTGAGACCCATATATAGGGTTCTTCTATTTCTTTGTACTTGAGTTCATTTGGCTTACAGAACTAAGAAGAGGAAAACTGTTTTCAGCCTCCACCCTTGTGTGTATTCCCCCATTGTGCAAGCAAGAAAGCTTTAAGTGAGACTCCTTCCTTCTCTCCCACAATCTTGACATGGTATTAGAGCCTTGTTCGTGGTAAGGAGCTCAAGAAAGCAAGCCAAGCTTGCGGTGTTCTGGTAAGAGGAGCAGTGTTGCTTTCATTTTCTGTTTTGGGAGCAGATCTCTGCAGGTAGCACAGCCGGAAAGTGCACGAGTGCATTGTCTCAGGTTGAGACGCCCTTCGCGGTGAAGCAAGAGGGCAGTATATGCTGCAGGAGAGGCCATTTCGGGGCCTGTTTTGGAGGCGGAAGTTTTCTGCACGCACTCAGAAAAAGGCCCAGTTTTATGTTGTGCAGCCACTGTTCTACAGGTCGGTGAAAAGTTACTGTAGAAATTGCATCGTATGCTTGTGCGCATAGACATTGGGAGTTACAGAATCATCCCTGTTGCTTGTTGATGCAAAATCGTCACTAGGAAGTGACTGTGTGGTCAAATACCACTTTCGTCAGTTTTGCAGATTTGCCTTTGCGAGGCTGAATCTGTGTTCTTTGCAGTGACAGAATTTTTTGCAGTGTTCTGTAATGGCATCTGATTCTCTTTCACAGATTGTGACTGAAAAGCTTGACAAGAACAACTTCCAAGCATGGAAGTTTAGAATGACGAATTTCCTTATGGGAAAATGATATTGGGAATTTGTTGCAGGAAATGAAGAAGAACCAGTTCTTCCTGATGTTCCCAATCAACAGCAAATGCGGGCATTTAAAGCATAGCATGAGAGAGCCAAGAAAGTTATGTACTAGCTGTCTATCAGCATTTCAGACTCTATGATTGTGCATATTCAAGATGCAAGTACGCCAAAGGAGTCATGGGATACTTTGTCAAAAATGTATAGCACAAATACGCAAGCCAGGAAAATGTAGCTCAAGCAAGAGTTGCATAATGTGCAGAGAGAAAATATGAGCATCAATGACTACCACATGAAGGTGAAGAAGATTGCAGATGCACTTGCTTCCATTGGGTCGCCAGTGGAAGATGATGATTTAGTTTCTGTGACCTTGAATGGTCTAGGAAAGGATTATGCACAGTTTCGGACATCCATTTCAGTTCGTGAAAGATTTCCTGACTTTGAGGAGTTGATTGCTCTTCTAATTTCTGAGGAGCAGAGAAATGGTGGTACATCTTCTTCAGGAGGAACTTCAAAAGAAGCTGTCTTCTACTCAAATGCTGGAAGAGGTAGAGGCAGAGGTAGAGGAGGCCGATTTGGAGGCCGTGGCAGAAATCAAAATATGCAGCAAACTCAAGAAAACCAGTCCTGTGGAGGAGGACGTGGTAACTCTAGAGGCAGGGGGAGCCAAAGAGGTCGTGGTGGATGGCAAAGAGGCCAAAATGCAAACAGTAATGTTGAATGCTACTACTGTGGTAAAATGGGTCATATGGCTAAAGACTGCTATAAAAAGCAGAATGACATCATGAATGGAAAACTGCAACAAGGGAATTATGCATCTTCTAGTAGACAGGGTGATGACAGAAATGAGCACTTGTTTATGGTGCAGCACATGAACAATTCTGTGACAAGTGCAGAAGAAAGCAATGATGTATGGTATGTTGACTCAGGTGCATCAAACCACATGACAGGTCATGCAGAATGGATGGAGGATGCAAGAAAAATGGAAAAACCAGGATTTGTGGAGACTGGTGATGATACTGCACATCCTATTGTGCAGATTGGAAAAATTCATTTGTCTATGCAGGATGGGAAAAAGAAATACCTGTCCGATGTATTTCATGTTCCCAATATCACCAAGAATCTGGTTTCTGTTGGTCAAATGGTTGAGCAGGGCTTGCAGGTCAGATTTAATCCTCATGGATGCTTTGTTGAGGATATGAAAAATAAAGGTCGCTTGATAGCAAAAGGAAAGAAGAAGGGCAGAATGTTTACATTGGATGCAGACATGTCTGAATTGAGTGCAGCAATGTTTGCACATGGGACCGGTGTAGTTGCAGATATTGATATCTGGCATAAACGCATTGGTCATGTTAATGTACAGCGACTTAAATCAATGCACGCCCAAAATATTGTTGCAGGTTTGCCGAAATTCAAGGTTGCAGAAATGCATAAGGTATGTGAAGCCTGTCAGTTTGGAAAACAGGCAAGGAAACCATTTCCTAGATATGTTCAAGAGAGTAAGAAGCCATTGGAATTAATCCACTCTGATGTGTGGACAACTAAAGCTGCATCTCTTGGAGGCTGTCATTATTTTTTCAGTTTTATTGATGACTATAGCAGAAAAGTTTGGGTGTATTTTATGAAAAAGAAAAGTGAAGTTTTTGGGCATTTCAAAACTCTTAAAGCGATGGTTGAAAAAGAAACAGGCCTGCAGATAAAATGCCTAAGGTCAGATGGAGGGGGAGAGTACCTCTCAAATGAGTTTGCAAGGTTCCTGCAGGAGCATGGCATAAAGCAGCAATATTCATGCAGTCATACCCCACAAGAAAATGGAATTGCAGAAAGGAAAAATAGGCATATTGGAGAGGTATCTCGTGCCATGCTCAACGAAAAAGACTTGCCAGATTTTTATTGGGCTGAAGCAGTTGCTACAGCAGTCTACATAATGAACAGGACTCCCACTGCAGCAATACATGGAATGACTCTAGAGGAGAGGTATACTGGTAGGAAACCAGATATTTCTCATTTGAAAATTTTTGGTTGCATTGCCTATGTACATGTGCCAGATGAGTTGAGATCCAAGTTGGATCCAAAAGCTGAGAAGTGCATCTTTATTGGTTACTCTCTGCAGCAAAAAGGGTATAGATGCTATAACCCTTCTACTCGTAAGTTTACAGTGAGCAGAGATGTTGTTTTTGATGAGATGAGTAGCTGGTATAAACCAGTAAATGTGATTGATGATGTAGATGCACAAAATGGTAATGCTGCACAGAATTCACAGCAGCAGTCACAAAATATTAGTGGACCTGGAGCGTCCTCTAGCAGTGATTCACATTCTTCGCCATGGACAGGCAAATTGAGATCAGGAGAATCTTCTCAAAGTAATGCAGATAGTGGTATGTAGGTATCACGAAAAGGAAAAGAAAAGGTTGATCAGCCCATGTTTGATGTGAATGCAGGTCACTCTTATGTGGATGGTGAATCCAGTGGCTTAGAACAGAGCATTGATGATGAGTTGGGTATTCCTTCTATTGTTAAACCTGGAGTAAGGAAGACCAGGGATGTTTTGAGAGCACCTGGGAGTGAACCTACTTTGCGCATGTCTACGAGAGCTAGGTATCCTGTGGATAGGCTGAAATATGATGGATTTACAGCCATTCACTATGCATATATGGTCAAAGTGATACAGGAACTAGAACCCACTTCTTTTGAGCAAGCCATGGGAAAAGAAAAATGGGAGAAAGCCATGGATGAAGAAATGGATGCCTTGGAAGCAAATGCTACATGGGAATTGGTACCTTTGCCTAAAGGTAAAAATGCAATTGGCTGTAAGTGGGTTTATAAGGTGAAGCACAATGCAGATGGTTCTGTGAACAGATACAAGGCAAGATTAGTAGTCAAGGGGTATGCACAAACATATGGCATTGACTATGAAGAAACATTCAGTCCGGTTGTAAGGATGGCAACCGTAAGAGCAGTCATTGCTATGGCTGCATCAAAGGGATGGTCTTTACATCAGATGGATGTAAAGAATGCCTTCTTGCATGGTGATTTGCAAGAAGAGGTCTATATGGAGCAGCCACCAGGTTATGTGCATGCTGTTCATCCTGAGTTTGTTGCCAGGGTGACTGTTGTGTATTTATGTCACCGACTTGTCAGTTGCAGACGCGGTTGGTATACCGCCCATGAATAATAGCTACATGATAGCTATCCTTATCTACTCTAGTTCGTGGCTCAGTTAGTATGCCACCTTAGTTAGTTGAGTTTGGTTTGAGACCCATATATAGGGTTCTTCTATTTCTTTGTACTTGAGTTCTTTTGGCTTACACAACTAAGAAGAGGAAAACTGTTTTCAGCCTCCACCCTTGTGTGTATTCCCCCATTGTGCAAGCAAGGAAGCTTCAAGTGAGACTCCTTCCTTCTCTCCCACAATCTTGACACCACCGAGCGATGCTCTAGTTCACTATGTGGAAGAGCCTAGTGAAGAGGAGACATATGTCAACCCGTACATATCCTATGACGAGGAGGGCAACCCAGTCCTGATGGACTATTGGCCGGTGTCGGTGATGGCATTAGGTAGAGGAAGAGGAAGAGGCTTTTGAGGGCCAAGCCAAGATGCGATCACATGCTGGACCTGCAACCATCCAGGCCACATTTCATCACGTTGCCGAGAGAAGGAACAGGCTAACAATGACAAAGCGGATCTTCGATGCACAAAATGTGGGATCACTCACTTGTTTCCTGATTTTCATAGGCAGAAACCATCAGCTAGCTCTGCCAACGTAGCATCAGTACCTCTGGGGTTGTTTGGAGTGGAAACCTTTGATAGTGAGGACACACCTATCCCACTACAGGTTATGACACGACCTCAAACAAGGCAGGTAGGTATCTCCTTGCCTAGACCAAGTAACCTTGACACAGCCTCAATAGGAAAGAAAAGCCGAAGGAGAAGGAAAAAGAGAACAGACACGAAGATAACCCTTAAAACTAAGGAAGCCATGACGTTAGTGACAGGAAAAAAAGTCACGGATGCAGAGGCATAGACCTCAGCCCCGAAGACAGCTAAGCTAGGGAGTGCCAAGGTAGAGGAATATCCCCATCTCAAATGGAAACTCGAAGCTATAGCCAAAGTCAAGGAGTGGGTCAAGGATGCCCAGGAGCACCTCAAAGATGTTGAACCCATACTAGAAGATTCAATGGACGATTTCTCCAGCGTGAGCACACCATTCTCACCCACAAAACCACAAACTAAAAGTGTATCCTTGCCACAGGGGGCAACTCAGCAGCAGCAAGGCCAAAGGGGGACTTACCATGGCAGACATAATGCATGGCCCAGGAGCGCTAGCCTTAGGGGAAGACAAGAGCCTAGCAGTCTCCTTGCAACCTTGCTGTCCACCCCAGTAACTCTAAGCCTATAAGACCTACTTAGGTAGAATCCTTCTTTATGGTAGGAGTTAAAAGATTTGGTGGAGGGACATACAAGACTTACGGGTGCCGATCAGCAAGATCATGATGCAGTTATGCAAATCCCAAGTCTAACTCTACACTCAACTCCTAAGTCATTGCACATCAATGCTTTTTAGGAAGGCATTGAAATGCATGCAGTCCTACCTGTTCTAGCCTTAGGAGATATGACACAGAAAGGAATTGTAGACACAAGCACCGGTGTTAGTGTACTGTGCCATGCAGTTTTAGAGGCATGGGAAAACCCTCCTGTAGAGACTGCCAGGTTCAATGTCACGTTAGCAAATGGAATGAAGTTAAGGCCATTCGGAGTCTTAAAGAACTTGCCAGTAAAGATTACAGGTGTGTAGTTTTCCGTGAACTTCATTGTCATGAAGGGAGTGGACTACGACATACTGCTAGGCCGACCTTGGATGAGAAGCGCTCGAGTCATTGAAGATTGGGAGAATGGTTTGATCTTCCTAGGGAGTAGAACTGAAGCAGTAAGGGAGAGATGGACACTTGGAAAACGACCCCCGTTGACCTAAATGCCATCTCAGCCATGCTGAAAGGCGATACTCAAACGACCAAACCCTATGGATCACTCACTAAATATATTCCCTGCCCTGAGGATGAGCGGGATTGGATGCACGTCTTGGCAACCATTGACCTACCATTCTCAGATGAGGAAGAACTATATCGGTAGGCAGCTAAAGCTACAACCATGCCAATAGAAGAGCCAACTGTGCCACTCTGCATGATGGCAGGAAGCTCACTCAACCGAAGGAAACCTGTCTCGTTTCATATCCCCAGCAATAAGCTACAGCTTCAAACCACATATTAGGGAATTTGGGAATTTTCATTGAGTTTGGGAATTCCCAAAATGATTAATATTTGGCCACATGGTCAAATATTATCCTCTTAAATGAGAGTAAATTTTTTCCTAAATACTATATATGTAATCCTCTCAAGTTCAATTTTCAAATATGAGGTTCAAATTTTGCCTCATAGTCAAATATTTACTCCTTATTTGAAAGTGGAACTTGGGAGATTCCCAAATTCTCTAATATGCTATTTTCAGGAAATTGTAAAGTATCTGACAGACACACTGAAGGGCAACTTGGCTCTGCCAACCTAAAGCCTCTACGTGATATGTTGACTAAGCTAGAATGGAAATGGACCAAAGTCAACGATCTAAATTTGTTATACAATTGGGATTTAGTTACTGATGACAAGGAGACTGAAGAGGAAAGCTTAGGTGATGATAAATGGTCTGAAGAGCAAGACTCTGATGATGAGGAATATGAGGATTGCCGCTCTACAGGAGATGAAAGTGAGGAAGAGATAGATACAGTAGAGTATGACACAGAAGGGAAAACGATAGAACAAATCAAGGCAGACTCGAGACCTCGGAAGGAAAAGACGAATTGGAGTGAAAAACGAGTCATGCGGATGGAGTGCGATACATCCTGGCTAGAACACATAGGAGGCGTGGATTACGAGCAAGCCAAAGTAGCACGACCATGGGTGATCCCAGTGCTCAAGACGGATGCATCTACTGAACTACGACCCCCTGGGGAAACTCCTTCCTCGAGCGAGGGATGCGAGTTTAACTCGGAGTCGGAAGTTAACACTGAGAGTGATCCCAAGATACCCAACCCTCTAAGGTCAAACGTACAAAAGGGGACTTGCCAGTCCACCTAAGGCGCATGAGATTAAAGGAGGAGGCCAAGACGCGAGCGAAGGACTTAGAGCAGAGAGCCAAAAGAAACCGCAGGATCTACCCAAACGGTTTACAAAATTCAAAAAGGGTGACAGAGTAGTGATTCTGCTAGGTGCGAAGAGGCAGGGCCAAACTAGTGAATCGATTGAAGGACCCGCCAAAGTCAAGGAAGTCAACTTGGCTGGGGAGGGCAAAAAGCCAAGACTTGTATTCATTGCAGACGATTTGACCGAGGATGAGGAGGCCAAACTTGTTGCAGTCTTGCAAGAGTATATTGATGTATTTGCCTGGACATTGGAAGAACTTAAAGGGGTCGACCCTAGGTTTGTGACTCATAATATCCCAATGGTGCCTGATGTAGTGCCAACAAAGCAACGGCCTTATCCCATAAATCCCAAACATGCCCATGTAGTAAAAGAGGAGATTGATAAGCTCATGAAGGCGGGATTCATATATGAGATTGAGCACACGGACTGGGTATCACCGATTGTGATCGTGATGAAGAAGAACAGAAAAATCTGAGTGTGCGTTAATTACAATGGAGCCCCAAGAGGAACACCAAGGAAAAGGGAATTATCTTGCAAGAAAATCTATCTTGTAACATCAACAAGCTTTTTTATTAGGGTTTATATGATCACAATGAAGAAAAGAACACCAGGCACAACAAATCTTCACACAGCATCATGTAGATCTCCCATGGATTTGATAGAATCAACCATATTCTTCAATATCTTCACAAATTCCATCAATAGAACAAAGAAAGCAAAGGAATACACCATCTTTGAATGGAAATACATCACATAGTATTCATCTTCAATATCTTCATAGTCTTCTCTCTCAATCTCTCATATACAATCACTCTATTTTAGTAGATTTGGCTATCTCTGACTCTCTCTCCCTCTCTCCATCAATAATACATCATGTCCTCACTACAATCTCTCATAATCACTCACAATAATCCTTCTTAGGTCGTGGATACCCCTCCCAAGAGGTATGTCTGATATGAAGAGGCACCAGAGCCACTACAGTGTCCTTTCATAGCTCACCACTGTCACTTCACTCCAGTCTTTACTTAAGTCTTCAACAGCTACTTCTTTCACTTCTTTTAGCTCTTTTGTACTTGTATTCACCTCTTTCCAAGGCTAGAAAACTTTCCCAAGCTACACTCTCATCCATCAGAACACATACAGAAGCATATAGAAGGTCTACAGAAGCTCATCAGAAGCTCATCAGAGAGTTACAGAAGGTCAACAGAAAGCATCAGAATCACATAACTTATACCAAAACCATTCCAAACCATCAAAAATCACTTAATAAGCTTTCAAACAATCTTAAACCCTATCAATCAATACTCCATCCCTCCTTTTAGAGAGAAAATAGAACAAAACAGAACAAAACAGAAGCTCATCAGAATCAATCAGGACCAATCACAACCAATCAGAACATATCAGAACATCACATCTCTACTAATAAACATCATGAGCTTAATAAAACCATTCCAACCTATCCAAAAAACTCTCAAAACACTTCCAAACCAATCAATCATTTCATAAAATCAACCATTCAGCTCTCAAAAACAACAAAAATCAGCCAAAAAATAGATCATCTCAATACTCAACATATCTCCACACTTAATAAGGAAGCGTCCTCGTGACCCAGGAAAAAGGGAATACAAGTTCATTCAAAAGCTCAACTTTGATCTTCAATATATCTTCAAAAACAGTCCATCCAACCACGACCCCAGCTTATAACCACTACAAGGAATTGGGCAATTAGCGATACCGATTAGCGACGGCGGATATCGGCGTCGCTATTGGTGTCGCTATTGGCGTCGCTATTTGGGTCACATTTGTGATGCAAATAGCGACGCCAATAGCGACGCCGCAAGGAAAAAAACGCGGCCGAAACCTGAGCGCCGTTTTCATTTGTTTTGCTTCGATTTTTGAGAGCGAGAGCGAGGGGGAGAGCGAAGGCTTTGTGAGAGAAGAAGAGGAAGAAGACTTGCTGCCGCCGCCGCCACCGCCGTTGTTCGCGAAGGAGAGGAGGAGCCCTCATTGCAAAGAGAAGCCACCCCACGCTCGCCATATCTCATTGGTGAGTCTCCCTCTCTCTTTCTTTTGCTTGTTGAAGGTTTAAATTGTTCTCTTTTGCTTGTTTAGGAGAGGAAATAAAAGAGAAGGAGAGGGAGAGGGAGAGAGAGGGAGAGGGAGAGGGAGAGGGAGAGAAAGAGAAAGAGAAAGAGAGAGAGAGTGCATTCTCTCTCTCTCTCACCCTTTTGCTTGTTTAATGTTTAAATCACTTTCTTTTTTGCTTGTTTAGGAGAGGAAACGAGAGAGTAAGAGAGAAAGAGAGGGAGAGGGAGAGGGAGAGGGAGAGGGAGAGAAAGAGAAAGAGAAAGAGAAAGAGAGGGAGAGGGAGAGGGAGAGAAAGAGAAAGAGAAAGAGAAAGAGAGGGAGAGGGAGAGGGAGAGGGAGAGAGAGGGGGAGGAAATGAGAGAGAGAGGGAAAGAGAAAGAGAGGGAGAAGGAGGGAGAGTGCATTCTCTCTCTCTCTCTCCCTTTTGCTTGTTTAATGTTTAAATCACTTTCTTTTTTGTTTGTTTACGAGAGGAAACCAGAGAGTAAGAGAGAAAGAGAGGGAGAGGGAGAGGGAGAGGGAGAGGGAGAGAAAGAGAAAGAGAACGAGAGGGAGAGGGAGAGGGAGAGGGAGGGGGGAGGAAATGAGAGAGAGAGAGAGAGAGAAAGAGAAAGAGAGGGAGAAGGAGGGAGAGTGCATTCTCTCTCTCTCTCTCCCTTTTTCTTGTTTAATGTTTAAATTACTTTTTTTTTGCTTGTTTAGGAGAGGAAATGAGAGAGAAAGAGAGGGAGAGGGAGAGGGAGAGGGAGGGGAAGGAAATGAGAGAGGGATAGAAAGAGAAAGAGAGGGAGAGTGCATTGTATCTCTCCCTCTCCCTTTGCTTGGAGGATGTTTAAATCACTTTATTTTTTGCTTGTTTAGGAAATGAGAGAGAAAGAGAGATAGAGAGGGAGAGGAGAAAAAGAGAAAGAGAGGGAGAGGGAGAGGGAGGGGAAGGAAATGAGAGAGGGAGAGAAAGAGAATTAGAGGGAGAGGGAGAGGGAGAGGGTGAGAGAGAGTGTGTGCATTCACTCTCTCACGACGGGTTTGGTTGTTTGTTTTTTGAATCACTTTCTTTTTTGCTTGTTTAGGAGAGAAAGAGAGGGAGAAGGAGGGAGAGTGCATTCTCTCTCTCCCTCTCTCTTTTTCTTGTTTAATGTTTAAATCACTTTATTTTTTGTTTGTTTAGGAGAGGAAATGAGAGAGAAAGAGAGCGAGAGGGAGAGGGAGGGGAAGGAAATGAGAGAGGAATAGAAAGAGAAAGAGAGGGAGAGTGCATTGTATCTCTCCCTCTCCCTTTTGCTTGGAGGATGTTTAAATCACTTTATTTTTTGCTTGTTTAGGAAATGAGAGAGAAAGAGAGATAGAGAGGGAGAGGGAGAAAAAGAGAAAGAGAGGGAGAGGGAGAGGGAGGGGAAGGAAATGAGAGAGGGAGAGAAAGAGAATGAGAGGGAGAGGGAGAGGGTGAGAGAAAGAGAGGGAGAGGGGAGAGAGAGGGAGAGAAAGAGAAGGAGAGGGAGGGGAAGGAAATTTAAGATAATAGACTTATTGATAATGGTATGCAATGTGCTTTGCCATGGGCCACGTACATCGGTAACTCTTTAAGATGGCTTAAAAATGGTCAATTCCTTCATAATGTCCAAGTAGGGGATCTAATTGTGATATGCATAATTCATTGTTTTTGTATTAACTTTATAGGCATGCCAAATTAGAAATCATGCCAACTAGTCAAAACGGAAGGACTAAAAGAAAATGATACCCTAGCTAATGGTCATTAAGGTACTTCATCAAAATGAACCCAAAAGTATCTTCGTCCATTAGTCGATGAGCTTAAGATTTTGTGGGAGGAGGGGGTCACGGTGCAAGATATGAGCAGGCGCGATGGTCGACGGTCAGCCAACATTCGAGCCATTCTCATGTGGACGATGCATGACTTTCCGGGATTGGGAGAGTGCTCAGGTGAGCAGACCTTTGTTCTCGCTGGTAATATCTATATTTTATTTCATTCAATCAAGTATTCACTAGGTCGTGGATCGCCTTACAGGTCTGGTTACCTCAGGTTATCATGCATGTCCATTGTGTGGGCCACAGTTAGACTCCCGAAGGTCACGAACCATGAAGAAGATGGTATATCAAGGACACGCCGCTTTCTTGCCGGAGGATCATGAACTCAGGGAAGGTTTTCTTGGATGACCTCCAGCACGCATGAACGCTGTAAGCTGGTATGAGCTGAAAATGGTAAACCCGGAATCACATCCAAATGGAATGCGACGGTTCTCATTTTTCTATGAGTTGCCATATTGGACCCACTTACAGGTCAACCACTTGTTGGATCCCATGCATATTTTCAAAAATGTGGGCAGCTTGCTATGGGACCACATCACAGGAAAGAGAGACACTATAGGGTCACGAACGGATTTAAAGGAGGTAGGTAAGATGGAGGCGCTTTGGCCGCAGTCGAGTGCTGAAGGGGGAGTGCAGCTTCCTCGCGCTCCCTGGGTTTTATCTACCAAAGAAGAGCGCATTGTGAAGCAAGTAATCAAGTCTATCCGCACTCCGACGGGTATGATGCGTTCTCTCAGGTCCGCATTTTCTAAAGATGACCAAATGTCTGGGCTAAAATCCCATGATTGGCATAAGATATGTCAGGTTTGTGAACAGAATGGATTTTAATTAGCATGGACATTTTGAAATTTGAAAAGTGACCATTATTCATAATGCTTTCTCATTTGTGGCAGTTTGTCCTACCGATCGCGATCGCGGGATGCCTTACTCCAGAAATTCCCGGGGCCATTTACAAGTTGTCGACTTTGGTGCAATGGATCTCACAGAAAGAGATTAAGACGTCCTCTATTGAATCTGCAAGGCGGGGAGCAGTTGAGACGGTCTGTCTCTTTGAGAAATACCTGCCCACTAGCATGCTCACGATACAAGTTCACCTTCTTGTGCATCTTGTGGACGAAGTGGAGATTGCTGGACCTGTCCATACGCGATGGATGTTCTTCTTGGAGCGCTTCATGAAAACCCTGAAAGGCTTTGTGCGACAACGAGCTCGTCTAGAAGGTAGCATGGCGGAAGGTTGGTTGGTGTCAGAGGCGTTAGTGCATATCTCACAATGGCTACCAACGGTGGAACCAGACAATGAAATGCTATGGACGCTGAAGGACGATGATAGGCTAACTAGAGATGTGGTGGTTGGAAATGGGGTAGAAAAAAGAATGGATGCCTCAATGGAAGAGAAGGTGAATCGCTTTTGTATGTTGCACCATGCCTCCATGGAGACGTGGCTCGCCAAGTACCAGATTGTAAGGCAAGATCGAGAGGAAGTGCGAGCTCAATTCCGACGCAGTACGCATCACCGACTGATTCGATATCCCGAAGGCATGGAGGAGATGCCACGGTTTATGTCAACACGATGGTTGCATGGAGCCTTGACCGCAGCATCCAGCGAAGGGACAGAGGTCTCAATGGAGGAGTGGGAGTTCTCGAGGGGATGTAGTCCAAAGGTAATGAGGGGTTTAGAATGTGTCGTATCTAAATTTGCTTGCTACATCTAATTTGAGTGTTTCAATGTGCAGTACAAAATATATAATGCAGCGTGGTCGCGCGGACGGCATTTTCGGGTGGAGCGTATTGACAAAATACGCTCCACAATGGACTGTGGTGTCATGGCAAGGTTTGAGCAAGAGAGCCGGCGACGAGCAACGGATCCAAACACGGTTGTGGATGAGATGGAGTATTTTGGGAACTTGCAAAGTATTATTACGGTGGATTACCGTAGCTTCTCCATGATACTATTCGATGTGCAGTGGTTCAAAGTGGTACTTGGAGGAGCTAGAGCAACAGTTCGACGAGGTCCATCTGGATTTCTCGAAATAGATTCCGAAAAAAAATGGATGGATTTGCGCGACACCTTTGTGTTGCCAGCCCATTGTGAACAGGTACAAATAGTCATTTGCTTGCTAATTGTAATACGACATGGTTTATGTCATAATGGTTTGAACTCGCTTTGTAAGTGTTTGTGAACAGGTAATCTTCTATCCAAACCCCCGACAACCTCGATGGTGGTATGTTATACCTTCAACTCCTCGAGGTGCGAGAGTATATGATCAAAGCGATGTTCCAGGCATAGATGAAGAAAATATGCAAATAGAGGGATCGATATTACAAGGGGTGGAGGCCACCGCAAGCTTGGAGCCCGCATCGGCTAACAATGATGGAAATACAGAAGTCGTAGAATTTTTTGAGAACGAGGCAGACTCGTTCTTTTGTGGTGACATGTCTATCGACCTTCCAGTGTATGCAGAGTTGTGTTAGGAGATTAACATGGGACCATAGAAGGTAGATAAGATATGCAATTTAAGAGGGATTTTTCAAAAATGATTTATATTAATGTGCTTTGTATAGTTTAAATTGATTATTTTAACATCATTTTTTATCTATGCAGGTATCGACATTTTCAGGATGAGTCGAGGGATGAGCGATGAGGAGTTTCAAGACATGATGGCACGCATGTCTCCAGATCAGCTCGCGAGATTCAGAGAGATGGCAGATCAGGAGCTGTCTCGTTCTTCATCAGGGCGCTTTGCTAGATCAGCTTTAGCGCGATCAGATGCTTCAGCTTCGAGCAGACGATCTCGACGCTCGCGACTTGGGCCAGAGGGAGGGACTGCGACTGCAGGAGGATCAGGGGGTGCTACTGTGGAGACACGGACGTGGTGTCTCCGTCTCGTCGTTCAGCTGGAGCTGCGTCACCTCCAGGATTTGTCACACCTGTGGGGACTTCCACTCCAGTTACTTCGGCTTTTGCGCAGCCGTCGCGCAGATGGCACGCCTTTTGGTGGCACTCCTTTTGGTGGCACCCTCTTTGGTGGCACCCCTTTGAGTGGCACTCCGGGAGAGGGTACCCCCGTCGGTACACCGGATGTACAGGGGTCTCCTAGATATGCCCAGGAGCGTGGATGGAGATGGGAGAGGGCCCATCTTAGGCAGACTCCTAGGGGCTATGGATACCTAGTGGATAGTAGGTTAGGAGCCATCATCATGAATGATGAGGGGAGGAGGGTGATGGCTCGCATGAGGGAGTTGTGCCAACAAGTTTTTCGGCACAACCTCCTGGATCATTGGAGGAACATACCGGAGGGGAGCAAGGACTACATAGTAGCATCCTTGCACGAGGAGTTCCCGGTGCCAGCCGCAGTAGATAGATTCTCTACGGGCTGGATGATGGATTGCATGCGTGCATACATGTCACATATACGATCCGACGCACGCAAGGCAATCAAGAGTGGGGCTCCAAAGCCCGAGTGGTTAGATGTAGACGACTAGCGCCGACTGAGGGAGGAGGCTACAGATTCGCCAGGACGTTGGAGTCAGCAGCGGGAGGCGGCGAGGGCACGAATCGAGGCTGGATCGGTGCATCATCTTGGGAGTGGCGACCACAGGACATACTTGGAGGACTTTGTAAGTTTCTCTTTTGTTTTGCTTATTTGTTTTTTTGAGATATTCTTTGTACTGACAATAATGTTTCTAACAATTAGCATTTTGTTTTCTTTGTAGTACTCCATTACAAATCGTGATCCGCAAGGCCTTGAGACTCGATATGCAGAGAGGCACAGTCTCAGGGCATTGATCGACCGATTGTATAGACGCGGTGGCCTTGTAAGTCACTCATCTTTCTTGTCTGTAGTTACCATGAGATATTTGAATGCATTATTGTATGGTGGATTGATATGTTGTTTCTTTTTCTGCAGAAGCCGTTTGATGCTCCTTTGCAGCGGGACAAGCTTTCGGGGGACGAGGATTTGTAGCTCGCCCTTGGATCCTTAGAGCTCACACGCCTTTAGTTTTTAGTCGCCTGATCTATGTAGACATTTTCTATGTATTAGTGATATCGTTTCATGATTGTACCAATCGCATTTTATGCGATCATGTATTTGTTTCATGTATCAATGATTTCAGTATACATTCTTTTTGTTTGCAAATGCTTTGTATGCAGCAGTGCAGAAACTATTTTGTATGGCTCTCATACAGCACAAGCTGCCCTGCCACAATTTTTTTTTTCTCTGTTACCGTCGCTATTTGCGTCGCAAATTTACTGCTCGCGTCGCTATAGGCATCGCTATGAGCGTTGCAAATTCTCTGCAACCGTCGCTATGTGCGTCGCTAAATGCAACGCATATAGCGACGCACATAGCGACGCAAATAGCGACGATTCTATGGTGTTGTCAATAACGACACTTTTTGCGACGACGGGGGCAAATTTTGTTGTTTGTATTTTTGTCGCTTTAAACGTCGCTATAAGGTCTATATCTTGTAGTGAACCTGTATCTGATATAAAAATACAACGAAAGGAAAACCCATTATACATTAACACTTCTTATCAAACTGGAAATCACAACAAACTTGTAAAGGATATAAGAGGTTTCTTCTTCTTCTGCATCAGCATCTTCAACAATCCAACCAGCAACACCATCACCACAATTCTCCAAAAATGTAGCTCGCACAAAAGTAAATCGAATAGGCAACCACCACGATCTTATTACATAAATTAACCCACAACACAAACACTACACACAACACAACCATCTAAATGACTCCTCCAAAAAGAGAGATTTATCATTAAAAATCATCCACCATACATGGAAAAGGTATCAATGAAGATGATCTCTCTTGAAAGATTGGTGATTTCGGAAATGATCCATAGACAAGGATTCATCTACAAATGTCTTGGGAGGATTCTGAAAATACTGAAGGCAGCACATCCTTTCCAACAGGACAAGGTATCTGCTAGGCAAATAGAGGGCATGAAAGTATAATATATCTAGTTGCTGGGAATCAATGCTCACATTGACATTCATGCACAACTTTGGAATAGGCTTTGAATCATTATGAGAATGCCTATGCATATACACCAGGTACCAAGCAAAATGAGCAGTTAAGCGCACAGAAGGATTTGCAGACTGAGAATACTGCTGCGCAAAATGCAGATAATTCTGATAAGCCTGACTAGCACTTATCCATTCTCCTGGGATCAATGGCCAATTGATTTGAGGTCTAGTAATGGAATCATTTGAACTCCAGCCTCTTCTTCGAAGAATCTTTTGATCAAATCCTGGATACCCACTAACCAACTGAGGAGGATTAGGAATAGAAGTGTTAGGAGATGGAAGGGGCACTAAGGAAAGAGGATGAAGTGATGGATAGGCAAAATCATAAAATGAGGAATGGATTAAAGATGGATTGGCTGAAAATTGAGGAGATTCTGTTAAGAAAGGCGTTAAAAGATAAGGAGGAAAAGTTGATAGAATGTCAGGGGATGGGGAAGGACAAGGATCAGGAGGTAGAAAAACTCTATCTTCAACAAAAGAACAAAGGGTAAAAATAGGAATTTGAGGAGATCCTTGAGGTTGGAAAAGAAGGGGTAAAATGACTTTTGGGTTAGATTGAAAAAGGGAAATATAAGCATCATACCTATAAGCCATTTGTTGATAATAAGTTAGGCATGGTAAGGATAGACCTAAAGCTGATCTACGATGATAGGCTTCAAAAAAATAAGTATAAAATGGGAGTTGGTTGGAAAGATAGGCTAAAAGATCCACCCTCAGTTGGTTAGTGTTCTGGACATGAGCTGAAGCTTTGACCTGACGGTGATTCAAAATGATAGAATCAACCATAGGGTGCCATGAAAACTCAGGACACTCAGCCACCTTTGAAAAATATCCATGGAACATCTCATCAATCCTTAACTCCAAATGTTGGACATACAAAGAAGCTTGCAATACCACATCTCCGATATACCAAGCCAGATCTTCCTCATTTGGAATCAGTAAATCACCCCTCAAATACATGTAGGACAGAAGCATCGTATCTGGAGTGACAGAGTCTTCAAAAACCATCCTCACGACTTCTATCAACAAATCTGATGACGAGGCCCCACTCCATCCATCCTCTGGAATAGGTAAATCCATCGTGGAAAGCTTTATATAGAAGGCCAACTTCTGTTGTTGATAATGGATAAAAAAGGAATGATCTGGTGGAACATATTCTTGATACTGCTCAAAAGAAGACCATAACAAATCTATACGAGATTGCAATCTTTCCACCTTGGCCTGGAATAAGGGACATAAGGTAGCCTGTCTCTGAAGAGCTGCCAAGTCTGCAAGGGATAAAAGAGAAACTTGCTGCACAGGACTCTGGGTATTAGACCGAGACTGAGCCAACTGATCTTGGAGTTGCTGGATTTGAACATTGCTCTGGTCTAAAATAGTTGTGGTGGATTTCAACTTCTCTGCTTGAATAGCTATCTCCTCCTTCACCTCTTGACTCTCCTTCTGTAACTTATCCCTCTCCTCTGTTACAATAACCACTTGAGACCTAGCTTCTGCCAACTCAGCTTTCAGCTTAGAGATTTCAGCAGAATCCACTAGCTTAGTTTGCTGCTCCATTTGCATACAAAGGTCAGAGAATTTCTCCTGAGCAGAGGCTAACTCAGTAGTGGTCTTATTCAGTTCCTCCTTAGACTGCTGAACTTCATCATAAAATGAAGAATATAATTGCTGGATACAAGCAGTCATCGAAAGTTCAATCTCTAGATATCCTTGCACAGGAACGGAATAGCATCTCCTGTTAAGGCGGTGAACAGAAGGAAAATTAAGGTCGAGCATCCCATCTCTATGGGCTCTGAAAATATTTGGCGTCTGAAGGAATGCAGGTAAGCTACTGCAAGACTAGGCAGGAATTGTCACTGGAACTGGAGGAACAGGCATTGAATCAGCCACCCTCTTGAGGCATTTTCTCTGAATGACCAGGGGAGGAGGAGAATCATCATCCTCAATTATCACTTCATCTTCTTCATTATGAGGCAGAGAAAGAACTTCTGGAGGATCAACTGGAGGTAAAGGAACTTCCCTTGCTGGGGCAGCATGTAGCAAGAAGACATAGAGGAAGGACCCAAATGTAACATTAGTCACATTTCCTTGAGTAGCTCGGATAAAATGGTGATCCATCTTGGAGAGGAGGTAGGTACTCCAATCAATGGTAATGCCTTTCAAAATCATTCGGGAAGCTGTAAACAACTTCTTGGAAAGATAATGAGATGGGGATTTTGCAGGCATGAACCTATCTTGAAGGAATTGGCATATCTGTTTTCATAAGGGATTGGAAATCATGGAAACACCCACTCCTGATGTGGTAATGACCTTCTTCGGATCAAGAACATCTTGAGTTTGCTTCTGCAACAGCTTCAAAATATCATAATTGGTAAACAGCTGTTTGGCAGCAGGGACAGATTCCCCACGATATGGCAGACCAAGAGCCTTGCCTAGACTCTTCCGTGTCAAAAGAACAGTTGTGCCCTGGACTGGACCAGACCTCTTACTGTAAGAGGTTAGAAACTCATCACAAAGGGAAGGATCATCTGGAACCGGGGGGAAAGACAGGCTGACGAACTTGGACAAGCCCGCTTTAGCAAAACATCCGAATCCAGTAATAAAGAATAATCATGGATAGCCAAAGGAACATACTGAATCGGGGGAGGAGTACGAGAGGGTGCCATTCAGATGGTTACACACACACCACAAACACAGACAATCAAGGAGAATGCATGTAAAGCAACACACAAAAACCAAGGATAAGATATCAACCAAAGTGGTAAAACGTGACTCGACCAACTATCCCCAAGCAAACCACATCCTAGAAAAAATTCGACATGACCTCTACACTTATGCGACCGAAAGCTTCATGTTATGCAACATGCAAACACCCAAATCCCCGTATCAGGTAATAAAGAAAAAAACTACACACCATACCCTTAACCGTAACAAAGAAACTGAACCAAAACATAACAACAACCCACACAACTCCGAAGATGTCGCGTACCCATCCCACGAAACGAGTTCATTAAAAAGGGGAAATAAGTGTAGTGAGGGGGAAATTAATTTAATGAAAGGTTCATTTTAGTAAATTATTAAAAAATGGGTGAATTTTTATTAAGTGATAAACCTTATCAAGAAAACGGCGGTTCCTTCTTAAAATTTTAATTACCAATTATTAGGTTAAAGCGATGCTTTAGTCCGAATCCCGAACTTCGATACCCAGACTGGGTCTCTAAATGCAAGTTCATTTATTAAAAATTAACGTGATGTGGAGCGCTTTTTTTGCCAGCGCGTGCTCTTGTGACGACTGATTCTTTTTAATTAAAAATATTAAAGTGCCTCTTAAGCGCACTTAGCACGTGCTAAGTGAACGGCGGGTTAACTTTAGTTAAAAAATGGTGTGTTTAGCGCGAGCGCGCGTGCCATGGTGGTGTTAAGGGTTCAGTTTAATAATTAACCGTGAATTTTGGGATAGCAAAAAAAAATAAAAATATAAAAGGAAAAAAATACCTGGTAGTGGGTGTATGTGAATGCAATGAATGCGCACTTCTCAATCCAAAATATACGTCAGCAATCCAAAAAGAACCAAGATATCTGGATTTTTCTAGAATTTTCAGTTTGTGTTTTTTGAATTAAAGAGGATTATTTTTATGAATTTAGGTATTTGTAATTAAGTATTTTTACAGCTTATAAAATATTCCAAAAATAAGTAAAAATGTTAATTGATTTTTTAGGAATTTTTTTTTGCAATTAAATTGGATTTTTTTACCATTTTTAGTGAAATTTTTCATTTTTTGGATATTTTTAAAAGAATTTTTAATTTTAAAATGGTCTAATTTTTTTTTCTAAAATTTGTAGTTTAGAAAAATATGGTAATTTGCTGCAGAAATATTAGGAAATTTTCAAGTTTTTTCTGTAATTTTTTTAAAATTTTAAGTATTTTTTAATGATTTTTATTTAATTTTTCAATGTATTTTTAAGGTTTTTGGGTTTTGGAATTAACAATCCGGGAATATACCCAGGAATAGACTGCGTGTCAGCTGCGTGTGAACAGTCGACCGCACACCACCGGACGGATCAGCTAACGCGCGTCCCCGCACGTGAACATCCGCGAACGGTCTCCCACACCCGCACACGAGCAACCACAAGCACACGAACAGCCACGTGCGCGTGTGTCAAGGGCTGAGAAAATGTGCCTGCGGGTTCTGCGGGGTTTGGGTGGGTGCTCCTGGTTTCGGCAGGTGAAACGGGGGTTTTGGAGGGGTTTCTGTCGTTGGGTTTCTGCGGGGTGTGAACGGTATTTGAGAAGGGTTTCGGCGGTTCTACGGGGTGTGAACAGTGTTTCAGAAGGGGTGGTTTTCTGCTATTCTGCGGGGTGTGCGGGTGTTTGCGGTTCTGCAGGTGTGAACAGTGCTTGGGAAGGGGTGGGGGGGTGTGGTGGAGGAGTGCGTGCCTGTGGGGGGGGAAAGGGGGCTTGTGTGGGGGTAGAGATTGTGTTGTAACTGTGGGGGAAGGGGGGCTTAGATGGGGGGTGGGTGGTTGTGTGTGACTGTAGGGGAAGGGGTTTGACTGTCCCGCCACGTGGAGGAGCAGGGGTGGCTAGGTAATAGCCGACAGGGCGGGACAAAGGTGGTGGCGGGAGGAGCACCCGGCAGGGCAGGGCCACGGCGGCAGCAGCGTTCGGTCGGCGGCCAGGGAGGGAGCCACGGTGGTGCTTCAAAGGCGAAGGGGGAGGAGTACGGGCGTCGTTGGCAGTGGCGGCACAGGGCGCGGGCACAGGGCCATCACGGCGGCGGATAGGCGGACCACGGTGGGGCAGGGCCATAGGGCGGGCGCGATGGCAGCAGACAGAGACTCCACGGGGCCACAGGGCGACGGAAGCAGCGGGCCAGCAGGGAGGTAGCACAGGGCGGCGCCGTCAGAGCACAGGGCGGCGTCCAGGGCGGAGGCCACGGGCGTCCTCAGCAACGGGGCTCCACGGGCCATAGACGATGCACGGTGGAACGCCAGGCGAGGGCGAGGCACCCCGTGACGTCGGCGGCGGCGGACAGGAGGACCACGGCGGGGCAGGGCCACAGGGCGGGCCCGATGGCGGCAGACAGGCGGGTACAGGGCGTCCTGGTGCAAGTAGGGTGCCGAGGTGGGGAGGCAGCAGGCGTCACGGCAGCTACCAGGCGGGGCAGCGTGGTGGAGAGGAGGCGCTCAGCAGAGAGGCCCAGAGGGGCACTTCAGAGGCGAATGGCGGGGCACCCCGTGACGTCGGCGGAGAGGAGGATGAAGATGGAGGGAGAGAAGGAGGAGAGGAGGAGGAGGAGGGAAAGGAGAGGAGATGGAGGGGGGAGTAGAAACGCAGGGAGGGGGATGGAGAGAGAGAGAGGTAGTTGGGGGGGAAGGAGTCGAGGAGAGAGAAGGGTGGGGGTGGGGGCGGTTGAAAGGGTTTTGGGGGGGGGGGGGGGGTGGTGGAAGGGTGTGGGGGGTGTCCAGGGGGTGTGGGTGGGAGCCATGGATGGAGGGGGGTGGAGAAGGGTGCCCATGGGGGGTGCCTAGGGGTGGAAATGGGTGGGGTGCCCATAGGGGGGAAGGGTAGGGGATAGGGGTGCCCATGGGGAAGAATGGGATAGGCGGACCATAAAAGAAAGGCGTATCCTCGTCCCGCGCCGGTAAAAAAATTTACCGTGACGGGATCGAAATAGCGCCGGGATGGCGGTATGGGGCACACAGACGCGACTGGCGCGTGTGGAGACATAGGAAATTAAAAATGGGTGCGTTTACACGCAGGACGAGTCGCGCGAAAACACGAAAAAAAAAATAAAAATGAATATCTCCCAATCCGATCATCAAAACGAAATGGTGTAAAAACAAAAAGTGGGCAGGATGGCAAGTGGAAGACAGGGGAAACATGCAACGGGGGTTCCGAGGGAAAAATAGGGCGTTCACGTGCAAAAAACGTAAAAACGGGTCCAAAAACGCAATTAAAAATTAATATCGGAAGATTCGTGCATCGGAATGAGGTGCAGGAAGAAGGAAAAATGTGCAAAAAGGCGTGTTCGACAATTCTATCACATCAAAACATAGTTTCGACTAAGATAAGGCGCGTTCACGTGGGAAAAACCCAAAAAAACAGACCCGAAAATGGAATCAGAAATTAATATTGAATGAACCGCTAGCCGGAATGATATGCAGTAAAAAGGAAAAATGTCCGCAGGAAGGGGGGTATAGGATGGTCATGTCAAAACGTAGTTCCGACGGAAGTAAGAGGGGTTCACATGCAAAAAACACCAAAAATACACCCGAAAACACATTGGAAAATTAATAATTAAAAATCCAAAAGGCGAAAGAGGGTGGAGGAAAAAGGAAAAAGGTGGGGGAAGACACGATGGACACGGCTGACAAATCATATTGGAATTTCGATGCAAATAGGGCAGGTTCACATGGAAAAATGTCAAAAAGACGTACGAAAAAGTCTTAAAAACCGCAAAATTAATATTGGACAAACCGTGCATCGGAATGACACGGAGTAAAAAGGAAAAATGTCAGGGAGAAAATGGTTGTCAGGGCTATGATGTCAGATCATGGTTCCGAAGCAAGCAGAGCGCCTTCACATGGAAAACCGGTGAATGGACGCAAAATGCTTCAAAAATTAATAACTCGAAAACCGTGCACCAGAACAGGGGTAGGTAAAAAGGAAAAATGGTCAGTTCAAAGGGAGGAACGAGTTTTTAAAGTTAGATTGGAAGTCAGCTGAACATAGGGTGCATTCACATAAAAACACAGCAAAATAAGGGAATTAAGGAGAACTGCAAGGGAACAGCCTCGAGGGTGGGTGGAAAATGAACGGGTGGATGGGAAGGGATCCCATCAAGGTAAAAGCAAGTCATGGCATAGAGGCATTAGCAGGTGGAGGCATATGTAGAGGGATATGCAATGTAGACGCGCAGGGACGTGTCCCCATACTTAAAACCTTAACGGATAGGGTGAACCGAGCAACAGGAACCTAGGACCACTAAACAGACCAACCACTAACCTCCCCACAGTTAAAACATGAATGTCACTGAGAAACAGAAGATGTAAGGTTAGAAAAACTTGGCCCATATTGTAGAGAATCAAGGTTGATTGTCGATGGCACGTCCTGTGTCGTTGTCGGCTGCCTGCAGGAGGTACCAAGATATCTTCATAGCACACGTCCTTCGTGGCAGGGACCATGCGGCAGCACCCAGGGAGGTAGCTGGTTGAAGGAATCGCAGGAAATTCATCGATGGCGAGGGATATTGTACTTAACTCACAATCACTCAAATGGAATGAAAGAATTATCACTCGCCCCATGACTAATATCACTCGAGGAATAATGATTGAAACCTATATCTCATACCCGGTTTAGAAATCGACAAGGGGATGGTGCAGAGGGAGTATGCCAGGGTGCACAGTTGATGGTGCATTAGTGCATCCAACCCGTCTGACATAAGTGCAAGGAGGAAGGCAAGGGAGCCTTACAATGCAGTGTATAGAACAGGGTGACGTGTCTTGTGCTGACGGTAGAGACCCATCCCGGGGGTGCATAGGGAAACAGGAACATACATGACTCCAAGTGTCATAACGTCCCTCAATCTCACCTCTCGGTAAATGATTGAAGAAACTCCAGTCACACTCAGCCCACCCTCTGTCTCACGCTTTGCTGATAGATACAGGAGGGCAACCATGTCCTGAAACCCATTGATGTAATCCTCAGGGTCACTTGTGCAAAGGTTATATGCCTTGTGCGCATTTGATGGTGCAACTGTGCATCCCGTCCTGTGCCGGCATACGGTGCGAGAAGGAAAGGCCAGGGAGCCTTATAGTGCAGTGCACAGAAACAAATCGTGCTTTGTGCATTGAGAGGCCCATCCCGTGCGTGCAACACTTCATTCACACTTCTCACCTCTCAGTTGATTTGAAGGAAAAAGACTGGTCACTCGCCCCTCCCTTTGTCTTACGCTCTGTTGATAGATATAGAGGGCAACCCATACCCACTTTCCCATCCGGTTAGGATGAAAGCTCACATCCCTCGATTGTTTGTCGATGAAGATCGTTGTGTCTATTGTTGAAGAGGCATACCCAGGGAGGTAGCCATCAAATCGAACGTTGGGTTAGATAGGAACATGGCGTCTGCTAGAGGACTGTCAAACACTCTGCAGAAAGGCACAAGACACTGTGTACCAAGGGAGGCAGCTTCAGAACTGGATCCTGGGGATGTCAAATGATGAATCCACTTTCTGGACTGCTGGGTATTGCCACCTTTTCCACAGCCAGCTTCTCACCCAAGGGTGTTTGCCACCTTTTCTTGGAGCGAGGCCTGTTATGACAGGGAATTGCTTCCTTTTCTCCCATAACAGTTTTTTTTTTCTTTTCTTTTTTTTCTTTTCTTTTTCTCCTACTCCCGAGGGTGTTTCCACCTTTTCTCGAAGAATAGATTGGCATGACAGGGACCTAAGTCCTTTTCTCCCATGACCGATATATATATATATATATATATATATATATATATCGAATTAAGCAAGGGAATGGTAGAAATACCATTTGTCAGAACCCACCTCGCCACTATCGCTGGTGGAAAATAGAGGATAAGAGATTAGGGCTGGAAGGTAGGGTTGAGGGGACAGAGGGCTGTAGAACGGCTATCAGAAGTAGCATCATAAGAGTGAGAGTGCCACGCCAACGAGGGAAAGGATCAGGTGACTGTGATTGTCAAGATCCCCAAGGAGGAAAGTACTTCTTTAGGCAATATCCATTGATCAGGAAGGGATCATCAGAGGCATCAACGGTTTGCACTTGGACAGAGCCATTAGGGTTGACGACAAGTACCTTATATGGGCCCATCCACCGCTGTTGGAGCTTGCCAGGAAACTTGCCAAATCGTGAATCATAGGCTAGGACCAAATCACCTTCCTTAAACTCCTTGTGCTTCATGAAGCTGTCATGGTAAGCCTTACGTCGAGCTTGCGTGGCTTCCATGCACTGTAGAGCCATCCTGCAAGTTTCATCCAAACATTCCATGTGCAAGAGATGGCGTTGCAGTGAATCATCGTCCCCCAAACGCTCTTTGATAGCCACTCTCAAAGAGGGCAATTCCAGTTCAACAGGGAAAACAACTTCTGTACCATACACCAGCTGGAAGGGTGTTTGCCCTATTGCTGCTTTATGGGAGGTTCTGTACGCCCAAAGGGCCTCTGTAAGTCGATCATCCCAATCACGACAATGTGTGGCAATTGTTCTTGTCAGAATCGAGCAGAGGATGCGATGGTGACTTCGACTTGGGCGTTGGCTCTGGGGTAATAAGGAGTGGACTTGTGATGGCAGATCTTATACAGCTCTGTCAACTCTTCCATGACTTTATTAATGAAATGAGTGCCTCTGTCACTTACCAGCTCTAAGGGACTGCCAAAAAGGGCGATGATATTCTCGTACATGAATAGGGCCACGTTGTTACCATCGTCCCGCTTTAGAGCTTTAGCTTCACACCACTTTGTGACATAATCCGTACATACCAAGATATATCTGTTCTGCTTCCTTCTGGTAGGAGGATCGATTGGACCTATGAAGTCGATGCCCCACTTCTCAAAAGGCTTCAAAGGAAGAATAGGTTGCAGTGGCATGGCACTTATCTTGGTAGGATTCCCCATCCTTTGACAAGCATGACATCGCTTGCAGTAATCATAAGCATCCTTGTGGAGGGTCGGCCACCAGTATCCTGCTAGCAGAGCCTTCTTGGCTGTGGCTTCTCCTGCAAAGTGGCCTCCACATGGCTCGTCATGGCAAGCCTTCAGAACAATCCCAATCTCATCTCCTGCAACATATCTTCTGAGCACTTCATCTTTACCTTTCTTGTACAGTGCACCACCTAACAAGGTGTAGGGGGCTCATTCTAACATAAGCTTCTTCCTTTCCCGACTAGAAATTCTAGGAGGGTACTATTGGGTTGCCAGTAGATTGGCAATGTCTGCATACCAGGGAGTTACAGTTTCGACTAGGAATAGAGAAGCATCAGGAAGGTCTGGATCATCCTACTCCTCGTCTGCAATTTGTGGGATACGCGACAGATGATCAGCCAGAATATGGGAACGACCAGGTTTGGCAATTACCTCAAAGTCGAACTCCTAAAATAGAAGGAGGCATCTCATCATTCATCCTTTCACATATGCTTTGTTCATCAGGAAGGACAGGGCCTCATGATCCACATAAAATTTAAAGTGGGTAGACAGGAGATAGTGGCGAAACTTTTCCAGGGCAAACACCATTGCCAAGCACTCAAGCTCTGTCACTGTATAGTTCCGTTCCCTATCAGTGCCTTTTCAGCTTGCATAATAGATGGGTTGATCCAGCTTCGAGGAACCCTTCTGGCAGAGAACTGCGCCTAAGCCTTCAATTGATGGATCAATGTGTACATGAAACTCTTTCGTCCAATCAGGAGGTTGCAGAATGGGTGCCTCAATCAGACACTACGTCAGAGTGTTGAAGGCTTTGTCACATTCTTCTGTCCAAATAAACTCTGCATCTTTCCTCAGAAGCTTGTGCAAGGAGGTTGCCTTTGTTGCAAAATGGGCTATGAACCTTCTGTAGTAACCCACGTGGCCTAGGAATCCCCTCAATTGTTTGAGATTGGTGGGTGCTGTCAGAGCTGCGATCTTTTCGATCTTTGCAAGCTCTGTTGATATCCCTTGTGCATAGACAATGTGGCCCAATAGAACTCCAGAAGAGATCCCAAAGATGCATTTATCGGGGTTGAGGGAAATCCCATACTCCCGGCATCAATCAAAGCATTGTTCCAAATGTCCCCAGTGTTCCCGGATCAAACTATAGACACAGAAGTCATCCAAATATACCTCAATAAAGTCGTGCAGATGATTTTGGAATGCGGCCATCATGACTCGCTGGAAAGTAGCAGGGGCATTGCAGAGCCCAAACGGCATCACTCGTTAAGCGTAGGTCCCCCATTCTATGGTGAAGGTTGTTTTGGATTGATCCTCTTCTGCTATCTGCACTTGGTTATATCCCCACTGAACCCATCCAGAAGGGAATAAAGCTCATGTCCTGCCACTGTGTCCAACAGTTGGTATGTGAAAGGAATCGGGAAGTGATCCTTCTTTGTCTTGGAATTCAACTTGCGGAAATCCACACATATACGAAGCTTGCCATTCTTCTTGGGTACAACCACAATGGGTGAAACCCATTCACTATTTGCCACTGGATAGATGAACTCGGCTTCCAGAAGCTTCAGCAGCTCTGCTTTCACCAATGTCGAATAATTCGGGTTCATTCGCCTCTGTCGTTGCTGTATTGGCTTGGCATCAGGCTCCAAGTCAATATGATGCTGACATATTGCGGGATCAATCCCCTTTAGGTCTTTGTAGGACCATGCAAACACGTCCAAATTCTCTTTCAACAAGTTGTACAAGGTTGACAACTCCTCTTCTGGTAGGCTGCTACCCACCTTCAAATGGCGTTCAGTGCCATCTACATCCACAAAATTTAACTGCCTTTCACCTTCTACTTCACGGATGAAGGTCCCACGGACTGCTTCTGGGTACAGATCCGACTCCTTCAAGGGAGTGGTGTCCTCTTCTGATGTCCCACTAGAACCAACTTCTTCTTTTGGTGGAGACTTAGGTTGCTCCTTGAGATGTTGGAATGGGATTAGAGCCATTTCGGGTTTGGTTTCACGATTAGTTACCTCTTGGCTTGAAGACTCATCTTCTGATGACACGTCCAGGAACATCACATAACAGGGACCCTCTGATTCCTGTTGGAATCGTGAGACTGGTGCTTGTTGGCACGGTGCATCATCATCATCTTTCTTTGGCAAGGATGGTTGCGGATGGCAAGAGCCACTACTGAAAGACGGCTTGGTCTTCTTTAACCATTTCTTATAAAGATTTTGCATATGAGAAGATCCATTTACCAGACCAAATGGTACCATCTCCATTCTGTCCCACAACATGAGCTTGTCTGCTTCTGATGCTTCTGGAACTTCTTCTTAATATGTATCCTCTTCGGGTGGGATAGACTCTTCCGGCTCGCTTTCATAACCTTCTTCTTCAATATCATCTCCATCCTCTTCTATCTCTGTCTCTGTCTCTCTCTCTGGCTCTGGCTTTGTCTCTATCTCTGGCTTTGGCTCTGTAGGAGCTCTGTAAGAGAAGAACATGTTCTCTGCTTCATCTTCTGCCTCTGTCTCTGGCTCTGCTATGGCCATGTAACAGGGAGAGCAGTACATCCATGCTTCTATCTCACTGTCAGAAGTGATTTCAGAAATCATTCCTAATTCAGGCAGGAAGTATTCACCCATTGATAATGGCTTTGCATCTTTTGGGAGTCGGCTTACAGTATCCACTATTAAGGAATGTGCCAGTATTTTCTTGGGAAGGATATGTTTGACAACATCTTCGTCTGCTGATGTTCCATCTGTAGCCTCATTAGAGGAGTCAGAAGATAATTCCAAGGAGGTGGATCCATGTCCGTTTTGAGCACCATATAGCTTCAACAACACTTTATTGGGTCCTCTACCCAAGATCAAGGTTCCTTTGAACCAATCCGTCCTTGCTCTAGCTTCAAAAAGCCATGGTCTGCCTAGTAACAGACAGTAGGATGTACCATAAGCGTTTGGCTTCACCACCAGATAGGTTAGCCAATAATCTTTTCCAGCCACTGTAGTCTTCACATATGGGAGAATTCCCAAAGGCTTGATTCTGCTTTGATATGCTAGTCTAATGAGCCATTGGGTGGGTTGCACACCTTGTAGGCCTATATCATTCATTGTCACATCAGTCATAATGTTCACTGATGAGCCACCATCAATCAGTGCATTTGCAATGAAGTAGCCTTCTATCCACACGCTAGTCTCTGGGGTACCCGGATCTAGGAAGGCGTTATCCACGTCCACTTCTTTGACAAGCTCTGGAGCTTTGTTGGACTTTGTTGCTGTTGAGGGAGAAATCCTTAAGCCATGTCTTCTTGTCAGTATACCTTTGAACCTTTTTCGGCAACTGGGAGACAACATCAATAATTGTCGGAATGTGAGGTTTGGTTTAAAGGTATCTAGATCTCTGACCAGATCGTATTCCTTAATAGGATCCACTAGCTTCTCTAACCGGTTAGGGAATGGGGCAACACCCATTTTCATTTTCATTTTTTCTTCCAACAGGGGCATCATGGGGACTTCTTCTGCCACTTGTGGCACCTCCTCCTCTTCTATCTCCTGGACCTCTGGTCGTGTCTCTGGAATTGTCTTTGTGACTCTTTGTGACACTGTAGTACTATGTACGGCACTGTAAGGCTCTGTTCTATTCTGTTCTTCTGGTGGAAGATTGAACTTCATTGTTCTGGTAGGAGGATTATTTTCTTTCTCGATAGGTGGTTCCTTCTTCTTTGCACGCGTGATGGCAACAACTTCCAATTCCACTAAATTGGAGGTAGGCTCTTGGGCCTTGGTCGGACTATCAGTAGCACTGTTTTTCATTGGGGCTGGGCTTGGACAGTCTTTTGCAATGTGGTCTTCTCCTTTGCATTGACTACATAAGGGCTTGTAATCCACTGACCTTCTGGGATTTGGACAATTTGGTGAAATGTGTCCCTTTTCTCCGCATCTGTAACACTCCACTTCTGATCTCTGACCACCGCTAGACTGTCTTCCTCTATAACTTTGAGAGGGAAACCTCCTTGGACCGAAATTAGGACCAAACTCTCTAGGCTTGGGTCCAATATCCTGTGTTGTCATTTTAGATTCCAACAAGTTGAATCTTGCGTCTTCTTCCTTTCTTCGCCTATCATGCATCTTCTTCAGAGAACAAATATCCTCTATATGGTTCTTCCGCAAATAGTAGGAACAGAAGGCTCCAGGAATGGTTGGTTTTCGTGTACATTCAGTGGCTAAATGGCCTGCTTGATGACACTTACCACACCAAGTATTTGACCGGATCACATCTCTTCCTGCTCCTGCCACATTGGATATGCTGGCGGTATTCACTTTCAGCATCTATAGCTGCTCTGTAATCACATCCATCAACTCCTTTTTGATATTTGCAACTAAGTTGGATAAGTAATCCTTCAAGCTTTCTCCTCCTAAGGTACTGGCAATAGGGTTTTGAGCAGTCTCTGTAATCACTGCATAAACAGGTTGGGCTGGTGTAGAGGGGTCTCTGTTCTGATTCTGATTCAGAGCTCCTGTTTGAACTGTTGGTTGTTGGCTCCAGTTGGTAGGGTTCCATTGTTGCTGCTGATTTGGCATTAGTGAAATTGGTTGGGACCATTATTGTTGTGGTTGAACCATCATTTGAGGCATTGATTGTGGCCACTGTGGATCTGGTGCACTGTACTGTGATACTGGGGGCATCTGTGGGTAGGGGTAGGGGAGTGTTCCTGGGACTGCATTTGGTGGATACATCATTCCTAGCATCAGAGGAGGTAGGACTCCTCTTCCTGGATTCATCTCCAATCTAGCTTCCACTTCATCGTACAGTCTTACACCTTCAGTTGGAGCTTGCAGTGTGATTGGTCTTTGCAGCTTCACAAACTTACGGACTTCTGGTTGTAATCCTCTGAGAAACACCCCTTTCTGAATGCCATCATCTAGATTATGGTTAGTCCATCTCTTCAAGATGGATTCCATTCATGAGACAAAGACTTTGGAGAGCCAAGCCAAGATCCGGACCTGCAACCATCCAGGCCACATTTCATCACGTTGCCCAGAGAAGGAATGGGCTAACAAGGACAAAGCGGATCTCCGATGCACAAAATGTGGGATCACTCACATGTTTCCTGATTGTCCTAGGCAGAAACCATCAGCTAGCTTTGCCAACGTACCATCAGTACCTCTGGGGTTGTTTGGAGTGGAAACCTTTGATAGTGAGGACACACCTATCCCACTACAGGTTATGATGGGAGCTCAAACAAGGCAGGTAGGTATCTCCTTGCCTAGACCAAGTAACCTTGACACAGCCTCAATAGCAAAGAAAAGCCGAAGGAGAAGGAAAAAGAGAACAGACGTGAAGATAACCCTTAAAACCGAGGAAGCCATGACGTTAGTGATAGGAAAAAAATTCACGGATGCAGAGGCAGAGACCTCAGCCCCGAAGACAGCTAAGCTAGGGAGTTCCAAGGTAGAGGAATATCCCCATCCCAAATGGCAACTCGAAGCTATAGCCAAAGTCAAGGAGTGGGTCAAGGACGCCCAGGAGCACCTCAAGGATATTGAACCCGTACTAGAAGATCCAATGGATGATTTTTCCAGCGTGAGCACACCATTCTCACCCACAAAACCACAAACTAAAAGTCTATCCTTACCACAGGGGGCAACTTAGCAGCAGCAAGGCCAAAGGGGGACTTACCCTGGCAGACAGAATGCATGGCCCATGAGCGCTAGCCTTAGGGGAAGACAAGAGCCTAGTAGTCTCCTTGCAATCTTGCTGTCCACCCCAGTAACTCTAAGCGTAGAAGACCTGCTTAGATAGAATCCTTCTTTATGACAGGAGTTAAAAGATTTGGTGGAGGGACATACAAGACTTACGGGTGCCGATCAGCAAGATCATGATGCAGTTATGCAAATCCCAAGTCTAGCTCTACACTCAACTCCTAAGTCATTGCACATCAATGCTTTTTAAGAAGGCATTGAAATGCATGCAGTCCTACTTGTTCTAGCCTTAGGAGATATGACGCGGAAAGGAATTGTAGACACAGGCACCGGTGTTAGCGTACTGAGCCATGAAGTTTTAGGGGCTTGGGAAAACCCTCCTATAGAGACTGCCAGGTCCAATGTCACGTTAGCAAATGGAATGAAGGTAAGGCCATTCGGAGTCTTAAAGAACTGGCCAGTAAAGATTGCAGGTGTGTAGTTTTCCGTGAACTTCATTGTCATGAAGGGAGTGGACTACGACATACTGCTAGGCCGACCTTGGATGAGAAACGCTCGAGTCATTGAAGATTGGGAGAATGGTTTGATCTTCCCAGGGAGCAGAACTGAAGTAGTAAGGGAGAGATGGACACTTGGAAAACGACCCCCGTTGACCTAAATGCCATCTCAGCCATGCTGAAAGGTGATACTCAAACGACCAAACCCTATGGATCACTCACTAAATATATTCCCTGCCCTGAGGATGAGCGGGATTGGATGCACGTCTTGGCAACCATTGACCTACCATTCTCAGATGAGAAAGAACTATATTGGTAGGCAGCTAAAGCTGCAACCATGCCAATAGAAGAGCCAACTGTGCCACTCTGCATGATGGCAGGTAGCTCACTCAACCCAAGGAAACCTGTCTCGTTTCATATCCCCAGCAATAAGATAGAGCTTCAAACCACATATTAGGGAATTTGGGAATTTTCATTGAGTTTGGGAATTCCCAAAATGATTAATATTTGGCCACATGGTCAAATATCATCCTCTTAAATGAGAGCAAAATTTTTCCTAAATACTATATATGTAATCCTCTCAAGTTCAATTTTCAAATATGAGGTTCAAATTTTGCCTCATGGTCAAATATTTACTCCTTATTTGAAAGTGGAACTTGGGAGATTCCCAAATTCTCTAATATGCTATTTTCAGGAAATTGTAAAGTATCTGACAGACACATTGAAGGGAAACTTGGCTCTGCCAACCTAAAGCCTCTACATGATATGTTGACTAAGCTAGAATGGAAATGGACCAAAGTCCACGATCTAAATTTGTTATACAATTGGGCTTTAGTTACTGATGACAAGGAGACTAAAGAGGAAAGCTTAGGCGATGATAAATGGTCTGAAGAGCAAGACTCTGACGACGAGGAATATGAGGATTGTCGCTCTACAAGAGATGAAAGTGAGGAAGAGATAGATACAGTAGAGTATGACACATAAGGGAAAACGATAGAACAAATCAAGGCAGACTCGAGACCCAGGAAGGAAAAGACGAATTGGAGTGAAAAAGGAGTCATGCGGATGGAGTGCGATAGATCCTGGCTAGAACACATAGGAGGCGTGGATTACGAGCAAGCCGAAGTAGCACAACCATGGGTGATCCCAGTGCTCAAGATGGATGCACCTATACTGAACTAGGACCCCCTGGGGAAACTCCTTCCTCGAGCGAGGGATGCGAGTTTAACTCGGAGTCGGAAGTCAACACTAAGAGTGATCCCGAGATACCCCAACCCTCTAAGGTCAAACGTACAAAAGGGGACTTGCCAGTCCACCTAAGGCGCACGAGATTAAAGGAGGAGGCCAAGACGCGAGCGAAGGACTTAGAGCAGAGAGCCAAAAGAAACCGCAGGATCTACCCAAACGGTTTACAAAATTCAAAAAGGGTGACAGAGTAGTGATTCTGCTAGGTGCGAAGAGGCAGGGCCAAACTAGTGAATCGATTGAAGGACCCGCCAAAGTCAAGGAAGTCAACTTGACTGGGGAGGGCAAAAAGCCAAGACTTGTATTCATTGCAGACGATTTGACCGAGGATGAGGAGGCCAAACTTGTTGCAGTCTTGCAAGAGTATATTGATGTATTTGCCTGGACATTGGAAGAACTTAAAGGGGTCGACCCTAGGTTTGTGACTCATAATATCCCAATGGTCCCTAATGTAGTGCCAACAAAGCAACGACATTACCCCATGAATTCCAAACACGCCCATGTAGTAAAAGAGGAGATTGATAAGCTCATGAAGGTGGGATTCATATATGAGATTGAGCACACGGACTGGGTATCACCGATTGTGATCATGATGAAGAAGAACGGAAAAATCCGAGTGTGTGTTAACTACAATGGAGCCCCAAGAGGAACACCAAGGAAAAGGGAATTCTCTTGCAAGAAAATCTATCTTGTAACATCAACAAGCTTTTTTATTAGGGTTTATATGATCACAATGAAGAAAAGAACACCAGGCACAACAAATCTTCATGTAGCATCATGTAGATCTCCCACAGATTTGATAGAATCAACCATATTCTTCAATATCTTCACAAATTCCATCAAT
The DNA here is from genome assembly GCF_053477565.2 of Lygodium microphyllum. Taxonomy (NCBI): domain Eukaryota; kingdom Viridiplantae; phylum Streptophyta; class Polypodiopsida; order Schizaeales; family Lygodiaceae; genus Lygodium; species Lygodium microphyllum. Next base: position 3,836,037 of record NC_141161.1, on the reverse strand, counting down.
AGAACAAAGAAAGCAAAGGAATACACCATCTTTGAATGGAAATACATCACATAGTATTCATCTTCAATATCTTCATAGTCTTCTCTCTCAATCTCTCATATACAATCACTCTGTTTTAGTAGATTTGGCTATCTCTGACTCTCTCTCTCTCTCTCTCCATCAATAATACATCATATCCTCACTACAATCTCTCATAATCACTCACAATAATCCTTCTTAGGTCGTGGATACCCCTCCCAAGAGGTATGTCTGATATGAAGAGGCACCAGAGCCACTACAGTGTCCTTTCATAGCTCACCACTGTCACTTCACTCCAGTCTTTACTTGAGTCTTCAGCAGCTACTTCTTTCACTTCTTTTAGCTCTTTTGTACTTGTATTCACTTCTTTCCAAGGCTAGAAAACTTTCCCAAGCTACACTCTCATCCATCAGAGCACATACAGAAGCATACAGAAGGTCTACAGAAGCTCATTAGAAGCTCATCAGAGAGTTACAGAAGGTCAACAAAAAGCATCAGAACCACATAACTCATACCAAAACCATTCCAAACCATCAAAAAACACTCAATAAGCTTTCAAACAATCTTAAACCGTATCAATCAATACTCCATCCCTCCTTTTAGAGAGAAAACAGAACAAAACAGAAGCTCATCAGAACCAATCAGGACCAATCAGAACATATCAAAACATCACATCTCTACTAATAAACATCATGAGCTTAACCATTCCAACCTATCCAAAACACTTTCAAAACACTTCCAAACCAATCAATCATCTCATAAAATCAACCATTCAGCTCTCAAAAACAACAAAAATCAGCCAAAAAATAGATAATTTCAACACTCAACATACAAGAAAGTTAATGCCGCTACGAAGAGGGATAACTACCCTTTACCATACACCGAGCACATGCTTGAGAGGGTAGCAAGTAAAGAGGCCTATAGTTTTCTGGACGGCTTCTCGGGCTACAATCAAGTGCAAGTGCACCCCGATGACAGGCACAAGACTGTCTTCACCATGGCATGGGGTGTATTCGCCTACATTGGCATGCCCTTTGGGCTAATAAATGCGCCTGCGACTTTCCAATTCTTAATGTGCACTATCTTCAAAGATATGCTTAGGCCGGAACTAGAGGTGTTTGTAGACAACTTATGTGTACACTCTAGTTGGGCCGAACACTTAGAGAAATTGAGAGCTATCTTTGAACGGTGTCGGTTATACAACCTCTCGTTGAACCCCTTGAAGTGCCAGTTCTGGGTTAAACATGGATGTATCCTAGGGCACGTGGTGTCAAAGAACGGCATCGCCACAGACTTTTCAAAAGTCAGAGTCATTGTTGACCTTCCACCACCCAATAACTACAAGGGAGTTCAGTGTTTCTTAGGACATACTGGATACTATCGCAGCTTTGTACTAAATTATGCACTGATTGCTAGACCATTGTATAAGCTATTGATTGTGTTCGAGTGGACTGAGGAATTCCAACGTGCATATGAAGAGTTGAAGAAGGCTCTTACCACTGCACCAATCTTACGAGCCCCAGACTGGAACATAACGTTTCATGTGCACATAGACGCCTCTAAGTTTTCTATTGGGGCCGTGCTATGCTAGCCTGGTGAACATAACTTAGACTATCTAGTGAGTTTTGCCAGCAGGCAGCTCACAGAGACCGAGATGAATTATTCCACCATAGAAAGGGAGGGGTTGGCCATGGTATTTGCTGTAAAGAAATTTAGACATTATCTGTTGGCCACTCCCTTTGTCTTCTTTATTGACTATCAAGCCTTGCTCTATCTTGTGAACAAGCCTTGCGCTGCAGGACACATAGCTAGATGGTTACTTCTCCTATTGGAATTTGACTTCTCTATGGTTGTACATAAAGGAAAGCAGCATTACATGGCTGACCATATGTCCTGCATACCCATAGGAGAAGCCGCTGGACAAGGCATACCTGACGATTTACCGGATGCTCATCTCTTTAACCTGTCTAGTGAGAGAGAATTGTTTAAAGCTGATTTGACGCCTTATTGGGCTGATAATGTAGTTCACGTGCTAGAGAACGGATTACCTGAGAGACCAATTGAGAAGGCCAAGCTGAGGAGACTTATTTTGAAAATCCAACCATACCAATTAATAGCCGGGCAACTCTATAGGTTAGGACAAGACGGTTTGATGAGCAGATGTGTGTGTGAGCACGAGATGCACGATGCATTGAAAGAAGCACATGGTGGAATCACTGGAGGACACTTTAGCGGGGATACAACAACCTGAAAGGTGCTGCAATCCCAACTATGGTGGCCCACCCTATTCTGTGATGCTACTAAATTTGTGAAGCACTGCGACGAATTCCAAAGAACCAAGGTGCCCGTGTGCAAAGGTAAAATGAAGTTGACCCCTGTCATAGCCCGACAACCCTTTGAAAAATGGGGCATCAACTTCATTGGACCTATCAGTCCCACGTCACAATACTCTCGGGCTCGCTACATCATAGTGGCAAGTGATTACCTAACGAGGTGGGCAGAGGCAAGAGCTACAAGGAAGAATGACGCTAGAACCACTGCAAAGTTCCTGTGGGAGCAGGTCATTTCACGGTTTGGGTGTTCAATAGAATTAGTCAATGATCAGGGCACACACTTCATTAATGAGGTGACATCGCATATGCTCTTTACTTTTCTAATCATTCACATAAAATCCTCGCCCTATTACCCTCAAGCTAACGGATAAGCAGAATCCACCAATAAAATCCTAGTCAATGTACTCACAAAAGTTGTATCTACATCTCGGAGTGACTTGGACAACAAGTTAATGCTGGCCTTGTGGGCCTATCGTACGGCTTATAAAATGGTTATAGGCCAGACGCCCTTTAGGCTGACTTATGGAACGGAGGCCATTCTGCCCCTAGAGTTTTTTGTCCCTAGCTTAAGGATAGCAATGCAGGAGCGCTGGGAGGGAAGAGATGCTTGGACAAATCGCTTGGTAGAGCTAGAACGTCTCACCGAAACCCGGCTCTTGGCCACCCATGCGCTAATTTGTGAGAAAGCACGGAGGAAAATGTGGTTTGACAAGCATGTCAAACAATGCGACTTTGATTAGGGGGATCTCGTTCTACTATACTCCGTGAAGGGTCACAAACAGAAAATGAAATTCCGTGGATTGGGACCTTTTCGAGTACGTGCAATTAGTCGAACGGGAAACGTTGAATTAGAAACGCTCGAAGGCGAAGGAATCAGCTTTTTCAATGGCAGCCACATAAAAAAATACTATCCTCCTTCCCACCCGTTGCATGAGCCACCTATGTTGGAAGCCCCTGTCAACGTCTGTGTGGCTACTATTACGGAAATAACAAATCAAGATGAAGAGGCAATGGCACCCGCCTACTTACGAATCACCGTCACTGCGGAAAGACCTATTCTTTTGATGCTTTGATTGACAACGGTGCCGATTACAATATCTTGATGCATGACCATTGGACAGGCATTGGTCAACCTAAACTGTAGCCCACCAACGCCAAACTCACCCCATTTGGGGGCAATGCTTACATGCTCTTAGGGAAGTGCAAAGTGGTCATTTCTATTGAGACTGACCGTATACCCGCTTTCTTTCATGTCTAGATCACATCCATCTTGCTATAGGAAATGTGCGCATAGTGACGACTTTCAGTAAGGGTTGTTCTGACCCTTTCAACATTGTGAAGCCACCGGTAGAAATCACTACGACTGCACTTACGCTCAAGTCTACACAGAAGGACACTAAGGTCTCATGCCAAGCTCTAGACCCTAGACCCAAACCCACCAAGAGTGCTCACAAGGCCAAGGAGTCTAAGCTTATATGGGTGCCAAAGCGGCAAAGACCACCTCTGGGTAACCACCCAAACGTGCTGCTAAACACCAAAACAATCAGTTCACGGCCTAAGAGGCAATTTGGATGCTATCAACGTAGGCACACAACCACGCCGCGATGGATCCCCAAAGATCTCTTGCGAGCGCAAGGCTACTATGAAGGCAACCCCTGGATTTGGGTGCCTAAGAATGGCAAGTCTAAAGGCTCATCTCCAAGCAACCTCACTCCAGTGAGAGAGGCTTGCAAACATAGCACCCGGGCCATAGTTAGCAAACCACTGCCGACTGTGACTAATAAGGCCCAGCTAATTTATTGACCAAAGCAATCGCTAAAAGCCTCAAGCTTACCTCACTCAAAAGAGTTGAATACTTCTGTTGACTGTGCACTCAGAACCGAGCACAACTTCCATGCCACCAGAGCTTCCTACAGCACTTCAAAGTGCTTCGGAGTGCAAAGCCACACCCATGACACCAGCAATGGAGTCATTATTGTCCAGTTCAATTGCACCATCACCACCAACAGGTCTTAGGCCTTCCTATGCGGTATGATCTTTCCTTTCCTTGGCTAAAGACCTTACTGAAACTTCGGGAGATGACCTTATGACCTGCATTAAGGTGTTAGACCACACTTTCACCACATTTGCTAGGAGTTATGAGCGGTTGGACCTAGGTCTTCTTAATGAACCACTTGCTTTCGAACAAGAATTACATGAGCTCACGCAACTTGCAAGCTCAACTTCCTCGTTCTTATAGTAGTGGTTCACTTTGCGGACCCAATGGGAAAAGAAAGGCTGTCGTATCATGACAAATGCTGAACAAAGGAGGGCAATCAAGACCATTGAGTACGATCCTACTTATGTGGTACCTCTTTCATTTAGAGTTTTGGCCATTACCCGGAACCAACACTTAGATGACCAGGTCCTAGCCCATCCTTACATTGACCAATTCCTTTCAAAAGAAGAACTGCACGTAGCAAGCCGCCTTAATACTGGAGATATTTTTCACGATGTCTAGACCTATATCTCCTAAGTTTCTGTACAACCCTGTGAACTTGATCGCCACACTCAACTTGAGTACAACCCTGCATTTTATGAGTGGTTGTTGGTCGGAACACCCCATCACAATCACCTTTGATATCCTCACCACTGTTCAATCCTAGGAAGGATTTTCATCTTTCCGAGGGGGAGGAATAAGGCTAAGAAGGCATAAATAATTGTTGAAAGGTTAAACTCAATTATCAAAAAAATAAAAAAAATAAAAAAAAATAAAAATAAAATAAAAAAAATAATAATAAAAAAATTAGTTAGTAAAAAATTTCAAGTTCTTTGCATTCCTGTTTTGCGTATTTTTCATGCTTAGCTTCATTTAGCCATGTTTTCCTTTTCCACTTGTGATTAATGAAAAGTATTTTTGCTGGGCGGGAACCCAAGATGGCTCATCAAGATCGCACTCATAAGCTTCCCTTCACGGAAGAAGAAAAGCAAAAATATATGCTGAGTTTGCAAATTCAAGCTTACGGACGGTTGAATTTCCGAATTGTCCACAACCTATCCAGGGTCGTGGAAACAGAGAAAGCAGCTAAGCAGGTCATAGAAAAGTGCAATATGGCCAAGTATGTGGAGAAGGCAGAGCAAAATGTGGATCATGCAAGGTGTGTCGAGTTTTTATGAACTTTCGACTCTACCTCCAAGAGTGCCACGGTGACTGTGGGAAGGGGGGATGCTACCAAGCAAGTCAGGGTACCCTTAAGCAAGGAACTAGTAGAAAAGACACTGGGCCTGGAATCAAGGGCCGTAAAGAGACCAAAAAGGGATGTCTTCGCCATGCTAAAAATGGACAGCGGCCAGGTGCTATCCAACAACGGAGTCAAGATCTAGGACATCCCTAATGACGAAATCTGCATGCGTGCTAAAGTCATGCATACCCTCTTCTCCAACCATCGATACATTGCCTATATGGGCAGAATAAATGTGCCTGTGCTCGAAAGCCTCGCGGCCAATGCACCAGAAGAGATCGACTGGAATGATTATATAAGACACACAATCGAGAAGGCTGCCGTAGCGCTTGATCTGGGAAGCCAACCTGCTCGAGGTGAATCCCCAGCAGCAAAAGACAAGAAGAAGGCCGCCTCCAAAGCATCATTCATTGGATATGGAGGTATACTAACCGCCCTAATTGAAGAAGCAGTAAAGGAGGTAGGAGCAGCAGAGCAGAAGCAGGAGAGACCGCCACCCTCACCACACAACGAAGAATCCTCTGGATCTGATGAGGAAATAGAAACTGGTGAGAGTAGTGATGAAGAAGAAAAGCAAGAAGAACAGTGCCAGCAGCAGCAAAGAGAGCAGTGCACTAAGCGCTTCCAACAGCAAAGGGAAGAAAAAAAGAGGAAGAAAGAGAAAGAAGAACGAAACAAAGAGCCCAGGAAACAAAGAGGAAAACGAAAGAAAAAGAGGATGCACAGAGAGTGGAAGAGAAGTCTAGAAAGGCAGAAGAGGAGAGGAAAAGAAGGGCTGAGGAGGAGGAAGAAGCCTTGAGGAAGAAGGAACAAGAAGATATAGAACTTGCAACTCACCTATCTGTGGAACAACATCAACGACAAAGAAAGCAAACCCCGCCCCAGGAGGATGAGAATCCGGACACGAGCTTGAATGTGCCAGATCCCATCTCGCCGCCGATCACAGAGGGCAAGGGCAAGGAGGCCATCACGCCTGTCCATACCAGTTTTGTGCCAACTAGCCCTACTGCTTCTGTAATAACCATCCCCGCCCCCGGGAACTTCGCCAAAGGTCGATGAGAGCAATATGGTCACATGGCTGCAGTTCCTGGTGGAAAGGGAGTTAGCAAGAGAAGCTAGCGTAGCCACCCTAGTGTCATGAGTGAAGAGGGTAGCCACGGCTGATCTGGAGCCAAGCCCAGAGCTTAAAAGACAGAAAACAGAAGCTACTACCACTGCCGCCACCATGTCCCATCCCCCACCGCCAGCAGGCCAGAACGATGAGTACGTTAAAGAGCTGCTCTCGTAGCTAGAAAATGCCAAGGAAGGAAAGAGAATTGCCATGGAAGAGTTGGCAACAGAGGGAGAATCAAGAGCCACTCTCCACCTGGGACTAAACAGATAATAGAGTACCAAAAGGAGATTGCTGTGCTAAAGGAGGAAGCCAGCAATAGAGATGCAGAAGAAGCAAAAACCCTAAAGGAACATGATGCTGCCTAGGAGGGAAGAAGAAAAATCCTAATGGATCGCCTCAACAGAGAGAGGGAGACCTTTGCTCACTTGCGGCGCAAGAACGACCAGCTCACTGCAGTCAACCAGGAGGCACAAAACTAGCTTGAGAAGATCAAACAGGAGATTGCAGAGCTAGAAAAGCTAAGAGAAGAGTAGGTGCAAAGAAGGTAGGTGCAACTAGATCAGCTCAGTGCGTAGATCGCCAATGAAGACCAGGAGCAGTCCCGCCTACACTGCGAGCTCGAAGACCAAGAGCAACGACTCATGGCTATTAAGACACATGCAAAACTCAAGGGTAACATGAAATGAGATTTTGAAGTCTACTAAATTATAGTTGGTGACAAAGTTGAAAAATTGGCATCACTAGTTTAAATAAATCACGGGGTAGTTCAAAGTCTAGTTGGTACCCTAGTGTCTCTTCTTCCAATTTTGACACCTCATATGTATAATATATGTGGTTGATAATTACATTTTGGCCACCCTTTCTATGTGATATATAACAAGACATTATTGTTCCAAGATTATAAATTGTTCAATTGTGCAATCTCCTTACATAGGCATAGTATAGTTGCTTGGGGAGGGCACTATATGTATATCCTTTACATCACGTGTGTTCAAGGCATATTTATAAATATCCTTATCTATGAATGTTTCTTGAATAATACATAACCCTTCTCTATTCAACTTGTAAATAACCCCTTTATATTACACCCTTCTGTATGTAAAAAATGTATACAAATGGTACTTTAGAAATACCTTATTTTTAACCCATGTGATGCACACATATATTTATGAGTTACCTCCCCGAGTATAGTTGGTACTTCCAGTACTATGGGGCTATAGAAGACCCTTTATGAGGGTGCTCTTCCATGTTACTCTTATTCCTCCCTCTTATCAATCTTCTTCTCACCCTTCCTAAACTTTCCCATTATTCGTACATTCTTGGTGGTAAAGTACTATGTGTAGTTTTTGAGTGCAAAAGAATTCAATCTTGTTTCTATGTAGATGTGATGCTATAGTTTTCTTATGAATACATTATATGTAAAAAAGTTTTGATTTTTCTACAATAAGGCCTAAATTTCAATCACATATCCTACTCTTCTCTAAAATAATTTATCTCCTTCAAAGTCATAGACATGCTAGGTTAATGTTATCATGTTTAAAAGAAGCATGCCTCTGTTTAGCTACAACCACATTCAAAATTAAACTTGTTAATGTTCTAGATATCAGTAATAAGGGTCTCAAAAATTGATCTGGTGTTACATGCTCAATAAATAACACATGGCATTTTGTCTCCCTCTACCCACAACATGCACACTTACAAATCCATGATAAACCAAGTTATAGAAACTACTTTTGGATCTCTTTATCATATGGAATGTCACACACACACACACACACACACACACACACACACACACACACACACACACACACACACACACACACACACACACACACACACACACACACACACACACAAACACACACACACACACACACAAATTATTTGGATAAGGCCTAACATGAAAACCAACACATCATTCTTTGTTGGAGGGTGCATAGGGTGTACTTGCAGGTCTTTTTGTGCTTATATCCTTACACACTTGAAGATAAGTTAAATGGTGATATTCCTTATACACCTCCTATGGCTAGGTGCTTTAATAGGGTACGACAAATGGATAGTAAAATATTGGTTACTTATTCTATTGTCTTACCTATATGTATGAGCACACAAAGCTAGATTGGTTACCCACTAAATGACACATGCTAGGCCATTGGGGAGAGTGTTGTTGTACACTTTCAAAACTTGACATAGATATGGGAATAATTGTTGAGATATCGAGCTCCACTCGTGATATGCTAGGGTGGCCGTTGTGCATTTATGTCACCGACTTGTTAGTTGCAGATGCGGTTGGTACACCGCCCATGAATAATAGCTAGATGATAGCTATCCTTATCTACTCTAGTTCGTGGTTCAGTTAGTATGCCACCTTAGTTAGTTGAGTTTGGTTTGAGACCCATATATAGCGTTCTTCTATTTCTTTGTAAGAGAGTTCTTTTGGCTTACACAACTAAGAAGAGGAAAACTGTTTTCAGCCTCACCTGTGTGTGTATTCTCCCATTGTGCAAGCAAAAAAGCTACAAGTGAGACTCCTTCCTTCTCTCCCACAATCTTGACATGGTATCAGAGCCTTGTTCATGGTAAGAGATCAAGAAAGCAAACCAAGTTTGCAGTGTTCTGGTAAGAGGACCAGTGTTGCTTTTATTTTTCTGTTTTAGGAGCAAGTCTCTGCAGGTAGCACAGCCGGAAAGTGCAAGAGTGCATTGTCTCAGATTGAGACGCCCTTCGCGGTGTAGCAAGAGGGCAGTATATGCTGCGGGCAAGGACTTTAGCCCTTGGTTGCTCTGTTTTTTTGATTTGAGGCCATTTCGGGGTCTGTTTTGGAGGCGGAAGTTTTCTACACGCACTCAGGAAAAGGCCCTATTCTATGCTGTGCGACCACTGTTCTATAGGTCGGTGAAAAGTTACTGTAGAAATTGCATCATATGCCTGTGCACAGAGACATTGGGAGTTACAGAATCATCCTTGTTGCCTGTTGATGCAAAATCGTCACTAGGAAGTGACTGTGTGGTCAAATACCACTTTTGTCAGTTTTGCAAATTTGCCCTTGTGAGGCTGAAGCTGTGTTCTTTGCAGTGACATAATTTTTTGCAGTGTTCTGTAATGGCGTCTGATTCTCTTTCACAGATTGTCACTGAAAAGCTTGACAAGAACAACTTCCAAGCATGGAAGTTCAAAATGACAAATTTCCTTATGGGAAAAGGATATTGGGAATTCCTTGCAGGAAATGAAGAAGAACCAGTTCTTCTTGATGTTCCCAATCAACATCAAATGTAGGCATTTAAAGCATGGCATGAGAGAGCCATGAAAGTTATGTACTGGCTGTCTATCAGCATTTCAGACTCTATGATTGTGCATATTCAAGATGCAAGTATGCCAAAGGAGGCATGGGATACTTTGTCAAAAATGTATAGCACAAATACGCAAGCCAGGAAAATGTAGCTCAAGCAAGAGTTGCACAATGTGCAAAGAGAAAGTATGAGCATCAATGACTACCACATGAAGGTGAAGAAGATTGCAGATGCACTTGTTTCCATTGGGTCACCAGTGGAAGATGATGATTTAGTTTCTGTGACCTTGAATGGTCTAGGAAAGGACTATGCACAGTTTCGAACATCCATTTCCGTCCGTAAAAGATTTCTTGATTTTGAGGAGTTAATTGCTCTTCTAATTTTTGAGGAGCAGAGAAATGGTGGTCTATCTTCTTCAGGAGCAACTTCAAAAGAAGTTGTCTTCTACTCAAATGCTGGAAGAGGTAGAGGCAGAGGTAGAGGAGGCTGATCTGGAGGCCGTGGTAGAAATCAAAATATGCAGCAAACTCAAGAAACCAGTCCTTTGGAGGAGGACGTGGTAACTCTAGAGGCAGGGGGAGCCAAAGAGGTCGTGGTGGATGGCAAAGAGGCCAAAATGCAAATAGCAATGTTGAATGCTACTACTGTGGTAAAATGGGTCATATGGCTAAAGACTGCTATAAAAAGCAGAATGACATTATGAATGGAAAATTGCAACAAGGGAATTATGCATCTTCTAGTAGACAGGGTGATGACAGAAATGAGCATTTGTTTATGGTGCAGCACATGACTAATTCTGTGACAAGTGCAGAAGAAAGCAACGAAGTGTGGTATGTTGACTCAGGTGCGTCAAACCACATGATAGGTCATGCAGAATGGATGCAGGATGCAAGGAAAATGGAAAAACCAGGATTTGTGGAGAGTGGTGATGATACTGCACATCCTATTGTGCAGATTGGAAAAATTCCTTTGTCTATGCAGGATGGGAAAAAGAAATACCAGTCGGATGTATTTCATGTCCCGAATATCACCAAGAACCAGGTTTTTGTTGATCAAATGGTTGAGCAGGGCTTGCAAGTCAGATTTAATTCTCATGGATGCTTTGTTGAGGATATGAAAAATAAAGGTCTCTTGATAGCAAAAGGAAAGAAGAAGGGCAGAATGTTTACGTTGGATGCGGACATGCCTAAATTGAGTGTAGCAATGTTTGCACATGGGACCGGTGTAGTTGCAGATATTGATATTTGACATAAACGCATTGGTCATGTTAATGTACAGCGACATAAATCAATGCAAGCCCAAAATATTATTGTAGGATTGCCTAAATTCAAGGTTGCAGAAATGCATAAGGTATGTGAAGCCTGTCAATTTAGAAAACAGGCAAGGAAACCAATTCCTAGACATGTTCAAGAGAGTAAGAAGCCATTGGAATTAATCCACTCTGATGTGTGGACTACTAAAGCTGCATCTCTTGGAGGCTGTCATTATTTTGTCACTTTTATTGATGACTATAGCAGAAAATTTTGGGTGTATTTTATGAAAAAGAAAAGAGAAGTTTTTGGGCATTTCAAAACTCTTAAAGCTATGGTTGAAAAAGAAACAGGCCTGCAAATAAAATGCCTAAGGTCAGATGGAGGGGGAGAGTACCTCTCAAATGAGTTTGCAAGGTTCTTGTAGGAGCATGGCATAAAGCAGCAATATTCATGGTCATACCCCACAACAAAATGGAATTGCAGAAAGAAAAAATAGGCATATTGGAGAGGTATCTCGTGCCATGCTCAATGAAAAAGACCTGCCAGATTTTTACTGGGCTGAGGCAGTTGCTACAGTAGTTTACATAATGAACAGGACTCCCACTGCAGCAATACATGGCATGACTCCAGAGGAGAGGTATACTGGTAGGAAACCAGATATTTCTCATTTGAAAATTTTTGGTTGCATTGCCTATGTTCATGTGCCAGATGAGTTGAGATCCAAGTTGGATCCAAAAGCTGAGAAGTACATCTTTATTGGTTATTCTCTGCAGCAAAAAGGGTATAGATGATATAACCCTTCTACTCATAAGTTTACAGTGAGTAGAGATGTTGTTTTTGATGAGATGAGTAGCTAGTATAAACCAACAAATGTGATTGATGATGTAGATGCACAAAATGGTAATGCTGCACAGAATTCACAGCAGCAGTCACAAAATATTAGTGGACCTGGAGTGTCCTCTACCAGTGGTTCACATTCTTCACCATGGACAGGCAGATTGAGATTAGGAGAATCTTCTCAAAGCAATGCAGATAGTGATATGCAGGTATCACGAAAAGGAAAAGAAAAGGTAGATCAGCCCATGTTTGATGTGAATGCAGGTCACTCTTATGTGGATGGTGAATCCAGTGGCTCAAAACATAGCATTGATGATGAGTTGGGTATTCCTTCTATTGTTACACCTGGAGTAAGGAAAACCAGGGATGTTTTGAGAGCACCTGGGAGTGAATCTACTTTGCGCAGGTCTACCAGAGCTAGGTATCCTATGGATAGACTGAAATATGATGGATTTACAACCATTCACTATGCATATATGGTCAAAGTGATACATGAACCAGAACCCACTTCTTTTGAGCAAGCCATGGGAAAAGAAAAATGGGAGAAAGCCATGGATGAAGAAATGGATGCCTTGGAAGCAAATACTACATGGGAATTGGTACCTTTGCCTAAAGATAAGAATGCAATTGGTTGTAAGTGGGTTTATAAGGTGAAACACAATGCAGATGGTTCTGTGAACAGATACAAGGCAAGATTAGTAGTCAAGGGGTATGCACAAACATATGGCATTGATTATGAAGAAACATTCAGTCCGGTTGAAAGGATGACAACCGTAAGAGTAGTCATTGCTATGGCTTCATCAAAGGGATGGTCTTTACATCAAATGGATGTAAAGAACCACATTTGGATGCGGCTAGACGCATACTCAGGTATGTGAAGTCCACATTGCAGTATGGACTATTTTATGAGACTAGGGTTCAGATACAATTGCATGGATACACTGATGCTGATTGGGCTAGTAGTATTTCTGATAGACGATCTACCAATGGATATGTGTTCTCTTTTGGGAGTGCTGCAGTCACTTGGAGCAGCAAGAAACAACGTATAGTTGCCTTATCGAGCACAGAGGCTGAGTACAGGGGTGCAGCAATGGCTGCATGTGAGGTAGCTTGGTTGCATAAGCTACTTTATGATATGCATCAACCTACAGATGGGCCAGTTGTCATTTATTGTGACAACATGAGTAGTATACACTTGGCAAATAACCCAGTCTATCATGCTAGAACAAAGCACATTGAGGTGCATTATCACTATGTGCGGGAGAGGGTTTTACTAGGTCTTATTGATCTAGTTTATGTCAGCACAGAGGATCAGGTAGCTGACATATTCACAAAGGCATTGGGCGCAGAGAAGCTGCACAAGTTCAGAGACCTGCTTGGTGTGCAGGAATTGGAATTGAGCTTGAGGGGGAGTGTTGAGATATCGAGCTCCAGTCGTGATATGCCAGGGTGACCGTTGTGCATTTATGTCACCGACTTGTTAGTTGTAGATGTGGTTGGTACACCACCCATGGGTAATAGCTAGATGACAGCTATCCTTATCTACTCTAGTTCATGGTTTAGTAAGTATGCCACCTTAGTTAGTGGAGTTTGGTTTGAGACCCATATATAGGGTTCTTCTATTTCTTTGTAAGAGAGTTCTTTTGGCTTACACAACTAAGAAGAGGAAAACTGTTTTCAGCCTCCACCTGTGTGTGCAAGCAAGAAAGCTACAAGTGAGACTCCTTCCTTCTCTCCCACAATCTTGACAATAATACCTTTAACATCAATAGCAAAAACTTTGCAAAAAAAGTCAAAAATAATCAAAATATCATTTTTTGATTAATTGCACATACAGAAAGTGCACCCTTGTCCATCACTAGTTTGCTGGTAAGTAAACAAGAAGTCATGTCCTCTCTAATGTGTGAAGGAGAGTGGATGTTGAGCTGCTAAATAAGCACTTTGATTGGCAAATATGTTGCAAATTGTTACAACTATATATATCATCTCTCACTTGACTTAGGTCTCACCTATATATACTAACTCTACATCAATATGAATCATTCTTTGGGAGCATGTCTTGTGTATCTCTCTCATACACACTCTCTCTCTCTACATGGTATCAGAGCTATGGATGTGTAGCAACAACAAGGAAGATAAGTTGTTTCATTGTTTATACTTGATTGAATTCTTTGCACAAGTGATGATTTGATACATGAACTTGTTCAAATTAGAAGTATTAGTTAATTGGATGATAGAGCTCTCGTCGTGCTCTCGAATCCTGTCAAAATCTAGATCAAAAGTTATGACAGTTCAGGATTCAAGACAGTAATTTTGCTCGAATATGTCATTCTTTATTTAAAACTGCATAGCCAATTGCGTAATTGTTAACGGATATCCATCTGGCCAACGTTCGGTTCTCTTCTTCCAAGGACAAGGCTTTTCTGGGTGGAAAGTAAAGATGATGCTAATTCTTGAAGGTGACGAATTATTTAATATTGTTTTGGGTGACTTCTCTTGCCCAGTTCAACCTATTGATGTGATGAATAATAATTCTGTGATTATTGATGGTCCATTATTTGAACAATGGAAAATTGATCATATTGATTGGATTCGTCGTGACAAAGCGGCTTGTCGTTATATATTGTCTGCACTTCCTGACTCACTTATGTTGGATGTCTTTGATCTGGAAACCTCTCATGCTGTTTGGGAGTATCTTATCTCAACGTTTGAGAAGAAATCAGTCACCGAAATTTTATATCTCCAAACTTGTTTGAAGAATCTTCAATATAAGGTTGGTACTTCTATGCACTCTCATATCGAGGCTTTTAAAGGCATTATCAATCAGCTTGGTACTGCCGGTGCTCCTGTTGCTAAAAATCAGATTGTTACTCAACTTCTTCATACCATCAAAGATCCTTTATATGACAATATCATCACTATTTTGTCTAACAAGGATGATATCCACTTTGACAAAGTATGTATATCTCTTATTGAATATTCTCAACGTCATGAGCATCATTTGGAAAAATCTGATGTTGTTTTGGTCACTCGCAAACAAAGGGATTTTGATGTTGCTTTTGTTGCTCGCAAACGTCCCGCTTCACATTTTCAGCAGGGTGGACGCCCTAATCAAGGTAGTAAATCTTCTCGTCTTGCTTATCCTAACAAACATTGTTCTTATTGTGATAAGAAAGGCCATGTGGCTTCTGATTGCTGGGCATGTCAATATGATGAGGAGCATGGAGTTACTACAAAGCAACCTCGCTCGTCCAAAAGTTTTCCTCCTTGTGATTATTGTGCACATACAGATCATCCATCTCGTCATTGTTATAAATGCAGTTATGATGAAGAACGTTCTCGAGCTTATATTGTTCAACAAACTACAATTGATGATGATCATACTCATCAAGAGCTCAATTTCGTTCATCATGATATCTCTCCAGAAAAGGTACTTCATGTTCATGATGGTTCTCTATTCATCGTTGATTCAGGTGCCACTGGAAACATGACATACCAATCGCAGTGGCTTCACAATTATCATTCTCTTCCTGTCAAGAAGTTTGTTTACCTTACGGATGATACGACTTGTCAAGTCAAAGGAGTGGGTGATTTATATCTAGGGACTGTTTCATCCACTAGAATATTAAGAGGAGTTCTTCATGTTCCAGATTTGCAAAGAAATCTTCTTTCTGTTGCTTGTCTAGTTGATCTTGGTTTGTTTGTTGGCTTTGATCATAATCAATGTCGTATGGAGAAAGACGGGCATACTATAGCAGTGGCTCCTCGACATGGTAATCTATTTGAGCTATCATTGAACGATACAGTTGCAAATGTTGTTGCTGCCCCTGGAGATGCAGATTGCAAATTATGGCATCAACGATTTGCACACTCCGATTTTGCCAAAATTCTTGATCTTCATCGTCATGGTCTTGTGCAAGGTATGGATCTTAAATCTCATCCACGTATGGGAATATGTGAGTACTGTGCACTTGGAAAACACCATCGTTCGCCTTTCCACACTTCTACTTCATCACATTCCTGTGCTCTCTTGGATTTGGTTCATACCGATATTTGCGGTCCTTTTCCTGCCTCAAAGTCTCAATATCGATATTTTATAACTTTCATTGATGATTTCTCACGGTACACACATGTCTATCTTCTTCGACATAAGTCTGAGGCTTTATCTATATTTAAACAATACAAGATAAGTGTGGAGCTTCAAACAGGATTCTCTATAAAGACGCTTCGTAGTGACAATGGCGGTGAATATGTATCCAATCTATTTGATGACTTCTGTAAGGATCAAGGTATTCATCATGAGTTTACAGCTCCTTATTCTCCTCAGCAAAATGGTGTTGCTAAGCGCAAAAATCGCACTATTCTTAATGCTATATGTTGCATGCTTATACACTCTGGTTTGTCTCGAAAGTTTTGGACTGAAGCACTTCTAACAGCTGCTTTTATTCAAAATCATCTTCCAACTACTGCACCTGCTGGTAAAATTCCTATAACAATTTGGACAGGGAAGACACATTCAGTCTCTCACTTTCGCACATTTGGCTGCATTGCTTATATTCATGTGCCCAAGGACACTCAACATAAGTTGGATCCTCCATGTTTGAAGGTTATTTTTCTTGGTTATTCAGATCATTCCAAAGGTTACAAATTTTATGATCCTTCTTCTCAAAAGGTTATCATTAGTCGTGATGCTATATTTGATGAGAAGACTATGGGTGGCACATGGTCGTCAGATGTTTCAAATGATACACAATCTTTGCTTAGTGCATTTCCTTACTTGCTTTGTGATTCTACTAATTCTAATGATCATAAACCTCCTTCACCTCCAAAGAAGATTGATGAAAATTTGGAGATCTATGTTGATCTTCCTATTGAGATAGAGCATGGATTCTATTCTATTGAATATGATGTCTTTGATGATGCTATGTCTGTCCAAGAGGATCCAATATCGTATATGGAAGCTATCAATTCGTCTCAAAGGGATCAATGGCAAGAAGCTATGCAAGCTGAGTACGATTCTTTAATCTCCAAAGATACATGGATTCTTATTGAACTCCCCCCAAATCGTGTTCCTATCAAATGTAAATGGGTTTATAAAATCAAGACCAAAGTTGATGGCTCGTTTGATAAGTTCAAAGCACGACTTTTTGCAAAAGGTTACTCACAGATTGCAAGAGTAGATTATCAAGAAACATTTTCTCCCGTTGTACGCTCCACAACTGTTCGTATGATTTTGGCTTTTGCAACACTATTTGATCTAGAAATTCACCAAATGGATGTTAAAACGGCTTTTCTCAATGGAGATCTTGAAGAAGAAATCTATATGGAGCAACCTAAAGGTTTTATGATTGCAGGAAAGGAGCATCTTGTATGCCAGCTTCATCGTGCATTATATAGATTGAAGCAAGCCTCTCGTGCTTGGTATATTAAGATTGATCAGTTTCTCATATCTAAAGGTTTTGTTGCATGTTTTGCTGACCCAAATCTTTACATCAAAAGGGAGGACAAATATTTTATTATTCTTGCTCTATATGTTGATGATACTATTCTTGTGTCAAATAATATTGCTTTCTTGGATGCTATGAAGAAGCTTTTATCGACTGCATTTGAAATGGTGGATCTTGGTGAGATACATTCTTGTTTGGGTATTCAAGTTCAACGACACCGACAAAAAGGCATTCTTCTTCTTCGCTAGACAAAGTTTATTAATGATATTGTTAAGAAGTTTGGGTTGACAAATGCGCACTCTGCCAACACTCCCATTCTTTCAAGCTCTACCAAGGGTACATCTACAACACGCAATGAAGAATCAGCCATTCATCAACCTTTTGCTAATCTTGTTGGTTGTCTTCAATTTATTGGTTTAAACACAAGACCAGATATTTTATTTGCAGCTAACTTTTTGGGACAGTATCTTTCTTCCCCTTCCACTATTCATTGGAGTGCTGCAAAACGTATTCTTAAGTACCTCAAGGGTACTAAGGAATTTGGTCTTATTTATCGTCGTCAAGAGGATTCTTCTTTATCTTGTTCAACTTCTCTTGACCTTATTGGATATATAGACGCTGATTGGGCAAGTTCACACTTATCCATGAGATCTACAAGTGGAAATTGTTTCTTTGTAAATAGATGTTTGGTTTCTTGGTCCAGCAAGAAACAATGATGTGTTGCGGTTTCTACAACTGAAGCCGAATATGTTGCTACATCATTAGCAGCTCGCGAGCTAGTTTGGCTTCGACAACTACTTGCATATTTGGGACATCCTTCATCATCTAGTACATCTCTTCGATGCGATAACCAAAGTGCTATTAGTCTTACCAAAGACTATATACAACATAGTAAATCAAAGCATATGGCTATTCATTATCATTATGTTCGACATGAAGTCAAGAAAGGTTCCATTATGGTGGAGCATTGTCCCAGTGTGATCAAATGGTTGCAGACATCTTCACAAAAGCTCTTAGTGAAGCTCGCTTTAGCTCATTAAGACATGCACTTGGTATTGTTCCAAGTTCTTGTCTCATTGATTGAGGCATGTATCATTGTATTCAAGAAAACTTTATAGTAAATCATTTTTGTATCGTAGGTATGTGTAAGGGCTCGGGTTTTTCCCTTGTTCTCCCCAAGGGTTTTTTCACTCGCAGCTAGAGACCTTTGTTTGAGTGGGGATGTTACAACTATATATATCATCTCTCACTTGACTTGGGTCTCACCTATATATACTAACTCTACATCAATATGAATCATTCTTTGGGAGCATGTCTTGTGTCTCTCTCTCGTACTCTCTCTCTCTCTCTCAACACAAACTAGGTGTCGCTGACTTTGTGTGTAAATCCTCTCATAGGCAAAACAAATAACATGATAGAAAAGCACATTATGCCAAATTCACAGGTTTAATAATGTTTGTGCATATACAAATTTCTTGGCATGATTTTGGCCTCTTACTTCACGAATCTTACATCCAATAACTCAATTCAAGACATGCTAGTTTCAGAGATTCACAAACACACACACACACACTCCCTCCCTCCCTCCCTCTCTCCTCCCCCTCTCTCTCTCTCTCTCTCATCTAGTTATACAATCTCCTAGAAATGTATCATAATCCATGACTCATCCATTGATTTAGAAAGTCTATAATGAACAATTTAGTACCACACATAAACAAACATCCACACATTACTCGCCCCCCCCCCCCCCCCCAAAAAAAAAAAAAACTACTTGTTTGTGTGCATGTATGAGAACATATCTACATATACACCTAATCATTATTTTAATAAATAAATATAAAAACGGTAACATAAGAAGGAAATTTATATGTCTTACAATGTACTTGTAAAATGACATCTTATAGTTGGGTAACCGAGTATTTGTAGGCAAATAGATTGGTCAATTTTTGTAACTCTTTTGCTTCACTTCACTAAAGTGTTTTACTTAACCCCTACTCTTGCCATGCAAGCCTTGTGATTAAGTCAGTTTTTTTAATTCTCATAAATTCTATAAAGAGTCATATTGATTTTCTATGACAAAAAATATATATATAAGAAGCCATAGGCGTATCAATTGCTTATGGTGAGTCCGATGTGTTAATAGATTCCCTTTTTAGGCATGATATTTAAATAAGTAGTTTTACATACAAACTAAGTGAAGCATCATGACTAGGCAATTGACTTCATAATCCTGGCCATGTCCTTTCCTCTCAATTCCCCAAGGTCAGATGATACCACCTCGTCCCCTTTCAAGAATTTTCTTTCTGCATGTCGCTGCACAAATATGTTACAAATAATACAATTGTTGAATGTTGATCGTAGTCACTGCTCAAATATGTTACAAATTTTGGGCACTGAATTGCAGAGGAACCCACATATGATATACATAACACGATGTACGATCATTACTAATTACACGATCCCAGGTTAATCGGCTACCCTTCTTGAGCCTCTGCTCAATGATCTCGATGTTAATTGACGTCTGGTCATGCGTGTGACAGCATTCCAGTATGAGGGGGCCTTGGTTGCGATCCTCCACAGCACGCAGATCGCATACAATCCCCCGAAGATGATAAACAGCCCAGCGAACCTGCTCAACTGTAAGTGATCAGGAGCCATGTTGGGTTTGCAGTCCCCATTTTTAACCAGGTACTTATCCTTCAGCTTCTGCAGATCCCCATTTTCAGCCATCTCCAGGATCCCCTCTGATATCTTCTTCGTCAGCAATGGTAAACTCTTGCTCACGGCCTGCAACGAAGATTCATTTTGCTGTCAATATAGCTTTCTGGGACCTCTGTGTATATCAAATGTACACTTTGATGGAGATTTCATGCTTGCTAGAATGAATGCATCTACTGATGTCAAGTGTGGACCCTATTTTGAGAGTTCTCATTTTGGCCATTACAGGAGTGGCAATGGCGCATTGCTGCTGGTCGATTAATCAAACAGGCTGCGCTTACAGGAGAATTCGTGATCGCCTACAGTAGTGGCTATGACAGTACAGTAAGTTGCTGATCACTTATTCAAAGTCAAGCTTGAGCCTGCAATTATAGTAAGAGTGATTTTCACTGCGGTTATATATAAGGGCAGTTAAACAAACAATGTGATCATTTATGGTAGTTACTTCTGATCACTTATTCGAACTAAAGCTTGAGGCTGCACTCAAAGGAGGACTGTTCATCACTTGGTGAAGGCCATCTTGGCGTAACACGGAGTCATATAACGGGCAGTGGCTCTAACATTATATATGATGCTTTGGCAGTCTCTGCCACTGCATTGCATTCATGGTTGTAATGCAGACTTGCTCCATTCTTGAACAGCCTTGGAGAAGTGCTTAATGCAACCTTGTCTCAAACCAGTGCAGTGCCTCTGGCCATGTAATACTTCTTTGAGCCAAAGTTGATTGGGCATGGCTGCCTCCATTAATGAGGCAAATGGATACTCACCTAAGGCATGAGAAATTGCCACTGTGGCCAACCGCAAGACATAGACAAAGCCAACACTCATATAGCAAGTTATAAAGGGAGTTCGGCAACTTACAAAGCCAAATCCACCAAAGTAGGCGATCTGATCGCCTGCTTTAGTTAAATCATTGCAGTGCTTCTGCAGTAAAATTTGCACGTAAGGGGTTTCATCGAGAACAGCCGCCACATTACTTTGACCTGATTGTAAAGCTTTCACATAGTCTTCTTGAGAAGCATATGCCTTTAATCTCCGGTGTGGGAAACCCAAGTGCCTTAGATAGTCTCCCACAAATGACCCGCTTTGATAACCAACAAGCTTAGTGCTACTCTTTAGCAGGCCTTCATAGCTTTGAATGGTAGGAAAGAGCTGCTGAGCAGAAAGCTGGGATGCCAAGCTTGCTGTGTAGCTAGAGTAGAAAATTAGCGCAGTGAACAGCCAAGCAACAGTAACGATGCGTCCTGTATGTGTTCTTACATACTCCTCTGCATCAAACATATCTCAGCATTAGTCTCTTGTGATCAGGTCCTGGTTGTAAGAGTAAAAGGAAAAATGGGTGAGACATTGAAGGCTTGAAACGAGTACTTACGCTGAGAAAAAAACACGCACAGTGATGTAAACCTGATCCAAAATTTTCTTTAGAAACAGTATGGGAAGGAGCATACAAATCGTGTGAAATATGTTGTGCAGGTTGCTTCAATCCGAATACATATTTAATTTTACCCTAACAGATACAGTTCAAGATCTGTCTTTGTAAGTTGAATTGCTGAAATTGAAACTAGTTATTCAGTTGTATACTGTGGCTTGATTAAGCTTATATTAATAGTCTGATTAAAAATCAGTTTGAAAATAAGGATTTATAACACACCAATAGGCATTGAGGAGCCGTTGCTTGTGGGAAACCGGGGAGTTTAGAGGAGAATGAACTGAGCGCTGAGCTTCGATTCCTAGGCTGCCATTGAAAGGCGGTTCCATGGTGGTATTCTCATCGACGCCAGTGTGGTCATTGTTGTTGCTATTCTCCTCATTGGGATGAGAAGGCACCTCATGAGGGCTTCCCTCACAAATGCGGCGCGGTTGCATACTATCTGTTCTGCTACAGCTCGTGTTTGATGTTGGTGAACCTCTCATGGTCCTAGAATCAACAGGTTCAGGGTTGGGACGAGATCTGTGCTTGCCATGCCTGGAATCCTTCATGAATTCTGGGTTCTTGTTTTCCAGGATGTAAAGCAGCATCCCAGTGGAAAGGAAGGCACATCCTATTACCAGCCATAGCTGCAATGAGAAGGGATGCAGGAAGTCCCACATGGTGGTGGGCTTCCCATGTGTGAGAGGTACCACCATCACAAGTGAGGACTGAATGTAAGGCAGAGTGAAGTCCACCTTGTCCATTCGATCTCTGTTGATCGTAAGGTCCGCCACAATGATGTCTGCCTCCTGATGATTGGGATCAATTCGATAGCACAGCAAGGTGTTAGAACTAAATCATCAGAGCAATATGTTTAAACATTAAGACATTTAAACAGATGATCCAAACACCTTCGATTTTGAAAGTTGCAGGTTTCCCCCAGTGCTTTTGAACGACACTTCTCAAATGTATAACTAAAATGAAGTTATATTTTGTCAAATTTCAAACTTCCTGGTAGCTGCTCTAAAAACTTCGCAGTTTGGTCGACATAAAACCTTGGTTTTTCGTGAACACCGCACGCACGCACATATGCATGCGCCTGCACAAGGATGTGTATGCAGCATGTGCACATACACACAAGAAGTTTTGACAGTTGTCTGGGAAAAGGGGTTTTTTTCCCTTCCTTTTTCCATAGAATGTTCAACATCATGAGCTTCTGATGAGCACGCACCACATACCTAGGTAGGTGCGGTTGGTGGCTGCACACCCCCACCGATGTCCGACAGCCCGATGCCTCCACCCACTAGGTATGGTGTCCCTCCCTCATAGTGACTTCTAATGTTGATGTAATTCACAAGGTGTAATTATAATGGGAATTCTGCTAAAATTACCTGTGAAACCCTCCCCCTCCCTGTTTCCCGCGCCCCCCCCCCCCCCCACAACACACACACACAGAAAAACCACAGACACAGAAACACACATTTTGGGTGAAACCAATGATCCCCTGCTAGGAATTCGTTAGCTCGATGGATAACACCATGATGACTATTACCAGCATCACAAAGATTATATTACAAGCATGGACACAGGCAATTAAAGCAGGGAGAGGCACTGACCCTATTGTGAACCATGTCGACCATGTCATTGTAGCTAGGGGTGGAAAGACCGTCGCCGTGTCCAACAAAATGAAAGGCGGGCCGAGGGTGAACGCGGGACATGGCTTGGAGGAAGACTTGGACACAGAAGCCATCGAAGGTGGTGCTGAGGGCGGGCTTATGATGAGGGGGGCCTGTCCAGTTGACGAACTCCTCGAAGCCGACCTTGTATGGGATCAGGACGCGGAGCGGAGGGCCGGAAGAAGAAGAAGAAGAAGAAGCTGCTGCTGCTACTATTAATGGCGACACTGAGAGACCTGCAAACAGTGACAAGAAGAAGAAGACGATGATGATGACGAAGACGGAGAAGGGCGTCTGCGCCATTTCCCCGACTCCCGACTCCCGACTCCCGAGCTTATTCCGCAGTCGCCTGGTTTTCCAAGCTTTCTAAAAGGAAGTAACGAATGAGAATCAAATTTGACGGCTGTGGTCCCGACACGACACGTCACCTCGGCACGTCACACTCCCATCTAGGTAATCGTCTCAGAACGTCAATTTTACCTCTTGTACAGTGACTGATATCACCAGATTCGCCACGGCGCATGTTCGGCTATTAGTGGGACCCTCAAGGCTCAGAACGTCAGATGTGCCATGCAACCCTTGTCTTCGTTTTCCTTTTGCCTTGCTTTCTACACGCGTTAGTTAGCCTAGAAACGATCCGCAAGTCTGGCAGCGTGCAACCATCCTCAAAGGCCTAAGACTAAAGATGCGGAAGAAC
Source organism: Lygodium microphyllum (assembly GCF_053477565.2). NCBI lineage: Eukaryota > Viridiplantae > Streptophyta > Polypodiopsida > Schizaeales > Lygodiaceae > Lygodium > Lygodium microphyllum. Next base: position 3,812,019 of record NC_141161.1, on the reverse strand, counting down.
AAAGACAAAGTCCATGGGCAACTTGTAGGTTTTGGCTTCTCCTATTCAATTTCAAGGTGAGGATTGCTCGTCAAAACTCACAATCACAAATTTGAATCTTAAACACACCTCTCTCTCTCTCTCTCTCTCTCTCTCGTCTCCCCAAAAGTATGATGGCCCATCACATCACCAAGTCTTTGGATATGTTGTCTACACACATACCTATGAAGGCGAGTAGATAATTAGATTGACCGTGCCCATGATAGACACACATGCGCACGAAATCACCACGCATGCACACACAATTGAGTGTATGTGTACCCACAATATGGTCAAGCCATACCTTTGCCACACCATTAGGTTTGGTGCACTTTGCTTGTGAGAAAAGCCATGACCCAATGAAAAAATATATGTTGAGTAAATTACATAGTGCAGATTCTAAAGTCCAAGCCACCTAGTAATGTTATTAAGAAGTAAGAGCGTGGGCTAATTAACCAAAACGATACAACTCTTTATTTGTATTCTTGGTCTTATGTAATTAATGCCTTCACTTTGGGGGTCCACCTTCAATATGTGCCATCATCCATGGATAGTTTGACCGTTGTTAGCTCTAGAGAGGGTGTGCAAGCCTGCCATATTAAGGGAAACACTAAATTTCTATGGACATGTTGTAGAGTCATGATAGTCCACATAACCATGTATACACATGCATATGATGGTGACCAGTTTACTCCTGGGGAGTCTGTCTTATAAAATATGTAAGATACCACGTGAGTTCAAAGAAAATAGTATTTATTTAGTAAAATTTACATGATTATATTTACAAAAGGGATTTTTAAATTATAATTTAGAAAAAAAAACGTAAATTTAGTAAAGTAAAATGGGTCATTGTATGGCCTTATAACATGTAAAGAAAGGGTATATTTTTAATATTGTTTGAATGCGCATTATATAGATGATTTTTAATAGGTGCACCCCCAAGAGATTACTCTTGTCAATTGCAAACACACATGCACACACATATGTATATACACACAAGCATGTGGAGCTAAGTAGATTTCTTTGGACATTGATGGACACACATGCACGCATAAGCATGTGTACACACAATGCGTGTTTACATGTGTATGTCTTTATCCACATCATGGGCAACCCATGACTTTGCATGCCTTTGCTACACCATTAGGTTTCTATGGTGCACATTGTTTTTGTAAGTGAAGTGGTGACCCGATAGAAAAACACGTTCACTGAATTACACAAGGCCAGCATGCTATTTGGAAGGAGTGTAAAGTGGAAGTTGTCTTTATTACGAAGTATGAGTGTAGGCAAATTGGCAAATTATATTCAACTCTTTTTTTGTATCATTGGTCTTATGTAAGGCTTTCACTTTTGGTGTTCACCTTGGGATGTGCCATGGAAAGTTTTGAATGATATAACTCTAAAGATGGTGTGCAAGCTGTGCCATGATATACCTATAATATCAAGCTCTTGGTCTTATGAAAAGCTAACATTAGGGTATTGTGTGATGCAAACGAATTTCAAGGAATTTTAATGAAGTTATTCTTCAAGTCGAATTGCTTACGATAGTATATAAATTAACATTTGTACTTGATAATTTTATTGAGTCAACCATGCAAAATGATCAAGTGTTAGAGCTACAATCAACCTAGGCATGTCAAACAACTATTTGCTAATAGTGTATAAAGAAAATGCAAAGCAGCATAGTGTGGGCTTTCCCTTCAAAGTCAATCAATGAGCCCCAACAAGACCAAAATGTGAAGTATATCATCATAGTTAGTGCACTCAAAATTTAGTTTTGAATATAAATCATCACCTGGATACCACTCATAAAGGATAGACTATGATGCCTCAGTAGTGCCAACCTTGTCAGTGCTTCTTGATGCATAAATTTATGTATTGAGGACCCCAATCCAAGATTCACCACAATGAACACAAAATATATGTGCGTAGAAAGTATGTAGGTCTTCTTCTTTGATTCCCTCCTTATCCTTAAATCTTTGGCCCTTGAATTGTGGTGCATGCATACTCTTAATCCTCCCACCTCTCCCATTTTGAACAAAGGCCTCACATTGCATTGCTTTTCCCGTCCAATGCTTCCCAACCAGTGGATTGACAATTTTCTAGTGTCTCGCAAATAGCCCATTCCTTCACATAAACATCGATTTCTTTAGGGACTCCTTCAACAAGTGTGAGTCCTCCCCTAGCCTTTGGTTGATTAATAGTTACATTCTCATACTCAAGCCTATGACTATCATTGTCTAACATAATGCTTGCATGGACATTTCTCCTCTTTTTTGCACAATAGTTATCTGTTTGAAACCACTTCGTAGGTCAATCGTTATTTGGTACTCCTTTAGTATTGTTGATGTTAGATCCACTTGACGATCCACTAAATTCTTTTTACACAACACTCTCTCATCCCCTACCATACACCTATTGTGTATATTTCTAAGACTCGGTTTAGAGCCCTCATATCTTCCCATCAAGTATGCTTCATACAGATTTCTATGACCAATTGACATTGTAAGGCCCATAGCATAAGTAGAGTACAAGATAACTTACTCAGTATATCCAAGAACTACCATCATAGATGCATGTTTACACTTACAAAGATTGGTTATGACCAAAACTATCCTCCACCTCCTTAACTCAACATCCAATTTTCTTGGTGGAACCCTGTCATTTCCTACAGCAACAACCTCCTACTTAAAGGAAAATGTGCCTTGAGTGAGGAGAAAACAAGAAAAAGTTGACAAAGTACAAATGTACATAAATTACCACAGGATGAGAGGTCATCTCCTTCTACACCCATCATCTTCTTGAGGAAGGCAAAAAAGTAAGTAGATCTGCAAGATTTTTATCAATCAAGATCTTAACAAGCTCAACAAACTTGTCCTCTACCACCTCCCTGATGAAGTGATAGCGCATCACAATGTGCTTTGTCTTCACATGGAAGATGTATTCTTGGCCAACTAAATAACACACATAGAATCCAAATACAGTGTAGAAGTAACAATAATACTGAGGTTTGTAACCTTACCACAAGGCCTCCTTACAAGCCTTAATGGTTGCAATATACTTAGCCTTAGTAGTGATAAGGCCATACACTTCTATACCTTAGACATCCAAGAAATACTACCTCCAACAAAAGTGAAGATATAGAAAAGAGGTGGATTTTGTACTCTTTGTATGACTTGAATAATCAAAGTCAATGTAACCCATGATTGTAGTATCTTGGCAACCATAGCAAATTCTCGTATATGTGCATGGCCTTTTAGGTACTTTTGATACCCTTGACAATATCTCAATGTTTTTGACTAGGTGTAGATATATAGCCTCGGGGAGGTTACTATATGTATATCCTCTACATCATGTGCATTCAAGGGCTATTTATAAATATCCTTATCCATGAGTTTTCCCTAAATAAAAGATAACCCTTTTCTATTCAATTTGTAAATAACCCCTTTGTATTACACCCTTCTGTATGTAAAAAATGTATAAACATGGTATTTTAAAAATACCTTATTTTGAACCCATGCAATGCACACATATATTCATGAGTAACTTATATGAGTATATAGCATGCCACAACTCCCATTGAAAATACTATATCAAGGCAAGTGGCTATCATGGTAGATATCAAACTATCCATTGTGGATGCATAAGGGAAATTGGTCATCTTAGCCTTCTACTCACGTGATTGGGCACAGTTAGCCTGACTGACCCTCACATGAAAAGGTAAAGGAAAACCAATATGCTTAGCATTTTATATATGAAATCACTCAAACATCTTCTATATGTACATCTACTATGACTGGTAAAGGAACCCCTTAGAGCAACCACGCATGATGCACATACTAAGAAATGTGAGGCTTGCTCCATGTCCTTCATCTCAAAGCTCTTCTTGAGCTGAGTCTTCGATGCGTCCACTCATCATCATGATATCTCCTTGAAATCAACATATAATCAACATAAAGTACAAAGATAATAAGGTTGTCTCATCAAGAGCCTTCTTCATATAAATACATAAATCCATGTCACTGTGAGTATATCCTTGGGAATGCATGAAAGCATAAAACTTATGTTGTCATTCTTTAAGTGCCAGCTTAAAGCCATAAAGGCTCTTTCTCAACTTGCACACTACATGCTCCCTATCCTTTTCCATAAAGCCATTAGGCTGTTGCATATAGATATCCTCATACAAGTCCACATGCAAAAACGTTGTTGTTATATCCATCTGATAAAGATCCAAATCTAACTATGCAACCAAGGCCAAAAACCAAATGTAGGGTAGTCATTTTGTGATTACAAGAGAAATACTTCATCAAATTCAATACTATGCACCCGCTTAAAACTCGTAGCAACTAATCTAGTCTTGTATATTGGCTTGGGGCATCTAGGGGTACTCTTCAACTTGCACATCCACTTATATGGTAATGCATGTTTTTCACTAGTAGGCAAAGGAACTAAATCCCATGTATGATTTTTCTATAGTGAATCAAACTCAAAATACATGGCCCTCTTCCAAAAGTGGCTAGCATCTTTATGTATGGCCTCCTAATAAGTAAGGGACTTATTAGAATCTATCATCATAAGATAGTCCATGAAGGGTGCAAACTGATCAAACTGATGTCTATCTCTAGTAGATCGTCTCAAAATGGGCTATGCGACATATACATCCTATTCAATATCATGATCATGGACCACTAGAATATCAATTGTAGACTATCTAGCTGGCTGTATGTGGTAACAAGAGGCTCCTCTTGAAAGGCCACCTTGTGTACGTCAACTACTTGCTCAAGCTACTTATGCAACTTCTCCTCATGGAAAAAAATATCATGGTTGTGGATAACCTTACAAGCCTGCGAATCCCATAGGTGAGTTAGTACATCCTCTTTACCAAGAAAGATGGATTTCATTGACTTAAGATCCAGATTATTGCATTTTTCCTTGGGTACATGATGGTAGAGAGGTTCAAATCTAAAGACTCTAAGATATTCATATGAGGGATTTTTTTGATACTATGCCTCCTTTGCATCTTGACAACCAATAGCAATGCATAGGGGATCTATTTATCAAATGTATGGTAGTAGAAATTGCATCAGCCCAAAAATATTATAGTAAGCCTATCTGACTAAGCATACTTTTGAGTCATTTCTAAATGATACTCTTGTTCATGTGGTTAGCAATACCACTTTGGCGTAGAATGTATGAGGTGGACAATAAATGCTTGATACCCCTCTCATCACAAAACTATTCAAATGCTTTAGGAACATACTTACCCCCATTGTTAGACCTTTGGCATTTTAGCTTATACTTAGACTAGTTCTCAACAAAAGCAAGTCAATGCTAAAATGTAGATAAGACATCCAGTTTCTGATTAATAGAATACGCCTAGACCTTATGTGAATAATTATCAATGAACACAATAAATTACTTCACTCCACCCAATGACTGGCAAGACATGGAACCACATACATTAGAATGCACAAGAGCCAAAGGCTCACCCATATGTGTAATGCTAGACTTCTTATGAGAAATGTGGATTTTCCTGCCATACAGACAATGATCACAAGGATCAAGACATTTGTAATCAAGAGCTTGAAGATACTACAAACAAGTGAGCATTTTCATTCCCTTTAAGGACATATATCCAAAGCAACAATCAAATATGTGGTATGTCAATCAAAACATGGTCAAGAGACCCAAATATAAATAAAGGATAGAGGTTTCTAGCCTTGTTACCACGAAAAAAAACAACATATCCATGGGTAATCTTCCATGTGGAATCACCAAAACATACCTAATAGCATGTATCATCTAATTATCTAGCAAATAGAAGGATTTTGATCAAAGCCAATACATAATGTACATTATACAAAATAAAAGAGCTACTTGAAGGAAACTACAGCTATACATTTCCAATGCCAATAATATCCAATGCCAAGTCATCACACAAAACCTATTATATTGTGAGAAGATTAAAATCAATCTCTATGAGGGATAACATGAAAGGAAGCCTTAGAATTAAGTAGCCAACATTGAGAATATCTAGATGAAGTATCACTCAAATGAGAAGCATCAAGAGAGAAATCTACTAAGATTTACTCATCATCTAACTTTGACTACACTACATTTTTTGCTTCAATCTTTACATTGGACTTACTAGGGACAATATTGCGATCATTGGACTTTCCTTGCACTTTGCTCTTGCCTTTCTCTTTGCACTTATCATCACACATCTTATAGCATTGTTGCTGAATATGACCTTGCTTCCTATAGTAATGACATGTCAGAGAGGACTTACAACCATGGGACTTGTTGCGAGACTACTCGCAAGACTAAGACATCTGTGAGTTAATACTTAAATGAATGAGCTAATCAAGATCTAATCAGCCCAGAAGCCCTTTCAGAGCATCAACGCATCATCCTAGCATTGCAAACACTTCCCATAACCATCCATAGAGCATAAACTAATCAAATGCTTCTTGTCCAAACCAAAACTATTCTATTTTGTGCAAATTTGAAAAAAAAACTACACAAAATCACCTCTATCTCTATGAGTACTTAGATATGTAGCTCTTGTCGCGCTCTTTGTTTGTAGTTCTTAGATATGTAGCTCTCTTCACGCTCTTTATTTGTAGATCTATGAGTACTTAGATATGAATCCAAAATTGCAAAATTTATAGCATAAATATAAAAGTGATCTCAAGCTACAATAACTATCCATGACTTGTGCAATAGGCTCTATATCTACTCAAAATGGATAGCGTGGCTTCTTCTTAGCTCAATAACCACTCAAAAAGGCTCAACTAAGCCTTGGAAAGCTCCTTGATAAGCTCACAAAAGGAAACACTCAATGCATACATGCCTTGGGAATGAAGAAAAATGGCTACTATAAAATCTTGAGCCGAAGCTTTGAATCTAGATTGAAGCAAAGAATGAAGAAGCTCCTTAGATGCCTACTTTATACCACTTGAAAGGTGGGACCTAAGTGGAAGCACACAAGCGGAAGCAAGATCAAGGCAAGAACTATGGCTGATGGAGCAAGAGAGCAAGAGAGAGAGATACTTTAAGTGGGAACTCCTACTATCACAATGCGTGATCGACCTTTCCTTATTCAATAGTCACTAAAAAAATTAAGCATAAAGTGACAGTGATGGATGCTTTTATAGGTTGTTGTTCCACAGAAGCACCAATGCTTACCATGTTCAAGTTGGATAGGAAAACATGAAGTGTCAATGCTTGCACATTGATGTTGCAAGTCCACAAAAGCACCAATGTCTTGTTAAAGGTTGGAATGGCCAAAGGATTATCCATTACATAGCCAGCTTCTCAAGGTTACCCCCTTCATAGCTAAAATGAATCAAAATGTGCAGAATAGAGTTCTCATGCTAGGCAAGTTTCACAACCTAATTGACTGTTCAACTCATCAACAATCATTCAAAGAAGATGCCAATGCAAATTGAAATATCAACAAGCACATCCAATTTATTGTTGTATGATCACTAGGCATAAGCAATAGTATGATGGTGTGCTAGCATTTGGCATCTCAAATGCAGGAGTCCTACTATACACACTATTAGCATATACTTTATGATGGTGAACTAGTGCTTGGCATGTTTGGGTAGATGCAAAACTACTAACTTCTTGTGGTATAATCTAGGAAGTTATTACAATTGGATGCTACAAAAAATTAAAAATTGTGGGGCATTGCTACTATTTGGCTATTTTGCTACTACTTGCATGTATGGTGCACCAATGCTTTGGCAAATTCATGGGTATGTCCACATTGTGAAGTATCAATCCTTGGCATTTGATGGCACATAATATAATAAAGTTTTTTGAAATTTCTTCATAGCATTGCATACAAAGAAATTACTACGAAGCATAGACCATCATATTTTTGTGACATTTCAATAGAATTGCAATTGCGGTTTTGCAAAGTCCATGTGCTTATATATAGAAAGCACCAGTGATGCTTGGCAAACAATTAGAAGTGGTGTAGTGCTTATTTGGTACCTCAAAGTAGCAGTGACAATAGTGAATGTATGGTTGCAATAGAGCTCCATAGTTGATGTAGTGGGCTTTGGTGGTTGCATGAAGAGTAAGATTCAATTGCATGTAAACAATAACCATGACTACCTAGAAGGACCACAAAAGACACATGATACCCAAGGGAGATGGGGAAACCCTAACCCTAATTTTCATGTATTGAAAGGATGAGAAAGAGTAGAATAGGCTATTTATCTATGTACAAAATTTTGTACTTTCCTTCTTGCTTTTCATTGTGAGATCAGAGCAAGAGAGTTCAGAGGGACTCCTAAAATCATGCATCCCTAGTCATGATTATATCCTTAGTGAATCATGATGGATAGATTTTAATGCCAACTCAAGGAATCCTTGAATTACGACCAAATAGAATACTAGAAGTTAGGAAGAAGGCCCATAGAAACCAAAGTCTTCATAAATTCCTTGTGCAATGGATAGATTTTCCAAAAGAAGATGCAACATGGATTAATAAGGAGTCCATCCTCTAGGAAGACCATTCCAAGTTTTTTATGAGATGAGGATATCTCAATTTTCATAAGGACAATAGAATGTATTATACTAGGTTCTCTCTAAGCTATGTGCCAATTCTTCTAATATACATTTCTCTATCAAGTTACTTTTGAAAAATCTTGAAATTTTTCAATGCTTATGCTCCAAATATTTAAGTGGCATTGATGAAAAATTTATCTAAGACTTGCCACGATGTCGAAGGGTTTCCGAAAACAAAGTCGCATCCACAGAGGACCTTGACGAATTTCAAGAGAGAAGATCAATCAAGCGAATAAGCAAGATGAGAAAATGATGCCAAGACTCTGTTTTATTTCTGCCAATAACAAATACAAGGTACAAGAAGAAGAAATCCGAGTGACCTCTGGGCATATATAGTAACTAATCCCGAGCTTTTCCAATTGCTTTTCTTGTACTGGAGTGTGCTGCACAAATCAATCAGAATGCTTCTAGAGATTGTCTCTTATCCAATTCTACAATTGGTGACAATTGCTTTAGCCTGACACAGGCCATTTTTAGCAGAGTGTGCCTGGCCCTGTTCTCTAAGTTATTGAATTAGCTTCAACGATAAAGATCTCACTGTGCTTTCATAACCATTCACTATGGAGCACAAGAAGACCAAGTAAGGTCCAAGCAGAGTCTTAACTATAGGTAGAGGAATAGCAGCAGCTTCATGTATAGAGTGCCTTCATGTCAGAGATAATTAGCTTTCATTATTTTACTCCGACAGACCAGTGCAAATCTCGGGCATCAATGGCAGTCAGCAGTTTAGCTACACATCTCAGAATACTCTTGAATCAGTAGCACTAAATTAATGAAACGCCCGAAAAGGACAGGCGTCCCCATCAACTTCTCGCACAAAGAATCCACTTTGTGTATGAGCCCCGGTCATCAAAGTTTACGGAATCCACCGTAAAACCTCACGGAATTCACCGTGGCACAGAACCTACTGTGAAATATGCCTCCTGGCATCATTTGGTCTCAGTGAACAAACAATAACTGATACATCTCCATCACCACCTCAAATCTTCAATTTCCCATCTGATGTATTCTAGGGCCCTACTGCTGGTTCAGCAAATTGAGTGCTGTATCATAATAAGGGAGTTCTTCTTCCAACTATGCCTTCCCCTACTATAGTCATCCTCACATGTAATATGGTGTTGGAGCTTTTCTTCCCAGTGGAGTTTTTCTGGTGTGGCTTTTTAGCATACAACATGCACTTGTCTCCAGCAAGCATTATGATTTTTTTTCTGTCAGTCGTCGTCGCTGCTTTTCTCCCTCTGATGTTGCCAACACGATAGAGTTCAGACTTAAAACATAAATATCTTCCTCTCTGTCTTGAAAGTTATTTTTGGTTGAACCTTGCATATAAATAGATCTCACAAGTGGTTTTCTTCGATTTTCTACAAGATAGGCAAAGGCTCTTTTGCAGACTTGACCGAATTCTGGGATGAACCATTACCCAATATAGAATCGGAATTAACCAAATGAACTGCATCAGAATCTTTTGTTGGCATGCCAAACATCAAATTCTTGACCAAGAAGGTGCATCGTAAGTTGATTGCAGAATTTCTGGATTCAAAAGTCTTCTTCAACAGGAGTTAAATCAATGGGAAAAATTTTCTTTCCCTTGGTAACTTTCGCAATAGCAATGAACTCGTCCACCAAACCTTTCAGATTCCTCAAAGGCCATTGTGTTGGACCATCAACAGGAGCATTCAAAGGGTTGTCATGTACCTCCATGAAGATGCCATCCACGCCAACAGCAACACCATCCAGCTCCAGGAGTTGGTCACAGAGTTCCAAAATACTGCGAAGGAAGATTCTAAATAGTAGATCACTGCTCATCTTGCAAACTTTGCATATGATCCTTTCAACTACGAGTATTTTAGTGAACTTCATATTATAGACCTCTTTTTGTAGCTGCCAGTTCCATCTTTCTTACTTCATTCTGTGCACCCTTCTCACCCCTATTTATGATAGCAGTTGCTGCCTCCCTAGCTTCATTTAGATGTGTCTTAAGCATGTCTATAGGATGACAACACTCAAAATGTCTGAAGGTACAAGCAAACGAAAGAGCTTCTAGGTGTTTACCATCATTAATTAGCCTTTCAATCACCTTTGGAGACTTGGACATCCATATGCTCCTTGGCATCTTTTACAAACCTTATTGTCACAATGGCTTTCATTTGAAATAAATCATGTTGATGTGCTCTCTCCTGTTCATCATTATGCTGCCCACCTCCATGGGGTCTATAGGTGTGCTTTTGGGTGAACATCAAATCATCTACTAAACAGTGAGGTTTGATCTCCATCCCATGCAAAGCAAAATGCAAACACAACGACTAAGTATGCACAAAGTAACAAATGTCACACACACAAACTTTTTGGTGGATTCCACACCTTGGATGCGCAACAGCACGACATCCACCCCCTCTGATTCTGCGCATCCTCCGGATGGGCCAACTACCCATGATCATTGTCGTCAAGATCCACGTACAGATCAATCTCTTCATTGTCTATTTTCAGTATATCAACAAGGTTATCTGTCATATCATCTGTCTCTTCTACTGGAGTTTATCCTCGTTGCTCTTCTCTTGCAAATTCTTCCAATGCATAATCCTCATCATCTCTTTTCTTGAAAATATTGATTCTTTTTCCTGCAATGGGCACTCTAAGCATTGTCCCATCCAATTCTATCAGCGCATATGTTGCATTGTCAAAGACATGTCTGACTATGTACGACCCAAACCATCTTTTCACCATCTTTCAAAGTGCAGTATGCTGATTTTCAAGGCTGCTATCAAAAACTAATACCCAGTCTCTCTCTTCTATTGCTCTAGGCTACAAGTGATGCCTACTGTCAAACCTGTCCTTATTTCTAAGTCTAGCAACCTTCAACTTGTCAATAACTAGCTGAATATCCTTTAGTCTTCTCTCCGACTGCTGGATCCAAAGAGCTAAGATCTCCTCTCTTGTCAAATCCTCCTGCCAAGGTAAAACTAACCAAGTCAAAGCACAAGTCTCAGTCGGCATAACCGGTTTCTAACCATACATCAACTTTGTGGACATATATCCTGTGGTAACACTGTGAGTCATATGATCAGCCCACAAAGCAAATGGTAGAAGTCTCGGCCATTCTCCTATCCGTCCTCTGCATGCTTTGGCTAATGCTTTCACTATCGATAGATGCCCTCTTTCACTCTTTCCATTTCCCTCTGGATTGTATGCTGTGGTTAGAGCCAACGTGATTCCTAGTTGAGAGAAAAACTCCTTAGCTTCATCTTCATCTAATTCACTGCGATCTGTAGTGATCTTACCCACACAGCCATACCTGCAGAAAATTTCTTCCAATAAGAACTTACACACTGCACTAGTGGTCTTCGTTCTTAGAGGTCTGCCCTCAACATGATTGGTAAGATCCTCTCTAGCCAATACAATATATCTTATCTGCCATAGACCCATCAGCATAGTAACCAAGTCAAATACCCACTTATAATGAATGCATACCGGATAGGTCGGATAAAGCTCATCTCGATGACGCACTACGGAATACATCTGACAGTCTCTACAAAGCAAGAAACATCTCTGTACATGCCTTTCCACCAATATTTTTCCTTGATTTTCTCATAAGTAGCCCACACTCCTCTATGAACAGCCCAAGGACTCTCATGAAACTCTCTCATCACCTGTAAGTGGGTCTCTTTATTGCAGACAACCCGCAAGGGTAATCCACCTCTTTTCTTCGGGTGCTTCCAAAGAAATCCGCCCTTGAGAAAATAACCATAGGCTTTTCTTATGATCTTCTTGAACTCTTCATTTGTCCATTCATCTCTTTTTCTTAATGTACTAAGGTACTTGCCAATCTCCAACATAGAGTTCTTCTATGAAAGCCACAATATCATAGACATGGCAAACATGATCAACCATAGCGGCTAAAATTTCTGCATCATCCTCTTCTGCAAGTAGTGTCTCCTCATCATCATATCTGGCTCTAGACAGTATATCCGCCCCTAGATTATCCTTCCCTACTATGTGTTTAAATTCTGGATTTAATGACGATGTATGCGATCCATCTCAGCATAGCTATATCCGGAGTAGAGCAACTCGTAATCATACCTATCAATGGCAAGCAATCTGTCTCTACCAAAAGTGGGGCTTCAATAAAATACTCCTTGTCACATTTGAGAGCTGTAACAATTCCTAGTAATTCCCTCTTAATTTGCGGATACCTCCTCTGTCTCTCGTTTAGGACTTTCGCAACCGAATAGCGTACATGTTTCCATCGGCATCATCTTGACCCATAGCCCAACCTATGACAATTGGACTAGTGTCAACTGTCAATACAATAGGCCTTTCGCAACGCAATTATAATCCGCTTCCTGAGCGTAGGAGAAATTTGCAATACCTTCTTCAATTTCCACATGGCTCTAGTGTGGCTCTCATCCCAATAAAATTTCTGCCCCTTTCGAAGCAGCTGACATAAACAATCTACTATGTGTGCAAAATGGGGTATCCAAATCATGTAAAACACACATGCTCCAATGAATCTCTGTACCTCTAAAGTGGTAGAACAATACTCTGTAATCTTTCCTATAGCATCCACCTTCGCAGGTGAAGGTTTCCTGCCATAATGCCCACACATATGTCCAACAATGACAACCTCATTTACTCCAAAAACAGATTTGTGCCCTGATAGTGTCAAGTTCACTTCTTCTAACCTGGCCAAAATCTTTTCACAAGCTGCAATATGATCAGCCACAAAGTATCTGCATCCCTGCTCATTTAGACTCTCATTCTTCTCTTCTTTTGCCCACCCCTTAATGGGCACATCATCCAAGAAAGGCATGGTAAGCTGAGGTATATACTCACGAAGGACCTTATGCATGGCATTCATCATATGCGCAACAGAATTAGTGGCACCTTGAGGCAAGGTACACATCCTAACAAGCCCAATAGAAGTTCTCATAGTGGTTAGGTCCCTGCTTTTCAAGGCCAGCTGAAACTGATCATATCCCGAATACAAGTCACCTAAAGAATAGATGGCACGTCCAACAAATGCTTCTGCAAACTCATCCACAACTGGACGTATACCAACATTCCTGATAGTAACTCTGTTTACTGGTTGCATGTCCTGTATAAATCGGAGAGTACCATTCTTCTTTGGAATCGTAAACCACCTATTTGAGTATGGTGCAGATGATGGCTCTAGGATTCCCATCCTGATTTTCTCATTCAACAAGTCAACTAGCTTTGCCAGGTGTGCCCTAGGCACTAGAATAGGTCGGAGGTTCCATGGAATATGAGGAATAGTAAAGATCACCATAGAGTCAACAATATCCGGATTCACACATCCAATTTCATACGAGAAAAAAGCAAACCCCCTTCCATGTCACTCAAGCATATCCTGAAAGCAATGCTTCTCTGAGGGTAGCAAGAAATCACCATTTCCAGTTTTTAATTCAGCAAGAGTCTCTACTGAAAATTTATGGCCTATATGCTCTGGATTCCTCAAAATAGGCTGCTTGGCAGCCCTGTCTATTTGTTGATCACTGTCAGGTGGAAGCGGTCCAACTACCGGCTTCACCTTCTTATCCACAGTCTTGTATTTCATGTCAAACCTGGCTTCATTATGATCCTCTGCATTACTCAAATCTTGCTGTAAATCAACAATTCTACCCTCTGGTGGGGTTGAATATCCTCAGCCCTCTACTCTATGGACTCCATAGGAATAGCCCTAAACTCTGGATGCCGAAATATTTCAGCAGTAAACTCTGTTGGCTGAAAGTTTTCAGCCCTCTGTGTCTTTGTAGGCTGATCACAATCATCTGGAAACTCTACTTGCTGAATTTCTTCATCTCTCAACACTTTTTTCTGGGTCACCTCAACCTCTGACTCTATCTGTGACACAAAATCAAAAAATTTCATGAAACATATCCAGGGACTGCACTGATACATTACTGAGACAACTCTGCATATCAGCTTTCAATATATTTTCCATCTCTATCATCGTATCTGCACAAACCATACTATCATACATCCCATCTATATGCTCATCATCCTCTAAAATACCTACTTTTTTCAAATCTTTCTCCTTCCTGCATATGTACTACCTGGCAACTCTAGGCAACTTAGAAATCTTCTGATAACTCATCGAATTGTTTGCTGAAATTCCAACAAAATTGGAGGAGAAAACACTGCTGCCAGGAGGCGAGAACTCCAATCTCCTCTGCTCTGTACCACCATCGTCTCGCAGAACAACGGTACCTAATGAAAACCCGAATCCCTCACAGTGGGCAAAGTCACATCTCGAAGAGTATCCCTTTTTCTAGCATGATTTACACACACAGTCATAAAATGGACTGCTCTCATGCTATCTTTTCTACGAATCCATGCATAGCAGATCCATCATCCATTACTTTCGTCTCCATGCGCATCTCTGTGATGAATGGCTGTCCTAGGATTATGGGGTAAGAGCATGAATCCTGCACAAAGAAATGGAAATCCTCCTCTACATCTCCAATAGAAATCTTGACACTGGGACAGGCAGCATACAAATCACCTACAGTGTTGTTGGCGGCTCTCATACGCCACCCATGCTCTGCATCCATAGGCCATCTATTACTTTCATAAACTCTACGAACTATGAGATTAATCTTTGAATCATGATCCACCAAAGCAACATAAGGCACCTGTTTCTCTCCAATTTTTACAATTGTTTCTGTAGTTTTCCTAGCCCAATGACTCTGTGAAAAGTGACTGTGCGGTACGAAGATAGGCTCATCAGTTTCAGCATAATGCATAGGCTGTTGAAACCTCTTCTCTGTCTGCGGAAAAATAGAAGCATTCTCGACCATAACCTCATCCTCATCCTCATCCAACTCCCCAATCAAAACTCCCTGTGTATCAGTATAGTGGGCAATGTATGTCTTTTCCTCTTCAGGACTTCTTGGAATTAATCTTGAAACTCTCTTTTCGAGATGCCCAAAACCTCAGAAATAGTAAAAGTCACCTCATTGCCAAGTATCTTATCATTAAAGATTTTCTTCATGTCTGTAGATATCTCAATATCAGACATTAATCTAAATCTTGGCTGCTTTCTCTGTCTAGGTTCCTACCTCTTTTCTTTCTTTTGAGCATCCTCCATTTGTCGTTCTGGCCCTGGTCTCAAAGACAGCCCTGCGGTAGGTGGAGTAACAAACTCACCCCCTCTAGTTTTTTTAGCTGCATTTGGATTCTCTTCATCTCTCTTACGCTTCTCCTCAACAAGTACATCTGCTCCCTGAGACTTAGCCAAGTAGGCATAAATAGTGTACCTGTCAACAGGCGAATCCCAACCTGTCTCAGATCTGATGCTAGAACCTTCATTGGTCAAAACAATCTGCTGGATTTTCCCCTTGTTTGCCATCTCTATAGCATAGGTCCATAATGCTGAACGACTCTGTGAACCTTTCTCAATCTAGACTCCATATGCAGAAGCATCTCCTCTAGCTGCCACATAAGAAGTACGCGCAACCATATCATCTACTAATTTCTTCATTCCGCCTTTTCCAAAATTGGTAGCAAGCGGAGCTCCTGTTTCAGTCAACCAGATCTTTCCATCTTGTACCCAAAATACAAAATTCTTCCTCCTTGCATCTTGAAAAGATTCACAATCCCTGCAATGCTGATGGTCCGTACTATCACACCAAATACATCTTCGATCTCTCGTAGGTGCACTAGGAGCACTCCTAGGTGCATTAGGAGCACTAGAAGAAATAGTAGGCGCGGTCGAGGCAAACTACTCTTTTCTTTTTCCCACCAACTCTACTTTAATTGACTCTAGTGTCAATCCGTTATGCCTTTGATTATGTCATCAAGAGAGGAAGGAGCCGAAGGAGCGGATGATTTTGGAGCAGAAGGAGCCGGCATTGGTCTTGGAACTGGAGGAACAGGAGGATTAGAAACAGTAGGCACTGGCATAGGCCAAGTAACTGGCTAAGGAAGAGAAGAAATGACAAGGGTAGAAGCAGACATAGGAGCAGAAGACGGCATCGCTGTCATAGATCCATTCTGTAGGCGGGTCTTCCATATCCGCCTCTTGGTCAAAGTCGAGACCGCATCCTGGGCATCTTGCCAATCTATTTTAAGACCCATAGGCTTCGTGCGATCCTTAAGAAGCTCTCCTAATTCTTCTTGAAGAGTAGGATCTGCAGCTTGCAAGAAAAGATCAACTTTCTCAATATCCAATGCTCTTTGTTCAATGGCATTAAGCTGACTATACCTCTCTTCAAATTCTCGTATCAATTTTGAAGCGGCTAGACCTTTGTTTGGCATGTATACCCACTCTCAAAATGACCGTCATGTAGCCATCCCAAAGTCCTCAAGAAAATACTCCTCTTTTAAGGCCTTCTTAAAATCTTGCCAATGCGAATTTTGAAGGAAAAGATCAGTCACTTTTATCTTCAAGGCGAATGTGACAAGGCGAAGAAAATATTTACTCATAAGTCCTATCGGTACTCTAAAAAATCACTTCTTAATCTCATATATCTTCAAATAAGCCGATACATTACGGCCATCAAATAGCTTATTTTCATTTTCAACTGCTTCAATCGCCTTAGTCACGCTGATTGCATTCTCTTGCTCCAAATATAGTTGCCTTTGTTGAGACAACTGTTGTTGATGTAACTACTGCTACTGCTGCCTATACAATTGTGTCTGTTGATTTTGAAGTTGCATATACATAGACATATTCTGTAAAATCTGCTTTAAATCATGTGTTGAAGTACTTGAAGCAGAAGTCAATGATGGAGTCGAAGTAGAGGACAAAGCAGGAATCGTAGAAGGGGCTGAAATTGATGCTGAAGTGTCTCCCATCCTAAAAAAAAATTTAAAATACGACGCTTTCATGTCGGGTTCACCAAAGATGTCGAAGGGTTTTCGAAAACAAAGTCACGTCCACAGAGGACCTTGACAAATTTCAAGATAGAAGATCAATCAAGCGAATAAGCAAGACGAGAAAATGATGCCAAGACTCTGTTTAATTTCTATCAATAACAAATACAAGGTACAAGAAGAAGACACCCGAGCAGCCTCTGGGCATATACAGTAACTAATCCCGAGCTTTTTCAATTGCTTTTCTTGTACCGGAGTGTGCTGCACAAATCAATCAGAATGCTTCTGGAGATTGTCTCTTATCCAATTCTACAATTGGTGACGATTGCTTTAGCCTGACACAGGCCATTTTCAGCAGAGTGTGCCTGGCCCTGTTCTCTAAGCTGTTGAATTAGCTTCAATGATTAAGATCTCCCTATGCTTTCATAACCACTCACTGTGGTGCACAAGAAGACCAAGTAAGGTCCAAGCAGAGTTTTAACTAGAGGAATAGCAGCAACTTCATGTATAGAGTGCCTTCATGTCAGAGATAATTAGCTTTCATTATTTTACTCCCACAGACCAGTGCAAATCTCGGGCATCAATGGTAGTCAGAAGTTTAGCTACACATCTCAGAAGACTCTTGAATCAGCTGCACTCCGACTGAACAGGCTTTCACATGCTTGTTATCTCACGGTCATGAAATACATGTTCTTTTGTAGCTATATCAACTCCTCAACCTTCTTCTCCTTCTCTGGCTATTCCCTGTGTACGTATTTTTTGGGTCCTCGATCTCCTCCAGATTGATCAGATGGCCTAACTTCAGTGATTGCAGTGACTTAAGCACCTGTCATCAGTGCTGAATTCAGAGCTTCTCCTCCTAGTGTTAATGGCGTTCATGCTTTTGGTCTTAGTGAACAAACAATAACTGATATATCTCCATCGCCACCTCAAATCTTAAATTTCCCATCTGATGTATTCTGGGGCCCTGCTGCTGGTTCAACAAAATGAGTGCTGTGTCATAATAAGGGAGTTCTTCTTCCAACTCTGCCTTCCCCTACTGTAGTCATCCTCTCATGTAATATGATGTTGTAGCTTTTCTTCCCAGCGGAGTTTTTCTGGTGTGGCTTTTTAGCATACAACACGCAATTGTCTCCAGCAAGCATTATGCTTTTTTTTCTGCCAGTCGTCCGTTGCTGCTTTTCTCCCTCTATTGTTGCCAACACGATAGAGTTTACACTTAAAACATAAATATCTCCCTCTCCGTCCTGAAAATTCTTTTTGGTTGAACCTTGCAAATAAATAGATCTCACAGGTGGTTTTCTTCGATTTTCTACAAGATAGGCAGAGGCTCTTTTGCAGACTTGACCGAATTCTGGGATGAACCATTACCCAATATAGAATCAGAATTAACCAAATGAACTGCATCAGAATCTTTTACTGGCATGCCAAACATAAAATTCTTGACCAGGAAGGTGCATCGTAAGTTGATTGCAGAATTTCTGGATTCAAAAGTCTTCTTCAACAGGAGTTAAATCAATGGGAAAATTTTGCTTTCCCTTGGTAACTTTCGCAATAGCAATGAACTCGTCCACCAAACCTTTCAGATTCCTCAAAGGCCATTGTGTTGGACCATCAACAGGAGCATTCAAAGGGTTGTCATGTACCTCCATGAAGATGCCATCCACGCCAACAGCAACACCATTCAGCTTCAGGAGTTGGTCACAGAGTTCCAAAATACTGCGAAGGAAGATTCTAAATAGCAAATCGCTGCTCATCTTGCAAACTTTGCATATGATCCTTTCAACTACGAGTATTTTAGTGAACTTCATATTATAGACCTCTTTTTGTAGCTACCAGTTCCATCTTTCTTGCTTCATTCTGTGCACCCTTCTCACCCCTGTTTATGATTGCAGTTGTTGCCTCCCTAGCTTCATTTAGATGTGCCTTAAGCAGGTCTATAGGATGACAGCACTCAAAATGTCTGAAGGTACAAGCAAACGAAAGAGCTTCTAGACGTTTACCATCATTAATTAGCCTTTCAATCACCTCTGGAGCCTTGGAAATCCATATGCTCCTTGGCATCTTTTACAAACCTTATTTTCACAATGGCTTTCATTTGAAATAAATCATGTTGATGTGCTCTCTCTTGCTCATCATTATGCTGCCCACCTCCATGGGGTCTGTAGGTGTGCTTTTGGGTGAACATCAAATCATCTATTAAACAGTGAGGTTTGATCTCTAACCCACGCAAAAAAAATGCAAACACAACGACTAAGTATGCACAAAGTAACAAATGTCACACACAAACTTTTTGGTGGATTCCACACCTCGAATGCGTAGTAGCACGACATCATTCAAACTATATGAAGCATGCCTTTGATTTGATTTATCCGAGAAACAAAATCCTCTAATGTGTAGGAACTAAGACATAGCCTACATAATTAATAAAGTGAAAAAAAAGGCTCCTAAGGTTTAATGGCTACATGGGGACTAAGGGGAGTATTGGAGGGTGTGAGGTGACCAAAAACAACCACCAAAATGGAGGGTATGAGGTGACCAAAAACAGCCACCAAAATGGGTTTCCGCCCTATCCCCCCCAACCCCATCATCACCTTATCATTAGCCTTGTTTTCCCCCACCCCCAAAAAAAAAAGAAAATTTAAATCCCTCCCTTATCAAGTAGAGCATGGCCTCGACTAGCAGCCCAAAAGTAGCATGCATAGAATGGCAACTAAAAGAGGCTATCAATATTGACTGTAGCAACATAGTAATGGAGAACGATGGATCAGCCCCATAGATTATGGTAGATGGACTTCATGACACCATGGGCACTAGAAGCTATAAAAGGAGTAGAGAATAATTGTTGTGTTTAGCACCTCTTTCATCCTTCTTCGCCTCTTTGTTTAGCACCTCCTTCAACCTTCTTCCATTTATTGTATTGTTGTGATGGTAGCTATGATTGTCTAGCCCATTTCCATGTATTTTCTTGAGTGATTACCCTTTTGAATGTACCTCATACTCTGACCCCATTTTGAACCCTATAATGCATTGTTGGAATATATGAGAACTCCTCTTTCTTTGATTAAGTATTGTCTTGCCTAGGGCATATGAAAGTCTATTCTTTCAATATGTTGTAGTGTTGAGCCCATGATGCTAGCATAACCTTGTGTCAAGTTTCAATATGATAAGGCTTTGCTATCCTACAGAGCTAGTGGAACGTGCTTGCACCTACCAACCAAAATCAGAACTTCGACCCGATTACACATGGCAGCCATGCTAATCTTTCCCATGTGTATAGGCCTACATGCACAAACCCTCTCAAGTCCACCAGAGGACATCCAACCTATTTTCTCATAGTGGTTTGGGCTTGAGTAGCGACATTGAATTTTGTCTCTTGAGGCTATTTCATTCCTTAATGATGGCAATTTTTTTAGAGCGGTGCATTCTGCACCCCACAAATAGCACTCGTACTCTATTCCTGGACCTCGAGAGGTACATCTAGGTCCAGCAATCACTCTTGTGATGTTGTTAAAGCTAGCAAGGTGATTATTTGTGTCAACTAAAGTAGTCCTGGTTTTATCCATTCTACCTTATCGTATCCTAGTTTCCACTTGGATGGCTCTCAAGGCATAAATTTCATTTTTGAAGTTTTTTGGCTCATCAATTCAAGGACCCAAATGCCTTTCTTAGGCTATTCAAGGTGGCATATATGGTCAAATTCCATGCCCAAGTGGATCCCACCCATAAGGTGGCCGTATTAGAGTCATGGATGCGAAAAGAGATGATAGCTTGGCTCATGGCACAAAACAACTGAGCAACATTTGACGATGCTCAAGTAGCGTTTTGCTTCTGGTTTAAGGTGCCCAAAATCTAGAGAGACTACATAGGCTATCAATCCCTTGTACAAGGTGCTTCACAAATATTGAGAAGTTACACAATGCTAGTGTCAAAGGACACTTGATAAGTGTGAATGGTATCTAGTTTTAATATGCTACAGATATTCAATAGTCCAACAGAAGCA
The DNA here is from genome assembly GCF_053477565.2 of Lygodium microphyllum. Lineage (NCBI taxonomy): Eukaryota > Viridiplantae > Streptophyta > Polypodiopsida > Schizaeales > Lygodiaceae > Lygodium > Lygodium microphyllum. Next base: position 3,790,583 of record NC_141161.1, on the reverse strand, counting down.
GTATGAGTCACAGCTAGGGAACTTAACCAGTTGATCAATGCTTTGAAGTGTGAATGCACATTAAAAGAACTAGCTTGAGTGTGAAAGGAGAGATTTAATCGTAAGGTTTTCTTTTTTCAACCTAAAGTTTAGACTTTAGGAAAGAAAGGAAACAATGATAATGTCAAGCAATAAGTGATGAATATGGTGAGCTTCTTTAGCAAGCAGTGCTATTCTTGTCGTAGGTCATTTATAGGTACCGCCTTCTCACAGCACCTTCAACAAGCGGCTAGTTTTGGATATTTTCTTCTACCACTCCACCACCCAACGTAGCAGCAAATCTATTACTCCCCTGTAGCCCAAGTCATCTATTGGGCAATTTCTCACAAAGATATTGCAGAGCTGTCCCTATCTCTTCTCTACAGTTGCCGGATAGCATTTAGAGAGTTTGTAGAAGCAAGAGGGGATGTCAATGGTTAGGGAAAGGCTTCCACAGAGGGAACTGAGTTGGTTTTGTAGAAGCGTATTGTTGAGCTATGAGCCCAAGAGATGCACAGAACCTTGGAAGATATCATGCATCCTTTATCTTTTCTTTGTTTGTTACAGAGCTACTTGAGACTTTATTACCACACATTGAAACTTAGAGCCTTGAGCTCTTCCCAGAACCACCTCTTCTTTCTTTTCTCTCTTTGTCTCAGACAAAAAATTTGAACCCTTGCTTAGCACCTCAAATGTGAATCTCGAACCAAGTTTCTTGAGCAACACCTCCTTCCTTGAGCTCCTTTACCTCCTACAAGACAATGGATGTGTGGATGGCTTGAAGAAATTGAGATGGAAATATGATTTTGACAGCATGTACAAGGAGAAAAATCAAAATAGGAAGGATTTAAAGAATGCAAGGAAGAAATAAGATGCGTCCACTAACTATCTAGCTCAGCCATGGCTCTAATACCATGTTGAGAAACATGGACCTAGAACTAGATTGGCTATGGTGTGGACGCAAGTCAAACACATGATACATCATCAAAATGAGGAATTGTAACTCAAGTGAATTAGGTTCCAAGATAGATTAGCTTGGACTCATAAACACAATCTTGAGTGGCTCAAACTGATTATACCATTTCATAGAAATGAGTGTCAAATACATGCCTTTATAGTTTTTTGGATATCACAACTTTTCTTCTCTATGCTTATGGGATTTTGGACGTCTCTTCCTAGAGCTACTAGAGCATACATCTTGTCATCTCTTTCATACAAAGCCTCTTATGGGCAAGCCTCTATATCAGGCATCATTTTCTAATCTCAACATGATGTATGTCCGAAAACATCCAACCCACTCGTGAATTTTGGCACTCTTTATATGTGCAAGGCTTGAATAGGATTTTTGCAAAGCTTTCACTTTGAAATATCTATTTGATAATAATCTAGAGTATTTCTATCAGTGCACTAGCCAAGTTGAGATGTTTTTGGCTTTGGAGACGCCAAAATAAGGGAGGAAATTGGCCAAACCTGCTTACAAATCCCATCATATGGAACCTAGTGACTCCGATATGGATTTAGACTTAAATGAAGAGAGTAGTAGTGAGAAAGAGGAATCTAAGGGAGAGGAATGTGAGAAGCCCAAAAAGCCCAAGAGAAAGGACAAGGTCCACAAACCCTCAAAGGGCACCTGAAATTTTTCCATCAAAATCCTCTAGTGTACCAAGTGTAGTAATGTAGGTAACTTGGCTATGAATTTCAATCTTAATTAGTGGTGGTGTGGCATTTTACATATGGCTAACCACAATATAGAAATCTATTGGTATAATGCTCGGATTCAGGATGGGACAAGTTGGGACTTGGCAAGGTGCAAGAGGAGTGTAGCTGGGCCATTGGAATAAACCTAGATCGTAAGTTGCTGCAATGGTTCTAGCAATGGATCACACACAACAAGACCATCCATTTCCTAGAAAGGATCTAAGATGGATGAGGAAGAAATTGGGGAGGCAATGGAGACTATCATCACCCCCCAAATAAAGAGTGTTTCTTTTGTATGCAAGGAGGCCACTAGAGATCAGAGTGTTTGAAACCTTAGTAGTATGATGCTCAGAAACAATAGAATTAAGATCAGAATCCATCAACTTCTATCAATACAATGGAAATCAAAGAGTTACCTAAGCCAAAGGTCAATGTAGTTACTCCATCACACAAAAAGCTAAAAGAAACAACAAGGAAGCCCACATGAATTTCCTGGACTAGAGAAAGTCTACCACCAAGTAGCTGCATCGATGGGAAAGAAAACAATAGTGCTAAAAGACCCACAACTTCTTCCTATACCAAATTCAAGTCCCACATGTATGAAAGGGACCACATGACCATCGACAACATAGTAAAGACTACAATTGATGCTAGGTCCAAAATAACAACCTTCCAAATTAGGTTGGGTTGGAACTAGCTGTTTCAATAGTAGCCAAGGCTTCATTCTCTTCACAAATGGTTCCAACCCAAGTAGATACACAAACTACATGGAGCCCAGTCTCGATTATTATCCCCTTAGGAGACTTACTCAATCTAGTCCCAATCTTCAAGGATCACTTGCTACATAGGATTCAACTCAATTTTCTAATAGTACCGAAACCCAAAGAGGTAGCCTTCACATATCTGCACTAGAAGAGGAAGTTTGAAAGCTATAGTAAGAGCTAGTTCTTTCAAGATGATTGTCTAATCCTACCATTCTAGTCATCTCCCTATAGAGGTCATCAACAATGTTCTACTAGATAGTGGATCCCAAGTCAACATCATCACTATGGCAACTTGCAAGGATTTTAGGCGAATGAATTGGTAGCCAACCCCCTTCTTATTCTGAATGGCTAATAATAGAGAGTGCGGCCACTTGGCATCATCCTATCACCTCTCATTGAGATAGGTAGTGTATGATTCCCGATTTCCTTTCATTAGGGGAGTTTTGAGGTCTCGAAAATGCATTTTAGGAGATAGAAAGAGAGTGCTGTAGACCAATAGGAGCAAAGCCTCCGTAACAAAACTTCTATTTTAAAAAAGGCAAGAAATTATTTTACAAAAAGGTACATTCATAATAATATTATGAATTTGTATTATCAATATATATTTTTAGCCTCTTATATTCATGATTATGACGTTCTTTGAATTAATGATATACAGTCTCGGTCTCTTTTATTTAATGATATGTCTTAATTAATGATAATGGCATGTTTACTCTAAATTCAAATTAGTAAAAATCTTGACACATATTTTTTTCCCTCCTTTATTTTGTCCCTCTCGTGTTTTTCCCTCCTTTCTTTTGTTCCTCTCATGGTAGCCTAGTCTTCTGTGTGTGTGTGTGTGTGTGTGTGTGTGTGTGTGTGTGTGTGTGTGTGTGTGTGTGTGTGTGTGTGTGTGCGTGTGCACGTGTGCTATGGATATAGAAATTTGACCTTCAATAATGCATCCAAGCTCCCAAATCACATCCATATCAATATTTAACTCATTCCAAAAATATGGAAGATGGATTCCTACAATCATTAGCAAAGGCAGTTGGATCACCATGCAATAGGAAAAATGTGGGAAAAGGCGAAGGTATGAGAGCTCGTTCATCTCTGCTTGGAAGGGTAGAATTTGAGATTTCAAGCTTGGAGTAAATAAGAATAGTATAAAAGAGGTTTTGGTGCAACATGTATTTATGCATAGAGAGCTATATTTAGAACCTAGAACTTCAATTCTTCCAATGCATAAACCAAATTGTAAGGATTTCTTTCTTTTCTTGAACTTGGTTTAAGGTTTTCCATTATAACATTTATTCATTTGTCTTGTAGATGTCTATCCCTATAATATTGAGGAATAGCAACCGCTTGAGTCTATTGTTGATGTGATTGATGCGATGCATGGCTTGATTGGAGAAGAGATGTACAAAGGTAGAAAGAAGATAGATCTTGCAGAGAATAGAATATTCTTCTATGACCATTCTTATATTGTCCACATGCAGCGTAGCCAATGGGAATCAATATCCCCCCTTCCTTTGCCAGATTTTGCAAGCTTTGAGTGGCCTTTGCCAAGTCTAGCTACTACTAGTGAGGGATATAGATGTAAATATTTTCTGAGATAGAGCGAGCATTAAAACCTAGTATCTCAAGTAGGCTAAGCAAAGTTACTTTGTTCATGCCTATTAATATCTTTGTTGACTTCTTTTCTAATACTGAGATAAGAAAATAAAAGGCTATGCTTTCAGTGAAGAGACTAACACATGATCATGTTATACAATTTGTTGATGAGAGATGGAACACTAGGACAGAAGGGAAAATTATATGTAAGATAGATCAAGAGTCTGGTTGCTTTAGACCATAATCTTGATAATTTTAGCAAATATCATATAGTGGATCTTGATGTTTGGTACAATGAGGACATTATTGCATTCCTAAAGGTTAGATCATCATGTATGCTACATCAAGTGAGGATGGATTTACAGAATGAAGATATTGAACTACCGTACTCATTTGTGTTCCAACATAATAACAAACGAGTAAGTTTTTATTTCATATTATATTCATTTAGGTGTATATCTAATTTCAATTCTTGATTAATAAACATTTGTAACTTTTTTTAAACCAGATATCAACGAGGAGAGAGAAGAATATACAATGCAAGGATATTGAAGAAAAGATCTCTTTACTATCAATATAAAATACATGTACAAATTTTTGTCAGCCATCTCCATGACTTATACACAAGGGCTTACAATCTGAGGCAAAACTTTTTTTTTTGAGAAGAAACATCCTTTCTAAGAGTCTTTTTTCCTATCTTTGATGCTTTGGTTGCATTAGGGCCAAAAACGCTTCAAAAATGGCACTTGTAAGAAAGTGATTAAGTTGCTAATTAGTTGAGGTTTAGGAAGAATAAAACCTCTAAATTTGGTTGTCCAGATGTGATTAATGAGAGAATATTTGGTTCATTGAAGAGGTCGGCCATTAATTGCCCTCATCTTTTAATCCAGGTCAGGGGTCACCTTTTCGGCCGTTTATTGTCTTGGAACTCGAGAGATTTTGTATTTTCGAGATTTTCGTACGAACTTCGCATTTGTTTGCTCCCGCGTTTTCTTTCTATACACTATTCTCTTTTACCATTCCTTTTGCTGCACTTGCTTTCTATCACTGTGAGATTCTTGCTCGGTTCATTTGCTAGAATGTCTAGCAATACTACTTCAAATAACACAGGCGCAAGCACACGTAAATACAAGCTATCTATTCAGCTAGATCCGACTTACACATCTTGGAGAAGTATACATCATCGAGTATTGATAGATGAGATTGAAGCCAACAGGTTGCGAACACAAGGAATGAAGCATATAGATTTGTGGGTGGATGGAAATATCTATCCCAGGGATCCTTCTACAGGTAAACCACCTCCTTTTTTGAATGTCCATGACTATATAAGATATGCTGGAGAAGGTTATAATGGAATGCTTGGCTACTGTATGAGGTTATACTCTGCATCTTACACATATATAGCCCAAGTGCACGAAATGAAAAAAGCACTAGAAACTACACAAACAAAAATTTTAGAGTTGACAAGTCAGATTGATATTTTGAAAAATGTTAATAATTCATTGCAGAATAAGCTAATACGCTTGAGAGAAACTCTAGTAGGATTTAGAGAGAGGAAGAGACCGTTAAAAAATATAACCAGCTTGTGTGAGAGAGCAAAGAAAAGGAGACTAAATCTTACAAAGAAATATGTCTCTAACATATTAGGCATAAATATCCGAGAGAATGAGGAAAGAATCAAACTTTTGAAGGAAACCATGAATAAGAAAGACATTTTGAGGATTCTTAAGTCACCAGAAAATGTGGATTTGAGAGGTCCAACTCTGAGAGAGTTAGTGAAGGATTTAAAAGGCACAGTGAAAGCAAATGAAATTGTAGAGACATGCGATACTGTGGGTATAAGTTGAAAAGGTTACCGTGCTATCTCTAGATTATGGTTTAAAAATCTTAAACGCAATAGGGTAACTATATTTGGATTGCCCCGAGCCCTTGCAGTTTCCACTGCAAGAATTTCCATGAATCGCAAGATTCCACATGTTTTTGGAGATTACTTTCACATCGAAAGGTCTATGTCCTATGAAAAACAAAAAAAACAGGCAATTTTTGATTACAATGAGTTTAACAATATATGGGTTGATCTAAAAAAGGTGCAAATTGCAATGGTTCACATGTATAAAATCACAGTAGAAGAAAGTTATGGTGTTCTAAAGTTTGCCTTGAAGTTGGATGAAGCACAGATTCAAAAGGGACAGAAGATGGAAAGAATTAGCATTTGCCTCATGAACATGGCATTGGACCATGGCAATGGCGAGGGCAAAGCTCCATTGCATAAGATCCAATCCGAGATGGAGATTTGGTGGATTGGTGCAGCCCAGGTACCAATTGAAAATCATCAAACGTTGAAATGGTTGTTCAACCATACAGGTATTCCAAATATCATTAAGTCTCAAAGTGAAGGCGAAATGTTGGTAGTTGATGGGGTTGGTAAATTTAATGTGGAATGGCATATGAGTGCTGATTTGAAAACTATCAAATGTATGCTTGGAATATGTAATGGTGCAAATGCAAAATATCCTTGCATTTGTTGCATGGAAAGTATTGGATCCAAAGATTGGAGTAGTTTGCGACCAGTAAGAAGAGCCCCAAATAGAGACTCTATAGATTTGAGTAAATTTAAAAACATAGAAGACATCTGGGATCCCATTCTTTCCATCTCTCTTAAGAATGTTCATATTTGTACTTTGCATGCAGAGATTAGAATAATCGATAAGCTTCTCAGGTTGCATCTCGACTACGTATATTCCATTAAGCCATTATCTTTATCAGATGAGTGTATTGATAAATGCGAGGCATTGCTATCGAAAATGGGATTTCATGGGGGCCAAGTTCACTTAAGAAAGGATCCAATACTTTCAGGAAAAACAAGAGATATCTTGGCCGATGTCTCTATGGGAGGCTCAAAAGCTAGACGATTCTTAGGAAATCATTCAGGAAAGCAGGTGAATGCGGCTTGGGAGTGTTGGAGAGAGCTATGTGAGATCACAACAAATGTTGCAAGCACGCCGAGGCTTGCGTTTCTTAGAATGGAGGTCTGGATACACCTTGATGTTTTTCTGAAACTCCTCAGGCAACATAAGACAACATATACATATGCGGAAGAGTTCAAAAGATCAATCACAAAGCTTGTTCAGGCGATAAAAGAGGCATGGGGAGAAAAAGATATCACTTTTTATCTGGTAAAGTAATAATTATTTAATATCAGCTTATTTTGACAGGTTTTTCAATTGGTATAAAATTTGTGTTACTTTGTATTGCAGCATATTCTTCATATTCATGGACCTTTCTTTGTGGAGGAGCATGGCCCCTTAGCAACTTATAGCAACCAAGGCATGGAAAAATCCCACTATCAAGCACGCACAAGTTATTTTCGAAGCACAAGGCATGGGGGAGGAGTTACAAAAAGCAATGCTTTGGAGGAGCTATTCAACTGGTTTTTTCGACGACAACTTCAAAGAATGCAAATAAAAGACGGCAATGACACATGAGCAATCGCACTTTTATATATAAGAAAGAATATATACAAAGCTAGTTTTCCAAAACCCTCACATTCTCTTCCTCCTCAGGAATCTTTCCTCTATAACGTAGAAATTTTTTTCTCTTGTAGCCAACTATAGATTTTACATCAGTTGTGTCTGCAGCTAAGGCGTAGGATGAAAACGCCAAAAAGTATCCTGCTCTAGAAGCAGAGTAACCTGGACCGTAGCCAAAAATCCTAATTGCTGCAGTCTTTTCCAAAAACATTATTTTGTGGGCATTATATTGTAATCCTGAGAAACCTAGAAGCCTTGTAAGAGCTTTAATACAAAGTATCGGCCATGCTGCGTCCTCTGAGAAACTACTATGAAGTACAAAAAAGGATTCAGGGTCAATCCTAGCCAAGTAGTGGCCGAGTGCAATGTCTTTGGTGGTGTTACTAGCAGCTCTCGATCCTTTGCCACGCCCCAAGAAGTTATCTGTATCGGCAATCTCCAACTGCAAATAAAAGCCATACTGAATGAGCATGAAATGTAAGCCTACCAATGTGTAAAAGCAAATTCAAAATTATCTTACCACTTGATTTTCATCGTACTCCAATCTAAACGGATTCCATAAATTAATTGATGATGCTGTCTCATTGGTGTTAGTCAATTCTTTAACATATTCAGACTCCTCTCTTCCAAAATTGGAAATGCCGAGCTCGCTTTGAATGCGATCGAAGTCCTCATCAGTAATACTCAACTCCTTTTCAGCTTCTTTGGCCTTTTCAAAACAAAGAGAGAATGCCTCACCAGCATCAATAAACTTATCATCTAGAGTTTCTTTATCAAGTTTCAGAATCTCTTCCTTTGTTTCATTTTCTGTGTCAATTATCCCATTAGCAGCATCAGATGCCTCTGCAATAATTGCAAGACAATAATCTTCCCTGAGATTAAAAAGTTTTGGAATATCTGATAGTAAAATGTACTCCTTGTCCTTGAAAGGTATACATGGCAGGGAAGGAACAATATGGTGAGAACTCTCATCAGGTTGAGGGTTTGTATCTCCTTGGCTCTCCTCAATGATAGTCTCAGCTTTGAAGTGAGCAACATCCAAATTCTCAGCAATGGAAGCCTCAAAATCTGTATCTACAACCTCCTCTGTTTCCCTTTCATCTGCCAGATCATCCAACATGCAAAAGCTGGCACTCTTTGCTCCCTCCAACTGTTGCTCCTCAGCTTTCATAGGGTATTTAACAAGGATGAATATAATAAAAGCAGCAGATTTTCTCATCATCTTGCAGTTTTTGGAATGAGTGCAGCAAAATATGTCTGTTGAATGAAACCTCTCCATAGAGTGGGCCCTGGACTTCCTAGTAAATACTGCCTTTTCATTTCCTGTTGACCCAATGGGAATATGGACATAGTCAATTGTGCCAACTTCAACAGAAGGACCTACAAGAGTTTCAAACTCCAAAAAGTCCTCCATAATATATTTTTCACAAGATTTCAGAACTTTGTCAAGTTCCCAATCAGGATTAAAAATATTTTTCACAACTCCATAGAATGAGAGATCAATTCCATTCTGAAGCATAAAATCAAGTAGCCTCTCTGATGGAGTGATATCAATGAGCTCTGATACTCCTTGACCTCTCACTACTGGCGTTCACTTCCCTGGAGATGTACTTGGCTTTCTCACACTGGTGGCAGAGGATGGAGAGGAAAAAGAATGCACAGGCTGATTAGCTGTTGATGCACTTGACCCTTTTGAAAGCCTTCTTCTTTTACCAGTTCCTGAAGAAACCTTGGATTGTATGGGTTCAGACATGTTTCCAACTTCTGACGATACGGCGCGATAAGAGAGAAACGATTCAGACGGAAAGGCCCCCTCGCGCCGTATCGGTGATCCCAGTAAGAAGCGCAAGAGCCACAACAAAGGTGGTCACACGAGCTTCAGGAACGCTGAAAAAAGACTAGATCTACAGAACCTCCAAAACGAAGCGAAGAGAGGAAAGCGAAGAAAACCAACAGTCGCCCTCGCGCCGTATCAGCAATAGAAACAAAGGTCAGAAATCGAAAAAAGCCGTACAGATAAGAAACACACCCTTATGTAGGCGCGGATTATGCCACCTGGCAGTACCCATTAGTGTCATACACGTGGCAGTAGCCGTTGGGCAACACGTGGCCGAAAACCACGTGGCGAACAAGTGGACCGGTCATTACTTGACACGTAGCATACGGACCATAAATGCAGATACGTGGCACAATCAGTATCGGACACGTGTCATGATTTACCTGGGTATATAAGTGGTCATTTGTCCGACGTGTACACTTTTCAATTCTCGAGCTCTTCGCTAGCAAAAAGAGGTGTGCCGATACGGAGCGAGGGCGTCCAAACGGTGAGCTCGTTTTCTCCTAATCGCGCCGTATCATCTTCTCATCTCCGATACGGAGCGAGGGCGTGCAAAAGGTGAGCTCGGTTTTTCCTAATCGCACCGTATCGTCTTCTGATCTCTGATACGGAGCGAGGGCGTGCAAACGGTGAGCTCGGTTTTTCCTAATCGCACCGTATCGTCTTCTGATCTCCGATACGGAGCGAGGGCGCGCAAACGTGGTGGTCGTTTTGTCCTAATCGTGCCGTATCATCTTCTAATCTCCGATATGGAGCGAGGGCGCGCAAACGTGGTGGTCGTTTTCTCCTACTCGCGCCGTATCATCTTCTCATCTCCGATACGGAGCGAGGGCGCGCAAACGTGGTGGTCGTTTTCTCCTACTCGCGCCGTATCATCTTCTCATCTCTGATACGGAGCGAGGGCGTTGTTCCATTCTGCTCGCTTTGTTCATATCGTGCCATATCGGAATTGCTCATTTCGTCACTTTCCTCGCCAGTTTGTCTTTCAGTTTGTCCTTCTGGTTATTATTTTACCTTTTCTGGATGGCAAGGACAAAGCAAACTGCAAGAAGAGTGTATTTAGATGGGAAGGACAGTGGGGGTAGAAGAAAGTTAAAATTTGATGAATCTAAGGGGGTAGAAGAAGCTGGTCCATCACAGGCTCCAGAGCATTTTACAACAGAAATCCCTCCTACACCAGGTGTTGTCCTTACATCTTCCATAAATGTTTCTTCACCTGAAGTTGAGGAAGCAAAGGATGAGGCTAACCCTGTGAAAGATTCATTCCCTACAATGGTACCTGAGCCCACATCTGCTGAAGCCACTGAACACCCCAAGCCACAGAAGAGGAAGAGGAAGTCCAGGTTCTTCTATATGCAAAGATGTTTCAGTGAGATCAGGAAAGCCCAGAGAGCTACACAGCATGTCATTCCAAAAGCTGCTTTTATAAGGGTGGTTAAAGAGATCTCTGATAGATTGTCTCAAGTGGCAACTGTCTCTGGTCTAAATAAGAAGTGGCAACTCTCAGCCATTCTTGCCCTGCAAGAGGCCGCAGAAGATTTTGTTATTGATTTCATGAACGACGCTTACATTGCTACTGCCCATGCTCATAGGATCACCCTTATGAATAAAGATTTCAGCATCATTAGCAGAGTGAGGTATAGGTTTGACAAAGTCCTGAGGCCCTTGCCTTCCAATGATCAAAAAGCCTTTGAAATCCTTAACGTTCCCCCAAAATTGTCCAGGAAAGAGAAAAAGCTAAATGTTGAAGATGTTACTGACCTTTACCCTACAAGGGGTGCCACCCAGCAAGAGGCTTTCTTGAGTGAAAAAAATCAGGAGGTGTTTGAAACTGAAGACGATGTTTACAAGAGGAAAGCCGCATCACTTGCTCCCGTCAACAGCGAGAGGATGGGCAAAGTGTATGGGCAGATTCTTGTGAATGTTGCTGGGGAATCTGAGGAGGAATATCTTAGTATATCTCCCGAGGACAAGCCCATGTTGGAAAAAAGGGATCTCCAACTATCTGACTCCGTGGTATTTTGTTGCATAAGGTAAGGTTTTTTGTTGCATAAGTTAAGTCTTTTCAATTATATTTTGGATGAAATTGGTATTGAATAGCTTTTGCTATTATCTGCAGGGCATTGGTGTCCTCTCTCACTCTCGATATCCGAAGAACCATATACATTGTTGATCCACTTCTCTCTGTGGGACTTTTTGCAAAATCTGGTTCTAATATTTCACCATTTTTTCGTAGCTTCGATAGTGTGAGAAATTACCACATCTTTTTCCCTTATGTAGAAAGGTATTTTTCTTTTACTGTAGAGGAGAATTTATGTTCATTTGCTTTCACCCTTCTACTCACCTCTTTTATGAATTTGCAGAGGGCATTGGAGTCTCATCTACATTAATACTCTTTCAAGGGAAATTATCTTTATGAATTCTCTCAGGGGTGTTCACGGTCAAGCACGAATGTATGTTGGAAGAAAATTACTTACTTTAATTTCTTTTATAAATAATATTTTGAACTTACAAAGCTTCCTTTTGCAGTGCTGCTAGACTCGTTTCTACATTTTTGGATACAACATACAAGGATCTTGCTGATCCTCAAAGGCCGTATACTTTTCTTCTACAAGAAGTTCCATTGCAAAGCGATGCGCATTCTTGTGGATGGAGAGTTATCTCAAACATTTGCAGAACAGTGGATTCAAAGCTGTTACAAATAGAAGGAGTGAATGTAAGTTTATTTCATTTGATGTTTGTGTAACCCTTATCATGATGTCTTTTCACTAACTTATAACATTTATTCTTACAGTGTAGAGACTATCCTGAATCATATATTTGGTGGATAAGGGAGAGATGCATCGAGCTGATTCTAGACAAAGCAATCACACCGTATGATCCTGACTCCCCTCTTCCTCCCAAAACTTCAATGGCAAAGGGCACAAGCAAGGGAAAGGTCAAGGGAAAGGGTAAGGACAATGGTAATGGTAAAGACAAGGGCAAGGGAAAAGGCAATGGGACCACTGCTGCAGAGTCTAAGAAAAAAGGAATGCCAGTGCTCTCTCCTCTTAAATTTGATCCATCCCCTCTTAAGCCCCAAGAAAGGAGACTACCTGTAAAGGTCAAATTTTTTCAACAATCAAAGAAAGGCCCTGTGAGGAAAAATATCTTTGAAGAAATCGATAAAGAATGAAAATAGCAAACATAAGCATACACGAGCCATTTTATTTTGGCTTTGTACATTTTTATGCAATTTTTGTACCTCATTGTGTAATGAAAATTTTCACTTGTAAATCGAATGTAATGTACATTTTATACACGAGCCTTATTATTTTGGCCTTGTACATTTTCATGCAATTTTTGTACCTCATTGTGTAATGAAAATTTTCACTTGTAAATCGGATGCAATGTACATTTTATTTATACACATTCGAAAGGCGACTTGCTTCACGATAGCTTATGAAGTTCCCATTAAAAAATATCTTGAGGATAGTCTGTTAAGATAAATTCCTGCCAAGTTTTCATTCTTAAGGTCCCAAACTCACAATTGTGGGAGACAAACAACTCGTACAAAAGAAAGAGCGCTCGGCTCTTTTACCAATTGTTACACCATTCACTTTGAACTTATATCTAGGGGATGTATTGTCTAGCAATTCCAAGGTATCCCTCACATCTTTCAGACTCCAATTGGAAGTAACACTCACCTTCTTTACTTCTTCATGCGGAAAAACGTGCACCACAAGTTTATATGTTGTGTTCTCTGTATCAGAATCCAAGGGAACCCAAATACCCAATCTTCGTTTGTATCGCCTGTAATCAAAGGCCAAAGCAAGATTTTGGCGAGGGATACTGTAAGCCAAAGCCAAGGATTGAGGGCATGCACTGCACCTCAAGATATCACCTTTATGATCGCACTCTCTAGATTTCCAATGCGTCCCTATAGTGTTGTCCAAATCCTCTTCCGAAAAGTTTCTACTTAACCAGGATACCTTCGTTCTTTGTAAATTTGCTGTTTTGAAGCAAGCGACGAAGATATGGAGGGGTACAAACCATGATAAACGTATTCTTCGTGAGATCCTTCCAGCTGTCATGGACTTTTTAATATCCTGAGATATTTTGAATTTGAAACTCTGCACTGTTACCTTGTCAGGAATCTCCCAATTTAGAGATGAAAGACTTGGCAATGGCAAATCTTCAATATTCCCGTACCTATCCGCTTTAGAGGGAACCACATACTGTGCATAATATATAAAAACCTTGCATTCACTATAAAAAGACACAGTTTGATCGGCATAAATAATGTCTGCCAATACCTTATGAATGGCATGGAAAGTCCCACTTAGGCTTTCCACAGGTTGCCATTCAATACTTGTTGACGGAAAGATATCTACAATGACAAACCGTTTGTTAGAACTTGCATAAATGGAAAAGAATTATATACGTTATTCAACTTATAACTTACAATGTGTTTGTTGGGGAACACGTTCGTTTGGAGGCAAGTGCATATCCTTGACCATGTAAACATGTTGCACCTTGACAAACCAGCCTTCGGGCATAATTTTGAAGGCAATGATACGCCCCTTCCAGTGATGGTTTATATCTTCTCGTTTTCTTCTTTTCACCTTATGGGAGCCCTTGCAAGATGGCAGCATGGTAACCCAATCATTTACAGCAAAGGTTTTGGGCTCAAAATTTCCATCTACTCCCTGGCTATAGACTGTGCAAGAGTGTATTAAACGAGAAGGGCGCCTGGAGGAAGCCATGAAAAGAATGAAAGCGCAGAGAAAGAAGCTCAAAGAGGGGTGAATGAACTAAAAAGTAGCGCCAAGAACCCAAATGAGTATGTATTGGGCGCCAAAAACAATATTGAAAGATCTCCCGACTTTCAAAAAACTCATTATTAATTTCATCACATCTCTGTCATGTATTTTGTCAGATTTGTAAGTAAATAACGTCTTTGGGACTCCAAAACATGTCAGACTTTAGGGGTTTTGGCTAAAAAAGAAGAGAGAATCACGAAATGGACTCCACTATCTCTAAAAAAGAGGAGACAAGAATACCATATTCTTGCACACGTGGCGAACTCTCTTTGGCCCTTTCCTTAATCCCGTGATTAACAAAAGTGCATTTTTTGAAGCGTTTTTGGCCCTAATGAGTAGTTCTTGCTAAAAGAGACAAGGAGGAAATGGAAATGGACATTGCAAAGCTTGAGTTTGATTTCATAGGGACATCAGTCATTTGTCGCAGTGGAAGCCCTCTTATAATGGCAGATCTGAAGAAGGTGTTTGTTTCAAAGTCACGTTCTATTAGTGTGCTTGCTGAGGTTGAAAATGCGGATCAGAGTGATGCAAGAGCTTTGCGAGTCGTTCTAAGTTTAACAACAGTCAAAGAGGGATTAAGAGGCCACATAGTAGTGGAGCTGAGTGACCTTGATAATGAGCCATTGGTAAAGCTGGTTGGTGGGGAGGTGGTTGAAACGGTTGTTCCTCATGATGTCATTGGGCGTTTGATGATCCAATGTGCTCGTCAACCGGGCCTTGCGCAGATCTGGGAGAATATTCTTGGTTTCGATAATGCTGAATTCTACCTCAAGAGATGGTCACAACTAGATGGCAAACTGTTCAAAGAGGTTTTAATTAGTTTTCCTGAAGCTATACCTTGTGGTGTGAAGGTTGCAACTCAAAGGGGAAAAATAATTTTGAATCCCTCAGATGACTACCAGTTAGGTGAAGGAGATGAAATCCTTGTTATAGCTGAAGATGATGATACATATGCACCTGCTCCTTTGCCACAGAGAGCTTGAAGACTATTGTAGGAAAGCAGGAGAATTTCTGGAGGGGAAGGAGCAAAGTCATTGGCTATTTTTGAAAAAGCAGGAGAGAACGGCGTGTGGTATACTGAAAAAAGACACCAGAAGAATAACTCTGCCTGGGGGGGGAAGAAAAGCACAGTGTATCTGACAAAGAGAGAGATCAAGAAGGGGACCAGACCAGAAAAACGGGACAGAGGGAAAAAACTCAAACACCATATGACATGAAAGATGAACGATGGAGAGGTCTCCAAGCAGGTTCATAAATCTTTATGGGACAGTGGATGAGTTTGTTCTAGCCCATGCACTTGGTTGATGAGCCTGCAAAGAAGTTGCATATTGCAAGGAGTCGAAATGATCAAGTTGTCAAATATGTTCGACTATGGTGCCATGATGCCATCGATCTTATTTTAGCTCAGATTGTTGGACTGCACATTGCTTTAGTCAAGCTGGCTACAAAGTACCAAGATCTAATTGTACTTGATTATACACACCTTCAACAGGCTCAACCGATACTTGTTTCTCACCTTCTACTGGCATATGTGGAACAGCTTGAGCGCGACTATGGGATCCTACATGATTGCAAGGACCGCATGAACTTTTGTCCTCTTGGGGCTTGTGCTTTAGATGGTACTAGTCCAGAGTTTGGTCCATAGGCTTGGGTAGTCTGCACACAATGTAGTGGTTGCACAGGTTCTATACAGGCTGGGTTTGGCAATGACACAATCGCATTGAGGAGATCGGTTTGATTTGTCGTGCACCAAGTTTGCCTGATGTATCTATGTATCACTAGTAACGTAAGGGCTGTTCTTTGTGTGGGCAAGGCAAGAACTGAGGCAAAGGTCTGATGTATGGAGGCTCGTTGACTCTGTAAGAGGGATACATTATGCCATTGATTTCTTCTGGAATGTATTTGTGATTCGTTAATCATGCTGATGGATCTTTGGTGCTCTAAGAGGCTATGCCCAAGATACTTTCTTCCACACAGCCTGTTAGTAAAGGTGTAAGTAGGGTCAAGCAAGTCTTCAGCTATGAGAATTTTGCAGATTGAGATAGGTATAACAATGACATGAGATTCATTGTCATCATCCTAATCTCTACTAACACCTAAGGAAGTAAGCGCCTGCATTTGAAGACCTTCGAGATTGAGGAATTTTGCAAAACATCTTGCACGATTGGAGTCTTAAAGTGCCTCCTCTTTGCTTTCAAATCTAGATTTCCTGCACTTTGGATCCAAGCAATAATTAGGAATGGACTCCTAAATCTTCTGCTTCTTGTTCATTACATCACTTTGACATTATGTATATGTGTGGTTTTGGACATACCTAAGCATCTTCTTAGCAGGACTCATTGTTCGAAGCTTTAATTGAGACTAAGATGCACCGCGCAGAATAGAATTGGTCTTCTTCTTTTGGGAAATCTCTCAGATGCATGTTAAATCAACAATCTTTGCATTCAATATGAAGATTCTGGAGTTTACTGCTACATAGCCTAATCTCGCTTGATTGATCTTCTATCTTGGAATTTCTCAAGAACCTCTATGGTTGCGACTTTGCTTTCGAAAACCCTTCGACATCTTTGGTGAACCCAACATGAAAGCTTTGCATTTAAATTTAAGGATGGGAGATACTTCAGCATCAATTTTAGCCCCTTCTACTTCTTGCTTTGTCCTCTACTTTAGCTTCATTATCGACTTCTGCTTCAAGTACTTCTACGGATGATTTAAAGTAGATTTTGTAGAATATGTCTATGTATATACAGCTTCAAAATCAACAGACACAATTGTATATGCAGCAGCAAGAGCAGTTACATCAACAAGAGTTGTCTCAGCAAAGGCAACTATATTCGAAGCAGGAGATTGCAATCAGCGCGACTAAGGCGATTGAAGCAGTTGAGAATGAAAAGAAGTTATTTGATAGTCGTAATGTATTGGCTTATTCGCCTTGTCACACCCGCCTTGAGGGTAAAAGTGACTGATCTTTTCCTTCAAAATTCGCATTGGCAAGATTTTAAGAAGGCCTTGAAAGAGGAGTATTTTCTTGAGGACTTTGGGTTGGCTACACGACAGTCATTCCGCGAGTGGATCTACATGCCAAACAAAGGTCTAGCTGCTTTAGAATTGATACGAGAATTTGAAGAGAGGTATAGTCAGCTTGATGCTATTGATAAAAGATCATTGGATGTTGAGAAAGTTGAGATTTTCTTGCAAGCTGTAGATCCTGCTCTTCAGGAAGAATTAGGAGAGCTTCTTGAGGATTGCACAAAGCCTGTGGGTCTTAAAACAGATTGGCAAGATGCCCAAGATGCGGTCTCAACTTTGACCAAGAGGCGGATATGGAAGACTCGCCTACAGAATGGATCCATGACACCGACACCGTCTTCTACTCCTATGTCTGCTTCTACCCCTGTCATTTCTTCTCTTCCTCAGCCAGTTACTTGGCCTATGCTAGTGCCTACTATTTCTAATCCTCTTGTTCCTCCTGTTCCAAGACCGATGCCGGCTCCTTCTACTCCAAAATCATCTGCTCCTTTGGTTCCTTCCTCTCTTGATGATATAATCAAAGGCATAACGGATTTGACACTGGAGCCAGTTAAAGCAGAATTGGTGGAAATTTTGAAAGAGCAGTTTGCTTCGACCGCGCCTAATATTTCTTCTAGTGCTCCTATTGCACCTAGGAGTGCTCCTAGTGTACCTAGAAGAGATCGAAGATGTATTTGGTGTGATAGTACGGACCATCAGCATTGTAGGATTGTGAATATTTTTAAGATGCAAGGAGGAAGAATTTGGTATTTTGGGGACAAGATGGCAAGATCTGGTTGACTGAAAAAAGAGCTCCGCTTGCTACCAATTTTGGGAAAGGCGGAATGAAGAAATTAGTAGATGACACGACTGCGCGTACTTCTTATGTGGCAGCTAGAGGAGATGCTTCTGCATATGGAGTCTGGATTGAGAAAGGTTTAGAGAGTCAGTCAGCATTATGGACCTATGCTATGGAGGCGACAAACAAGGGGAAAATCCAGTAGACCATTTTGACTAGTGCAGGTTTTAGCATCAGATCCTGAGACAGGTTGGGATTCGCTTGTTGACAGGTACACTATTTATGCCTACTTGGCTAAGTCTCAGGGAGCAGATGTACTTGTTGAGGAGAAGTGTAAGGGAGATGAAGAGAATCCAAATGCAGCTAAAAAGAATAGAGGGGGTGAGTTTGTTACTCCACCTATTGCAGGGCCGTCTTCGAGACTAGGGCCAGAACGACAAATGGAGGATGCTCAAAAGAAAGAAAAGATGCAGGAACCTAGACAGAGAAAGCAGCCAGGATTTAGATTAATGTCCAATATTGAGACATCTACAGACATGAAGAAAATCTTTAATGATAAGATACTTGACAGTGAGGTGACTTTTACTATTTCTGAGGTTTTGGGCATCTCGAAAAGAGAGTTTCAAGATCAGTTCCAAGAAGTCCTGAAGAGAAAAGGACATACATTGCCTACTAGTGATACACAGGGATTTTTGATTGGGGAGTTGGATGAGGATGAGGATGAGGTTATGGTCGAGAATGCTTCTGTTTTTCCGCAGATAGAGAAGAGGGCTCAGCCTATGCATTATGTTGAAACTGATGAGCCTATCTTGGTACCGTGTAGTCATTTTTCGCGGAGTCATTGGGCTAGGGCAACTACAGAAACAATGGTAAAAATTGGTGAGAAAGAGGTGCCTTATGTTGCTTTGGTGGATCATGGTTCAGAGATTAATCTCATAGTTCATGGAGTTTATGAAAGTAATAGATGGCCTATGGATGCAGAGCATGGGTGGTGTATGAGAGCCGCCAACAACACTACAAGTGATTTGTATGCTGCATGTCCCAATGTCAGGATTTCTATTGGAGATGTAGAGGAGCATTTCCATTTCTTTGTGCAGGATTTATGCTCTTACCCCATAATCCTAGGACAGCCATTCATCACAGAGATGCGCATGGAGACAAAAGTAATGGATGATGGATCTGCTTATGCACGGATTTGCAATAAAGATGGTATGAGAGCAGTCCAATTTATGACTGTGTGTGTAAATCATGCTAGAAACAGGGATACTCTTCGAGATGCACCTTTGCCCACTGTGAGGGATTCAGGTTTTCATTAGCTACCGCTGTCCCGCGAGACGACAGTGGTATAGAGCAGAGGAGATTGGAGTTCTTGCCTCCTGGCAGCAGTGTTTTCTCCTCCAATTTTGTTGGAATTTCAGCAAACAGTTCAATGAGTTATCTGAAGATTTCTAAGTTTCCTAGAGGCAGTACATATGCAGGAAGGAGAAAGATTTGAAAAATACGAGTATTTTAGAGGATGATGAGTATATAGATGGGATATATGATAGTATGGTTTGTGCAGATACGATGACAGAGATGGAAAATATGCTGAAAACTGATATGCAGAGTTGTCACAGTAATGTATCAGTGCAGTCCCTAGACATGTTTCATGAAATTTCAGATTTTGTATCACAGATAGAGTCAGAGGCTGAGGTGACTCAGCAAAAAGTGTTGAGTGCTGAAGAAATTCAGCAAACAGAGTTTCCGGCTGATTATGATCAGCCTACATAGACATAGAGGGCTGAAAACTTTCAGCCAACAGAGTTTACTGCTGAAATATTTCAGCATCCAGAGTTTAGGGCTGTTCCTATGCAGTCCATAGAGCAGAGGGCTGAGGATATTGAGCCCCACCAAAGGGCAGAATTGCTGATTTACAGTAAGATTTGAGTAATGCAGAGGATCATAATGAAGCCAGGGTTGACATGAAATACAAGATTATGGATAAGAAGGTGAAGCTGGTAGCTGGACCGCTTCCACCTAACAGTGATCAGCAAATAGAGAGGGCTGCCATGCAGCCGATTTTGAGAAATCGAGAGCATATAGGCCATAAATTTTTAGCAGAGACTTTTGCTAAATGAAAATTTGGAAATGGTGATTTCTTGCTACCCTCATAGAAGCAGTGCTTTCAGGATATGCTTGAGCGACATGGAAGGGGGTTTGCTTTCTTCTCGCATGAGATTGGATGTGTGAATCCGGATATTGTTGCTCCTATGGTGATCTTTACTATTCCTCATATTCCATGGAACCTCCAACCTATTCCAATGCCTAGGGCACACCTGCCAAAGCTAGTTGACTTGTTGAATGAGAAAATCAGGATGGGAATCCTAGAGCCATTATCTACACCATACTCAAATAGGTGGTTTACGATTCCAAAGAAGAATGGTACTCTCCAATTTATACAGGACATGCAGCCAGTAAATAGAGTTACTATCAGGAATGTTCGTATAGGTCTAGTTGTGGATGAGTTTGCAGAAGCATTTGCTGGACGTGCCATCTATTCTTTAGGTGACTTGTATTCGAGATATGATGAGTTTCAGCTGGCCTTGGAAAGCAGGGACATAACCACTATGAGAACTCCTATTGGGCTTGTCAGGATGTGTACCTTGCCTCAAGGTGCCACTAATTCTGTTGCACATATAATGAATCCCATGCATAAGGTCCTTCGTGAGTATATACCTCAGCTTACCATGCCTTTCTTGGATGATGTGCCCATTAAAGGGTGTGTAGAAGAAGAGAAGAATGAGAGTCTAAATGAGCAGGGATGCAAATACTTTGTGGCTGATCATATTGCAGCTTGTGAAAAGATTTTGACCAGGTTAGAAGAAGTGAACTTGACATTATCAGGGTAGAAATCTGTTTTGGAGTAAATGAGGTTGTCATTGTTGGACATATGTGTGGGTATTATGGCATGAAACCTTCACCTAAGAAGGTGGATGCTATAGGAAAGATTACGGAGTATTGTTCTACCACTTCAGAGGTACGGAGATTCGTTAGAGCTTGTGTGTTTATATGATTTGGATACCCCATTTTGCACACATAGCAAATTGTTTATATCAGCTACTTCGAAAGGGGCAAAAATTTTATTGGGATGAGAGCCATGCGGAAATTGAAGAAGTTATTGCAGATTGCTCCTACTCTCAGGAAAGTGGATTATAATTGCGGAAGGCCTATTGTATTGACAGTTGATACTAGTCCAATTGGCATAGGTTGGCTGTGGGTCAAGATGATGCAGATGGAAACATGTACGCTATTCGGTTTGGGGCAAAAGTCCTAAACGAGAGACAGAGGAGGTATCCCCAAATCAAGAGGAAATTACTGGGAATTGTTATGGCTCTCAAATGTGAAAAGGAGTACTTTATTGGAGCCCCAGTTGTGGTAGAGACAGATTGCTTGCCATTGATAGGTATGATTACGAGTTGCTCTACTCCGGATATAGCTATGCTGAGACGGATCGCATACATCAAGTCATTAAATCCAAAATTTAAACACATAGTAGGGAAGGATAATCCAGTGGGCAGATATGTTGTCTAGAGCTAGATATGATGATGAGGAGACACTACTTGCAGAAGAGGATGATGCAGAAATTTCAGCCACTATGGTTGATCATGTTTGCCATGTCTATGATATTGTGGCTTTCATAGAGAAACTCTATGTTGGAGATTGGTTGGAGATTGGCAAGTACCTTAGTACACTAAGCAAAAAAGATGAATGGATAGATGAAGAGTTCAAGAAGATCAGAAGAAAAGCTTATGGTTATTTTCTCAAGGACAGATCTCTTTGGAAGCACCCGAAGAAAAGAGGTGGATTACCCTTGCGGGTTGTCTGCAATAAAGAGACCCAGTTACAGGTGATGAGAGAGTTTCATGAGAGTCCTTGGGCTGGTCATAGAGGAGTGTGGGATACTTATGAGAAAATCAAGGAAAAATATTGGTGGAAAGGCATGTACAAAGATGTTTCTTGCTTTGTAGAGACTTGCAGAGGCTGTCAGATGTATTCCATGTTGCGTCATCGAGATGAGCTTCATCCAACCTATCCGCTATGCATTCATTATAAGTGGGTAGTTGACTTGGTTGCTATGCCTATGGATCTATGGAAGATGAGATATATTGTTTTGGCTAGAGAGGATCTTACCAATCATGTTGAGGGCAGACCTTTGAGAACGAAGACCACTAGTGCAGTGTGTAAGTTCTTATTGGAAGAAATTTTCTGCAGGTATGGCTGTGTGGGTAAGATCATTACAGATCGCGGTGAATTAGATGCAGATGAAGCTAGGGAGTTTTTCTCCCAACTAGGAATCAAGGTGGCTCTAACTACAACATACAATCCAGAGGGAAATGGAAAGAGTGAAAGAGGGCATCCGCCAATAGTGAAAGCATTAGCCAAAGCATGCAGAGGATGGATTGGAGAATGGCCGAGACTTCTACCATTTGCTTTGTGGGCTGATCATACGACTCACAGTGTTACCACAGGATATATGCCCGCAGAGTTGATGTATGGTCAGAAACCGGTTATGTCGACTGAGACTTGTGCTTTGACTTGGTCAGTTTTACCTTGGCAGGAGGATTTGACGAGAGAGGAGCTCTTAGCTCTTCGGATCTGGCAATTGGAGAGAAGACTAGAGGATATTCAGCTAGCTATTGATAGGTTGAAGGTTACTAGACTTAGAAATAAGGACAGGTTTGATAGTAGGCATCGCTTGCAACGTAGAGCAATAGAAGAGGGAGACTAGGTATTAGTCTTTGATAGCAGCCTTGAAAATCAGCATACTACACTTCGGAAGATGGTGAAAAGATGGTTTGGGACTTTGACAATGCAAGATATGAGCTGACAGAATTGGATGGGACAGTGCTTAGAGTGCCCATTGTAGGAAAAAGAATCAAGATTTTCAAGAAAAGAGATGATGAGGATTATGCATTGGAAGAATTCGCAAGAGAAGGGCAACAAGAAGAAACTCCAGTAGAAGAGACAGATGATATGACAGATAACCTTGCTGATATACCGGAAACACACAATGAAGAGATTGATCTGTACATGGATCTTGACGACAATGATCATGGGTAGTTGGCCCATCCGGAGGATGCGTAGTATCAGAGGGGGTGGATGTCGTATGATGCGCATCCATGGTGTGGAATCCACCAAAAAGTTTGTGTGTGTGACATTTGTTACTTTGTACATACTTAGACGTTGTGCTTTGCTCTGCCTGAATGTTTTACCTTCAGTTGGTTCATGTTCAATTTCATAGAAGAGACAAGTGCTGTTTGGGAGTGAATCTAGTATTTCTTACAAACAATTTAGAAGGAGAATGGGCTCTAGATTTGCAATGAGTATGGATTTCCCGAGCTTTTCAAGTTGTTTGCTTATGCTGAAGATACAAATGGTATCAACAAGGGAGTTCAAGAAGACCACGGAATTTTCAGTAAAGTTTCTAATTTGGAAACCTTAAGGAACTTAGCAGCATAAAATTTGGCCATAGGGATCCCTTCTCAAGTAGCTAACTATTGCAAATCAGAGTTTGGGTGGAGGTGTAGTAGTAGTTCTTACTGAAAGAGACAAGGAGGAAATGAAAATGGACATTGCAAAGCTTGAGTTTGATTTCATGGGGACATCAGTCATTTGTCGCAGTGGAAGCCCTCTTATAATGGCAGATCTGAAGAAGGTGTTTGTTTCAAAGGCACGTTCTATTACTGTGCTTGCTGAGGTTGAAAATGGGGATCAGAGTGATGCAAGAGCTTTGCGAGTAGTTCTAAGTTTAACAATAGTCAAAGAGGGATTAAGAGGCCACATAGTAGTGGAGCTGAGTGACCTTGATAATGAGCCATTGGTAAAGCTAGTTGGTGGGGAGGTGGTTGAAATGGTTGTTGCTCATGATGTCATTGGGCGTTTGATGATCCAATGTGCTCGTCAACCGAGCCTTGCGCAGATCTAGGAGAATATTCTTGGTTTCGATAATGCTAAATTCTACCTCAAGAGATGGCCATAACTAGATGGCAAATTGTTCAAAGGAGAGGTTTTAATTAGTTTTCCTGAAGCTACACCTTGTGGTGTGAAGAGTTGCAGCTCAGATGGGAAAAATAAATTTGAATCCCTTAGATGACTACCAGTTAGGTGAAGGAGATGAAATCCTTGTTATAGTTGAAGACGATGATACATATGCACTTGCTCCTTTGCCACATAGAGCTTGAAGACTATTGTAGGCAAGCATGAGAATTTCTGGAGGGGAAGGAGCAAATTAGCCTGCTATTTTTGAAAAAGCAGGAGAGAACGGCGTGTGGTATGCTGAAAAAAGACACCAGAAGAAAAATTCCGCCTGGGGGGGGAAGAAAAGCGCAGTGTATCTGGCAAAGAGAGCGATCAAGAAGGGGACTAGACCAGAAAAATGGGGCAGAGGAAAAAAGCTCAAACACCATATGACATGAAAGATGAATGACGGAGAGGTCTCCAAGTAGGTTCATAAATCTTTATGAGACAATGGATGAGTTTGTTCTAGCCCACGCACTTGGTTGATGAGCTTGCAAAGAAGTTGCATACTGGAAGGAGTCGAAATGATCAAGTTGTCACAGATGTTCGACTATGGTTCCGTGATGCCATCGATCTTATTTTAGCTCAGATTTTGGACTGTAGGTTGCTTTAATCAAGCTGGCTACAAAGTACCAAGATCTAATTGTACCTAGTTATACACACCTTCAACGGGCTCAACCGATACTTGTTTCTCACCTTCTACTGGCATATGTGGAACAGCTTGAGCGCGACATTGGGTACCTACGTGATTGCAAGGACCGCATGAACTTTTGTCCTCTTGGGGTTTGTGCTTTAGCTGGTACTAGTCCAAAGTTTGGTCCACAGGCTTGGGCAGTCTGCACACAATGTAGTGGTTGCACAGGTTCTATATATGCTGGGTTTGGCAATGACACAATCGCATTGAGGAGATCAGTTTTATTTGCCGTGCACCAAGTTTGCCTGATGTATCTATGTATCACTAGTAACGTAAGGGCTGTTCTTTGTGTGGGCAAGGCAAGAACTGAGGCAAAGGTCTGATGTATGGAGGCTCATTGACTCTGTAAGAGGGATACATTATGCCATTGATTTCTTCTGGAATGTATTTGTGATTCGTTAATCGTGCTGATGGATCTTTGGTGCTCTAAGAGGCTATGCCCAAGATACTTTCTTCCACACAGCCTGTTAGTAAAGGTGTAAGCAGGGTCAAGCAAGTCTTCAGCTATGAGAATTTTTCAGATTGAGATAGGTATAACAGTGACATGAGATTTATTGTCATCATCCTAATCTCTTCTAGCACCTAAGGAAGTAAGCGCCTGCATTTAAAGACCTTCGGGATTGAGGAATTTTGCAAAACATCTTGCACGATTGGAGTCTTAAAGTGCCTCCTCTTTGCTTTCAAATCTAGATTTCCTGCACTTTGGATCCAAGCAATAATTAGGAATGGACTCCTAAATCTTCTAGTTCTTGTTCATTACATCACTTTGACATTATGTATATGCGTGGTTTTGGACATACCTAAGCATCTTCTTAGCAGGACTCATTGTTCGAAGCTTTAATTGAGACTAAGCTGCACTGTGCAAACTAGAATTGGTCTTCTTCTTTTGGGAAATCTCTCAGATGCATGTTAAATCAACAATCTTTGCATTCAATATGAAGATTCTAGAGTTTACTGCTGCATAGCCTGATCTCGCTTGATTGATCTTCTATCTTGGAATTTCTCAAGAACCTCTGTGGTTGTGACTTTGCTTTTGAAAACCCTTCAACAGCATTGCGACATTTGTAAACCCGGCATGAAGGTCAGTATAAGAGAACTCCAAGATGGGGGATTCTTCAGGAGATACTCTACAACAAATGATGTGCATATTGCAGCAGACTCATCAACAACAAATCCAAATGTTACAATAACAACGACAAAGGCAAGACGAAGAGAAGATTGATTCCACAACTATCAAGGCCCTAGAGGAAGTTGGGCATGAATTAAAACAATTTAATGGTCAAAATGTCTCTATTTTTATTCGCTTATATGTTGAAAAAAATGCTTTTCTTTGGTGTACCACAACATGCATGGAGTTGTTATTTTGCCAGACTAGCCAAGCATGGTCTTCAAGAAAGAATCCATGGTCTTTTTCAACAAGATGCGGATTGGGCTGCATTCAAAAAAGCCCTGTGCGAAGAATTCTTCTTAGAAGACTCTGGCCTAGTGATGAAGAAAAGTTTCACTGAATGGGTTGAAAAACCCAACAAAGGTTTAGCTACAACAGCTCTATACCATGAGTTTGAAAGTAAATTTGGACAACTTGATGTTGAAGACCAACAAAGTATGGAAGGTCAGAAGATTGAATTATTCCTTAAGGCTGCAGATCCTCTTCTACAAGAGAAGCTTGCTGATCACCTAGATGATGCTACCTCCAAATCAGGAGTTGTAATGTGCCCACTCCTCAAATCGCGGGACATGTCTTAGCAGTCCATCGAGAGATATATCTAGAAGATGCCACCCGGCACTCCCAAGGAATGACATGGGGTTTGCCAACTAGGGTCTCTCGAGTCTGCCTCGCAGCGGAACTTATCCGGCCGTTCCCACTAGGATTGACCTGAAGTCCGGGTTCCTTGTAGTCGGGTCTTCCTAACAGCCTTCTAGTGTCAGTCTGCAACTGCTCTATTCGCTTTCATAGATGCAGATAGAGAGCAACACACAGAGTGAGGCAACATGCTTCCTCTCTCATTCTTCTCATTTACTGAAAGAACATAAGTCAAGTATTTACGAGTCATGAAGGACCATTCACACCAACCATAAAGACTAGAGTACCGACTTATTTAGTATACCTGACTAATATAGCTAGACTAACTGTGTCCAGCTCGAACACACATGAAAGAGCTTGATTTACTAACACTCCACCTCAAGCTCAAGACACCATCTGTACACCAAGCATCTGCCTAAAACCACAGAATTTATCTTTACCAAAGGACTTGGTAAAGAAATCCGCAACGTGTTCATTTGTCTTTATATGCATAAGATCAACTCGTCCTGTAAGAACCATCTCTCTGATGAAATGGTAGTGTACCTCTATGTGTTTCATCCTAGCATGATAGACTGGATTCATAGCCAGGAGTACACTACTCAGATTACCACATATTAACTTCACTGGAGCATCTACCTGTATGTCCAAATCAGCCCCACCATAAGCTTGAGCAGCCATGAAATCTCGCATGCTGCCAATGCAGCACCCCTGTACTCTGACTCAATACTCGACAAAGCAACCGTAGGCTGCTTCTTACTGCTCCATCTAATCATACAGCTACCAAATCCAAATGCATATCCACTCGTAGATCTACGGTCATATGAGCAACCTACCCAATCTGCATCCGTGTATCCAATCAATGTCAAGGGCTTATCTCTGACATAGAACAGCCCATACTCTACGATGGACTTAACATATCTCATAATGCGTCTAACTGCATCCAAGTGCGGCTTTCTAGGCTTCTGCATAAACTGGCTTATGAGCCCTCCAACATAGCTCAAGTCGAGCCTAGTGATGGTCAAGTAAATCAAGCTGCCAACCATATGCCTGTACATAGTCACATCCTCTACTTCAGCCCCAGTGTTCATGTCTAGCTTGACATTCTGATCAAGAGGTGTATCCAACGGTTTGCATTCAGCCATGCCATACTTCTTCAGCATCTCCATGGCATAGTGCTTCTGCATCATCCATAAACCATTTTCAGCTGGAACTACCTCAATGCCCAAGAAATACTTTAGTTCTCCTAGGTCTTTCATGTCAAATTCAGATTTCAGCATCTTCACTAAATGCTGTATGCCCAAGTCATCATCACCAGTGATTATCAAATCATTAACGTATATGACCAGCACTACCAAGCCACTGTCAGTCTTCTTTGTAAATAGGCTATGATCAGCCCTGCCAACAACAAAACCCAATCTCTGCAAGTAGTTATTGATCCTAGCATGCCAAGTTCTCGGAGCCTGCTTCAGCCTGTACAATGCTTTTTTTAGCCTGCATACATAATGCTGAAAATCAGGGTGAACATATCCTTCCCGCTGAACCATATAGACATCCTCTGCTAGGTCACCATTAAGAAATGTATTCTTAATGTCCATCTGCTGCAATTTCCAGCCTTTAGCAGCAACCAAGGCAATCACAGTACGTATGGTTGCCATCTTGGCAACAGGGCTGAATGTTTTCTCATAATCAAGTCCATACTGTTGGGCATACCCCTTTGCGACCAGCCTGGCTTTGTATCTCTTCACACTGCCATCTGACTTGCATTTGATTTTGTAGACCCATTTTCAGCCAATTGTATTTTTCCCTTCAGGCAATGGCACTAAATCCCATGTCTTATTTTCAGCCAATGCATTCATTTCTTCGTCCATGGCTACACACCAGTTCTCATCTTTCACTGCTTCAGCATATGTACCTAGTTCTTTGACCTCCATCACTTTTGTCATGTAAGCATAATGCTTTACGGAGTAGCCATTGTATGTCAACCTGTCAACAGGGTATCTGACCTTCTGTGATCATCTAAGCTGTGGTGCACTACTCTATTCCCCTCTCTCATGAGGCGAAATATACCTGCTCTGCCTTGTGCCAGGCGTATAGACAGTCGGAATACCAAGTTTGTTGTCTAAAGTATCACCAGACTCATAGCCAGAAGTCATTCTACCAGGTGTCATCATAGCAGATGCATCCTGAGTAGCTTTCTCTTTTCCTTTGTTGTCCAGACATCATATCTCCCCCTCACTGACATATGATTTTTCAGCAGCCTTATTTTTGACATATTGCATGGCAAACAGTCTATCACCAGAGTCATCTGCCTGACTGGACGTAGCATAGTGTCCATGCTGTTTGCCCTTCTGGTTTTCCTGCTTCTTCCAGTAGTCCTTTGCAATATGCCTATACTTTTCGCAATAATGACAATCCTTATCCTTGTTCGGATTGTCAGACCAACGTTGCTGCTACCATGAGCCTCTGCCATGGGAGTTAGATCTCTCCTTGCCTCAAAAATTTCCACCACCTCTTGCATTTGATGATGGCTGATTGCTATTACCATAGGATGCATTCCGCTGGCCTCCTCTGCCAGATCCATAGCCCCTACCACGGCTACCATGGCCATGCTGATTCGAGTTAAAAATTGCATCCTTATTCTTTGAACTGCTTGACCCTGTAGCTAAGCCAAGCTTCACCTCTTCATAAATCAATAATGCAACCAGCTCATTAAAGTCAGGCATTTCAGCCCGCACAGACATTGAAGTGTCAAAAGAATTGTATTCAAGACCCAAGCCATTCAAAGTCACTGCAACCATATCTTCATCTTCAACCTGTGAACCAACAGATGCCAGCTGATTTGCTATGGTCTTAACCTCTGTGACATAATCCTATATGGATCTGCTCTTTCTCTCCATGTTATTGAATTTCTACTTCAATTGTATCTTCCTGGCACTTGTGGTTGTGCCATAATATTTGGCCAATATGTTCCATGCATCTGCTAGGGACTTACAGTTCATGATCTGCATCACCATAGCATCTAAGATGCATAATGACAGCCAATGTAAAACCCTGCGAGCTCTTTCCGTCCAAGCTCAATGCGCTCGTCTTTGATCAGTTGTAGGATTCCTTTCTGGAACTTCAGGTTCAGCCTCAACGCCTATCACTAAGTCCCAGTATCCCTTGTCTATCAGAAAGTTCTCCATGCGGAACTTCCATATTGCATAATTGTTGCTATCAAGCTTTTCCCCCACAATCTGGGTTATGCTATCAGTTCTATCTGCATTTGCCATTTTGTAGACACTGCCTAACTACCTGCAAACCAAGGTCTTCTTAACAGTTCAGTTTCAGCCCGCAACTGTTTATGACAGTTTTCTGCATTTAATTGTAGTAAAAAACCAGGGTATTGCAGCCCACTGACAACCCAAAATAGCCCACAAACAAGTAGCCTAACATGTAGGTAAAATAGTCAATACATATGCTATGTATTTGCTTCAGTTTAAACTCCTGCAACCTCACTACCAGGGTACATACATGCAGTCTGAAAACTATAATCTGTGAGTGACCAGCAGTGGTTTCAAGCCCAAAACTAAGTGGTATATGATCCAAAATACACCTACAGCAGTTCAGATGTTAACCTCTACATACGAGGTTCCAAACAAGTCAATCTGACACTGTATACATGTACTGCAAGTACAAAAGCATACTAATCTGGCTGCAGGTTTCAATCAATCAAATACATTCAATCACAGTGCGTGTATTTGAGTCCAAGAACTCCAAATACATTCCATACATTCAGTACTTGATGACCAATTCAATATATGAGCATTCGGGTAACCACAGACAACCCGTCTTCAAGGAGTCAAACCCGTCTTGAAGGAACCAAGTCAGAAGATGCATCAGTTGTTTGTAACCAGCCCAGCCCATACATTGTTATTACATTTATTCTCTGCTCCATATTTCAGTCTTTCAAGAGCATTCAATGCTCATCTTAGGTTGCATAGTAACCATAAGACATATTTCAAGTCATACATCCGATTGACACCAACTAATGTAATGCAATGCTTCAAATGAAGACAATGCTTGTTGCCCACAGATTTTGACAATTTTTCAGCCTGTTTACACTTCCAGATCTGAGTATTTTCTTCAAGGAATTTCAGCTCAAAGGCATGAAGACCGATACATATGTCTTCCAGAGTGCATCTAGGCTTCAATGAAGTCCACAAAGCATGTCAAAGAGCTTCAAGCTCCAACCAAGATCAAATACAAGCTGCCCTATCACTGTTTACAGCTGGACTACTCCTGTTTCAGATTTGTAGATCAGATCTGTAACTCATAACTAAGCACACATCCAAGTATTAGTATGCCAAGACCTTCAACCACCTTCCAAGGTGTATATGCAAGATGTAGATTGCTTGATAAGCTCCCAATGCCTTGTTTTGCAGTCAGATATGTCTTCAGCCACAACAGGCGCAAACATGCAGACCTATCTGGAGTATGCAGTAGCAGCATTCGATGACAATGATGATCATAGAGCACACCCTAGTACTCAGTGAGGCCCTGAGAGACTGCCCAACAAGCTATAGCAAGCTCTTGCATAGATAGAATGCATAAACCCTGACATATACCTTGATAGAGTAACAATGGCATCCTTTCTTCTTCATAGAGACACTTTGTCTTCAAGCTTCAAGTCTTCTTTTCCAGTGCATTCCACCAGTGAGCCCATTCATGGCTCTGATACCATGTTCGCTTTCATAGATGCAGATAGAGAGCAACACACAGAGTGAAGCAACATGCTTCCTCTCTTCATTCTTCTCATTTACTGAAAGAACATAAGTCAAGTATTTACGAGTCACGAAGGACCATTCACACCAACCATAAAGACTAGAGTACCGACTTATTTAATATACCTGACTAATATAGCTAGACTAGCTGTGTCCAACACACATGAAAGAGCTTGATTTTCTAACAGCTCCACCTTGTGCAGATACAACAGGACCAAAGAAGACTCATACCACACTTGGTTCAAATAGAATGGGAAACGAGAGGGAGGCATCACTCGACCTCTCTGCCCATAGGGCATAGTCCCATTCCGGTCCCCTAAAATGGTATGAATCAGGGTTTCAACTTACAAGTTCTAGGGTCCTTTTCTAACTAACGTTTGCATCAAATAAATTCCATTGGGGAAAGCTCTTGGCTAACCGAGACCACCCTTCCGTAGGATAGACCCATTGGTCACATCCACCACGCTTCTCTCAGGGGTTTTTTTAGTTATCTAATTACCTACCACATTATGTTTGACACATAAAAGCAGCTTTCTTAATTAACCCATTAATCACAGGTTCCTTTACGTAATTTAGGGCACTGAGACAGGAAGACAAGATAAAACAAGATCAAACACTTCCTTAACTTATCTTCAAATTAATGTTTGTCTCCTGCCCATACATGAGAATTAAGTGTCTCTTTCTGCCTCCACAGAAAAATCCTTCCGCCTCTCGGCAATAAAAACCTGAAGGTTTATCCTACCAAGATTCTGACTTGTAACTAGTATCAAGGCCTCGAGATCCCATCTAGAGTCACGTAGAACACTTTTGTAAGGTCCGGAGGCATTGGGATTTACGGCCAGAGCCCCCCTGGCACCCAAGCATCCTCCTACACCAAGTAATTTCCATGGAGAGACCTCTCGCGGTGGGTTCAGTCCACATTCTCGGCGTGGATTCATAACCCCCTTGGTTAGGGTTTGGCGGTTCGTGGGGGGTAGCGCCATCCTTCCTTAATTATCCCTTTAGGAAATCATCCATAGCTGAAGCAACCAGTCTAATAGCATTTACCAGGGAAAACATTCCTTTTGTTCCCATGGCAATTTATCCTTACAGTTCCCTCCATGACAATGTAATCACTTGGATATTCATCCAAAACCACGGCCAATCCTCAAGTATCCTTTCGGGAACTATCAAGCTGAAACAACCAACCTAACATCCTTTAACTAGGAAAAAATCATTTTTGTTCCCATGGCAATCAGTCATCATAGACCCGGCCATGAAATCATAAATCACAAACAACTTGGATTAGCATCCAAAACCACATCAACCAATCACCTTGCTTATGACCCACCTATCCTTAGTAAGATTCTCTCCTCTTACCAACACAATCAGTCGATATTCACTTGGAGATATCCTTTTCAAACAATCAAGCATAACTTGGGTCAACAGTCCATTTAGAGTTAGGTCACCAACTTCTATTAATCTAGGAACGTATCCATTTGCGATAGTCTACATCAAGATCAATAAATCAATTAGCAGGCAATTATACTTATTCCTAATGCACCGGATCTCATGTGACTTGTGTATATGAAAGTCTAGGTTTCTATCCATCGGTGCAATTGCATCCTATCAATGGAAACTAACATTTTGTGTGTTTAATTTTTATACAGATGCAAATCGTGATTTTTATTGGTTAATTTAGGCATTGCTCTATGCGAAGGTCTATTGACAGCAACCCTCCCACGGCAGGAAATGAACATGAAACCAAGGTAGAAGCATGCAAAATCTATGCACATGGCTGAGCCATTAATCTCAAAACTGAAAAGAAACCATAAATCTTCCACTTAATAATCAATTGATTCGTTATCTTCATCATCTTCATCCATAGCTTCAACCATTATGCAAGAACAAAAGGGAAAAGAAGAATTTTTGCACAAAAGACAGAGGAGAGAGGAGAGAGAACAACTATTTGCACCACCAAAAAGGAGAATGTGCCATTGGACAAGAGAGGGAAGGGAAAGAGGCACATAACCACTCGTGCACTCCACCCCACCTCTTCCCCAAAAAGCACACCCCTTCGTATTTTATTATTTCTTTGAAACTTTGATACATTTGATATTATAAGGCCTTTGGCCTTTAATTTTGAGTATTCCTACCCTTCACAAATGCATGCACGTAACACTTTTGTGTATACCATTTATTTATTATGGTGTGTGTGGATGTGGCCCCCTCATATAGGTGTGTATTTTAGTGATTTTGTAACAATGTAGTATTATTCTCTTGACAAAAAATGAAAATATGATGCATGCTTGGATTCTTTTGTGCCTTGTTTTTATGCTTCTTTTGGGTGTCATCATATTCCTCCCACACTGAAATGTGAAGCGTCCTCGTGAACCTTGCCAAAGAAGAACCATTGTCTATCAAAAAACAACTTCCAAAATTGTTAGTAAAACAAGGCCTAGCCATGGTAGGGTATGGGACTCCAAATCCATGACCACTCGAGTAAGGGAACTCCTACCTCCACTATACTCCCACACTGAAAAGTTTGCATACTTGTTGAAGGATAGGGTTCTGTCTTCAACAAGGGATCATAAGCACAATTTCTCCATCCCATAGGAAAAGAAAGATGATCCCATCATGTAGCTCCAAACACACTTGACATTTTGTTAGCATTTTTAGCTACGATGATAAAATTGTTTTAGCTAGTTATCCCCTTGGAAAAGGGTTTGCATTGTGATTGCTAGGGATAGGTATAACAAGGGTATTTTTTAGAATTTTAGAAGACGCGCTTAGGTTTGATGTTTTTAGCTTTTTGTTTCTTTGATAATGTTATGTCTCAATTTAGATTGGTGACATTATTTGTTCTTTAAAAGGGCATTGAGGGTTGGCTATGTGGACATAATAAGGAAAAGAGGGGTGAAGCTGTGTTGGCAAAATGGTGAGGGTAAATATATGAGGCCCATGGGAGGGTTTGTTAAGGAGGAGGCAAGGCTAAGGTTAGCCACACAAAGCTTTGACTATGTGAGACAAGTAAAAGTAGAGCATGGGAATGATCACTTATGTGAATTTTTGTTTTTAAAGTTAAAGATTAAAATAAAAAGAGGACTAAGGTTTTCAATTCACCGGTGTAATAAAAAGAGGATTGTAGTAGGTGTGGGAACGAGTGTCACATGAAGTTTTTATTTAATTTTTTAAGTTGAGTTTGTCTTAAAATTATGATAACCTTAAGGTTCAAACCTGTGAGTGGTTTTGCAACTAGAGGACGAAGGGGTGCAGAATCCAAATCTTGGGTTAAAGTAAGAGGCATTCTAGAAAGTTGGGCAATGGAAGAAGAGTGGATTCTTTTGGATAATGAGGAAGAGGAGGTCGTTTTGGTTGCCTTGCTCATCCTCTTTTTCAACAAGCCCTACCTCTGCCTATGCCTTGTGCCCCCCTTCTCTCTCTTTCTGTTCGTATGTCCCTGTGTCTATGTGGTGCTTCTTCTCATCATTGAAATGCCTAACTGGAGAAGTAGCGCACCACATCGACTAGGTTGCCCCTCCATAACGACGATGTCCCTTCTTCTCTAATGGTCTGGGCAAAGCAGCCGCGCCGATGCCCCTGTATGGCTCGCTCAGGCGGCCCGACTTGATCATCTCGTCCTGGTTCTGTATGAGTAGCTTCACCCCGCCTGAGCGAGATGGCGGCTGACACCCCGCCCATCAGAAAGTCGACCATGAAGACGGACCCGCCCTTCTTCTCCTTGGTCTTGTGCTGCTCGATAGGGGTGGCCACACAAATACCTGCCTTCTCTCTCTCCTTCTGTCTATGTGTCTTTTTGGAGACCAACCTTCTCGCTAACTCGATTCGTGGTGTCATCTACGTTGTATCCAACAGCACTTTCATGGGCCTTCTTCTGATTCTCAGAGGAGTGCTCGCGGTGCTGGGAAGCCATGGAAACTGCTTGCTTGGGTTGGTAATGAGGAATGACAAACCTCTCTCTCTCTCTTTCTCTCTGTCTCATGCTTTTGTTGCAATCTTCATCCCTGAGTCCAACTCTAGGTGGCCACACGAGCATACCCCCTCTGCCTCCTGAGGGTGGCTGCTGGCAAGGTCGATTCATCGAGAGTGCTCTAGGTCACTCGCCAATGTGGTTGAAGTGTCACATAGAGAAGGGGTGTCGCAAAGGTGTAGAAAATAGAAGAGCCTCCATAATATAGAGAGGACACAGAGTACGCAGGGAAACCTTGATCTTGAGAAGGAGAA
This sequence comes from Lygodium microphyllum, assembly GCF_053477565.2. Lineage (NCBI taxonomy): Eukaryota > Viridiplantae > Streptophyta > Polypodiopsida > Schizaeales > Lygodiaceae > Lygodium > Lygodium microphyllum. Next base: position 3,754,991 of record NC_141161.1, on the reverse strand, counting down.
TCCATGAACGGAGCATCATCACTCTTCGTATCCATACACGCAGCAACATTTTCTTTTGAATCAACAACATGATCTCCTATATCTCCCAGACTGAAAGCATCTTTAGATGAGATGAGCCAGGTGCCAGATTGATTGTTGAAGAAGCTAGCACAAACTCCTTGTCTACCTTGATTGTGTTTGTTCCATGAGGAGTATTGTCATAGCATGGTGGTGGAAATCTCCAATGCATGTGTTGCTTAAAAGGGAATATTTGCCAGTAGACATCAAGCGCACACATAGGAGATATTACGGGTGAAAAAAATTGCGTAGTTTGGACCATGAGCACAGAGAAACCCCAGGTCTGATGCTAGAAGCACGATGACTTGGTGAGTGGGAATTTGGAAAAGAGGGGTTTGAATATGAACAACTTGGTCAGGCACTCGGCACATCGACTCAGAGGTTGTGATTGGTAAGAAAGGGTGCTGTCTTCTGCATCTTCTTGGCCATTAGTTTGTGGGCCATCGATGTTGTGCTCAAAGAGTGCTACATGCATAACACCTGGGCACTGATTTTTAGTGGGCAGGTTGCTTTCATCTATCATTGTCACAATCTAGGCGCCAGGAAGGATTCCATGGCCGCCATCCTATTGAGAACCCAATCACTCAAAGGGTGAAGGAATCTAGAAACCTTGGCAATCAGCACACAGGATTTTGTTGTCTGCGATAACACGAAGACTCATTGATGGTAGGCACGCACAGGGGATCGACCCACTCCTGTCCAAGCTACTACTACCATCCCTAGACAATGATCTCCTCCTCTTCCTGTCCAAGCCATCCCTACGGTCCCTCGACAAGGATCTCCTCCTCCTATCCAAACTGCTCCTGTGGTCCCTGGACGGTGACCTCTTTCGGTCAAGCCGATCCTCCCCACATCCATGGCGTTTGAGAGCATCTCTTGACTTTGAACGCCTACGTTCTAGTTCAGCGCGGTTGTCTCGTGTATGTCATGATTCAGGTTGCCTTGCTCTTTCAACCCCACTTCCAACATCTAAAGAATGCTTCAATTCTTGCATAGGTTCCCTGGACTTTGATCGCCTACTCTCAAACCCCTTGCTTGATCTTCATTGCAAGGGACCATGAAAGAAAAATCGTATTCTTGAAGACAGCATGAATTTTGTGGGCAGGTTCACAACAACAGAAGATAACTATTCAATTGTGGCTATCGAAATATGTAGAGAAACATTGCATTCTTGCAGATTGCATCACCATCTTTATCTATTTTCCTTATTCTTCCTGATTTTGCTTCTTCTTCTTCTTCGTACTACTATCCATAGAATCTCTCAGCAATTGTAGTTGTTGAGATCAGCTTCTTCCCCGGCTGCGCACCAAAATGACAGCAACCCTCCCATGGCAGGAAATGAACATGAAACCAAGGTAGAAGCATGTAAAATCTATGCACATGGCTGAGCCATTAATCTCAAAACTGAAAAGAAACCATAAATCTTCCACTTAATAATCAACTGATTCGTTATCTTCATCTTCATCCATAGCTTCAACCATTATGCAAGAACAAAAGGGAAAAGAAGAATTTCTGCACAAAATACAGAGGAGAGAGGAGAGAGAACAACTTTTTGCACCACCAAAAAGGAGAATGTGCCATTGGACAAGAGAGGGAAGGGAAAGAGGCACATAACCACTCGTGCACTCCACCCCACCTCTTCCCCAAAAAGCACACCCCTTCATATTTTATTATTTCTTTGAAACTTTGATACATTTGATATTATAAGGCCTTTGGCCTTTAATTTTGAGTATTCCTACCCTTCACAAATGCATGCACGTAACACTTTTATGTATACCATTTATTTATTATGGTGTGTGTGGATGTGGCCCCCTCATATAGGTGTGTATTTTAGTGATTTTGTAACAATCTAGTATTATTCTCTTGACAAAAAATGAAAATATAATGCATGCTTGGATTCTTTTGTGCCTTGTTTTTATGCTTCTTTTGGGTGTCATCATCTATCATTTTATGTAAAAATTTATAAAAACCTTATCAGTTCATGTGCGTCAATCCATGTAGGATCCATTCTATTTGTCCACTTGACTCCCATACAATCATCCCGTATTTGCAATATTTTGTGCAACAATCTTTCATGTACTAGGCTAGTCAATATTTCATGCAACTCATGCACTTGACTTTTCATAATCATGCACTTTAAGTATGGAAGAAAACCATGAACAATAAGCAATAAGAATAGCGGGAGGGTTAGAGGACACCATTTTCGAGGGGGTGGTCAATGTCGTCTTTGCTAGGTGTCACGAGCCATCCACAGACTTCCGGTCTCATGCGTCTGCGTAACCCTAAGTGTCCTTGATTTCTTGATGGCCGCGAATGATTCTTCGTGCTTGGCCTTCTGATTTCTCTTCAAGTTTTCTTCTTTCTCATCTTCTTCTTCTTCTCCTCTCTCTCCCTCTTCTTCTCCTTCTCTCTCTCCCTTCCTCTTCTTCTTCTTCTTCTACCCTTCTTCTCCTTCTCTTTCTCTCTTCCTCTTCTTCTTCTTCTCCTTTTTCTTCTCTCTTCTTCTTCTTCTTCTCTTCTTCTCCTTCTCTCTCTCCCTCTCCTTCTTCTTTTCTTCTCTCCTTCTCCTACTCTCTTTCCGTCTTCTTCTTCTTCTTCTTCTCCTTCTCTCTCTCCCTCTCCTTCTCTTCTTCTTTCTCTCTCCTCTTCCTCTCCTTCCCTCTCTCCCTCCTTCTTCCTCTTCTTCTTCTTCTTCTTCTCTTCTTCCTCTCCTTCTCTCTTCTCTTCTTCTCTTCTTCTCTCTCTCTTCTCTTCCTCTCTTACCCTCTCTCCCTCCTTCTCCCTCTTCTTCTTCTTCTTCTTCTCTTCTTTCTCTCTTCCTCTCTTCTTCTCCTTCTTCCTCTTCTTCTTCTTCTCTCTTCTCTCTTCTCTCTTCTCTCTTCTTCTCCTTCTTCCTCTTCTTCTTCTTCTCCGTGCTGATCAGGGGGGTTTCATTGCAGACGACAAAAAAGGGGGGCTGTCTAGGATGACGAGGGCCATTGCATACCAACACAGAGGGGGGGCACTTCTCTAGGCCGAGGGGGGGAGGGCTTATTGCCTTTTTAAGGTGGGGGGGAGATGGCTTATGGAGAGGGAGGAGACAGTGCTCCCTGCCATCTGGGGGGGCTGCATGCCCTCCCTTCTCTCACTACTCTCTCTCTCTCTCTCTCTCTCTCTCTCTCTCTCTCTCTCTCTCTCTCTCTCTCTCTCTCTCTCTCTCTCTCTCTCTCTCTCTCTCTCTCGGCCATGCACATGGCAATGGGAGAGAGAGAGAGAGAGAAAAAAAAAATTCAAAAAATTTTGAAAAACTTTTAAAAGGGGGGGTTCTCATGGGGGAGGCCAGGGGGAAGCACGAGGGATGTTATAGGAGTCAAGACTGTATGGACATATAACAATGAAGAAGAGTTGATGGAAGAAGATGAAGTTGAAGAATCTATACTTGCTGAATTTCATTCCATGGCTACTGAAAAATACCTTTTCAGTTACTACATATACTAGTCTAAAGCTGAAAACAACAGGGACTTATCCTTTGTCTATACATTATAGATGGGTTATTGATCTTGTAACCATGCCTACAGGAATATGGAATATGCAGTATTTAGTGCTTGCAAGAGAGGATCTAACCAATCAAGTTGAAGGCAAAGCCTTAACAACCAAATCCACTCAAGTTGTTTGTCATTTTTTACTTGAAGAAGTGTTTTGTAGGTATGGTTGTGTGGGTAAAATAAACGCAGATAGAGGAGAGTTAGATGTTGATGAGGCACGCAACTTCTTTGCTCAATTGTGTATTAAGTTGGCTTTAACTTCATCCTAGCTACAACAGCCTGAAGGCAATGGAAAGAGTGAGAGAGGTCATCAACCTATTCTCAAAGCTCTAGCAAAGTCTTGTAGAGGAAAGATCAAAGAATGGCCTAAAATGCTACCTTTTGCATTATGGGCTGACCGGACTACTATTCATAGTTCAGTGAGTGGCTATATGCAATCTAAACTTATGCATGGACAACAACCAATTATGCCAATTGAAGAATCTATTCTCACATGGAGTTTTCTACCTTGGGAGGAAGGCATCAGTAGAGAAGAGTTGCCGACTTTGCGCATATGGCAGCTAGAAAGAAGGCCTGAAGATGTTCAAGCAGCTATTGAGAAGCTAAAGACAGCAAGACTAAAGAACAAAAGAAGATTTGATAAGCGACATCGACTTCGACCAAGAGCAATTCAAGAAAATGACTGGGTGCTTGTCTATGACAGTAGCCTAGACAATCAATACAATGCTTCTAGGAAGATGGTAAAGCGTTAGTTTGGCCCATATGTGGTAAAGGTCATTCATGACAATGCCACATATTCATTGGCTAAATTGGATGGAACAAGCATGAAGATACCCATAGCTGGAAAAAGAATCAAGCTCTTCAAACGAAGAGAAAGTTCAACATATGAGTTAGAAGACTTGAATATAATTCAAGAGCATGAAGACATAGAGGAAGAAGAAGAGGCAGAAGATGAAGACATTGACATGGCAGAAGATACTTCTTCTGACACTGCAAATCCGTAAGACTTGAAGAGGCAGAAGATGAAGACATTGACATGGCAGAAGATACTTCTTCTGACAGTGCAAATCCGTAAGACTTTGGCACATGCCAGAGGATGTGCAGGTTAGGAGGGGGTGAATGTCGTGCCGCTACGCACACACCATGTAAAAAAAAAATCTAGAGTGTGGCTTCCTTTTAGATTTAGAGAGCCAATGCCACTTTAGACATTAGTATCAGTATCCATGGTTCAAAATATTAGATGTTTTTGGCCAAGTTTTTAGTCAATTTTTTATATTCTAGATATTCTCTCTTGTAAAAATTTATAAAACTATAGATAACATCTAGATTAGGAGGACATGTAAAAGAAAGCATGTAGCTTTCAGCCAATTTGAGAGGATTTTATGTAAAAAAAGAGATTAGCGAAATCGCGCGACGCATGATCGCTGTTTTCAAGCAGTGAATAGCACTCCGAAAGTGGGAGATGAAGGAGTGATCTGGCAGGATTCTGGCCAGGTGTCCTGGTATTTAACCCCCCTTTCGGAGCCATTGGAAGCATCAGATTGGCGATCTGAGCAGCATAGAGGAAGGTATTATTTTGTACACATTTTTATCTATTAGAGTTATATTTTCTCATAATGCTGAAAGAAACTGATAGGCTTCATCTCTGTTAGTATTCTTCTATATTTTCTAATTCTTTTTGGGAGTATTCTTCTACATCTTCAATCTCTTCGAATCCCTTCTCTTCCGTCTACTCCTCTCCTTGAATCTACCTACACCCTGTTGTCTCTTATCTTCAAGAACTTGGCTTGAAACATTCAACCCTTCTCTTCTCTCTAGCATCTCCGAAGTCTAAGCTCTTGAATCCCCATATATTCTTCTCTTGCAAAACCCCTGTGGTGACCTTCAACCCTACGCATTGCGACAGCGCGAGGACGAGCATGCGATTTTGTCTGCGTGGTCGAGAGCTTGCAGCTGTTCACACTCAACCCACGTTGTCCTTGACTGAATATCATATTTTCCTCATTTTTAATTCTTTAAAAAAACTAAAACTCATTTAAAAATTGTCTAAAATCAATAAAAATTCAAATAAATTAAAGAAAATTATAGAAAAATCATATAAAAATCCAAAATTTTTCAAAAACTTGGATTATTTCAAGTTAATGAAAAAATCAATAACAAATAGAAAAATGTTACAATATTTTAAAAACATAAAAGTAAAAAACTTCATTATGTTATAAAAATTTCATTAAATTTTGAAAAAAATATTAAAAAAATTAATATTTTCAAATAAATTTCCCTTATGATTATGGCTCCTTAAAAATGCATAAAAATTAAAAAACATATTTGAAAGGATTTATTTGAAGAAAAAAACAACTTCACCAATGAAACTTTGTGAAAAATTCCAAAAATAGTTTTTTTAATGCCTTAAAAATTTCCAAAAAGTTTGTTTCATATTTCTAATATTTCTTACCATGTGGGTACTCACATCTATTTATTTATTTATTCATAATAAAAAACAAACACCAAAATCGACAAAGAAAAAAAAAACCAAACCCAACTTAAAACATATACACCCAAATATTTTTTTATAATTAAAAAAAAAGCAAACAAAATGAAACAAAATCCCAACATATAATTACCCGAGTGCAAAACCCTTTTTTTCCCATTCTTTTTATATTAGTATTTTGGTTTTTCTTAACTTCGAGGAGGCCAACTACCACTTGGCCGCCTTATTATTTGCAAATGAGGATTTTCTTATTTTTTTGGAATGTTTAAAAGTAGGATTTTGCACGTCAGACATTGCGAGTGTCCACACACTGCCAAGTTTTTCTCTTTCCCTCCTTCACATGCACCGTCACACACATGTAATTGTAATTAAAAATCAACCAACCGTTGCACCCACAAAATTAACAGAATGCACATCCTAAGTTTTTAATAAAAAAAGAACGGGCTATTAATTTATAAAAAGAACCCCGCTATTACAGGAGCACATAGCACCATAACTCACTTAATTTGTTAACTTAAAATCCATTCACAAGTGCACACGCACATGCACTATACATCCAATTAATTTTTAATTAATAATGAAATCCCGAAAGTCACGCGTGCATGTGCTTTGCTCCATAGATCATGTAACTTTTTAAAAATGAATTGCATTTGTAGAGATCCCCAATCCATTCAAGTAGATATACGTTGGGGTTGGGATACACAAATGACTCACCATGCATTAACATACTAATTTAATAATGATTGGTCATCTAATAAAATGAGTGGTGTAATTTTCATGCAACCACTTAACTGCACCATAGATATATGCCTTATGATTGATGAGGAGGATATGAAGCTTTATGGAGATGTGATTTTGCAGGCCATCATGTATGTCCATTCAACTGAAATGAATTTGGTTGATGGCCTGAAGAATTATCATTAGCAAACATTGTGGTGTAAAGGCTATGCTTGGCATCCTCCTTTGGAGGATGATGTTCTAGAACCTCGTTGTCGAGGACAGAGTGTATTTCACAAGTCAGATATTTAGCCCTTGGGATTCCAACTATTAAACCATATTGCTAACAATCATTTATTCATTGCGGATTTATTTTCTGCTTTTGATTTTCTTTGTTCCATCTATCCTTATGATCCTTATAACATCCTATCGTATTTCTTAATCTCCTATCGATTACCATTGTATATTGCATTCTCCAATCTAATCCAAATAGTATCCCTCTTTTATCTTTTACCCCTATAGTTTCCCCTCACATTCCAGTTTTAACTACATGCCCCTTTATTGGTGATCCTATATCCTCACCTACTCCTATTGAATCCACTTCTGTTGTTCAACCTACTCCTTCTATTTTTCCAACAGATTCTCTTCAGAATTTTTTACTTTCTTTCCCTTCTTTCCCACCCTCTTCAAATATCTTCATTCTATGATTTATCTTACCCTCCTCTTCATTATTCTCCTATTACCCCTCTACCATCTCCATCTGATTACATTAATATTCCTCCCCAGTTAGTGATGGATACTCTTGGATATAATAGTGATATCCTCTGTTGACCGCAGTGGACATTGAATGATTATTTAACAGGACCAGTGTTTAATTGGCCTATCATTCCTGGTTCCTTGGATACTTCAACGCAATGTTCCACTTCTTATCTACAATTTGCTACAACAGATACTTCTTCTAAGGATACTTCAATATGCTTGACGTCTCATTTTTGCTAGTATCTTGCTTTTATGCATCAATAGTCTTAGTTGAATACTAGGAAGAGTATTCCAAACTTGATGATTAATCCAAATGAGGATGTGAGTGCTTAGATGGATGTTCTCTATTATTTCGCACAAGCTTTTCCTACTAGGTTTATTATCTTGTTGGAAAGGATGTGTTGCTTACAATTTCTTCAAAATGTGCCTCTACATTTTGTGGATGAGAACAAGAGTCTAGAAAGTCTCAAGCTAAGTATGAAGTTCAAGAAAAAATATATTCATCCTACATAGCCTATGAATACTCTCCTAGATGTATTGATCCTTTTTAATAAAAATCTTTCTCCTTGCTCTTTAGTTTTTGGGAGCATGTGCCATTCAGGCTACGTTATCTTGTGTCCATGTGAGTTTTATATATATTTTATGGTGTATATGTGATATTTTATCCCCTTTTCTTGGAGTTGAAGATAAATATAAAGTTGATTGAGAAGATGACTAATGGTGGTTCGTGATTCTATTTATGGAATGGTTTCTTATGGTGGAAGAAAAAAAACCTCTTATATCCTTTAAAGTTTGTTATGATTTTATCTTTCAAAGCTGTGATAATGGATAAAGGTGTTTTACTTTCTTTGCAATTCTTTATTAGATACATGTTATGAATTGGGGTCATGTTTGGATGGCATTTCTTGAAAATGCTAAGGAAGATCAAGTTAAGCTATATTTTGAACTTCTATTCTCTTTTTTCTAGGTTGCGAGAACACTCCCTAATTAAGTGTGGGGATATGTTGAGGGTTGAGATGACTTGATTTTTTGGTTGATTTTTGTTGTTTTTGTGGATTTTTTATGGGTTTTTAATGATTTTTAGTTGTTTTGGAAGTGTTTGAGAGTGTTTTGGATGAGTTTGATTAGGTTTTGAAAGCTCATGATGTTTTATAGTGGAGATATGATGTTTTGACATGCTCTATTGATGTCCTGCTAGTGTTTAATTGGTTCTGTTTGGGTATGTTAAGCTTCTGTTTTGCTCTTTTTTCCTTTTGTATGAGGGGTTAGAATGATGATTGATGAAGTTTGAGAGTGTTTGGAAGCTTATTGATTGATTCTTGATGGTTTTGAATGATTTAAGTTGAGCTAAAGGATGTCTGATAACTAAAGGATATCTAAAGTGTTTTTTGTTGACTTTTTACGGATTTTTAATGATTTTTAGTTGTTTTGGAAGTGTTCAAAAGTGTTTTGGATGAGTTTGATTAGGTTTTGGAAGCTTATGATGTTTTATAGTGGAGATATGATGTTTTGAGATGCTCTATTAATGTCCTGTTAGTGTCTAATTGGTTCTGTTTGGGTATGTTGAGCTTCTGTTTTGCTCTTTTTTCCTTTTGTATGAGGGGTTAGAATGATGATTGATGAAGTTTGAGAGTGTTTGGAAGCTTATTGATTGATTCTTGATGGTTTTGAATGATTTAAGTTGAGCTAAAGGATTTCTGATAACTATTTGTTAACCCTCTGCGTAGAGCTTCATCTTCTCTATTATGTTCTGTTTTGTATGCCTTTGTAAGTTTGATAAGGGATGAATGTGTAGATTGGGGAAGTTTTTAAGCTTTGTAAAGAGATGAATATAAGTTCAAAATAGGTCAAAGAAGTGGAAGAAGTAGTTGCTGAAGACTTGACATAAAGACTGAAGTGACAATGACAATAGTGAGCTCTCAACAAGGGACACTGTAGTGGCTCTGGTGACCTTTCATACCAAATATATCTCTTGGGACGGGTATCCACGACCAAAGAGGGGTTATGGATTATTATTCTTGATTATCTCATTGTATTATTAAGAGAGAGCATGTATGAGAGAGAAAGAGAGAGTGTGTGAGTGAAAGAGAACAAAATTTCTACAAAACAATGTATCTATGAGTGAGAGATTGTGAGATGGAACCTTTGAAGAAGAATACTATGTGATGATTTCCACTCAAAGTGGTGTATTCTCTTATGTTTTTGTGGTTTCTTGATGAATTCTATGAAGAATATGAATATCATAATCAATTTTATTCAAGTTAAAGCCTTGGGAGAATTGTTTCTATGAAGTTGCGTGAAGATTTCTTGTTTCTAGTGTTCTTTTCCTTGTTGTCGCATAGAATATGAAAAAGATGTTTGTTGATGATACAAGATAGTTTTTCTTACACTAGATTCCCCATTTTCTTGGTTCTTTCCATCTTAACAAGCATATCGATAGCTTCTATTATGTGCAACCACTCAGTTTTCAATCAAGTTTTTGTTGTCTCATCTTCCAAATGGTCCCCCAAATTTTTCCTACAAGGTTGGATCTGTAGCTTTTCAAAGCGAATCTAATTTTTGACCCTCTAAAGTTTGTTGCTTAATAGAATCCAACTATGGATTCCAATTCTCAAATTCTCAGAGCAAAGGAGTAGCTACAAGATCTCTTTTGGATCTTTCAACCCAATCTAGAAATGCCATGCACATGACTAAACCGATGTCTTCAGGAAAAAACTCTTCTCTCAAAGCTTTTGTAAATTTAGTCCAATTTGAATCTTTCCTATATAAATCTACAAATCAATATTTCAGTGTCAACATAGCAAGATGAGCAAAGTACTAGCTCCATGCATACTATGGAACCCCCAAGAATTCCATTTTTGTAACATACATCTACAAGCCAATACATTATGACCATTAAATAGTTTTGATTCATGCTCAATTGCCTACAAAGGATTTATGGCCACAATAACAAGCTTATCAAAGTCTTGATCTTTGTTGTTGTTGCCACTACTATTGTAGTAGTAATAGCAGTTGTCTCATATCATCATTACTTTCTACATAAGAAGCAAAACTTTGTGAATCTACTAGATCTCCAATCCTTTTGATAGCCTTCATATCAGTTGAAGCATGTACGGTTGAGGGCCTAGGCACAGGGGTTAAGGCAAAAGGTATGTGGAGAATAGGGAGAGAAAGAAAAAAAAGAAAGAAAATTTATGAGTTACAAGATCCCAAACATACCAATTTAAGCCAAATCAGAGCCTTTTCATTGATAACTTGTACAATAGGTCAAGATTGATGCATGCACTATAAGTAACTAATCAAGCAATTATGATGAGATGATTGCCCAAAACCTATGAGTTTATAACTTAGAATATACCCTAGCATAGATCAAATCCTTGTTATACGTAAGCTCTAGAAATTCATGTAGGCTTCAAAATTCATGTTCTATTCATGCATCTATGTGGCATGAGGTAGCTCCTACCATTCGAGCACTATACCAAGCAGTAGGAAGCTTTGAACCTTGTCAAATCCCTTTACGAGTATCAAAATACCACCTCATCCTTGAATTTACTATTCATTATAGCAACAAATAACGACTCATATTCTACTTCAGATCCTCCTAAAACTTGTTCTCAAACAAGGAAAAATCATTCCTAAATGATAGGGAGTGATATGCACCCCAAAGACTGTAGAGTCAGTACTAGAGCTAAAAACTCTAAGGATAGCAAGCTACCATATTCTTTTCATTGCTATAGCGTATTATTTATAGCTCGAAGAAGCTTCAAATCCCTTTTGTGATAGCCAAAACTCATCACTAAAGGCTAGGGAACATTTAGCTTTGTTCTTGATTGATAAAGCAAGGTGCTAAAAGACACGTATCTAGAGCATGGCAGCTATGGAGGATGGAAGATGAAGACACTACTCATGATGACATGGACTTAGATAGATTAATTGTTACACAAATGAATTAGGTTCCAAGATGGAAGCTTGGATTCATAAAGACACTCTTGTGTAAGATGGGCAATGACACTCACAATGGCTCAAACAGATAGTTCCATTACATTCAAATGAGTATCAAGTGGGAGATGAGGAATGGAGGAAGAGAGAGGCGAAGAGAGACACGAGACACCGAAAGTGGAACCCCAGAAGTGTGTCAATTGAGCACACATGATAGGAATATATAGAGGGGACCTGGGGTGCTATATATAGACAGGCGCTATATATAGACAGACTATATATAGCTAACACCCCCACTCAAATAAAGGTCCCTTACTATAGATGAAAAAACCCTCGAGGGCTCAAGGGAAAAACCCACATCTCTATATAGGCCTACCGTTATATTAATATTCAAAATATAAAATTACAAAGTTGAACTTACAAGAGCCTATTCATAGGCATCAAAGGAGCTACATCACTTGTGAATTACAACATTCTGTTGAGCTACATCACTTAGGAGCTACATCACTCCTGAATTACAACAGTCTATTCAAAGGCATCAAAAGAGCTTTATCACTCCTAAATATACAACATGTAAAATAAGGATAAGTGACATCACTGCAAAAGATAAAATCTCCAAGAAATTCCTGCAACTGAACTTGGGATGTAAGCAGTATATCTGTCACATCAAAACTTAAAGAAAAACATTACAGTGATATTAGAACAACACAAGGTCTATAGAGACAGTTCGCAATGCCGCTCTATAGACAACATAACACATGTGGGGCCCCATGAATATAATATAAATAAAACAATTTGTCATCAGCTGGAATATAGACGCTCATTAGCTGGAAAGAATATAAACGAAATAATGTGTCATGAGCTGGAATATAGACCCTCATCAGCTGGAAAGAATATAAACGAAACAATGTATCATCAGCTAGAATATAGACGCTCATCAATGGAATAACGAACGAGGAAGATAATCATGAAGCATGGCAATATCAACATCCAAAAGTAATGTTGATGTTGAAATGTAGAGAGAGAGAGAGAGAGAGAGAGAGAGAGAGAGAGAGAGAGAGAGAGAGAGAGAGAGAGAGAGAGGAAGCTTATCTACTAAGTGGCTCTTGTAAGCTACTAGGTTTCTAAACAACCTCTCTGTATCATCTCCCACTCTTATTTTGGGAAAATACAAAATGGCCTTCTTAGCATCGAAACTGACTGAGTTAATGTAACCTGGTACTATAGGTTGGAATTTGATACCACAATTGTGAAGATCAACTGCAGATGATACTTCGAGTGCTTCTGCACTTGAGTCCTACGCATTGTTGTCCTTTGTCATGCTTATTATAATGACCTCCAGAAGCAAGAACATAGGGATTTGATTTTCCAACAGGACAAAGTCCTTTTTCTTTGTTGCAGCCGATGCTTCATTGGATGTGTAATCAAGGTCTCCAACCTTAGTAGGGTTTATGTCATCTTGCCCCTCAACACCTATTGATTTATCATTGTTTCATTGGATGTGTAATCAAGGTCTCCAGCCTTAGCAAGGTTTATGTCATCTTGCCCCTCAACACCTATTGATTTGTCGCTCAACGCCACAGATTGCAGTGCATCAGGGTTTATGTCATCTTGCCCCTCAACACCTATTGATTTTTCGCTCAACGCCACAAATTGCAGTGCATCATGAGATGTTGCTGCAAAAAGAGCTACAATAACCGCATTATCAGAGTCAATATTTCTTTTTGGCTCATCCAATTGCTGTTCACACCCACTGCCTTCCATTTCAGATGACAACTCATGGCCATCCAGTGGCCCCAGATCTTCTTGCTCAGCATTCTTTGTTGGCTTTTGTGCCAACAGTGACAAATACTCCTTTCTCTTGCGACAACGCCGGGACTTATTTTCAATAGTTAGGGGTTGAGGAAATGATGCCTGCTTTAGACACATTTTCAAACTAAAAATGCCACCTCTCAACTTGAGTGAGGTCAATCCAGACGCCATCTTTCCAGCACCTATGGCATCGCAGCTTCGACAAGGGGAATCCCAGTTCTTCCGCTGAGTTCTGGAAATAGACAAGGTCAGTCCAGACGCCATCTTTCTAGCACCTATGGCATCGCAGCTTCGACAAGGGGAATCCTAGTTCTTCCCCTGAGTTCTGGAAATAGACAAGGACATGGCCATCCTTGTCCAACATGTGTGTGACGATGCCTTCCCACCATCCATCCTTATCATAAGCCTCAACGCGGGTGCCCTTGAGCCAGTGTTTTCTGGCACTGGCTGGAGGTGGTGGCCGCAGATTGTAGATGGGGACAGACTCTTGTAGGGGCTGCCCATGCTCATCCAAGAGCTGCTTGTACTCCACGACCGTGGCCTTGTGGCTGCCGCTCCCCTCCATGTGCACAATCTCGGTTGCATACCATACGCCGATGAAGCTGTCCTCGTCGCTGCGGACCTCCACCTTGTCCCCTACCTTGAAGGAGGAGGTAACCATGGTCCCCTTGAAATTATAGCAAAGATTCACGCCAGGCAAAAGGATTCGCTGCAGCGGTAGTGCCGAGGGAGTAATGCCTGTGGGGGCGGCGTAAGGAGGCACCGGAGCTAACGGAGGTACGGTCACAGGAGCCTTCGTAGCATGGACTACAAGTGCGGGGACTGCAGGGGAATAACGGCCATGGGAGCGTACTGAGGGGTTGGCGGTATGCTCTGATACCATGTTGAATAGTGCGTGAGGGAGATGAGGAACGGAGGAAGAGAGAGGTGAAGAGAGACACGAGATACCAAAAGTGGAACCCCAGAAGTGTGTCAACTAAGCACACATAATAGGAATATATAGAGGGGACCTGGGGCGCTATATATAGACGGGCGCTATATATAGACAGACTATATATAGCTAGCATCAAGTACATGTCTTTATAGCTTTTGGATAGTACCACTCTTCCTTACTGTGCTTATGGGATTCTGTCATCTCTTCCTAGAGCATACATCATATGTTTACCTTCCATACAAAGACACTTATGAGAAAGCCTCTTTTGGGCACACATCCAGCCTCTATGGGCATATATATCAAGCATCATTTGCTATTCTCAACACAAGGAAATCCCTATGGAGATTGAAGAAGAATACCACATATCCCTATATTTTCTTGCACCAGATTTTTCGCATGAAAAACCTCCCCCAACTTACAATTCCCTTCAACCCTTCCAAAGGCTCCTAAAGATAGTCATTAAATTCCTTCTGTCCACAGCTAACTCAAGCTACATACAAACTTCCACTTACCCAAGTTTGAAATTGACTTGTCACTCAATCCTCTTCCAATCATGCTCAACACTTGTCATTGCATCCATAGTTAAGTCATTGCAATGAATAAACCATCTTGGAATTCCCATCTTGATATGTCTATTTGCATTCCATTGAACTCATCATGATACGAATTCCCTTTTTCTTTTTATACCATGGACTTAAATTATCATGATAACATGATAAGTGAAGAAAATTCATACACAATCGAGATGAACCATGAAAATTGTGTGGGTTTTGGGGGAAGTACTTCGATGAACCGTGTGATAACTATACATATTTAGGGGAGGCAATTTGGTGTGCTTGGGAAATGAATAGTATAGGTAGTACATGAAAAAGAAATATTTAATTGAGAATACTTGAATCATCACATCCTCTTTCCCTTAGAGAAATCAGCATATCCTCATCTTGAGAGAAACTTATGATGATCTCTCTTGAGACTGGATTCTTTGATCCATGTGATATCCTCTTCGAGGAAGTCCTTATACAATATAAGGTTCTTTCAGAGAGTATGATTCCTACAAGGCTTTTCTTCGATCTCTATGATTCTATCAAGTTAAACTTCCGAAATTCCTTGAGTTGGCCTTCCATCATCTAGGACATGATCATGGTTGGGAACATAGGGCTTTAGAAGGCTTACATGAAATACATTGTGAGCTTTGAGATGAGGTGGAAGTTATATTTTATAGTCATTTCCACCGAGACACTTGATACTCTTGTAGGGTCCACAATATCTTGGACAGAGTTTTTTGAATTTCTCAAGCGATAATGAAATCTTGTTTGGTCAGATTCTTAGGAACACCATGTCTCCATCCTTGAAAGTCCAGGGAGTCCTCTTGAAGTATGTATAGGTGTTCAGCCAGTCTTATGCTACTTTGATGTCTTGTTCAATGGCTTTGGTTTGCTCCTCTATCTCTTCTAGCATTTTTTTAATGCTTCAAATCTCAAGGTTGGATAAGAAAAATTGAGAGGGAATAAGCATTCTTACCCATACAATGTCTGAAAAGGAGTCATACCAATACTTTGTTGGTATGAGACATTGTAGGAAAACTCCACTAAAGGTAAGTATTTTATCTATTTCTTGGACTCTCTGCTATAGTATGCTCTGAAGATATCTTCCAACACTTGATAAACTTTTTTAGTATGCCCATCAGTTTGAGGATGATAAGCGGTATTGAAGGAAAGTTGTGTGCTCATGGCTTGAAAGAGACATGTCCAACATTTACAAGTGAACAAGGAGTCTCTATCACTGATAATTCTTTTTGGCAATCCATGCAACCTGAAATTTCCTTGATAAAAAACCTAGCAATGTCAAGTGTTTTTAAGGTAGTCTTCATAAGAATGATGTGACTAACCTTCGACAATATATCAATGATTACTAGAATTGAGTCATATCCACCTTGCATAGTTGGAAGACCTACTATAAATTCCATACTGATGCACTCCCAAATCATTTGTGGTATGCCTAATGGGGCTCAATTGAAAAATTGATGCTTTAAATCTTAATTAGCTAATAACTCAAGTATTGGATTAACATGTCTTGGCACGTGAGCTTTTATTCCTAGGCCAATGATAACTTCTTCTTACTATATTTACAATCTTTGCATAGCTAGAATGACTAGCTCTATCAAACTACCATCAATGTTTTATTTTCAAAGACCTCTCTTTAAAAATTGATCATTATTTGGTGATAAAATCCTCAACTTGTGAGATACCTTATCACATGTTGGTATATACTTTTTATGGATGTCTATGGATATCTATACTTTTTCTCTTCAAAAATAGCAATTTTAGGTCATTTAAACTCTATTTTTATGCCAAAATTTTCAATATTCAATTATCATTATGATTGTTAAGGTTTAAATATGACCCTATTTTTCACGAGATTTATTTGGAACCCAATATTTTTAGCCTAAAAAGAAAAAAATTTCCTAAAAGAAAAACATTGACTATCATGGCTCTCCCATAAAATTGTCTTCTTGAGACTCTAGTTATTGATACACACAACTTGTGGTGATAGTATAGAAGCTTACCCTCAATATGATAATTCTTGAATTTGGAATTTTTGTTTGGGTTATCTCTCCTAGTTTGAATGGACCTCTTTAACTCAAGGTAGTTGGGGTCCTTAGAAACTTTGGCAACTACATACTCTAAAATAGGATTGCTAGGCATAGAAATCAAACTTGCAGGAAATCCTCTGCTGCTCTACTCTTCCACAATTAAGAAGTTTAGGAAAGATTTCATGCTTAGAGCATTAGCTACCACAAGGTCCTTTCCAAGACAAAACTTTATTTCAAAGTCAAATTCTTGGAGGACTTTAATCAATCTCCTCTATTACATATTGAGATCAAGTTGGGTGAAAATCCACTTAAGATTTTTATGGTATGTCTCACAAGGATGACTCTTCTTCCAAGAAATTAGTGACACAATAATTTTAGGGCATGGTTTAAGCTTGCGAGAAGAATACACCATTGGATGTCATTCTTGAGAAAGAATATATCCAAGTGCCATGATGCTAGCATCCATAATGACCTTAAATTCATTCATACAATCTGATTGAAAGGTAAAGCCTAGGTGAGAGCACAAAAGCAGAAGCAAGGGCAACACAAAAGCTTGGTGAATGGAGAAATATATATATGTACAATATATAGAAACTCCGACAGCCATCATAATGTATGAATGGCCTTCCCTTATTCAATAGTCACTAAATAATAAAGAATGAGCTGACAATGATGGGTGTTGATCACCTGTAGTATATAGGTATGTGGGAACAATGTACAATGAGTAAATATGGATAGCTAAGCACAAGTGTCTTTATCTCCAACAATCTCCCACTTAAAAATAAATGCACCTTAATGAGAAATAAAAGAAAAAAAGTGAAAAGTTACATGTACATAGAGTATAACAAGATAAGGAAAGATATCACCTCATCCTATACCCATTAGCCTCCTAAGGAAGGCATATAATGATGAAGAATAGGCTAAGGAGGGTCAAATACAATGAGAGCCATATATTTGAAAAGATATAAAGATAGAACACACATAAGTGAATCATTTCCATTAGTTGGTGCCCCTTAAATAGGCAATGCTTGCAATCTAGTGAGAGTGGATTTTAAAGCTGAAATTCAAGTGCGAAAGTAGATTGAGACCCATAAGAGAGACATTTTTAGTGAAAAGTGAAATGGTTACAAATCAAGGAGCTGGAGTTGTTTTAGATGCATGTCGATGCCAAGAATCCCACACTGTTGTGACGCTGCGTGTCTACCACTACGAACCTAAGGGCAGAATTTTTTGCCAGGATTTTGAACTCTTTAGTCAGTGTCATTATGAGTTTATTTTCCATTGTGTGTAACTTTTGTGTTTGCATTTGCATGACGCACTAGCACATGTAGTTAGGCTAGGCACAATCTCTTCAATGCATTCAGAATTTTTTGTGTGGGAGCATCGCTTGGTTGGTTGCATCACATGGATCCAACATTGCAAAATTTCTCAAATCATGAGTGGATGAGCACAAAGATCTATTTCAAATCATATTTCCTTGTTAGGGCACAATGCATGACTCAAGGCAAAAAGTGATGATAGTGTAGCTTCTTTGGATACATAATCTTCCGTTTACCACAGACAATGATACTACAACTTGTGGAAACTCATCAAGCTAAGATGCAACAAATGTTTTTGTAATAAGTTTCCAAAATGAGAGGAACATTGCACCCCGCTTCATGATAATCCCTTCATAAACTGTCTTATACACTCTTCTCTTATCATGGAAATTCATGGGAAATGATGTTTTAAAGAAAAGGAATGCCAGTGACTCAAGCAAAAGCTTGAATGCAAGTAGATGAGGTTCACAAAAAGATCATAATCACAAGTTTTGGAATTCCTTTTATCCCTCACTTTACAAGTCTAGTATGAAAGGAAGATTAGTGGGACAGGATAAAGATAGAAGAGAATAGCTTTTTTTAAAATAAAGCTGTAGCTTTAATAGGAAAAGCTATGAGCTTTTCAGACCATGTGCTCCTAATTGGAAAGAGGAGACGACATTGAGACTGGGATTCCTCTCGGCCTACATGCTGTTGCGAGAGGAGGGCCATTTTTGTGTTTAGGAGAAGGCTTGCCTATGTCTGTGGAAAGGGTGGCTATCAAGTACAAGATTTGGACAGGACGACGATGATGGTCGTGTGGGAAAAAGATAGACACTAAACGTGCATCATAACAATCTATGAGATAGAAAAAAAAAGTTGTAGCCAAGGAGGCTGGTAGTTATGGAGTATATGCCATTCTCTCAGAAGATGAGACAGCAGCCATAGCCACAGTCACCAGACTAAAAATCAGCACATCAAAATTGTTAGCTTAACCTAGGGAAAAGGAACCATGGGCCTAGCACTCAAAGAGGAGTTTGAAGTGGAAGCTATGAGGATTCATCAAACGACCAACTTGTCTACCTACATCAACTTGTCGACCTGCATCAATTATAGAATAGGAGAGCACATGACTCCATGATCATAGAACGAAAAATGGAGAGTATTTGGTGGGGCGGGAAAAGGAACCATGGGCCTAGCACTCAAAGAGGAGTTTGAAGTGGAAACTATGAGGATTCATCAAACGACCAACTTGTCTACCTACATCAACTTGTCGACCTGCATCAATTATAGAATAGAATAGGAGAGCACATGACTCCATGATCATTGAATGAAAAATGGAGAGTATTTGGTGGGGCCTATCCAGAAGGACTACAAGCCAGGAAAGAGCTTCACTAATCAAAGAGTATTTGTCATGTTGCTAAGGGTGGCATAGGAGTGGGAAGAGAGGTCGACATGCTGGAGATGACCAACACCTGTAGTATAAGGGTCTACAAATTCACTATAGACATGTGAACATGAGCCGACATATCTCTGGATTTTCAAATGTAGCAATTCAATGTGATTTTAATTGTATTATGGGATCTGATGGCATGCTTTTGAAAAGATGATGAAGCCTGTCAGGTGCCAGCACTGAATTAGGGACAATTATCATGAACAAAAAGGATGCGCTACAGCTTGTCGCCATTTTTCATGGTGCTTATTTGCATGAGAAAGCTGGGTGTTGGTTTCCATTTCCTCATGTAGGTCTTGCAATTTGTCACTTGTGTGTCAGTATTCCATGTGAAAAACAAGGTTGTTTGTTGTCTCGAATGCAATGTGTAACTCGTCGAGACTGCTGCAGTCAGTTGGAAAAATCACCATCATCAATGAATTAGGATCTACCAGGGTGAAGAAGGATCAGAATTGCAATAACATATGAGGTCCTAATTGGCAACGCTATGTGTTCATTCTAGACAGAGGATGGCCAAAGCGGCTCTAATGCAATATAAGAGTGTCTTCATGAAGTCAAAACACAAATGTTTGATTCAGCACATGGAAAATATATCTTATGAAGGAAAGTGGTGGCTTTGTGGCCATGCTTCTCAAGATGAGGAAAAAGAAACAATGATCCCAAATCTCCTACGATGTTGACATTCTATATTAACCTATGTTTTGCCATTCATATGAAACTTTTTGCCAATGTGGTTTTGCATAATGGGAGATCTTGTTACAATGAGATGAATATTTTCTGGAGGATTATGGTATTGCTATGCGGAAGACATTCAAAGAATGGGTCTATCATCCCAACAAAGGGCTTGTTGCTTTTGAGTTATTGTAGGAGTTTGAAGAACGTTACAACCAGTTGGATGCACTTGAGCAAAGAGCCCTAAACTCGGAGAAACTGGAGTTATTCTTGCAGGCGGCTGATCCTGCACTTTAGGATGAGTTGGGAGAGCTTCTTGAAGACCGTACACAGCGTATGTGATTGACAGGGATTGGCAAGATGCTATTGATGTGGATTCCACATTGACAAAGAGGTGGAGATGGAAGGCTCACTTGCAGAATGGTATGTAAACATCTCTAGCGATGTCTTCTCCTACCTCGACTTATCCTACTTCTCTTGATGCTCCTTCCACTTCTTCTCCTATTTCTCATCATGTGTCTATTGTTACGACTATATATATCATCTCTTACTTGACTTGGGTCTCACCTATAAATACTAACTCTACATCAATATGAATCATTCTTTGGGAGCATGTCTTGTGTATCTCTCTCATACTCTCTCTCTCTCAACATGGTATCAGAGCTATGGATGCGTAGCAACAAGGAAAATAAGTTGTTTCATTGTTTATACTTGATTGAATTCTTTGCACAAGTGATGATTTGATACATGAACTTCTTCAAATTAGAAGTATTAGTTAATTTTGTATTTAAAAACAAAACCAGGTCTGGGTGCGTAGCTCTCATCGTGTTCTCGAATCTTATCAAAATCGCTTGTCAATCGGAGTTCTGGATCAAAAGTTATGACAGTTCAGGATTCAAGACAACAATTCTGCTCGAATCTCCGATTCTTTATTTAAAATTAGAATTGTAATTACAGTTCGTTAATCGCATCTTCATTAATGATGTTGATTATGACAAGCAAAAATCTTGCTATTTTTAGCGATGTTTTATTATTGTTCACGTTCTTTGCTCGACTGAAATAGTACTTTTCTTATATGTGTCATCTCGTCTTGCACGTTACGTCTCTCTATTTCGGGCTTTCTTTTTAGTCACTCAATACTTTTCGTCGTTCTTACGTGCATCTCCCTATTTTGATTGTCATGCGTCTCAACTACGCTCGTCTTGATCATGGTTTGCAGATTCTACAATCTCATCTTATTTGTTTTCTCTTGACATACAGGCATGGCCAATTGCATAATTGTTAACGGATATCCGTATGGCCAACGTTCGGTTCCCTTCTTCCAAGGACAAGGCTTTCCTGGGTGGAAAGCAAAGATGATGCTAATTCTTGAAGGTGACGAATTATTTGATATTGTTTTGGGTGACTTGTCTTGCCCAATTCAACCTATTGATGTGATGAATAACAATTCTCTGATTATTGATGGTCCATTATTTGAACAATGGAAAATTGATCATACTGATTGGATTCTTCGTGACAAAGCGGCTCGTCGTTATATATTGTCTGCACTTCTTGACTCACTTATGTTGGATGTCTTTCATCTGGAAACCTCTCGTGCTGTTTGGGAGTATCTTATCTCAACGTTTGAGAAGAAATCGGTCACCGAAATTTTATATCTCCAAACTTGTTTGAAGAATCTTCAATATAAGGTTGGTACTTCTATGCACTCTCATATCGAGGCTTTTAAAGACATTATCAATCAGCTTGGTGCTACCGGCGATCCTGTTGCTAAAAATCAGATTGTTACTCAACTTCTTCATACCATCAAAGATCCTTTATATGACAATATCATCACTATTTTGTCTAACAAGGATGATATCCACTTTGAAAAAGCATGTATATCTCTTATTGAATATTCTCAACGTCATGAGCATCATTTGGAAAAATCTGATGCTGTTTTGGTCACTCGCGAACAAAGGGATTTTGATGCTTCTTTTGTTGCTCGCAAGCGTCCCGCTTCACGTTTTCAGCAGGGTGGACGCCCTAATCAAGGTAGTAAATCTTCTCGTCTTGCTTATCCTAACAAACATTGTTCTTATTGTGATAAGAAAGGCCATGTGGCTTCTGATTGCTGGGCACGTCAATATGATGATGAGCATGAAGTTACTACAAAGCAACCTCGCTTGTCCAAAAGTTTTCCTCCTTGTGATTATTGTGCATATATAGATCATCCATCTCGTCGTTGTTATAAACGCAGATATGATGAAGAACGTTCTCAAGCTTATATTGTTCAACAAAATACAACTGATGATGATCATACTCATCAGGAGCTCAATTTCGTCCATCATGATATCTCTCCAAAAAATGTACTTCATGTTCATAATGGTTCTCTATTCATCGTTGATTCAGGTGCCACTGGAAACATGACATACCAATCGCAGTGGCTTCACAATTGTCATTCTCTTCCTGTCAAGAAGTTTGTTTACCTTGCGGATGATACGACTTGTCAAGTCAAAGGAGTGGGTGATTTATATCTGGGGACTGTTTCATCCACTAGAATATTAAGAGGAGTTCTTCATGTTCCAGATTTGCAAAGAAATCTTCTTTCTATTGCTCGTCTAGTTGATCTTGGTTTTTTTGTTGGCTTTGATCATAATCAATGTCGTATAGAGAAAGACGGACATACTATAGCAGTGGCTCCTTGACATGGTAATCTATTTGAGCTATCATTGAACGATACAGTTGCAAATGTTGTTACTGCCCCTGGAGATGCAGATTGCAAATTATGGCATCAACGATTTGCACACTCCGATTTTGCCAAAATTCTTGATCTTCATCGTCATGGTCTTGTGCAAGGTATGGATCTTAAATCTCATCCACGTATGGGAATATGTGAGTATTGTGCACTTGGAAAACACCATTGTTCGCCTTTCCACACTTCTACTTCATCAAATTCCTATGCTCTCTTGGATTTGGTTCATACCGATATTTGCGGTCCTTTTCCTGCCTCAAAGTCTCAATATCAATATTTTATAACTTTCATTGATGATTTCTCACGGTACACACATGACTATCTTCTTCGACATAAGTCTAAGGCTTTATCTATATTTAAACAATACAAGATAAGTGTGGAGCTTCAAATTGGATTCTCTATAAAGATGCTTCACAGTGACAATGGCGGTGAATATGTATCCAATCTATTTGATGACATCTATAAGGATCAAGGTATTCATCATGAGTTTACAGTTCCTTATTGTCCTCAGCAAAATGGTGTTGCTGAGCGCAAAAATTGCACTATTCTTAATGCTATACATTGCATGCTTATACACTCTGGTTTGTCTTGAAAGTTTTGGACTAAAGCACTTCTAACAGCCGTTTTTATTCAAAATCATCTTCCAACTACTGCACTTGCTGGTAAAATTCCTATAACAATCTGGATAGGGAAGACACCTTCAGTCTCTCACTTTCGCACATTTGGCTGCATTGCTTATATTCATGTGCCCAAGGACACTCGACATAAGTTGGATCCTCTAGGTTTGAAGGTTATTTTTCTTGGTTATTCAGATCATTCCAAAGGTTACAAATTTTATGATCCTTCTGTTCAAAAGGTTATCATTAGTCGTAATGCTATATTTGATGAGAAGACTATGGGTGGCACATGGTCATCAGATGTCTCAGATGATACACAGTCTTTGCTTAGTGCATTTCCTTACTTGCTTTGTGAGTCTACTAATTCTGATGATCATAAACCTCCTTCACCTCCAAAGAAGATTGATGAAAATTTGGAGATCTATGTCGATCTTCCTATTGAGATAGAGCATGGATTCTATTCTATTGAATATGATGCCTTTGATGATGCTATGTCTGTCCAAGAGGATCCAATATTGTATATGGAAGCTATCAATCCGTCTCAAAGGGATCAATGGCAAGAAGCTATGCAAGCTGAGTACGATTCTTTAATCTCCAAAGGTACATGGATTCTTACTAAACTCCCCCCAAATTGTGTTCCTATCAAATGTAAATGGGTTTATAAAACCAAGACCAAAGCTTATGGCTCATTTGATAAGTTCAAAGCACGACTTGTTGCAAAAGGTTACTCGCAGATTGCAGGAGTAGATTATCAAGAAACATTTTCTCCCATTGTGCGCTCCGCAACCGTTCGTATGATTTTGGCTTTTGCAACACTATTTGATCTAGAAATTCACCAAATGGATGTTAAAACGGCTTTTCTCAATGGAGATCTTGAAGAAGAAATCTATATGGAGAAACCTGAAGGTTTTATGATTGCAGGAAAGGAGCATCTTGTATGCCAGCTTCATCGTGCATTATATGGATTGAAGCAAGCACCTCGTGCTTGGTATATTAAGATTGATCAGTTCCTCACATCTAAAGGTTTTGTTGCATGTTTTGCTGACCCAAATCTTTACATCAAAAGGGAGGACAAATGTTTTATTATTCTTGCTCTATATGTTGATGATACTATTCTTGTGTCAAATAATATTGCTTTCTTGGATGCTATGAAGGAGCTTTTATCGACTGCATTTGAAATGGTGGATCTTGGTGAGATACATTCTTGTTTGGGTATTCAAGTTCAACGACACCGACAACAAGGCATTCTTCTTCTTTGCCAGACAAAGTTTATTAATGATATTGTTAAGAAGTTTGGGTTGACAAATGCACACTCTGCCAACACTCCCATTCTTTCGAGCTCTACCAAGGGTACATCTACAACACGTAATGAAGAATCGGCCATTCATCAACCTTTTGCTAATATTGTTGGTTGTCTTCAATTTATTGGTTTAAACAAAAGACCAGATATTTTATTTGCAGCTAACTTTTTGGGACAGTATCTTTCTTCCCCTTCCACTATTCATTGGAGTGCTGCAAAACGTATTCTTAAGTACCTCAAGGGTACTAAGGAATTTGGTCTTATTTATCGTCGTCGAGAGGATTCTTCTTTATCTTCTTCAACTTCTCTTGACCTTATTGGATATACAGATGCTGATTGGGCAAGTTCACACTTATCCATGCAATCTACAAGTGGGAATTGTTTCTTTGTAAATGGATGTTCGGCTTCTTGGTCAAGCAAGAAACAATGATGTGTTGCGGTTTCTACAACTGAGGCCGAATATGTTGCTGCATCATTAGCAGCTCGCGAGCTAGTTTGGCTTCGACAACTACTTGCAGATTTGGGACATCCTTCATCATCTAGTACACCTCTTCGATGCGATAACCAAAGTGCTATTAGTCTTACCAAAGACTATATACAACATAGTAAATCAAAGCATATTTCTATTCATTATCATTATGTTCAACATGAAGTCAAGAAAGGTTCCATTATGGTGGAGCATTGTCCCAGTGATCAAATGGTTGCAGACATCTTCACAAAAGCTCGTAGTGAAGCTTGCTTTAGTTCATTAAGACATGCACTTGGTATTGTTCCAAGTTCTTGTCTCACTGATTGCGGCATGTATCATTGTATTCAAGAAAACTTTATAGTAAATCATTTTTGTATCGTAGGTATGTGTAGGGGCTCGGGTTTTTCCCTTGTTCTCCCCAAGGGTTTTTTCACTCGTAGCCAGAGACCTTTGTTTGAGTGGGGATGTTACGACTATATATATCATCTCTCACTTGACTTGGGTCTCACCTATATATACTAACTCTACATCAATATGAATCATTCTTTGGGAGCATGTCTTGTGTATCTCTCTCGTACTCTCTCTCACTCTCAACATCTATGCCTACTTCTATGCCTATGCCTATGCCTATTCCTGTTGCGGTTGTCAAACCATCTGCCAAACCGATTGTCGAAGACATGGTGGAAGAAATTTCAAAGAACTTGAAAGATCTTCAAATTAAGATGACCAGAAGAGAAAAACAACCACTTAACCAAGCTCCAAATTCTACCCCAACCTCTTCCACTCCTATGAATTATTCCATAAATGATTGTGTTCATTGTGCATGTGGTGTGATAGTCCAAACCATGAGCGGAAGGAATGTCAGGACTTTGAAGAGGCGAAAAGATTGAAGTTAGTGGTCTGGAAGGACAGGATGATATGTTTCGGAGATACAGAGCAACCGCTAAAAACGAATTTCGGCAAAGGAGGTATGAAGAAATTATTGGAGGAATCTCTCTTACGTTCTTCTTATGTGAAGCAAGAGGTGGCAAGAGAAGTTGCTGCCTATGGTCTTCAATTGGAGCAGTTTTCCAAACGATAAGTCTCCTTTATGGTCCTATACACTACATGTAGAAAATAAAGGTAAAGCTTCATCATCCGAACTTTCATCCATAGGAGATGCAATTGGAAAAGGGACTGGATGGAATGATCATGTAGAAACCAGTATAGTGCTATCCGCAAGGTTTTCAGATAATGATTTGGGCCTTATTTAGTGCAGCATGTCCATGGCAATGCTATATATTCCTTAGCAGAGCTTGATGGTATGGCCTTGCCGATTCCAATTGGATGGCCGAAGTGGCTCTAATGCAATATAAGATTGTCTTCATGAAGTCAAAACACAAATGTTTGATTCAGTACATGGCAAAGATATCTTATGAAGCAAAGTGGTGGCTTTGTGGCCCTGCTTCTCAAGATGAGGAAAAAGAATCAATGATCCCAAATGTCCTACGATGTTGACATTCTATATTAACCTATGTTTTGCCATTCATATGCAACTTTTTACCAATGCGGTTTTGTGTAATGGGAGATCCTATTACAATTATGTTTATGATCCTTGGTGTCGTAAAAAAAAAAAGTGAGAATTGGAGCCAACATCTGGTCAAAAGAGAATACAGAGTTTATAGGATTTTGAAGATTGATTCCTTAATCCTTTGCTCCCATCTCGCATAGCGTCCCTACAACGAGCGACTTTCTCAAACTCCCACACGTATTCCATGTGACATCGACAATGCAAGTGACCATTTCGTGAATCAAAGTTTGTTTGACTCTCCATTTAATGGTCGCGGGGTTTAGTGTTATGAAGCAACTACTATATGAAAAAGGTAAAAAGAATGTGATGGAGGCCAATGTGATAGATTTCGATGCGAAAAAGTCACCTATGTAGTCGGATTGTGATTTCGATGCCATTTTGCCCCTTTGACTCGCTCAAAACCACTTGTAGTCAAGTGTGAACATGAAAAATTCAAACTAGATAATTTAATGGTCAAAGCTTAACCATGGTTAAGAGAGGAAAAGCCAAAAAATTCACACGAATGGGGGGTGCATTTTTTCAGAGCCCCTTCCTTCCATTAAATTTTTTTATTTTTACAATTATCATGATCCTCTTCATCCTCTTGGGCATCATATCCATCAATGCTTTGCTCTTCATTGCTTCAATCCTCGTGCAAAATGATAAAGTAAATCAAAAGATCTTTTTTTAGTATTTCTCTCTCCTATTTCTCTCTCCTCTTTGTTCCTTGTTCATATGGCTAAGTACGAGAGAGGGAGGAGGGTTGATTCAATGCATTGAGGATTGGAAGCATAATGGCACATAGATGAGGTGATTTGGATGCATTAGTGGGCTAGAAAATAGCGTCAATCCCACTCCGTTTTCTCGAAATATTGGATGCATTAGTGGGCTAGAAAATAGCATCAATCCTACTCCATTTTCTCGAAATATAGACATACATATGTGAATTTTTTAGTAAACGACTCTTATTTATTTGTTTAAAATGAATCGTTAGTGCATATAAAGGAAAGATGGTTACAAATAATTGAAATATGTTTGTTGATATTTGTAATTTTAAAATTTTGTTTTTTTCATTCATGTATATTAAAAATAATAAAACTTGCAAAATTCAAAACACATGATTTAATGGAAAGTAGTATTGTTCTTAGGTTTTGGGGATTGAATGATGTTTGCATGGCATGAAAATGAATATGTTGATAGGTCCTACTTCACATAAGTCATATAAATTAAAAAACTCAAAATAGTTAATAATCTATGTTGGAATAAATGGAAAATTTCATGGAAAATAGTTAGATGAAGGAAAAAATTTCATATAAAAAAGTATAAAAAATTAGAAGAATATTTTTGATTATGTAATGAAGGTAAATCATGAGGATTTACCTCAATTTTCATTTATCTATATATTAAAGTGTGTGTTTTAGGGCTTGTTTCTATGGAAAATTATCATGAAATATCCCTACATTTGTACAAGCAATCAAAACATAAACAATGGGGGGTGTAGGACTGAAATGGAAAGATATTTGATTGAATTTTTTTATTTCTTTGCATATCTTAACATATGGGTCACACTTTATATAATTTTTAAGGGGTTCAGTAGCATGGGTTAGCCTAGTGCTATTCCTTAGTACCGTAGAGCAAAATGCTACCAGAATTATGAGAGGACTCTATTACGTTTGTATTATATGTTTAGACGGCCCATCCTAAGGTCAAAATCTCCAAGGTATAGGAGAGTCGTAGGAGCCATAGCGATTTACTAGGGAGGAGCTCTTTGTATATGTGACATGAGGTGCTAGCTACCTAAATGTTTAGATGCTCCCTCTCTATTGGAGTTGGGATGGGAAAAATCATTGGACTAAAAATCAATACAAATACATGATTTATTTAGAGTAGTATATAGCCTTTAAATGCTCCTAGCTGTGAGGTTGTGAGGGTGGTTTCGTGAGCATAGGAGGCTTAGACAGAGCCCTAGAGCCAATGGTGGGCCTGTTCTAGGTCCTAACAAGTGATGCATTTGTCCGAAGATGCTAAATGGTGGTATGAAAATCTTGGCTAATAGTGACCAATTGTTTTAGTGTATGTTAAATAGCATTGAAATAAATCTGTTATTTCTTGATAGTAACCATCAAGCCAAGCTTCAATGACAAGAAAGAGCTAAAAGGGCTAGATGGCGAGATAAGATCATTAGGAGATATTCTCCTGAGCTTAGTAGTCAGACATCCTTGGAAAAGAGAGGTCTTGTTGACCTAATTTATATCTCAATTAGTCTGATAGGGGGAGAAGGAAGCTCGAACGTTCCTCTTTCCTCAAAAAGTCAATCTACTTCGCGTGGGAGTGTAATTCACCAATACAAACTAGACCAAACCCGATCATGATGATGGCACAACCCATTGCAATACCTACAAGAACAATAAATTTGCTAGCCCTAGGTTTTTCTCTACCCATTTTTAATGGATTAGCATAGGAAGATACAAAACTTCACATCAATGGGTTTCAAAAATTAATGTTTAATTGTCGAATTTAGGACGAAGGACATCTCATGATGTTTTTTAATATGACTCTAAAAGGCAGATGTGGAATGTGGTATCATGGCTTGGAAGCAGGACCATAACCATGATTGACTTATTCTTTGTGGCCTTTCGAAGAGAGTTTGCCCCTAAGAAAGGTGGTCAATATTGGTGGTTGCATATTTTGAATATGACATGTCAAGAGCCCCATGAGAATGCTCAAGCATATGCCAAGAAACTAAAAGAGGTGTTTTGCAAATTGCAAACCTTTATTCTTATTCCCCCCATTGCCCAATTGTAATACTTTTTGTATGGATTAGACTTCAATATCAAAGTGCAGCTGAGTAATGTTGCTCCTATTGATATAGACAGTGTTATTACATGATTAGAGGAGGTAGAGTTGTGCTTATAAGTGGCCTACGCATCTAGGATAAATCTAAATTTGAGTCTAGGTTGTCCTAGAAATAATTTGGCATTGATCAATGGAAGTTACGGTTCAACTAGTACACCTATGACCAATTGAAATGGAAGAGGAAGCATAATATAGAATGTGCCCATGCTGCCAACTCCTCCTAATGTTGCTATGTTGATGGCTAGGAAAATGGTTCCACTAAATAATGGAAGCCAAAAGGTGAACTCTAATGTCATGCCAACTAATCAACGGCGACTGATCCCTAATCATGTGGTTAGGCTAGCTGAATATGGCAAGCGGATGATCACGGTTATCAGTCTAGTGCATCAAATGTTATTGGCAAAGTCAAGGACATGATGAAGCATTATACAGACATAATAATAACGTAACAATATAGAAAAATATCCATAGATGTTAATTTCCTAAAGAAGTAGCAAAACTTAATAGGAAGTCGACATCATGAAGAGGATGGTCCATCAAGATTTAGCTGTAAGTAGTGTGGTGGTCAACACTTTCCGACAAACTATCCTACGAAAGAAGCACACCCCAATCTTTCCCCACATGCACCCCTTCATGCAAGAGTTTATTGATTAATAATATTTTTTAATATACATTGGCCTTAGCCACCATTGCTTTAGGGCCTTCAAAAGTTATGGCTCTCTTTGAGAAATATACCATTTTATAAAATGTAATAAGGCTATATTGATGTATTATATGGTTGATTTAGATGTGTTAGGGTGCTAGATTTTGAGCATGCCTAGGCTTCATTATTCTCCTTGGACACAATTGTGAAGCCGTCCTTGATAAGTAAAAAGAAGAAGAACCACTAAACCATTGGACATTTGTTTAGCATCGATGAAAAAGCCGAGCCATAGGAGACCACCCAAGGACGGAGCCAAGGACCATCACACCAAGGATGCCATCCCTTGCCTTGCCATTCAAAATCTCAAAGGATCACCATCTTCTTCATGCTGTTGAGGATGTTTTACCTGATAGTGTGTTGAGAATGCTTGCCTTTGAAACACTCTTTATCAATAGGCCCCTTTAAAGATATACATCATCAATAGAAATGTAAAGATATTTATCATTAAGAGAAATAATCAATAGAGATGGATGGGTGGACGATGGAAGATTCTAGAGGATCGAAATCTTGTTGTGTTTCTCATGAAAGAATGATGATAAGAAGAAAATTGATCCCTATGCCTACTACTAAAATTGCACCAAGGATGGTTGACGCAACTATGACAATGATCAGAGCCTTGCTGCAATGATGTTAAGGTGATGATAGATCCCAACGAGGGATGGGAGCTTGCGCAGGGGACAGAATGGATAAGTTGTCAAAAAATTTCAATTGGATCTCTTCTTCTTTGATTATATTTGATGTACAATGGTTTAAAGTGGTATTGGAAGGAGCAGGGGCAACCGTTCCGAGGTCCGTCTTGATTCTTGGGAGTAGATTTTGAGAAAAGATGAAACAATCTACGTGGTATGTTTGTCTTGCTAAGTCACTATGAATAGGTACATTACCTTTTTTGTTAATTTTTTAATAGCATAAAAGAGTCATAAATATTGATTCATTCCTTTCAATGTGCTATATGTGATATTGAACAAGTAATCTTCTATTTAAACCTCCGACAACCTTGTTGGTGGTATGCTATACCATTAACACCTCAGAGTGCTTGAGTGTATAATGAAAGAAATGCCCCTAGTGTGGATGAGGAGAGTATGTAGGTAGAGGATTCAATATGACAAGGGGTGGAGGATGAGGAGGGCTTGAAGCATGTGGAGGAGACAAGTATGGGTAATGTAGATGAAGGGATAGGAGTACAAGAGTTTCTTGAGAATGAAGTAGACTCCTCTTTCTATGGAGACCTATGTATAGATCTTTTAGTGCGCATGGAGCTATTCCAAGAGCTTCACATGGAGCTGTAGGACTAGTCTTATTTGTGTCCACTTCTCAAATTTGTTGATAATTCACTTTTATTGGTACTTTTCTATATGATTTTTAACTATCATCCTTTTTCTCAAAGTTATGTTATGGTGCTTTACTTAAACCCATATATTGACTATGCTAACATTATTTTCTAGATGTGCAAGTTACTATTGACCATCCAGAGAGAAAAATAAGCCATGGGATAACAGATGAGAGCCTACAAGAGATCTTCACGCATATGTCCTTGGATCAGATGGCAGACTTTAGAGATATGGTAGACCAGGAGTTGTATTATTTATCATCTGGCTATTCTACATATTTTATCTCAGTACACTCTGATGCTTTGATCTCTAGTAGTAGGCATAGTCAACACTCTAGATTGGCTTTGCAAAGGGAGACTCAGGGACACCTTGCTTAACCGGGGTAGAGAGGGTGGTTGTGGTGGATGCCTAGAAGAGCCACACACTTCCTCTCCTCATCATTCCAGGGGTGGTTCTGGGGTGTACTATAGAGATGTAGATGTTGTGATCCCATGGCTGGTTGCTACTTCTTACTTTTGTACTAGTTCTAGAGAGGGTGGCTCAAGTGGGTGTTGTGGAGACACCAATGCAATGTCTCTATCTCATCAATTGAGTGGACACTTATATTTTCTAGGGTTTGCCACACTTGTAGAAATGTCTACTCGCTTGACTGCAAGTTTCACTCAGGCATCTACAAATGGCACCCTTATGGGTGCTACTCTAAGAGATACCACCCACCTAGAGGTATGCCAGATGGATAGTGGTCTCTTGATTATGCACAGGCGCATAATCATAGGTGGGAGAGGGTGCATATTAGATATATACTAGTAGATACATATATTGGGTGAAAGAAAATCAGTGCCATACTCATGAATGATGAGGGAAGGAGGGTGATGGCACACATGAGAGATTTGTGCCAACAAGTATTTAGGTACAACATTCTAGACTATTGGAAAAATATACTAGAGGGAAGCAAGGACTATGTGGTAGCATCCTTGTAGGAGGAGTCTCTGGTGTCTAAAATGGTAGATCAATTTTTCACAAGATGGATAATGGATTACATGCATGCATATATGTCATATAAATGATCAGATACGCACAAGACAATCAAGAGTGGTGCTTTAAAGCCTAAGTTGTTGGACATAGAGGATTGGCAGAGATTCAAGTAAGAGACCACATACCCTCCAAGACAATGGTGGCAATAGCAAGAGGCAATGAGGGCATGGCTGGAGGTAAGAGTCTCGCATCATCTAGGGAGTGGAAAATATAGAACTTATTTGGAGGATTTTGTAAGTTTTCTTTTGATTGTGTTCACTTTCTTATTTGGTATATTACTTGTACTAATAACCTTATTTCTAACAAATTTTTTTTTCTTGTAGCACTCGATCACAAGTCACGATCCTATACAGGTTTCTAGACTCGGTATATGCAGAGAGACACTATCTCACTACACTCATCGAGATTATATGCACGTAGCGGCCTGGTAAGTCATGCCTCTTTCTTGTTTTCAGTTTTTTGTGATGCATTATGTATTGTGGATTGTTCTTTGGTTATTTATATTGTAGAGTCCATTCGATGCTCTATTGCATAAGGACGAGCTATCGGATGGTGAGGAGCTACAACAACGCTTGGATTCATGGAGCACATATCCTTTCCTCTTTTAGCTCTATGATCCATGTAGGCTCTTTCTATGTAGCTTTTTTTATATATATTTCACATCCTTTGTATGGACTCGCATTTGCAATATTTAAAGATACATTTCTCTATTTTTTCAAAATTATCATCTTTATCATTTTATATAGTTCAATGAGATATAACCATTGATATGTACTTATTTGAATATTGAATCAAGAACTCTTTCTTCCCAATTATATCTCATGATGTATATATTTTGATGATAATTGTACACTCAATTTATGCCCTTCCATCTATTTTTTTCCCTGCAGCGTCATAAATATACTTGCACACGTTGTCATTTGCACCGATAAATGCATCAGAAAGCTCACTATCCACATCGCTATGTGCATTGATTTTTGTGATGCGAATACCCAGATAATGATGAAATAGCCATGCATTCGAAGAGACATATATACTGACGATTTTAGTGATGACGTAGATAAATTTGTTATGAATATTTTGTCACTTTAGACATCAATAGATGGCCTATATCTTGTAGTATGGATTGGGTTGCATGCACTTAATAGGATCTCCATGTCAAAGGAATTAAAAGATAGAGTATTAGATCCATCACATAGAAATCAAAAGACAAAGTATCCATTCATATAAGAGAAAAGATATGGTGTAGATTCTAGGAAGTGAATTAGAGGAAATGTATGAGGATAATACTATAACTCATTGACAATAGTAAAGTGAAATAATAGGTCTGATGGTCTTTTATGAGAAGAGTAGTTGAGGTAAGGGTTAGATTTAGGGTGTAAGAAGCTAGGAAGAATAAGGATTTAGTGTGCAAATAATATTGATGTTATGCCATGTCACATTGATATTGGTATAAAAGGAGAGGACATGTAATTTTTCTGATTTTTTTGACACATTAATACATTACTATCCTTCTTCTCTCTCTTTGCTCACAGCTTCAATGGCTTCTCTCTTTCCTGCCTTTCTCTCTCCTATTCTAGACTTTCTCTCTCCTCATCACTTTATTTCTCTCTCTTCTGCACTATCACTTCTCTCTTTTGCAGTATTCTCTCTCCTCTTTCTCTCTCTCCAATCTACTATCTGACAAGTGGTACCACAGCATTGGTCTTTGATCCATTTTTCCTTCTATTTTCAGTCCTATTTTCTCCATCAAAAATCAATTTCGAAAAAGTACTTGACAGTGACAATGACTAGTAGAGGGTTGCAGGCCATCTACAGTTAGCAGAAGACTAGATCTAGAGATCTTCAAGGTCAGATATGGTGGAGGATGGCTAAAGTAACAGGTCGTCATCAAAATGTCATGCAATTTGGAGGTAACAAGGCTAAATGAGAGTTAACCGGGCTTAATTTGAGGTTAAACTGTGGTTACTTTTCAAGAGAGACTTCTCTTTCCTCTTTCTTCAAGCTTTGGTCAAGCTTTAATGGAGTTTGTAGCCAAGATCTTCTCCTAGCCTTTAGTCCATGAGGTTTCATAGGCATTTCATGCTAGAATCTTTCTCTAACCTTCATCCGCAACAAGTGGACTACCTATTTGTGCCTGCATTGAGCTGTGGACTGCAGAGAATAGCCCTGAAAATTGCATTGCAATTTTTAGGCTGATTCTAGGCCTTGATTCTCCTCCTGTTGATCATACTATAGTTGGTGGCTTTGTCATTGATCATTTGCATGCTGAAGCTTCCACAAATTCATGGCAAAAGTGGCATTCCCCTCTTCTCCTATTTCTGAGAAACCCTAGCCATGGCAACCATGAAAGCTTCAACCCAAGCATTCATTTCTCCACAATTTCTTGAAGAATCTTCATCTTTTCAGCGTGAGGGATCATTTCAGTAAGGATTCTTCAACAAATTGCAAGGATTAAGCAGGATTGAAGCTCAAGAGCTTCCATGGAGCCAAAAATTGGGGGAAACGGGTTTAGTGCTCCAATCTTAAGCATTTGAAGCTTAAGATTACTCTCAAGCATTAAATACAAAGTCTTGAAGATTATTTTAGCAATATTGGACCACCAGAGGCTTTACCAAGCATTTGACGATTGATCAAGTCATCCTTAACCATGTCTAAGGTATTCTTCTACAATTCTTAATCTCTCTCATTAATCCATTTGGTGAGCTTAATCCACTTGATTGAGAGATTAAAGAATCGAACAATCTCCATCAAATTTCAGCCAATGCTTTCTTGAATCAATCCATTCATGTAATGCAATGTTTGCTCTATGCATATTAGTTCTAATCAGTGAATTAGATGTTTCAATCTGAAATTTCCAACATTACATTTGAATCCAATTGATTAAATCTATTGATTGATGAGTTTTCTCACTCTAATCCATTGATTGGCTGAATTATTTTACCCAATTTTGATATATTGTAAAAGGGTAAGTACTAGTAATCAATGAGTCACTGAATTGCATTGGTAAGACCCTCATCCTATCCAATTTTTCAATATTCTATCCAATTGCATCTCATGAAGGGGCTAAATGAATATTTCAGAAATGCATTTCATGCTGATTGATTAGACTATCATGCTATTGCCATGTTGATATACACACCTAGGAAAAAGGTAGATGCCAGGGGAGATAGTGGGACAAAAGAGAGGTGACCCTCCCTCATTATCAAAGATCTCGAAAGGGGTGCAACCAACCGAATCGAGGGGGTAGACTTTTCCCACCTCCCGGTGATTCGGAGCTCATGTAGGGAGCTTGTCTTGCCATTTTATCCCTCACACAGGTACAACGAGTGGAGATATTTCCAAAGGCTCAAGTACTTTCAGAGGCAAAACATGATAAAACAACGAAACAAGATACTACATGGCATTTACATGTCCATACAGGTACAAACTTCATTATTGAAGTACAAGTACAGGTACTACAGGGCACCCACAAGTCCTACTCAGCCTTCTACATGGTTTGGTAGCCCTTTGGGGTTACTATTTTACCTTACAGGGTGGAAACATGGCATTCACTAGTTAAAACAGGGCGGAGGCCTGAACAGTTCAGACTCAAAGATCGAGTTGCAGAATTTTTTGTCCTAAACTGTTATAGCATACTATAGCTCATCTCGAAGAGGGAATTCTTAGCTTTTATTTGAACTAAAAAAAAATTGGAATCAGAGTTTCCTAGCCCGAGTTACAGCCATTTTTTTGACAGGGGATATTGTAGGACTGCACTATTATGGCAGGGCATAAAGGTAAAAATAAAGTCCAGGATGATTATGCTCAAAAAATGAGAGATTCTATATTGGATAATGGACCCCAAGAGAGCCCTGAAGAGCCTCAACAACTTGGATAAATCAGTGCACTTAATAATACCTTGTGTGCACATGAACAAAGGCATCAACAACGTCATATGGATTTATTATCAAGAGTGGAGCAGATGGTTTTATCTACTGATCAAATGAAGTCTTCTATTGAGAAATTAGTAGATTCAATGAATCAAACAAAGTCTTCTATTGACAAGGTGGTGGAATTCAATGCTCAAATTATGGCTCAATTCTCCCAATGGATACAAATGCAAATGGGACCTAAAGAGGTGAAGGAGAAAGCTTATTCAAACAGTGAGCCTTTAGTTCCACTTTAGCCACCTAAGAAAAATGGTCATGGTCATGGAATTATTGGATGAAAAGGCATCCCAAATAACCAATATGAAGTAGATAAGACTTCACAAAGACATGATGACTATTTGGGCAGTTTGAATGGAGCCAACTCTCAAGCTTTTGGGCTAAATACTCAACTTCCTAGAGGTCCTCTACCAATAGGAAGATTGCATAATGGTTTTCAGTCACCTATTGAGAGATTTCCATCTCATTTTGGGGGTTCAATGCTTGGCACTCATGATCACAGTCTATTTTGGGACAGCAACCATTCCATGAAAGAGAACTGAAAGACAAGATCATTTTGGCCAAGTTCAATGATTAGTCATCTTTACCATCTGATTTGGAGGAGTGGATATCTAAAATGGAATCTTACTTTGACATATTTCCTAGAACTGATGACATGAAGATTCAGTTTTCTTCACTTGGAGGGATTTGTGCATACTTGGTGGAGGTATATTAAAAAGGAGAATATACTTGTAGAGAATTGGGAATCTTTCAAGACACTTATGGCTAAAGTTTTTGTCTCTCCTCTTGAGAAAGAGAAATTGGCATGGAGATGGCATGGTTTGGAGCAAAGAGGCCTAAGTGTAAGAGAGTACACCAATCAATTTCTCAACTTAACCATTGATCCGGGTTTTTTACAACCCGGATTATTACCACAAAATTTTGGCCAAAGCCCCTATCAAGAGCTTACCATATCACTTTGGGTTTACTCTTCAAGCACTAGGTATGCTACATTGCTTCTCGATTACGATAACTCTAGCAAATGGGGGGAACAAGTTCTTAGGAGGCATGTCAATGTAAAGGGTAAAAGGGATGGTTATCTTAGTGAAGATGAAAATGGATTACACCTAGGAGTTGAGTGAATGCATGGATTTTTCAAAGGACTAGCCTCCAACTACACATGGGCCCCGTCTGCATCACTAAGATTTGGAATCTATCACCATCATTAGAGGACACCTCACCCTTGCACACAAGTCAATATCCACATCATGGTGTCATTTGGATCTTGCACAAAAGCTTACAAGCATGGACCCCTTTTGTCACATGCTTATATGTATTTATATACATATGAGGAACTAAAGTCAAAGCAGCTTTTAGAAGCCGTTTTTTATAATCTCAATAACTCCCAAGAAAAAGCGAATTTCAAGAAAGTTCTCGCGTAAGCCGATCGGTTTCGACCTGGTCTACAAAGTTGCAGAAGAAACTTTTTTCAAATTCCTCACGGATTTGAAGTTACAAAGGCGCAGACTGCTGGCTACATGCAATTTTCTTCTCTCTTTTACCACACCAGCTTTCCACTCTATCCTTCTTGTAAATATATTATAATAATGTGCTTTGGGCACCCACCTCTTGTAATCTAGCTCCATTTCTCTATTTTGTCTACCACCACCCTTGGCTTCTTGCATGATGACCAAGGTGGGGACTTGTCCCATCCACTACTCTCCATATTTTCAAAGATGCCATACATCATCTAGGATTATGTTAATCAAGAAGATTAGATTAATCTAATCCCTCATGGAGGCTATATAAAGAGCCCATGGAGAATGAAGAGGGGAGGAAGGACAATGACAAGTCCATGAGAGCACTCTACAATATCCTCATCTCTTTGAGGTAAGCTATGAGTAAGTTCTTTTATTATGTAGTATAATGGCAAGCTTCCTCTACCTCTTCTCCTATTATCTCCCTCTCTTCTCATCTTCTCATTCCATGTAGCATAATGGCAAGCTTCCTCTACCTCTTCTCCTATTATCTCCCTCTCCTCTCATCTCTCTCTCTTATATTCCAATGTGGTGTCTAGCACATATATTCTCTCTTGTAAATTTGTGTCTTGGCTCTCTTGATTCTCTTTGAGAATAGGGATGTCCTAGCCCATCCTCCCTTTGGCTAGGTGGTGCCCCTCTTTAGTTCTCTTAGTGAGGATTGGAGGTTGGATGGGTAAGAGGCAACCCGTTCATCATTTCAGCCCTCACCATGTATGTAGAGAGCATCAGTGATGAGGCTAAGCTCCACAAGTACATGTATGGTTTAGAGCCATCTTTATCAGCTGATGTCATGGCACAACACCCTACTTCTCTCTTTAAATCTATTGAGCTTGCAGAGCACTATGGAAGGAAATATAGAAGAGAATCTTCATTTCAACCTGGTTTTGGATAGCCAAGGATTGTTTTAAAATAGGGACAAATTGGTAACATTTATGGCAACAATCATGTGCCAAGTGGAGGCTTAAGGGTGCCAACTTATCCATCGTTCAATGATTCAAAACCTCAAAGTAATTTCAGGATAGCAAGCACTCCTAGAGTTGATCTTAAACAAGGGGATAGCAGGCCCAAATCCATTTTAGCCAACATGAATCCTAAGTCTATCCCTATGGACCTCTATAAGGAAAGAAAGGAAAAGTGCTTATGTTTCAAGTGGATTTGTTTGAGATGCCTACTTCATTGCTTCCCAAGAGAGCAGTAGATCACCCTATTGATTTGGAGCCCAACTCAAAGACAATCAATAAGCCACCCTATAGATTGTCCAAATGTGAACGGGAGGAAGTAGTCAATAAAATTAAGGAAATTCTTGAGATGGGATTCATAGAACCAAGTTCTTCACCTTATGCATATCCAGTTCTTTTAGTAAAAAAGAAAGATGGATCTTTCAAGATGTGCATTGACTACAGGGATCTTAATAAGATCACAATGAAGAACACGTATCCAATACCCAGGATTGATGATTTACTTGATAAACTTACTATTTAGCTAGATCCTATCTATTCATCTTGGAGGATTATACACCATCGAGTATTGTTTGACAAGGATGAAGCTAACAGGTTGCGATTATAAGGAAAGAAGCATATAGACTTATGGATGGATGGAAATATTTATCCTCCAGACCCTTCTACAAGTAAGATCCTCCTTTTTACAATATTCATAACTTCATAAGGTATGTTGGAGATGGTTGTGATGGGATGCTTGGCTATTGCATGAGGTTATATTCTGCATCTTTTACATTTACAGAACAAATGCACGAAATGAAGGAAGCATTAACATTGGCATAAAAAACTATTTCTAAGCTAACGGACAAGGTTGATAATCTAGAAAACTCTAATCAATCATTGCAAGAAAAATTACTGCACTTGACAATAGAGTTTAGACAGAGAAAAACACCACTTAAAAATATAATGGACTTGTATAGTTGGGTGAAGAAAAGGAGATTAAATCTTGCAAAGAAATGTGTCTCTAATATTTCAGGTGCCACAGCTACCCATCCTCATCACCGCCAAGCTCGACGATCAATGCAATCTCTTCATCTTCTGTAAAAGCATCTTCAGTGTCCACATCTTCATCTTCATCCTCTCCTAAACACAATATTAGTGAGTTTGGGAATCTCCCAATTCCCATTGTTCAAATACTAAAAAGGTGGCACATGGATAACATGCCCATAAGTTCCTCAAAACCATATGATGTGACCTATTATTGGAAAGGGCTTAAAAAATAGAATCTATTGAGCTATAGAGCGCTCGATTTGGAGTTATAGTGTTCAAGTTATGACAAATCCAAAGATTTGACCACGTGTCCCAAACTTATGGGAAATTCCCACATTCCCCCATATGGTTTTCCTGGCACAAGTCCTTCGTAAATTGCATCATCCAACTCCTTGAGTGCATAGTGTGTAGCATTTCTTCTCTTGAATTGTTTGATTCTCTTCCTTGTAGTCGGAATTCGCAAGGCTGTACCATCAAGCTCTACTAAGGAATATGTAGCATTGTCATGGACATGCTGCACTAGATAGGGACCAA
Organism: Lygodium microphyllum; assembly: GCF_053477565.2. Classification (NCBI taxonomy): domain Eukaryota; kingdom Viridiplantae; phylum Streptophyta; class Polypodiopsida; order Schizaeales; family Lygodiaceae; genus Lygodium; species Lygodium microphyllum. The sequence goes on along the minus strand of NC_141161.1, from coordinate 3,714,183 downwards.
ACCATCCTCTAAAAACCTTGCGGATAGTACTATATTGGGTGCCTAGACTGCTATCATAAACCAACACCCAATCTCCTTCTTTAATCTCTTAAGGCCTCAATTTGTGTCTGCTATTAAAGTGGTGTTTGTTGCAAATCCTAGCCTCTTTGAGCTTTTGAATTGCTCTCTCAATATCTTCAGGTCTTCTCTCCAACTGACGAATATGAAGAGCCAAAAGATCTTCTCTAGAAATCCCTTCTTGTTGCCACAGTAAAGCACTCCAAGTAAGTGTGCAAGTCTCTATAGGCATGACTGGCTTCTCTCCATACATCAAATCAGATGGCATATATTCTGTAGTCACACTATGAGTAGTCTGATCAGCCCATAAGGCATAAGGCAACAGCCTAGGCCACTCCCAAACTCATCCACCGCACACTTTGTCCAAGGCCTCACTACAACAGAAAGACCTCATAGACGCACATTTAGACGCGATTTTTGAATACAGAGAAAAACTTACGGGCGCGTCTATCCGCCCGTCTATTTGCGCGTCTATCATTCCGCGTCTATAATCGCACGTATCAACGAATTTATACGCACAAATAGACGCGCAATAGACGCACTTATACACGCGCATATAGACACGCTGGTAGACGCACTTTTACAAACACTGATAGACGCGAACAGAAAACAAAAAATGTCCTTTTAAAAAAAGATATTTAATTTCCTTTTTTAATTTGAATTATGGAGCGCGTGTATAAGCACGTGTAGTCTGCATTATAGACGCGTGAATTACCTGCAATTTAGACGCGCTGAATAGAATTGGAAAAAAAAAACCAGAGCATGCTCTCTGGTTTTTTTTTTTCCCCTCCCATACATCAGATTGTGTATTTGGGAAAAAGACAATGTATCTTACGAGCACGAGAATTGAAAGTAAAAGTCCATGTATTCATTATATATCAAAGCATTTACAAGGGAAGTTTTGAGTGCTTGCGACCTAAAGCGTGGCTGCAAGCAGTAGGCTCAAAGAGATATCATACATATACAAGAAAAGAAGGCCTCATGAGGAGGTATGGTGCTCCTCTACGAATCTGAAGAGGAAACATCCACGCTAGTACCACCATGGCTACTAGTGTCGCTATCCCCCTCCTCGCTATGCTCCACATCCGGGTTCGCCTACACACATAAAAGATCAGGGTTGCTTACATAGACAAGGTGGAGAAAAAGTTATAATTAGTTATACTTTTAATAGGAAAGTAAGAAAAACATACCTCCTCTGGCTGTCAAATCCTCATGGCCCAGTTGTATTGGTCCTCAATGATGAGACCCTTCTCATAAAAGTGAAGCCATGTCGCTGGCGGTTATGGCGTCGATGGTAACCTACCTCTCTAGGGGTAGGTGTCCTACCAACGATGGTAGTCTGCAAAACATTTAGAGATATACAAACAATTAGACGTCACAAAATATTAGACTAAAATATATAAAGAATTTAAAGAAATATAAATTTTAAAAAACTAAAAATCAAAATATACTTACAAACTCTGCCTCCCACGACTCTCTACTGCCCGATCCGTAATGCGACGATCCCATGGTTTCCATTTGGATCCGTCGCGCCTCTGCGTGCTGGCGACTCTTCACTTTCTCAGCTGCTTTCTTCTTGGCTTTCTTCCACTCTACGCGGTGGCACATAGGTGGTTGGCTGTAGGCTCCACGCCCCTCCTCCACTCCGCAGTGAGTCCCTGGCCCGTGTCATGAGGTGGGATCTTTTGTTGTCAAGCATATCCCTCACTTTTGTATGTCCCCAATCATCCGAGAATTGCTGACCCTCAGGATTTGGGTACCTCCTATGGATTGTCCTCAACACCTCCTGCCACAAGCCGCTTTTTTAATTTTTAAAGGCAATGAAACAATCTTTATACATCGCATGCACGACGCTCCTCATGTACGCCATTACATCTCTTCCCTCATCATCATGAAAGATGCCACCGGCATCTGTAACTCTATAGTAATGGCGTACAACCTCCTCTACATGATCTACTGGTGAGGGTAATCGCTCGCCACCTCCTAGGCAACCCCCACACAACCCTCGTCCTCCCCCTCGACTCTCCCTCCTCTCTCTATGTCGACTGCCCTCTGCCTCACTGGACGCACGAGCTTCTGCAGATGCACGTGCTTCTACAGATGCTTGTGCTTCAGCCGATGCACGTGGAGCACGTGGAGTGCCTGCATATGGAGTACCTATATGTGGAGTACCTGCATGTGGAGTCTGGAAAGTAGTGCCAGGCAAAGACGCCAGAGGCGTCCCAGACATGACACTGAACACCTCGTCCGCTGTGGGAGAGCGGCCAAGGTGTCTGGCCATCTCTCCCATGAAGTCTTCCCTACTAGGAAAACCTCCAAAAAATGCATTGACCACCCTGCCAAAGGAGGCCAATGTATCATTCATGCGATCCACATCTGGGTCATTGCTAGATGAACCAGGATACGACATCTGCAAAAAAAAAAAGAAAAAGACAAATTTATTTGCATACAAAAAAGGGACATATTACCTACATTTTCAAAGAGCATTCTTTAGACATTGAGCAGAACACTTAAGTGCTAATGTTTCTCTTAAACAAGAAAACTGATAAACACAAACATGGGATTGGTCACATTCATCATTGCAAAAATATATTGTTTAATATTAGAACTGGGAGACCTGGCGCGTGTATTCCCGCGTCTACATTGCAGGTTAGACGCGATGTCCTCACGTTAAGAGCTGAAGGTCTACCACCAGGGCTTTTAGTACAGAAGAAGAGTTTGGGATTCAAGATTCACAAAGAAAAATGGATTGGGTTTTAATAAGATTTGGGGTTTAGAAAGAATTTAGGTACGGAAGAGGAATTCAAGCCTTCTCACTTTGTACTTAACATACATGAACAGAAGGAATAAGACTAACTTGATTACATCAAATGCTTCAGGATGCATATATCATTTCATAAAGGATATTTTCAGATTTCTATTTCATTTATGAATGGCAAATGCAAGCTCTATTGGCATTTATTTCATGTACATAGATGGATTTCAATCCTTTGGGACAAGTACATTGATGCTAGAATCAAATACATCCAGGATTTGGGCCAAAGATGCATGAAATAGATTGAAAAGGAATCATTTTAGCTTCAGCCCTGTTTTAAAACAGAAAATTCCAGCCCATAAACATATTCAAAATGAGTGCATAAACTCAAGAAGAAGCACTCTTGATCATCTATGAACAATGTTCTAAAGAAAAGAGGTCATTTTCCTCTATTACAATCATAAAAAACCCATGTTTGCTCATAAAAATGGATCAAAATATTGGGCTGCCCTGTTTATGACTGGTTATTCCAGTCCATAACAGACCATAATTCTTCATTATCCTCACCCTTTGCTTGCCCCAAAGTCACTCAAGTACTTGGGCACAAGTCGGGCTTCATTGGACCAAGAATAAGGTAGAGAAGATGAGAGAAGTTGTGCATAAGAGCAGGCTGAGTCCTCTTCTCTTAGTTTTCCCCTCTTTTATAGACAGTTTCAGCATGCATTTTCGTCAGACCAAAGAGGCAGAGAAGTGGAGCTCTCACCAAGTTATCATCTTCAGTTGTTGGCCTGTCAATCTTCAGTTTGCGTGCTCCAATCCATGCATCTCAGCTCCAGCTTTCTCCCAGTTTCCCTCAGGCAGAGCAGCCCGCATTTTGCGCCGAAAATCGCGGGCTACTCTCTGCTCCAACCCTGACTTTTTGACCATCCTAGGTCACATGTTGGTCACCTTAGTCAGTTACTTTTGGTCCCGTGTGGACCTAATGGACTTTTAACAGTTTTTGGCAATATTTTTTGGGTTTTTGTCCATATTTTTGTACTGAATTAATGTGATTTATCCAGCAGACTGTCAATTACTTCCAGATGTCCAAGTTTTAGGTTCCCATAGACTTATTTTTCATAAATGTACATGGTATATCTGCAAATTATATGCTAAATATAAAAGAACTTGTATAACTAAGGTAGATATTGGATAACAATGCCTGAAAATATCTCATATAATTCCCAGTAAAACTCTTCTGTGTTCATAGGAATCCCATGATTTATATCATGGACAGTAAACTCTTTGACATTCACCCCCTCCTAACCTGCACATCCTCCGGCATGTGCCATTTCATAAGATTATAGGTCAAGGAGGGTCTTCTTTTTCTTCATCTTCATTCTCTAAGTCTTCGTCTTCCTGCATGTTTTCAAGTAAAGAGCTTGTATCAAAGTCATCAAGTTCATAAGTTGAAGATTCTCTTCGTTTGAAGAGTTTGATTCATTTCCCAGCTATTGGAGTCTTTATCATGGTCCCATCCATTTTAGCCAAAGATTAAGTAGCATTATTATATACTACTTTTACAATATATGGTCCAAACCATCGCTTGGCTAACTTCCTATGAGCACTATATTGATTATCCAGGCTGCTATCATAAACAAGAACCCAGTCATTCTCTTGAATAGCTCTTGGACGGAGTCGATGGTGCTTATCAAACCTCTTCTTATTCTTTAATTTTGCTTTTTTTAGCCTTTCAATGGCTATTTTGACATCTTCTGGCCTTCTTTCAAGTTGCCTTATGCGTAAAAACAACAATTCTTCCCTATTCATGCCTTCATCCCAAGACAAGATACTCCATGTGACAATGGATTCCTCTATAGGCATAATAAGTGGCTGTCCATACATGAGTTTAGCTGGCATATATCCTGTCACTGCACTATGGGTTGTTCTATCAGCCCATAATGCGAATGGTAGCATTTTAGGCCATTCCCTCAACTTTCCTTTGCATGATTTTGCTAAAGCTTTAAGAATTGGTTGATGACCTCTTTCACTCTTACCATTGTCTTCAGGGTTGTAGGTTGAAGCAAGAGATATCTTAATCCCCAATTGAGCAAAGAAATGGCGAGCTTCATCGGCATCCAATTCTCCTCTATTAGCAGTTACTTTAGCAACACATCCATACCTGCAAAATACTTCTTCAAGTAAAAATTTGCCAACAGCATGAGTGGACTTTGTTGTCAAGGCCTTTCCTTCCACTTGATTTGTGAGATCTTCTCTAGCAAGTACTAGATATCTCATGTTCCACATTCCTGTAGGCATGGTTACTAAATCAATAACCCATCTATAGTGAATAGATAAAGGATAGGTAGGCTGAAGCCCATCTCTATGTTTTACCATGGAATACATTTGACAAGCATGACAAGACTCAACAAAATGCTCAATGTCTTTATACATGTTTTGCCACCAAAATTTTTCTTTTATTTTGGCAAAAGTACCCCATATGCCTCTATGACCAGCCAATAGGCTTTCATGGAATTCTTGCATGACCTGTCTTTGTGTCTTTTTGTCACCTAAGACACAAACAGGCACTCTTCCTTTCTTCTTTGCATGCCTCCAAAGGTAGCCATCTTTAAGAAAAAAACCATAGGCTTTTCTCTTAATTCTCTTGAACTCTTCATGAGTCCATTCTTCCTTCTTTGTCACAGTGCTAAAAAATTGGCCAATCTTTAGCCAATCATCTGCATAATATTATTATTTAAAGTGTGAACAAACCATAACAAAACATGGAATATGCTGTTTACTAGCTGTCCATTGTCCTTCTTTAATTGATTCATCCATGTACTTTTTGTTGTACCTGCATTAACAGCTTCATTTATAAACTCTGATTCTTCTTCATCCATCATTTCTTCTTCATCCATATATCTGGCACATGAAAGCATGTCAGCAACTGGATTTTCTTTACCTTCAATATGTTTCAAATCAGGATTTAAGGATTTAATATAGGCTATCCATCTTAGCATGGCTATGTCAGGAGTGGAACAGTTGACTATCATGCCCAAGAGTGGAAGGCAATCTGTCTCAACTATAACATGTGTGCCCATAAAGTACTCCATGTCACATTTTAATGCAGTTACTACTCCCCAAAGCTCTCTTTTAATTTGAGCATACCTTCTTTGTCGTTCATTAAGAACCTTTGCTCCAAAGCGGATCACATATATGTTGCCTTCAAGGTCGTCTTGACCAATTGCCCATCCTATTCCAATAGGACTTGTGTCCACTGTGAGTATAATGGGTTGTCCATTAGAGTAGTTAGCCCTCTTTAAAGTGGGGGCCGAAGTCAGCATTTTCTTGAGTTTCCGAATAGCCTGAGTGTGTTCTTTTGTCCAAAGAAACCTTTGGCCATTTCTTAGAAGCTGATAAAGACTTTCAGCAACATGAGAAAAATGTGGTATCCAAATAAGGTAGAAGACACATGCACCAAGAAATCTTCTCACTTCTGAAACATTTGTACATTGTTCTTGCATCTTGCTGATTGCATTTATCTTTGATGGAGAAGGCTTTCGGCCATATGGTCCACACATATGACCGACCACAAGGATTTCTTCAACTCCAAAAACAGATTTAGCTCCTGAAAGAGTAAAATGAACTTCTTCTAATTTCGACAGGATTTTAGCACAATCATTAATATGATAAAAAACAAACTTTCGACATCCAAGTTCATTGAGTTCTTCATTTTTCTCATGAACCTCACATCCTTTGATTGGAACATCATCAAGGAAAGGAAGAGTTAAGTGAGGAATATAATCCCTCAATACTTTATGCATGGCATTCATCATGTGAGCTACTGAATTTGTAGCCCCTTGAGGTAGAGTACACATGCGGACTAGGCCAAGTGGTGTCTTCATTGTAGTAATGTCATGGCTTTCCAAAGCAAGCTGAAATTGGTCGTAGCCTGAATATAAGTCTCCTATGGAATAGATTGCCCTTCCTGCAAAAGCTTCAGCAAATTCATCCACAATTGGTCCTGATCCAACATTTCTAATAGTGACTTTATTAACGGGTTGCAAATCTTGAATGAATCATAAAGATCCATTCTTCTTAGGTACGGTAAACCATCGGTTGGAATATAGAGCTAAAGATGGCTCCAATATTCGCATTTTTATCTTTTCATTCAAAAGTTCCAATAACTTAGGCAAATGAGCCCTTGGAATCGGAATTGGTTTAAGATTCCAAGGCACATGTGGGATCGTAAAAATTACCATTGGAGCCACAATGCTTGGATCCACACAGCCGATTTCATGTGGCTGAAATGAAAAGGCTTTACCATGGTTCTTTAACATCTGTCTGCCAATCCTTCGCTTTCAGGTGGTGGAGGAGTGGCTACCGGCTTGACCTTCTTATCAACTGTTTTATATTTTGTTTCTACTCTTGCTTCTTCCTTGTTTGGCTGTCCAAAGGCTTCATAATCTGCAAATTCTTGAATTATGTCATACATATCCAATGTACATACCTGTATGGACTGATTTTCAGCTCGATTTTATGCATGAACGACTGTATAAATTTCAGCCATTGTATCAGTATAATTCAGCCCATAAAATAGACCTGAAATTTCTTCATCTTTAGGTAAAACATCAATTTGCTTCAGTTCTTGCTCCATATGACTCAAATACTTTCTTTTAGCCCTGTTCATGTGGCTGAAAATTGTTTATAACAGCCCACTCTATTGGCTGAAAAAACCTGCAAATCAGCTTTAGGCCTTGCCTCCTTCATATGTGGAGGCAATTTTTTATGACATGATGCACAGCCATAGCCTCCACTTATAGCAGCGCTACCCGAAAACCCTTAAATTCTCGGGCATTAGGAGGAACAGGATGATCTCCCAATCGATCCCTATTTCGATGGTGATTAACACAGACAGTTAGGAATTGAACAGCCTTATCATTATCCTTGCTTCTTATCCGAGCATATGATGAACCATCATCAAGAGCCTTTGTCTTTAAACGAGACTTGGAAATAAATGGTTGTCCAAGAATGATTGGATAACTGCAAGAATCTTGGACAAAGAAATGAAATTCATCTTTTACGTTACCAATAGTAACTTGTACATAAGGACACGCTGCATAAAGATTGCCAGAAGAGTTATTGGCTGCTTTCATGCACCATCCTAGGTCCACATCAATGGGCCATCCACCATTCTCATAGAGACTTATTGACATAACATTAATTTCTGAACCATGGTCTATAAGGGCAATGCATGGGGTTTCTTTCTCACCAATTTTAACAACAATTTCAGTAGTCGTCCTTGCCCAATGGGTACGGGAATAGTGACTACTTGGAATAAAGTGAGCTTCACTTTCTTCCTGCATGTTGTGAAGGAAAGTCTCTTTCTTTTGCATGGGCTGCACTTTAGATTGAGAAGTTTCCACCATTATGGCTTCTTCAGCTTCTGCTTCATAAATGTCTTCTTCTTTGGCTTCTATGGCTGCAATCAATTCTTTGATTGCCTCCAATCGAATCCCTTGAGTTTTCAACTTTTCTTCATCCTGCAAATACACATGAAGTACTTGCAAAAAAGCATGTATAGATTCTTCAGTTTCCTCACCAACATATTGTCTTTTTCATTTAATTACATCAATTATTACATCATGAAATCCTCGTTTTGCAATACCGAGAATTTCACTTAATGTAAATTCAATTCTACTTCCAAGAATCCTTTCTTCTAGGATCCGTTTAAGATCCGTTGCGGTCTCTATGTCTGACTGCAACTTGTAACTGGGATTTTTGTTTTTTCTTTTTCCTTCTGTCTTCTTTGCTTGAGGGGCATCTCCCATGTCAAATTCTAGTGGTGGTGGATTTTCAGCAGCCTTTTGTTGGTCTGATTTGCTTCTTGTTATGCGTTTAGTCGGTCCTGAAGAAGAAGAACCGGCAACATCTTCCTCTCTTCTTCTCTTTTCTTCTATCATGGCTTCTTGATTATTAATTTCAGCTAGCCCGGCAAAAGCTGAAAATGAATCCACAGGCTCGAACCATCCGGTTCTTCCCCAAATACATTGGCTGGCAGTAGTTAAATCATCCTTAGTTGCCTTGCCTTGCTCCATGTGTTCCAAGGCCTGCGTCGTTAGATTTTGCATTATTTTTACATGCTTTAACAATTTCATTAGTCGGCTCAATTTGCAACCCATAAGTTGCAGCATCAACAGCTGCATAGGCTGTTCTTGTTGCCAAATCCTCCAATCTTTTCTTCATGCCACCGTTATCGAAGTTTGGCTCAAGAGGAAGCCTGGTTTCGGTTGCATGAATTTTGCCATCCTTCCAAAAGACTAATTTTTGTGCTTCGGCTTCACGGAATGCTCCACACTCCCTCTTGTCATGCTGAAGGCTATCACAACAAATGCAACGTCTTTTAAAGCCTTCTCGTGCAGGTCTCTGGGCGGATGACCGACCCCTTTCTTCTACTTTAACATCAAGCCTTTCTACTTTAGAATTAATTTCTGTTAAATTAAGATGGAGATCCTACATGCTTTTAATTAACTCATCCATGACATCCTTCTTTGGAGAATAAACAGTAAAATTTCTTGGTTGCTTGGCCATAGAGACAGGAGGTCGAGAGGCTGGAACAGGCTCCTTCATAGAATCAGTTGTTACTAGGGTTGAACCCCATCTTAGGCGCAATCGCTCTCTTCGAGCAATCATATTAACTACTTCAGTGACATCACTCCAAGCAGTTTTTAGTCCCGACTCAGAGTCAGGGTCTTCAAGTCGATCAGTCAATTTCTTGTGAAGAGAAGAATCTGCAGCATTTAAAAATAACTCAATATTTTGACTTTCCATACCTTGTTGGTCATCAAGATCTAGTTGGGCAAATTTGCTTTCAAACTCTCGATGAAGAGCAGTAGTAGCAGTTAGACCCTTGTTGGGCCTTTCAACCCATTCGGTGAAGATTTTCTTTGTCATAAGGCCACAATATTCAAGAAAAAATTCTTCTCGAAGAGCCTTCTTGAACACAGTCCATCCAGCATCTTTTTGGGAAAGTCCATGAATTCGGTCCTGGAGGCCATGCACAGCCAGGCGGGCAAAGTAACGGCTCCATGCATGTTGAGGAACTCCAAAGAAGACCATCTTGTCGATGTAGAGACGGATAAAAGAGGACACATTTTGCCCATTAAATTACTTGAGCTCATGCCCAACTGCTTCTAAGGCCTTAATGGCAGCAGCATCAATCCGTTCTTCTTCTTGTCTCCGTTGTTGTTGCAATTGCAACTGCTGCTGAAATTGCAGTTGTTGTTGTTGGCTTTCTTGCATTAGACGAACCAACTGTTGCAAAGCATCTCCTCCCGAGCTTAACGATTCTCCCATTGGACTTCTTTTTCTGCAGCGGACCTTCACGTCGGGTTCACCACTGTCGTCGCATTAAGAGCTGAAGGTCTACCACCGGGGCTTTTAGTGCAGAAGAAGAGTTTGGGATTCAAGATTCACAAAGAAAAATGGATTGGGTTTTAATAAGATTTGGGGTTTAGAAAGAATTTAGGTACGGAAGAGGAATTCAAGCTTTCTCGCTTTGTACTTAACATACATGAACAGAAGGAATAAGACTCACTTGATTACATGAAATGCTTCAAGATGCATACATCATTTCATAAAGGATATTTTCAGATTTCTATTTCATTTATGAATGTCATGTACATAGATGGATTTCAATCCTTTGGGACAAGTACGTTGATGCTAGAATCAAATACATCCAGGATGTGGGCCAAAGATGCATGAAATAGATTGAAAAGGAATCATTTTAGCTTCAGCCCTGTTTTAAAACAGAAAATTCCAGCCCATAAACATATTCAAAATGAGTGCATAAACTCAAGAAGAAGCACTCTTGATAATCTATGAACAATATTCTGAAGAAAAGAGGTCATTTTCCTCTATTACAATCATAAAAAACCCATGTTTGCTCATAAAAATGGATCAAAATATTGGGCTGCCCTGTTTATGACTGGTTATTCCAGTCCATAACAGACCATAATTCTTCATTATCCTCACCCTTTGCTTGCCCCAAAGTCACTCAAGTACTTGGGCACAAGTCGGGCTTCATTGGACCAAGAATAAGGTAGAGAAGATGAGAGAAGTTGTGCATAAGAGCAGGCTGAGTCCTCTTCTCTTAGTTTTCCCCTCTTTTATAGACAGTTTCAGCATGCATTTTCGTCAGACCAAAGAAGTGGAGCTCTCACCAAGTTATTATCTTCAGTTCTTGGCCTGTCAATCTTCAGTTTGCATGCTCCAATCCATGCATCTCAGCTCCAGCTTTCTCCCAGTTTCCCTCAGGCAGAGCAGTCCGCATTTCGCGCCAAAAATCGCAGGCTACTCTCTGCTCCAACCTTGGTCACTTTTTGACCAGCCTAGGTCACCTGCTAGTCACCTTAGTCAGTTACTTTTGGTCTCGTGTGGACCTAGTGGACTTTTGACAGTTTTTGGCAACAATTTTTGGGTTTTTGTCCATATTTTTGTACCTGAATTAATGTGATTTATCCAGCAGACTGTCAATTACTTCCAGATGTCTAAGTTTTAGGTTCCCATAGACTTATTTTTCATAAATGTACATGGTATATCTGCAAATTATATGCTAAATATAAAAGAACTTGTATAACTAAGGTAGATATTGGATAACAATGCCTGAAAATATCTCATATAATTCCCAGTGAAACTCTTTTGTGTTCATAGGAATCCCATGATTTATATCATGGACAGTAAACTCTTTGATAGCACTCTCAGACGCGCTCCAGAGTTCATCTTCTGTCCAGTGCGTCTATTTGCACATCTAACATGTGGCACAGACGCGCTTCCAGACGCGCATCCCAAGTCAACCTTTTGTGCAGCATGTGTATCATCGCATGTACATTGCAGAGCACACGCGCCAGCACACGTGCTCTCAGACGCTCTGATAGGAAACATTTTTGCGTGTCTATGTCTACGTCTACACTGAGATGTAGACGTGCTAGCAGACGCGCTTGGTCGGCCGATTTTAGGCCGACGACGGCCATTGACGATTTACATAATGCAATACATAATGGAATCACAAATCCTAAATACACAGACAGAGCAGAGAGGGGAAGAGAGAAACAAAGAGAGAGAGAGAGAGAGAGACTCGCCTTGGGTGTTTGGTGTGGCGGGTGGTGGTGCTTCTCCTTCTCCTTCTTCCTCTCCTTGGTAAGTTACCCTCCCTTGATGCTTGTTTGCTTGCTTGCTGCTTCTTCTTGTTCTCCTCTTTCTTGTTCTCTCTTTCTTCCTCTCCTTGGCTTTCCTTTTTCCCTTCTTGTGTGTTTGAAATGAAAGAAGAGGTGTGTCATGAGGAGGTGAGGCATGAAGAGACTAGGTGAGGCATGAAGAGACTGCATGTCGGCTAAACTCAAGCTTTAGAACTGCAAAAAACGCAGGAAAGGAAAGGCGCAGTTTGAAAAGAAATGATTTAAGTATGGTTTGAATTTTGACGTGTGCATCTATTTTCGCGTGTATATGTGCATCTATTGTTCAGATAGACGCTAATATAGACGCGAATATAGATGCATAGATAGACATGGATGTAGACACGCATTTGGGATTTATCATAATTTTTTGTTTTTAAGATAAGTTTTGATAGTGAGTTCTTGTTAAGTTTTGATAAGTTAAGATAAGTTTTAAGATGATGATTTTTGTGTATTTAAAATTAAGATCTTATGTAAACATATGAATGATAAATATTTTGATGTTGTCATGAATTAAGTTTAATCATGTTGACGTCGTCATCACCTAGTGCGGTGCAAGCTGGTGAGTCAATGAGCACATCCTCAAGTGAGGATGAAGCATTGCGTCTTCATAATCGAGATGCATGGCTACGACGAAAAATTAAATGCATGTGTGATCGTTGTCGTGGGTGTATTTTTCGAGCACGTTGAATTGCAATGTCACACCTCAGCTTGTATGGAGAATGGAACCGAGAAAAATCACCGGTATTCATAGTTTTTTTTTACCACTAAGATTGCATGTCTATGTTACAGGAATTATATATGAACGTACATGAAACTCCCTTTTGTGGTTGAGAAGGATGCGGTGCCACATCCTCAGATGCTCCCTCCCGGGCGTCGAGAGGCTGCAAAACGTCGACGCGAGGAGGCAGAGTCTTCAAGAAGAGTAGAGACAGACAAACATGATAGTAGCTCTCATGAAATGCCCCATCAAGTTGTAGAGGATGAGATTTTGGACAACATGGTACACCATCTATTTTCCCAACCGATTCAGAGAGAAGGTCACTCTACGAAGCCAGATGATCCACTATATGTAGCATCATCTACTCCGTTGTATAAAGGTTATACGTACTCTGTTCTTCGTGCGTCCCTCGAGATACTTAACTTGCAAACAATTTATGGATGGAGTAATGTCAGTTTGGATGCGTTATTGAACTAGGTAACAATTTAGTTTGGCTTATATATAAATCATAATATTAATTGTTAATTCTATTTTGAAATCAGACAGAAATATATGTTGGTGGTTTTTTAACTCACTTTTAAAATATATGTAGGTTATTATCACAAATGCTTCCAAAAGGAAACAAATTGCCAACTAAGAGAGAGCAAGCAAGACATTACTTGACATCTCTGGGAGGCCTCGATTATGTCAAGATCCATGCATTTGTCAATGATTGTGTCTTATTTCGTGGGATTCATGAGTTCACACGAGAGTGTCCTGTTTGTGGCGAATCAATATACGAAGTGGAGATGAAGTCAATGGATGTGCCTCGTAAGATTTTGTGACATTTTCAGATTGTTCCATGTATAAAACTTATGTTCAAGTGTAAGTCTATTGGAAAGCTCATGTCATGGCATGCTAGTCATCGTTCAAGTGATGGAAAATGGAGGATCCCTGCAGACACGCCCGCATGGCAACATATAGATAATTTGTGGCCCGTTTTCAAAGAAGAGCCAAGAAATTTGAGATTTGGTTTAGGTATGGATGGAATCAATCCATTTGGCATCAAAAGCACATCATACAATGTATGGCCAGTGGTATTGGTGAACTATAATATTCCTCCATCCATGGCAATTAAAAAGGGACATGTGATGTTGTCCCTTCTGATTCCTAGAAAGCACAAGGTAAAAAACATGGACATTTACTTAGAGCCTTTGATTGAAGAGTTAGAAATGTTATGGGAAGGTATTGAGGTGCAAGATACAAGTGCATTTGCATCCTCTAGAGATAACACATTGAAGGCCATGTTGTTGTGGACCATGCACGACTTTCCAGGATACGGAGAGTGTTCAGGTACATATATATAACTCTATATTTGAAATTCAAGACTTAAATCAATTGCATTTTATTAATTCACTTGTTTTTTTAGGTTTAACCACGTCAGGATATCATGCATGTCCTATTTTCGGTCCCTCTCTAGTTTCCTCTAGGCCGGCACGTTTAAAGAAGGTTATCTACGACAATCATCATCGATTTCTTCCTATTGACCATCCCAAATATGTTCTCCCTACTAATGGAATGACTCCACAATCTCTAACCATTCGAGATTGGAAGGAGAGATGGATTAATGCCGACAGCCACCCTCCACATGGCATGAGTCGGTAAGAAGTGCATTTCTCTCGATTGACTTTAAAGTATTTAGCATGATGAATTTTTTACATAATATATTGTTTGTTTGTTAGGTTCTCTATATTCTTTCGTCTTCCATACTGGACTGAACTCAAGATCAATCACCTGTTGGACCCCATGCACATATTCAAAAATGTTGTATCTACATTATGGGATCACTTGATAGGGGCTCGCGATTCAGTTAATGTAAGGGAGGATTTACATATTATTGGTCGCATGAGACGAGCCTGGCCATGCATTGGACCCAGAGGAAATCTGGTTTGAAGTCCCACGATTAGCACAAAATGATTCAAGTAAGGGTATCTCTAACCATGAATATAGTAATTAGTGGCGTAACTATGTGTAAACTTTGGGGTATGATGACTTTTTCCTCAACTAATCATTTGCATCTATGAATATTGTTTACATTCAGTTCGTACTTCCTACTAGCATATCCCATTGTGCCTCCAAAGATGTACGTGATATCATTTACAAGATGGGAGAGCTTGTGAGGTGTGTATACATTGTATTTTTTCATTATATATATTTGAATTTCTACACAAAAATAAACAATTCTCAAATACATCTTGACAGATACGTGAGCTCGAAGGAAATTGATCCAAACACATTGCAAGATGCTCGATTATTATCTATTGAGGTGGTTTGTTTGGTGGAGGAAATTTTTCCTCAATCCATTTTGACTACTCAATTACATTTACTCGTACATTTGATTGATGAGATCGCACTTTGTGGGGCAGTTCATGTAAGGTGGATGTTTTTTCTAGAGCGCTTCATGAAAACCTTAAAAGATTTTGTGAGGCAAAAAGCAGGGCCTGAGGGAAGCATGGCTGAGGGTTGGTTAGTGCAATCATCCCTTATTTATATCTCTGAATATCTTGCTGAAGTGGATCCCTCTCAACCACGACTATGGAAAGATGATGAAGACTTGAGGATGACCTCTATAGTACCTCAAGGAAAAGGAATGAGTAAAGTGCTAACAAAAGAAGAACTTCGTAAGTTAAATAGTTTTTGTGTGCTCAATAGTGATGTTATGAGCAAATGGGTGACACTATATAATGAAGCAAGGGCAAGAAGAAAAAGCAAAAGACAAGAATTTTGCACTAGATATGGACGTAATGTCTCATTTCCAGATCATCTAAATGCGCTCCCACGTCATATTGACATAGATTGGTTACATGAGAAAATGGAGAGAATGGAAAAAGAGGAGAAAATTAATATATCTCAAGAAGAGTGGGAATACGCACGAGGTTTCAAAGGTGAGACATACTATCAATTAATTTGTTTCTATAAGTTTTATTTTATATAAATAATTGACATGTTTGATCTTTTATCTTTTACTACTAGTGCACATTATTCAATGCACTTTGGTGTGAGAGTAAACATCTTTGAACTCAACGTATAGATGAAAAGAAAAATACCCAAGATTGTGGTGTCCTTGCTCACTTCGAGGCTGCCAATGGTACCATGGAAGGTTATTGTAGCTTGATCCAAGATATTCTGAAGCTTGACTTCAGACGATTCTTTATATATGTACTGGATGTGAAGTGGTTTAAAGAAGTGGTAACAAATGGTGAGCATTGCACAATCAGACGTCATCCAAGTGGTTTTGTAATCATTGACTCTACAAAATTTCACCAAAACAAGAATGATACATTAGTACTACCTCAACAATGCGAGCAGGTATATATGCAAAGGCTAATTTTTTTATATGTATACATGTGATACATATACACAATATAATAAGTACTTAAGTTTTTTGCTTTTGTTTTTCAAATACAGGTTGTGTATCATCCAATGGTAAACAATAACCGATGGTGGTATGTCATCCCTATATCTAATCGTTCAAAACCAATATATGGTAATATTATCGACATGGAGATAGCAGATGACAATCCAACAAATAATGATGATGTGCATGATGACACCATAATGGATGATATGCGTGATATAGTACAAGATGAACCTTGCGATGATGTTCAAGGAAACGCAGAAGAAGACAATAATGTGATTGTCGATGATATTGATGAAGTTATTGAGCAATATAGCAACACATCTGATAGTGGGATACACTTATTTGTTTGGTTACCTCTTGGTAACATAGACCTAGAAGTAGATAGTTTAGCAAGGGCTGATCTCATTGAAGATGAGATGGATCATTCACTATAACATACTTAATTTTCTTATTGATTCAATATATGTGTATTCCTAATTCTATGCTTTTTATCATGCGCACACGTGCATACTCAAGAATCAATAGTCAATTTTAAAGCAAGCATTGAATTTTCCATAATAAAAAGGAAGTATCTTTTATCATCTTCAAGTACATAGAGAAATTACGAGATACATATTGCAATGCTTGCTACTAATTGTAAGGTTTCTATCGCTTGCCGCTAATTACTTATATCAGGCTTGTCAACTGGAGGAACTGCCATTCATTAGAGAGCAATGAAAAAGTAATTATTAACTCTATTTTTTTAATTCAATGATTCAATGTGTATTCTTAATTCTATGGTTTTTATCATGCGCACATGTGCATGCTCAAGAATCAATTTCAGGTGGTTAAATAATTATTAACTTTGGTTTTTCAATTATGTGAATTGCTAATTTTAGGTGGTTAAATAATTGTGTGTCTACTAGCGCATCTATATTAGCATCTATTTGCGCGGATATATAGATGCAAAATTCGCGTCTATTTACACGCAGGTTTACACGCATTTATAGACGCACATATAGACGCGCCTGACTTTGCGCATCTAACGTGCGCGTCTATGCCTCGTTTCTGTTGTAGTGCCTGCACAATCCCTGAATGGTGTCTTTTGCTCTTCTCGTTGCCTTCTGGATTATAAGTTGAAGTCAAAGCAAGTTTAATGCCAAGGTGAGAGAGAAACTCCCTAGCCTCATCAGCATCCAACTCACCTCTATTTGTAGTAACTTTTCCATACCTGCAAATAACATCCTCCAAAAGAAACTTACAAACCATTGAAGTAGATTTTGTCTGTAATGCTCTTCCTTCCACTTGATTTGTGAGATATTCTCGTGTGAAAACAATATAGCGCATCTGCCATAACCAACAGGCATAGTAATCAAATTAAGAACCCACTTGTAATGAATATATAGTGAGTAGGTAGGATGAAGCTCATCTCTATGCCTCACTGAAGAGAACAACTGACAATTAGGGCATGTCTCAACAAACTGTGAGATATCTCTATACATACCTCTCCACCGATAGCGCTCTTTGATCTTCTCATAGGTTTCCCAAACAGCTCGATGTCCAACCCAAATACTTTCCTGGAATTCTTTCATAATCCGCACCTGTGAAGCTCTATTCTCGGGGGGATCAATCATGAATATATGTATATATAACGTGAGTTCAAAATAAGGGTTTTTTAAAACACCATTTTTTACATATAGAAGGGTGTCATATAAAGGGGTTACTTACAGATTCAATAGAAAAGGGTTGTGTTTTATTTTAGAAAAATTCATAGATTAGGATATTTATAGATAGGCCATGAACGCACGTTATATAGAGAATATATATATAGTGAACCCCCCGAGGCTCTATCACAAACAACTCTCAATGGCTGTCCTCCTCGCTTTCGTGGATGCTTCCAAAGTAGCCCACTTTGTAAGAAGAAACCATAAGCTTTTCTTCTAATCTTCTTGAAGTCTACATCAGACCATCCATCCTATCTAGACATAGTACTCAAATAACAACCAATCTGCAAATACTCTGATATATACAAAGTCTCATCAAAGCTTTCCAAAGTAGACACGTGAAAAATATGATCAGCATGCATGGCTAAAAGATCATCCCCATCATCAGAATCATCAATACAAGAAAAATCCATATCTTCATACCTTGCTCGTGAAAGCATATCAACCACTAGGTTGTCTTTACCTACTATGTGCCTGAACTCAGGATTCATTGAATTTATGTATCCAATCCACCTAAGCATGGAATTATCTAGAGTAGAAAAACTCATTATCATACCTAGAAGAGGCAAACAATCAGCCCACTCGACCACCACAACAACTCTAGTGAAGTACTCTATATCATTCTTGAGAGTCGTGACAACTCTCAAGAGCTCTCTTTTAACTTGTGGATACCTTCATTGTCACTCATTTAGGAATTTCGCCCCAAACCAAATAACATACCTATTTTCAGATGCATCATCTTGGCCAGCAGACCATCCAATGCCGATAGGACTAGTATCAATAGTAAGAAAAATAGGTCTCCCACACTCATAATCTGCCTTTTGAAGAGTCAGAGCAACTCTCAATAATTTCTTCAATTTTTGCATAACTTTAGTATCTTTTATCTCCCAAGAAAAATGTTTCCCTTTCCTCAAGAGCTAGTAGAGATCATCTGCAATATAAGCAAAATGAGTAATCCAAATAAGATAAAATACACAAGCTCCAATAAACCTGCGAACCTCCGAAGTAGAAGAGAAAGTCTCCGCAATCTTCCCTACCTTGTAGGAGAAGGCTTTCTGCCATAATATCCATACATATGACCAATAATCAAAACTTCTCTGGCACCAAAAATAGACTTTGACCCTGGCAAGGTCAAATTCACTTCTTCTAGTCTGCAAAGAGTCCTCTCAACATTTCTAATATGTGAAGCCACAAAGAATATGCATCCATGGTCATCTAAAGAATCATGTTTTACTTCTTCCAAACAACCCTTGATAGGTAAGTCATTAATGAAAGGCATAGCAAGCTCAGGAATAAAATCTTGTAGAACCTATTTCATTCCATTCATCATATGGGCAACAAAATTAGTAGCCCCTTGTGGAAGCATACACATTTGGACAAGGCCTAAGGGTGTCTTTATCGTAGTCAAATCTCTGCTCTCAAGGGCAAGCTGGAATTGATCATATTCGGAATAAAGATCACCAAGAGAATAGATAGCATATCCAACAAAAGCTTTGGCACACTCATCCACATTAGGTCCAGCACCAACATTTCAAATAGTGACCTTGTTTACTGGCTGTAGGTCCTATATGAATTTGAGTAACCCATTCTTCTTAGGAACTGTGAATCATCTGTTGGAATATGGAGCTGAAGATGATTCTAGAATCCCCATCCTAATCCGCTCATTCAAAAGCTCTACCAATTTGGGCAAGTGAGCCCTCGGGCACATGAATAGGCTGTAGATTCCAAGGGACATGTGGAATGGTAAAAATAACCATAGGCGTCACAACCCTAGGATCAACACACCCAATCTCATGTGGAAAAAAAGGAAAAGATTTTTCATGTTTGCATAACATCTCTTCAAAACATCTTACCTCTTCAAGAAGTAGAAAATCTTCGGTCCCAATCTTCATCTCTTTCAATGTCTCAGCTGAAAACTTATGCCTGATACCTGCAAGATCTCGTAAAGGAGGTTGCATAGTAGCTCTCCTAATCATCTCATCACTGTCCAAAGGTAGCGGTCTTGTAGTTGGTCTAACCTTCTTGTCAACTGTCTTATATTTCGTCTAAACTCTAGCTTCATTGCTACAACCTACAGATTACAACCCTTGTTGAAAATACCCAGATAAACACAAATTTTGTTGTGTATAAATAGCAATACCCTAATCTTTTTGCTGAAATATGTAAGCAAGGAATACTTTTTGCTGAGAATCCTTAGCACCCAAAATACTTTGAAGCATGAAAACAACAATTTCACAATGCATCGCCAGAGAATGGACATGTAAGACATATGACAACTCTTGATTGTTAGCATTTAGCAATACCGAAAGTTCTTCCATGGTATCTGAGCATGAAAGGCCATCATAGAGACCATCAATCTGGTTTTCTTCTTGCAAAACACCTGCAATCATCAATTATTTTTCTTTTCTTTTTACATACTGCTTGGCAATTCTAGGCATATCAGAAATATACTAAAAACACAAAGTACTTTCAGTGGATACACCATAAATACATGAGGAAAAACTACCACTACCAGGAGAGCTGAGAGCTTTCCATGACTTGTACCACCATCATCTCGCAAGACAGTGGTACCTAACAAAACTTTGACTCTCCTGCTGGAAGAGGGGAATCCCACAAAGAATCTTTATTCTACTCATGATTGATACAAACAATCATGAATTGGATATCTCTCTTTCCATCCTTGCTTCGGATCCATGCATAGGCTGACCCATCATCCAGAACCTTAGTCTCCATCATCCAAGACTGAGCAATAAATGGCTGCCCCAAAATAATAGAATAAGAACAAGAGTTTTGTACAAAGAAGTGATAAGACTCACCCATATCTTGAATAGAAATCTTCAGATTTGGACAAGCATCATATAAATCTCATGCAGTGTTATTGGCCGCACGCATGCACCAACCCTAATCCACATCAATTGGCCATCTATCAGTATCATATAAACCTCGCACAATTACATTAATCTCAGAACCATGATCCAAAAGAGCAGCACAAGGAGTCTCAGTCTCACCAAGCTTGACGATAGTTTTTTTAGTCACATGAGCCCAGTGACTTCGAAAAAAATGGCTACGAGGCACCAATCTAGGCGCATCTTCGCTCTCATCATAGTGTACGAGCTAAAGTAAAGGATGAAGAGACTTCTTGGACTGCATACACAGAGCTTCATCTGTAGGCTCCTCAATGGTCTCTTCTTCAGAATCAACCTCCTCAATCTGTAATCCATAGAGAATAGCTTCTTCAGCAACAGCTAAAACCTGTCGATGGATCAAATCCTGCATTGGCTCTTCAATAATTTGCTGCTTTCTTTTTATGATATTAATAATAACATCATGAAACTCTCTTTTGGCAATTCCCAAGACTTCTCCAAGTGTAAATTCAATTTTGCAATTAAGATTTCGATCCTCAAGTACCTTTTTCAAGTCCATGGTCCTCTCGATGTCGGATAGCAGCTTGAATCTAGGTTGCTTTTTTGGCTTCAAATCCTTTGTCTTTGGGACCTTTTGGTCTTCTTGTACTTTTGGCTTCTGCATGTCAGCCATACTCTGCTCTAGTCCTGAAGAAGAAGCCTAATGAACTAGGTCACTCCTCCTAGTTGCCTTCTTTGATCCTTCAGGTTGATCATTATCTATTTTTCGCTTTTCTTCAACAAGTGCTTCAAATCCTTGAGATTTTGCAATATAAGCATAGATAGAGAAGACATCTACGCAATCATTCCATCTAATCCCTTTTCAAATTGCATCTCCTATGAATGAAAGTTTGGATGATGAAGCTTTACCTTTCCTTTATGCATGCAATGCATAGGACCATAACGGAGACTTATCTTTCGGCAACTGCTCCAATTGTAGACCATAGGCCAGCAGCTTCTCTTGCCACCTCTTGCTTCACATAAAAACATAAGAGACATTCCTCCACCAGTAATTTCTTCATACCCCCTTTGCCGAAATTTGTTTTAAGTGGTTGCTGTGTATCTCTGAAATATATCATCCTGTCCTTCCACACCAACAACTTTAGTCTTTTCACCTCTTCAAAGTCTTGATAGTCCTTTCGCTCATGGTCTGGACTATCGCACCATATGCAACAGCAAACATGATCATTTCTGGAAGAATTCATAGGAGTAGAAGAGGATGGGGCAGAAATTGGAGCTAGGTTAAGTGGTGGTTGTTCTCTTCTGGCCATCTTTATTTGAGGATCTTTCAAGTTCTTTGAAATTTCTTCCACCATGTCTTCGACAGTCAGTTTGGTAGATGGTCTGAAAACGGCAAAAGGAATGGGCATAGGCATAGGGATAGAAGTAGGTATAGACATGGGATGCGAAGTAGGAGAAGAAATGGAGGGAGCAACAGGAGAAGTAGGAGAAGTGAAGGTAGGAGAAGACATCCTTAGAGGTGTTTGCATACCATTTTTTAAGCAAGCCTTCCATCTCCACCTCTTCGTAAGTGTGAAAATCGCATCGATAGCATCTTGCCAACCCGTCTTCAATCCCATAGACTATGTACAATCTTCAAGAAGCTCTCCCAACTCGTATTGAAGTGCAGGATCAACCACCTGCAAGAATAACTCCACTTTCTCCTAGTTTAGGGCTTTTTGCTCAAGTGCATCCAACTGGTTGTAACATTCTTCAAAGTCGCGCAATAACTCAAAAGCAATAAGACATTTGTTGGGCTGATAGACCCCTTCTCTGAATGTCTTCCGCATAGCACTACCATAATCCTCCATGAAATATTCATCTTTGAGCGCCTTCTTCAAGATATTCCAATTTGAATCTTACATAAATAAATCAGTCACTCTAACCCGCATAGTAGGCGTGACAAGTCGTAAGAAATGATTACTCCAGTTGGTAGGAGCTCCAAAGAAGCGCATTGGGCTTTCAAAAGTTTTAAGATAAGCTGAGACATTGCAGCCATAAAATAATTTGCACTCATGTAACACGGCTTCAATCGCCCTGGTTGCACCATGTGTATGCTCTTGTTGTTAATGCAGCATTCGTTGTTGATCCAATTGTTGCTGATGTAACTACTATTGTTGCTGCATAGATAACTACATCAGCTGATTCTGCATCATAATAGCCAAAGAAAGGGTTTGCAATAAATTCTTCATCTCATCGATGAAAAAGGAATAAGCACTCGATGATGAAATGGGTGCAGTATTTGAAGAGTCTCTCATCTCGAAAATTAGAAGCAACGCTTTTACGTCGGGTTCACCAGGTGTCGCACGAGATTTGCACGAATGGGTTCGTGAATGTCGCTCGTTGCAGAGACGCTAAGCGAGATGAAGAGAACTTAAGATAATTTCATGGATGTATACTTGTTGTACATGTTGAAGACCATAATAAAGAAGATGTTCGATTATTGTCAATTAGGAGCACAGTAAGGCAGAGAGTTTTTGAGCTGCTTTTTAAAATTCAAATATTCTTGTCTTCAAGAGAGGAAATATTAGCATGGATAAGCATTAAAATGGATGATTGAAGATGTTAATACATAAGAAAATTCATGATATCAAGGATACAAAGTTAAGTTCAAGAAGATTTAAGTAGGACATAAGCTTTCTTATGATGCTAGAGGAGCGTATGAATTGGGCCTTCAAGTATTATCTCAAATGGCTATGTGGAGGGGCTTTTTCAAGTTGGAGTTTACAAACCTTGGGATACAATAGAGGAAAAACATTACTTGTAGGTTTGGTAGGCAGATAGTAAGGTTGTTTTTAGTATTTTGCTGTAAGCAATAGCCAGAAGTCCTTAAGGTTGTTTTTAGTATTTTGTAGTAAGCAATAGCCAGAAGTCCTTCATGGCTCACAACCTGTAAAGGCCTCCCCTCATAGCATTGTACAAGGCATTCAGGCTTGAGAAAGTGCAACCCATTTTGGGGATGCCAAAAATTGGGTGACATAGCTATTTTGTTCACAGTGCCACCAAAGTATGTGCTGATCCAATGCTCTATGAGATTCTGAAGGAAGGTGATGGAAGTTCTCTCTGCCAATATGGGAAGCAGATCTGAGTACTAATAATTGGAAATTCGAGTCAACAATCCTTCACCGAGGAAATCATTGCGTGTGCATGGAAGTCCGTTCACTCTCCTTTCGTTACCTTTGTCGTGGTATTCAGATTCTTATCTTGTACAGCAGCTTTGTCACGGTCTTCAGTGGTAGTCTCATTCTTCATCACCTCTCCATTCATCGTTGTTGTTTCTCCTCACCACTGTGACCCCTTCAACGTTCGTTATTGGTCTCCGTCATATTCCACTTCAGAGTTTGTTGAGCATCGTCTTCTTCGGTTGTCAGTCTTCTTTTGCGCCTTCAACAACATCCTCCGAAGATTCAATGCAGTCTTTCTCTCCTCCCGTCCTCCGATGTTGCAGAGCTCCTGATCGGCTACTTCTTTGCAGGCGTCCATCGATAATTCTATCGTCAACTTCTGTGGCTCAGAGATCGTCGTCGGCTTCCTTCACCTTCAATAGAGCTCGCCGATGCTTCATCGTGGCCTCATCATTTCATGTCGTCATCCTCGTCTTTGACTTTATCTCCTTTGCATCATTCTGCGCATCTCTTCTTCATCTTCTTCTTTCGTTTTCCCCCATGGCTTCCTCGTTGAAGACTTCGCCGATGGCTCAGCGCACTATGTTGACTTCTCTTCCCCTCAACTACGTCGACTGACATCCACCTTCGTACTTTCTTCCCTTTGCCTTTGTCACAGCCTTCTGGCTTTTCTCCGTCACAACAACATCTGCGTTGTCTCTCCTTTGTCACATGGTGCAGGTTGTTGTCATTCCTTCGTCATCGTTCTGCAGGTCCCAGAACTGCTCAAAATTTGACTCCTTTGTGACACCTAGTCCCTATCTGCCAACTTCGCCGGTCCATCTTCCCCTCCATCATTCGTCGTTTGCCGGCAAGATTCGATGCTCCATGCAAAAAATTATGAGTGCATTGAGGAATTTGTGCCTATTCTAATTACATGTGCTCGTGCATCATGCAAATATAAACACAAAAGAAACACACAATAGAAAATAAACTCATAATGACGCTGACTTGAGAGTCCAAAATCTTGGCAGAAAACTCTGCCTTCAAGTTTGCAGTGGTAGACGTGTAGTGTCACGACAACGGGGTAAGAGACAGTAGGGTGAAGGGAGATTCAAGGAGAGTAGCAAATGAAAGAGAAGGGATTTGAAGAAATAGAAGATATAGAAGAAAACTGACAGAGGTGAAACCTATCAATTTATTTCAACATCTTGTCATACATGGAAGACATCAGCTCATAACCAAATACATCCAAATAAGGGGGGTGGGTCAAAGCCCAAGTCACACTAAGACAATAGCTTAGCTCATACAAAAATACTTAACATAATCCTTGTTCATAATCTATGACCCATGCTGCTGCCATCCATTGACTGCTATAGGTATTCACCTTAAAATTACATGCAAACTTCAAACTAGAAGTGGTAGAAGACACTACAATCAAGACACATATCAAATACTCTTGTCAAATCCCTATCAAAACTAAAGAAGAACTTCAGCCTTGACAATAACAATGCATTTCAACCCTCAATCAAGGCTCCAAAAAGTGCATAACGAATCATAAGCCTCTCTAATGAATGCCCAAGGTTGCCTTGTTGTTTAGGGACCATATCCAATATATATATTCACTTAGATCACTTGCAAGCTATCCCAAATTGAGTGGACTATGGGTTTCCCTACTTATCACGGTTTTGAACAGTCAAAAACATCCCTTAGACCAATAAAAATCACACCTTTGGTTGTCGCAAGTGGTACACTAGATCCTAGGAGCAAGAATCAAGCTCTAGGCATCAAGAAAAGCCCTAAGAATGAAGATGAAGCAAGAAGAGACCTTGCTAGTCATGGATTCCATGTTCTTCCTTGTTCAGGATAGCACCATAGCTCTCTTTCTCTCCCCCAAAATGCATGGCCCAAATCAGACTTTACCTTTCTCCCATTAATCTTGACCGTTACCCTTGAGTTGAGATTGAGTTGCATGCCTTGGAAGCTCCTCATGTGGTCTAGTTATGCCAGCACTCTCCCTGCAGCCTACACTCGTGAATTGCACCAAAAATCACATTGAAAGCCCTGATCTTCACCCACATAACCACTAAGTTTCATAGGGAACACTTAAGTTACCTAAGTCATTAACAAAGGCATATACCATGTCACATGCTCAAACCAAGTGGACTTGTCGAACTTAGTGACATCCAAGAAAAATAAACTTAAAGTGTCACTACTTTATGTCCTGTAACCCGACCTGAAGCTCTTGTAGACCAAGTATGCAGATCTATTTGATCCACAACATCTCCATTTTTCACACTATAGCTAGGAAGTGTGACTATTGTGTTTGCACATCTAGATGGAAAGTAGTAACCATCGGATCAGTGCATGTGGCCATGGTAGCAATGTGGTCTTGGATTAGGATTCAAGTTCATGTGATGATGATGATTGCTTATGAGTGCCATGATGACCATGAAGGCCATAAAGTTAAATCTTGTTGCAATTTGAAGCATGTTCGGAGATTGCTTAGAGCAATTGAAAAGATCAAGGAGAAATATGAAGATATTCTAGTCTCAAATTTGGATTCAAGTTCAAGTTGAGTTCTTTTGAGAATGTACTCAATGATGCTTATGAGTTGCATGATGACCATGAAGGCCATAAAGTTAAATCTTGCTGTTGTTTGAAGCATGTTCAGAGATTGCTTAGAGTAGTTGAGAAGATCAAGGAGAAATATGAAGATGTTCTGCTCTTGGATTTGGATTCAAGTTTATGTGATGATGATGATTGCTACCTTTACTTGTGGTTTTTCCAAAGATTGAGGCTAAGGGAGTGAGAGAGGACAAGAACCAAAGCAACCAAGGATCCTCCAGTGCCCAAAATCCAACAAAGGAGCCCACCAACGGAAGAGTGGAGCATTATACACCTTGCATCGATAACTTGAATGTACTTTTCATATTTTGGTCTATTTCAAACTGTCATAATCAATCTCCAATCAATTTTGCTAAAGAAGGAAAAAGTAATAAAGTTATCATCAAGAAGGTTGATCTATTTGGTGATCAAGAAGATCAATTTTGTATTCAAGAAGATGATGTTATCATGGATGAAAAGAATGAGGATTATGGTTTTCTCAATGAAGATGCTATTATGGATGATTTTCTTGGTTCTCTTATGGGCTTTGACAAGGATAATGCAACAAGGAAGTCAGATTTTAGTGAAGAGGCTTTGCAACCACTCGAAATGCCATTACCTATAGTGCAAAATGCATCATTTTCAAATGTAGTTTTTCAAGATACATGTATTTCAAACATGCTAAATATTATTTCAAGGCATTATATTATTCAACATGAAGAAATTTAGCAAGTTTATGTTATTGTACACTTTCAAATTGATCGCATGTATTAGCAGTTTTTAACATAGAAAATGATTAGTTTTAAGCAATGTTCAAGTTTATAACAACAAGTTGAATGTCAAGAATATCTTGCATATTACTTTAGTGATGCTACTTCTTGTTCGAGATTCAAGGTGTGTGGTACATTGCCGTACATTGTTTATAAAGCAGATGCTAGAGCATCATTAACATATTTCTTG
This sequence comes from Lygodium microphyllum, assembly GCF_053477565.2. NCBI lineage: Eukaryota > Viridiplantae > Streptophyta > Polypodiopsida > Schizaeales > Lygodiaceae > Lygodium > Lygodium microphyllum. Next base: position 3,686,761 of record NC_141161.1, on the reverse strand, counting down.
ATCGATGCAACTACTCTTTGTCATTAGTGTAGTGATCTACTTATTTAGTCATGGTTCTATATCTTCATTCTCTATGATATTCTATAGATGGCTATGTACTTAATTGGTTCCCAACCATGGTATGTTACTTTGAAATTGTCACACCATTATTTTACTTTGGTTGAAAGGATATGTGGGTTTAGGTCATGGCTACCATGCAACCATCCATCAAGATGTGCCAAGTGTGTTAAGGCTCAGATTCCATCATCTCTTTAATACTTTTATACCTTGGTACTTATTTGCATGTAGGCTTTTAGGATTAGTATGTGTAAAGAGACTTGATATTTCATATGATATTTACTTGAAGTTCAGGCGCCTGTCCTGGGGGTCAAAAATTTGTATCTTTTCAAATCCTGTGTGATTAAAAATGCAAAATCTTTTAGGACAATACCAAAATATGGTCATTGATGTTTAGTTCTATCTACTTGTGTTAGTCTCCTAAATATTAATGATATCTACTTCAAGTTATTTAAACATGATTGGTCGTGATGACAGTAAACTGTGTGACATTTTTTAGGATAGCACTTTTCTATTAATGAATATAATATATATTTCATATCTACATAAATGCTTAATATAGCTGTAAATAGATTCTCAAAGTTATCTACATCAACAGGGTAATTTTAGGCAATCTAGTATTTTTTGTGTTCCTGTTGTGGTCTTGAGAGGCCATAACAATGCATGAGACAAAGGCCAAGGAGACCAATGATATTAATGTGATCAATGAGATTCATGAGAGACACATTAGTTTGCATGACCAGAACCGTGAGATGCGTGATATACTTGGTCCCATCCTTTGATATCGTATTGCCTCTATGAAGGCCGCACCAATAATAAGACTTGAGAGCCATCCAGTTTAGAGATGAGAGTATTTTGGTGCTTTGCATACCTCCATAAAGAGGTTAACAATTGTGTGATGAATGTCATCCTAAGGTATATTTGTTAAAGTCATAACACTTTGAAAATTTTTCATGCTTTTCTTAGTATTAGGTGGCTTAAAACTTATTGTTGGTTTGATTTAGTAGCTTAATTCTTGTAAATCTACCATTCGATCAACAAGACAAGGTTTTTGTCCTAAAGTCCAAGCTATATCTATGGTATTGATCAAAGAGAGGACATCTCTTGTGAATGTATGCCCATGGTACAAAGATTGCAACTTAGATCTCATACAGTACCTTCAATGTGATTGCATACCATGAAAGGTAATGAACTATTTGGTATGTTTTTTTCTATAATATCTAAAATCTATTTTTTTGTAATATTTTTGTCCTTCTTGCTTTGTAAATTGCATTGGAGCTCAATAGTACTCAATATTGTGACAATGAGATGCTTTCTAGCTAACTTATCCTATGGATATCATGATAATATGAAGAAATAAGTTCCTTAAGAGGGAAAAGAGAGAGAGGTATTAACATTGTCTTTCTTTATCAAAATAGATCCATTAAGAAACTTATCAAAGGCTTTGAGGCCATTAGCAAATACAAAAAAATGGTAGAGAATATATCCATAGCCAGTGCAGACTATCGGAGCAAGGTGAGCGCCATAGCTGTGAGTGGGGGATTTGCCAAACTACTCCTAGAGTATCTACTCGAGATCCAAACTAGTAATGTAAGTTTAATTCTTTTTAAATTAACTTAGCATAGTGTTAATGACTGTATAGTTAGCCTCATTTTGTATAATTTCATGTAGGGTGATGATTTGGAAAATCACACATATGACATCCCTCTTCTATTTGAAGTAGAGATGGTTGAGAAAATGATTAACTATGCAACATATAGAAATGTCTTGATACCACCTACCTATGCACCTCCATCACCTCTGAAAAGAAGTCAAAAGAACTGAATCCCATCCGAATACTATATAATTGGATTATGTGGAGCTGAGTGACAAGGTAAAGGACAACAACAACAATTTTGAGAGTTCTAATGTAGAAATAATACACACACTGTAAATATGTCATGAGTTTGTATACAAAATAGAGGTTGCCTTGTTATATATAAAACATTGCCTTGTAGTCACATACAATCATTGATAATAAAATTCAAATTATTTTTGTATTGCATTTTGTCATTGTTACAATAATTGTATATTTTTGTCAAATAGGTTGTGGTGAGAGGAAAACTTGTATTGCGATAATGTTTACACATAACATATGTCTCTCTTTCTTTAGGGAACCTACACATAAGTTCACCATGATTAGCATTATTAACAAATAAAAAGCTATGTATATTAGACAATGCCATATATTTTTGGATTACATATTCTATTTACATTGTAACTATTGTACTTGAATAAATAAGTAGTAGTTTTGGATTATATATTCTATTTACATTGTGACTATTACACTTGAATGAATAAGCAGTAGGGATATTTATGTCCTCATTTGCTAGGTCCATTCGCACTTGATGTAAGAAGTCATTTGCCCTTACACTTAGTATCATTAAGAGCTCAATCTTTAACCAAACCTCTAACATCATCATAGGATTATCAATGTCATTCTATAAGTCTTGATTAATTGGTATAAGCTTGCCATCCATATAATGACATCTCATGTAATAAAAAGTCAAAATAAAATTTTGTGATACAATTATATATTTATAAATAATTGCTCTCTATTGAACTTTAGATATAATCCCACATACTTCTTTTGTATCCCAACTTTGACTTAAGAAGTCTATGCATTTCTCTGATTTCCATATGAACATTGATTATGCTTTTCAAACTTCTCATCATAAAAGAAGTCCACAAAAACATATAATGGTATGAAGACTAGTGTGACTCTTCACTTGTCAACTCGCTACATTAGGTCGTAGATATCTTTGAATATTAACATAAATCTTCAATCTAAAAGATTCACATGCTTTCAGATCCGACATTGATCACTTTGTGCTATCTAGAGCTAGCACTGAAAGAGGCATGAGAGATCCATATCATATCATGCTAGAAAGTGCATTGTAAAACTTATCATAAAATAAAATACCTTCCTCAACCAATGACTTGTTTGAGGTCGTTTTGTACAAACACACGCCAATAGAACCATAAAATGTATCAAAGATTCCATCTATGCTTTTGTTAGGTTGTAAATGTTCAAGGTTTGATGGATATATATCTATAAACATTAACAAACTTCAAAAAATTTCTAAAACATAAAATTGAGTTTGAATCCTATTGAAATATTCTAGTAAACTTACAATTTAGTCCATGGCATGGCATGCCAATTATAGGCCAATTCTGTTTATAAGCAGCCCCTTGAATTTTTTTCTCGGTCTATTGAGCTTGAAATCCTGAACTCGCCCCTTGCAAGTATCAATGAAATCATTTTCACATTTTCTCCTCTTCTTTGTTTATAACATAACCCAAGAAGTAACAAAGATGGTAATAGAAATCTACTTATGGTTATCTGTGTCCAAATTATTGTATACTGTGATCACTATGATACAAGACAAAAGATGCTGAGGACGTGAAGATTCCATTGAAATAGAAAATGAAGTAGAAAAAAATGTTGAGTGAAAAGAGAGAATAGCAAATCTTATGTAAAAATGAAGGACATACACTTTCCTGAGTTGTTTGAGATTTTCAAGAAAAAGAGAGGAATAATACCGATGGAGAGAATACATTTGGGTATATTATTCAAGGATTTTAAGAAAATGACTACGAGATTGCAACCTTATACAGGATTAACAAGAAACGTCTCTATCTAGCATCGTTAATTGTACCCATACCTCTTGCAGTTTGTCTCCACAATGAATTTTTGCTTCAAAAATATCTCAAAATTCTTAATTTCAAAAATATTTAAAAATGAGACAAAAGACTTCATTGTCAAATAGTGAGTTTAGGAATCTCCCAATTCCCATTTTTTGAATACTAAAAAGCTGGCACCTGAATAACATGTCCATAAGTTTCTCAAAACCATATGATGTGACCTATCATTCGAAAGCACTTGAAAAATGAAATCTATTAAGCTATAGAGTGCTCTATTTGGAGTTATAATGTACAAGTTATGAAAAATCCAAAGATTTTACCACGTCTCCCAAACTTATGGAAAATTTCCATATTCCCCAATATGGTGACAAAATTAGAAACCCCTATGTTTTTGTAATGGTAGCTCTCCCCCTATTGGTTGAGAGCTTTCTCTCTCTAAAACTAAAAGGCCCATATTTGAGTCCAAAAATCACATAATGCCTATGAAGTAGGGAATAAACCAATCCAATCTAATGACAAGAACTTCAAATTGCTTAATTAATAGACCCATATCTCACCAATTAATTTCTGAGAACAAGGAAAAGTTTAAGCCCACTAGATCTTAAAAGGCAAATCTAAAGCTCAAAATTCTCATATATGAATAGAAATTCCAAACCTATAAGCTAGAGTTAACTCCTTGGATCACAAAAGCCAATCGAACAAAATGGTTATGCATTGATTAGAATCCCAAACCTATAAGCTGAAATTAAGTAAAAAATACAATCTAACAAAAAGAGTGGTGAAGTCATAGATCAATTGGAATCCCAAACCTATAAGCTAATGTACACAATTTAAGCACAAAAGTTAATCTAACAAAAAGATTGACCAAGTTTAGTTTACGCGCTTAACAAGGCCATTGTGGTTGGATGCTTCGAACCTAAAGATCTTTATTTGGGTGCCATCTCATGCTCCTTATGTTGATGCTTTTGTCCCTTTGCCAACTCCATATGCAAGGCCTTGGATGGTCTTGGTAGCTTCCAAAATCCGCAAGAGTGGCACATCCAAGTAAGCTCCCTCAAACAATATTCATTTCCCTTTGTTTTAATAACCTCGGTCTCGCATGCTCTCGGCATTGCTAGTCATTGCTTTAGTGGTGAAAGATACTTTTGGTACTTGGGTACCCATCAAGCAATAGTAGAATAAGAATAGTGCAATAGGGTGTTCAATAGGAGGGGCTGAAATTATGCTTGCTTCACGAGCAAAGGCCTTCCTTTTCTATGCTAGTTAGCGACTTTCTCTCTCTATCTGTCTCTCTCTCACGAGCAAAGGCCTTTTAGTTTGAGAGAGACAAAGACTTAGTGCCTTAGTGCTTTTATAGCCTTAGTGCCTTCTCTATGTGCCTTACGTCCTCTTCACTCATTCTCTCCTTGCTCTTCGCCAGTAATGCATGGCATCTGCTTGTCTTGCATAGGCTGTGACCATTGACCGATCATGTGGTGCGGCCTGGGTGATAAACGACGATGACCTTGATCGCGAGGACCAGCTACGAGGATCAATGGCAGCCTCTCCTTGAGCATGGCAACGCTGAGATATTGACGATGAATGATGATAACGATGTGCGGCGGAACGCAACTGAGGACCAGCTACGAGGATCAATGGCAGCCTCTCCTTGAGCATGGCAACGCTGAGATGACGATGAATGATGATAACGATGTGCGGCGGCTCGTTGCGTTCATGGTGGCACGGCGGATTGACATCCAGTTCGACGGGAGTTGCGATGATCAAGTCGATGCGATTGAAGGCGTTCCGCACGAGGACACGATTAGTGATCGCTTAAAGTGGCGGCTCGTAGTAGTAGAGATCTTTTTCTAAGCTTTCATTATCTATACTATTACTTAAGGAAAGGTTGGGGGGTGCCACGTGGCAGCCCCCACCTCCCCCACAAAAAACAAAGAGAACGTGGGGGCGGGGGCGGGGGCGGGGGCGGGGGCGGGGGCGGGGCAGGGGCCATGCGTCCAGCACCCGCCCCCCCCCCTTCGTGCCGGGGCGAGCCTAGGCGCGGAGCGCCTAGTTATTATTGTTAAGCTTTTGCTTTCATCCTCCTCTATAAGCTTTCATTATTATTATTGTTAACCCTTTGCTTTCATCCCCCTCCATAAGCGTGGATTCACAGGCAAAGGGGGCGGGGATATTACACTTACTCAACCTTTGCTTTCATAAACAAACCCCCCCCCCCTCGTTTCCCTTCCATAAGCATGGATTCACACACGAAGGGGGCACGGATGTTACACTCACTCAACCATTACCTTAACCATCATGGAATCTTGGGACGTCAAGATAGTACTTCGAAAAATAGGGATAATGTCTGGATACATGGTCTAGAGTGGTTTGTGAGTAGCATCTTTCTCTCTCTTAGGGGTCATTTTTTCTCCTGTTTTCTTTGCGTGCAAACTGGATGTGTGGTCACATCTCTCTGGACTTTCCACATGCTTCATATCTTCAACAATGCAAAGTCCATTGTGCTATTCTATTGACCCATGTGGGGACAAATTGGTGACACTTTTGCCCTTATTTTTTTGGGTCAATTACAAATTCTTACATATTAAATATATGTATACTATATATGTGTCCAACAATGACTTTTTATCCTTTTGATGTTGTAAAACCTCAAAACAATCCATCCTTGAGTGTTACTTTCTTGGCCCTTCATTGTCACTCTTTTGTGAGCCCTTCATTCCTCCTACTTGATATAAATATCAAAAGGCCCCCAAGCTTTTTATTTGATTTCAATTTATATATAAAAGGTTTAGCTATTGGGAAAATATAATGTAACTCACTTGGATTCAAAGATCCAATGGGAGATCCTCAAATGTCAGGGTGGTTACACTCTAGGTGATGAGCCCAAGCTCACCCTTAAAATAGTTCGACAATACGTTCACATACTAAATGGTGCCTACAACATCAGAAGGTGAAGGTTGACCTAGTGGTTTAAATACTCCTATGCATGTGGATTGGTGAGGGTTCCATTTCCTTAAGAAAAATAAAAATTTTAAAACTGAAAACCGGCATTAAATAGTACCTTAGGCATAAATGGATATCACGACAGGGGAGAAAATGCACGGCCTATGCCATTGCAACACGTGGTTCACGGGCACCTTTTCTTTTTTCAAACTTGTCTGCTACGCAGATGTGTAACTGGCCTCACTTTATTGGCCCCTTTACTCTTAAGTTGTGCTTTCTCTCGTGGACCTATGATGCAAGACAAAAGAGGACTTTGACCTTTGTGAATCATGACTAGTGACTTGGGAAGGAAGCTTCCGAGTTTCATCTTGACTTGACTCACACACACACACTCTCTCTCTCTCTCTCTCTTTCTTTTTCGTAATACACACACACACTCTCTCTCTCTCTCTCTCTCTCTCTCTCTCTCTCTCTCTCTCGCTTTGTATTGACTAAACGTACTTAGAATGGTGGCACACCTTGACTAGACTCGACTTTGTAAGACTCTTTTAAGTAAAGTGAACATAGTATGACAATGTGCTTTTGCCTACTTCGCTCTTGCTTTACTGAGAAAAATAAAAAATTTAAAACTGAAAATCATCATTAAATAGTACCTTAGGCATAAATGGATATCACGACAGGGGAGAGAATGCACGGCCTATGCCATTGCAACACGTGGTTGACGAACACCTTTTCGTTTTTCAAACTTGTCTGCTATGCGGATCTGTAACTGGCCTCACTTTATTGGCCCCTTTACTCTTAAGTTATGCTTTTTCTCATGGACCTATGATGCAAGACAAAAGAGGACTTTGACCTTTGTGAATCATGACTAGTGACTTGGGAAGGAAGCTTCCGAGTTTCATCTTGACTTGACTCACACACACACACACACTCTCTCTCTCTCTCTCTCTCTCTCTCGTAATACACACACACTCTCTCTCTCTCTCTCTCTCTCTCTCTCTCTCTCTCTCTTTCGTAATACACACACACACACTCTCTCTCTCTCTCTCTCTCTCTCTCTCTCTCTCTCTCTCTCTCTCTCGCTTTGTATTGACTAAACGTACTTAGAATGGTGGCACACCTTGACTAGACTCGACTTTGTAAGAGTCTTTTAAGTAAAGTGAACATAGTATGACAATGTGCTTTTGCCTACTTCGCTCTTGCTTACTAAGAAAAACAAAAAATTTAAAACTGAAAATTGTCATTAAATAGTACCTTAGGCATAAATGGATATCACGACAGGGGAGAGAATGCACAGCCTATGTCATTGCAACAAGTGGTTGACGGACACCTTTTCTTTTTTCAAACTTGTCTGCTATGGGGATGTGTAACTAGCCTCACTTTATTGGCCCCTTTACTCTTAAGTTGTGCTTTTTCTCGTGGACCTATGATGCAAGACAAAAGAGGACATTGACCTTTGTGAATTATGACTAGTGACTTGGGAAGGAAGCTTCCGAGTTTCATCTTGACTTGACTCACACACACACACACTCTCTCTCTCTCTCTCTCTCTCTCTCTCTCTCTCTCTCTCTCTCTATTGACTAAACGTACTTAGAATGGTGGCACACCTTGACTAAACTCGACTTTGTAAGAGTCTTTTATGTAAAGTGAACATAGTATGACAATGTGCTTTTGCCTACTTCGCTCTTGCTTACTGAGAAAAATAGAAAATTTAAAATTGAAAATCGTCATTAAATAGTATCTTAGGCATAAATGGATATCACGACAGGGGAGAGAATGCACGGCCTATGCCATTGCAACACGTGCTTGACGGACACCTTTTCGTTTTTCAAACTTGTTTGCTATGCTGATGTGTAACTGGCCTCACTTTATTGGCCCCTTTACTCTTAAGTTATGCTTTTTCTCGTGGACCTATGATGCAAGACAAAAGAGGACTTTGACCTTTGTGAATCATGACTAGTGACTTGGGAAGGAAGCTTCCGAGTTTCATCTTGACTTGACTCACACACACACACTCTCTCTCTCTCTCTCTCTCTCTCTCTCTCTCTCTCCCTCCCTCCCTCCCTCCCTCTCTCTCTCTCTCTCTCTCTCTCTCTCTCGCTTTGTATTGACTAAACATACTTAGAATGGTGGCACACCTTGACTAGACTCAACTTTGTAAGAGTCTTTTAAGTAAAGTGAACATAGTATGACAATGTGCTTTTGCCTACTTCGCTCTTGCTTATTAAGAAAAATAAAAAATTTAAAACTGAAAATTGTCATTAAATAGTACCTTAGGCATAAATGGATATCACAACAGGGGAGAGAATGCACAGCCTATGTCATTGCAACAAGTGGTTGACGGACACCTTTCCTTTTTTCAAACTTGTCTGCTATGCGGATGTGTAACTGGCCTCACTTTATTGGCACCTTTACTCTTAAGTTGTGCTTTTTCTCGTGGACCTATGATGCAAGACAAAAGAGGACACTGACGTTTGTGAATCGTGACTAGTGACTTGGAAAGGAAGCTTCCGAGTTTCATCTTGACTTGACTCACACACACACACTCTCTCTCTCTCTCTCACTCTCTCTCTCTCTCTCTCGTAATACACACACACTCTCTCTTTCTCTCTCTCTCTCTCTCTCTCTCTTTGTATTGACTAAACGTACTTAGAATGGTGGCACACCTTGACTAGACTCGACTTTGTAAGAGTCTTTTATGTAAAGTGAACATAGTATGACAATGTGCTTTTGCCTACTTCGCTCTTGCTTACTGAGAAAAATAAAAAATTTAAAACTGAAAATCGTCATTAAATAGTATCTTAGGCATAAATGGATATCACGACAGGGGAGAGAATGCACGGCCTATGTCATTGCAATACGTGGTTGACGGACACCTTTTCGTTTTTCAAACTTGTCTGCTATGCGGATCTTTTAACTGGCCTCACTTTATTGGCCCCTTTACTCTTAAGTTATGCTTTTTCTCGTGGACCTATGATGCAAGACAAAAGAGGACTTTGACCTTTGTGAATCATGACTAGTGACTTGGGAAGAAAGCTTCCGAGTTTCATCTTGACTTAACTCACACACACACACACTCTCTCTCTCTCTCTTTTTTTCGTAATATACACACACACACACACTCTCTCTCTCTCTCTCTCTCTCTCTCTCTCTCTCTCTCTCTCTCTCTCTCTCTCTCGCTTTGTATTGACTAAACGTACTTAGAATGGTGGCACACCTTGACTAGACTCGACTTTGTAAGAGTCTTTTAAGTAAAGTGAACATAGTATGACAATGTGCTTTTGCCTACTTCGCTCTTGCTTACTAAGAAAAATAAAAAATTTAAAACTGAAAATTGTCATTAAATAGTACCTTAGGCATAAATGGATATCACGATAGGGGAGAGAATGCACAGCCTATGTCATTGCAACAAGTGGTTGACGGACACCTTTTCGTTTTTCAAACTTGTCTGCTATGCGGATGTGTAACTGGCCTCACTTTATTGGCCCCTTTACTCTTAAGTTGTGCTTTTTCTCGTGGACCTATTATGCAAGACAAAAGAGGACACTGACCTTTGTGAATCATGACTAGTGACTTGGGAAGGAAGCTTCCGAGTTTCATCTTGACTTGACTCACACACACACACACTCTCTCTCTCTCTCTCCCTCTCTCTCTCTCTTTCGTAATACACACACACACACTCTCTCTCTCTCTCTGTCTCTCTCTTTGTATTGACTAAACGTACTTAGAATGGTGGCACACCTTGACTTGACTCGACGTTGTAAGAGTCTTTTAAGTAAAGTGAACATAGTATGACAATGTGCTTTTGCCTACTTCGCTCTTGCTTACTAAGAATGTGGATACCTTTACTTTGAAAGCGTGAATTAGTTACCAAAAATATGGGACATCTCATTTGAAAGTCCAATCAAGGCACTACTCCATCTCCATGATTTGCATCTTAGAGATCCATCTCTCTCTCTCTCTCTCTCTCTCTCTCTCTCCACACACACACACACACAACTTGACTCCAAACACTCTACCACCACCACCACCACCACCACCACCACCACACAACAACCAACGCACACGCACTCTTTCTCTCTCACCCCGGAATTATGGGGCGCAGCTTCTGCACCACCAATCTCTTCTCTGTAATGCTGGTCTTCGCTCTTCCAGCCAGCATATTTAATCTAAGCAGCACGAAGGCCGCTGCTGATCAACTGCGTGTGTTAGTGCCGCGAAAGGTTGGCTTCGAGCAGTTTGTGCGCTGGGAGAAGAATGGCGCTACTCCCGATGGCTTCTCAGTGGAGGTCTTCCTTCAAGCTCTCCAGCACCTATCTGGCCGGCAGCCCTCTTACAAATTCATTCCTTATGGAGATGGCAAGTCCACTCCTTCCTACGACGACATGGTGAACCAGGTCTACAAGGGAGTACGTCTCTCTCTCTCTCTCTCTCTCTCTCTCTCTCTCTCTCTCAGGAATTTTATCTTAATTTACCCTTCATTTTAAGGCAGCTTCACTAGTGTCACAACTGCAGACACACAGGGATGCACACAACCATACAGTGTGTAAGCCCAAACACATGCACCCTACAGAGAGTATAGTGATCTTGATTGTCACTTTCGCAATCATATCGATGCCAATGCACTGTGTGTACTTGAAAAATGCAGGCTGCGGATGCGATTGTTGCAGACATCACCATTACAAGAGAGCGGATAGGGAAAGTGGACTTTACGATGCCATATATGGAATCCGCATTGGTGATGGTGACACCGTTCAAATATGGGAGTGCTGGAGCTATATGGGGCTTTCTGCATCCCTTCTCATGGCAGCTCTGGGTGGCACTTGCACTTTCCCTTATTGCCACTGGTCTGGTGCTCTACATCCTCGAGAACAAGAACCCTGATTTCTCAAATCATGCCCGCAGTTTCAAGGATGATCTTGCAGTATACTCTGAACACCGCCAAATTGCAAGTAGCCACTCACATTCAAATCATGCACATACCATTCCCCAAAACACAGTCAGAGTGCCTGATTCCAATGAGGGCATGGACCAACATGGCAATGGCAGCATTGCAAATGGCAACAGCACTAGTAATGCCTTTGACAGTAACAGTTCTTGTCAACACCCATTGCCACATGCTGCAACTCTTCCTTCTTACCTGGATGAAACAACAGCCAGGCCATTGGAGTCCCCCAACTCTGCTATCTCATGCAAGCAGCAGCTGCTGAATGCTTACTGGTGCGCTCCTAGATCAAATCACCACTAATAACCCTCCATCGAACTAAACACAATAGCAGTTACATTGTTTCTTTTTTCCAAAGCCTTACACAGGCATTTAACTGGGCTAGCTAGAGGCTAAATCACTAACTCATAGAAATGCCAAGGGGTTCGAATATCAAAGCTTTTCCAAAGCTTATTCACAAAATGTGGAGTGGTCTGAACATTGCAAAGTCAACTCAGTTAACATAAACTTTTAGAGATTTTTTATATCAAGACCTTAAATGACACCCAACTTCCAATCGATTATCGTGACTTCTATATCTTGAGAACCTACTACACACCCTTCACACAACTAATGGATGCTTTGCATGTTTATATCTTATAGCAATAGGAATTTGTACAACTTCCGACCCGAGTGCACCACTTGTATTAAGCGTCTTTCCCCCTGAATTCTTTCTTTTGACTTTCAGGTTTACATCACTCTGCATCTTTTTTGCTCAGCGTAAGTCACCCAACTTGATTTTTTGCAAGTGGTCAAGTTTACAATATTGCCTGCATTTGGAAAACTCATTGTGGAGTGTTCTCTACAGAAGAATCAGTACGGACACATGCAGGTCGTATAATTGTTATTTCATGGCTGTTTATTGTAATCATCTTTACTTCAAGCTACACTGCTAGCTTGGCATCCCTTCTTTCCAGTCAGCAAGCTTACCCCACTAGCAAAGACTTTAAGACTCTACTGCGAAACACTGATGTCAAAGTTGGTACCCTAGAGGGTTCCTTCCTACCAAACTATCTGCACCATCATTACTTTGCAAAAAGCAGACTCAAACAGTATGCTTCAGAAGAGGACTATGCAGCTGGCCTCAAAAAGGATCCCAACAAAGGCGGTGTTGGGGCAATTTTAGATGAGCTTCCCTACATACAGATAATGCTGCAATCAGAATGTGGATTCAACATTGTCGGTGGTGAAATCGCATACTTTGGAGGATTTGGCTTTGTAAGTAGCTCTTGGCCTCTGTCCTTATTTTTCCGGTACAGTCTTTAAGAATATCTGAAACAACACAACCAGAGTTTTACAACTTATAGTGAGGCATATTCTCTGCCATGTGATTTAGGTTGATGATTGTAATTGAGGTAACATTTATGTGGGTCGTACACCAGCAGCTCTTGATGGTGGGATGAGTGAAGTCTCATTTACCGAGAATACAAAGTTCTCATATTCTTTAAAATCAAGAAGCCAGAGGCTATCATGCATTCATTTTGAGATGCTGCCATTGCTCAGTCTTCTAGGAACATAAAAAAATAAGCAAGCTACAACCAAAGACCACCTCCAGCTGAAGTGGATTATGTACAACCATGAAACCCAGCTGCAGCTGTCGTATGAAACCAGATCAGAGAAATCATCTTCATTCCAAAACAAATTTTAATGGCTGCTACTACGCTGATATCAGGCCACTAGAATTTTTTCATGAAGTTCAGTGCATCTCTTGCCTCAACTTATCATTTGCACCAATCCAGGCCAACTATTTGCCCCACAATTATGAAGTATATCACTCAAGGGCTACCCTTAGCTGATGAGTTTGTGCACGAACACTTGTTCTGTGCTCGCTATAAGCTTGCAAGGCTTTGTTTACAGGCTGACTGGCTCTGACCCACGGGAGCTTCTATAGAGAAGCAGCGGTAGATGGCTCGATCTTTGTTAGGTGTGCATATCTAGCGAGCTTGTTAGGGGCGCACACAATGTGATACCTAAAAGTTAACTGCATGCTTTTTTGTGCCACATTACTGAATCCGCACCAGAATTCTATAGTCCAATGTAGGACCTTCAATTCACAGGTAAAACCACACGACCATCAATCTACAAGTAACCACAGTTCAATGTATGACCATGAATTCATGCAACAATCATGTCTCTGCCTGATCTATCGACAGACCACTGATCACAAATGGAGCATCTGAAACAACTGTTAACGCTAACTTGCGGGAAAAATATGTAATTTGCAGGCATTTGCAAAGAACTCAACCTGGACAGACGAGGTGTCGAAGGGGATTCTTGCATTAGCTCAGGAAGGGGTCCTGCAGAAGCTCAAGGATGGGTGGATCGGAGGGACCAGCCGATGCATCAACTCTGATGACGCCTCTGCTAATCATCTGCGCTTGAGGAGCTTCGGGGGCCTCTTCGCAATCCTTGGGGGAGTGTATGCGGCATGCCTGTCCGGCCGCTTGAGCATCAAGGCCTTCTTCACTCTCGGCACCAACGGAAGGACATTCTAGTCCTACCATATACTTGTAATTCAATGGCAATATACACATATATAGCCATAATATACTTGTAATTCAACGTAATTATAATCCAATGGCAATATTGACACATATATTGCCCTTGTATAATTGTCATCCCTGGGCAATGTACACAATATCTCAAAATCAAGTAGAGCTTGTTGGAGGTTCATTCTTAGATTTGACATATATGGATCATGAATAGAAGTTACATTAATTGTTATTCTACAACAATAACATTCTCTAGATTGCTCTTCCTCCTCTCACACACACTCTCTCTCAATATGTTTGCTTGTCTTTAAATGGTTCATTCCATTTAATGCAAAAAGCATGCTTCCACAATTAGACATGGGATCACTAGTGGGTGAAAGAGACTAGCTGTTCATCAAAGGAAGTTACACAACCCATGAGAAGAACTTACATAGCCCATTAATGAAAGTTTCACTAATTGTTGTTCCAAGACATGTCATCTCTCAACATATTTCTATATGTCAACATGTGTCTAAATGAGTTGTGGCATCACTAGGCAAAGTTTTTGACATGTGAATACCATGATATGTATTTTCACCAATGGTTAATCCAAAGCAACAAAAACAAAAAAGATTTACTTGAAAATGTCATTTTTGGCAAACTCCACAAGAACATCAAGGAACGATTTTTCATTGTCTATGACAAAGAGAAAGCAACAGCTTCCATGCCTATATCCATGGACCTCACATGGATTCACACTCATCAGCCACAAAAAGACCATGCCTTCCTTGTGGCTCCAAGAAGCCAACATCAAAGCATAAATCTTTTGCCATCGCCTTTACATATAAAGGTAGCACACTTCTAGCAACATAGCAAGAAAACATAGAATCAACAATTTTATGTTGTCAAAATTTGTCACATATGTTCAATAACTATAGAAACTAGGTTCAAGCAAAAAAACTAATCCTAATCACCAAATTGAGCTCACACAACTCCATAAATACAATGAATAATGGTTAGAACTACAATAACTTGTACCATCATGCTCTCTTCCAAGAAAAACTACAATGGTTTAGGGTTTACCAATCAAAATAGGCAACATATTTATGTGTACCATGGACAATTACGTGACTATCCAAGTTGTGTACTAATCACAATAGACATTTAGAACTGTCTTTTGCGGATTCAAATGGTGCATGCTCCTCTACCAACATATCCCATGCTAGACATGGCTCACCACTACAAAGAATGACACGGATCCAAAAAGATAAACCCTGAAGCCCATGAGACACCCTTGCCCTTCTTAACGTATCCTCTCTCTAAGCCTTGCTCGCACCATATGCTCATGTATCAATGTGAGTGTGGGATTCTTCATGTGACATGCAAAGTCACTTCCAATGGATATGTAATACCCAATAACAATGATACATGTGTTCCCAACATCAGATATTGGAGCAAGTAGTGCATGCTCCTCCAAGAAGAGAAAAGTTTTACTCTTTCTAAGTGTTCCCCTTCCTATAGTGGTTGCCATGTCCTTCTCCACATCCATAGGGCCTTCAAGTTTTGCTTCATCATTCAATTTCTCCTTTCCTTTACCTTTTGCAAAAGTTGCTCATTGATGAGGTCATTGATATCCATCTTTTTTTTTTGTCCATCTAGTCACTAAATTGATTGCTTATTACGCATTCTCTATTTAATAAATTCATGTCAACAAATTAATGATTCACTTTTCTTTAAGTGTTGATGATGATCTAGCATGGCCATTAGATCATTTAGATACCAGTATTCCTAGTGTATCACTTAATGGGGTGATCAAAGCACTGTGACTGGGATATCTGGTACAGGCAATACAAGTTATGAAGGGGGAAAGAAGTGTCTACCAAGTATAAGAGTATACACAAGAACCAAGGAGTTACACATAAATGAAGATGGATTGAGTTTTAAGAAGAGGAAGTGCATTAACATTGTGTTATATATTTATGTGTGCATCTAGGGACGTCTGGGAATGTTTTACTTGTGTGTAATGAGCATTGCATTCATTTGGGGTCATCCTCTCCTCTACAAGTCAAGGTAAGGTCTTTTCTTTCTTTAAGAAAGACGAGAGAGGGAATTCTCTCACTAAGAAAGACGAGAGAACACGATCCTTTGGAAGTGAGGAGAGAAGTGATTTTCTATTTCTAAGGTCTAAAATGACACAAGCTTTTGTGTGGAATTCAATCTTAAGGTTGAGACCTAAGGCAATCTAATGAACTCTCCTTATCTATGACTCAAAGTAGTTGCATGGACCACAAATTAAGAGTACAGTTTAAAAAGCTATTTTTTTGGAGAATCCATTTTTAAAATATATCACAATAGAAAAACAATCTCTAGAAACGGGCCGCGTGGGTTATCAAAAATAGTGGGATCTACAACTTTTGTGTTGGACGTTTTTTCATCCAAATAACGCACAAAGAGATATCTCGAAATTAGTGCTGCAGAGTGGAACAACCACATCTTGCATGAAGAACAACTCAACTCTCTCTCTAAGAAGAGAAGCTCTTGAAAGCCTATAAAAGAGGAGACTCTCTTTGGGTGTAGGAGAGGGGGGAAAGAAGCATCACTTTGCAAGTTCCAAGAGGAGAAGAAAAGGTGCAAGTGCTACGAAAGCCCTGCTGAAATCAAGTGCTACAAAAGCCTTGTTGAAATGAAGTGCTACGGAAGCCCTGCTGAAATCAAGCTCCAAGAGGAGAAGAGAAGGTGCAAGTGTTGAGATATCCAACTCCACTCCTGATACGCCAGGGTGACCGTTGTGTATTTATGTCACCGACTTGTCAGTTGCAGACGCGGTTGGTACACCGCCCATGAATAATAGCTACATGATAGCTATCCTTATCTACTCTAGTTCGTGGCTCGGTTAGTATGCCACCTTAGTTAGTTGAGTTTGGTTTGAGACCCATATATAGGGTTCTTCTATTTCTTTGTATGAGAGTTCTTTTGGCTTACACAACTAAGAAGAGAAAAACTATTTTCAGCATCCACCTCTGTGTGTATTCCCCCATTTTGCAAGCAAGAAAGCTACAAGTGAGACTCCTTCCTTCTCTCCCACAATCCTGACATGGTATCAGAGCCTTGTTCGTGGTAAGGAGCTCAAGAAAGCAAGTCAAGCTCGCGGTGTTTTGGTAAGAGGAGCAGTGTTGCTTTCATTTTCTGTTTTGGGAGCAGATCTCTGCAAGTAGCACAGTCGGAAATTGCAAGAGTGCATTGTCTCAGGTTGAGACGCCCTTGGCCATTTCGGGGCCTGTTTTTTTGATTTGAGGCCATTTCGGGGCCTGTTTTGGAGGCAGAACTTTTCTGCACGCACTCAGGAAAAGGCTCAGTTTTATGCTGTGCAGCCACTGTTCTACAGGTCGGTGAAAAGTTACTGTAGAAATTGCATCGTATGCCTGTGCGTAGAGACATTGGGAGTTACAGAATCATCCTTGTTGCCTGTTGATGTAAAATCGTCACTAGGAAGCGACTGTGTGGTCAAATACCACTTTCGTCAGTTTTGCAGATTTGCCCTTGTGAGGCTGAAGCTGTGTTCTTTGCAGTGACAGAATTTTTTGCAGTGTTCTGTAATGGCGTCTGATTCTCTTTCACAGATTGTCACAGAAAAGCTTGACAAAAACAACTTCCAAGCATGGAAGTTTAGAATGACGAATTTCCTTATGGGAAAAGGATATTGGGAATTTGTTGCAGGAAATGAAGAAGAACCAGTTCTTCCTGACGTTCCCAATCAACAGCAAATGCAGGCATTCAAAGCATGGCATGAGAGAGCCAGGAAAGTTATGTATTGGCTGTATATCAGTATTTCAGACTCTATGATTGTGCATATTCAGGATGCAAGTACGCCAAAGGAGGCATGGGATACTTTGTCAAAAATGTATAGCACAAATACGCAAGCCAGGAAAATGCAGCTCAAGCAAGAGTTGCATAATGTGCAAAGAGAAAGTATGAGCATCAATGACTACCACATGAAGGTGAAGAAGATTGCAGATGCACTTGCTTCCATTGGGTCGCCAGTGGAAGATGATGATTTAGTTTCTGTGACCTTGAATGGTCTAGGAAAGGATTATGCACAGTTTCGGACATCCATTTCAGTTCGTAAAAGATTTCCTGATTTTGAGGAGTTGATTGCTCTTCTAATTTCTGAGGAGTAGAGAAATGGTGGTGCATCTTCTTCAGGAGGAACTTCAAAAGAAGCTGTCTTCTACTCAAATGCTGGAAGAGGTAGAGGCAGAGGTAGAGGAGGCCGATTTGGAGGCCGTGGTAGAAATCAGAATATGCATCAAACTCAAGAAAACCAGTCCTATGGAGGAGGACGTGGTAACTCTAGAGGCAGGGGGAGCCAAAGAGGTCATGGTGGATGGCAAAGAGGCCAAAATGCAAACAGTAATGTTGAATGCTACTACTGTGGTAAAATGGGTCATATGGCTAAAGACTGCTATAAAAAGCAAAATGACATAATAAATGGAAAACTGCAACAAGGGAATTATGCATCTTCTAGTAGACAGGGTGATGACAGAAATGAGCATTTGTTTATGGTGCAGCACATGAACAATTCTGTGACAAGTGCAGAAGAAAGCAATGATGTATGGTATGTTGACTCAGGTGCATCAAACCACATGACAGGTCATGCAGAATGGATGGAGGATGCAAGGAAAATGGAAAAACCAGGATTTGTGGAGACTGGTGATGATACTGCACATCCTATTGTGCAGATTGGAAAAATTCCTTTGTCTATGCAGGATGGGAAAAAGAAATACCTGTCCGATGTATTTCATGTCCCGAATATCACCAAGAATCTAGTTTCTGTTGGTCAAATGGTTGAACAGGGCTTGCAGGTCAGATTTAATCCTCATGGATGCTTTGTTGAGGATATGAAAAATAAAGGTCGCTTGATAGCAAAAGGAAAGAAGAAGGGCAGAATGTTTACATTGGATGCAGACATGTCTGAATTGAGTGCAGCAATGTTTGCACATGGGACCGGTGTAGTTGCAGATATTGATATCTGGCATAAACGCATTGGTCATGTTAATGTACAGCGACTTAAATCAATGCAGGCCCAAAATATTGTTGCAAGATTGCCTAAATTCAAGGTTGTAGAAATGCATAAGGTATGTGAAGCCTGTCAGTTTGGAAAACAGGCAAGGAAACCATTTCCTAGACATGTTCAAGAGAGTAAGAAGCCATTGGAATTAATCCACTCTGATGTGTGGACTACTAAAGCTGCATCTCTTGGAGGCTGTCATTATTTTATCAGTTTTATTGATGACTATAGCAGAAAAGTTTGGGTGTATTTTATGAAAAAGAAAAGTGAAGTTTTTGGGCATTTCAAAACTCTTAAAGCTATGGTTGAAAAAGAAACAGGCCTGCAAATAAAATGCCTAAGGTCAGATGGAGTGGGAGAGTACCTCTCAAATGAGTTTGCAAGGTTCCTGCAGGAGCATGGCATAAAGCAGCAATATTCATGCAGTCATACCCCACAACAAAATGGAGTTGCAGAAAGGAAAAACATGCATATTGGAGAGGTATCTCGGGCCATGCTCAATGAAAAAGACCTGCCAGATTTTTATTGAGCTGAAGCAGTTGCTACAGTAGTCTATATAATGAACAAGACTCCCACTGCAGCAATACATGGGATGACTCCAGAGGAGAGGTATACTGGTAGGAAACCAGATATTTCTCATTTGAAAATTTTTTGTTGCCAGATGAGTTGAGATCCAAGTTGGATCCCAAAGCTAAGAAGTGCATCTTTATTGGTTACTCTCTGAAGCAAAAAGGGTATAGATGCTATAACCCTTCTACTCGTAAGTTTATAGTGAGCAGAGATGTTGTTTTTTATGAGATGAGTAGCTGGTATAAACCAGTAAATGTGATTGATGATGTAGATGCACAAAATGGTAATGCTGCACAGAATTCACAGCAGCAGTCACAAAATATTAGTGGACTTGGAGCGTCCTCTAGCAGTGGTTCACATTCTTCGCCATGGAAAGGCAGATTGAGATCAGGAGAATCTTCTCAAAGCAATGCAGATAGTGGTATGCAGGTATCACGAAAAGGAAAAGAGAAGGTTGATCAGCCCATGTTTGATGTGAATGCAGGTCACTCTTATGTGGATGGTGAATCCAGTGGCTCAGAACAGAGCATTGATGATGAGTTGGGTATCCCCTCTATTGTTACACCTGGAGTAAGGAAAACCAGGGATGTTTTGAGAGCACCTGGAAGTGAGCCTACTTTGCGTAGGTCTACTAGAGCTAGGTATCCTGTGGATAGGCTGAAATATGATGGATTTACAGCCATTCACTATGCATATATGGTCAAAGTGATACAGGAACCAGAACCCACTTCTTTTGAGTAAGCCATGGGAAAAGAAAAATGGGAGAAAGCCATGGATGAAGAAATGGATGCCTTGGAAGCAAATGCTACATAGGAATTGGTACCTTTGCCTAAAGGTAAGAATGCAATTGGCTGTAAGTGGGTTTATAAGGTGAAGCACAATGCAGATGGTTCTGTGAATAGATACAAGGCAAGATTAGTAGTCAAGGGGTATGCACAAACATATGGCATTGACTATGAAGAAACATTCAGTCCAGTTGCAAGGATGGCAACCGTAAGAGCAGTCATTGCTATGGCTGCATCAAAGGGATGGTCTTTACATCAGATGGATGTAAAGAATGCCTTCTTGCATGGTGATTTGCAAGAAGAGGTCTATATGGAGCAACCACCAGGTTATGTGCATGATGTTCATCCTGAGTTTGTTTGCAGGTTGAAGAAAGCCTTGTATGGCTTGAAGCAAGCACCTAGAGCATGGTCTGACAAGATAGGACAATATCTTGTCACTATTGGCTTTCAGATTTCCAAGGCAGATTTCTCACTTTATGTGAGAAAAACAGAGAAAGGTATTATGCTACTTGTCATTTATGTTGATGATTTGATTATAACAGGTGACAGTGATGAAGATATCCTTCATGTGAAAATGCTATTGAAGCAGAAGTTTGAGATGAAGGATTTGGGAGAGCTGCGTTATTTCTTGGGCATTGAGGTGATTAGATCACCAAGTGGGATACAGCTCTTGCAGAGACAGTATGGATTGGACATGCTGTCCAAATATGGGATGACAGACTGTAAGCCTATTTTAGTTCCTTTGGAGCAGAATGTGAAACTGAGCACAGATGCAGGTGAGCTTCTGGAAGACCCTACTATGTACAGACGCATAGTAGGAAGTTTGATTTATATGACTATTACCAGGCCAGATTTGAGCTATGCTGTTGGATTGGTAAGTCAGTTTATGCAGGCTCCAAGGAAACCGCATTTGGATGCGGCTAGATGCATACTCAGGTATGTGAAGTCCACATTGCAGTATGGACTATTTTATGAGACTAGGGTTCAGATACAGTTGCATGGATACACTGATTCTGATTGGGTTGGTAGCATTTCTGATAGACGTTCTACCAGTGGATATGTGTTCTCTTTTGGGAGTGTTGCAGTCACTTGGAGCAGTAAGAAACAGCCTACAGTTGCCTTGTCGAGCACAGAGGCTGAGTACAGGGGCGCAGCAATGGCTGCATGTGAGGTAGCTTGGTTGCATAAGCTACTTTATGATATGCATCGGCCTACAGATGGGCCAGTTGTCATTTATTGTGACAACATGAGCAGTATACACTTGGCAAATAACCCAGTCTATCATGCTAGAACAAAGCACATTGAGGTGCATTATCACTATGTGCGGGAGAGGGTTTTACTAGGTCTTATTGATCTAGTTTATGTCAACACAGAGGATCAGGTAGCTGACATATTCACGAAGGCATTGGGTGCAGAGAAGCTGCGCAAGTTCAGAGACCTGCTTGGTGTGCAGGAATTGGGATTGAGCTCGAGGGGGAGTGTTGAGATATCGAGCTCCACTCGTAATACGCCAGGGTGACCGTTATGTATTTATGTCACCGACTTGTTAGTTGCAGACGCGGTTGGTACACCACCCATGAATAATAGCTACATGATAGCTATCCTTATCTACTCTAGTTTGTGGCTCGGTTAGTATGCCACCTTAGTTAGTTGAGTTTGGTTTGAGACCCATATATAGGGTTCTTCTATTTCTTTGTATGAGAGTTCTTTTGGCTTACACAACTAAGAAGAGAAAAACTATTTTCAGCCTCCACCTCTGTGTGTGTTCCCCTATTTTGCAAGCAAGAAAGCTACAAGTGAGACTCCCTCCTTCTCTCCCACAATCCTGACAGCAAGTGCTACGGAAGCTTTGCTGAAATCAAGTTCCAAGAGGAGAAGAGAAGATGCAAGTGCTGTAGAAGCTCTGCTAAAATCAAGCACCAAGAGGAGAGCCCTACCCATATTGTGTAGGAGAGAAGGAGACTCAAGAAGGATCAAAAGGTGCCAACATCCAAGTTGTGCAAGTGTTAGCCGGTTGTATACCGTGCAAGGAACCGTGATCTTATTTCCAAGATCTACAAGTAAGAACTGGCTTATGTGTAACAGAGGAGCTTGCTCCTTGTCAATAATATAACTCCACAAGGGGGGGGGACTGGCCTATCTTCCAGTCCCTAGTGTGTTGCCAATTTCTCTACCTCTCTCTCTACATCTTTCTTTTCTCTCATCTATTCTCCCTCTGTGTGGTGCGCAGATCGGATGCCATACGCGCGCGTAGTGAGCGTCAAAAGGTCCCCAAGAACAAAAGAACTCTACTTTTTGCACACAAATCAATATAAAAAGCTTGCACTACATAAACAAGAGACCAATTGGGTGCAATCTCCCCCCATGCCTTGTGTGAGCCCTCCGCAAAGCATGTATTTCATATATTAATCATCTTCAAGCTAAAATAATAGCCCAAATTACAAAATAGCACGCTTTAGTTTTTGAGTTTGCTTTTGTGCCAAATAGAATTAAAGCTAATGTGCACCC
Source organism: Lygodium microphyllum (assembly GCF_053477565.2). NCBI lineage: Eukaryota > Viridiplantae > Streptophyta > Polypodiopsida > Schizaeales > Lygodiaceae > Lygodium > Lygodium microphyllum. Next base: position 3,663,694 of record NC_141161.1, on the reverse strand, counting down.
AAGAAGTGAGGCGTACCCAAATACAATATCCAAATACAAATATCTAAATCATGCACCCATGCACATACAAAAACAATAAATAAATATCAAGCGCTTTGATAAATAAGCGCGACAAAATATAGGTGCCATGCCTAAGGTATGCGCCCATCAAAATATTGTCAATAACTTGAATACACGCTATCCTCCAATGCTTTCCACTGCCACCGCTGCTATCTCTATACATCAACTGAAGCATTCACAATTGTTATTAAAATAATACAATTAAACTGATAAAAGTGAATACCTAGCAGTCTTCAGCTACATAAATAAATTGGTTAGAAATCAATCCTAACCTTAAATTATCACGAGTGCGCACTCTAAACTCATAACTGTTTATTAATTAAATATGTATTTTGCGGAATCACCTGCTATGGAATCACCCATGTACACACAAAATTAACAAAACGCCCGAAAAAGATAGGCGTCCCCATCGACTTCTCGCACAAAGAATCCACTTTGTGTATGAGCCCCGGTAATAAAAGTTTACGAAATCCACCGTAAAACCTCACGGAATCCACCGTGGAATATGCCTCCTGGCATCATACCCCCGAGGTGGGGTAGCAATTGTCCTCAATTGCTATTAGCTCAATGTGGAGCTAACAGAGTGGGGAAAGCATTTAAGTCTCTAGCATGCATCCATTGGGCCTCTTCAATAGGATGGTTTTTAAACTTGACCAAATATCTAGAATATCTACGGCCAGTTCTAGTGGTCATAAAGTGAGTATCTATAATATTTCAGGCTCAAGGATTTCAGTCTCTTCATCTAGCAAAGGTGGGTTTTCATAGACAGGGTATACAGGTAATTGGCCTCTAAAGGGTCGTAATAAACTAATATGAAAGGTGTTGTGAATTTTCCAATGTTGTGGTAGTTCTAGTTTAAATGCATTATCATTGATTTTGTGTATGATCTTGAATGGTCCATAGAATCTAGGTGCTAATTTCACAACTGGGTGTTTATCTACACTTTGTAATCTACGTTTCTCTATGTATAACCAAACATAATCATCAACTTTAAAATTCATAGCTTATCTTTTCTTATTTGCTTGCTTTGTATATGATTGCTGGGCTTTGGCAATTATATCTTTAACTTTATAAAAAATAGTGGCATGCATGTTAGCAATATCGTCAGCAGTCTAAATTTTGTTTGATAATGATGCAACAAGTGTAGGCAATCTATATCCATAAATAACTTCAAATGGTGCTTTCTTTGTAGCTGTGTGTGGTGTATTGTTATAAGCAAACTGAAGTAAATGTAGATGTGTATCCCATGTGTGTGGTTTTGAAATAGTGTAAGCATGAAAAATATCTAAAATAGTACTGTTAGTAGCTTCTGTTTGACCGTTTGTTTCAGGATGAAATGCAGATGAAAAATCAATCTTTGTTCCTAAGTTAGCAAACAAAGTAATCCAAAAATTATTACAGAATCTAGAATCACGATCTGAAATAATAACTTTTGGTAAACCATGATTAATGAAAATAGTTTTCAAAAACAATTGAGCAGCTTGCAGTTAGAGTTTTCTTGCATGGAATGAAATATGCTTGTTTGCTAAACCTATCTACAAGAGTCCAAATCATATCATGGTTAGCTTTAGTGTTAGGTAAACCAGTGATAAAATCCATTGAAATTTGTTCCCATGGTCGTGATGGAATAGATAATGGAATTAATAAACCATATTGTTTACCATGGTGTCTTTTAACTCGTTGACAAACTAAACATTCAGATATAAAGTTAGATACATCACTTTCCATATGTGGCCAATAAAAATCTTCAGTTAATGTACGCAAAGTAGATATAATACCTCTATGACCTTGATATGGAGGACAATGAATCTCATACAAAACAAATGATCTAAATGGAACTGTCACACATAATCTTTTTTTATAAAACATGAATCCATTATTGTAAGACAGTGAATCAATAGGAATCTATTATTTACAACTAATTTATTCCAATCAGCTTGAAAAGTAAGATCCTGATGATAAGTATCTTTCATAGGGATAAGGGAATCAAATGATATCACAGAAATATTATGAATTGTCGGTCTTCTACTCAAAGCGTCAGCTACAACATTCTCTTTTCTTGGTTGATATTGTATAAGGGGATGAAAACTTTGAATGAAAGCTGCCCATTTAATATGTCGGTCAAATATTTGGGGTTGACTAAGGAGATGTCTAATGCTTTGTTGGTCAGTTTTGATCATAAATTCAGAACCCATTAAATAATGTTTCCATTGACGTAAGGCTTGCACTACAGCTAGCAATTCCTTATCATATGTAGAATATTTAAGTTCAGATGGTTTCAGTTTACAGCTAGAGTAGGCTATGGGATGATTATCTTACATAAGGACGGCTCCTATTCTAGATCCACTAGCATCAGTAACTACTAAAAAGAATGGTCTATTGAAATCAGGTAGTTGTAATACAGGAGCATGGGTTAATGCATGTTTCAATAAATCAAAGGATTTTTGTTGATTATCAGACCAGTTATAAACAATACCATTCTTTAAAAGTTTAGTCAAAGGTAATGCAAGTAATGAGAAATTTCGCACAAACTTTCTGTAAAAGCTAGCAAGACTTAGAAAAGAATGTAGCTCATGCATATTTTTGGATATGGGCCAATTTAAAATTGCTTCTATCTTTTTAGGGTCAACCTTAATACCTTCTGATGAAACAATGTGTCCTAGATATTCAATTTCTGTTTGGAAGAATTCACTCTTTTCTGGATTAGCATACAATTGATTTTCTTTTAACAACTTGAAGACTAAAGACAAATGTTCATAATGCTCATTCTCATTTTTACTGAATACTAATATATCATCAAAGAATACTATGACACAATGCTGATATTTCAGAAATATGCGATTCATCATACAACTAAATGTAGCTGGTGCAGTAGTTAGACCGAAAGGCATCACTAGAAATTGATAGTGTCCAAATTGTATTCTAAATGCAATTTTGAATATATCAGATTTATCCAATCTTACTTGATGATAACCAGATTTAAGATCTATCTTACTGAATATGGCAGATCCTTGTAATTTATCCATAAGATCATCTACCCTAGGAATTGGATATCTATTCTTAACAATAATTTTATTTAGGGTACGATAATCAATGCACATGCGATAAGTATTATTTTTTTTCTTCACTAATAAAACAGGTGCACCAAATGGAGAACTTCTAGGTCTAATTAATTCTCTGTTAAGCAATTCTTCTATTTGATTTTGAATTTCTTTTTGTTCAATTTGGTTATGTCTATATGGTGCTTTACATGGTGGTTGTGTACCAGGAATTAAATCTATTTTGTGATCTTCAGGACGTGAAGGTGGTAGTCCAGGTGGTAAATCAGCAAAAAACAATCTTGAAATTGAGCAAGAAATTGTGTATGCCTAGGATGCATTTGTTTTTCTTTAGCTTGAAGTTCATTAATCCATATTAAATAAGATTTGCTACTTTTACGTAATGCACGTTTAGTTTGAGTATGAGTAAGCAGTGGAAAATTATTAAAAGCATGCATACCATGCAATGTGATTTGTTTTCCTTGAAAATAAATTTAATTGAATGCGTAGAATAATCTATGTTAGGAATATACTGATGACGCCAAGGCATTCCTACAATAATGTCACTAGACTGCAAAGGTACAACTAGGAAATTTCTTCATTTAGTATAGTCACCAATTTTAATTTCTAAAATATGCACTTCTTGTGTTCCATTATATCTCGTACCTAGGAATGCAACTTTAATGCAATAATGTGTAGAAACAGTTTGTAATTTCAATTCTTTAACTAACTTTGCAGAAATAAAATCATGTGTGCTACCATCATCATGTAAAATAGTCTTTTCTTTACCATGCACAAAACATTTCATTGTCAACAAAGAATGTGAAGTTGGCATACCTAGCAAAGTATCCGAAGTAGTACCAATGTCGTCATCATCTTCCGTAAAGTCAGGCATTTCCTCATGTTCTTCTTTTCCATTGCTCCAAGATAATTTATATGGACAGGTGGCTTTTTCGATTGACGATTGGCTGCCAGATGTCTAGGTTGATGGCATTTGTAATAAACTATGGTTTTGGCTTTAGATACATTGTTGGTAATGGCAGGAAGTTTAGGAATGTTGGGATTTGGCTGTGAGGATGGCTTAGGGTTTTGATTGGTGTTTGATGGCAAAGCACGTGGTCATGTCCAAGACTTACGGAATGAAGATGGAAGAAAACGACTTTGATTGAATCTTTGAAAATTTGAATTGAATTGTTTGGAACCATAGTTACCATTAGTTTGAAATTGTTGTGGACGCTTGTCTCTTCCATGAATCTTGTCTTCAGTGTCATGAGCCAAGGAAATCGCATCTTCAAGGGTTGTTGGCTTGAACATATTGACTTCAGCATAGTAATGTCCAAGTAGGCCAGACATAAACTTGCGTTTATGGGTTGCTTTAGGTACATCTTCGAGGATGCGTAGTTGTAGTAGGGCATTCCAAAAACGTTCAGTGTATTGGGAAATAGGTTCGCGTTCTCTTTGCTGTAGGAGATCCCATTGCTTGATGGCTTTTTCATGGAACTGAGGAGGAAGGAAATTCTGCAAAAACTTCTTTTGGAAACTCTCCCATGTAGTGGGACAATCAATGCTCTTGTGGATCACAGTCCACCATAAAGATGCTCGATCAACTAAATGGTTAGTGACAATTTTAATTTTGTCTTTCTCAACGTATGTCTCTTCATGGAAGTAATCATCAAATTGACTGATAAATGCAAGTACAGTCTTTCCATCTCGTGATCCATTGAAAGTAGGAAGATTGAAGTTTCTTTTACTTATCTTTGTTTCTTTGCGGATGGATTGGGCTTCAAGTGTCGCATCGATGGTACGTCGTATAAGATCTTCGGGTTGCGGTCCATCTTTGTCGGTGGTAGATCATTGAAGATTGGCCAATTGAACTTGCAAAACTTGTCGGGCTCTTCGTTCTTCTTCGAGCTACATCATAATCAAATCCAACTTTTGTTCTATCGTTGGTTCAGGTAAATCACCTTCAGCCATAAGATCGTCCATGTTTGGATCTGTCATCCTGTAAAATTCAAAAGACCTCACACTCTCAAAATTTGATTAGCAGGATGAGCGTAGCTCAAAGGCGGGTATACAAGGCTTGTAAGTTTTTGTTTAGCTTTTGTAGTCTTTCTCTTTTGCGATTGTGGTATTTGTTGTCTTCGTAGAAACTGCGTATGAATTGCGTATGACCTTCTGCGTTTGCTGAAACTGGTTTAGCAAGTGTGCAGGTGTGAACAGAGTCTACCAGAGAGCAATAAACGGATTCTATGCTTTTGCGTGTGAACAGCCTTTATGGGAGTGGTTGAATAAGTCTGTAGTGACCTCTGTGACTTGTAGGACTTGGAGAAGTAAGTAAGCTTGGTAACTTAGAAGACTTAGGAGTTTAAAGCTTATGTGATTAAGCTTGAAGAATCTGATTGTTGACGATTTCGTTTTTAAGGAGGGGGGGCCATTTTTGCGCCGTCGACCCAGGCGAGTACATGCCGCGATACCAAATCGTGAAATTGTGGGGCTTAGGCTTTTTACTAAGCTTATTACACTTTGACTTAAAGCTTTAAAGCTTTTTGGATATGGAGCTTACTGTTTGTCTGTTTCAAAACGACTTGAAGAAGGAGATCTCCACGTGGTCCTTCGCCTCCACAGGCCGGTCCTTCACGATCAGAGAGTGCAGAAGAGGGTTCTTGACCGCCAAGAACACACCGGTATCAGCCGTTCGCGACGAAATTGACTGTAGGGCTCGATCGTTCCAAGAGCTCTGCCTTCGCGCAAGATGGTAAGCGTGCTCTCGATCTCAGCTTCGCTCTGATACCACTGGTGCATAGATCGGATGCCGTACACGCGTGTAGTGAGCGTCAGAAGGTCCCCAAGAACAAAAGAACTCTACTTTTTGCACACAAATCAATGTAGAAAGCTTGCACTACATGAACAAGAGACCAATTGGGTGCAATCTCCCCCCATGCTTTATGTGAGCCTTCCACAAAGCATATATTTCATATATTAATCATCTTCAAGCTCAAATAATAACCCAAATTACAAAATAGCACGCTTTAGCTTTTGAGTTTGCTTTTGTGCCAAATAGAATTAAAGCTAATGGGCGCCCAAGAAGTCAGGCGTACCCAAATACAATGTCCAAATACAAATATCTAAATCGTGCACCCATGTGCATACAAAAATAATAAATAAATATCAAGCGCTTTGAAAAATAAGCGCGACAAAATATAGGCGCCATGCCTAAGGTATGCGCACATCAAAATATTGTCAATAACTTGAATACATGCTATCCTCCAATGCTTTCCATTGCCACCGCTGCTATCTCTACACATCAACTGAAGCATTCACAATTGTTAGTAAAATAATACAATTAAACTGACAAAAGTGAATACCTAGCAGTCTTCAGCTACATAAATAAATTGGTTAGAAATCAATCCTAACCTTAAATTATCACGAGTGCGCACTCTAAACTCATAAACGTTTATTAATTAAATATGTATTTTGTAGAATCACCCGCTATGGAATCACCCATGTACACACAAAATTAACAAAATGCCCAAAAAGGATAGGCGTCCCCATCGACTTCTCGCACAAAGAATCCACTTTGTGTATGAGCCCCGGTAATAAAAGTTTATGGAATCCACCGTAAAATCTCACGGAATCCACCGTGGCACGGAATCCACCGTGGAATATGCCTCCTGGCATCACTATGCCAACATAATATTTGCCATATATATTTTAAGTATATAAGAAAGTCGAGTGTGTATCTCAAATTTTATAATAGTGGTATCAGAGGAGGTCTCTTTGCTTTTCTCAAAGTAAAGGTGATCCTTGCAAGAAGAAGGTAAAGATGGCAACTAATGAAGCACCTACAAGTGAGCAATTACATGCTCAATTGAGAGAGTATCGTAGCTTGTTGGAGATTCCTGAAGTACGTCAATTGATTGATAGCTTAAGGGCAAGGGAAGAAGCTACTTATGAAGGACCAAATCCTCCAAAAGATGGTGATACTGGAGGAAACACCATTGCACCAATTGATGGTGAAGATGCAAAGCATCCAATTGTTGAGAAGCTTCCTATAAGGAAGAAGGATTCTCCGGTCAAGAAGAGTAAAAAGACCTCATCTCGAGTGAGGCAGATAAGGAGGAAGTCATCTCTCTCAGCAACCAGCTACTCCCATGATTACGTTCCTCCTCCTCCTCATCATCTTCTAGTTTCTACTCTCTTGGTTCTAAGTCTCATACAAACCGCAAACGGACAAAGAGGGACCATACGAGGAGCAAGCTTAAGAAGACTAAGACTTTCAAGTCTTGGGATAAGGACATAACATTTGACTCTTACTCCGGTACTGTTGAAAGGCTACAAATTCCATCGGATCGATTGGAAACACCAATTGGATCAGGTTTGGCATTTGAAGGACTTACAACCAATTCTACTCCTATTCAAGGGAAGTTGAATTTTAGAATTGGGGATTACCACAACCAAGAATCTTTTCTACTTGCACCCATAGGTAATTGTGATGTTATCTTAGGCATGCCTTGGCATTACAAGATTAGACCTCTTCCCGATTTTGTTAAGAAGACCCTTGCATTTCAATTCAAGGGTCGGAACATAGTATGCATTGCTGATGCTGGAGATTGGCCTGTGCCAATTGTTAGTCATGTTAGCATTTTTAAAGAAATGAAGAAAGCTATATCTGCGTACATGATTTTTGTGAGAGAGTCAAAAGAAACTAATGATTCAAGGGCACTTGGTGCCTCTAATGAACACACAATACCAACTAACACTTCTAAGTCTCAGACTTTAAGAGAACCCCTCTCTTTAATTGATCAAGCTAGACATGATTTTGTTAAACAATATGAAGATTGTTTTAGTGATTCACACCCAGGAGAGTTACCTCCTAAGCGCTCGAAAGATCACACAATTCATCTTATCTCAGGCAATTTACCACCTAACCAACCGCTTTACCGAGTAAGTGCAAGTCAGTAAGAGGAGATCCTAACACAAGTAAACGAATTGCTGGAAAAAGGGTTAGTTCAACCTAGCTCTTCTCCATACTACTCTCCAGTCTTACGTGTTCAAAAGAAAGATGGTTCTTTCCATATGTGCATAGACTACAGATCTTTGAAGAAGATCACAATGAAGAATTGTTTTCCTATCCCAAGGATAGATGATATCTTGGATAAGTTGCAAGGGGCAAATATCTTTAGTCGCATTGATCTCAAGAGCGGCTATCACCAAATACGGATAGCACATGAAGATGTTCATAAGACAGCTTTTCGTATGACATTTGGACTATACGAGTTCTTAGTCATGCCATTTGGTTTGACTAATGCACCTGCCACATTCAATTGAAAGATGGAGAGAATTTTCAGACGTCACTCAAAGTTCACAGGTGTCTTCTTTGATGACATTCTAATATTTTCACGGTCTGAAGAAGTGCATAGAAAACATATATCTATTGTTTTTCAAGAGCTTCACAAGCATAGACTACAAGTCAATGCTAAGAAGAGTGAAATTTTTTTCTTTCAAAAATTCACTACTTAGGCCATATTGTTTCTCACAAATTCGTGAGAATGGATCCTGAGAAGATTCGAGCCATTGTTGAATGGCCTACATCTACTTCTGTATATGAACTTAGAAGTTTCTTGGGCCTATGTTCATACTATAGGAGGTTCATACGAGGTTTTGCGTATGTTGCATCTCCTCTACATGACCTTACTAAGAAGCGAATGCCTTTTTGATGGGGATCAAGGCAACTACAAGCCTTTGAAAGAATTAAGTTTCTTGTGACTCAAGAACTAGTTCTCATAGTTCCGGATCTTCAAAAACCTTTTGAAGTTTTGTGCGATGCTTATGGGGATTGCATTGGAGCTGTGCTTAACCAAGAGCATCATGCAGTAGCATTTGAGAGCCGACGCCTCAAGGACCATGAGCTACATGCTCCAGTATATGAGAAAGAGATTATGGTGGTGGTACATGCTCTTCAAGTATGGAAACACTATTTACTTGGTGCAGATTTTGTTATTAAAACAGATCACCAAAGTCTAAGATACTTCCTCACTCAGAAGAAGCTCTCAGAGAAACAGATGCGTTGGGCAAATTTCTTATCTATGTTTCATTTTCAAATCCTTCACACATCTGAAACTAAGAATGTGATAGCAGATGCTCTATCACGGTGACCTCAAGTGAATGCAATCACAACTATTTACCATAACGAGTTCATGGATTTACCCAAAATGTATACAACTGATTCCGACTTCTCAACCATATGGGATTAGCTTAACTCAGGTCAATCGATTACACCTTACTCGATTCGAGATGGTTATTTGTATCATCATCAAGCAATTTGTGTAGCATTACCATTGCGACACAAGGTAATGGATGAAGCACATGCATCTCCATATGTTGGACATAGGGGTATTCTACCCACTACTCAAGCATTGAAAAGATATTTCTTTTGGCCCACTCTTAGAGCTGACATTGAAAGATATGTCCACAAGTGCAAGATATGCCAAAAAGTAAAGTATGACAGGCATAAACCACCTGGTCTACTGAAGCCATTACCTATTTCCAATGAGCCTTGGGAAAGTATAGCCATGGACTTTATCATGGAGCTTCCTCGCACACAAGCAGGCAATGATGTAATCTGGACTATCATTGATAGATTCAGTAAAAGCAAGCTCACTTTATACCTGTGCGAAAGACAATCAAAGCTGATCATATGGCTAAGCTATTCATTGCTCATATTTTTCAAGCATCATGGCATGCCTAAGTCCATTATAAGTGATCGAGATCCCCGCATGACCAGCCTCTTTTGGCAAGCTCTCTTTGAGAACCTCGAGATAAAGTTAAAGTTTTCATCCTCTTATCATCCTCAAATGGATGGTCAGAATGACAGTGCTAATTCTATTGTTTTGGACCTTTTGAAATCCTATGTCTCTGATAATCAAAGAGAATGGAAAAATTATTTGCCTTTAAATAGAGTTTACATACAATAATATGTTGCACTCTAGTACTGGTAAGGCACCCTTTGAGATCATCTATGGTAAGCTTCATTTACCACCCATTCTTCTTACGAAGGATAAGATCTTTGCAGCAGATGAGTTTGTTAGAGACATTGATACAACTTTCACTCAAGTAAAAGCTGCTATCCAAAGGACACAAGAGAAGCATAAACGCGAAGCAGATAAGCATCGTTGTAAGTTAAATCTCAAGTTGGGACAGTATGTCCTTCTTAAGTTTGAGAAGGCTCGCTTGAAGGAGCAGAAAGGTCAAAAGGGTAAAGTGGTTAAGCTTTCTAATCGCTATTATGGCCCTTTCAAGATCACAGATAAGATAAATGATGTGACTTTTTGTTTGGATCTACCAAGTCATGGGAACATTCATAATGCTTTCCATATAAGTTTGCTGCATCCCTATATTGGAGAACCTCCAATGGAACCAATCAAGGAAGATTTACCTAACATAGAAGAAATAGAAGAGTTCCTTGTGCTTGAAATAATTTTACACCATCAGGACAATACTCTAAGGTCAGGTAAGGTATTACGGAAGTATCTGGTTAAGTTTAAGAATTATCCCCCATTGGACGCTCAGTTTATGACTGAGAGAGAACTACAAGACTTTTAAGAATTTCTTAAGGACTATGTATCCCCTCTACAATGGAGCTCAACTATTTAGAAGCCAGAGGGATGTCACTAAATTGATTGCTTATTATGCATTCTCTATTTAATAAATTCATGTCAATAAATTAATGACTCACTTTTCTTTAAGTGTTGATGATGATCTAGCATGGCCATGACACCATTTAGAGACCAGTATTCCTAGTGTATCACTTAATGGGGTGATCAAAGCACTATGAGGGGGATATCTGGTACAGGCAATACAAGTTATGAAGGGGGAAAGAAGTGGCTGCCAAGTGTAAGAAAGTATACAAGAACCAAGGAGTTACACATAAATGAAGATGGATTGAGTTCTAAGAAGAGGAAGTGCATTAACATTGTGTTATGTATTTATGTGTGCATCCAGGGACATCTGGGAATGTTTTACTTGTGTGTAATGAGCATTGCATTCATTTGGGGTCATCCTCTCCCCTACAAGTCAAGGTCTAAGGTCTTTTCTTTTATTAAGAAAGACGAGAGAGGGAATTCTCTCACTAAGAAAGATGAGAGAACCTGATCCTTTGGAAGTGAGGAGAGAAGTGATTTTCTCTTTCTAAGGTCTAAAATGACACAAGCTTTTGTGTGGAATTCAATCTTAAGGTTGAGGCCCAAGGCAATCTAATGAACTCTCCTTATCTATGACTCAAAGTGGTTGCATGGACCACAAGTTAAGAGTACAGTTTAAAAAGCTATTTTTTTTAAAGAATCCATTTTTAAAATATATCGCAATAGAAAAACAATCTCTAGAAACGGGCCGTGTGGGTTATCGAAAATAGTGAGATCTACAACTTTCGTGTTAGACGTTTTTTCATCCAAACAACACACAAAGAGATATCTCGAAATTAGTGCTACAGAGTGGAACAACCAGATCTTGCATGAAGAACAACTCAACACTCTCTCCAAGAAGAGAAGCTCTTGAAAGCCTATAAAAGAAGAGGCTCTTTTTGGGTGTAGGAGAGGGGGGAAGGAAGCATCACTTTGCAAGTTCCAAGAGGAGAAGAAAAGGTGCAAGTGCTGCGAAAGCCCTGCTAAAATCAAGTGTTGTGGAAGCCCTATTGAAATCAATCTTCAAGAGGAGAAGAGAAGGTGCAAGTGCTGCAGAAGCTCTGCTGAAATCAAGTTCCAAGAGAAGAAGAGAAGATGCAAGTGCTGTGGAAGCTCTGTTGAAATCAAGCACCAAGAGGAGAGCCCTACACATATTGTTAGAAGAGAAGGAGACTCAAGAAGGATCAAAAGGTGCCAACTTCCAAGTTGTGTAAGTGTTAGCCGGTTGTATACCGTGCAAGGAACCGTGATCTTGTTTCCAAGATCTACAAGTAAGAACTGGCTTATGTGTAATGGAGGAGCTTGCTTCTTGTCAATAATATAACTCCACAAGGGGGAAGACTGGCCCATCTTCCAGTCCCGAGTGTGTTGCCAATTTCTCTACATCTCTCTCTACATCTTTCTTTTCTCTCATCTGTTCTCCCTCAGTGCCAACATAATATTCGCCATATATATTTTAAGTATATAAGAAAGTCGAGCGTGTATCTCGGATTTTATAACACATCTTCATATTCTTATAGATTTCCTTCTCTCTATCTAGTGTGTGTCCAACTCTAGATCAATCCACCAGGGGAACTACTACAACTCCCATTTGGACAGTGCGTATGATGGGAGGGGGGTACATACAACACCTTTATTTTCAACCAACACAATCCACTACCTAGCTATTATAGGTAAAGTATCCATGTATCCATGTCCTTTCAAATAGTTAAAAGTACCTACATCCATGTTTCCAAATAAAGCATTATAAGAAACTTGCATACTACATAAGTCCCAACCTTTTGCAAAAACAAAGTCCAAGTACCTATGGACAAGTCACTAAGATGCCATCTATATCAAGTCCAAATTTCTTAATGCTTGGAGGTCATCTCCCTTCTCCTTAACAAAATACCTTAGATACAATGGAAATAAGAAGCTCATGCACACTCGATCTTTATCTCCTCAAACTAATCATTGATAGAGGAGTTCTTGAGAATGGATAATCTACCTAGAACATTAGTGAAACCTACAAGCACATTCTTAGCCTTGACTAGTATTTGCACCTGCACACCTTCTCAATAAAGTCAATTTACATATAAGAAAAATAAAATGTTTAGCATACGACTACCCCATAGCTAGCAAAACCAACATGAATAAACAAATGTTTAGAGTCCAATCCATGACCCATGAAACATGTTACTTATTCTCCAAAAGTATGGTCGCCCCGCGGAACCAAGTTGTTCATGCCCTTTTTCACCTCAAGCAACAAAAGCCAAGTCAACTTGGTGGAACTAGACACAGCTATTTATACCCCACTTTAAAGTAAGCACACACTCGTGCCACACATCATTGTGTTTCGAGCCCAAAATGTTAAGGATCTACAACAAAAAAAGATCTCAATGAAACAATGCACCAACACCCATGCTACACATGAGAGCAACATATAGATCATGTATCTATCCAACTATGTCGCCATATCGTGTGGCAAGATCCCCCAACACCTTTTCCTCCAATGTGGCTAATCGCTCAATAGATGTGCTTGCTCTTGATTGTTCAAGCTTGTGGTTGATAGCCTAAGTGATTGGAGACTAGATGTTTCATAGAATAGATGTTTGCCACATTAATTCACTCATCATGAAGGGTTGGAGCCACAAGTGTATGTGTTTTTAGACTACACAAAACACTTCACCATTATATTAAGTATTGAAATGCAATGACAAAAAAGACAAAAATTTGCAAAACCTACTAATCATGCATGTATTGGAGACTTGATAGAAGTGCAATCTCACTAACCATTGTGGAGTCAATGAGATTGCAAAGCACCCTGGAATGCTTCAATCTTGTTTTCATCAAGCTTTCTACGATTGCAGCCAACCAAATGACGAACTTGTGATTCCCTTCCTAAATGTAGAACATCTTTTTTGACAGGAAGTGAATCTTGTCCCTACATCTAATCTCACTTTGGAAGTCATCATTGATCTGACACCAAAATGGCATCCCATCTTCCCATTATATTGTCATCCACCATGGTCATTTTATTGTCCCATGTGCATACTTGAAAACACCCTTTTTCCGAACATAACCCTCCATCTCAAATGTAGACTTAAAACCTGCAAATTATTTTCCAAGCCGTTCACAAATCAAGGAAATGGGAAAATATTATTGTTGCTAATACAAACTTGAAACATTGTCTTGAAGCCCTTTGACATGAGAATAAGGGATCAACTTGCAGAATGTTATGGCTAGACAATGAAAACAAATCAATGACCAAATCCTTTTCATGATGTGGTCTCCTTTATCCATGTATAGCTTGGTGTCATATATCTCATTACTTAATGAGCCAACTTCAGGCTGAAAGGCATATAATGGCACTATCTACAGATTGGCTTCCATTCGAGCTCCCCATCTTCATTATATTGTGTCTCATACTTGATATGCTGGCTTTGAGCATCATGGCCCAAAACATGCACCTCACTCTGTGCCAATGATGCCTCCACCATGCTCACGTGGTGAGTTATCTCATCTAACAAAGCAAAGTTCTTCCCTCTCTTGCAAACACATGTTTATTTGGCATTGGTGGAGCGGCTATAGCATTAACAATATAGTTTCACTTGAAAGGAAAGCTATGAACTATGCCAAAAAAGAGCCAGAAACGTGTAATCAACTAAGAGGTGGCCAAGCTTTTGTACATGAATAGCCAACCAATGATATAGGAGTGTCACAAAGTATCTACCAAAAAACCAACACAATCTTGTCAATCTACATCATAGACTTTGTTATTATTGGACTCTTGTAAGGATTATTCTACTTGACATACTCAAGTAAGGTGGTGATGACTATACTAATCCAATCTTGTGCTCCCTCTTTGTAGTGTCAAAAACATGGGATTCAAACATAATTCTTTCAAAGTCAATTAGCAAGTGAAACATGTTATCTCTTTTACCAATGATGGGTTGAGCATACTCTAGTACAATTGGCAAACACTCCTTGTTTTCCATCAATTCTAGGCATTGAATGACAAGATCCATGTCATATGTATTGGTTGATATGCAAGAACAATGGTTGATTTGTATGGAAAGCCTTGATTGATATACAATTGCAATAGCAAGCAATGTCTGATATCAACTATGGCTTGCAATATATATCAAACATTACATTTTCCATGGTTGATATGTATTTGCAATGATGGAGAGGCCAAACAAACACATAGCATTAACAACATTATCCAACAATAGATAGCTTTCCATACATATCAATCATTGCATATGCCATACATATCAATTGCGCCACAACCCTACAATCTCCTCACGTACCCCTTATCTATGTGATTCCATGCTCTTATCATCCCTTGTAAATTTTTGCATGTAGGGCAATGTGCAGTGTATCTCAACCAATGTGACCCTTTTGATGTCACCCTTTCAAACTCATAGAGGCAAAAGAAAAGCCGATTGTGAAGTCTAAAATCTTGCTAATTCATATCACGCTGACATGGAATGCAACATGCATCCACAAACATTTGTATAGGGGGGACTCTCATTTGAGCACACTTGGCATTTAGACAATTGTATATGTCCTTCATGTCCTCTATAATGTTAGAATCATCTACGAAGATACACAACAATATTTTGTTTTTCTTTTGGATGGATGCACACCAACACTATCTTCACTTTTCCACATGAGAACATCAAAGTGTTATAGTCCAATATTAAATAAATATATTTCTTGTCTTGTTTTTTCCCACATATCCCTCCAGTGCAATCTGTCGTGCACTCATCGAATTCCTTCCGCCTTCACATGATGAGTTTTCTCCAATCATGCAAAAATGAGGGACAAGGGATAGCTTCCATACACTGCATGTGAACTAAGGCAAAGGATAGGGAAGATTTTCAAGGTTAGAAACCTTAGCTAAGGGAAATGAAGTAATAATAGGAGGGGGGGTAGTGGCTTGTAAAGGCTAGGGATCAGATGGTGCCCCCCCCACTGCTTTTTTAACAAATCAATTAATCACTCCCCCCACCTCTCCTTGACTGTTGACGACCCCCTATCCTCCTTCCCTCCATGTTAATCAGTGGGGATGGATCCCCCATGCTAAATTTTATTATTATAAAATAATAATGATCTCTCTCTCTCTCTCTCTCTCTCTCTCTCGCTTTCCTTGAAAAACCGTCATGACATTACCCCCATATTTTCTTTTTTTACTATATTAGTATTATTATATAATAAAATCACACACACACACACACACACACACACACACAGACACACATTCTAGCAAGCCATGAGGTGCTCCCCCCCCCAAAAAAAGTCGAAATTTTTATAAGGGTACCCCCCATCATTGTGACAAGTCAAGAGTTATCCCAGTCCCATCTTTTTTTTTCTCCAAAATAAACTAAAAAATTTAACTACTTGATATTAAGTACCCCTCCTTTCTACTATGGTAATCCAACACAAACCCCCTCCCCCTCCATTCTTTTTTAACTATGTATGTATTTATGTATGTATGTATGTATAAGTTAGAGAACAAACCCCCCCTCCACCCCCTCCTCCCCAAAAAAAATGAATAAAATGGGAGTTTCAATGTGGTCACTCCTCCCATTTCAACAAAAGAAGAAAAAAAGAAACCTAAAGATCTTAGTTTTTTTGTACTCTCCCCCTTTTTGTTTGATATGTTAACCCCCTTTTGCAATTTTTAGTGAAGTAAAAAATTGGATAATCACATGATTCTTCTTCTCTCCCATGGATGTAAAAATCCACTAAATTCCCTTGTGTCAACACACCCCACACCCCCCTAAAAATATCAAGATATTTTATCACACATGGCAATTCCTGGTCAAATAAATTTAAGAGATTTCTAACTAAATGATATATTAGTCCCCCCCCCCCCCCCCCAAAAAAAAAAACATCTCCTCTCCCCTTGCCAAACCAGAGGACTCATTATTCCATGACACAAGTAGGTGATCTCTCTCTCTCTCTCTCTCTCTCTCTCTCTCTCTCTCTCTCTCTCTCTCTCTCTCTCTCTCTCTCTCTCTCTCTCTCTCCAACTATAAGTTAAGGGCAGTTTGTGAAGAGTTGGCATAAGAGGCAAACAATCATAGACATATGCCAGTGCAAGAGGAGTGAATAAAAATAAGAGTGTGAGAGTGTGAACGTGAGAAGTCAAAGATATAACTTTTTCAACGTGGCACATCCGAAGGAGAATGACCATGACATCCTTTAACCATCTTTTTCTCTTATCTATCCTTTCTTTTTCTCTAATTGCAATGCCTCCATAAAAGAAGCCTTGCATGGCATGACCATCTAGTGAACTAGGACCCTTGAACATGGCCAGCCCATTGCACATTAACCCTCTGTAAATATATTATAAAATCATACATTGACCAGTAGTAGGCGAAAGCCATGGGATAAGTATGCAAAGATAAGTTGCATCTCTTACAATAAGTTATAGATTTTCTTTTAAGAATTTGAAATCTTGTGGGATTTGCGCATGCCTAAGACACTTATTTAAGTCCTTGTTAAAATTAACACCATTAGTTTCAATGGACAATAACTAGGACATGTATTAGCTCTTTTTTTTTGAATTCATAATTAATATAATAATTTTCTCATGAGTTGTGAACTAAATAAAGGTCATCCATAAATACTATTCCATTAATTTTATTTTATCACATAGCTACCACATGCAATCTTCATCGTACTTCTTTTCTAAGGCTCGTATATACGTAGGACCATTTGATAGATTTATGGCGATAGTTAAATCTCAGAAAAGTGGATAAATGATTTCGACCATGTATTGATTAACTGAAATGAGGCCTAAACCTTTATAATTATGATCAAACTCTTACAATATGCATAACCGATAGAAGTTGGAGTTATTAATATATGATAGGTGCATACCACAGTAAAAGCATGTAATTGTAGCCAATACAATCGAGTGATTTTTGCAATTTTTGTTGGATGGCTACTTGGGGGGATCACTCATCGATATATATATGTATCACGTGGGTTCAAACTAAGGGATTTTTAAAATACCATTTTTATACATGTTTTACATAAATAAGAGTGTAATATAAGGTTATTATTTATAGATTGAGTTAAAAAGGGTTGTGTTTTATTCACAAATATTCACCGATAAGGATATTTATAAATAGGCCTTGAACGCATATGATATAGAGAATATATATATAAGGAATCCTTGGAGGCTGATTGTAGAAAAGCAAAGTCTTACAAAAATAGTATAATATTCTTTAGCAGTAGATAAGTAAAATACAATTTGAGAAGAATTGATTGGTTATGGCTTTGGGATTAAAAATTTGTTTGCAAAATATATCCACGACTTTATAAAAGCTTTTATTTATGCCAAGATGATGGATAGAATTGAGCAGTTTGCACTTCCCCAAGGATAGCTATTGGTGCACAATTTGAGCTACCTAAGAAATCATGGTTTTCTTTATATTTTCCCACAAAATATTCTAACCATTTAATTTCCCTTGTACCATTGTATCTAACTCCTTGCAATGCATATCTAAGCTTATACAATGAAGGACTAGTTTCTAGTTGCAATCTCCTAACTATGTTTTTTTAGAAATAAAGTCATGAGAACTATCATCATCATGCAAAATAGTCACATCCAAGTTATGCACATAACCTTATATCTTCAGTAAAGCATGTCAGGAAATAGACATACTTGATTTTTTGTCACTAGTTACTTCTTATTTTGTAGTGTTTGTAGTCCAGTCAGGTAGCGTAATCAGGTTCCCCTTTGATGTTGTGCAATTGAGCAATGTTTTGGTTGCCGTTGGGTGGTAAAGAAACTTGTCAATCCACTCGGTAGTGTCCAAATTTTCCACAACAATGACAAATGAATTTGGCCTTTTTATTTTGAATATTAAGATTTGTAGTTTGAGGATTTACCTTGTTATTCTAATTTTTGTTTGGGTATCTTTGCACATTGCTCCTTCATAGTTTGACATTCAAAAGTCTATTAGAAGAAAAAGATTTAGGATGATATGGAACAAATCGTATTTTCATATTGTAGTTACTATTGAAGAAACGAGGTATATTAGATTGTTGACTATGGAACATCTATGCAATAGATTTGAATTCTTTCTTGGCATCATGGACATAGGAAATAGCTTCATAAAGAGAAGTGGGTTTGAGAGAGTTCTGTTTAGCTTGAATTCTTGATTGGAGTCCATCTTCGTATTTGCATTATAGTATGCTCTTATGAACTTTCTTAAACATGTGTAACAACAAAAGTATTTGCCAAAATAATTTAGTGTAGATAGAAATATTATCATCTTCTCGCCAAGAGAAACTTGATCAATTGCACCTCACTTGAAGATGAAAGTGTGACAGAAGAAAAGATTCTTTCTTTTTTCTAAAAATCAGCACATGTCCTTGGGCGATCAATGCTATGGCATAGGACACAATGCTTTATTTGTGAAATAATTGGTTACACACTTGATTTTATCCTTCTTTGTGAAAGCTGTTGAGAAATATGCAATCACACCCATATGTGCCTATTTGTATGGAACATCTAGGCAAGGAACATATAGGTCAATCTAGGAAGAGTTGCCTTTATCCCATAGGCACAATGGAGGAAAGTGATATCATCCTGAAACTATAAAAGAGTTTACTTAATAACCATTTGAATGAATGCTATTGTACTTTATACTTTCAATCTTGTCCATGTCTACTCAAGATTGTGTTTATGAGTCCAAGCTAATCTATCTGGAGCCTAATTAACTTAAGTAATAGTTAGGGTATCTAGTCCATATGAGCATGCTTCTTGTCTTTGACTTCCAACCTCCATAGCTAACCTTGCTCAAGATCCCTATTTCTCAACATGGTATCAGAGTCATGGTGAGCATGGTTCAGCTCAGCTCATTGCTCCTCCAACTCCCCACAACCTTTGGTTAGCTCAACTTTAGCTAATGACTTCATCTCTTCACTTCATCTTCACTCTAGACCTCTTGATCTCCATAACCAGTAGTACCTACCTATCTTGGAGTGCTTGGATCTCTCCATACAAAGCATATCTCAACAAGCATCCTTCTAGAGATCTTTCCCTTGACTTCCTGCATGATCCTTGTCACATCCCATCATAACATTGGCCTCTCCCCTGCTTAGCATTTCGATTTATCCAGCTCTTGTCAGATCTTCATCCCCATCTGTAGTCGTATGGCTCCCATCATCTATACATTGTGCGATGCTAAGCTGCACCTTGGGGCTTTTGAAGCCTACCATCTAAGCTTCTTCCTCACTAAATCTTTTGTGAAATAATCACCTACAAACGTTGTTGTAAGCAAAAGATCAAACAAGTACAGAAACCCTAAAATGAGAAGCCATAGCCATTGACCTTGAAGCTTACTTATTACTTCATTTTCTCACTTCTCTTGTCTCAACCAAGTCATTGCCACTGTAATCTAGTGCTACACTAGGTTTCTAGCAAATCAAATCAGCAAGAAGGGGAAGATTCAACATCAAGCATCAAATTTCAACATCAATCTCAATAAGCGTAGTATATTTTGATACTCATTTAGTGCTTCTTGGCACTATTGCTCTTATGTCTCTTGACACAATTGAGTTCAACTTTTGTGCTGATCTAATTCCAAAGATTGTTGCTGCTTAAAGGGAGCTCTCTCGCTCAACCCCCAAGACCTATGGACTGCTTATTGGTCAAGTGTTTCAAGTCGAGCACCCATGGCTACCTCTCACATAGCCGACACGCTCTTCCTACCTATGGGGTGTAGTGAGCTTACCTTGATTCTTGATCGAGTACCTTCCTCTCTCTTGCATGCCGGTAGAGCTACGCAATCCTTGAA
This sequence comes from Lygodium microphyllum, assembly GCF_053477565.2. Lineage (NCBI taxonomy): Eukaryota > Viridiplantae > Streptophyta > Polypodiopsida > Schizaeales > Lygodiaceae > Lygodium > Lygodium microphyllum. The sequence continues at coordinate 3,643,114 of NC_141161.1, read as the reverse complement.
GCAAGCTCAAGCAACCTTAATCCCTCTCCGTGAAGCTCCATCCTCCATAGCCGTGTGAGACAAGAGAAGAGAAGAGAAGATGAAGAGAGGAGATGGGGTCGAGAGGCTTCAACAAGCCATAACCAAGTACCAGATAAAGTAAATGAGCTAGGGGCTACTGTAAATGTCTAGGAGGCTAAAATCAGGCATGTGTTATACAGCCAAGAGGAGCTCAAGATCAAAGCCCTAAGTCAAATGTAAAAGCCCAAGCTAAATACCAATTGCCAGGGCGTGGGTAAGGAGCTATTGTAGACCTCTGTCATGCTGGAAAAAACGTTTTTCAATATGGCCTGATTGCGCCAGCTATAGATATGGGGCTAGGGGGCTACTACGAAGGTTGCAAGTGGTGGGGGGGGGTCCCCAAGGGGCCAAGGAAGGCCACTAATCAAGCCAAAGGTGCAGGGGAAACTTTAAGCTTCAAGGGCAAGCTCAACAATGGATGCCCTCTCTTCCAAACCCTACTGTGAATGAAGAATGAATGAAATGAAATCTCATACCTCATAAGAAAGCCAAAAAGAGGGGGAAGCGCTCACGCGAAGGACCTACTCTAATACCAATTGAAGGGGATGCAATGGCAGTGGAGAAGGAGAAGAGGAAGATGCGAGAGAGAAGAGCATACACAATGTAGGTGATGTCAAGAATAATATGACAACCTTATTGCACTTTCATATTATATATGAATAAAGAATGGGTGGTCTATGTACATGGGTAGGCCTAAGGACCTTTTACCCCAACATTTTGTGCCTAGTTTTATATCAATATAATACTGACAAAGTTCAACCTTAATACCTTTAAGATCACTATAAGACCAAGAAAATCCCCCAACATGTGCTCATAATACTTCTTCAAAACTCTCTTGATCTTGGGGTTCCAATTGAGCCCCTAGGTTTAAGTATTTTCCTTCTACCATTTCTATTTTAACTACTTCCACTTCAGGCTCTTCAATAAATAAAGAGGCTATTTTTCGAGGCTTGACCATAGAACACAATTTTAGTAAATTTGAAAAATTTTCAAGTACCATTCTTCATTATTTAGAATATTGGGACTCCAAAAAGATATATTTAAGTTTCCCAAAGCTACCATGTGACATATAATTAGAAACCTTATGAAAAATGGAATCTATTGAGCTATTGAACAATAAATGTGGAGCAACAATGTGAGAGTTATAGCAAAGAGAAAGTTTTGACTATGAGTCCTAAACTTGTGGAAAATTCCCAAATTCATAATAGTATGTTATAGGCACATCTTATGATATTTCCATTGAAACTTTTTCAAGCACGATATGCCTGGCACTCGGTTCTAGTTCTTCTTTCCCCGCATTCACAAAATGTACCAAGGGTAAAGGCCTATAAGGTATAGTAGCTAGATTATCTTGAGTATCATCAAACACTCAATATATCAGGTAGTAAGTTTTTAGCATATCTCCCTTGCTTTTTACTCAAGCAATGCAAGGTAGACCTCAAATTTTTATTGTACTTTATTGTGAATGTGGTTCTTATAGAACCTATTATCTGAGAAATCTACTCCCGATCACATGGAAATTGAGCACGTAGTGTTTGACAATAACGACATAAAATTATACTATTATTTTCCAAACATTCTTGGTCTTTTGAATTCCAATACCATTGATTTCTATTAAGCTTAAGGATTAATAAGTGCAAATCCTCATCTTCCTCACCTTGAATCTAACACCCTAGATAGTGTATGATTCGTTTTAGCTCTAGAAAGCTCTTAGGTACCAGAGGTTTAAACCCTCGAAGTTGTGGTTCAACTCCATCCCCATAGACAGTAATATCCATTACTCTTTCTTTGGGATGGGGTAACACTACCTCACGTTGTTGGCTTTTGCCCCCAGTACATGATGACATAGCCCTGGGAGACTAGCTCATAGGCAACCTGATCAAGTTAAAGCTTGAAACTTTACATCTTTGGCAAGGGGTTTTTACAAAACAACATCCACTAAGGGAAACAAAATCCACTATGGGAAAACATAAGATCCACTATGGGAAAGATCATTTCTTCAAAACAATCTGTCAGAGTTGTTATCGATAGTGGAAGCATTTTCTTTATTCTTGAACTGATTCTGATGGTTATCATTCTATACTTGTTGTGCTCTTTTACGATGGAAAAGTTCACTAGCTATGTGGCCAGTCTTACCACAATAATGATGTCATCAGATCTTTGTTGTCACTGTTAAATCCTTGGCCTTTGCCTTTTACTCCATAAGTTCCCTTAGTATACAAGAGATTGTCTTTTGAGATGGTTTCTTTTTCTTTGTCTTCTTCCCTATGGTCTTTCAAGTATTCTTCATGGTCTTTTTTTAAAATTGACTTTGCCTTCTTCTTTATGGTCTTTCTAGTCTTCTTCATTGTCTTCTTTTTTATTGACTTTGCTTGCATTAGTCTTCATGTCCCCCTCAAGCAAAGGTACCATCATCTTTGAGGCAGCAAAAATGTCTTTAGAGTCTTCAAATAATATTATTGATTGCACTTTGGTATGGGAAGCTATATTATCCCTGCAAGTAGGTCAAATAAGTCTTCCATGTAGTTGAAGTGAGCAACAATGATTATGTCACTCTTCATGAGAAGCATCCTTATAAAATACTTGATTTTGGTCATTCCCATGATGGAAATCAGCTTCAAATAACTGAGAATATCCAGCAAAAAGACTTCAATGTGTCAAGAGACACAAGTTAAATAGTATCAAAAGATACTAGCTTGATTTCAGGCTTGATGTTGCCTAGTTTTAGGTGATCTTCTTGATCTTCAAGTGGACTAATTGAATTCAAGTGGATTTCTCATAATCTTCTTCATGAGTTTTGACTTGCTTGAAACATTAGTACTCAGTCAGATGAGAGTAGTAGGGTCTTTAGTGTGCTTGGAGGAGTTAGAAAATGGAGTGGAAAAGAGCTTGAAGCACAATGGCTATGGAGCCGTTAGTGTTTTTTACAAAATCGATTGGTTTTTTGTGTGCTGCTATAGCTCATAGATGCAATAATGTGTCAAAATATTTGATGTGCAAGAAGCTTATAATCCAAGCTTCAAACATCCTCTACTCAAAGGAGCAAAGGCGGCCCGCAAATGCAAATTGAGTTGTACGACATGTTGCATGTGCAATTCAGGCAATTAGTTGAGATTTTTGAAATGTCGGGGCAAGGAGAATGTAATGTTGACCTTTGATGTGATGCAGTGATGAGCCTTGAATAGAAGAACAAATCTCTAGAAGAGAGCTAGCTGAGATAGGCTCTGATTGAGGAGATCCAAGAGCTCCAAGTAGACAGAGTCCTGTAGGCTATGGCTGTCATGAAGAGTAAACTGAAGATAGAGGTGGAAGATGAGACCTTCAGCTAAAACTAAGCTGATCAAAGATGAAGAGAGATGGAGGAGCAGAGAGGAGAGCTAAGCCATGCTCAGTTGAGCTCTAATACCATGTCAAAAAGATGGGTCTAAAGCATGGCAAGAGCTATGGAGGTTGGAAGATGAATACAAGTCTCATGATGACATAGACAATGGACTGACTATTACACATGTGAATTAGGTTCCAAGATGGAATCTTGGACTCATAAACACAATCTTGTGTAAGACACTGACAATGACACATCGTTGAACCACCATCCAATTGTACTTCATTCAATAAGTATCCATTGGTGGTAGTATCTATAATTGGTCCTCCTAGATCTACAAATAAATATACAATATTTACTTCCTTAGCTGTTCTCTTTTTGGATGCATTTGGATGCATTTGCTTTTATGCTCTAGTACAAAATGAAGGATGGTTAGGCATTAATCTTGAAGGTATTGTGCATTCAATAGCCACATGACCATACCCATGACACTTACTGCACCAGATATTTGATCTAGGTGGGTTGAAAGTCGAATTGCTCGATGGCAGTTGTGCATTAGCAGCTTGTGTTATTATTGAATAATTCTCTTTTAATGGTGCTTGCATCACACCCATTACTTCATCTTTTAATTTTTCTAGAGATTTTGTAATGATATCCGCTACCTTTACTTCATCTAATGGAGATTGAGTGTGAGAAATAGATGGCATTCTTGTTTGCATCATATAGTTTGGTATTGAGGTGTATGAATTCAAAGGTATGTTTGAGACATTGGAACTTGCACTTGTAGGTAGGTTTAGGGGAATGGTCACATATGGCATGTTCTTAGGCATCTTGCTTGAAGTTCTCATGGGATATTCCATTCGAGGTTCCTTGAATAAATCTTTTTGTTGTTGTTGTTGCGTGAGTTGCACTTCTTCCCACCATCTACCATGTGTTTTAGCATCTGCCAGTGTAGTTAAATTTACACTTTTACGTAGGCTCATTAGGGGACGGATTCATATTTCAAATAATCATTTTCATACGCTCAATGTAATGCTCAAGACTTTCAATTGCCCCTTGGGATAAATAGTCCAATTGAAGAGCTAACAGAGCTTGGAAACCTTGCCACCGAAAGTTTTCTAAGAATGCTCTTGATAAGGCAACATAAGTCCCTTATTTTGATCATTCAGGTTATCGTACCACCTTGCTACTTCATCTTTTAACGTCGCTAGAAAAATATGCAACTTTTGATAATTGACCCCACTATCTCATTTGCTATGCAATTCACCTCGAAATTTTGCATGTGAGCATCGAGATCTTCATCCGAGAGTCCCCCAAAGAAGCATGATCTTGAGGATATATTCAAAATTCTCAATAAAAGGAGGGGGAACCACTAGAGGATTTTCAGGAGAGGTGGTGGAATCTCTTTTCTAGGGATAGAGTATGTCAAGAAAACATACAAGTAAGAACCATATATGACATTCCTCACATCACTCCTAGTCACCCCAACAAAGTATTAATCTATTTTAGCCCCAGTAGATAGGAACTCCAATCAATGGTCATGCCCTTGAGTACCATTCTGGAAGCAGTGAAAATTTTCTTGGACATATAATTAGACACAGTCTTGGCAGGCATAAACTTGTCTTGAAGAAACATCAAGCCTGTTTTCAAAAAGGATCAAAAATCATGGAGACACAAGCATTGAATGTAGTGGTGACCCGTTTGGCATCCAATAATTCATTGGTTTATCTCTGTAAGAGCTTCAAATATCAACATTGGAAAAGAGTTGGCGAATTACTAGAAAGGATTCCCCATGATAGGAAGAGATAAAGCCTTCCCTAATCCTCGAGGTGTGATCAGAATAGTGGTACCTCGAGCAGAACCAGACTACTTGTTGTAAGAGGTTAAAAATTCATCACATAGGGTAATATCATCATGAATGAGTGGCAATGAGAGAGTCACAAACTGGGAGAGCCGAGCCTTAGTAATAAGGTCTAATTTCATCAATTGAGAATGACCAACATAACATATTGGACTAGAGGAGGAGTTCCTGGTGCCATTCAGATAAGAAACAAAACACACACCACACATAGACACAAAGGAGGCATGTAACACAGTGAAATAAAAAACCAATAAGATCTTAATAGAGAATCAATTCATTCACAATACAGAAGACCACCCCAAGCAAATCACATCCACATAGACCACCCCAAGCAAAACACACACCACACAGACACAAAGGAGGCATGTAAAAGAGTGAAATAAAAAACCAATAAGACCTTAATAGAGAATCAATTCATTCACAACACAGAAGACCACCCCAAGCAAATCACATCCTAGAAAATATTCGATATGACCTACCTACATGTGCGATCGATAGCTTTGTGGAATGCAAACAAACAAGTACCCTGATCCCCGTATCAAGCAAGAAAATAAAAAGAAATATACATATCATAGCCCAAACCACATCATTGTGACCATCAAAGTAGAAGGAATACCACAAACTACACCACTCTTGACACAACTAAACCAAGACCAAATTGAAACTTGTCAACATGGATTGAGTAATCGACTATGTCTCCCTCTTTCCCATGTATTGTGTTCATTGATTAGATGAGAGATGTGCAATGAAGATGGATTTAGATTTAATGGTAGGTGGATTTTACCAATTATTATCAATGGGTGATTTTTTTATTAGATGATTAACCTTAAAAAGAAAATCGTAGTTCATTTTATCCTTTAAGAAAAATTATTACATTTTATAGTGCATTAAACAAATCCGGACTTCGATCTCGCCTCCAAGGGTCTCTAAATGCATATTCATTTTTCTACCAATTATTATGTGTGTAGCACTTTTTTGTCACCACGTGCAAGAGTGATGGCTAGCTCATTTTATTACCAATTAAAAATGTATGTGTTTAGAGCATGAAGCGTGTGTGCAATGTGAACCATAGGTTTATTTTATTTTATTTGAAGTTGATATGTCATCTTGAGCACAGATACACTTGAAAAAGTGACCAATTTTTTTCTTTAAACAAATAAATGTGGTTGGGGTACACTAAAAATAAAAATAAAAATTGGATACCTATAAGGTATGTGAATACACCTCAATATGAATTGGCACACAAAAATTGACCTGAGTGAAGAGAAAACCAGCCTTCAAGCAATCCAAGAGAAAATCCCACCAAGCTGAAAATTTACAGCATGAGAAACAAATACCCAAAATACCACATGTAATTTTTATTATATTTTTTGGATTTTTAAAGATATTTTTATCCACTTTTTATTTGATTTTATATTGGGTGTTGGATTTTCTATTTATGTAAACAGCAGTCAAAATGTTGAAAATGGGTATATTTTTTTTCACATTTTTTGGAAAATTTTCAGCTATGTTTCTAAAATTTGAGGGATTTTTAATGAAAATTTAATGTTTTTATTAGGAATTTTATTTTTTTTTCTATTTTTATTTGTACTTTTCATCTTAAATTTATAAGCAAAAATTTTAGCGAATTTTTGGAACTATTATGGTATTTTAAGTATTTTTAATATTTTTAACAATTTAAAATGACAGAAAATGCGTGTATTGAGATCCGCTACACTATGTGTGAACAGCAAAATGCGCTAATACTCGTTGAAGCAACACACCTGCATCCAAGAAAATACCTATGCGTGAACACTGTCTAATGAAACAGGGAAAAACCACAGCACGTAGAAACTCATGTGACCAGGGGCCTTCGCAAGGGGGCAGAGGCGATTCGGGGGACCTAATGGATACGTAACATGAAAAAGTAAGGGCGAGGGCAGCGAGGGCATGCGGAGAGGTTTATGGGGGGTGTTAGGGGGGGAGGGGGGGTTTATGGGGGGGTTTACAAGAGGTTAGAAACGGGGGGTAAAGGGAATGGGAGCTAGTGGGCGGGTAGCGTAGGGGTGGATAGGGGGGTTCTAGGTGGGCGGGGTAAGGGGTGGGTCAGGATGGTGGGTGGGTTGGGGAGGGAGGCCAGGTTAGGCGGGAGGCAGTGAGGTTGGGGGCGGTTGGTCAGAGGTGGAGGGTAGGGAGGTGAAGAAGGTGGCGGGGGGTAGGAGGGACGTGGCTAGTGGTTGGCGCGGCCGCGATTGGAGGGGAGTTAGGGAGGGGAGAGGTGTCCGCAAGAGAGAGTGAGGGGAAGGAGAGAGAAAGGAGTGGGGGAGTGGAGAGCGGGAGTGTAATGTCCCCCCCAGTGTTTCCCCCATGCCTTCCCCATGTGAACCACCCCCCCTTTTAAAAACTTTAAATTTTTCTGAAATTTTTTTACCCCTCTCCCTCTCCCCGCTAACAGCACGTTGGGGAAAGAGACAGAGGGAGTGAAGTGTCCAATGGGGGGTATGCAGCCCCCTAGATGGCGGGAGGCACCGTCCTCCCCCCACCTTATAAGGGCACGGCAGCAAGCCCTCCCCCCAGCTCCGCCTGGACACAGCACCCCCTCCAGTTCTGCAGCACGCCCCCCCCCTCCGTCTGGGTTACAACGCGCCCCCCCTGGCATCCTCATCAGTAGCCTCCCCCCCTGTGTGCTCAGCGAGAAGAGGAAGAAGAAGAAGAGGAAGAAGGAGGGAGAGAGGGAAGGAGAGGAAGAGGAGAGAGAGAGAGAGAGAGAGAAGAAGAGAAGGAGAGGGAGAGAAAGAACGAGAAGAAGAAGAGAAGAAGAAGAAGAAGGGGAAGAAGAAGGGAGAGAGGGAAGGAGAAGGAGAGAGAGAGAAGAGAAGAAGGGAGAGAAAGCAGGAGAAGAAGAGAGAGAGAGAAGAAGAGAAGAAGGGAGAGAGGGAAGGAGATGAAGAGAAGGGAGAGCGGGAAGGAGAAGAAGAGGAGAGAGAGAAAAGGAAGAGGAGAGGGAGAGAAGAAGAGAAGGAGAGGGAGAGGAGAAGAAGAAGAAGAAGAAGAAGAGGTAGAGAGAGGAGAAGAAGAGGGAGAGAGAGAAGAAGAAGAAGAAGAAGAAGAAGAAGAGGGAGAGAGAGAAGAAGAAGAAGAAGGATAAGAAGAGGGGGAGAGAGAGAGGAGAAGAAGAGAAGAAGAAGAAGAAGAGAGAAGAAAGAGGGGAAGAAGAAGAAGAGGGAGAGAGAGAAGGAGAAGAAGAGGGAGAGAGAGAAGAAGACGAGGGAGAGAGAGAGGAGAAGAGAAGAAGAAGAAGAAGAAGAGAGAAGAAAAAGGAGAAGAAGAAGAAGAAGAAGAAGAGAGAGAGAGAGAAGGAGAAGAAGAGCAAGAGCAAGAGAGAGAGAGAAGGAGAAGAAGAGAAGAAGAAGAGAGAGAGAGAGAGAGAGAGAGAGGCAAGCCGATACTAGAAGAAGAAGAGGAAAGCACTCTTGGGCAATGGGCTTCTTGCGTTAAGGGTAGATCTAGAGTTGGGGATTACGAAAGTATCAACAAGTCAAAGAAAGAACAAGGTTTTAACTGGGAGATGGCACTTGAAGAACTTCGGTGTTTTTGAACCCTTTTTCTATCTATGCTTATTTTTCTATTAGCAAGAATGAAAGAACTTCCTTAACATCCATTGAAGGGAAAGGCTACTCATAAAAACTATATGTTGGTTATGTATTCTTTCATTCCTAGTTGTTCATGCATGTAGATGGTCGTATGAAATTCCATATGTGATATTGCCAAGTTATGATGAACCTTAATGACTAGCAATGGAGTCTAGCTGTATAAACCCTAAGGGGGAAGGGCCACCTAAGCAGATTAGGTGATTGTTATCTTAGAAGGACTTCTACCTTAGAGAAGGTTGTAAATTCTTTGAGCAAGTGTTTTGATACATCCTAGTTAAGTTCTCGATGTGCATGCAATGGGATTGCGATGCCTTGAAGCAAGTGGTTGTGCATTGGAGTGTTTGTTGATGTGGTTTTGGATGCTAATCCAAGTTGTTTGTGATTGATGATTGCATGGCCGGGTCTGAGATGATTGATTTCCATGGAAACAAAAGGGATGTCTTCCCTAGTAAATGTTGTTAAGCTAGTTGCTTCAGCTATGGTTGATTTCCTAAAGGGATAATTAAGAAAGGATGGCACTAGCTACCCCCCGCGAACTACCAAACCCTAACCAAGGGGGTTATGAATCTGTGTCAAGAATGTGGACCGAACCCGCCGCGATAGGTCTCTCCGTGGAAATTACTTGGCGTAAGAGGACACTTGGGTGGGGGCTCTGGTCGTAAATCCCAATGCCTCCGAACCCTTGGGTGTTAGATTCATGCTTATCGACCGTCATATGCTTATGTTATGCCTGCATGATGCCGGATTTGGTCTTGACAGTATCTGATTACCTTGGGATCCGATTTTGGCACTATTAGCTCTCATTTATTGAAATATATAATTTATTATAGCAAGCATATATGTATGGACTGACATGTATTTTTCATGCTGAAATATTCTGAAATGATGTACTTTCACTAGTACTTGGTGGGCAACAGCTTTGGTTATACTTTTCTTGCCATTTTCTCTTGATTTTTGGTCATTTTCTACAGTAAACAGCAAACAATTTTGAACTGTCTACAGTCTTCCGGCCTGCATTATGGCAAGTTTGTCCACTTGTCACAGGGGGAGTACATTCATAAATTCCTTGAGCTCTTCCGCATGCAAGATGTAAAGCCTATTGGTTGTCCATTGCCTTCTTATGTGAAGGTATCACAAGCTGATTGTCCGCAGACAGATGATCAGAGGGCCGAGATGGGCAAGATTCCCTATGCATCCGTAGTGGGCAGTCTTATGTATGCCATGATAGCCACTCGTCCAGATATTGCCTTTGCAGTTGGTATTGTGGCACGCTATATGCCTACACCTGGCAAGAAGCATTGGGATGCTATAAAGGGTATCATGAGGTACCTGAAGGACAATGCAGATATGTGCATATGCTATGGCAGCGAGGATACAGGAGTCGTGGGGTACACTGACTCTGATTACGCAGGACATGCAGATAGTAGGAAGTCCACTTCCGGCTATGAATTTACATATGCTGGAGGTGTTGTTTCTTGGATATCCAGGGTGCAAAAATGCATGGTCCTTTCTACTACAAAGGCCGAGTATGTTGCAGCCACTGAGGCTTGCAAGGAGGCCATTTGGTTGGGTCGTTTGGTTGCTGATCTTGGTATTGATGCTATCCCTACAGTGCATTCAGATTCTATGAGTGTTGTTCAGTTAGCCAAGAATCCGATCTTCCATAAGAAGACGAAACACATTGAGGTGAGGTATCACTTCATATGTGGGGTCATTAAGGACAAGTCTATTGACCTTGTCAAGATCTCGGCTGACCAGAATCCTGCAGATCTGCTCACGAAAAGCCTCTCTACAGACTGCTTTGCCTTCCTCAAGAGGTTGATGGGCGTGGGATGAGATGACATCTTTTCTCATCCTGTTGTACATGTGTACATGTTGTGCTGTCCTTTTTTCTTTTTCTTTTCACTCCTCATTAGGATAGATTCGCCTTTAAGTAGGAGATTGTTGGAGGTAAAGGCGCCTCCGCCTAGCCGCCCATGTATTCGTTGTCTTCGTAGAAACTGCATATGAACTTTGTATGACCTTCTGCGTTTGCTGAAACTAGTTCAACAAATCTGCAGGTGTGAACAGAGTCTACCAGAGAGCAATAGACTAGTTTGTAGGCTTCTGCGTGTGAAATGCCCCTTTGAGAGTGGTTGGAGTAAGTCTTTAGTAATCTTGTGACTTGTAGAATTAAGAAGGCTGGGTGGAATTGGGAGACTTAAGAGCTTAAGGCTCTTACTGATCAGTCATGGATTTTTAGGACATGAATATGTCCTTGGCCGTTTTGACGCTACCCAGTTGATGTCGCTGCCACCGTTCGTCAGTTTTCATGGTTTAAGCTTTTTTTTATAAGCTTATTACTAAGCTTAATAAGATTTAAGATAAAGCTTTAAAAATTTGAGCTATGGAGTTTACTGTTAACTCACGACTTGATAAAGGAGATGTCCACGTGGTTCTCCGCCTCCACAGGCTGGTCCTTCACGATCAGAGGGTGCAGATAGGGGTTCTTGACCACCAGGAACACACCACTATCGACTGTTTGTGATGAAACTGACTGTAGAGCTCGATCGTTCCAGGAGCTCCACCTTCACGCAAGATGGTAAGCGATTGGAAGCTCTCGATCTCAGCTTCGCTCTAATACCACTGGTGCACAGATCGATCACCGTATGCGCGCGTAGTGAACGTGAGAAGGTCCCTAAGAACAAAAGAACTCTACTTTTTGCACACAAATCAATGTAGAAAGCTTGCACGACATGAACAAGAGACCAATTGGGTGCAATCTCCCCCATGCCTTGTGTGAGCGCTCCACAAAGCATGTATTTCATATATTAATCATCTTCAAGCTCAAATAATATTCCAAATTACAAAATAGCACGCTTTAGCTTTTAAGTTTGCTTTTGTGCCAATAAAGAATTAAAGCTAATGGGCGCCCAAGAAGTCAGGCGGTACCCAAATACAATGTCCAATACAAATATCTAAATCGTGCGCCCATGCGCATACAAAAATAATAAATAAATATCAAGCGCTTTAATAAATAAGCACGATAAGTGCCTAAGATACGCGCCTATCAAAATATTGACGATAATTTGAAGACACGCTATCCTCCAATGCTTCCCACTGCCATTGTTGCTTGCTCTACACATCAACTGAAGCATTCACAATTTTTAGAAAAATAATACAATTAAACCGACAAAAGTGAATACCTAGAAGTCTTCAGCTACATAAATAAATTGGTTAGAAATCAATCCTAACCTTAATTTATCACGAGTGCGCACTCTAAACTCATTAACGTTTATTAATTTAAATATGTATTTTGTGGAATCACCTGCTATAGAATCATCCATGTACACAAAATTAATAAAACGCCCGAAAAGGATAGGCGTCTATCAACTTCTCGCACAAAGAATTCACTTTGTGTATGAACCCCGGTAATAAAATCTTACGGAATCCAACGTAAAACCTCACGGAATCCACCGTGGCACGAAATCCACCATAGCACAGAATCCACCGTGGAATATGCCTCTGACGGGCGTTTTGTTAATTTTATATATACATGGGTGATTCCATAGCGGGTGATTTCGCAAAATACATATTTAAATTAATAAACGTTTATGAGTTTAGAGTGCGCACTCGTGATAAATTAAGGTTAGGATTGATGTCTAACCAATTTATTTATGTAGCTGAAGACTACTAGGTATTCACTTTTGTCGGTTTAATTGTATTATTTTACTAACGATTGTGAATGCTTCAGTTGATGTGTAGAGATAGCAGCGGTGGTAGTGGAAAGCATTGGAGGATAGTGTGTATTCAAGTTATTATCAATATTTTGATGGGCGCATACCTTAGGCATGGCGCCTATATTTTGTCGTGCTTATTTATTAAAGCGCTTGATATTTATTTATTATTTTTGTATGCGCATGGGTGCACGATTTAGATATTTGTATTGGACATTGTATTTGGGTATCGCCTGACTTCTTGGGCACCCATTAGCTTTAATTCTTTATTGGCACAAAAGCAAACTCAAAACCTAAAGCGTGCTATTTTGTAATTTGGACTATTATTTGAGCTTGAAGATGATTAATATATGAAATACATGCTTTGTGGAGCGCTCACACAAGGCATGGGGGAGATTGCACCCAATTGGTCTCTTGTTCATGTCGTGCAAGCTTTCTATATTGATTTGTGTGCAAAAAGTAGAGTTCTTTTGTTCTTGGGGACCTTCTGACGCTCACTACGCGTGCTTACGGCATCGGATCTGTGCACCATTAACATTACCCCCTCCTAGACGAGTGCCAGTCCCATGGCACTCACCGTCGTAGGTAGCAGGCTTTGGCATGCACTGAAGACGTGGGTGAAAGGGACATCAATGGTTGCCATGGAGGAGTGTTGGTGGTGGTGTGGAGGAAGGTCATTGGGGGACATGTTGGTGGCCTAGGTGGTTGGTGCTAGGGTTGTTGGAGTTGGTGGTAGGGCTATTCTTTGTTGGGGATTCCACTGATGGCCAGCACAGGTGTTGGTTTGTTGGGGATTCTGCACATGCGATTCTTAGCGGGCTTGCAGGATGATAAAGGATAAGAGTTCAGAGTTGGGTGTTGATGAAGAGCGAACGACACTTTCGTTGGAGTCTTCAATACGTGCAATTGAAAACCTCTCATAGGTGGTCTCTCTCTAGGGTAGTGCTAGACTTCTATATCGTGCACAAGACATAGTTCAATTAGTTTGGAAGACAGTTCGAACTCTAAGCAAGCTAAGAGTATTGTTCTACACTTAAGGACCCAAGCTGTGTATATATTTTGGTGCAGATATTAGGTGAGTGCTCGTGCATACTTAGATATTACATAGTTAGAAGAACGCGGCTGGTTTCTTGTAACAATGTGTGGATGAAGCAAAGTTATCCATGTTGAGAAGAAGTACAGGCGAAGGTGTAGGAGACATCCTTTGCATTGTGACTGCACGATGTAACATAATTGAACATAGGGATACTCCACAGTCGGTAGTAGCTATTGAACCTACGTGATGAGGACAGTGTACTTTTCATGGCCATTCGTGCAATGCTTACCACAATTGATTGCAATGGTATTAAGGCAGAGTGCAAGAGGGAATCGTGCAACTGGGTTAGGGTGACAGGTCTAACCATAGGCGAGACAAGTTCCCTAGGTATGTCCTACCCTTGATGTGCCCTGACCAATTGTGGGTGATGCTAAAGGGCTAGGGGACTAGGGACGGAGCCAACCGACCAAGGTCATTGGTCGTACCTAATTTGAGGACCCCTAGGTGCTATGCTATGATCGTGGATGCTTATTATTTTTCATTATTTTATTTTATTTTCTTCCTTTTTTTTTCCCTTCTTTCTTTATTCTCTTTCCTTTTTTTTTTCTTGCCTGAGTACAACCATTGCAATATGTTGAGGCTATCACCCTTTCAGTGGGTTGGGAAATGTCAAGGTTCGAAGGCTTAGAAAATGGATACTACAGTGATGAGTGTGTCCTAGCCTCGTTGTTAGAGAAGTAGTTGTTGAAATGGGGAGATGCACATGAGATATTGCAAACCTCTTTGGAACGTGCAATATTGGTACAACTAGGGTAACAGCCGCTGTGAGTGCCCGGCGTAGAGTGTAACCCAGAAAGAGGAAGTGGTTAAGCTCATGCTTTGGGCCATGCGACATGGGCACTCGCAATGGTGATTTTCCCTTTCGGCAACGTGGCTTTGTCCGCGGCTCTTTGTGGGGTTGGTGGTCTTGTGGTGTCTTGGGTATTGAAAACTTTCGCACAAAGACCTGCGTCATCCTGCATCCACTTGTCACTTCATGAGAGTACATGCACGGCTCATGTCACAATAATAAACCAATGCAACACAAGGAGACATCACTTATCTGAATTCCATGATGTTGACTTAGATACTTATCACATGCGCTTGATTATCTTTTTCTTTTGCTAAAGATGTGAAACATCAAATATGAAAAGTTTGTACAATTGGGAAACATGTCAGTACGTAACCCTTTAGAGACAAAAAGTCATGGCTAGGTAGCATTTGATAAGCCTTTTACATAACGTGGGGTTACTCTATTTATACGAGGCAGGGCAAGTCCGGGTGGTCAAGTGACTGAGGCTCTGCTGGTGAGAGGCTCCTGTGAGGCTGGTCGGGGAAGATGTCGGCTGGGACCCGGATGGTATAGTCCCTAGCCGCAACTATTTCCAAGATGCTTTTAAACAATGCGTCAAATTCCTGCTTGTCCAGAGCTACCCTCTCCTCTTTCGAGCACCTAGTGCCTAAGCGTCTGGTGGGAGCCTGCACGGCTCGTGTTGCCACACCATGTGTGCTCCCTTGAGCCCTCATCCTCTTGGCTTGGGGGGTTTTTGGCCTGCGTCTTGGGCGGTGTCATTTAGGGCCTCTTTTCGACGCATACCTCTTTAGAGTAGGCACGTAGCGTTTTGGTGGGGGTGCTTGTGCTGCATGCTCCCTTCGATGGTGAATAGCATCCTTGCAAACTAGCTGCATTGGGTGCTCCATATCGGCTATCATAGGGGGACCTGTAATATGCAAACCGAGAATTAGGCCTTGAGGTAGGATAAAACTATTCACATGGAAGGGATTATACAGTGGGTTATCAAGTGCACATGACGAGAAGGGGAGAGGTGAGACATATAGTGTTTGTTGTAGAGGGATGGCCCCCATAATGATGTTCGTTTTGTCTCCATCCATAATCCAAACTTGGCTTATGCTAAGTTGCGTGGACTAGTTGTCATGGATGGGGTAGGGCTCATCCTCGGAAGGATAGACCGGAAAGGGGGAAAGGTGTATAGAAAGGGACAATACCCTGTCTACACCATCAGAGATGTTGGTTAGGGCTTCCTATGGTGGTAATGAGGGTTGCATGCCCTCCACCTGGAGGTGGGAATGGTCACACATCTTCTAAATGTGTGGTGAGAGGAGGACTTGAGGAGCTTAACATGTTGAACCCAACTTGATGAGACCTAAAATGGGCCGGCACTGGCTATGGCACTAGCCGGACCTCATGTGTCAAGATTGTGGGAGAGAAGGAAGGAGTCTTACTTGTAGCTTTCTTGCTTGCACAATGGGGGAATACACATAAGGGTGGAGGCTGAAAACAGTTTTCCTCTTCTTAGTTGTGTAAGCCAAAAAGAACTCTCCTACATAGAAATAGAAGAACCCTTTATATGGGTCTCAAACCAAACTCAACTAACTAAGGTGGCATACTAACTGAGCCACGAACTAGAGTAGATAAGGATAGCTGTCATCTAGCTATTATTCATGGGCAGTGTACCAACCGCATCTGCAACTGACAAGTCCGTGACATAAATGCACAATGGTCACCCTGGCATATCACGAGTGGAGCTCGATATCTCAACACTCCCCCTCGAGCTCAATCCCAATTCCTGCACACCAAACAGGTCTTTGAACTTGCACAGCTTCTCTGCGCCCAATGCCTTCGTGAATATGTCAGCTACCTGATCCTCTATGCTGACATAAACTAGATTAATAAGACCTAGTAAAACTCTCTCTCGCACATAGTGATAATGCACCTCAATGTGCTTTGTTCTAGCATGATAGACTGGGTTATTTGCCAAGTGTATACTACTCATGTTGTCACAATAAATGACAACTGGCCCATCTATAGGATGATGCATATCATAAAGTAGCTTATGAAACCAAGCTACCTCACATGCAGCCATTGTTGCACCTCTATACTCAGCCTCTATGCTCGACAAGGCAACTGTAGGCTGTTTCTTGCTGCTCCAAGTGACTGCAGCACTCCCAAAAGAGAACACATACCCACTGGTAGATCGTCTATCAGAAATACTACCAGCCCAATCAGCATCAGTGTATCCATGCAACTGTATCTGAACCCCAGTCTCATAAAGTAGTCCATACTGCAATGTGGACTTCACATACCTGAGTATGCATCTAGCCGCATCCAAATGCGGTTTCCTTGGAGCCTGCATAAACTGACTTACCAATCCAACAGCATAGCTCAAATCTGGCCTGGTAATAGTCATATAAATCAAACTTCCTACTATGCGTCTGTACATAGTAGGGTCTTCCAGAAGCTCACATGCATCTGCGCTCAGCTTCACATTCTGCTCCAAAGGAATTGAAATAGGCTTACAGCCTGTCATCCCATATTTGGACAGCATATCCAATCCATACTGCCTCTGCAAGAGCCGTATCCTACTTGGTGATCTAATCACCTCAATGCCCAAGAAATAACGCAGCTCTCCCAAATCCTTCATCTCAAATTTCTGCTTCAATAGCATTTTCACATGAAGGATATCTTCATCACTGTCACTTGTCATAATCAAATCATCAACATAAATGACAAGTAGCATAATACATTTCTCTGTTTTTCTCACATAAAGTGAGAAATCTGCCTTGGAAATCTGAAAGCCAATAGTGACAAGATACTGTCATATCTTGTCAGACCATGCTCTAGGTGCTTGCTTCAAGTCATACAATGCTTTCTTCAACCTGCAAACAAACTCAGGATGAATAGCATGCACATAACCTGGTGGCTGCTCCATGTATACCTCTTCTTGCAAATCACCATGCAAGAAGGCATTCTTTACATCCATCTGATGTAAAGACTATTTCTTTGATGCAACCATAGCAATGACTGCTCTTACGGTTGCCATCCTTGCAACCTTACTGAATGTTTCTTCATAATCAATGCCATATGTTTGTGCATACCCCTTGACTACTAATCTTGCCTTGTATCTATTCACAGAACCATCTGCATTGTGCTTCACCTTATAAAACCCACTTACAACCAATTGCATTCTTACCTTTAGGCAAAGGTACCAATTCCCATGTAGCATTTGCTTTCAAGGCATCCATTTCTTCATCCATGGCTTTCTCCCATTTTTCTTTTCCCATGGCTTGCTCAAAAGAAGTGGGTTCTGGTTCCTGTATCACTTTGACTATATAGGCATAGTGAATGGCTGTAAATCCATCATATTTCAGCCTATCCACAGGATACCTAGCTCTGGTAGACCTGTGCAAAGTAGGTTCACTCCCAGGTGCTCTCAAAACATCCCTGGTCTTCCTTACTCCAGGTGTAACAATAGAAGGAATACCCAAATCATCATCAATGCTCTGTTCTGAGCCATTGGATTCACCATCCACATAAGAGTGACCTGCATTCACATCAAACATGGGCTGATCTACCTTCTCTTTTCCTTTTCGTGATACTTGAATACCACTATCTGCATTGCTTTGAGAAGATTCTCCTGATCTCAATCTACCTGTCCATGGTGAAGAATGTGAACCACTACTAGAGGACGCTCCAAGTCCACTAATATTTTGTGACTGCTGCTGTGAATTCTGTGCAGCATTACCATTTTGTGCATCTGCATCATCAATCACATTTACTGGTTTATACCAGCTACTCATCTCATAAAAAACAACATCTTGCTCACTGTAAACTTACGAGTAGAAGGGTTATAGCATCTATACCCTTTCTGCTGCAAAGAGTAACCAATAAAGATGCACTTCTCAGCTTTTGGATCCAACTTGGATCTCAACTCATCTAGCACATGAACATAGGCAATGCAACAAAAAATCTTCAAATGAGAAATATCTGGTTTCCTACCAGTATACCTCTCCTCTGGAGTCATGCCATGTATTGCTGCAGTGGGAGTCCTATCATTATGTAGATTGCTGTAGCAACTGCTTCAGCCCAGTAAAAATCTGACAAGTCTTTTTCATTGAGCATGGCACGAGATACCTCTCCAATATGCCTATTTTTCCTTTCTGCAATTCCATTTTGTTGTGGGATATGACTGCATGAATATTGCTGCTTTATGCCATGCTCCTACAGGAACCTTGCAAACTCATTTGAGAGGTACTCTCCCCCTCCATCTGACCTTAGGCATTTTATTTGCAGGCATGTTTCTTTTTCAACCATAGCTTTAAGAGTTTTGAAATGCCCAAAAACTTCACTTTTCTTTTTCATAAAATACACCCAAACTTTTCTACTATAGTCATCAATAAAAGTGACAAAATAATGACAGCCTCCAAGAGATGCAACTTTAGTAGTCCACACATCAGAGTGGATTAATTTCAATGGCTTCTTACTCTCTTGAATATGTCTAGGAAATGGTTTCCTTGCCTGTTTTCCAAATTGACAGGATTCACATATCTTATGCATTTCTGCAACCTTGAATTTAGGCAATCTTGCAACAATATTTTGGGCTTACATTGATTTAAGTCGCTGTACATTAACATGACCAATGTGTTTATGCCACATATCAATATCTGCAACTACACCGGTCCCATGTGCAAACATTGTGCACTCAATTCAGGCATGTCTGCATCCAATGTAAACATTCTGCCCTTCTTTTTTCCTTTTTCTATCAAGCAACCTTTATTTTTCATATCCTCAACAAAGCATCCATGAGGATTAAATCTGACCTGCAAGCCCTGCTCAACCATTTGACCAACCGAAACCAGATTCTTGGTGATATTCGGGACATGAAATACATCGGACAGGTATTTCTTTTTCCCATCCTGCATAGACAAAGGAATTTTTCCAATTTGCACAATAGGATGTGCAGTATCATCACCAGTCTCCACAAATCTTGGTTTTTCCATTTTTCTTGCATCCTCCATCCATTCTGCATGACCTGTCATGTGGTTTGATGCACCTAAGTCAACATACCATACATCGTTGCTTTCTTCTGCACTTGTCACAGAATTGTTCATGTGCTACACCATAAACAAATGCTCATTTTTGTCATCACTGTGTCTACTAGAAGATGCATAATTCCCTTGTTGCAATTTTCCATTCATGATGTCATTCTGCTTTTTTATAGCAGTCTTTAGCCATATGATCCATTTTACCACAGTAGTAGTATTTAACATTACTGTTTGCATTTTGGCCTCTTTGCCATCCATGACGACCTCTTTGGCTCCCCCTGCCTCTAGAGTTACCACGTCCTCCTCCATAGGACTGGTTTTCTTGAGTTTGCTGCATATTTTGATTTCTACCACGGCCTCCAGATCGGCCTTCTCTACCTCTGCCTCTACCTCTTCCAGCATTTGAGTAGAAGACAGCTTCTTTTGAAGTTCCTCCTGAAGAAAAAACACCACCATTTCTCTGCTCCTCAGAAATTAGAAGAGAAATCAACTCCTCAAAATCAGGAAATCTTTCACGGACGAAAATGGATGTTCGGAACTGTGCATAATCCTTTCCTAGACCATTCAAGGTCACAGAAACTAAATCATCATCTTCCACTGGCGACCCAATGAAAGCAAGTGCATTTGCAATCTTCTTCACCGTGCTAAAGCCCCGCCCCGCAACATATACTGCCCTCTTGCTTCACCGTGAAGGGCCTCTCAACCTGAGACAATGCACTCTTGCACTTTTCGGTTGTGCTACCTGCAGAGACTTGCTCCCAAAAGAGAAGAATGAAAGCAACATTTCCTCTTACCAGAACACCGCAAACTTGGTTTGCTTTCTTGAGCTCCTTACCACGAACAAGGCTCTGATACCATGTCAAGATTGTGGGAGAGAAGGAAGGAGTCTCACTTGTAGCTTTTTTGCTTGCACAATGGGGGAATACACACAAGGGTGGAGGCTGAAAACAGTTTTCCTCTTCTTAGTTATGTAAGCCAAAAAGAACTCTCGTACATAGAAATAGAAGAACCCTATATATGGGTCTCAAACCAAACTCAACTAACTAAGGTGGCATACTAACTGAGCCACGAACTAGAGTAGATAAGGATAGCTGTCATCTAGCTATTATTCATGGGCAGTGTACCAACCGCATCTATAACTGACAAGTCAGTGAAATAAATGCACAACGGTCACCCTGGCATATCACGAGTGGAGCTCAATATCTCAACATCATGCTCATGACACACAAACACCCTCACGGCCTCGCGGACCAGGAGCATCAATCTAATGCTAAAGGGCAAACTACCCTAAAGCTTAATCTATGCGTTTATAGTTTATAGTCCAAGGTTTTCCCAAAACTCCTCAAAGGGAGAACCCAAAGTACATAGGCATAATGCCTCGTCACACACACATAGGAAGCAACCTCACGGTAGAAACACCGCGTCCCCACTGCAGCTCTCCTACATCGCAGGGATTGGCCCTTTGATGCACTGCTAAATATATAACACAAATGGGCACAAACTCCTCTCAAGGTAACAATATTTTACGTTCCAGGATGTACCATTCCTCACTACACTTTCCCCTTAGGACCCAACGACTAACCTACAGCTTAGGGCATCCTCTCATGCTCATCGTTGGTCACAACCTAAGGAAGACAGGTGCCATGCATCCAGGAGGTTTTTTTGATAACTTTTAATTATTATGCTTAATGAAAATCGTGTATGGCTATGTTCTTAGAAAAAAGAAAGATTAGCATTGTGCATGGTGCATAAAGCATTCTTTCCATGAATTTTACTAGTGCGTGCTGCGTTGAAAGGAGGCATCGAGCCATATGCCCATGCTACCATCCTCTTTATTCAAACCGTTTCCTATATGCCAAGTGCAATGCACAAATAAAATATTTTCTTTATCTTTCATCGTTTCAGCCCCTTTTCATCCAACTCTTAGCATTTTACATCATTGATCGGTCAGATAGGGTTTCTATGCATTTTTCCCTTTTAAAAACCCGATAAATATGCACAAAACATAGAAACGAGGACAAACCGAGGCCAACCTCATGCTTTGCCATCGTTATACATTGCAAAAACATAGATATAACTTTTCCTAATTTTCTTCAGCCCATTTCCTATTTTTTTCCAATTTTAAACCAATTTTTTCCATTTTTGGGTAATTTTTTCTTTTTTTTATTTAATAAATAATAATTAAAAATGAAAGTTGATTGTGGGCTATGTCCCTTAGGTTCATTGACAGCAAAAACTCAGATTTAGTTGGTGTGACATATCATATTTCTCATTTATATAGCAAAAACTCAATTTTACCCTTAAAACGCGTGTTTTCCATGTATTTTGACACTAATTCTGGTCATATAGCCTTATATTTTCTGATTTTTAGGTTGCAAATAGTTGAAAATCATGGAAAACAATGTCATAATGAACTTTCATCCCATATGAATAAGGTTTCATAAAGCAAATAGCATAAAAAGATCATTTTTCTTTATAAAAATAGCATTATCACTTATTTTCAGGTCTCGATTTCTTGGTCTTAATTACGGGATTGATTTCCAGCATGCTTTTAATGCTCAGCATCTTCAAGAACAGCACTCTTCATGTCTCCATCCATTCGGAAGCAATCTGGTCTCATCTGGACAAGCTTTCCTCCATCATTCTTCATTTTATTCTTCCACACAAGAACAGTCCCTTAAGGGAGACAGAGGGAGGAGAGAGAAAGACTAAAATCAGAGATCTTTATCCAAGCCATCATTGCACGAGCGAAGGGCAGTGATAGGATCAGCATACAGAGGGGAATCAAGGCCCAAGATCCATTGGGTGGGTTGCTCACAGGTTGCATGATGCATCCTCCAAGATTGGGCGCAAAAATCGGGCGCATCCTGACATCTCCTTCCCACATTTTTTGCTTCTTCTCTCTTGCTCCATGTTTTGATGTTTGCATAAAATGCTTCTTGGTCCCAAAGGTCACTACCCCACTTGGCCAAAATAAGTCCACCTTTTTAAATCTTGCCCATTTGTTGGCCATTTTCACGTCCGGTGTCCAAATCGAGTGCTGTAAATTTCTGTGCGTTCGGCCTGACATCCCGCATTGCCGGAAACTCCTGAAAACCTGCATGGCAATCTAAAAAATTATCAAAAATCAACAAGTGTTTCTCAGGTGCCTTTTAAGAGTTGTATTTCACTTGGTGCTTAAAATCGTCCTAGCTGGAGCCACCGCCTTCGATGTTGAATATTTTTCCCTTGATATTCGTAATTTTTGGCTATTTTTAAGTACTTCTCAGCATCAAAACTCCGCTCTCATTAGCAACCATGGGATAGGGCGACTCAGCCCGTCAAATCTCATAGTAAATCTGCACAAAACAACCAAAGGAAGCATCAAGCTGATACAAAATAGATACATACTAAACACAACACAACACTCACCCCACCCCCTGACAGAACCAAGGCATAACATCCACAAGGAGTAGGACTAGTATAATGTGATAAAAGGTCCAAAACTAGTCACTAACCAACTGCTCCAATACGACCAAACTAAAAAGAACTATCAAAGAGGTTGCCCTAAGTTGTGGTCTGAACTACCTACCTAACTAAGGACAACACAACCAGGAGCTCCTACTAGGCGAGGACTCCTATAGCTTGATCACAAAGTACTTTCTTTGACCACATTTCTTCTTTTAGGGTTTTTATTTTTCCATACTCGGGCATGTAAAAAGGAGGGAGCTGAGCGTAGTGACCCAAGGAGAACAGGGCATCGGCTTCAGGTCTAGTCTCGGTACCCAAGAACCTACCAAGCCCTCGCAAGGTGACACTTAATCTTTTTCTGTCGCTCACTTTTATTTTCGCTCCAACCTTCCTGACTTTCTTTTTCCACCAAGAAGCCACCCCTAGGAAGACAAGGCATCGGCCCCGGGTCTGACTCGTCCCCAGGAACCTACCAGGCCTTCGCAAGGCGATGATCAACTGCTTATAAATTTTCATTTCTTTTCTTTTCTATTTTTATAGGGGGTTAGAACTGGTGTATATATTTATTGTCTTTTGGGATATTCAAGGTTTCTTTCCTTCTATCATCATTATTTTTCTTCTACAGGCTTCTCTAACTGCCTCACAACTAACAAGAACTCCTAGAACGGCTGCCTAGTAGGCTAGCAGAACAGGGTCACTAGGACTCCCGTCTAAAACAGGTCTTTCGATGCCTCACAATGTCTTTATAGGGGGCAACGACTACTCAGAACTCCCTCAAACATACTGAACCTAAACCTGGGACTTCATGCCTTGGTTGCCGATCCCCAACAAGAAAAGAAAATCCCCTACAAGTACACAGACATATATAGCATAAAAACCACAGTACTCATAAGGAGAAATATCACCTAGATAGGGCCACGAGAAGCTTCCACGCAACAAAAGGCTCCTTCCAAGCTCTTCTTCCGAACCTGTCTAGCACAGAACTAAAACAAGAAACCATTAACCGCACCTGCACTAAACAGACGACTGGCCCTCTTGGTCTAATGAAATAAAGCACTTCACTACTCCAACTTCCCTGGAAACAGCTCCCTACGCGCATCATAATATAGAACTAATTGCATTTTTTAAAGGTATATTTCTTCGCTCTAAGGTCATGCAACTGCTTCATCCGACGTTTAGCTAGCTCCTGGTGTAATAAGCTCTGCAACTTTAGCTCGTCCAGGTGGGCTATGGTCGTGAAACGTTCAAAAAGGAAATCCTCATCTCCCAAAGAGTGGTTAATTGCAAACCGTATGGTTGGCAACTCAATCTCGAGGGGTAACACACACTCTTTCCCATAAACTAATTTAAATAGAGTATGGCCGGTAGCTCACTTGAATGTTGTATTATACGCCCATACTGCCACATACAACTTCTGTCCTAGTCTCGTTTCTTCTCAGAGACTATTTTAGACAAGATCCGTACAAGGTGCTTATTAGTACTTTCAACTTGCCCATTTGCTTGCGGATTATAAGGGATTGTTTTATTATGCTTGATTTGCCAAGCTTCAATCAAGCTTTTGATCACTTTGTTCAAAAAATGGGTTCCACGGTCCGACACTAATTCCTTCGATGGACCGAAACGGCAAATAATCTGCTCTAAAAGGAAACTTGCAGTCTCTTTTGCATTGTCCTACCTCATCGCCCGCACTTCTGACCATTTTGTAAAATAATCAGTTGCTACTATAATATACCTCTTCTGAGTGGTAGACGACAGGGTGATAGGACCCACAAAATCAATGCCTCACTTCTCAAATGGAAGGATAGCCATGATAGGTATAAGTGGGTGTTTCCTATTCTCTCTACTGTCATGTCTTTGACAGGTATCATATTTCTTTACATACTCAAAAAAATCTTGGAAGATAGACGGCCACCAATATCCAGCTCTTAACGCTTTTTGTGCTATCAACCGTCCCGCGAAGTGCCCTCCACATGTAGAGTCATGACACTCCTCCAAGATGAAAGGAACCTCGTCAGGCATCATGCATTGGTAGTAGATATCATCAACACCCTATCGATATAGCATTCCTGCGATCAAGGAAAACTTCAAAGCCTGTTGTTTGATTTTCCTCTTTTCTGACTTTGACAAACCAGCTCCAGTCTCTCCTGTTGATAGATAATGCGTAATAGCAGCATACCAAGATGGGATGGAAGCTGTATCAATTTTAAACATTGCCTCAATATCACTTCCTTCAGCCAAAGTCTCTTTCAGCTCCCCGAAATCCACAAGGCATTCCACAAGACCCTGCAACCTCGATGGCTTACTCTTAATCTCATAATCAAACTCCTACAAAGTGATTAACCACTTTGCCAAACGATCAGGCGGTTGTAGCTTGTTCATAAGCAGTCTAAGCCCTTCTCCCTTCGTATAGAACACTACCTTTTCATAGAGGATGTAGTGCCTGAATTTCTTAGTCCCAAAGACCATCGCAAGACACAACTTCTCCATGTAGGTATAGTTAATCTCTGAAATGCCCAATTTTTGACTAGAAAAAGCTATTGGATGATGCCACTTGTCCTCCCATTTGGGCTAAACAGCAGCTTATACTATGCATGGTGGCTGCTAAAAATATATAGAACACCTCACCTCTTTTAGGTGCTTTTAAAACGGGCGCTTTTACTAGCTCCTGTTTCACGTCCTCGAAAGCTACCTTACAAGGGTTACTCCATTCAAATGAACAGCTAAAGGATAATAAATTTGTTAATGGCAATGTTCTTTCTACCAAGGCATTGATAAACCTTCGATAGTACCCTATCGATGACAGAAAACTGTGAACCTCTTTCGGAGTGTGCGGTGGACTCATGGTGACTATGACCTTGATCTTTTCAGGGTCAGTTGCTATCCCTACTAAACTAACCACATGGCCTAACAATAACCCATAGGGTACTCCAAAGACACACTTCCGTGGATTAAGAGTGATACAAAATTGTCTGTAGTGCTCAAAACACTTTCTTAAAATAATCAACATCCTTTCCCTTACAGTGGCTGCCCCCATGTCATCGATAAATACTTTCAATTCGTCTGGGGAGATGTCACCAAAGGTCTTGTCTGTTGTTCGTTGCCATGATCCAAGTGCATTGCACAAACCAAAGGCCATCACATGGTACGCAAAAGTACCAAAGATAGTAATGAAAGTCATTTTCAGCTTGTCCTCTTCTGCAATCGCCATCTGGTTATATCGTGCAAAGCAATCCATAAACGAATATATTTCCTTATCCGCTAATTGATCCAAAATCTAGTCAATAAATGGCAACGGGTAGTAATCCTTGACCGTCTGCTTATTCAGCTCTCTAAAATCTACACATAATCGAATCTGGTTATTTTTCTTCTTCCTGATAACAACTGGTGAACACCATTCTGTGTGTTGTACATGAAAGATTAAACTAGCTTTCCGTAACTTTTGTAACTCCTCAAACAGACCGTCCCTCAGTTCAAAAGGCATACGCCTTACTTTCTAACGCATAGGACGACTGCCTTCTTTTGTAGGAATAGTATGAACAGCTAGACTGGGAGGAATGCCTCTTAGCTCATCATAACTCCAAGCAAAGATATCGCGGAATTCTTGGATCAAGGACACATAGTCCTTTCTTTCTGCTGAACTGAGCATGGAACCTAATTTAATTGACCGTGAATCATTCGGCGTGCCATGGTCCAACTCAATCACATCCGCGTCTCTTATCCTATCTTGCGGTTCTATCGGCTCATTTAGAGTTATCTAATAGATATTCTCTATAGTGGATCCCTCTTTAGATTCATCACTGGATGATGTCTCACTATCCAGATGGATCATCTACTATCTCTAATTCAGTAGAAGATAAAGGAGCTCTCTCACCCTGAGGAGACTCAGGGTAAGCATCGACTATTACTCGATTAGAACCTCTACCTAGAACCACTCGGTCGGCGGGTATATCGACTTGACAGTCTGTTCGTAATCCAAGAAGCATTCTACACTTACCACTGTAACATGGACTCTAATAATGCAACCTTTTGGTTGTCTTAGACTATCATCAGCCATTCTAAGAAGGGTGGAGCTATCTTTTTGGATGCCTAGACCCAGCCTCTCCATCAACTCTGAACTCATGATATTGACGGAGGATCCAGTGTCTACAATAGCATGTTCCACTAATATTCCATCCACATAAGCTGGAACCCTAGAGCAATTCTTTTCAGCATGGTCAAACCAATCTTCCCCTACTCGTGCTATGCCCAAAGGTTCTACAATATACCCAATACGTAGGATCTTCTTAAATTCCTTGCATACTCCTGGAGATAATTTAATCAATTGCAAGAGGTTCACATCTGGTTTGACCTCGCAAAGAGAACTTGCTAAATCAAAATCATGATAGGTAGCTAAAGCTCTCGTTTCTTGCCACACCATCCTCTCTTTTGGTCTTTGGACTGGCTTTGGTGCTTCTTTCTTAGCTCTTTCCTTCTTTCTTGGCACTTTCTCATCCTTTTTAGGGTCGACTTTTGTGTCAACCGGCTTTAGCGGTCCCCCTTCTATGCTAGGGTTCTCGACTTGTGTCCCCTTATTCCCTTGTTTAGGGTTTCCCTCAACCGGTTTTGTATTATCTTTGTCAACCTCTTTAGCCTTTTGGCCTCTCGTCACGGCTCTTAAGTTAGAGGTTTCAGCATCATTGACTCATACAGCCTCAATAAGGCTGACTCCGTTGCCTTGTGGCAACTCTTCTATAGTGGTCCTTTCCCTCTACAATATTTGTCTTGGTGCATCATTCTGCTGCAAGTTATTTCCTTGCGCTTTATGATTCACTGGGCCCGGCTGTTTACTCCCTTGTTGGAGGGAACTAATCTTACTCCAACAGGTAGCAGCTAAGTGGCCCGACTTCCCACAAATGTCACATTTCACATTTGGACAGTTTCTGGGGAAGTGCTGCCCACCACACCCACTTACAACTAAATCTTGAGGGTCCACTCTCT
The DNA here is from genome assembly GCF_053477565.2 of Lygodium microphyllum. NCBI lineage: Eukaryota > Viridiplantae > Streptophyta > Polypodiopsida > Schizaeales > Lygodiaceae > Lygodium > Lygodium microphyllum. Next base: position 3,615,177 of record NC_141161.1, on the reverse strand, counting down.
TCAGGGCGTCGACTCCCTATCAGATTTTGTTGCTTCTTTAAGAAATTAACGTCGACAGCTATTTGTCGATACTATTCGGAAATCATATCGGTATAATGCTTCATCATATCCTTAACTTTTCCGACATTAGATGCACTTGACTCATAGCCTCGATCGTCGACCTGTCGTTCCATTGGCCTAACAATCTGATTTGGCATTGGCTGTTGACCCACCGGAACAACATTAGAATTCGCAACTTGGCCTCCAACATTTGGTGGAGCCAATTGACTTGCCATACGCATAGTCACACTGGGAGGAGTTGGCAGCAAGGGTACATTCTGAACCATGCTCCCTCTCCCATTAGGGTTAGTCATAGGCATCCCTTGACTTCCATTCGTCAATGGTAGGTCGCCTCCAGGTACTAAACCCCCATTAACATTCATTCGAGAGGAGTAGGCCGTTTGTAATCGTGCTTCTACTCCCTCTGCCCACGTAATAGCGGTGTCTATATCTGCCAAGGCCACACTGCTCAGTTGTACTTGGATATTAAAATCCAACCCATGCAAAAAGTATTGCAATTGGGCAGTCGGTGGAATGGGAATGTAAGTTTGTAACTTACGAAACACTTCCTTCAACTTCTTGGCATATGCTTTCACATTCTCATGAGGGTCCTGGCACGTTACATTCAAGACCCGCAACCAATATTGGCCACCTCTTTCAGGGGCATACTCTCCTCGAAAAGCTGCATAGAATTGATCAATTGTGGTTATGGTCCCAGACTCTATGCTGTGATACCATACTGCAGCCCTTCCTTTTAATGTCATATTAAAAAACATCATGAGATGTCTCTCGTCTTGGATGAGATAATTGAACATCAATCTTTGGATTTCACAAATGTGAAATTCTGCATCCTCTTCTGCTAACCCACTAAAAATGGGCAAGGGAACTCCTAAAGCTGGTAAATCTGGCGTCCCTACAAGAATTGTAATGGGTTGTGCCATGGTGACAATCGAATTAACAAAAGAAGCTTGAACAGGTGGATTCACTCCCCCATTTGAAGTGGGTAGACTTGGTGGAGAAGAGGAAGAACCTACACTTCCTCCTGCACCTAACAGACTATGTGGAGCAGTTGGGTGACTAAGACCACTGTCTCTTATACGTACCGGGCTACTCCTTTGAGGAGAATAATGACTTACCATCTCTAACCGCCCTCTAGCTCTCTCAGCACGTTCTGCTTTTTGGATTTTGGCTTGACAGTCCTTGTCAAAGGACATAAACCAACTTCCTTTTGTCCCTAGAAACCCTAGGTTTGAAAATCACTACTTATAGGTGGCTCCCAACAAACACACACTGATGGGACCTAAAATGGACCGGCACTGGCTATGGCACTAGCCAGACCTCATGCTCATGACACACAAACACCCTCACGGCCTCACAGACCAGGAGCGTCAATCTAATGCTAAAGAACAAACTGCCCTAAAGCTTAATCTATGCGTTTATAGTTTATAGTCCAACGTTTCCCTAAAACTCCTCAAAGGGAGAACCCAAAGTACATAGGCATAACACCTCGTCACACACACATAGAAGGCAACCTCACAGTAGAAACACCGCGGGCCCACTGTCGCAGGGATTGGCCCTTTGATGCGCTACTAAATATATAACACAAACGGGCACAAACTCCTCTCAAGGTACCAATATTTTACGTTCTAGGATGTACCATTCCTCACTACACTTTCCCCTTAGGACCCAATGACTAACCTACAGCTTAGGACATCCTCTTATGCTCATCGTTGGTCACAACCTAAGGAAGACAGGTGCCATGCATCCAGGAGGTTTTTCTGATACCTTTTAATTATTATGCTTAATGCAAATCATGTATGGCTATGTGCTCAGACAAAAGAAAGATCAGCATCGTGCATGGTGCATAAAGCATTCTTTCCATGAATTTTACTAGTGCGTGCTATGTTGAAAGGAGGCACCGAGCCATATGCCCATGCTACCATTCTCTTTATTCAAACCGTTTCCTATATGCTAAGTGCAATGCATAAATCAAATCTTTTCTTTATCTTTCAGTGTTTCAGTCCCTTTTCATCCAATTCTTAGCATTTTGCATCATTGATCGGTTAGATAGGATTTCTATGCATTTTTCCCTTTTAAAAACCCGATAAATACGCACAAAATATAGAAACGAGGACAAACCGAGGCCAACCTCATGCTTTGTCATCATTATACATTGCACAAATATAGATATAATTTTTTCTCATTTTTCTCAGCCCATTCCCTATTTTTCCCTAATTTTAAACCCATTTTCTCATTTTTGGACATTTTTTCCTATTTTTCTTTAATAAATAATGACTGAAAATGAAAGTTGATTGTGGGTTATGGCCCTTAGGCTCATTGACAGCAAAAACTCAGATTTAGTTGGTGTGAGATATCATATTTCTCATTTATATAGCAAAAACCCAATTTTACCCTTAAAACGCGTGTTTTCCATGTATTTTGACACTAATTTCGGCCATGTAGCCTTATATTTTCTAATTTTCAAGTTGCAAACAGTTGAAACTCATGAAAAACAATGTCATAATGAGCTTTCATCCCATATGACCAAGGTTTCATAAAGCAAATAGCATAAAAAGATCATTTTTCTTTATAAAAATAGCATTACCGCTTATTTTTAGGTCTCGATTTCTTGGTCTTGATTATGGGACTGATTTCCAGCATGCATTTAATGCTTATCATCTTCAAGAATAGCAGTCTTCATGTCTTCATCCATCCAGAAGCAATCCGGTCTCATCCGGACAAGCTTTCCTCCATCATCCTTCATTGTCTTCTTCCACACAAGAACAGCCCCTTAAGGGAGAGAGAGGGAGGAGAGAGAAAGACTAAAATCAGAGATCTTCATCCAGGCCATCATTGTGCGAGTGAAGGGCGGCGATAGGATCAGCATACAGAGGGGAATCAAGGCCCAAGATCCATTGGGTGGGTTGCTCACAGGCTGCATGATGCATCCTCCAAGATTGGGTGTAAAAATCGGGCGCATTCTGACATCTCCTTCCCACGTTTTTTGCTTCTTCTCTCTCTCCACGTTTTGATGTTTGCATAAAATTCTTATTGGCCCCAAAGGTCACTACCCCACGTGGCCAAAATAAGTCCACCTTTTCAAATCTTGCCCATTTGTTGGCCATTTCCCCGTCCAGTGTCCAAATCAAGTGCTGTAAATTTTTGTGCGTCCAGCTTGACATTCCACATTGGCCGACAACTCTTGACAACCCACACGACAATTTGAAAAATGATCAAAAATCAATAAGTGTCGCTCGGGCGCCTTTTAAGAGTCGTATTTCACTTGGTGCTTAAAATCATCCTAACTGGAGCCGCCGCCTTCGATGTTGAATATTTTTCCCTTGATATTCATAATTTTTGGCTATTTTTAAGCACTTCTCGGCATCAAAACTCCGCTCTCACAACTCCTCTCACTGCGCTTGACTATCATTGCTTGTGTGTGTTGATATTGTCTATACAGGGTCACAAAATTTATTTTTTAATTTATCTACATATTTACAAATCCATATCACTTCATAAGGATAAAAGCCAATTGTAGAACTTCGGATTGTACTAGAGTGTGGCACATGCATCTAGTACTCATGGCAGCTTACTCAATACCGATAGATATTTTGCAATATCGAGTAGCATGGAACCTTGTCCGAGTCTACTGGCAACATGTAACTCCTCCTCAGTGAGAACCTTATCAGACAGAGAGTTCTCTTGGCTAGTTTCAACTAAATTCATACCCCGAATAGCAGTCAGCATCTCGAAAGGAAGTTGGTCCCACATAGGTTGGGTCTCTTTGAGACTGCCATTTGGCCAATTGCTCATCCGAGACTGTCATGATCTGGGCTCCTAGTTCGGCCATTGCAATGCGGTTTTCAAACCAACATTGTTTGAATTAACTTGACCCTCTGATTGTCACTTTAGTTGCTCTATCTCTAAGAGATTTGGTTGACAGAGCATATCACTGAATGTTACAGTTAAGCGTAGTTTGTCGGCTTCCTTGTCAAAGATGAGTCGCATGCGTTCATACAGGAGCCTGTTATAGTGCTCATCAAGATGTTCTTGCTCTTCCCAAGATAAGGGAAATGGCAAGTATTCTTCAAGCTGCTCTTTAGGGAATGCGCCCATGTCTACCAGGACATAGACACGTGCGAACACTTTGAGCTTAGCATCCAACTCGGTTAAGCATTCTGTGACACTTCTATGTTCAACGAGGGCTTGCTCGGTTGCTATCTCATGCAAGGTTCTAGGAGTTTGCCTAGGCTTCAGCATAGCTGGGGGCTCAAGCCTAGACGAGCAAGATTAGTCAATCCTAGGATTTCTTATGCTCTTGGGGTTTCCATGTTTCTCCTGAGGCTTTGTCATTGCGTCATGGTTCTCCTTGGATGTGACTAGTATAAATTTGTCACCCTATTGTGACAGCGTTGTATCCACTCTTAATTAGTCAATGCGAGTTCTGTTGTTGGTGGATTGAGTGTTGCAAGCAGCCGTTGATGGCAACGACTACTTTGATTTTTCAGAGCACATGTATGTGTCTGAGGTTTCACTGCTACTAGGAGAGGCATCAATGGGTTCATTGGTGGATGGACTCAATGCTTTATTCCTCAGCTCTCCAGTGCTCTTCGTCTCAATGTTGTTGGGGTCCAGAACCACCTGCAATTCCATTACTACACTAGGGTCCAATTTTGAGGATCTTTCACGACGCTCATTTTCTCTCCAACCTACTTGGGGGAGGTGCAGAATGGGCAGAGCCCCCTCTACGGGGGTCCGCCATGCGCAATTTGGAGGACTGTTTATAGCCAAATTTTGAACTACTTGCTCTAAGTTTCAGCCCAGTGATGGATCTGTGATGTGCCTTTAGCTCTACATAGCCTTTGGGGTTAATTTTGGGGTTTAGATACGTCAAAATTTGTGTTCTAGATACCTGTCCGATTTTGAGAATTTTTTGTCCGATTCTTAGATGTTTGATTTTCAGGAGTCCGATTATTAGAATCGGATGTCCAATTTTGGGTTGGTCCAATTGGTCCAGTGGTCCGATTTTGGTCACACCCGATTTCTAGAATTGGACATCCAATTTTGACAGGCGTCCGATTCTGAACTCATTCGATTCCTTGCGTCCGATTTTCATGTGTCCGATTCTGAAGTTTGATTTTTAGTGTGTTCGATTTTCAGGGTCTGAGTGTTCGATTTTGAGACTGGGTCCGATTCTCGTAGTGGTCTAATTCTAGGAATCGGATCGAACACAGTGGTCAGATTCTAGCAGTCGGACGGTCCGACCCCGAAATTGAATGGTCCGATTCTGGGAATCGGACGGACTGGTTTGACATCGCAGATGACGGCCCGTGGGTTGTGCGCGATGCCTCAAGGTCAACGCTTACTCCACGGAATCATCCAACGCCTTCGGGACATGTACAAAACACTACAAGGAAATGCCAAACTTACCTGGAATCACTGTGGCTCTCGAATTGGTCGGCACTTCAGAGGTCTCCCCGCTACTCTCTCTCTCTCTCGCTCTCTCCCTGGCTCTCAAGCTCACTGTGGTCTTTCCCGGTTCCTTGGGCCTCTTATTGCCCCATCCCAGCCTCTTGTAACCTTATAAATTAATCCCTCATATTCTTACAGCCAGAAATCTGAATTTGTGCCCCTATTTTCCTGTTTCAGCCTGTTATACAGCAACAGAAAACCCTACTATTTGCTCCAATGTTTTGCTCCTATCCTTCCTAAATGCAAGAAAAAATTATAAGAAAAATACCTACACTACTCCATCATGCTTTCCCAAGTCCAAAACACCAAAAACCTACTTGCTAAGGAGATCGAATACCTCTTCAAACTCCCTCGCTTCCTACCTATCTACCTCAAGCACAGGTTCGGGGAAAACCCTACTTCAATGCTCGATTCAAAGTGCGCAAGCGCTCAAGGCTTGAATCCGCCGTTTGTCCCGGCAATGGAACCAAAATGTGGGAGCTTTTGCTCAACCTCCAAGACCCATGGACCGCTCATTGTTTCAAGCGTTCCAAACCGAGCACTAATGGCTACCTCTCACATAGCCAACATGCCATCCATATCTACGGGTGTAGTGAGCTTACCTCCATGCCGATTGAGTTACCTCCTCTCCCGTGCACTCCGGTAGCTCCACGATTCAAGTGCAAGCTTCAAGCAAGCTCCATTCTCAAGCTCCACGCTCCAAGCTCCATCACCGCAAGCAAGACAAGAGAAGAGAAGAGAAGAGAAGAAGAGAGGAGAAGATGGAGAGCTTCTTCTCCCCAGTCCCTCACCCTCACACACTCACTCCCTCACACTCTCACACTTCCTCTCTCAAGCACAAGCTCAAGCAAGCAAGAAGAAGAAGAAGAGGAGAGCCACTTTTGGCCACACACAAGAATGAGCTTCTCATTCACTTTTCAACTTTATATACAAAACCCTAAATCCCTTTTGGGCGGTCATCCCCTTATCCCCTTTTTTACATGGTCGGCCATGGCCTAGGCCCTTTTTCCCATTGTCCTTCTATCTTCCTAGCTTCCTTTCCACTGCCCGTCTACATTTACAAATTGCACGGGTGAGAGCCCGGCACTCCTTAAATTAAATCATGATGCGCTTGCGCTCTTTTACAAAAGTATTGACTTGCGCTTTTCCTTGTGCACATTTTTCCCTTATTTAGGACTTTTCTGTGCTTTTTGTGTTTCTAGATTTTTCTTGGCGTGCCTTCTTCTTCTGTTTCACTTTTGCCTTGGCCTTGTCTTCTGCTTCAGCTTTTTCGGATTTTCCACCTCTGTTCGTTTGAGGGTTAACAAGTATCTCCTGAAGAATCCCCCATCTTGGAGTTCTCTTACACCGACCTTCATGTCCAGTTCACCAAAATGTCGTTGCACGTAGGATTGAAGGTCATCACATGGGTTTGGCAAGAAAATTGAACAAGATAGATTGAGATGTGTCTTCAAGAGATAAGTAGATTACAGTGAATGTTTAAAGGTTTAAGAGGTACTTCACGGTCAATCACAAGGGTTTGAGAGAGAAGAATGTATGGGGGTTCAAGAGCTTAGACTCCGAAGATGGTAGAGATAAGAGAAGGGTTGAAAGTTTCAAGCCAAGTTCTTGAAGATGTTGATAGAGCTTCCAACTTCCCCTATGCTACTCAGATCACCAATTTGATGATTCCATTGGCTCCGAAAGGGGGGTAAAATACCAGGGCACCTAATCATAATTTTGCCATATCACTCCTTCTTCATCTTCCACTTCAGAGTGTTTTTCACTGCCTAAAAATAGCGATCGCGCATCACACAATTTCGTCAATCTCTCTTTTTACATAAAATCCTCTCAAATTGGCTGAAAGCTACATGTTTTCTTTTACATGTCATCCTAATCTAGAAGTTGTTTATAGTTTTATGGATTTTTACAAGAGATAATATCTAGAATATCAAAAATTGGCTAAAACTTGTCCAAATAACCTAATATTTTTGAACCATGGACACTGACACTAATGTCTAAAATGGCATTGGCTCTCTAAATCAATAAGAAATCCATACTCTAGATTTTTTTACACGGTGTGCGCGTAGGGGCACGACAACGAAGCCATCTGATTTGGGTTCCCAAGAAACAGAGAGGAAGCTATTGTTTTGATACACGTTTTTGGTCTACAAGGGAGCTCCAAGGGTTCTAATGCTTGGAGAGTGCTTCTGAGTAGTGCCAGACAAGGGATTTTAGGTTCTCTCAATACATATTGATTCAATTCATTGTGCTTTGTCTTTATCGTGTTTACATCTTATCTATTCTTTTTCTTCTCTCCGATTTCCTATCTCTACTTCCTTCTATCTTTGATCCTCGGTGGATACTACCTTTCAACTAAAACCCCTCCAATAGCGTGCAATGTAGTTTGTTATACGCATCGTTTATTATTATTTTTACTTGAATGTTATGTTTATTTACCGAATTTATATGCAATACGATTTGTACCCTAAATTTAATACGTAGTGCTTTATCGAGTTCGTGCGTAACATGTATTCATTCAAACACATGTAACAATAACTCAAAGACATAAATAAAACAAATAACAAGCAAATAAACAAAAATAAGACGCACCAAAAATTTTGTATTCATATTCATAACATTTTACATGGGATTCATTACAACTAGGGTCTTACAAAATCTCCTTGGAAGCTACATCCCATATATGTTTTAGTAGTACACCCCTATCGTTGTTGATCTCCACGAGGACTATCCTTCCATCACCGAAAGAACCTCACTATCTGTCACAAATCCCTATCGGTGATAGTGACTCTCCTTGCATGCATTGCTGCTGCATAGACCGAGTCTCTGAACAAGTCGATGAGGTAAGCTTCGGCAGCTTCCTATAGTGCAAGGAGGGCTTGAGAAATCCAACAATTAGGTTGTTGCAAGCATGATCCATCTAGGAAGTGCCTCCTCTACTGTTCTTAATTAGTATGCCATCCATAATCTCCCGCACTAGCTTTTGGAATGGAGCCTTTGGAATCAAGAGGTGCGTGGTCTTCTAGTAATAGCGCATCTCACAAAGAGCCAATGTGCATGGCCTCCCATCGACGCTTGCGATGCTGGCATGGTGGTGGTGGTGTAGTTGGGGGAGGTGGCCTATGCATGGGATTTCTAGGAGGTGTCTCTGGGCCGCTTGCTTGGTGCTTGCCATGTCTTCTAGGAGAGAAAACTCAAAACTCAAACGTGAAATATATAAAATGAGATGAAACTTTAAACTTATAGTAAAAATTTTTAAAAACCCTTAAACTTGAATTAATGTATCCAAGCTTTGGAAAAATATGACCAATGATCCGATTGACATGAAATTTTACCCGTGGACTCCTCTATGACAATCAACTACCCAAAAAAATTGGCCTCATCAGAAGTCTCTAGGACACTTGTCTAACGGCTGGCGTCTTCAGGGCCCCAGACACGAGCCTTTGGATAGGTATCCCAAAGGCTTCTAATTGGGCCAATTTTTTAATATCCATGAGTTTTTATGATGCCTGGCATGTGGGTGAAGTTTCACCAGATTTGGATTCATAAAATTGATGGTTTAGTCTCAAACTTCTCTGAGTGTTTCACCTCTAGGATTATCACAAGTATACTAAAATGTATGTCATACATCCAACAATGTTCATACATTCCAAAAAATAGTCAACCGGTTTCTCCATTTATCCATATTGTAGAGGGATCTCACAAGTTTTAAATTATTGCTAGCCTAGCAGAGAGTGTTGAGTGTGTATGCATGCCCTTTAGATGAGCAATCAAGTTTCTACTATTACATTGGACTAGTGTTAATGAGGTGACTCTTGGTGCACTACAAGAATTGTAACGTATAGCGACGGCGGGTAGTAATGCAGGTAGCGGAATTGCTATTTGCGTCGCATTCGCGACGCCCCACAGGGAAAAAAAATAGGCCAAAACCCAAGCACGGGTTCATTTCACGCATTTTCGTCGAACGTTTCGAGAGGGAGAGCGAGAGAGAGAGTGATCGTCTTGCATAGGGTGAGAGAGGGAGAGGAAGAAGGCTTGCCACCACCACCGCCGCCGCCATTTGTGAAGGAGAGGAGGAGCCTTCATCACGAAGAGGAGCCGCCAAACCCTCGTCATATCTCATCGGTGAGTCCATTCTCTCCTTCTTTTGCTTGTTTAGGGTTTAATTCTCTCCTTTTTTTTCTTGTTTAGGAGAGGAAATGAGAGAGAAAGAGAGGGAGAGAGAGAGGGAGGGAGAGAAAGAGAAAGAGAGAGGGAGAGGGAGGGGGAAGGAAATGAGAGAGGGAGAGAAAGAGAAAGAGAGGGAGACGAAGAGGGAGAGCGAGAGGGATGGGGAGGAAATGAGAGAGGGAGAGGGAGGGAGAGTGCATTCTCTCTCTCCCTCTCCCTTTTGCTTTTATAATTTGTGTATATATATTGAGAGAGGGAGAGGAAATGAGAGAGAAAGAGAGGGAGAGGGAGAGGGAGGGGGAGGGAGGGAGAGGGAGAGGGAGGAAATGGAAGAGGGAGGGGGATGAAATGAGAGAACGAGAGGGAGGGAGAGTGTATTCTCTCTCTTTTTTATTTATTTTTTGTATAATTTGTATATAATGAGAGAGGGAGAAGAAATTAGGGAGAGGGAGGAAGAGAGAGGGAATGAGAGAGAGAGAGAGAAAGAGAAAGAGAAAGAGAGGGAGAGGGAGGGGGGAGGAAATGAGAGAGGGAGAGAAAGAGAAAGAAAGGGAGAGAAAGAGAAAGAGAGGGAGGGGGAGGGGGAGGAGGGAGGAAATGAGAGAGGGAGAGAAAGAGAAAGAGAAAGAGAAAGAGAGGGAGAGGGATGGGGAGGAAATGAGAGAGGGAGAGAGAGGGAGAGTGCATTCTCTCTCTCTTTTACTTTTGCTTATATGATTTGTGTATATATATTAAGAGAGGGAGAGGGAGAGGGAGGAAATGGAAGAGGGAGGGGGATGAAATGAGAGAACGAGAGGAAGGGAGAGTGTATTCTCTCTCTTTTTTATTTATTTTTTGTATAATTTGTATGTAATGAGAGAGGGAGAAGAAATGAGAGAGAGGGAGAGGGAGAAAGAGAGGGAAATTAAAGAGGGAGAGGGAGAGGGAATGAGAGAGGGAGAGGGAGAGGGGGGAGAGACGAAAACATAATAGGGAAATGAGAGAGGGAGAGGGAGGGAGAAGAAATGAGAGAAGGAGAGGAAGAGAGCAAAAGGAAATGAGAGAGAGAGAGAGAGAGAGGAGAGAGAAAAAAGAGAGAATGAGAGGAGAGATAAAAAGAGATAAGATGTTAAACATAATAGGCAAATAGAGAAAGAGAGGGTGTGGGTGCGGGTGAGGGTGAGGGAGGGAGAGGAAATGAGAGAGGGAGAGGAAGAGAGAAAAGGAAATGAGAGAGGGAGAGGAGAGAGAAAAAGAAATGAGAGAGAGAGGAGAGAGAAAAAGAGAGAAAGATCATTAAACTTAATGGAAAAATAGAGAAAGAGAGAGTCACGGTGAGGGAGGGAGAGGAAATGAGAGAGGGAGAGAAAGAAAGAAAGGGAAATGAGACAGGGAGAGGAGAGAGAAAAAATGAGAGAGGGAGAGGAGAGAGAAAAAGAGAAAATTATATTAAATCTAATAGAGAAAGAGAAAAAGAGAGGATCAAGGTGAACAAGGGACAGGAAATGAGAGAGGGAGAGAAAGAGAGAAAGGTAAATGAGAGAGGGAGAGGAGAGGGAAAAATGAGAGAGAGAGGAGAGAGAAAAAGAGAGAAAAATCATTAAACCTAATAGGAAAAGAGAGATAGAAAGAGAGGGTGAGGGCGAGGGAGGGAGAGGAAATGAGAGAGGGAGAGGAAGAGAGAAAACGAAATGAGAGAGGGAGAGGAGAGAGAAAAAATGAGAGAGAGAGAGAGAGGAGAGAGAAAAAGAGAGAAAAACCATTAAACCTAATAGGGAAAGAGAGAAAGAGAGGGTGAGGGCGAGGGAGGGAGAGGAAATGAGAGAGGGAGAGGAGAGAGAAAAAGAAAATGAGAGAGGGAGAGGAGAGAGAAAAGGAATGAGAAAGGGCAAGGGAGGGAGAGGAATGAGAGAGAGAGGAGAGAGAAAAAGACAGAGGGAGGGAGAGGAATGAGAGAAAGAGGAGAGAGAAGGAAATGAGAGAGAGAGAGAGAGGAGAGAGAAAAAGAGAAATATCATTAAACCTAATAGGGAAAGAGAGAAAGAGAGGGTGAGGGCGAGGGAGGGAGAGGAAATGAGAGAGGGAGAGGAAGATAGAAAATGAAATGAGAGAGGGAGAGGAGAGAGAAAAAATGAGAGAGAGAGAGGAGAAAGAAAAAGAGAGAAAAACCATTAAATCTAATAGGGAAAGAGAGAAAGAGAGGGTGAGGACGAGGGAGGGAGAGGAAATGAGAGAGGGAGAGAAGAGAGAAAAAGGAAATGAGAGAGGGAGAGGAGAGAGAAAAAGGAATGAGGAAAAGAGGAGAGAGAAAAGGAAATGAGAGAGAGGAGAGAGAAAAAGAGAAATATCATTAAACCTAATAGGGAAAGAGAGAAAGAGAGGGTGAGGGTGAGGAAGGGAGAGGAAATGAGAGAGGGAGAGGAAGAGAGAAAATGAAATACTATGTGCTAGGTACTGAGTACTAGGTACTAAATACTAGTGTTCTATGATACTATATGCTAGGTCATAGAAAAAGAGAGAGATGGAAGGAGAGGATAACAATCTAAGAAAAGAAAAGAATGATAACAAAAACAAATTGTTTGTTGTAACATAGACAAAATGGAAAATGAAGGTCTTGTTGTTCAAGATCGCGGGGCGTATCTTAATCAGCGTGTCCCATGTCCTTACTCTCAATGCAAGCTGGCATTTAGACGAAAATGCCGATTGTCTATAGAACACGTACGACGATTTGGCGATTTCAATCTGAGATCATTGATTAGGCGATTGCGAATTTTCAGTAAACGGTAATTTGAAGTTAATATCAATCATGCATTGTACTCGCAAGCTAATTGAATACCATATACAATAAGATTGGGTCTTGCTGGCAAATTTTCTATCCAAGGAGGTGATGTCCCATCCCAAGGGGGAGTACACCCTTTGCGGCCAATCAGAAGAGTACGTGGGCGTGCAATGGATGGAGTGCAGGAGCCAGTCCACCACTCGCAAGGCCAATCTATACCGTCAATGCCAGAGGAGACATGCAACCTTCCAGATCTACCTACAATCTTGGAGCCTGAGATGGAGGCAATGATCGATGCATTGATTCCCATGGATGTCGAGACTTCTGATCCTCTTAGAGAGAAAGCATTCATACCATTATATGATGGGTGCTGAGTATCTCGGTTGAAGACACTGCTTGCACTCTTAAGTGTGCAAGCAAAATACGGGTGGAGCGATACGAGTGTGACTGAGTTGTTCAAGTACCTTGTACATACGCTTCATTGATTTTTTTTTCGGTACTATTATTGCAAACACTTGTGCTTTTTCAAGGTGTTTTATGATTTTTTCCAGGTTATTGAAATATCATATATTACCACCTGCAAATACCATGCCTGAGTCTCGTGATGATGCATGACATGTTTTATGGAAGCTTAGCATGGACTACAATAACATCCATGCATGTATCAATGATTGCATACTGTTTCGAGGAGAATACGAGACTATGGAGACATGTCCAAAGTGTGGTGCTCACAGGTATCGACAGGACTTGCAAGGGCAAACCATCCCTCAAAAATTTCTCAGACATTTTCCGCTTATCCCCCGCATAAACCACATGTTTCGTATGTCCGGCATGGCGAGCTTGACAACGTGGCATGCGTAGAATAGGTCCACGGATGGAGTTCAACGAATATCAGCTAATTCACGCGCATGGAGCCACATTAACTCTACCTTCCCAGGCTTTGCTCGAGAGCCAAGGAATCTTTGGATCGGTCTTGCAATGGATGGCATAAACTCATTTGGTTTGCGCTCAACTTTTTACTGTGTGTGGCCTATAGTCCTTGTCAATTACAATATCCCTCCATGGCTTTCTACAAAGAAAGGACATCTCATCCTTAGCTTGCTCGTCCCGAACTGCTACAAAGTAAAAAATATGGATGTGTATCTTCGTCCATTAGTCGATGAGCTTAAGATTTTGTGTGAGGAGGGGGTCACCGTGCAAGATATGAGCAGGTGTGATAGTCGGCGGTCAGCCAATATTCGAGCCATTCTCATGTGGATGATACATGACTTTCCGGGATTCAGAGAGTGCTCAGGTGAGCAGGCCTCCATTCTCACTGGTAATATCTATATTTTATCTTGTTCAAGTAAGTATTCACTAGGTCGTGGTGTTGGAATAGGTCTGGTTACCTCAGGTTATCATGCATGTCCATTGTGCGAGCCACAGTTAGACTCTCGAAGGTCACGAACCATGAAGAAGATGGTATATCAAGGACACGTTGCTTTCTTCTCGGAGAATCATGAACTCAGGTAAGGTTTCCTTGGACGACCTCCAACACGTATGAACGCCGCAAGCTGATACGAGCTGAAAATGGTCCACGCGGAATCACATCCAAATGGAATGCGGCGGTTCTCAGTTTTCTACGAGTTGCCATATTGGACCCACTTACAGGTCAACCACTTGTTGGATCCCATGCATATTTTCAAGAATGTGGGCAGCTTGTTATGGGACCACATCATAGGAAAGACAGACACTATAGGGGCACAAATGGATTTGAAGGAGGTAGGTAAGATGGAGGCACTTTGGCCGCAGTCGAGTGCTGATGGTCGCGTGCAGCTTCCTCGCGCTCCTTGGGTTTTGTCCACTAAAGAAGAGCGCATTGTGAAGCAAGTAATCAAGTCTATCCGCACTCCGATAGGTATGATGCATTCTCTCAGGTCCGCATTTTCTAAAGACACTAAAATCCCATGACTAGCATAAGATATATCAAGTTTGTACTACGAATGAATTGTAATTAGTGTGTGCATTTTGCTATTTGGAATGTAGCCATTATTCATAATGCTTTCTCATTTGTGGCAGTTTGTACTACTGATTGCGATCGCAGGATATCTTACTCCAGAAATACGCAGGGCCATTTACAGGTTGTCCACTTTGGTGCAATGGATCTCACAGAAGGAGATTAAGACGTCCTCTATTGAATCCGCGAGGCGGGGAGCAGTGGAGACGGTCTTTCTCTTTGAGAAATACCTGCCCACCAGCATGCTCACGATACAAATCCACGTTCTTGTGCATCTTATAGATAAAGTGGAGATTACTGGACCTGTCCATACGTGATGGATGTTCTTCTTGTAGCACTTCATGAAAACCCTCAAAGGCTTTGTGCAACAATGAGCTCGGCCAGAAGGTAGCATGGCCGAAGGTTGGTTGGTGTCTAAGGCGCTAGTGCATATTTCACAATGGCTACCAACGGTGGAACCAAACAATGAAATGCTATGGTCGCTGAAGGACGATGATAGATTGACTGGAGATGTGGTGGTTGGAAATGGGGTAGAAAAAAGAATGGATGCCTCAATGGAAGAGAAGGTGAATCTCACAATACAAATCAACCTTCTTGTGCATCTTATAGATGAAGTGGAGATTGCTGGACCTGTCCATACGTGATGGATGTTCTTCTTGGAGTGCTTCATGAAAATCCTGAAAGGCTTTGTGTGACAACGAGCTCGGCTAGAAGGTAGCATGGCCGAAGGTTGGTTGGTGTCTGAGGCGCTAGTGTATATTTCACAATGTCTACCAATGGTGGAACCAGACAATGAAATGCTATGGTCGCTAAAGGATGATGATAGATTGACTGGAGATGTGGTGGTTGGAAATGGGATAGAAAAAAGAATGGACGCCTTAATGGAAGAGAAGGTGAATCGCTTTTGTATGTTGCACCATGCCTCTATGGAGACCTGGCTCGCCAAGTACCAGATCGCTAGGCAAGATCGAGAGAAAGCGCGAGTTGAATTTCGACGTAGTACATGTCATCGACCGATTCGATATCCTGAAGGCATGGAGGAGATGTCGCGGTTTATGTCAATGCAACGGTTGCATGGAGCTTTGACCGCAGCGTCTCACGAAGGGACAGAGGTCTCAATGGAGGAGTGGGAATTCTCGAGGGGATGTAGTCCAAAGGTGATGAGGGGTTTAGAATCTGTCGTATCTAAATTTTATATGCAACATCTAATTTGAGTGTTTCAATGTACATTACAAAATATATAGTGCAGCGTGGTCACACGGACAGCATTTTTGCGTGGAGCGTATTGACAAAATGCGCTCCACAATGGACTCTAGTATCATGGCAAGGTTCGAGCAAGAGAGCCGGCAACGAGCAACGGATCCAAACATGGTTGTGGATGAGATGGAGTATTTTGGGAAATTGCAAAGTATTGTTACTGTGGATTACCATAGCTTTTCCATGATACTATTCGATGTCCAGTGGTTCAAAGTGGTACTTGGAGGAGCTGGAGCAACAGTTCGACGAGGTCCATCTGGATTTCTCGAAATAGATTCCGAAAAAAAATAGACGGATTTACGCGACACATTTGTGTTGCCGTGTGGGAGCTTTTGCTCAACCGCCAAGACCCACGGACCGCTTATTGTTTCAAGCGTTCCAAGCCGAGCACTAATGGCTACCTCTCACATAACCGATGTGCCATCCATATATACGGGTGTAGTGAGCTTACCTCCGTGCCATTTGAGTTACCTCCTCTCCCGCGCACTCCGGTAGCTCCACGATTCTTGATGCTAGCTCAAGCATCCTCAAGCCTCCTCCATCTCCAAGCTCCATCCTCCATAGTTGCACGTGCAAGAGAAGAGAAGAGAAGAGAAGAGAAGAGAAGAGAAGAGAAGAGAAGAAGAGGCGAGGAGATGGTGAAGAGCTTCACCCTCTTGATCCCTCACTCTCACACACACTCACTCCCTCACACTCTCACACTTCCTCTCTCAAGAGCACACACAAGCAAGAAGGAGAGAAGAAGAGAGGAAGAAGAAGTATCTTTTTGCCACACACCAAAGAATGAGCTTCTCATTCACTTTCCATCTTTATATACAAAGCCCTAAATCCTTCTTGGGTGGTCATCCCCTTTTCCCTCTTTTACATGGCCGACTGTAGCCTAGGCCCTTTTTCCCATTTCCCACCATTCTAATTTATCCTATTCCCGGCTAATGCGTATACTTTGCACAGGAGTGAGCCTGACACTCTTTTACAAAGATTTGGGGGCGCTTCCGTATTTTAATTCTTTTGTTGCCTCGGGAAGCTTTCTGAGGGTCGTGCCCGAACATTTGAGTTTTTCAAGGACTGGTGTGGGAGCTTTCACTCAACCGCCAAGACCCATAGACCGCTTATTGTTTCAAGCGTTCCAAGCGAGCTCTAATGGCTACCTCTCACCTAGCCGACGCGCCGTCGATCCCACGAGTGTAGTGAGCTTACCTTGATGCCCGATCGAGTACCCTCCTCTCTCTTGCACTCCGGTAGCTCCACGATTCTTGATGCTAGCTCAAGCATCCTCAAGTCTCCTCCATCTCCAAGCTCCATCCTCCATAGCCCATGCGCAAGAGAAGAGAAGAGAAGAGAAGAGAAGAAGAGGAGAGGAGATGGTGAAGAGCTTCACCCTCTTGATCCCTCACTCTCACACACACTCACTCCCTCACACTCTTACACTTCCTCTCTCAAGAGCACACACAAGCAAGAAGGAGAGAAGAAGAGAGGAAGAAGAAGACTCATTTTGCCACACACCAAAGAATGAGCTTCTCATTCACTTTCCAACTTTATATACAAATCCCTAAATCCTTCTTGGGTGGTCATCCCCTTTTGCCTCTTTTACATGGCCGGCCGTAGCCTAGGCCCTTTTTTCCATTTCCCACCATTCTAATTTATCCTATTCCCGGATAATGCGTACACTTTGCACAGGAGCGAGCCTAGCACTCTTTTACAAAGATTCGGAGGCGCTTCCATATTTTAATTCTTTTGTTGTCTCGGGTCGACACCGAAGCTTTCTGAGGGTCGTGCCCGAACATTTGAGTTTTTCAGGGACTGGCTACCGGTCAAGGCACCTTTTTCTGCTTTTATCCTGCACCTTTTTTGCTATTTTCATTTTTTTTCCATTTTTCGCTCCTCTGTGCTGCGGAAACACGGTAACATTACTCCCCTCCTAGCCAATTGCCAGTCCCATGGCACTGTGGTGGGATGTAGTGGCTAGTTAGGTCGGCTGTTAGGCAGAACAGGTATGTGGGTGGTTGGGGACAATGACCAGGAAAGATTCCGGCGTGCTTTAGGCTCCATGAATGTACTCGCCATCTTTCATCCTATTGTGTTATGTAACCGGTTATCTTTTGAGTATCAGAAATGCTTGAAGCAACAAGCAATCCCTTAGGAGGATGGTATTGGAGGGATTTATTATGGAGAAACACCCCGAACGTTGTTTGTCTTGAAAACCCATGGCTTTGATTGAAGATCCTTGTCTTTGAGTTGAAAGTATTCAGTTTGAGTTGAAGGTCTTCAGGCTTGTGGAATCAATAAGCGATCCGTGGATCTTGAGGCGTTGGGCATGGATCTTCGGACGATGAGGTTCCAAGATCTATGCCAATGGCAGTTCTATCTTGACTTGGTTCGATCATGGTGGCTATCAGTAGGCAGATGGCTGGATGCCGGCGCATGAAAAGGAGTTTGGGTCATTAAAGGGTGTCGTGGGTGATCTTCTTCCGCGGGTAGCCATTTCTTGAGAGTCGAACATAACCTGCAAGAAAAGTTGTGCACTCCCGAAGGGGTGTGTTTGCTCACCGTGTAGTGGGTGGTGCTCGTGGCAGTGGAACTGGGAGATGGGTCTAACCTTGGATAAGCCCTTGGTAACGTCCCACACTTGAGGACCCAGTTCGTGCTTCATTGGAGGTGCGGTGCGAGTCTTAGGGTGATAGGTCTGAAAGTCCTGCCCTTGATGTGCCCTAAGCATGAAGTGGGGGAGGGGGCTAGGGAGAACCCTAGGTGCAGTGACTGTGGTGCTTTTTTTCTTTTATTTTTTGAAATGATACATAGGCCTAATTGTCTTGATCGGAATGAGGAGGAGAAGGGGGTCAAATAGACTTGCTCAAAAACTGGCGACTTTGCATGTAATCTTTCATATTCATGTGTACATGAAGGGAGGTGGTGGAGAGGAAGGGGTGGTTGCATCTAGTGAATTGGCTGTCGTTCATGTCTTCTAGGAGGGCTAGGCAAAAAGAGGGAAGGAGACTAGCCCTCATCATGAGATGAGCCATGGCGCAGTTATCTATAGCGTTAGGGTCAAAGAATAGGGGAGGCAGGCCGCGCTCTTGTGGAGTCGGGTCCTGCTTAAGAAGTAGCCTAAGTAGCCTAAGATAATTACAAGTGGTTATAAAAGCGGGGTCAGGACATGAGGAGAAATCCGCAAGGAAGCACATCATAGACTCGTCTAGGCTTTCTGCGGTAAAAAGAAGGGCGTGCTCAAAGGATACTACAGTGGAGTTATAAATAATGGGAAAGTCATACCCCCCGTGGAGGGTGGCATCAAAATCTACCCCTACCCTTCGAGGGTACGCCATGTAGGTAGGGTCGTTCCACTCAAATGGTAGGGTATTACAAAACGCCATCCAGGCGAGCATGCTCATGTCGCATACTCGCCTCCTCCACAGGGGTTGGCTCTTGTAGTTTTGTACAGTGTGGGGGATTTCAAAAACCTTATCTTGCCAGTAGTCGGCCGCTTCTGTGCCCCAAGAGGTTGGGGTCTTTTTCCGCTCTTCCAGCCATTTTTTCCCCAACCGGCCACCAACCACGATTACCTCGTCCATCACTTTGAGCGGCAAGACCCTCTACAGACTATTGGATAGGAGGAAACTAAAGGGGAATGGATCCTTTCCTAGTTCCTGTACCTCCCACACCACTAGTTTTGCGTGGAATCCTACAGGAAGATCATCTGGGCACGGAGGGAGAGGTGCGGACGGTAGCACGGCTGGCTTGGCTCAGTTTTTGTCTGGCCTCCTCCATCATCTTTTTGCGTCTTTCTTTAGAGATGGCTTTTTTTTCTGCAAGCTGGGTCCCCTTGTGGCGGCTCTTGGGCATGCGGCGAGGGGGGTTGTGGGACTACGTCTTCCCTAAATCGATTCACATCGATTTCCAGCTCTGCTTCTTCCCCGTGCCGTTTTGCATGTGCTGCTTCTTCCTTGAATTCGAGGGCATCTATCTCCTGGGGGGTTAGGTCGGCTAGCATTAGGTATTTTCATTGTTCATCCAAACTCAGCCTAACCTCCGGAGGTAATGGTGGCATCTGCAGTTCAGCATGTAGGGCTCTTCTTGCCATGCCGAGCTTTCTTTGCATTGCCTCTAGTGGCTCTCCTTGCACTGCGTGCATGGCCTCCAGGATAGTGTCAAGGAAGGCCTTCTGTTGAGTGCTGAAGGCCACTTGGGCTGCCTCCGCCTTGCTCTCCGCAGTGATTTTCTCCTTTTCTGTCAGAGCAAGGCGCCGCGCCAGTGTCTTCACCCTCTTTTCGTTGTGCACAGCCCACTCCTCTGCCCTTTTGTTCATTAATTCCAAGCCCTCTCCCTGTCTTAAGGTCAGCATCATGATTTTCTGCTCATAATCCTCTAGTTCCCTGACTAGCCTCTCTTGTTCTCCTCTTTCAGAGGTCAGCTGATCTGACAGGTGCTTGAGTTCCTCCTGCTACTCTCCATGCCTCGTTTTCTTTCTTCGTCCCTGGTATTCAGCTCCGTCACGAGTGCATCAATCTGAGAAAATTGTGCAGCAAGCTCCTGGTACTACACTATTAGGAGCTTGTGCTCTCTTTGCATGTTTACTAACTCTTGAGTCTCATTTTTGAGCAGCTGCCTCCAGTGTTCCTCCCTCTCATCCCTAGCCTTCAGTTCTTGTCTCAGATCTGCAATCTCCCGCTGCTGCAAGGCTATCATTCTTGTCTTATCCAGCTGGAAGGCGGCCACTGTTTCCTTCTCGGCTGCCAAATCAGCCACGGCTATCTTGCATTTCTCCTTCCCTTTCTCCAATTGGGAGAGCAGCTCGGCGATGTATTTGTCGTAATTAGCCGGTGGCATCATCATTGTGTGAATGGGCGAGGTTGAGGCTTCGACTTTTTTCTTTTTGGGCTCTTGCCTGGACTCCGCATCCGTGGCTGACCTCTTCTATCCTGTGGCTGTAGTCTCTGTGCTCTGCCTCGGGCCCATCTCCTTGTTGATGAAATATTGCATCCACGCCACGAAGTTTGACACATCTACACTAGTCGGGATGCTGGGGGTGATGGTGGTTGAGTTCCACGAAAGGCACCAGGAGGGTAGGGATCAGATGGAGCGAGGCCTTGCCCTTGCCTTCAGAGACTGGAGGTGGCACAAACTTTGGCATTTGTGTGCTAGACCCTGGCCCCTCTTCTCTGCGCGGGCTCAAGTTCCTTAGTTTATCTGCTCGGCATCGTTGTTCAATGGACTGGCGGGTGGCCTCCGCCAAGTCCTCTTCCTCCTTTCTTCGTAGCTCCTCCTCCTTCTCATTCGCTTTTCTCTTCCTTTTCTCCTCCCTTTTTTTCTGCTCCTCCTTCTTTTTCCCTTTCTGTTCTTTTTCCCTCCTTTTCTCCTCTTCTGCTTCTTGTTTTGATGCCTCCTTTGCTTTCTGTAACTCCTCTTTTTCCCTCTCCTCCTCTTGAATCTTTGTTCTCTCTCTCTCCTTTGCTTCTCTCAAGGATTCCTTCTTTGCCCTTTCCAAGTCTTCCCTTTCCTTCTTCCTGCCTTCGTCATTCTTCTTCTTCCTCTGCGCCGCCTTCTTCTTTGTTGTCCTGGTTGTCTTTTTGCTAGTCTGTCCCTCCCCTTCTTCTTCTGTTTCCGTTCTGTCGGTGGACCTGTCTTTGTCCTGGTGAGGAGGCGACCTCTCTGGCGTTTCTCCTTCTCCCTCTTCCGCCTCTTGTGCTTCCTTTACTGCCTCCTGAATGAGTGCAGTCAAGACTCCTCCGTATCCGATGAAAGAGGCCTTGGAGGAGACTTTCTTCCTTTCCGTAACCTTAGAAGCCAGAGATTCTCCTCCTGTTGATGCACTTCCTAGGGCTAGCGCTTTGGCCGCTTGATCAATCTTTTTTTACACGTACCCATTCCAATCTACTTCGTCTAGGGTGTGGCCTGCTACATTCTCCAGCACTGGCACGCTAATTCGATACATTAAGGAATTGTAACACTAGCTGGAGAAGAGCACGTGCACCAACTTGGCTTGCAACCTGGCTTCTGTGTCAGGGATGTCCTGGATGCTTATGCCGTCGTTCGTGAGCACCTGTTCCTTCTTCATTTTCAGCAAGGCATAAACATCCCTTTTTTGTCTCCTTTCTGTCCTTGGTACCAATCCCAAAGCCTTCTCCACCAAGGCTGGATCCAACCGAACTTGCACCTGCTTTGCACCCTCTCCTTGGCCCATTGTTACAATGCCACCTTCTTGGTCCGGGTTGTATGTTCTGAGGAATTCTATGCATTTTAGGTGATCCGGCTCCTGCAAGAATTTTTCAATATACTTTATAAGGTTGCATTGTTCCACTACCCTCCTGGCTGCTTCCTCCTTGGCCACCACGATTTCGATGTTGTGGATGGTTCGGAACTTGAGCTGGCCGAAGGCGCGGGTCTCTAGATGGATGCGATACTGCTCCCTTTCCTCGTCTGTGAACGGGAGTCGATGGGCGCGGTCTTGCTGCGACATTTTCTACTCCTGCCATAATTCTAACTTTCGTTAGCATTTTCCACATATCATTTTGCTGTTTATGTGAGAATAGAAACTCTTGAATGAATTTCTTAGGAAGCCCTTTTTCATACTATATGCTTATGCTTTTCACTACCTTTACTTTACTATACCCCCTTTTTATTCATTTCCTATCTGATTCCTTTCACCTTCACCACATACCCACATACCCCCTCCCCTTTCAGCTTAGAAAAGAATCCTTCCTAGGATTGGGGGTTAAAAGGTGAAGGGCTTTGGGCCTGTTGGGGTAGGAGTTACGTGTGAAGAAGCCACGTGTAGAATTTTGGATTGTATTCCAGTTGAGCATGACAATCAAGAGCAGACGGTTGGATGGAGACTTGGGAGATGTAGGTCAAGACATCGTGAAAGAGATCTCCAGTATTAAGGTGGATGGCAACATGTAATTTCTCTTCTATGAGGAATTGGTCAATCTAGGGGTAAACAAGCACATGGTCATCTAAATGCTGGTTATGGGTGATGGCCAAAACCCTAAACGAGATAGGTGCCACATAAGTAGGGTCATATTTGATGGTTTTAACTGCCCTGTGTTGCTCAGCATTGGTCATTATCCGGCAACCTTTTTTCTCCCATTGGATTCTCAGAGCAAACCGCTGCTACAAGAACACGGAAGGCGAGCTTGCCATTTGCGTGAGCTCTTGCAACTCGTGTTCAGGAACAGAATGAGGAGGCTTACGATATGAAGTGATTAGTCTTCTGAGGGCAGCTTGCTCCTTTGAGTTTTCGTCGTTTGCTATCAGTTCGGCAGCAATTTTGGGGAATTTAGTGGTCATAAGTTTGTATTCTTCCCAAGAGCATGGTAATGCACGAACATCTGAAGCAAGTGTTTTGTCAAGAAGACCTAGGTCTAGCCTCTCATAACTTCTTTTGAATGTAGTGAAAGTTTTGTCCAACATCTTGATGCAGGTTATTAAGTCATCCCCAGAAGTCGCGGCGAGGTCTTTAGCCAAGGAGAGGAAAGGTCGTATAGCGTAGGAAGGTTTAAGACCTGCTGGTGGGGATGGTGCAACTGGATTGGATAGTGGTGACTCCATCATTGGTGTCACAGGTTGGGCTTTGCACTCCGAAGCGCTTTGAGGTGCTGTAGGAAGCTCTGGGGGCATGGGAGTTGTGCTGGGTTCTGAGTGAGCAGTTGGGGGGGTTTTTAAGTTCTCTGGATTAGGTAAGGTTAAGGCTTGTGGCATTTGCCTTGGTCGATAGATGAGCTGGGGCTTACTAGCCACAACAGGCAATGCTTTGTTGACTATGCCTGGGCACCACGTGTGCAAGCCTCCCTCACTGGGGTGAGATTGCTTATAGATGAGCTTTTTAACTGGCCATTTTTAGGCACCCAAATCCAGGGGTTTCCCTCATAGTATCCTTGTGCTCACAAGAGATCTTTGGGGATCCATCGTGGCGTGGTTATGTGTCTACGTCGATAGCATCTAGATTGCCTCTTAGGCCGTGATGGCTGATTATTTTGGCAGTTAGGACGTTTGGGTGGTCTACCTGGATGTGGTCTTTGCCATTTTGGCACCCATATAAGCTTGGACTCCTTGGCCTTGTGAGCACTCTTGGTGGGTTTGGGCCTAGGGTCGAGAGCCTGCCATGAGGCCGTAGTTTTCTTCTGTTTAGACTTGGGCTGGAGCGTGGTCATAGGGGTTTCTACCAGTGGCTTTGTAATGGTGGAAGAATCAGGACAACCCTTGCTGAAAGTCATCACTATACGCACATTTCCTATAGCAAGATGAATGCGGTTTAGGTTGTAATCCACATTACAGTTCGTTTGCTTCTTGAAAGTATGACTCAATATTGATATATTACCGGCTCCTTTAGTGTCAGGCAACACATGGAAGAAAGCTGGTAAACTTTCAAAATCGATAGAAACAACTACCTTGCACTTCCCCAGGAGTGAATAAGCAGTATCCCCAAATGGGGTGAGTTTGGCATTAGTGGGCTGTAGTTTCGGTTGACCAATGCATGTCCAATGGTCATGCATCAAGATGTTGTAGTCGGCACCTTCATCAATCAAGGCATCGAAAGAATACGTCACTCCTGCTGCGACTGTGATTCGTAGATACGCCGGTGCCACTGCTTTTTCGTCCTAATCTGTAAGGGCGGTTATAGTAGCCATGCAGACATTCATTGGGGATTCTAGCATGGGTGGCTCATGTAATGGATGGGTAGGAGGATAGTACTTCTTTATGCGGCTGCCATTATAAAAGCCTATTCCTTCGCCTTCAAGTGTCTCTAACTCAACATTTCCTATTCTACCAATCATGCGTTCTCTGAAAGGCCCTAGCCTCTGAAACTTCATCTTCTGTTTATGTCCTTTTATAGAGTATAGCAGAACAAGGTCCCCTTGTTCAAAGTCTTGCTGTTTGACATGCTTGTCAAACCACATCTTTCGTCGAGCCTTCTCACAAATCAAAGAGTGAGTGGCGAGGAGTCGGGTCTCCGTTAGGCGCTCTAGCTCCACTAAGCGATTGGTCCAAGCCTCTCTTCCCTCCGAACACTCCTGGACTGCTATCCTTAAGCTAGGGATGAAGAATTCTAAGGGTAAAATAGCTTCAGTTCTGTACATCAGCCTAAAAGGCGTCTGTCCTATAGCCATTTTATAAGCTGTGCGATAGGCCCACAAGGCTGCCATTAGCTTGTTGTCCCAGTCACTTCTTGAGGTAGACACTACCTTTGTAAGCACGTTGACTAAGATTTTATTTGTAGATTCGGCTTGGCCATTAGCCTGAGGGTAATAGGGAGAGGATTTCTGATGAATTATTAGGAAGGTAGAGAGCAAGTGGGAAATCGCCTCATTAATGAAGTGCGTGCCTTGGTCGCTTACAAGTTCGATTGGATAGCCAAACTGTGAAATGACCTACTCCCACAAGAACTTTGCAGTGGTTCTAGCATCATTCTTCCTCGTGGCTCATGCCTCTGCCCACTTCCTTAGATAATTGGTTGCCACTATGATGTAGCGAGCTTGGGAATATTGTGCCATAGGATTGATAGGTCCAATAAAATCGATGCCCCATTTTTCAAAGGGTTGTCGGGATATGACAGGGGTCAAGAGATGCATAGAGTGTGGAATCATACATCTGTTCCCTGACTGTCCTAGGCCGAAGCCATCAACCAGCTCTGCCAACATGCCATCGGTGCCTTTGGGGCTCTTTGGAGTGGAAACCTTTGGTAATGAGGATACGCCCACCCCACTACAGGCTATGACACGAGCTCAAACAAAACAGGCAGGCATCTCCTTGCCAGGGCCAAGTAACCTTGACACAACCTCAATAAGAAAGAAAAGCCGAAGGAGACGGAAAAAGAGAACCGATGCAAAGATAACTCTTAAAACCGAGGAAGCGACTACGTTAGTAACGAGAAAGAAGGTCACAGACGCAGAGGTGGAGACCTCAGCTCCTAAGACAGCCGAGCTAGGGAGTGCCAAGGTAGGGGAATATCCCCATCCCAAACGGCAGCTCGAGGCTATAGCTAAGATCAAGGAGTGGGTCAAGGACGCCCAAAAGCACCTCAAGGATGCTGAACCCATATTAGAAGATCCTATTGATGATTTCTCCAGCGTGAGCACACCAGTCTCACCTCCAAAACCACAAGCTCCGAGCATACCTGCACCACTAGGGGCAACTCAGAAGCAAGGCCAAGGGGAAACTTGCCAGGGCAGACATAACGCATGGCCTAGAAATGCTAGCCTCAGGGGAAGACAAGAGCCCAGTAGCCTCCTCACAACCTTGTTGTCTACTTCAGTAAATCTAAGCTTGGAAGATCTGCTTAGGAAAAATCATTCCTTGTGGCAGGAGTTAAAAGACTCGATGGAGGAACACACAGGACTTGCGGGTGCTGATCCGCAAGATCATGATGCAGTTACACAGATCCCAAGTCTGACTCTGCACTCAAATCCTAAGTCTTTGCACATCAATGCTTTTTGGGAAGGCACTGAAATGCACGCAGTTTTGCCCGTCCTAGCCTTAGGAGATATGACGCGAAAAGGAATTGTAGACACAAGCGCAGGTGTTAGTGTACTAAACCATGCAATCTTAGAGGCATGGGGAAACCCTCCTGTAGAGACTGCCAGGTTTACCGTCACGTTAGCAAATGGAATGAAGGTAAGACCATTCGGGGTCTTAAATAATTGGCCAGTAAAGATTTTCGGTGTGCAATTTTCCGTAAACTTCATTGTCATGAAGGGAGTGGATTACGACATACTATTAGGCCGACCTTGGATGAGGAATGCGCGTGTCATTGAAAACTGGGGCAATGGTTTGATTTTCCTAGGGAACAGAACTAGTGCAGTAAGGGTAGAGATGGACACTTGGAAGACGACCCCTGTTGACCTAGATGCCATCTCAGTTATGCTGAAAGGCGATACTCAAACAACCAAACCCTATGGATCACTCACTAAATATATTCCTTGCCCTGAGGATGAGAGGGATTGGATGCACGTTTTGGCAACCATTGACCTACCAATCTCGGATGAGGAAGAACTATATTAATAGGCTGCTAAAGCCGCAACCGTGCCAATTGAGGAGCCAATTGTGCCACTTTGCATGATGGCAAAAAGCTCACTCAGCCCAGGCAAACCAGCCCCGTTCCATATCCCCAACAACAAACTAGAGCTTCAGGAAATCGTAGAGTATCTAACCAATAAACTGGAAGGCAACTCGGCTGCTAACTTAAAACCTGTACGTGATCTATTAGCTAAGCCAAAATGGAAATGTACCAAAGTCCATGACCTGAATTTGTTATATAACTGGGCTTCAGTTAACTGACAACACGGAGACTGGAGAGGAAAGCTTAGGTGATGATGAGCAGTCAGAAGGACAGGAATCTGATGATGACGGGTATGAAGACTGTCGCTCTATGAGAAAGGAGAGTAAAGAAGAGATAGATACAATAGAGTACGATACGGAAGGAAAAGCGATAGAACAAATCAGGGCATACTCGAGGCCTAGGAGAGGAAGGACCAGTCAGAACGAAAAAGGAGTCATGCGAATGGAGTGTGACAGATCCTGGCTAGAACGCATAGGAGCCGTGGATTACGAGCAGGCCGGAGTGGCACGACCATGGGTAATCCCAGTGCTCAAGACGGATGCACCTACTGAACTACGACCCCTTGGGGAAACACCTTTCTCAAGTGAGGGATGCGAGTTTAACTCAGAGTCGGAAGTCAGCACTGAGAGTGATCCCGAGATACCACAACCTTCTAAGGTCAAACGCACCAAGGGAGACTTGCCAGTCCACCTGAGGCGCAGGAGGCTAAAAGAGGAGGCCAGGAAGCAAGCAAGGGACTCAGAAGCAGAAAGGTAAAAGAAACTGCAGGATCTACCCAAACGGTTTACAAAATTTAAAAAGAGTGACAGAGTGGTGATTCTGTTAGGTGCGAAAAGACAAGGCCAAACTAGTGAACCGATCGAGGGACCCGCCAAAGTCAAGGAAGTTAACTTGGCTGGGGAAGGTGAAAAGCCAAGACCTGTGTTCATTGCAGATGACTTGACGGAGGATGAGGAGACCAAACTTGTTGCACTCTTGTAGGAGTACATTGATGTATTTGCCTGGACATTGGATGAACTTAAGGGAGTCGACCCTAGGGTTGTGACTCATAATATCCCAATGGTCCCTGATGCAGTGCCAATGAAACAATGACCTTACCCCATGAATCCCAAACATGCCCATGTAGTAAAAGAGGAGATTGATAAACTCATGAGGGCAGGATTCATATATAAGATCGAGCACACGGACTAGGTATCACCTATCGTGATTGTCATGAAGAAAAATGGAAAAATCTGAGTGTGCATGAACTACAAGAAAGTGAATGCCGCTACGAAGAGCGATAACTATCCTTTACCTTACACCGAGCATATGCTTGAGAGGGTAGCAGATAAAGAAGCCTACAGCTTTTTGGATGGTTTCTTGGGCTATAATCAAGTGCAAGTGCACCCCGACGACAGACACAAGACCTGCCTTTGCCACGGAATGGGGTGTATTCACCTACATTGTCATGCCTTTTGGGCTAATGAATGCACCTGCAACTTTTCAACGCCTAATGCGCACTATCTTTAAGGACATGCGTAGGCGCGAGCTGGAAGTGTTTGTAGACGACTTATGCTTACACTCTAGTTGGGCCGAACACTTAGAGAAATTGAGAGCTGTCTTTGAAAGGTATAGGTTGTACCACCTCTCATTGAACCCCTTAAAGTGCCAGTTCTGGGTGAAACACGGATGCATCTTAGGGTACGTAGTGTCAAGGAACGGCATTGCCACTGACTTTTCCAAAGTCAGAGTCATTGTTGACTTACCGCCACCGGATAACTACAAGGGAGTTCAGTGCTTCTTAGGACACACTGGATATTATCGACGCTTTGTACTAAATTACACACTAATTGCTAGACCATTGTACAAGCTGTTGATAGTGTTCGAGTGGACTGAGAAATGCCAGCACGCATATGAGGAGTTGAAAAAGGCTCTTACGACTGCGCCAATCTTACGAGCCCCAGACTGGAACATAACGTTTCATGTACACATAGACGCCTCTAAGTTCGCTATTGGATCTTGGCACTCAACTGGGAGGTGATTGCTGCCGCAGTATATACATTGTACATGCGATCTCACAGGCTTCCTTACGAGCTCTTGCAACTGTGCAATCTCCATTCTCATCTCTGCCATCCCTTGGTCGTGGTCTACACTCTTTCCCTTATCCTGCACACTAGCAGTTGCTTTTTCCCCCGAAGTAGTCGATCTCTCAGGGTCCCTCTGGCTTGCACTCTCTCGGTTGGTAGTCCTCATGCTGCGCTCCCTGAGTTGATCATCCACGCGTATTGCCTCCTCAAAAACTCTAGCTAGCATGTCTCGTTGCAAGGTGGAGTTACTGGCCAAAGCCTAGTAGAGCTCCTCACTCCGAATCCCGTTCATGAACACTGTAGACACTGCCCTCTCGGTAGGTCGCTCATTGGCAGGGATTCTCTTGTAGAGGCTACACACCTGAGTGACGTAATCCCTAATGCCCTCCTTCTCCCTTTGACTGATATTCATCAACCTAACGATGAGGTTATCCGAATACCCTGCCTCCGAAAACCTCTTGATGAAGAGGCCCTTAAGGCGGACAAAGTTTGTACGTTCTGCGTCATCTAGACTAGAATACCAGGTCCTCCCGTTATCGCCTAAGCACAGGATGAAAGCTTGAGCTCGCTGTGCAAGGTCAATAAGACCATTTGCCTCACATACTTGCTCGAACTGCTCCATGAAACTGTACGGGTCACTACTAGGTTCGTATCTAGCTAGTTGTTTTGTTACTATGGACACGAGCAGTAAAATTTGCAACGGTAATAGCGATGGTAACAGAGAAAAAACAATTTGTGGCATAAAAATAGTTTCTGCACTACTGTGTACAATGCGCTTGCAAACAAAAACAATGTATACTGAAATCATAAAACTGATACATGAAATAAATACATGATCGCATAATAAGCGATTGGTACAATCATGACAAGATATCACTAATACATAGAAAATGTCTACATAGATCAGGCGACTCAAAAATAAAGGTGTGTAAGCTCCAGGGATCCAAGGGCGAGCTACATATCCTCATTCCCCAAAAGCTCATCCCGTCGCAAAGGAGCATCAAGCAGACTCTGCAGAAAAAGAAACAACACATCAGTCCACCATACAATAATGCATTCAAATATCTCATGGTAACTACGGACAAGAAAGATGAGTGACTTACAGGGCCGCCGCGTCTATACAATCGGTCGATCAATGTAGTGAGACCATGCCTCTCTGCATATCGAGTCTCAAGGCCAGTCGGACCATGATTTGTAATGGAGTACTGCAAAGAAAACAAAATGCTAACTGTTAGAAACATGATTGTCAGTACAAAGAATATTTTAAAAAAATAAACAAGCAAAACAAAAGAAAAACTTACAAAGTCCTCCAAATATGTCCTATGGCCGCCACTCCCAAGATGATGGACCACTCCGGCCTCGAGTCGTGCCCTCGCCGCCTTGTGCTGCTGACTCCAACGTCCTGGAGAATCTGTAGCCTCATCCCTCAGTCGGCGCCAGTCGTCTGCATCTAACCACTCGGGCTTTGCAATCCCACTCTTGATTGCCTTGCGTGTGTCGGATCGTCTATGTGACATGTATTCATGCATGCAATCCATCATCCAGCCCGTAGAGAATCTATCTGCTGAGGCTAGCACCAGAAACTCCTCATGTAAGGATGCTACTATGTAGTCCTTGCTCCCCTCTGGTATATTCTTCCAATGATCCAAGACGTTGTGCCGAAAAACTTGTTGGCACAACTCTCTCATGCGAGCCATCACCCTCCTCCCCTCATCATTCATGATGATGGCTCCTGACCTACTATCAACTAGATATCCATAACCCCCTGGAGTCTGCCTAAGATGGGTCCTCTCCCATCTGCGTCCATGCTCTTGGGCATATCCAAGAGACCCCTATGCATCCGGTGTACCGACCGGGGTAATATCTCACGGAGTGGCACCCACAGGGGTGCCACCCTACTGACAGCTAAGCAAAAGCCGGAGTAACTAGAGTAGATGTTCCCATAGGTGTGACAAATCCCTAAGGTGACGAAACTCTAGCTGAACAATGAGACAGAGACACCGCGTCCGCGTCTCCACAGCATCCACCTGAGCCTGAGCCACGCTCCTTGGAAGGGCCACGAGAGCGAGGAGTCGCACCTATATCCTGTGTCGACTGCGGGCTCACTGCCTTTGTATCTCTGCAGCATCCCCCTGATCTCGATGCACTCCCTCCCTCTGGCCCAAGTCGTGAGCATCGAGCTCGTCTGCTCAAAGCCAAAGCATCCGATCGCGCTGAAGCAGATCTAGCAGAGCGCCCTAACGAAGACCGAGACAGCTCCTGGTCTGCCATCTCTCTGAATCTCGCGATCTGGTCTAGAGACATGTGTGCGAAGATGTCCTGTAACTCCTCATTGCTCATCCCTCGACTCATCCTGAAAATGTCACCTGCATAGATAAAAAATGATGTTAGAATAATCAATTTAAATCATACAAAGCACAGTAATATAAATCATTAAAAAAAATCACACTTAAAATGCATATCTTATGTACCCTTATAAGCGATTGGTCAACGAATTGAGTAAGTGGATGCTCCAAATATGAAGTATCCTATGGTCCCATGTTAATCTCCTGACACAACTCCGCATACACTGGAAGGTCGATAGACATGTCACCACAAAAGAATGAGTCCACCTCGTTCTCAAAGAATTCTTGGACTCCTATATTTCCATCATTGTTAGCCAATGCTGGCTCCAAGCTTTCGATGGCCTCCACCTCTTGCAATATCGACCCCTGTATTTGCATATTACCTTCATCTATACTCGGAACATTGCTTTGATCATATACTCTCGCACTTCGGGGAGTTGAAGGTATAACATACCACCATCGAGATTTTGAGGGTTTGGATAGAAGATTACCTGTTCACAAACACGTACAAGAGAGTTCAAACCATTGTGACATAAATCATGTCGTAATACAATTAGCAAGTAAATGAGTCCATGCACCTCTTCACAATGGACTGGCATGTTACCGTGTTCCCGTAGCACAGAGGAGCGGAAAATGGAAAAAAATAGAAATAGCAAAAAAGCGTAGGATAAAAGAAGAAAAAGGCGCCTTGACCGGTAGCCAGTCTCCCTGAAAAACTCAAATGTTCGGGCACGACCCTCAGAAAGCTTCAGTGTCAGCCCAAGGTAACAAAAGAATTAAAATACGGAAGTGCCCCCGAATCTTTGTAAAAGAGTGTCAGGCTCGCTCCTGTGCAAAGTGTATGCATTAGCCGGGAATAGGATAAATTAGAATGGTGGGAAATGGGAAAAAGGGCCTAGGCTACGGCCGGCCATGTAAAAGACGGGAAAAGGGGATGACTGCCCAAGAAGGATTTAGGGCTTTGTATATAAAGATGGAAAGTGAATGAGAAGCTCATTCTTTGGTGTGTGGCAAAAAGAGTCTTATTCTTCCTCTCTTCTTCTCTCCTTCTTGCTTGTGTCTGCTCTTGAGAGAGGAAGTGTGAGAGTGTGAGGGAGTGAGTGTGTGTGAGAGTGAGGGATCAAGAGGGTGAAGCTCTTCACCATCTCCTCTCCTCTTTTTCTCTTCTCTTCTTTTCTCTTCTCTTGCACACGCGGCTATGGAGGATGGAGCTTGGAGATGGAGGAGGCTTGATGATACTTGAGCTAGCATCAAGAATCGTGGAGCTACCGGAGTGTAAGAGAAAGGAGGATACTCGATCGGGCATCAAGGTAAGCTCACTACACTCGTAGGATCGACAGCGCGTTGGCTAGGTGAGAGATAGCCATTAGAGCTCGCTTGGAATGCTTGAAACAATAAGCGGTCCGTGGGTCTTGGCGATTGAGTGAAAGATCCCACATTTTGGTTCTGTTGCCGAGACAACGGATTCAAGCTTGAGCACTTGCGCGCCTCATATCGAGCATCGAAGTAGGGTACGCATCCCCGAAACGGAGCTTGAGATAGGTAGGAAGCTGGGTGTTTTTAATCTTCAAAACAAGTAAGTATTGTGGGATATTTTGGTTGGTTGATGATTGGAAATCATGGAGGATCTATTTCAGTTTTTTGCCTTCGATCTTCGTTGCATTTAGCGTGGGTTAGAGTTAGGAAATCGAACCTGAAAAGAGTAGGGTTTACTGTTTCAAAACAGTTTCAAAACAGGGAAAAAATCGTGCAAAATACGCAAAATGCTCGCTAATGAGGCCTAAGATCGACAAGAGAGTGATTGGGGGCGTCAACGCCGCCTTTGGGAAGGCATATAAGAGCCAGGAGGCCAAAAGAGAGCTCATTTGTGCCATTTCAGTGAGAGAGAGAGAGAGAGAGAGAGCTAGAGAACCCTAGCCCGTGTGATTTGATCGCATCACCAACGCACTCACCGACCCGTTCAGGTATACAAACCTCTCCTTCTACTAACCTAGATAGGATCTGGAAGTGCATGACCATGGCGCTGGCCTATATTGGGTGAAACGATCGAATTCGCATTTGTACAGGTTGCGTGCACCGTGTTCGGCCCATCCGAGTGGCCTCTCTTGGGCCGAGTCCCAGAATCGGCCCTCGGCCCTTGTCACTCGGCCCACTTGGCAAACCCTAGTTGGCCCTCGGACCGGACCGTCCGAGTCAACCCACTCGGCCGTCCGAGTCAAAGCTCTTTGCCACATGGCACATCCGGCCCTCGGCCCGTCCGAGCGACCTGTCCGAGTCTCAAATTCGGCACTCGGCCGCACCCGAGATTCGGCCCTAGGCCAAGCGCCGTTCGGCCCGTCCGAATTACCCTGTCCGAACCTGCCATTTGGCCCATCCGAATAAGAATCGTCCGAGTCAAATCTGGAAATTCGGGCCTCGACCCCGTGCCTCGACCCATCCGAGTGACCCACTCGGACCTTGCAATTCAGACCAGTTGGTCCGAGTGTAACTTTTTGTCAAATTTGTCAGAAATTTGACTCGACCCGGCAAATACGCATTAGCGCAACTTGTCAAAACCCTTCGGGTGCTCAGAATTTGATTCTGGCACACGTGATAAGAGAAATTGTAGTACACAGCCGCTTAGCGGTTGGCAGTAGACAGTTGAGGGACCCAAGGACTCGGACAGGAGCCGCTGAACCGTAAAACCTGATCGACCGAAAGCGAACAAGGCGACATATAAGGAAACCCTAAACCCTGACTAAACGACTAGAAAATGGACCAACAAGCCTATCAGGCCCGAAACGAGCAAGAGTGAGTAAGACGCCGGGGAATTGCTTGTGGCACTTACATTGAATTTCCGCACTTGAAGTACACTTAAGAAAGCTGAAAGCCTGATTGGGCACAAGTGCATGAGAAACAACACACTCACCAAGTGACCATAAATTGAGGTCTGTATTCAATAATCAAAGGAACTCACTCAGATAAAATTGCTTAAGGAACCCACTAGTAGGAGAAGACCCCAAGAATTAGACCGGTGCCTGAGTGCCCTACTAGTAGGACCTGGAGAAGACACGAAGACACGAAAAGCAACAATATAGAGGATTGGACGATGCCGGAGCTGCTTGGATTGATTGACAACCTCGTGGAGCTGGAAGGAGAAACAATGTTGGGACCAAGAGGCGAACAAGGAGAGGACCGATTAGACTTAGGAGAATTTCCAACCTCAGTCCAAGAACTGGTCCATGACTACGACCTGCTCACTAGGACTGTGATCCAGGGCAAACCTGTAGAGGAAGTGGTAGCTAACCTCCAAGAAGAGAGAAGAGCTATCAAGAGAGCGCTAGAAGGCATAATTGCCTACAACCATGAGCAAAGGGCTAGAAGGCTACAGCAAGACGTAGATATGTACGAGGCTAGACGAGTGCTAGACCTAGTTGGAGCGGCCAAATCCGGACCAAATGTAGAGAGGGAACGGGCAGCAGAGACTGACATGACATTGAGCGAACTGGTAGCAAAGCGACTCTTGGACAACACGTCCGTTGAACAGAGTGCTACTGCCCTAGCTAGCGTGCTACTATCGGGATTGGGAGACCGCAAGGGGCTAAAGGGCAGGGTGATACCAACTGTTCTATGGCATCGCCAATAACGACGCTTTTTGCGACGACGGGGGAAAATTTTATTATTTGCATTTTCTTCACTTTAAACGTCGGTATAAGGCCTATATCTTGTAGTAGTGGTTGGAAACAACTTTGGACCTCTAAGAAGCTCTCAAGTGCATTACAAATTCACATAAATAAGATTAGAGGCCCATGCATGATAGATGGGTATTTCTTAATTATATAGATTGGCCAACTTCCATGTTTAGCTCTCAAATTGCCATGTTGATTATTGATGCCAAACTATAGGAATCAAGACCTATCACAACATCCACAATACCCTTGGTCCAATCAATAGTCTAAAAATAATAATACAAGTGGAAATTTCTTACAAGTTTAGTATTTGGTTGATCACCAAAAAAAAGGCTTGCACTTCATCCTATGCTCATATAAGCTTGAACCATGAGGTCAATTCAAGCTATTTCAAAGAATTCTATATATCAACTCATTGAAGGTTAGGTCAATATGATTGCCTAGGATCTTTTCTTGAGTCCCAATGTAATAGGAACCCTCCCCTAAAGATTTTTAAGAAAATGAATTTTTATTATCCCTAGTTCAAAATTTTTTACTCCCCCCTCTCTCCCCGCCAACAGCAGTCTCGGGGGAGGGGGAGAGAGAGTGGGAGTGGTGGATGATGGGGGGAGGGAGACATGCAACCTCCAAGTGGAGGGGTTTCCATGCCACCTACCTCCTCCCCTCCCCTTAAATAGGGGAGGCTTCTCCCCTCCCCAGGGAAAGGAGAGGAGGATACAAAAAGGCTATGACCTTCGAGACCTTGCCAACCTCCCCCCAGCTGCCGTATAGGGCCCTTGGGCCTCCACTAAAAGCCATTTCCTCCTCCTGTCAGCAGTGACTACGCCAACCCCCCTGGGCTCTCAGTCGTAGCCACATCCCACCACCTTGACGACAGGCGCTGCACCACCTCCCTGGGCCTTTTGAACGCAGCCTCCCCCCTTGCAACCTGTTCTGGTTCAGCATATACTCCGCTGGCGGCTCGGTCCATCCCCCCCGAGTTAGCTGGTATGGACGGGGGCTACGGGCCCCCTCCTTACGTCCCCCCGTGTTGAGATATCGAGGTCCACTCGTGATATGCCAGGGTGACCGTTGTGCATTTATGTCACCGACTTGTTAGCTGTAGATGCGATTGGTACACCGCCCATGAATAATAGCTAGATGACAGCTATCCTTATCTACTCTAGTTCGTGGCTAAGTTAGTATGCCACCTTAGTTAGTTGAGTTTGGTTTGAGACCCATATATAGGGTCCTTCTATTTCTATGTACAAGAGTTCTTTTTGGCTTACACAACTAAGAAGAGAAAAATTGTTTTCAGCCTCCACCTTTGTGTGTATTCCCCCATTGTGCAAGCAAGAAAGCTACAAGTGAGACTCCTTCCTTCTCTTCCACAATCTTGACATGGTATCAGAGCCTTGTTCGTGGTAAGGAGCTCAAGAAAGCAAGCCAAGTTCGCGGTGTTCTGGTAAGAGGACCAGTGTTGCTTTCATTTTTCTGTTGTTGGGAGCAAGTCTCTGCAGGTAGCACAGCCGGAAAGTGCAAGAGTGCATTGTCTCAGATTGAGACGCCCTTCGTGGTGTAGCGAGAGGGCAGTATATGCTGTGGGCAAGGGCTTTAGCCCTTGGTTGCTCTGTTTTTTTTATTTGAGGCCATTTCGGGGCATGTTTTGGAGGCGGAAGTTTTCTGCACGCACTCAGGAAAAGGCCCAGTTTTATGCTGTGCGACCACTGTTCTACAGGTCGGTGAAAAGTTACTGTAGAAATTGAATTGTATGCCTGTGTGCAAAGACATTGGGAGTTACAGAATCATCCTTGTTGCCTGTTGATGCAAAATCGTCACTAGAAAGTGATTGTGTGGTCAAATACCACTTTCGTCAGTTTTGCAAATTTGCCCTTGTAAGGCTGAAGCTGTGTTCTTTGCAGTGACATAATTTTTTATAGTGTTCTGTAATGGCGTTTGATTCTCTTTCACAGATTGTCACTGAAAAGCTTGACAAGGATAACTTCCAAGCATGGAAGTTTAGAATGAAAAATTTCCTTATGGGAAAAGGATATTGGGAATTTGTTGCAGGAAATGAAGAATAACCAGTTCTTCTTGATGTTCCCAATCAACAGCAAATGCAGGCATTTAAAGCATGGCATAAGAGAGCCATGAAAGTTATGTACTGGCTGTCTATTAGCATTTCAGACTCTCTGATTGTGCATATTCAAGATGCAAGTACGCCAAAGGAGGCATGGGATACTTTGTCAAAAATGTATAGCACAAATATGCAAGCCAGGAAAACGCAGCTCAAGCAAGAGTTGCACAATGTGCAAAGAGAAAATATCAGCATCAATGACTACCACATGAAGGTGAAGAAAATTGTAGATGCACTTGCTTCCATTGGGTCGCTAGTGGAAGATGATGATTTAGTTTTTGTGACCTTGAATGGTCTAGGAAAGGATTATGCACAGTTTCGAACATCCATTTCCGTCCGTGAAAGATTTCCTAATTTTGAGGAGTTGATTGCTCTTCTAATTTCTAAGGAGCAAAGAAATGGTGGTGCATCTTCTTCAGGAGGAACTTAAAAAGAAGCTGTCTTCTACTCAAATGCTAGAAGAGGTAGAGGCAGAGGTAGAGGAGGCCGAGCTGGAGGCCATAGTAGAAATCAGAATATGCAGCAAACTCAAGAAAACCAGTCCTATGGAGGAGGACATGGTAACTATAGAGGCAGGGGGAGCCAAAGAGATTGTGGTGGATGGCAAAGAGGCCAAAATGCAAACAGTAATGTTGAATGCTACTACTGTGGTAAAATGGGTAATATGGCTAAAGACTGCTATAAAAAGCAGAATGACATCATGAATGGAAAATTGCAACAAGGGAATTTTGCATCTTCTAGTAGACAGGGTGATGACAGAAATGAGCATTTGTTTATGGTGCAGCACATGAACAATTCTGTGACAAGTGCAGAAGAAAGCAATGATGTATGGTATGTTGACTCAGGTGCATCCAACCACATGACAGGTCATGCAGAATGGATGGAGGATACAAGGAAAATGGAAAAACCAGGATTTGTGGAGACTGGTGATGATACTGCACATCCTATTGTGCAGATTGGAAAAATTCCTTTGTCTATGCAGAATGGGAAAAAGAAATACATGTCTGATGTATTTCATGTCCCGAATATCACCAAGAATCTGGTTTCTGTTGGTCAAATGATTGAGCAGGGCTTGTAGGTCATATTTAATCCTCATGGATGCTTTGTTGAGGATATGAAAAATAATGGTCGCTTGATAGCAAAATGAAAGAAGAAGGGCAGAATGTTTACGTTGGATGCAGACATGCCTGAATTGAGTGCAACAATGTTTGCACATGGGACCGATGTAGTTGTAGATATTGATATCTAGCATAAACGCATTGGTCATGTTAATGTACAATGACTTAAATCAATGCAGGCCCAAAATATTGTTGCAGGATTGCCTAAATTCAAGGTTGCAGAAATGCATAAGGTATGTGAAGCCTATCAATTTGGAAAACAGGCAAGTAAACCATTTCCTAGACATGTTCAAGAGAGTAAAAAGCCATTGGAATTAATCCAGTCTGATGTGTGGACTACTAAAGCTGCATCTCTTGGAGGGTGTCATTATTTTGTCACTTTTATTGATAACTATAGCAGAAAAGTTTGGGTGTATTTTATGAAAAAGAAAAGTGAAGTTTTTGGGCATTTCAAAACTCTTAAAGCTATGGTTGAAAAAGAAACAGGCCTGCAAATAAAATGCCTAAGGTTAGATGGAGGGGGAGAGTACCTCTCAAATGAGTTTGCAAGGTTCCTGCAGGAGCATCGCATAAAGCAGCAATATTCATGCAGTCATACCCCACAACAAAATGGAATTGTAGAAATGAAAAACAGGCATATTGGAGAGGTATCTCGTGCCATGCTCAATGAAAAAGACATGCCAGATTTTTATTGGGCTGAGGCAGTTGCTACAGTAGTCTACATAATGAACAGGACTCCCACTGCAGCAATACATGGGATGACTCCAGAGGAGAGGTATACTCGTAGGAAACCAGATATTTCTCATTTGAAAATTTTTGGTTGCATTGCCTATGTTCATGTGCCAGATGAGTTGAGATCCAAGTTGGATCCAAAAGCTGAGAAGTGCATCTTTATTGGTTACTCTTTGCAGTAGAAAGGGTATAGATGCTATAACCCTTCTACTCGTAAGTTTACAGTGAGCAGAGATGTTGTTTTTAATGAGATGAGTAGCTGGTATAAACCAGTAAATGTGATTGATAATGTAGATGCACAAAATGGTAATGCTACACAGAATTCACAGCAGCAGTCACAAAATATTAGTGGACCTGGAGCATCCTCTAGCAGTGGTTCACATTCTTCGCCATGGACAGGCAGATTGAGATCAGGAGAATCTTCTCAAAGCAATGTAGATAGTGGTATTCAGGTATCACGAAAAGGAAAAAAGAAGGTAGATCATCCCATATTTGATGTGAATGCAGGTCACTCTTATGTGGATGGTGAATCCAGTGGCTCAGAACAGAGCATTGATGATGAGTTGGGTATTCCTTCTATTGTTACACCTGGAGTAAGGAAGACCAGGGATGTTTTGAGAGCACCTGGGAGTGAACCTACTTTGCGCAGGTCTACCAGAGCTAGGTATCTTGTGGATAGGCTGAAATATGATGGATTTACAGCCATTCACTATGCCTATATGGTCAAAGTGATACAGGAACCAGAACCCACTTCTTTTGAGCAAGCCATGGGAAAAGAAAAATGGGAGAAAGCCATGGATGAAGAAATGGACGCCTTGGAAGCAAATGCCACATGGGAATTGGTATCTTTGCCTAAAGATAAGCATGCAATTGGTTGTAAGTGGGTTTATAAGGTGAAACACAATGCAGATGGTTCTGTGAGTAGATACAATGCAAGATTAGTAGTCAAGGGATATGCACAAACATATGGCATTGATTATGAAGAAACATTCAGTCCGGTTGCAAGGATGGCAACCGTAAGAGTAGTCATTGCTATGGCTGCATCAAAGGGATGGCCTTTACATCAGATGGATGTAAAGAATGCCTTCTTGCATGGTGATTTGCAAGAAGAGGTCTATATGGAGAAGCCACCAGGTTATGTGCATGTTGTTCATCCTGACACACCTGGAGTCCTCACTGAAGGAATGCCAAGCTCATCATCCAAGCTCTCTAAGCCACAGGAGTCTCCATCAAGAACTGCATCAATGCCATCTGACACTTTATTCTTTCCTTTGTCTTTACCTGTAGTGCTACTAGATGCACCTGAAGATGTAGAGCTACTCCTTAGTCTCCCAGACCAAGGACTACCAGATGATGTCTCTGGTCCACTAAGAGTCCATGATTCTTGCTTTTCAGCCTGCACATGAGTGTCATGATCATCATCATCATCATCCAATGCATCACCACTAGATGCATACCAACTGCTCATTTCATCAAAGATGACATCCCTGCTCACTCTAAACATACATGTGACAGGGTTATAACAGCGATATCCTTTCTGCTCTAAAGAGTATCCATGCGGCAATCTCTTTTCTTCATCATCGAGCCACCATCCCTTGCCACTTGGCCCTTGGTCCTATTGGGAATAAAGGGTCACTGTGCCTTTTACGGTGTTCAGGTGTGCACGCACCCTTACACATGTATGTATGTATGTATGTATGTATGTATGTATGTATGTATGTATGTTCACAAACTTATTATAGCTTGAAGCAAGCACCTAGAGCATGGTCTGACAAGATAGGACAGTATCTTGTCAATATTGGCTTTCAGATTTCCAAGGCAGATTTCTCACTTTATGTGAGAAAAACAGAGAAAGGTATTATGCTACTTGTCATTTATGTTGATGATTTGATTATGACAGGTGACAGTGATGAAGATATTCTTCATGTGAAAATGCTATTGAAGCAGAAGTTTGAGATGAAGGATTTGGGAGAGCTGCGTTATTTCTTGGGCATTGAGGTGATTAGATCACCAAGTGGGATACAACTCTTGCAGAGGCAGTATGGATTGGACATGCTATCCAAATATGGGATGACAGGCTGTAAGCCTATTTCAGTTCCTTTGGAGTAGAATGTGAAGCTGAGCGCAGATGCATGTGAGCTTCTAGAAGACCCTACTATGTACAGACACATAGTATGAAGTTTGATTTGTATGACTATTACTAGGCCAGATTTGAGCTATGCTGTTGGATTGGTAAGTCAGTTTATGAAGGCTCCAAGGAAACCGCATTTGGATGCAGCTAGACGTATACTCAGATATGTGAAGTCAACATTGCAGTATGGACTACTTTATGAGACTGGGGTTCAGATACAGTTGCATAGATACACTGATGCTGATTGGGCTGGTAGTATTTCTGATAGACGATCTACCAGTGGATATGTGTTCTCTTTTGGGAGTGCTGCAGTCACTTGGAGCAGCAAGAAACAGCCTACAATTGCCTTGTCGAGCACAGAGGCTGAGTACAGGGGCACAGCAATGGTTGCATGTGAGGTATCTTGGTTGCATAAGCTACTTTATGATATGCATCAGCCTACAGATGGGCCAATTGTCATTTATTGTGACAACATGAGTAGTATACACTTGGCAAATAACCCAGTCTATCATGCTAGAACAAAGCACATTGAGGTGCATTATCACTATGTGCGGGAGAGGGTTTTACTAGGTCTTATTGATCTAGTTTATGTCAGCACAGAGGATCAGGTAGCTGACATATTTATGAAGGCATTGGGCGCAGACAAGCTGCACAAGTTCAGAGACCTGCTTGGTGTGCAGGAATTGGGATTGAGCTCGAGGGGGAGTGTTGAGATATCGAGCTCCACTCGTGATATGCCAGGGTGACCGTTGTGCATTTATATCACCGACTTGTTAGCTGTAGATGCTACATCGCCCATGAATAATAGCTAGATGACAGCTATCCTTATCTACTCTAGTTCGTGGCTCAGTTAGTATGCCACCTTAGTTAGTTGAGTTTGGTTTGAGACCCATATATAGGGTTCTTCTATTTCTATGTACAAGAGTTCTTTTTGGCTTACACAACTAAGAAGAGGAAAACTGTTTTCAACCTCCACCTTTGTGTGTATTCCCCCATTGTGCAAGCAAGAAAGCTACAAGTGAGACTCCTTCCTTCTCTCCCACAATCTTGACACCCCCCCCCCCCGACTGAGCCCTCCAAAGTAGTCGCCTCCCGCCCTAGTTGCCATCCTGACTAGCCGTGAGGAGAGAAGGATAAGGAGAGGATAAGAAGGAGTGAGGGGAGAGAAGAATAAGGAGTGAGGGAACATAAGGGAAGAAGAGGGAAAGAAGGAGAAGGAGGGAAGAGAAAGGAGGGAAGAGAAAGAAGGAGGGAGAGAGAGAGGAGGAGGAGGAGAGAGAGAGAAGGAGAAGGAGAGGATAAGAAGGAGTGAGGAGAAAAAAAAAGGGGAAGAGAGAGAGAAGGAGGCGTGAGGAGAGAGAAGAAGGAGTGAGGGAAGAGAAGGGAAGAAGAGGGAAAGAAGGAGAAGGAGGAAAGAGAAAGAAGGAGGGAGAGAGAGAGAAGTAGAAGAAGAGAAGGAGTGGGA
Source organism: Lygodium microphyllum (assembly GCF_053477565.2). Taxonomy (NCBI): domain Eukaryota; kingdom Viridiplantae; phylum Streptophyta; class Polypodiopsida; order Schizaeales; family Lygodiaceae; genus Lygodium; species Lygodium microphyllum. The sequence goes on along the minus strand of NC_141161.1, from coordinate 3,572,791 downwards.
GAGAGGTAGAGGAAGAGGAAAGTAGAGGGAGAGTAATAGAAGAAGAGAAGGAGTAGGAGAGAGGTAGAAGAAGAGGAAGAAGAGGGAGAGAAGGAGGAGAGGAGAAGAAGAAGGGAAAGGAGAGAGGTAGAGGAGGAAGAAGAAGTGGTAGAGGGAGAGGGAGAGGGAGAGAGGAGAGAAGTAGTAGAAGAAGGAAAAGAGGAAGGAGTAGAAGGAGAAAGAAGTGGGAGAAGGAGAAGAAGAGAGAGAGAAGGAGAGAAAGAGAGAATAGAGGAATAAGAGAGAATTAGGAGAAGGGAAGGAGAGGGAGAGAGAGTAGGAGAGTAAGAAAAACAAAGAAGAAGAAAAGAGAGAGAGAGAGAGAGAAGCAGGAGAGGAGGAAAAGAAGAAGAAGAGAAAGAAAGAGAGTAACTGCTACAAGTCACCCAAACCACTCTCCTGGCAACGAACCCCATTCGGTGGTCTCTCCCAACCGAACGTGTCAACCTGAAACCCATCAAGGTCCGGTCTGCCCAATCTCCGCGAGGCGAATGGCTCCCAAGAAGAAAGTCACGGGAAGCATAGGTGCCCAAGCCACCAGTAATGCTGGAGGGGCGAGCAGAATGACCAATACTGTTGAGATGGCAAGCTCAACACATGTGGACATGGATGATGGACCGCCTGGTTAGATGGGTCCACACGTCTACACTTAGCACGTCGGTGGTCATTATGACTCTCACATGGCCACTGACTCATTACTTATTATATTCAGGTTGTTACACCTATTTACAGCTGGCATAGTTATAGCGCCAGTCGACTAATGTAGTCGGTTATGCATTGTTTGACTTAGTAGGCCACTTTCCTTTTATGTTGTATCTTATCTATACTTTGTGTACATTGAAAAAAAGAGTGTGGAAGAAGAAGAAGAAATCAGCAAGAAAACGTTTTGGCCTCCATCTCTCTTCTTGTCTCTTGAGTGAGCTTCTCTTTGTGCATTCTGTGTGTGTTCAGCGCAGCATCTTGAGCAACCTCCTCCACCACGTGATTCTTGACATGGTATCAGAGCCGCGCCATTGAGAGAGGCTGATTTCGAAGGTTGAAGCAAAGGAGAAGAAGCAAGGTTCGAGCAAGCAAGCCACGGGTAAGAAGCTCTCCCATCCTTCAACTCTTTCTCTTCGATAGTGCCTGTGGAGGCACTGGAAGCAGGGCAGAGCAAAAATCTCAGATTGCAGTGAGATTTGGTGTGCGCGAAGAGCACTGTGTATTCTGCAGATAAGCCCTTTAGGGCTTGCCGCAGTTATTTTGGGCATCTGAGGCCGTTTCAGGGCCCGTTTTAGAGCCGCAAGGTTGCGGACAGCAGTTTCAGGGTATGCTGTGACTTCGACTGTATTGACCGAAAGTGGGTGCGCAGGTTACAGATTTCAGATCTGTAAGTTCAAAGGTGTTTACCAGTGAGTAAACACAAGGTTTATCTGCAAACTGGTTGCAGACTGCATGTATTATTGAGCAGACAGTGAAAAAGGCTGTCGGGTGTATTGCTGTGCACTACAGGTCAAGGGTTGCAGAAGATTTGCTTGCTGTTTGGTATTAGTTTTGTGATAATGGCAGAGAACAGTGGAAGCCCCATCATTGAGAAGCTCGACAAGAACAACTACCCTTCATGGAAGTTCCGTGTCACGAACTTCCTTATTGGAAAAGGCCTCTACGAGTTTGTTTCGGGTGAAGAAAAGGAACCGGAGATGAGTGATCCTCCAACTGCAGAAGAGACAAAGGCACGGAAGGAATGGAATGCAAAGGATAAAAAGGTCATGTATTGGTTGTCTGCAGTAATTGACAATAATATGCTGGGACACATTAGAAATGCAGAGAATTCATATGCAGCTTGGACCATACTTGAAAGTATGTTTTCTGTAAATACAAAGGCACGAAAGATTCAACTCAAGCAAGAGTTGAATACATTAAAGAAAGGGAAGATGTCTATCAATGAGTATGCACTGAAGGTAAGAAGCATTGCAGATGCATTGGCAGCGATTGATGCAATGCCCGATGATGATGATTTGGTGTCGTCTACCTTGGGTGGACTTAACAATGAAAAGGCTTGGAAGTCTTTTGTAACTTCCGTATATGTCAGAAAGCCATTTCCAGATTTCGATGAATTGGTCTCCCTTATGATCACTGAAGAGATCAACATGCAGAGTGAGACATCTGAAAGAAGTGGTGAACAGGTCCAAGCTTTCTACTCCAGTTCTGGAAGGGGACGTGGCAGGTTCTCTTCAAGAGGCCGTGGTACAGGACGTGGTAGTGACAACCAGCAAAACAGATTGAATCAGCAATTTGGCGATATGCAGGTTTCAGGAGGTCGTGGTAACTTTAGAGGCAGGGGGAGCTTTAGAGGAAGAGGTGGATGGCAGAACAGAGGTTCTAACAACTCTGGTATTGTGTGCCACTACTGTGGCAAAACAGGTCATATTGTAGCCCAATGTTATGCTAAGAGAGATGATATCCGCAGTGGTAAGTTGCAGCAAGGAAACTATGCATCGTCTTCACGACAGAATGAAGACAAAAATGAACGTTTGTTCGTTATGCAGCATATGCTGAATGCTGTTACAGGAAAGGGAACACATGAAGATGTTTGGTATGTTGATTCAGGTGCATCCAATCATATGACCAGCCATGCAGAATGGTTTGGAGAGATGCAGGATTTGCAGAATGCAGGTTATGTGCAGACGGGTGATGACTCATGCCACCCAATTTCACACATTGGAAAAGTTCCCTTGTCCTTGCATGATGGTAAGACAAAGAGTCTTTCAGATGTATTACATGTACCATCTATTACAAAGAACTTGGTGTCAGTCGGTCAAATGGTAGAGCAAGGGCTGCAAGTCAGATTTAATGCAAAGGGCTGCTTTGTAGAAGACTTCAATGACAAGTACAGGTTGGTAGCAAAGGGAAGTAGAGTTGGACGTATGTTCACTCTAGATGCTGGAATTCCTACTATGAATGCGGCTATGTATGCCAAAGGAAAAGGTGTTGTTGCAGACATTGAAATTTGGCACAAACGCATTGGACATGCAAATGTACAAAGGCTGAAATTAATGCAGTCCAAAGGGTTGGTTACAGGTTTGCCTACATTTAAAGTTGCAGAATTTCAGAAGGTATGTGAAGCATGTCAGTTTGGTAAGCAGGCAAGACAACCCTTTTCACATGACAGAGATGTAAGCAGAAATATCCTTGATGTTGTGCATACAGACATTTGGGGGCCTACACAAAATGTATCTCTTGGAGGCAGTTCATACTTTGTCACATTCATTGATGATTGTTCTAGAAAGCTATGGGTATATTTTATGAAGGAAAAGAGTGAAGCTTTTGAGCACTTTAGAACTTTCAAGGCTGCAGTTGAAAGAGAAACAGGCTTGAAAGTAAAGTGCCTGAGGTCAGATGGAGGGGGAGAGTACCTCTCAAATGAGTTCAGTGATTTTCTGAGGTCTCATGGGATAAAGAGACAGTTCACATGCAGGTATACCCCACAGCAAAATGGGGTTGCAGAAAGGAAAAACAGGCATATTGCAGAAGTTGCATGTGCCTTGATGGCTGAAAAGAATATGCCTAAGCATTTTTGGTCTGAGGCTGTTCATACTGCTGTTTATATTATGAACAGAACTCCCACAGCTGCAGTTCATGGTATGACCCCCGAAGAATGTTTTACAGGTAAGAAGCCTGATGTTTCACACTTGAAAGTGTTTGGCTGCATTGCGTATGTTCATGTACCAGATGAGTTGCGGAAGAAACTGGATCCAAAGGCTGAAAAGTGTGTCTTTATTGGATACTCTTTAGAGCAGAAAGGGTATCGCTGTTACAACCCTGTCACATGTAAGTTCAGAGTGAGCAGGGATGTCATCTTTGATGAAATGAGCAGTTGGTATGCATCTAGTGGTGATGCATTGGATGTTGATGATGATCATGACACTCATGTGCAGGCTGAAAGGCAAGAATCACGGACTCTTAGTGGACCAGAGACATCATCTGGTAGTCCTTGGTCTGGGAGACTAAGGAGTACCTCTACATCTTCGAGTGCATCTAGTAGCACTACAGGTAAAGACAAAGGAAATAATAAAGTGTCAGAAGGCATTGATGCAGTTCTTGATGGAGACTCCAGTGGCTTAGAGAGCTTGGATGATGAGCTTGGCATTCCTTCAGTGAGGACTCCAGGTGTGCAGAGAGCACGTGTTAATGCAAAGACTCCATTGAGTGATCCAGTGGTACGCAGGTCTAGCAGGGTGAGATACCCTGTTAAAAGATTTGGTTTTGAGGGTTATGCAGCTCACCATTATGCTTATATGGTGAAACTAGTTGAGGATGTTGAGCCCACATGTTTTGAGGAGGCTGTTGGTCATGCTCATTGGGATGCAGCAATGGATGAGGAGATGGCTGCATTAGAGGCCAATAAGACTTGGGATCTAGTATCATTGCCGAAGGGAAAGAAAGCTATTGGATGTAAGTGGGTTTATAAGATTAAGCACAATGCAGATGGTTCTATTAGCAGGTACAAAGCTAGGCTGGTTGCAAAAGGCTATGCCCAAACATATGGCATAGATTATGATGAAACCTTCAGTCCAGTTGCTAGGATGGCAACTGTCAGATGTGTGATTGCTTTGGCAGCAGCCAAAGGTTGGAGGTTGCAGCAAATGGATGTAAAGAATGCATTCTTGCATGGTGATTTGCAGGAAGAAGTGTATATGGATCAGCCAGCAGGTTATGAAGATTTAGAGCATCCCACGTATGTGTGCAGGTTGAAGAAGGCACTTTATGGGCTCAAGCAAGCACCTAGAGCATGGTCTGACAAGATCAGAGAGTATCTTGTCAATATTGGCTTTTATGTTTCTGATGCTGATCACTCACTTTATGTGAGAAAGGGAGATGCAGGTTTGGTCATCATAGTCATCTATGTGGATGACTTGATTATTACAGGTGATAGTGATAGTGGGATTGCTGAAGTCAAGGGCTATTTGAAGATGAAGTTTGAGATGAAGGATTTAGGTGAGCTAAGGTACTTCCTTGGCATTGAGGTGATCAGATGTGATAATGGTATATGGCTGTTCCAAAGACAGTATGGCTTGGATATGTTGTCCAAGTATGGTATGACTGCATGCAAACCACTTTCAGTCCCGTTGGAGCAGAATGTAAAGCTGAGTGCTGATGTTGGGGATGAGATAGAAGACCCTACTATGTTCAGGAGGATAGTGGGGAGTTTGATCTACATGACCATTACAAGGCCAGACTTGAGCTACGCTGTTGGTCTTGTGAGTCAGTTTATGCAAGTACCTAGAAAGCCACATTTGGATGCAGTCAGACGCATATTGAGATATGTGAAGTCCACATTACATTATGGACTTTTCTATGAGGCAGGTACAGACGTACAGGTGTTTGGATACACAGATGCAGATTGGGCTGGTAGTATGTCTGATAGACGATCTACCAGCGGATACATGTTCTCTCTTGGTAGTGCAGCAGTTGCTTGGAGCAGCAAAAAGCAATCTACAGTTGCTTTGTCGAGTACAGAGGCTGAGTATAGAGGTGCTGCTGTTGCAGCATGTGAGGTAGTATGGCTGCAAAAGTTACTGGCTGATTTGGATGTGCAGGTGGAAGGTCCAGTTGTCATTTATTGTGACAACATGAGCAGTATACAGTTGGCTAGGAACCCTGTGTTCCATGCCAGGACAAAACATATTGAGGTACACTATCACTTTGTGAGAGAGAAGGTACTAGCAGGTGAGATTGACTTGGTGTATGTCAGCACACAGGATCAGATAGCTGATATCTTCACGAAGGCATTGGGTACAGAGAAGCTTCAAAAGTTTCGAAGCTTACTTGGAGTTGCAGAGATACAGTTGAGCTTGAGGGGGAGTGTTGAGATGGCAAGCTCAACACATGTGGACATGGATGATGGACCGCCTGGTTAGATGGGTCCACACGTCTACACTTAGCACGTCGGTGGTCATTATGACTCTCACATGGCCACTGACTCATTACTTATTATATTCAGGTTGTTACACCTATTTACAGCTGGCATAGTTATAGCGCCAGTCGACTAATGTAGTCGGTTATGCATTGTTTGACTTAGTAGGCCACTTTCCTTTTATGTTGTATCTTATCTATACTTTGTGTACATTGAAAAAAAGAGTGTGGAAGAAGAAGAAGAAATCAGCAAGAAAACGTTTTGGCCTCCATCTCTCTTCTTGTCTCTTGAGTGAGCTTCTCTTTGTGCATTCTGTGTGTGTTCGGCGCAGCATCTTGAGCAACCTCCTCCACCACGTGATTCTTGACAAATACAGCACACACGAATCAAACCCAGGTTTTAACCTTTAAAATTAGTTAGGTATTATGTCTCGTGGAAAAGATGAAATGGTTTGCGACATGCATGGAATAAGAACGAGTCTTAGGGTTTTGTTTACTCGAAGAACTAAGTTGCATGCGCGAATGGAAGAGTTTGGAATTCACATAAAATGATAAGGTTATCATCTTACCTCACATGAAATGATAGCTTTTACTCACATAAAATGATAGGGTTATCACCTTACTTCACATAAAATGATGGCTTTTTAACCTGTTCAGTGTATGAATAGTCGATTGGAATTCACGTTTCGCAATCATGGTTAAAAGAAACACATGAAATGTTAATTTCTGTTCATGAGATACACTTGCATCGTTAGAAAAAACCCTAGACTTTCATAGACGCAAGTCACATGTGTTCCGGTACATTAGAAATAAGTATTCGTTCCCAGGAATAAAGAGAGATCAAAGTCATTTAGGAGGTACAACTATACTAACCGCACAATGTGCACGATGGTTAAGGTTGATTGGGAAATCTTGCATAGAGCCGCACTAAGAAAATTGGAAGGATCGTATGCATCTAGATTGCATCTTGAAAGTCTAAATGAAAAATCATGTGTTTCCATGTGTGTTAACTGAGCTTGGTTGGAATTAGAGATTAAAAGACCTTGGTTGGGCTGCGAATAAGGCATGTCTGTTGCCTTGACTGACCAGCTAATGCTTGAGTTAGGTACTAAGATACCCTAAGGTAAAACCCAAGGGAAAAGGGCAAGTATAAGTCAACTTACCAAGACCATTTGCTTGTGCATCTTGTTCAAAATTATTGGGATCTCGCCGAGTCATGAAAAGACCCAGGATCGGGTGCTGGGGAGCATTCGAGAAAAAGGGAGTCACACCTTAGCAGTCGGTCGCACAAATGACCTCCGAAAATGTTCGTGCTTGTACTTAGATACATTATTTGATCTCTTGTCTCAAGGAACTAATTCAAGGAAAACATGTAATGCTTTAGGTTGAAAACCTGGAGGGAGAGGCAAGAACAGTTACCTCCGACTGACTACCTGGCCCTATCGAAGGGGGTTGTTAGCCGCGCTGGGTATATGGACCTAACCTGCCGCGAGAGATCTCTCCGTGGGTACTATTTGGAGCGGGAGGACGCTTGGGTGCCGGGGAGTCCCTGGCTATAAATCCCTTGCCTCCGGATCCCGTGCAAGAGGCTGACATGACTCGAGATGAGATCTCGAAGCCCGTATACGAGTGATGATAAGAAGGAGTGAGGAGAGAGAAGAAGAAGGAGTGAGGGAAGGAAAGGGAAGAAGAGGGTAAGAAGGAGGAGGGAAGAGAAAGAAGGAGGGAGAGAGAGAGAAGTAGAAGAAGAGAAGGAGTAGGAGAGAGGTAGAGGAAGAGGGAAGTAGAGGGAGAGTAGTAGAAGAAGAGAAGGAGTAGGAGAGAGGTAGAAGAAGAGGAAGAAGAGGGAGAGAAGGAGGAGAGGAGAAGAAGGGAAAGGAGAGAGGTAGAGGAAGAAGAAGAAGTGGTAGAGAGAGAGAGGAGAGAAGTAGTAGAAGAAGGAAAAGAGGAAGGAGCAGAAGGAGAAAGAAGTGGGAGAAGGAGAAGAAGAGAGAGGGAAGGAGAGAAAGAGAGAGTAGAGGAATAAGAGAGAAGTAGGAGAAGAGAAGGAGAGGGAGAGAGAGTAGGAGAGTAAGAAAAACAAAGAAGAAAAGAGAGAGAGAAAGAAGGAGGAGAGGAGGAAAATAAGAAGAAGAGAAAGAAAGAGAGTAACCGCTACAAGTCACCCAAACCACTCTCCTAGCAACAAACCCCATCCGGTGGTCTCTCCCAACCGAATGTGTCAACCCGAAACCCGTCAAGGTCTGGTCTGCCCAATCTCTGCGAGGCGAATGGCTCCCAAGAAGAAATTCATGGGAAGCATAGGTGCCCAAGCCACCGGTAATGCTGGAGGAGCGAGCGAAATGACCAATATAGCACACACGAATCAAACCCAGGTTTTAACCTTTAAAATTAGTTAGGTATTATGTCTCGTGGAAAAGATGAAATGGTTTGCAACGTGCATGGAACATGAACGAGTCTTAGGGTTTTGTTTACTCTAAGAATTAAGTTGCATGCGTGAATGGAAGAGTTTGGAATTTACATGTAATGATAAGGTTATCGCCTTACCTCATATGAAATGATAGCTTTTACTCACATAAAATGATAGCTTTTTAACCAGTTGAGTGCATGAATAGTCAATTGGAATTCACGTTTCGCAATCATGGTTTAAAAAAACACATGAAATGTTAATTTATGTTCATGAGATGCACTTGTATCGTTAGACAAAACCCTAAACTTTCATAGACGCAAGTCACATGTGTTCCGGTGTATTAGAAATAAGTATTCGTTGCTAAGAATAAAGAGAGATAAAAGTCGTTTAGGAGGTACAACTATACTAAATGCACAATGTGCACGATGGTTAAGGTTGATTGGGAAATCCTGCATAGAACCGCACTAAGAAAATTGGAAGGATCGTATGCATATAGATTGCATCTTGAAAGTCTAAATGAAAAATCATGTGTTTCCATGTGTGTTAACTAAGCTTGATTGGAATTAGAGATTAAAAGACCTTGGTTGGGCTGCAAATAAGGCATGTCCGTTGCCTTGACTGACTAGCTAATACTTGAGTTATGTACTAAGATACCCTAAGGTAAAACCCAAGGGAAAAGGGCAAGTATAAGTCAACTTACCAAGACCATTTGCTTGCGCATCTTGTTCGAAATTATTGGGATCTCGCCAAGTCGTGAAAAGACCCAGGATTGGGTGCTGGGGAGCATCCAGGAAAAAGGGAGTCACACCTTAGCAGTCGGTCACACAAACGACCTCCGAAAATGTTCATGCTTGTACTTAGATACATTATTTGATCTCTTTGCTCAAGGAACTAATTCAAGGAAAACACTTAATGCTTCAGATTGAAAGCCTGGAGGGAGAGGCAGGAACAATTACCTCTCACTGTCTTCCTAGCCCTATCAAAGGGGGTTGTTAGCCGTGCCAGGCATATGGACCTAACCCGTTGCGAGAGGTCTCTCCGTGGGTAGTGCTTGGAGCGAGAGGACGCTTGGGTGCCAGGGGAGGCTCTGGCTATAAATCCCTTGCCTCTGGATTCCGCACAAGAGGCCGACGTGACTCAAGATGGGATCTCGAGGCCTGTGTACTAGTCTATGGGCGGAACTTGAAGCAGCGATCCTGTAGATTGCTGGGATGGCCTTCGGGCATGATATTGGATGTAATCTAGGATTATGATAAATAAAGAATAAATACTTGAGAAAGAGGAACTTGCTTGACATTGTTTTTGTGTTAGTCCCTAAGTTACGTGAAGAAACCCGTGATTAATTTGTTTAATTAAAGAAGCTAATTTTGCATGTCAAAACGTAATGTGTTAGGTAATTAGATAACTAAAGCAAAGTGAAGAAAGTGCGGTGGACATGACTTAGGTCTGTCCTACGGAAGGGTGGTCCCGGTCAGGTGGGAACTTTTCTCAAATGATAAGATGATAAGTCAATGAAGACCTAGTGTCAGAAGATGTAGAATTTCTGATTTATTCTGTTTTAGGGGAAAGGAATGGGGCTATGCCATACGGCAGAGAGGTTGATCTTCGCATCCCTCTCATTTCCCATTCTCCATGAACCAAGTGCAGCATGAATCCGCATCGACTCCGTTGTTCCTACACCAAGTGGTATAACTGTGTCACAACTCTATAGAAACAGAATTTGTATCCTTTTTCATTAATTTGTCTATATAATGATTTATTAAATTTATTTCCTTTGCACTAATTAGATATAAAGAAAAGTGCATTGGAGCTGGCCACTGATGAGTGGTCATCACAGGTTATGGTGGACCCACGCGGTGGGTTAGAGAAAAGATAGTTCACACTTCCACCTATATGGCCCAATTGGGCGCCTGTGACTAGAACTCACGCATATCAGGGTTAGACTCGCACACAGAAAGGATTGATGCCTTGAAGTGTGGACTAGATCCACCAGAACAGACAGTTACAATCAACAAGATGGCATGATCATGAAATGCTTGTATAATGTGCATGTGTGGGCTGAAAGCTTGAAATGCACATTTCTTTGCATAGGAAAGTCACATGAAGATTCGGATACCATTTTTGGATGCATTTGGATGCATTTGCCATTATGCTCTAGTACAAAATGAAGGATGGTTAGGCATTAATCTTGAAGGTATTATGCATTCAATAGCCACATGACCATACCCATGACACTTACTGCACCAAATATTTGATCTAGGTGGGTTGAAAGTCGAATTACTCGATGGCAGTTGTGCATTAGCAGCTTGTGTTATTATTAAATAGATCTCTTTTAATGGTGCTTGCATCACACCCATTACTTCATCTTTTAATTTTTCTAGAGATTTTGTAATGATATCCGCTACCTTTACTTCATCTAATGGAGATTGAGTGTGAGACATAGATGGCATTCTTGTTTGCATCATATAGTCTGGTATTGAGGTGTACGAATTCAAAGGTATGTTTGAGACATTGGAACTTGCACTTGTAGGCAGGTTTAGGGGAACGGTCACATATGGCATGTTCTTAGGCATCTTGCTTGAAGTTCTCATGGGATATTCCATTCGAGGTTCCTTGAATAAATCTTTTTGTTGTTGTTGCCTAAGTTGCACTTCTTCCCACCATCTACCATGTGTTTTAGCATCTGCCAGTGTAGTTAAATTTACACTTTTACGTAGGCTCATTAGGGGATGGATTCATATTTCAAATAATCATTTTCATACGCTCAATGTAATGCTCAAGACTTTCAATTGCCCCTTGGGATAAATAGTCCAATTGAAGAGCTAACAGAGCTTGGAAACCTTGCCACCGAAAGTTTTCTAAGAATGCTCTTGATAAGGCAACATAAGTCCCTTATTTTGAGCATTCACGTTATCGTACCACCTTGCTACTTCATCTTTTAACGTCGCTAGAAAAATATGCAACTTTTGATAATCGACCCCACTATCTCATTTGCTATGCAAGTCACCTCGAAATTTTGCATGTGAGCATCGAGATCTTCATCCCAGAGTCCCCCAAAGAAGCATGATCTTGAGGATATATTCAAAATTCTCAATAAAAGGAGGGGGAACCACTAGAGGATTTTCAGGAGAGGTGGTGGAATTTATTTTCTAGGGATAGAGTATGTCAAGAAAACATACAAGTAAGAACCATATATGACATTCGTCACATCACTCCTAGTCACCCCAATAAAGTATTAATATGTTTTAGCCCCAGGAGATAGGAACTCCAATCAATGGTCATGCCCTTGAGTACCATTCTGGAAGCAGTGAAAATTTTCTTGGACATATAATTAGACACAGTCTTGCCAGGCATAAACTTGTCCTGAAGAAACAGCAAACCTATTTTCAAAAAGGATCAAAAATCATGGAGACACAAACACTCAATGTAGTGGTGACCCGTTTGGCATCCAATAATTCATTGGTTTATCTCTGTAAGAGCTTCAAATATCAACATTGGAAAAGAGTTGGCGAACTGCTAGAAAGGATTCCCCATGATAGGAAGAGATAAAGCCTTCCCTAATCCTCAAGGTGTGATCAGAATAGTAGTACCTCGAGCAAAGCCAGACTACTTGTTGTAAGAGGTTAAAAATTCATCACATAGGGTAATATCATAATGAATGAGTGGCAATGAGAGAGTCACAAACTGGGAGAGCCGAGCCTTAGTAATAAGGTCTAATTTCATCAATTGAGAATGACCAACATAACATATTGGACTAGAGGAGGAGTTCCTGGTGCCATTCAGATAAAAAACAAAACACACACCACACATAGACACAAAGGAGGCATGTAAAACAGTGAAATAAAAAACCAATAAGATCTTAATAGAGAATCAATTCATTCACAATACAGAAGACCACCCCAAGCAAATCACATCCACATAGACCACCCCAAGCAAAACACACACCACACATAAACACAAAGGAGGCATGTAAAAGAGTGAAATAAAAAACCAATAAGACCTTAATAGAGAATCAATTCATTCACAACACAGAAGACCACCCCAGGCAAATCGCATCCTAGAAAATATTCGATATGACCTATCTACATGTGTGATCGATAGCTTTGTGGAATGCAAACAAACAAGTACCCTGATCCCCGTATCAAGCAAGAAAATAAAAAGAAATATACATATCGTAGCCCAAACCACATCATTGTGACCATCAAAGTAAAAGGAATACCACAAACTACACCACTCTTGACACAACTAAACCAAGACCAAATTGAAACTTGTCAACATGGATTGAGTAATCGACTATGTCTCACTCTTTTCCATGTATTGTATTCATTGATTAGATGAGAGATGTGCAATGAAGATGGATTTAGATTTAATGGTAGGTGGATTTTACCAATTATTATCAATGGGTGATTTTTTAATTAGATGATTAACCTTAAAAAGAAAATCGTAGTTCATTTTATCCTTTAAGAAAAATTATTACATTTTATAGTGCATTAAACAAATCCGGACTTTGATCTCGCCTCCAAGGGTCTCTAAATACATATTCATTTTTCTACCAATTATTATGTGTGTAGCACTTTTTTGTCGCCATGTGCAAGAGTGACGGCTAGCTCATTTTATTACCAATTAAAAATGTATGTGTTTAGAGCATGAAGCGTGTGTGCAATGTGAACCATAGGTTTATTTTATTTTATTTGAAACTGATATGTCATCTTGAGCATAGATACACTTGAAAAAGTGACCAATTATTTTTTTAAAACAAATAAATGTGGTTGGGGTACACTAAAAAATAAATAAAATTTTGGATACCTATAAGGTATGTGAATACACCTCAATATGAATTGGCACACGAAAATTGACCTGAGTGAAGAGAAAACCAGCCTTCAAGCAATCCAAAAGACAATCCCACCTAGTTGAAAATTTACAGCATGAGAAACAAATACCCAAAATACCACATGTAATTTTTATTATATTTTTTGGATTTTAAAAGATATTTTTATCCACTTTTTATTTGATTTTATATTGGGTGTTGGATTTTCTATTTATGTAAATAGCAGTCAAAACGTTGAAAATGGGTATATATTTTTTCAAATTTTTTGGAAAATTTTCAGCTATGTTTCTAAAAATTTAGGGATTTTTAATGAAAATTTAAGGTTTTTATTAGGAATTTTATTTTTTTTTCTATTTTTATTTGTACTTTTCATCTTAAATTTATAAGCAAAAATTTTAGCGAATTTTTGGAATTATTATGGTATTTTAAGTATTTTTAATATTTTTAACAATTTAAAATGACAGAAAATGCGTGTATTGAGATCCGCTACACTGTGTGAACAGCAAAATGCGCTAATACTCATTGAAGCAACACACCTGCATCCAAGAAAATTCCTATGCGTGAACACCATCTAATGAAACAGGGAAAAACCACAGCACGTAGAAACTCATGTGACCAGGGGCCTTCGCAAGGGAGCAGAGGCGATTCGGGGGACCTGATGGATAGGTAACATGAAAAACTAAGGGCGAGGGCAGCGAGGGCATGCAGAGAGGTTTATGGGGGGTGTTAGGGGGGGAGGGGGGTTTATGGGGGGGTTTACAAGAGGTTAGAAACGGGGGGTAAAGGGAATGGGAGCTAGTGGGCGGGTAGCGTAGGGGTGGATAGGGGGGTTCTAGGTGGGCGGGGTAAGGGGTGGGTCAGGATGGTGGGTGGGTTGGGGAGGGAGGCCAGGTTAGGCGGGAGGCAGCGAGGTTGGGGGCGGTTGGTCAGAGGTGGAGGGTAGGGAGGTGAAGAAGGTGGCGGGGGGTAGGAGGGACATGGCTAGTGGTTGGCGCGGCCGCGATTGGAGGGGAGTTAGGGAGGGGAGAGGTGTCCGCAAGAGAGAGTGAGGGGGAGGAGAGAGAAATGAGTGGGGGAGTGGAGAGCGGGAGTGTAATGTCCCCCCCAGTGTTTTCCCCATGCCTTCCCCATGTGAACCACCCCCCTTTTAAAATCTTTAAATTTTTCTGAAATTTTTTTACCCCTCTCCCTCTCCCCGCTGACAGCACGTCGGGGAAAGAGAGAGAGGGAGTGAAGTGTCCAATGGGGGGTATGCAGCCCCCCCAGATGGCAGGAGGCACCGTCCTCCCCCCACCTTATAAGGGCATGGCAGCAAGCCCTCCCCCCGGCTCCACCTGGACACAGCACCCCCCTCCAGTTCTGCAGCACGCTCCCCCCCTCCGTTTGGGGTACAACGCGCCCCCCCTGGCATCCTCATTAGTAGCCTCCCCCCCTGTGTGCTCAGCGAGAAGAGGAAGAAGGAGGGAGAGAGGGAAGGAGAGGAAGAGGAGACAGAGAGAGAGAGAGAGAGAGAGAGAGAGAGAGAGAAGAAGAGAAGGAGAGGGAGAGAAAGAACGAGAAGAAGAAGAGAAGAAGAAGAAGAAGGGGAAGAAGAAGGGAGAGAGGGAAGGAGAAGGAGAGAGAGAGAAGAGAAGAAGGGAGAGAAAGTAGGAGAAGAAGAGAGAGAGAGAAGAAGAGAAGAAGGGAGAAAGGGAAGGAGATGAAGAGAAGGGAGAGCGGGAAGGAGAAGAAGAGGAGAGAGAGAAAAGGAAGAGGAGAGGGAGAGAAGAAGAGAAAGAGAGGGAGAGGAGAAGAAGAAGATGAAGATGAAGAGGTAGAGAGAGGAGAAGAAGAGGGAGAGAGAGAAGAAGAAGAAGGATAAGAAGAGGGAGAGAGAGAGAGAGGAGAAGAAGAGAAGAAGAAGAAGAAGAGAGAAGAAAAAGGGGAAGAAGAAGAAGAAGAGGGAGAGAGAGAAGGAGAAGAAGAGGGAGAGAGAGAAGAAGAAGATGGAGAGAGAGAGAGGAGAAGAAGAGAAGAAAAGAGAAGAAAAAGGAGAAGAAGAAGAAGAAGAAGAAGAGGAGAGAGAGAGAGAAGGAGAAGAAGAGCAAGAGCAAGAGAGAGAGAGAAGGAGAAGAAGAGAAGAAGAAGAATAGAGAGAGAGAGAGAGAGAGGCAAGCCGATGCTAGAAGGAGAAGAGGAAAGCACTCTTGGAGCAATGGGCTTCTTGCGTTAAGGGTAGATCTAGAGTTGGGGATTACGAAAGTATCAACAAGTCAAAGAAAGAACAAGATTTTAACTGGGAGATGGCGCTTGAAGAACTTCGGTGTTTTTGAACCCTTTTTCTATCTATGCTTATTGTTCTATTAGCAGGAATGAAAGAACTTCTATGGTTCTACACGCTCATAGGTCATAGTCTTCATTTTAACATCCATTGAAGGGAAAGGCTACTCATAAAAACTATATGTTGGTTATGTATTCTTTCATTCCTAGTTGTTCATACATGTAGATGGTCGTATGAAATTCCATATGTGATATTGCCAAGTTATGATGAAACTTAATGACTAGCAATGGAATCTAGCCGTATAAACCCTAAGGGGGAAGGGCCACCTAAGCAGATTAGGTGATTGTTATCTTAGAAGGACTTCTAACTTAGAGAAGGTTGTAAATTCTTTGAGCAAGTGTTTTGATACATCCTAGTTAAGTTCTCGATGTGCATGCAATGGGCGATGCCTTGAAGCAAGTGGTTGTGCATTGGAGTGTTTGTTGATGTGGTTTTGGATACTAATCCAAGTTGTTTGTGATTGATGATTGCATGGCTGGGTCTGAGATGATTGATTTCCATGGAAACAAAAGGGATTTCTTCCCTAGTAAATGTTGTTAAGCTAGTTGCTTCACCTATGGTTGATTTCCTAAAGGGATAATTAAGAAAGGATGGCACTAGCTACCCCCCGTGAACTACCAAACCCTAACCAAGGGGGTTATGAATATGTGTCAAGAATGTGGACCGAACCCGCCGCGAGAGGTCTCTCCGTGGAAATTACTTGGCATAAGAGGACACTTGGGTGGGGGCTCTGGTCGTAAATCTCAATGCCTCCGAACCCTACACAAGTGTTCTACGTGACTTGGATGGGATCTCGAGGCCTTGATACTAGTTACAAGGCAGAATCTTGGTAGGATAAACCTTTAGGTTTTTTATTGCCGGGAGACGGAAGGATTTTTTTGTGGAGACAGAAAGGGGCACTTAATTCTCCTGTATGGGTAGGAGACAAACATTAATTTGAAGATAAGTTAAGGAAGTGTTGATCTTGTTTTATCTTATATTCGTATCAGTGCCCTAAATTACGTAAAGGAACCTGTGATTAACGGGTTAATTAAGGAAGCTGATTTTATGTGTCAAACATAATGTGGTAGGTAATTAGATAACCAAAACAACCCCCGAGGGAAGCATGGTGGATGTGACTGTCGGGTCCATCCTATGGCAGGGTGGTCTCAGTTAGCCGAGATCTTTCCTCAAATGAAATGTTTGGAAAAGTCGGACGATGACGTTAGACAATGTTGGTTAGAACCCTGATTCATACCATTTTAGGGAGCCGGAATGGGACTATGCCCTCAAGGCAGAGAGGTCGAGCGATGCATCCCTCTCGTTTCCCATTCTCTTTGAACCAAGTGAGGTATGAGTCTGCTTTGGTGCAGTTGTATCTGCGCAAAGTAGAGCTGTTGCAGACTGACGCTAGAAGGCTATTAGGAAGACCCGACTATAAGAAACTCGGACTTCAGGTCAATCCTAACTGGGAACATCTGGATAACTTGTCATCAATGATAACTTGTCATCAATGAACCCTAAGCGCGTTCGAGATGAGGACATCTCGATTCCCCTAAGGGGGAGAGGATGTAATGTCCCCCCCGGTGTTTCCCCCGGGCCTTCCCCATGCAAACCACCCCCATTTTAAAATCTTTAATTTTTTTAAAAAAAAAATTACCCCTCTCCCTCTCCTCGCTGACAGCACATCGGGGAGAGAGAGAGAGGGAGTGAAGTGTCCAATGGGGGGCATGCAGCCCCCCAGATGGCGGGAGGCGCCGTCCTCCCCCACCTTATAAGGGCACGATAGCAAGCCCTCCCCCCGGCTCCACCTTGACAGAGTGCCCCCCCCAGTTCTGCAGCACGCTCCCCCATCCGTCTGGGGTACAGCGCGCCCCCTGGCATCCTGATCAGTAGCCCGCCCCGTGTGCTCAACGAGAAGATGAAGAAGAAGAAGAGGAAGAAGAAGGGAGAGAGGGAAGGAGAGGAAGAGGAGAGAGAGAGAGAGAAGAAGGGAAGGAGAGGGAGAGAAAAAAGGAGAAGAAGAAGAGAAGAAGAAGAAGGGAGAGAGGGAAGGAGAAGAAGAGAGAGAGAGAGAAGAGAAGAAGGGAGAGAAAGAAGGAGAAGAAGAGAGAGAGAAGAAGAGAAGAAGGGAGAGAGGGAAGGAGAAGTAGAGAAGGAGAGAGAGAAGAGGAAGAGGAGAGGGAGAGAAGAAGAGAAGGAGAGGGAGAGGAGAAGAAGAAGAAGAAGAGGTAGAGAGAGAAGGAGAAGAAGAGGCAGAGAGAGAAGAAGAAGAAGAAGAAGAAGAGGAAGAGAGAGAGAGAGAGAGGAGAAGAAGAGAAGAAGAAGAAGAAGAGGGAGAGAGAGAAGGAGATGAAGAAGGAGAATAAGAGGGAGAGAGAGAAAAAGAAGAGGGAGAGAGAGAGAGGAGAAGAAGAGGAGGAGGAAGAGAGAGAAGGAGAAGAAGAGGGAGAGAGAGAAGAAGAAGAGGGAGAGAGAGAGAGAGGAGAAGAGAAGAAGAAGAAGAAGAGAGAAGAAAAAGGTAAAGAAGAAGAAGAAGAGGGGGAGAGAGAAGGAGAATAAGAGGGAGAGAGAGAAGAAGAAGAGGGAGAGAGAGAAGAAGAAGAGGGAGAGAGAGAGAGAGAGAGGAGAAGAAGAAGAAGGAGAAGAAGAAGAAGAAGAAGAAGAGAGAAGAAAAAGGAGAAGAAGAAGAAGAAGAGGAGAGAGAGAAAAGGAGAAGAAGAGAAGAAGAAGAAGAGGAAGAGGAAGAGAGAGAGAGAAGGAGAAGAAGAGAAGAAGAAGAAGAGACTTAGACAGAGAGAGAGGCAAGTCGATGCTAGAAGGAGAAGAGGAAAGCACTCTTAGAGCAATGGGCTTCTTGCGTCAAGGGTAGATCTGGAGTTGGCGATTACAAAAGTATCAACAAGTCGAAGAAAGACCAAGGTTTTAACTAGGAGATGGCGCTTGAAGAACTTCGGAGTTTTTGAAACCTTTTTCTATCTATGCTTATTATTCTATTAGCAGGAATGAAAGAACTTCTATGGTTCTACATGCTCATAGGTCATAGTCTTCATTTTAACATCCATTGAAGGGAAAGGATACTCATAAAAGCTATATGTTGGTTATGTATTCTTTCATTCCTAGTTGTTCATACATATAGATGGTCGTATGAAATTCCATATGTGATATTGCCAAGTTATGATGAAACTTAATGACTAGCAAAGAAGGCTTGGAGTCTAGCCATATAAACCCTAACGGGGAAAAGCCACCTTAGCAAATTAGGTGATTGTTATCTTAGAAGGACTTCTACCTTAGAAAAGGTTGTAAATTCTTTGAGCAAGTGTTTTGATACATCCTAGCTAAGTTCTGGATGTGCATGCAATGGGATTGCGATGCCTTGAAGAAAGTGGTTGTGCGTTCCACTGTTTGTTGATGTGGTTTTGGATGATAATCCAAGTTGTTTGTGATTGATACCGTTTTAGGGGGTTGGAATGGGACTATGCCCTATGGGCAGAGAGGTCGAGCGATGCATCCCTCTTGTTTCCCATTCTCTTTGAACCAAGTGCAGTATGAGTCTGCTTTGGTCCAGTTTTACCTGCGCAAAGTGAAGCAGTTGTAGACGGACGCTAGAAGGCTGTTAGGAAGACCTGACTATAAGAAACCCGGACTTCAGGTCGATCCTAAGTGGGAATGGCCGAATAAGTTCCGTTGCGAGGCAGACTCGAGAGACCCTAGTTGGGAAACCCCGTGTCATTCCTTGGAAGTGCCAGGCAACGTCTTCTAGATTGATCTCTCGATGAGCTGCTAAGACATGTCCCGCAATTTGAGGGGCGGGCACGTTACAGGGAGGTTATGAGGGATTGGGATGGGTTTGGTTTTTTTAATTAAAATTAATTAAGTTGATTTTTTTCTTTTCTTGTGGTCATTTCTTTGTTTTTTTTTGTTTGAAAAAAAATAAAAAGAAGACACAGTGGTTGCCCCCTGTCATCCCGTAGTACAAAAGCGTGGGGCAGGGTAAAAAAATTTGCAGTGATGGGAATGAACGGCAAGGGAGAGAACAGATGGGTTGGGCACCAAACGACGGACCCGATAGTATGCAGTTCAAGGCAAAAACCAAGCGTTCGCACGGACATACAGACATAACAGTACGAAAAACTCAATGAAAATTTAGCTTGAAAAGTTACAAGCCTCAGATTGACATGCAAAGAAAAGGAATAGTAGGTAGGGTGACAAGAGGGACAGGATGGACAACACGAATGAGATGTCCAATAGGAGAAATAGGCATTCACATGGAAAAAATAAAAAATACTCCAAAAAATGGAATAAAAAATTAACAATAGAAGATCCGTTTGCCAAAATACAATATAGGAAAAAGAAAACATGTCCGATTGGATAAAACAGACATGTCCAATAAATCAAGATATGGATCCAGTGAGAAATAGGGGCGTTTACATGGAAAAAATAACAAAAATGCACATGAAGAGCAAAAGAAAACCAATTTGAGAATATTGATAAGTTGAAATAGAGTGCAAAAAAAAAGGAAAAATGTCAAGGAAGAGGTTTTCAACAAGGCTACTAGGTCAAAACACAATTTTGGTGGAAGAAAGTAGGCTAATGTTGAAGCCAACTTAATACCTAATTGAGCAAAGAAGTTGCGTGCCTCATCAGCATCCAACTCTCCTCTATCTACAGTTACTTTACCCACACAACCATATCTACAAAACACTTCTTCAAGCAAAAAACGACAAACAACTTGAGTGGATTTGGTTGTTAAGGCTTTGCCTTCAACTTGATTGATTAGATCCTCTCTTGCAAGCACTAAATATCGCATATTCCATACTCCTGTAGGCATAGTTATATAGACAAAGGATAAGTTGGTTGTAACCCATCTCTATGCTTGACCATAGGATACATTTGATACACATAACAGGTTTCAACAAAATGTGCTATATCCTGATACATGTTTTGCTACCAATATTTTTATTTGACTTTACTAAAGGTTTCCCATATGCCTCTATGGCCAGCCCATATGCTTTCATGAAATTCCTTCATTACCTGTTGTTGCAATCTTTTGTTACCTAAAACTCGGACAGGTGCTCCTTTCTTCTTCTTTGCGTGCTTCCATAGATGCCCTTCTTTAAGAAAAAAGCCATAAGTTTTCCTCGTAATATGCTTGAACTCTTCATCAATCCAAGACTCCTTCTTCATTGTGCTCAAATATTGGCCCAATCTTCTTCATAATCTTCTTCAAGGAAATGAACTAGAACTTGAGCAATGCAATGAGTATGCTGGCTTCTAGTTGACCACCCTTCTTCCATAGTTAAATCTTTTATCTTTGTTGTTTTATGCTGATTTATAACAGTATCTTTTCCTGTTTTTATTGTACTTAATGCTATACAATTAAAAAGATCAGCTTCACCTGCAAGATTCAGCTTTTTGTACAGCTGAAAAGGTACTTTCAGCAAGTATAGATTCTTCAGCTTCATCTTCTTCCATAATCTCTTCTTCATTGTAATATCTTGCACGTGATAGCATGTCAGCAACTGGATTCACCTTTCCTGCAATATGCTTTAATTCGGGGTTGAGATATTTAATATATGCAATCCATCTTAGAATAGCAATGTCAAGTGTAGAGCAATTGGCAATCATGCCCAAGAGTGGAAGACAATCAGTTTCTACCACTACAAAAGCACCTATAAAGTATTCATGATCACACTTTAATGTTGTTACAACTCCCCACAATTCCCTTTTTACTTGTGCATACCTTCTTTGACGTTCATTGAGAACCTTTGCTCCAAAATGAATTGCATATATGTTACCTTCAAGGTCTTCTTGGCTAACAACCCATCCTATCCCAATGGGACTTGTATCCACAGTAAGGATGATCGGTTGACCATTTGAATAATCGGCCCTTTTGAGAGTGGGGGCTAAAATTAACAACTTCTTTAGTTTGCATACAGTGAGAGTATGCTCTTTTCCCCAAGAGAATCTTTGGCCTTTTCTTAATATTTGATAAATATTTTCAGTGACATGAGCAAAATGTGATATCCATATGATATAGAATACACATGCGCCAAGAAATCTTCACCAACTGTTGTAGAGTATTGTGGGAGCTTTCGCTCAACCACCAAGACCCACGGACCGCTTATTGTTTCAAGCGTTCCAAGCCAAGCACTAATGGCTACCTCTCACATAGCCGACATGCCATCCATATCTACGGGTATAGTGAGCTTACCTCCATGCCGATCGAGTTACCTCCTCTCCCGCGCATTCTAGTAGTTCCACGATTCAAGTGCAAGCTTCAAGCAAGCTCCATCCTCAAGCTTCACGCTCCAAGGTCCATCACCATGAGCAAGAGAAGAGAAGAGAAGAGAAGAGAAGAGAAGAAGAGAGGAGAAGATGGAGAGCTTCTCCTCCTTGGTCCCGCACCCTCACACTCACTCCCTCACACTCTCACACTCCCTCTCTCAAGCACAAGCTCAAGCAAGCAAGCAAGAAGAAGAAGAAGAAGAAGAAGAAGAGAACAATTTTTGGCCACACACAAGAATGAGCTTCTCATTCACTTTTCAACTTTATATACAAAACCTTAAATCCATTTTGGGCGGTCATCCCCTTATCCCCTTTTTTATATGGCATGCCGTGGCCTAGGCCCTTTCTCCCATTGTCCTTCTATCTTCCTAGCTTCCTTTCCATCACTCGTCTACATTTACAAATTGCACGAGTGAGAGCCCGGTGCTCCTTAAATTAAATCATGATGCGCTTGTGCTCTTTTACAGAAGTATTGACTTGCGCTTTTCCTTGTGCGCCTTTTTCCCTTATTTAGGACTTTTCTGTGCTTCTTGTGTTTCTAGATTTTTATTGGCGCGCCTTCGTCTTCCGTTTCACTTTTGCCTTGGCCTTGTCTTCTGCTTTATCTTTTCTAGATTTTCCACCTTTGTTCGTTTCAGGATTAATTGATGCCAGGAGGCATATTCCACAGTGGATTCCGTGCCACGGTGGATTCCGTGAGGTTTTACGGTGGATTCCATAAAATTTTATTACCGGGGCTTATACACAAAGTGGATTCTTTATGCGAGAAGTCGATGGGGATCCTATCCTTTTCGAGCGTTTCGTTAATTTTATGTGTACATGGGTGATTCCATAGCGGGTGATTCCACAAAATACATATTTAAATTAATAAACGTTTATGAGTTTAGAGTGCGCACTCGTGATAAATTAAGGTTAGGATTGATGTCTAACCAATTTATTTATGTAGCTAAAGACTGTTAGGTATTCACTTTTGTCGGTTTAATTATATTATTTTGCTAACGATTGTGAATGCTTCAGTTGATGTGTAGAGATAGCAGCGGTGGCAGTGGAAAGCATTGTAGGATAGCGTGTATTCAAGTTATTGTCAATATTTTGATGGGCGCATACCTTAGGCATGACGCCTATATTTTATCGCGCTTATTTATTAAAGCGCTTGATATTTATTTATTATTTTTGTATGCGCATGGGCGCATGATTTAGATATTTGTATTGGTACTGCCTGACTTCTTGGGTGCCCATTAGCTTTAATTCTTTATTGGCACAAAAGCAAACTCAAAAGCTAAAGCATGCTATTTTGTAATTTGGGCTATTATTTGAGCTTGAAGATGATTAATATATGAAATACATGCTTTGTGGAGCACTCACACAAGGCATGGGGGGAGATTGCACCCAATTGGTCTCTTGTTCATGTTGTCCAAGCTTTCTACATTGATTTGTGTGCAAAAAGTAGAGTTCTTTTGTTCTTGAGGACCTTCTGACGCTCACTACGCGCGCTTACGGCATCCGATCTATGCACCAGTGGTATCAGAGCAAAGCTGAGATTGAGAGCTTGCAATCGCTTACCATCTTGCGCGAAGGCGGAGCTCCTGGAATGATCGAGCTCTACAGTCAGTTTCATCGCGAACGGTCGATACCAGTGTGTTCCTGGCGGTCAAGAACCCCCTTCTACACTCTTTGATCGCGAAGGACCAGCATGTGGAGGCGGAGGACCACGTGGATAGCTTCTTCTTCAAGTCATCTTCAAACAGAGATAGTAAGCTCCATATCTAAAAAGATTTAAAGCTTTGAACTAAAGCTTAGTAAGCTTAATAAGAAGCTTTAAAAAGCAATCCAAGAATTCGACGATTGGCGGCAAGAATATGTCCTTAACGGCGGCGAATCTGTTGACGACGTCCTCAGATACACGAAATCCATGCTTGATTAGAAAGCTCCTAAACTACTAAGTTACTCCAAGTCTTCCAAGTCTACTAAATTTTGCAAGTCACAGAAGTCACTACAGACTTACTCAACAACTATCAAAGGGGTAGTTCACATGCAGAAGCCTACGAACTAGTCTATTGCTCTCTAGTAGACTCTGTTCACACTTGCAGACTTGTTGAACCAATTTTAGTAAGAATGGAAGTTCATATGTAGGTCATACGAAGATTATATGCCATTTCTACGAAGACGGATGTGACAACGAATACCGCAATCACAAAGGAGAAAGACCATAAAAGCCAAACAAAAAATATACAAGCCTTTTATACCCGCCTTTGAGCTATGCTCATCCCGCTAATCAGATTTTGAGAGTGTGAGATCTTTTGAATTTTACAGGATGACCGATCCAAACATGGACGATTTTATGGCTGAAGGTGAACAAAAGTTGGATTTGATTATGATGCAGCTCGAAGAAGAACGAAGAGCCCGACAAGCTTTGCAAGTTCAATTAGCCAATTTGCAATGATCTATCACCGATCAAGATGGACCACAACCCGAAGATCTTATACGACGTACCATCGATGCAACACTTGAAGCCCAATCCATCCGCAAAGAAACAAAGATAAGTAAAAGAAACTTCAAATTTTGTACTTTCAATGGATCACGAGATGGAAAGACTGTACTTTGCATTTATCAGTCAATTTGATGATTACTTCCATGAAGAAATATATGTTGAGAAAGACAAAATTAAATGTGTCACTAATCATTTAGTTGATCGAGCATCCTTATGGTGGACTGTGGTCCGCAAGAGCATTGATTGTCCCACTACCTGGGAGACTTTCCAAAAGAATTTTTTGCAGAATTTCCTTCCTCCTCAGTTCCATGAAAAAGCCATCAATCAATGGGATCTTCTATAGCAAAGAGATCGCGAACCTATTTCCCAATACACTGAACATTTCTGGAATGCCCTACTGCAACTACGCATGCTCAAAGACGTACCTGAAGCAACTCACAAATGCAAGTTTATGTCTAGCCTACTTGGACATTATTATGCTGAAGTCAATATGTTCAAGCCAAAAACCCTTGAAGATGCAATTTCCTTGGCTCATGACACTGAAGACAAGATTTGTGGAAGAGACAAGCGACCACAACAATTTCAAACTAATGGTAACTATGGTTCCAAACAATTCAATTCAAATTTTTGAAGATTCAATCAAAGTCATTTTCTTCCATCTTCATTCCGTAAGTCTTGGACAACACCACATGCTTTTCCATCAAACACCAATCCAAACCCTAAGCCATCCTCACAGCCAAATCCCAACATTCCTAAACTTCCTGCCATTACCAACAATGTATCTAAAGCCAAACCTATAGTTTGTTACAAATGCCATCAACCTGGACATCTAGCAGTGAATTGCCAAACCAAAAAGTCACCTGTCCTGTAACGTGTCCCCTAGTATCATCCAAGACACGTCTTAGCAGTCCATCGGAAAGGATGTCTAGAAAGCTCCGCCCGGCACTCCTGTGGAATGTTACGGGTTTTGCGATCTAGGTCTTTCCGCGTCTGCCACGTAGCGGAAGTATCCTGGCCGTTCCCACTTAGGATCGACCGGAATTAGGGTTTCCTAATGGGTCATTAGCTAACAGTAACTAGCGTCAGACCCGAGCAAACTACTTTACGCAGAAACGCCAGGTCCGAAGCGGATTCACGCTGCACTTGGTTCAAGGAGAATGGGAAACGACAGGGATGCAAAGCTCAACCTCTCTGCCATAAGGCATAGTCCCATTCCATTCCCCTAAAATAGCGTAAATTGGGTAAGACGTAACTTTAGGTCATCGTTCTCGTTATTCGTTTTGATGATGATGATCATTCCGCTGTTCTTCGAGATTTTTGAGAAAAGTTCCCGGCTAACCGGGACCACCCAACCGTAGGACGGACCCATGGCCCATCCTCCGCACTTTCCTCGGTTTGTTTTAGTTATGTAATTATCTAACACATTAATTTGACATATAACAATCAGCTTCTTTAATTAACCTTGTTAAGCACTGGTTCCTTCACGTAATCTTATCACGTGACATAGAAAAACAACATCAAGCAAGTTCTTTTAACATTTCATCATTTTATCTTTGAAATACAAGGAGTTCCGCCCGTAGGCTTGTCCATAATCTGCCCGAAGGCTAACCAGTAATCTCCAGGGATCACTACTCCAAGCTTCCGCCCGTCAACTAGTATGCGGGCCTCGAGATCCAATCCTAAGTCACGTTAGCCTCTTGTGCAGGACCCGGAAGGCGAGGGATTTACGACCAGAGCCCCCCTGGCACCCAAGCGTCCTCCTACTCCAAGTAGAGCTTAACAGAGAGACCTCTCGCGGCGGGATCGGTCCACTTTCTCGGCGCGGTCAACAACCCCCTTGGTTAGGGTCAAGCAGGCAGTCGGGGGTAACTGAAGCTGCCTCTCCCTTCAGGCCTTTTAACCTGAAGTATAGGTACTCATTTAATTTGTAATTCATAATTCAAACAGAGCGCTAAAATCTCTAGCAAGCACAAACATTTCCATTAATCAACCCAGTTGTATGGCAAACTGCTAAGGAAGTGTTCTTTCCTTTTTGAGTGTATCAGCACTCGTTCTCAAGGTGTCTTGTAACTTGGCAAGATCTCTTACATTCCGGTGTAGGGCATACCCAACTTGGTTAACCCTAAGGTGCCTTAGATATGCTAGTTTCTGGTTTACAACTTTCCTTATTTAGAAGGATATCCAAAAATATGTCTTTTTGCAAGATAATGTGTGTAGGGATCTGCCGTCCTTGATGAGGGTTTTTACCCTTTCTCCTTGTGAATCAATCACAAGACTAAATAATTTCATACTTGTTGCGCACGTCCTGCGATGGAATAATATGTTTAGATTCTTTAAGCTGACGTATGTCAGGCCTAGGGTTTCTTCTTTTAAGAACCTTAGGGACAAACCCTAGTTCCTTATCTTTACGAATTTATTGTCCCTACAGTAAGGAAAGTAGTCAAGTGTTTAGGGTATGAATGTTTCTATGTTTAGATTGGTTCAGTTATCTTTTGGAAGGTAATACCTATCGTCTTGTCATGGTTTTGCTATCCTTGTGACAATTTACTTTCCTAGTCAATACAGTTTAATTTAACTTCGATTCCTTTTTTTTTCTTAAAGATGAACTCATGCCAAATAACAACAATTGCCTTGCTAAGATGTGCAATTTTTGCAAAGATAACTCCCTAGTAATTTGAGCGTCGAAAGAAACCTTTCATGAATTTAACCATTTATAATGATTCGTTGCAAAAGGAATAAGACTAATGGTGCAAGATATAATTTCTACACCCTAGGATTTAACTAAAATATATTACTATAGTAAATGGATAATCTTGCTCGTAGTTTATAATGCTTGATGCAATTTGAAGAAAGCTAAGTTCTATACATTGTCATTCCTAAGCTAAATTCCTTCGTTACAAATAACTCGAACAAATATATCCTATCCTTAACATTTTTCCTTTGCATGATCGACTTAAAACCGAATTAAAGCCAAGAGAAAAAACTTGGTTTTGGGGTGAGATATCCACATGGATACCGGGAGATGACCCTCCCGCAGCTACACCTTGGACTTTCTTAGGCAGCATCGTAGATGTAGTCTTTCCATCGTGGAAGTAGCTTTACAATTCCTTTTGAAATTCCACCATGGCTCCCTTTTGCAATAACTTGCACCATCCGTCGAAAGTAGTTCTAGAAGGCTTCCTCTTGAAGTAGGGAATTCGGAAGGGGGTGATTCACAATCTTTTGCGGATAAGACCCATTAAAGCCATAGGAGGGGCTTAATGGCCTTGTAAAACTCGCACAAACAAAGAATAAAATAAAATAAAAATGTGGAATCCCTTACGAGGGTTTTTGAGTGGGAAAGGGAGGTGTTAAAAAGACCCTCAACACTCTCTTTCCTTTTACAGATGAAAACAAAAAAACAAAGCCCCAAGGGTATTTTGCGTGGGGAAAGGAAAGGGCTAAGGGGGGGCCCTTAGGGGGGATTTGAGATAGGGGGAGGGGAAATAAGGCCCTTTTAGGGAGAACTTACAAAAAAAAAAAAAAAAGCTATAGGGAAAAAGCTTTTGAGGGGGTGGAAAAAGGGGCCTAGGGGTTTAAAACATGGGGGAAAAAGTAGCTTTAAAGACTATAGGTAAGGGCCTAAGGACCCTTAGGGAAAATTTCGAGGGAGGGGGGGTTTCAAGAGCACAAAGGAAGGGGGGTTAAAAGAAATTTTAAAACACGAGGGAGGGGGTTTCATGAGCCACAAGAAGGGGGGTTAAAAGAAATTTTAAAACACGGGGGAGGGGGTTTCAAGAGCCACAGGAAGGGGGGGCTTGGAATGTTTTAAGACACGGGGGGGGGGAGATAGTAAGACCTTTAAGGTCTGAGTTCTTTTTTTTTGGGGGGGAAAGGGGGCTTATAAAGCCCCTTAGAAGCTTCCCCCCAAGAAGCTTCTACAGCTTCAAAACCACGTGGCAGGGGGGGAAGAAAAACCAACACCAAGGCAGCATTCTGACGGTGGCAGGGGCGTGGTTTACGACTGCATACGGTGGCGGATTACAACGGCGTCTCCTCCTTCAGCAGCACCACGACCGTCCTTCCCTCACCCTCAAGTGGCACAGGCGTAATCCTATTTGGCTTCTCCCTCCCTCAAAGCCTTCTCTACCTCACACATAGCCTAGAACGGTGTCATGACAGCCCACCCTCCTTTCCTTTTCTCATTCTCTTTGGCATCGCTGGTCGTAGCTATGTCGACGCGGCTACTTAGAAGCAGACCGCAACCCAGAACCAGGACTATAGCTAGCAGGACCAGACGATGGTGGATCGTAACCTCTTTTTTTTTCCCATCCTCCCCTCTCTTCCCTCTACTAAGGTTTTATAGGTAAGGGAGAGGGACCTCCCCTCCCTTGCGTGTTGTCATGCATGGGTACAGGCTTTGGCAAGCTCCAGCAAGGAGCTTGCCCACCTTACTAATCCCCTCTACCTCCAGCTCGACAGTCGGCTGGAGGAGAGGAGAATTTTTTTAAAAAAAATCTTTTATGGAAAATATAATTCCATTATCTTCTAGTGGCCAGTTCACACGAGCCTAAAGCCATCGGAATATTACATGTCCATATCAATTATCTTGGAGCAATGGAAGAAGAAGAATGTGAGGAAATGCCTGACTTTACGAAAGATGATGACGACATTGGTACTACTTCGGATACTTTGCCAGGTATGCCAACTCTACATTCTTTGTTAACAATAAAATGTTTTGTGCATGGTAAAGAAAAGATTATTTTACATGATGATGATAGCACACATGATTTTATTTTTGCAAAGTTAGTGAAAGAATTGAAATTACAAACTGTTTCTACACATTATCGCATTAAAGCTGCATTCCTAGGCACAAGATATAATGGGACACAAGAGGTGCGTAATTTAGAAATTAAAATTGGTGAATATACTAAACAAAGAAATTTCCTAGTTGTGCCTTTGCAATCTAATGACATTATCTTAGGAATGCCTTGGCATCATCAGTATAATCCTGACATAGATTATTCTACGCATTTAATTAAAATTTATTTTCAAGGAAAACAAATCACATTGCATGGTATGCATGCTTCTAATAATTTTCCACTGCTTACTCATACTCAGGCTAAACGTGCATTACGTAAAAGTAGCAAATCTTATTTAATATGGGTAAATGAACTTCAAGCTAAAGAAAAACAAATGCATCCTAGGCATACACAATTTCTTGCTCAATTTCAAGATTGTTTTACTGATGATTTACCACCTGGACTACCACCTTCACGTCCTGAAGATCACAAAATAGATTTAATTCTTGGTACACAACCACCATGTAAAGCATCATATAGGCATAAGCAAATTGAACAGAAAAAAAATTAAAATCAAATAGAAGAATTGCTTAATAGAGGATTAATTAGACCTAGTAGTTCTCCATTTGGTGCACATGTTTTATTAGTAAAGAAGAAGAATAATACTTATCACATGTGCATTAATTATCGTGCCCTAAATAAAATTACTATTAAGAATAGATATCCAATTCCTAGGATAGATGATCTTATGAATAAACTACAAGGATCTGCCATATTCAGTAAGATAGATCTTAAATCTGGTTATCATCAAGTAAGATTGGATAAATCTGATATATTCAAAGCTGCATTTAGAACACAATTTGGACACTATGAATTTCTAGTTATGCATCTCGGTTTAACTAATGTACCGGCTACATTTAGTTGAATGATGAATCACATATTTCTGAAATATCAGCATTGTGTTATAGCATTCTTTGATGATATATTAGTATTGAGTAAAAATGAGAATGAGCATAATGAACATCTATCTTTAGTTTTCAAGTTACTAAAAGACAATCAATTGTATGCTAATCCAGAAAAGAGTGAATTCTTTCAAACAGAAATTGAATATCTAGGACATATTGTTTCATCAGAAGGTATTAAGGTTGACCCTAAAAAGATAGAAGCAATTTTAAATTGGCCCATACCCAAAAATGTGCATGAGTTACGTTCTTTTCTAAGCCTTGCTAGTTTTTACAGAAAGTTTGTAAGGAATTTTTCATTACTTGCATTACCTTTGACAAAACTTCTAAAGAAGGGTATTGTGTATAACTGGTCTGATAATCAACAAAAATCCTTTAATTTATTGAAACATGTATTAACCCATGATCCTATATTACAACTACCTGACTTCAATAGACCATTCTTTTTAGTAGTTACTGATACTAGTGGATCTGGAATAGGAGCAGTCCTTATGCAAGATAATCATCCCATAGCCTACTTTAGCTGTAAACTCAAACCATCTGAACTTAAATATTCTACTTATGATAAAGAATTGTTAGCTGTAGTACAAGCCTTACGTCAATGGAAACATTATTTAATGGGATCTGAATTTATGATCAAAACTAACCAACAAAGCATTAGACATCTCCTTAGTCAACCACAAATATCTAACCGACACATTAAATGGGCAGCTTTTATTTAAAGTTTTCATCCCCTTATACAATATCAACCAAGAAAAGAGAATGTTGTAGCCGACGCTTTAAGTAGAAGACCGACAATTCATAATATTTCTGTGATATCATTTGATTCCCTTATTCCGATGAAAGATACTTGTCATCAGGATATTACTTTTCAATCTGATTGGAATAAATTAGTTGCAAATAATTGGATTCCTATTGATTCACTGTCTTACAATAATGGATTCATGTTTTATGAAAAGAGATTATGTGTGACAGTTCCATTTAGATCATTTGTTTTGAATGAGATTCATTATCCTCTATATCAAGGTCATAGAGGTATTATATCTACTTTGCGTACATTGACTGAAGATTTTTATTGGCCACATATGGACACTGATGTATCTAACTTTGTATCTGAATGTTTAGTTTGTCAACGAGTTAAAAGATACCATGGTAAACAGTATGGTTTATTGATGCCATTATCTATTCCATCACGACCATGGGAACAAATTTCAATGGATTTTATCACTGGATTACCTAACACTAAAGCTAACCATGATATGATTTGGACTGTTGTAGACAGGTTTAGCAAACAAGCATATTTCATTCCATGCAAGAAAACTCTAACTGCATCTCAAGCTGCTCAATTGTTTTTGAAAATTGTGTTTACTAATCATGGTTTACCAAAAGTTATTATTTCAGATCGTGATTCTAGATTCTGTAATAATTTTTGGATTACTTTGTTTGCTAACTTAGGAACAAAGATTGATTTTTCATCTGCATTTCATCTTGAAACAAACGGTCAAACAGAAGCTACTAACAGTACTATTTTAGATATTTTGTGTGCTTACACTATTTCAAAATCACACACATGGAATACACATCTACATTTACTTCATTTTGCATATAATAATACACCACATACAGCTACAAAGAAAGCACCATTTGAAATTATTTATGGATATAGATTGCCTACACCTGTTGCATCATTATCAAACAAAATTCAGACTGCTGATGATATTGCTAACATGCATGCCACTATTTTTGATGAAGTTAAAGATATGATTGCCAAAGCCCAACAATCATATACAAATCAAGCAAATAAGAAAAGACAAGCTATGAATTTTAAAGTTGATGATTATGTTTGGTTACGAATAGAAAAAGGTAGATTACAAAGTGTAGATAAACACCCAGTTGTGAAATTAGCACCTAGATTCTATGGACCATTCAAGATCATACACAAAATCAATGACAATTACGACCCTTTAGAGGCCACTTACCCGTACACCCTGTCTATGAAAACCCACCTTTGTTAGATGATGAAACTGAAATCCTTGAGCCTGAAACTATTATAGATACTGACTTTATGACCACTAGAACTAGCCGTAGATATTCTAGATATTTGGTCAAGTTTAAAAACCATGGCCCAATGGATGCACACTAGAGACTTAAATGCTTTCCCCACTCTGTTAGCTCCACATTGAGCTAATAGCAATTGTCCTTTCATCATACGACTAAATGTAGCTGGTGCATTAGTTAAACCGAAAGGCATAACTAGAAATTCATAATGTCCAAATTGTGTTCTAAATGCAGTTTTGAATATATCAGATTTATCCAATCTTACTTGATGATAACCAAATTAAGATCTATCTTACTGAATATGGCAGATCCTTGTAGCTTATCCATAAGATCATCTACCCTAGGAATTGGATATCTATTCTTAATAGTAATTTTATTCAGGACACGATAATCAATGCACATGCGATAAGTATTATTCTTCTTTTTCACTAATAAAACAGGTGCATCAAATGGAGAACTACTAGGTCTAATTAATCCTTTGTTAAGCAATTCTTCTATTTGATTTTGAATTTCTTTCTGTTCAATTTGGTTATGTCTATATGGTGCTTTACATGGTGGTTGTATTCTAGGAATAAAATCTATTTTGTGATCTTTAGGTCGTGAAGGTGGTATTCCAGGTGGTAAATCATCAGCAAAAAAATCTTGAAATTGGGCAAGAAATTGTGTACGTCTAGGATGCATCTGTTTTTCTTTAGCTTGAAGTTCATTCACCCATGTTAAATAAGATTTGCTACTTTTACGTAATGCACGTTTAGCCTGAGTATGAGTAAGCAGTGGAAAATTAATGGAAGCATGCATACCATGCAATGTGATTTGTTTTCCTTGAAAATAAATTTTAATTGAATGCGTAGAATAATCTATGTCAGGGTTATACTAATGACGCCAAGGCATTCCTAAGATAATGTCACTAGACTGCAAAGGTACAACTAGGAAATTTCTTCGTTCAGTATATTCACCAATTTTAATTTCTAAATTATGTACTTCTTGTATTCCATTATATCTCGTGCCTACGAATGCAGCTTTGATGCGATAATGTGTAGAAACAGTTTGTAATTTCAATTCTTTCATTAACTTTGCAGAAATAAAATCATGTGTGCTACCATCATCATGTAAAATAATCTTTTCTTTACCATGCACAAAACATTTCATTGTTAACAAAGAATGTGGAGTTGGCATACCTAGCAAAGTATCCGAAGTAGTACCAATGTTGTCATCATCTTCCGTAAAGTCAGGCATTTCCTCACGTTCTTCTTATTCTATTGCTCCAAGATAATTGATATGGACAAGTGGCTTTTTCCATTGGCATTTGGCTGCTAGATGTCCAGGTTGATGGCATTTATACCAAACTATGGGTTTGGCTTTAGATACATTATTGGTAATGGTAGAAAGTTTAGGAATGTTGGGATTTGGCTGTGAGGATGGCTTAGGGTTTGGATTGGTGTTTGATGGCAAAGCAGGTGGTCTTGTCCAAGACTTATGGAATGAATATGGAAGAAAACGACTTTGATTGAATCTTCAAAAATTTGAATTGAATTATTTGGAACCATAGTTACCATTAGTTTGAAATTGTTGTGGTCGCTTGTCTCTTCCGTGAATCTTGTCTTCAGTGTCATGAGCCAAGGAAATTGCATCTTCAAGGGTTGTTGGCTTGAACATATTGACTTCAGCATAGTAATGTCCAAGTAGACCAGACATAAACTTGCGTTTGTGAGTTGCTTCAGGTGCGTCTTCAAGCATGCGTAGTTGCAGTAGGGCATTCCAGAAACATTCAGTGTATTGGGAAATAGGTTCGCGATCTCTTTGCTGTAGAAGATCCCATTCCTTAATGGCTTTTTCATGGAACTGAGGAGGAAGGAAATTCTATAAAAATTTCTTTTGGAAAGTCTCCCAGGTAGTGGGACAATCAATGCTCTTGCGGACCACAGTCCACCATAAGGATGCTCGATCAACTAAATGGTTAGTGACACATTTAATTTTGTCTTTCTCAGCATATGTTTCTTCATGGAAGTAATCATCAAATTGACTGATAAATGCAAGTACAGTCTTTCCATCTCGTGATCCATTGAAAGTACGAAATTGTTGAGATATCGAGCTCCACTCGTGATATGCCAAGGTGACCGTTGTGCATTTATGTCACCGACTTGTCAGTTGCAGATGCGGTTGGTACACCGCCCATGAATAATAGCTAGATGACAGCTATCCTTATCTACTCTAGTTCGTGGCTCAGTTAGTATGCCACCTTAGTTAATTGAGTTTGGTTTGAGACCCATATATAGGGTTCTTCTATTTCTTTGTATGAGAGTTCTTTTGGCTTACACAACTAAGAAGAGGAAAACTATTTTCAGCCTCCACCCTTGTGTGTATTTCCCCATTGTGCAAGCAAGAAAGCTACAAGTGAGACTCCTTCCTTCTCTCCCACAATCTTGACATGGTATCAGAGCCTTGTTCGTGGTAAGGAGCTCAAGAAAGCAAGCCAAGCTCGCGACGTTCTGGTAAGAGGAGTAGTGTTGCTTTCATTTTCTGTTTTGGGAGTAGATCTCTGCAGGTAGCACAGCTGGAAATTGCAAGAGTGCATTGTCTCAGGTTGAGACGCCCTTCGCGGCGAAGCAAGAGGGCAGTATATGCTGCGAGAGAGGATTTGAGGCCATTTCGGGGCCTGTTTTGGAGGCGGAAGTTTTCTGCACGCACTCAGGAAAAGGCCTAGTTTTATGCTGTGCAGCCACTGTTCTACAGGTCGGTGAAAAGTTACTGTAGAAATTGCATCGTATGCCTGTGCGCAGAGACATTGGGAGTTACAGAATCATCCTCGTTGCCTGTTGATGCAAAATTGTCACTAGGAAGTGACTGTGTGGTCAAATACCACTTTCGTCAGTTTTGCAGATTTGCCCTTGTGAGGCTGAAGCTGTGTTCTTTGCAGTGACAGAATTTTTTGCAGTGTTTTGTAATGGCATCTGATTCTCTTTCACAGATTGTCACTGAAAAGCTTGACAAGAACAACTTCCAAGCATGGAAGTTTAGAATGACGAATTTCCTTATGGGAAAAGGATATTGGGAATTTGTTGCAGGAAATGAAGAAGAACCAGTTCTTCCTGATGTTCCCAATCAACAACAAATGTAGGCATTCAA
The DNA here is from genome assembly GCF_053477565.2 of Lygodium microphyllum. NCBI lineage: Eukaryota > Viridiplantae > Streptophyta > Polypodiopsida > Schizaeales > Lygodiaceae > Lygodium > Lygodium microphyllum. Next base: position 3,537,614 of record NC_141161.1, on the reverse strand, counting down.
AGCATGGCATGAGAGAGCCAGGAAAGTTATGTACTGGCTGTCTATCAGTATTTCAGACTCTATGATTGTGCATATTCAGGATGCAAGTACGCCAAAGGAGGCATGGGATACTTTGTCAAAAATGTATAGCACAAATACGCAAGCCAGGAAAATGTAGCTCAAGCAAGAGTTGCATAATGTGCAAAGAGAAAGTATGAGCATCAATGACTACCACATGAAGGTGAAGAAGATTGCAGATGCACTTGCTTCCATTGGGTCGCCAGTGGAAGATGATGATTTAGTTTCTATGACCTTGAATGGTCTAGGAAAGGATTATGCACAGTTTCGGACATCCATTTCAGTTCGTGAAAGATTTCCTGATTTTGAGGAGTTGATTGCTCTTCTAATTTCTGAGGAGCAGAGAAATGGTGGTGCATCTTCTTCAGGAGGAACTTCAAAAGAAGCTGTCTTCTACTCAAATGCTGGAAGAGGTAGAGGCAGAGGTAGAGGAGGCCGATTTGGAGGCCGTGGTAGAAATCAGAATATGCAGCAAACTCAAGAAAACCAGTCTTATGGAGGAGGACGTGGTAACTCTAGAGGCAGGGGGAGCCAAAGAGGTCGTGGTGGATGGCAAAGAGGCCAAAATGCAAACAGTAATGTTGAATGCTACTACTGTGGTAAAATGGGTCATATGGCTAAAGACTGCTATAAAAAGCAGAATGACATAATGAATGGAAAACTGCAACAAGGGAATTATGCATCTTCTAGTAGACAGGGTGATGACAGAAATGAGCATTTGTTTATGGTGCAGCACATGAACAATTCTGTGATAAGTGTAGAAGAAAGCAACAATGTATGGTATGTTGACTCAGGTGCATCAAACCACATGACAGGTCACGCAGAATGGATGGAGGATGCAAGGAAAATGGAAAAACCAGGATTTGTGGAGACTGGTGATGATACTGCACATCCGATTGTGCAGATTGGAAAAATTCATTTGTCTATGCAGGATGGGAAAAAGAAATACATGTCCTATGTATTTCATGTCCCGAATATCACCAAGAATCTGGTTTTTGTTGGTCAAATGGTTGAGCAGGGCTTGCAGGTCAGATTTAATCCTCATGGATTCTTTGTTGAGGATATGAAAAATAAAGGTCGCTTGATAGCAAAAGGAAAGAAGAAGGGCAGAATGTTTACATTGGATGCAGACATGTCTGAATTGAGTGCAGCAATGTTTGCACATGGGACCGGTGTAGTTGCAGATATTGATATCTGGCATAAACGCATTGGTCATGTTAATGTACAGCGACTTAAATCAATGCAGGCCCAAAATATTGTTGCAGGATTGCCTAAATTCAAGGTTGTAGAAATGCATAAGGTATGTGAAGCCTGTCAGTTTGGAAAACAGGCAAGGAATCCATTTCCTAGACATGTTCAAGAGAGTAAGAAGCCATTGGAATTAATCCACTCTGATGTGTGGACTACTAAAGCTGCATCTCTTGGAGGCTGTCATTATTTTGTCAGTTTTATTGATGACTATAGCAGAAAAGTTTGGGTGTATTTTATGAAAAAGAAAAGTGAAGTTTTTGGGCATTTCAAAACTCTTAAAGCTATGGTTGAAAAAGAAATAGGCCTGTAAATAAAATGCCTAAGGTCAGATGGAGGGGGAGAGTACCTCTCAAATGAGTTTGCAAGGTTCCTACAGGAGCATGGCATAAAGCAGCAATATTCATGCAGTCATACCCCACAACAAAATGGAGTTGTAGAAAGGAAAAACAGGCATATTGGAGAGGTATCTCGTGCCATGCTCAATGAAAAAGACCTGCCAGATTTTTATTGGGCTGAAGCAGTTGCTACAGCAGTCTATATAATGAACACGACTCCCACTGCAGCAATACATGGGATGACTCCAGAGGAGAGGTATACTGGTAGGAAACCAAATATTTCTCATTTGAAAATTTTTGGTTGCATTGCCTATATACATGTGCCAGATGAGTTGAGATCCAAGTTGGATCCAAAAGCTGAGAAGTGCATCTTTATTGGTTACTCTCTGCAGCAAAAAGGGTATAGATGCTATAACCCTTCTACTCGTAAGTTTACAATGAGCAGAGATGTTGTTTTTGATGAGATGAGCAGCTGGTATAAACCAGTAAATGTGATAGATGATGTAGATGCACAAAATGGTAATGCTGCACAGAATTCACAGCAGCAGGTGGACCTGGAGCGTCCTCTAGCAGTGGTTCACATTCTTCGCCATGGACAGGCAGATTGAGATCAGGAGAATCTTCTCAAGGCAGTGCAAATAGTGGTATGCAGGTGTCATGAAAAGGAAAAGAGAAGGTAGATCAGCCCATGTTTGATGTGAATGCAGGTCACTCTTATGTGGATGGTGAATCTAGTGGCTCAGAACAGAGCATTGATGATGAGTTGGGTATTCCTTCTATTGTTACACCTGGAGTAAGGAAGACCAGGGATGTTTTGAGAGCACCTGGGAGTGAACCTACTTTACGTAGGTCAACCAGAGTTAGGTATCCTGTGGATAGGCTGAAATATGATGGATTTACAGCCATTCACTATGCATATATGGTCAAAGTGATACAGGAACCAGAACCCACTTCTTTTGAGCAAGCCATGGGAAAAGAAAAATGGGAGAAAGCCATGGATGAAGAAATGGATTCCTTGGAAGCAAATGCTACATGGGAATTGGTACCTTTGCCTAAAGGTAAGAATGCAATTGGCTGTAAGTGGGTTTATAAGGTGAAGCACAATGCAGATGATTCTGTGAACAGATACAAGGCAAGACTAGTAGTCAAGGGGTATGCACAAACATATGGCATTGACTATGAAGAAACATTCAGTCCGGTTGCAAGGATGACAACCGTAAGGGCAGTCATTGCTATGGCTGCATCAAAGGGATAGTCTTTACATCAGATGGATGTAAAGAATGCCTTCTTGCATGGTGATTTGCAAGAAGAGGTCTATATGGAGCAGCCACCAGGTTATGTGCATGATGTTCATCCTGAGTTTGTTTGCAGGTTGAAGAAAGCCTTGTATGGCTTGAAGCAAGCACCTAGAGCATGGTCTGACAAGATAGGACAGTATTTTGTCACTATTGGCTTTCAGATTTCCAAGGCAGATTTCTCACTTTATGTGAGAAAAACAGAGAAAGGTATTATGCTACTTGTCATTTATGTTGATGATTTGATTATGACAGGTGACAGTGATGAAGATATCCTTCATGTGAAAATGCTATTGAAGCAGAAGTTTGAGATGAAGGATTTGGGAGAGCTGCGTTATTTCTTGGGCATTGAGGTGATTAGATCACCAAGCGGGATACAGCTCTTGCAGAGGCAGTATGGATTGGACATGCTGTCCAAATATGGGATGACAAGCTGTAAGCCTATTTCAGTTCCTTTGGAGCAGAATGTGAAGCTGAGCGCAGATGCAGGTGAGCTTCTAGAAGACCCTACTATGTACAGATACATAGTAGGAAGCTTGATTTATATGACTATTACCACGCCAGATTTGAGCTATGCTATTGGATTGGTAAGTCAGTTTATGCAGGCTCCAAGGAAATCACATTTGGATGTGGCTAGACGTATACTCAGGTATGTAAAGTCCACATTGCAGTATGGACTATTTTATGAGACTGGGGTTCAAATACAGTTGCATGGATACACTGATGCTGATTGGGCTGGTAGCATTTCTGATAGACGATCTACCAGTGGATATGTGTTCTCTTTTGGGAGTGCTGCAGTCACTTGGAGCAGCAAGAAATAGCCTACAGTTGCCTTGTCGAGCACAGAGGCTGAGTACAGGGGTGCAGCAATGGCTGCATGTGAGGTAGCTTGGTTACATAAGCTACTTTATGATATGCATCAGTCTACAGATGGGCCAGTTGACATTTATTGTGACAACATGAGCAGTATACACTTGGCAAATAACCCAGTCTATCATGCTAGAACAAAGCACATTGAGGTGCATTATCACTATGTGCGGGAGAGGGTTTTACTAGGTCTTATTGATCTAGTTTATGTCAGCACAGAGGATCAGGTAGCTGACATATTTATGAAGGCATTGGGCGCAGAGAAGCTGCGCAAGTTCAGAGACCTGCTTGGTGTGCAGGAATTGGGATTGAGCTCGAGGGTGAGTGTTGAGATATCGAGCTCCACTCGTGATATGCCAGGGTGACCGTTGTGCATTTATGTCACCAACTTGTCAGTTGCAGATGCGGTTGGTACACCGCCCATGAATAATAGCTAGATGACAGCTATCCTTATCTACTCTAGTTCGTGGCTCAGTTAGTATGCCACCTTAGTTAGTTGAGTTTGGTTTGAGACCCATATATAGGGTTCTTCTATTTCTTTGTATGAGAGTTCTTTTGGCTTACACAACTATGAAGAGGAAAACTATTTTCAGCCTCCACCCTTGTGTGTATTCCCCCATTGTGCAAGCAAGAAAGCTACAAGTGAGACTCCTTCCTTCTCTCCCACAATCTTGACAGAAATTTGAAGTTTCTTTTACTTATCTTTGTTTCTTTGCGGATGGATTTGGCTTCAAGTGTCACATCGATGGTACGTCGTATAAGATCTTCGGGTTGCGGTCCATCTTGGTCGGTGGTAGATCCTTGCAGATTGGCCATTTGAACTTGCAAAGCTTGTCGGCCTCTTCGTTCTTCTTCGAGCTGCATCATAATCAAATCCAACTTTTGTTCCATCGTTGGTTCGGGTAAATCACCTTTAGCCACATAAAACCGTCCATGTTTTTTTCAGTCATCCTGTAAAATCCAAAAGACCTCACACTCTTGAAATCTGATTAGCGGGATGAGCGTAGCTCAAAGGCGGGGTATACAAGGCTTGTATATTTATGTTTGGCTTTTATGGTCTTTGTCCTTTGCGATTGCGGTATTCGTTGTCTTTGTAGAAACTGCATATGAACTTTGTATGACCTTCTGCGTTTGCTGAAACTGGTTCAACAAATCTGCAGGTGTGAACAGAGTCTATCAGAGAGCAATAGACTAGTTTGTAGGCTTCTGCGTGTGAAATGCCCCTTTGAGAGTGGTTGGAGTAAGTCTTCAGTAATCTTGTGACTTGTAGAATTAAGAAGGCTTGGTGGAATTGGGAGACTTAAGAGCTTAAGGCTCTTACTGATCAGTCGTGGATTTTTAGGACATGAATATGTCCTTGGCCATTTTGACGCTGCCCAGTTGATGTCGCTGCCGCCGTTCGTCAGTTTTCGTGGTTTAAGCTTTTTTTTATAAGCTTATTACTAAGCTTAATAAGATTTAAGATAAAGCTTTAAAACTTTGAGCTATGGAGTTTACTGTTAACTCACGACTTGATAAAGGAGATGTCCACGTGGTCCTCTGCCTCCACAAGCTGGTCCATCGCAATCAGAGGGTGCAGATAGGGGTTCTTGACCGCCAGGAACACACCGGTATCGACCGTTTGCGATGAAATTGACTGTAGAGCTCAATCGTTCCAGGAGCTCCGCCTTCACGCAAGATGGTAAGCGATTGGAAGCTCTCGATCTCAGCTTCGCTCTAATACCACTGGTGCACAGATCGGTCGCCGTATGCGTGCGTAGTGAACGTCAGAAGGTCCCCAAGAACAAAAGAACTCTACTTTTTGCACACAAAACAATGTAGAAAGCTTGCACGACATGAACAAGAGACCAATTGGGTGCAATCTCCCCCATGCCTTGTGTGAGTGCTCCACAAAGCATGTATTTCATATATTAATCATCTTCAAGCTCAAATATTATTCCAAATTACAAAATAGCACGCTTTAGCTTTTGAGTTTGCTTTTGTGCCAATAAAGAATTAAAGCTAATGGGCGCCCAAGAAGTCAGGCGGTACCCAAATACAATGTCCAATACAAATATCTAAATCGTGCGCCCATGCGCATACAAAAATAATAAATAAATATCAAGCGCTTTAATAAATAAGCACGATAAAATATAGGCGACATGCCTAAGATACACGCCCATCAAAATATTGACAATAATTTGAATACACGCTATCCTCCAATGCTTCCCACTGCCACTGTTGCTTTCTCTACACATCAATTGAAGCATTCACAATTTTTAGAAAAATAATACAATTAAACCGACAAAAGTGAATACCTAGAAGTCTTCAGCTACATAAATAAATTGGTTAGACATCAATCCTAACCTTAATTTATCACGAGTGCGCACTCTAAACTCATTAATCTTTATTAATTTAAATATGTATTTTGCAGAATCACCTGCTATAGAATCACCCATGTACACAAAATTAACAAAACGCCCGAAAAGGATAGGCGTCCCCATCAACTTCTCGCACAAAGAATCCACTTTGTGTATGAGCCCCGGTAATAAAACTCTTACGGAATCCACCGTAAAACCTCACAGAATCCACCGTGGCACGGAATCCACCGTGGAATATGCCTATGACGGGCGTTTTGTTAATTTTATGTGTACATGGGTGATTCCATAGTGGGTGATTCCGCAAAATACATATTTAAATTAATAAATGTTTATGAGTTTAGAGTGCGCACTCGTAATAAATTAAGGTTAGGATTGATGTCTAACCAATTTCTTTATATAGCTGAAGACTACTAGGTATTCACTTTTGTCGGTTTAATTGTATTATTTTACTAACGATTGTGAATGCTTCAGTTGATGTGTAGAGATAGCAGCTGTGGCAGTGGAAAGCATTGGAGGATAGCGTGTATTCAAGTTATTGCCAATATTTTGATGGGCGCATACCTTAGGCATGGCACCTATATTTTGTCGCGCTTATTTATTAAAGTGCTTGATATTTATTTATTATTTTTGTATGCGCATGGATGCACAATTTAGATATTTGTATTGGACTTTGTATTTGGGTACCGCCTGACTTCTTGGGCGCCTATTAGCTTTAATTCTTTATTGACACAAAAGCAAACTCAAAAGCTAAAGCATGCTATTTTGTAATTTGGGCTATTATTTGAGCTTGAAGATGATTAATATATGAAATACATACTTTGTGGAGCGCTCACACAATGCATGGGGGGAGATTGCACCCAATTGGTCTCTTGTTCATGTCGTGCAAGCTTTCTACATTGATTTGTGTGCAAAAAGTAGAGTTCTTTTGTTCTTGGGGACCTTTTGACGCTCACTACGCGCGCTAACGGCATCGGATCTGTGCACCATTAACATTACCCCCTCCTAGCCATGGCACTCACCGTCGTAGGTAGCAGGATTTGGCATGCACTGAAGACGTGGGTGAAAGGGACATCAATGGTTGCCATGGAGGAGTGTTGGTGGTGGTGTGGAGGAAGGTCGTTGGGGGACACGTTGGTGGCCTAGGTGGTTGGTGGTAGGGTTGTTGGAGTTGGTGGTAGGGCTATTCTTTGTTGGGGATTCCACTGATGGCCATCACAAGTGTTAGTTTGTTGGGGATTCTGCACATGCGATTCTTAGCAGGCTTGCAGGATGATAAAGGATAAGAGTTCAGAGTTGGGTGTTGATGAAGAGCGAACGACACTTTCGTTGGAGTCTTCAATACGTGCAATTGAAAACCTCTCATAGGTGGTCTCTCTCTAGGGTAGTGCTAGACTTCTATATCGTGCACAAGACATAGTTCAATTAGTTTGGAAGACAGTTCAAACTCTAAGCAAGCTAAGAGTATTGTTCTACACTTAAGGACCCAAGCTGTGTATATATTTCGGTGCAGATATTAGGTGAGTGCTCGTGCTGGTTTCTCGTAACAATGTGTGGATGAAGCAAAGTTGTCCATGTTGAGAAGAAGTACACGTGAAGGTGTAGGAGACATCCTTTGCATTGTGACTACACGATGTAACATAATTGAACACAGGGATACTGCACAGTCGGTAGCTGGTAGCTATTGAACCTACGTGATGAGGACAATGTACTTTTCATGGTCATTCGTGCGATGCTTACCACAATTGATTGCAATGGTATTAAGGTAGAGTGCAAGAGGGAATCGTAAAACTGGGTCAGGGTGACAAGTCTAACCATAGGCGAGACAAGTTCCCTAGGTATGTCCTACCCTTGATGTGCCCTGACCAATTGTGGGTGATGCTAAAGGGCTAGGGGACTAGGGACAAAGCCAATCGACCAAGGTCATTGGTCGTACCTAATTTGAGGACCCCTAGGTGCTATGCTATGATCGTGGATGCTTCTTATTTTTCATTCTTTTCTTCCTTCTTTTTTTTCCCTTCTTTCTTTATTCTCTTTCCTTCTTTTTTTCTTGCCTGAGTACAACCATTGCAATATGTTGAGGCTATCACCCTTTCAGTGGGTTGGGAAATGTCAAGGTTCGAAGGCTTAGGAAATGGATATTACAGTGATGAGTGTGTCCTAGCCTCGTTGTTAGAGAAGTAGTTGTTGAAATGGGGAGATGCACATGAGATATTGCAAACCTCTTTGGAATGTGCGATATTGGTACAACTGGGGTAACAGCTGTCGTGAGTGCCCGGCGTAGAGTGTAACCTAGAAAGAGAAAGTGGTTAAGCTCATGCTTTGGGCCATGCGACATGGGCACTCGCAAGGGTGATTTTCCCTTTCAACAACGTGGCCTTGTCGCAGCTCTTTGTGGGGTTGGCGGTCTTGTGGTGTCTTGGGTATTGAAAACTTTCGCACAAAGACATGTGTCATCCTGCATCCACTTGTCACTTCATGAGAGTACATGCACGGCTCATGCCACAATAATAAACCAATGCAACACAAGGAGACATGACTTATCTGAATTCCATGATGTTGACTTAGATACTTATCACATGCGCTTGATTTTCTTTTTCTTTTGCTAAAGATGTGAAATATCAAATATGAAAAGTTTGTACAATTGGGAAACATGTCAGTACGTAACCCTTTAGAGACAAAAAGTCATGGCTAGGTAGCATTTGATAAGCCTTTTACATAACGTGGGGTTACTCTATTTGTACGAGGCGGGGCAAGTCCGGGTGGTCAAGTGACTGAGGCTCTGCTAGTGAGAGGCTCCTGTGAGGCTGGTCGGGAAAGATGTCGGCTGGGACCCGGATGGTATAGTCCCTAACCGCAACTGTTTCCAAGATGCTTTTAAACAATGCGTCAAATTCCTGCTTGTCCAGAGCTACCCTCTCCTCTTTCGAGCACCTGGTGCCTAAGCGTCTGGTGGGAGCCTGCAGGCTGGTGTTGCCACACCACGTGTGCTCCCTTGAGCCCTCATCCTCTTGGCTTGGGGGATTTTTGGCCTGCGTCCTGGGCGGTGTCGTTTAGAGCCTCTTTTCGATGCATACCTCTTTAGAGTAGGCACGTAGTGTTTTGGTGGGGGTGCTTGTGCTGCATACTCCCTTCGATGGTGAATAGCATCCTTGCAAACTAGTTGCATTGGGTGCTCCATATCGGCTACCATAGGGGGACCTGCAGTATGCGAACCGAGAATTAGGCCTTGAGGTAGGATAAAACTATTCACATGGAAGGGATTATATAGTGGGTTATCAAGTGCACATGACGAGAAGGGGAGAGGTGAGACACACAGTGTTTATTGTAGAGGGATGGTCCCCATAATGATGTTCGTTTTGTCTCCATCCATTATCCGAACTTGGCTTATGCTAAGTTGCATGGACTAGTTGTCATGGAGTGGGGTAGGGCTCATCCTCAGAAGGATAAACCGGAAAGGAGGAAAGGTGTATAGAAAGGGACAGTACCCTGTCTACACCATCAGAGATGTTGGTCAGGGCTTCCTATGGTGGTAATGAGGGTTGCATGCCTTCCACCTGGAGGCGGGAATGGTCACATATCTTCTAAATGTGTGGTGAGAGGAGGACTTGAGGAGCTTAGCATGTTGAACCCAACTTGATGAGACCTAAAATGGGCTGGCACTGGCTATGGCACTAGCCAGACCTCATGTGTCAAGATTGTGGGAGAGAAGGAAGGAGTCTCACTTGTAGCTTTCTTGATTGCACAATGGGGGAATACACACAAGGGTGGAGGCTGAAAACAGTTTTCCTCTTCTTAGTTGTGTAAGCCAAAAAGAACTTTCGTACACCATGCAAGAAGGCATTCTTTACATCCATTTGATGTAAAGACCATTCCTTTGATGCAGCTATAGCAATGACTGCTCTTACGGTTGCCATCCTTGCAACCGGACTGAATGTTTCTTCATAATCAATGCCATATGTTTGTGCATACCCCTTGACTACTAATCTTGCCTTGTATCTATTCACGGAATCATCAACATTGTGCTTCACCTTATAAACCCACTTACAGCCAATTGCATTCTTACCTTTAGGCAAAGGTACCAATTCCCATGTAGCATTTGCTTCCAAGGCATCCATTTCTTCATCCATGGCTTTCTCCCATTTTTCTTTTCCCATGGCTTGCTCAAAAGAAGTGGGTTCTGGTTCCTGTATCACTTTGACCATATAGGCATAGTGAATGGCTGTAAATCCATCATATTTCAGCCTATCCACAGGATACCTAGCTCTGGCAGACCTGCGCAAAGTAGGTTCACTCCCAGGTGCTCTCAAAACATCCCTGGTCTTCCTTACTCCAGGTGTAACAATAGAAGGAGTACCCAACTCATCATCAATGCTCTGTTCTGAGCCACTGGATTCACCATCCACATAAGAGTGACTTGCATTCACATCAAACATGGGCTGATCTACCTTCTCTTTTCCTTTTCGTGATACCTGAATACCACTATCTGCATTGCTTTGAGAATATTCTCCTGATCTAAATCTTCCTGTCCATGGCGAAGAATGTGAACCACTGCTAGAGGACGCTCCAGGTCCACTAATATTTTGTGACTGCTGCTGTGAATTCTGTGCAGCATTACCATATTGTGCATCTACATCATCAATCACATTTACTGGTTTATACCAGCTACTCATCTCATCAAAAACAACATCTCTTCTTACTATAAACTTACGAGTAGAAGGGTTATAGCATCTATGCCCTTTCTGCTCTGCAGAGAGTAACCAATAAAGATGCACTTCTCAGCTTTTGGATCCAACTTGGATCTCAACTCATCTGGCACATGAACATAGGCAATGCAACCAAAAATCTTCAAATGAGAAATATCTGGTTTCCTACCAGTATACCTCTCCTCTGGAGTCATGCCATGTATTGCTGCAGTGGGAGTCCTGTTCATTATGTAGATTGCTGTAGCAACTGCTTCAGCCCAGTAAAAATCTGGCAAGTCTTTTTCATTGAGCATGGCACGAGATACCTCTCCAATATGCCTGTTTTTTCTTTCTGCAATTCCATTTTGTTGTGGGGTATGACTGCATGAATACTGCTGCTTTATGCCATGCTCCTGCAGGAACCCTGCAAACTCATTTGAGAGGTACTCTCCCCCTCCATCTGACCTTAGGCATTTTATTTGCAGGCCTGTTTCTTTTTCAACCATAGCTTTAAGAGTCTTGAAATGCCCAAAAACTTCACTTTTCTTTTTCATAAAATACACCCAAACTTTTCTGCTATAGTCATCAATAAAAGTGACAAAATAATGACAGCCTCCAAGAGATGTAACTTTAGTAGTCCACACATCAGAGTGGATTAATTCCAATGGCTTCTTACTCTCTTGAACATGTCTAGGAAATGGTTTCCTTGCCTGTTTTCCAAATTGACAGGCTTCACATACCTTATGCATTTCTGCAACCTTGAATTTAGGCAATCGTGCGACAATATTTTGGGCCTGCATTGATTTAAGTCGTTGTACATTAACATGACCAATGCGTTTATGCCAGATATCAATATCTGCAACTACACCGGTCCCATGTGCAAACATTGCTGCACTCAATTCAGGCATGTCTGCATCCAATGTAAACATTCTGTCCTTCTTTTTTCCTTTTGCTATCAAGCGGCCTTTATTTTTCATATCCTCAACAAAGCATCCATGAGGATTAAATCTGACCTGCAAGCCCTGCTCAACCATTTGACCAACCGAAACCAGATTCTTGGTGATATTCGGGACATGAAATACATCAGACATGTATTTCTTTTTCCCATCCTGTATAGACAAAGAAATTTTTCCAATTTGCACAATAGGATGTGCAGTATCATCACCAGTCTCCACAAATCCTAGTTTTTCCATTTTCTTTACATCCTCCATCCATTCTGCATGACCTGTCATGTGGTTTGATGCACCTGAGTCAACATACCATACATCGTTGCTTTCTTCTGCACTTGTCACAGAATTGTTCATGTGCTACACAATAAACAAATGCTCATTCCCTTGTTGCAATTTTCCATTCATGATGTCATTCTGCTTTTTTATAGTTGTCTTTAGCCATATGGCCCATTTTACCACAGTAGTAGCATTCAACATTACTGTTTGCATTTTGGCCTCTTTGCCATCCACCACGACCTCTTTGGCTCCCCCTACCTCTAGAGTTACCATGTCCTCCTCCATAGGACTGGTTTTCTTGAGTTTGCTGCATATTTTGATTTCTACCATGGCCTCCAGATCGGCCTCCTCTACCTCTGCCTCTACCTCTTCCAGCATTTGAGTAGAAGACAGCTTCTTTTGAAGTTCCTCCTGAAGAAAAAGCACCACCATTTCTCTGCTCCTCAGAAATTAGAAGAGCAATCAACTCCTCAAAATCAGGAAATCTTTCACGAACAGAAATGGATGTTCAGAACTGTGCATAATCCTTTCTTAGACCATTCAAGGTCACAGAAACTAAATCATCATCTTCCACTGGCAACCCAATGGAAGCAAGTGCATCTGCAATCTTCTTCACCTTCATGTGGTAGTCATTGATGCTCATATTTTCTCTTTGCCCATTATGCAACTCTTGCTTGAGCGGAATTTTCCTGGCTTGCGTATTTGTGCTATACATTTTTGACAAAGTATCCCATGCCTCCTTTGGTGTACTTGCATCTTGAATATGCACAATCATAGAGTCTGAAATGCTGATAGACAGCCAGTACATAACTTTCCTGGCTCTCTCATGCCATGCTTTAAATGCCTGCATTTGCTGTTGATTGGGAACATCAGGAAGAACTGGTTCTTCTTCATTTCCTGCAACAAATTCCCAATATCCTTTTCCCTAAGGAAATTCGTCATTCTAAACTTCCATGCTTGGAAGTTGTTCTTGTCAAGCTTTTCAGTGACAATCTGTGAAAGAGAATCAGACACCATTACAAAACACTGCAAAGAATTCTGTCACTGCAAAGAACACAGCTTCAGCCTCACAAGGGAAAATCTTCAAAATTGAAGAAAGTGGTATTTGACCACACAGTCACTTCCTAGTGACGATTTTGCATCAACAGGCAACAAGGATGATTCTGTAACTCCCAATGTCTCTGCGCACAAGCATACGATGCAATTTCTACAGTAACTTTTCACCGACCTGTAGAACAGTGGTCGCACAGCATAAAACAGGGCCTTTTCTTGAGTGCGTGCAGAAAACGTCCGCCTCCAAAACAGGCCCCGAAATGGCCTCAAATGAAAAAAACAGAGCAACCTAGGGCTAAAGCCCTGTCCCGCAACATATACTGCCCTCTTGCTTCACCGCGAAGGGCCTCTCAACCTGAGACAATGCACTCTTGCACTTTCCGGTTGTGCTACCTGCAGAGACTTGCTCCCAAAATAGAAGAATGAAAGCAACATTGTTCCTCTTACCAGAACATCGCGAACTTGGTTTGCTTTCTTAAGCTCCTTACCACGAACAAGGCTCTGATACCATGTCAAGATTGTGGGAGAGAAGGAAGGAGTCTCACTTGTAGCTTTCTTGCTTGCACAATGGGGGAATACACACAAGGGTGGAGTTTGAAAACAGTTTTCCTCTTCTTAGTTGTGTAAGCCAAAAAGAACTCTCATACATAGAAATAGAAGAACCCTATATATGGGTCTCAAACCAAACTCAACTAACTAAGGTGGAATACTAATTGAGCCACGAACTAGAGTAGATAAGGATAGCTATCATCTAGCTATTATTCATGGGCAGTGTACCAACCGCATCTACAACTGACAAGTCGGTGACATAAATGCACAACAGTCACTCTGGCATATCACGAGTGGAGCTCGATATCTCAACACCATGCTCATGACACACAAACACCCTCACGGCCTCGCGGACCAGGAGCGTCAATCTAATGGTAAAGGGAAAACTACCCTAAAGCTTAATCTATGCGTTTATAGTTTATAGTCCAACGTTTCCCTAAAACTCCTCAAAGGGAGAACCCAAAGTACATAGGCATAACGCCTCGTCACACATGCATAGGAAGCAACCTCACGGTAGAAACACCGCGGCCCCACTGCAGCTCTCCTACATCGCAGGGATTGGCCCTTTGATGTGCTGCTAAATATATAACACAAACGGGCACAAACTCCTCTCAAGGTACCAATATTTTACGTTCCAGGATGTACCATTCCTCACTACACTTTCCCCTTAGTACCCAACGACTAACCTACAGCTTAGGACATCCTCTCACGCTCATCGTTGGTCACAACCTAAGGAAGACAGGTGCCATGCATCCAGGAGGTTTTTTTATACCTTTTAATTATTATGCTTAATGCAAATCGTGTATGGCTATGTGCTCAGAAAAAAGAAAGATCAGCATCGTGCATGGTGCATAAAGCATTCTTTCCATGAATTTTACTAGTGCGTGCTGCGTTGAAAGGAGGCATCGAGCCATATGCCCATGCTACCATCCTCTTTATTCAAACCTAAAATTTTTTATTTATCTTTCAGCGTTTCAGCCCCTTTTCATCCAACTCTTAGCATTTTGCATCATTGATCGGTCAGATAGGGTTTCTATGCATTTTTCCCTTTTAAAAACCCGATAAATATGCACAAAACATAGAAATGAGGACAAATCGAGGCCAACCTCGTGCTTTGCCATCTTTATACATTGCACAAACATAGATATAATTTTCCCTAATTTTCTTCAGCCCATTTCCTATTTTTTTTTCCAATTTTAAACCCATTTTTTCCATTTTTGGGCATTTTTTCCTATTTTTTCTTTAATAAATAATGATTGAAAATGAAAGTTGATTGTGGGTTGTGTCCCTTAGGTTTATTGACAGCAAAAACTCAGATTTAATTGGTGTGACATATCATATTTCTCATTTATATAGCAAAAACTCAATTTTACCCTTAAAATCATGAAAAACAATGTCATAATGAACTTTCATCCCATATGAATAAGGTTTCATAAAGCAAATAGCATAAAAAGATCATTTTTCTTTATAAAAATAGCATTATCACTTATTTTCAGGTCTCGATTTCTTGGTCTTAATTACGGGACTGATTTCCAGCATGCATTTAATGCTTATCATCTTCAAGAATAGCACTCTTCATGTCTTCATCCATCCGGAAGCAATCCGGTCTCATCCAGACAAGCTTTCCTCCATCATTCTTCATTGTCTTCTTCCACACAAGAACAGCCCCTTAAGAGAGAGAGAGGGAGGAGAGAGAAAGACTAAAATCAGAGACCTTCATCCAGGCCATCATTGTGCGAGTGAAGGGCGGCGATGGGATCAGCATACAGAGGGGAATCAAGGCCCAAGATCCATAGGTGGGTTGCTCATAGGTTGCATGATACATCCTCCAAGATTGGGCGCAAAAATCGGGCGCATCCTGACATCTCCTTCCCACATTTTTTGCTTCTTCTCTCTCTCCACGTTTTGATGTTTGCATAAAATTCTTCTTGGCCCCAAAGGTCACTACTCCACTTGGTCAAAATAAGTCCACCTTTTTAAATCTTGCCCATTTATTGGCCATTTCCACGTCTGGTGTCCAAATCGAGTGCTGTAAATTTCTGCACGTCTGGCCTGACATCTCGTATTGGCCGAAAACTCCTGAAAACCCGCATGGAAATCTAAAAATTTATCAAAAATCAACAAGTGTTGCTCATGTACCTTTTAAGAGTCGTATTTCACTTGGTGCTTAAAATCGTCCTAGCTGGAGCCACCGCCTTCGATGTTGAATATTTTTCCCTTGATATTCGTAATTTTTTGCTATTTTTAAGTACTTCTCGGCATCAAAACTCCTCTCTCATTGGTGACCACAGGATAGGGCGACTCAGCCCATTGAATCTCATAGTAAATCTGCACAAAACAACCAAAGGAAGCATCAAGCTGATACAAAATAGATACATACTAAACACAACACAACACTCACCCCACCCCCTGACAGAACCAAGGCATAACATCCACAAGGAGTAGGACTAGTATAATGTGATAAAAGGTCCAAAACTAGTCACTAACCAACTGTTCCAACACGACCAAACTAAAAAGAACTATCAAAGAGGTTGCCCTAAGTGGTGGTCTGAACTACCTACCTAACTAAGGACAACACAACCAGGAGCTCCTACTAGGCGAGGACTCCTATAGCCTGATCACGAAGTACTTTCTTTGACCACATTTCTTCTTTTAGGTTTTATTTTTCCATACTCGGGCATGTAAAAAGGAGGGAGCTGAGCATAGTGACCCAAGGAGAACAGGGCATCGGCTTCAGGTCCAGTCTCGGTACCCAAGAACCTGCCAAGCCCTCGCAAGGTGACACTTAATCTTTTTCTGTCGCTCACTTTTATTTTCGCTCCAACCTTCCTGCCTTTCTTTTTCCACCAAGAAGCCACCCCTAGGAAGACAAGGCATCGGCCCCGGGTTTGACTCGTCCCCAGGAACCTACCAGGCCTTCGCAAGGTGATGATCAACTGCTTATAAATTTTTATTTCTTTTTTTTCCTATTTTTATAGGGGGTTAGAACCCCTTTTTACACACCTCTGAATATATTTATTGTCTTTTGGGATATTCAAGGTTTCTTTCCTTCTATCATCATTATTTTTCTTCTACAAGCTTCTCTAACTGCCTCACAACTAACAAGAACTCCTAGAACGGCTGCCTAGCAGGCTAGCAGAACAGGGTTACTAGGACTCCCGTCTAAAACAGGTCTTTCGATGCCTCACAATGTCTTTATAGGGGGGCAACGACTACTCAGAAATCCCTCAAACATACTGAACCTAAACCTGGGACTTCATGCCTTGGTTGCCGGTCCCCAACAAGAAAAGAAAATCCCCTACAAGTACACAGACATATATAACATAAAAACCACAATACTCATAAAGGAGAAATATCACCTGGATAGGGCCACGAGAAGCTTCCACGCAACAAAAGGCTCCTTCCAAGCTCTTCTTCCGAACCTGTCTAGCACAGAACTAAAACAAGAAACTATTAACCGCACCTGCACTAAACAGACGACTGGCCCTCTTGGTCTAATGAAATAAAGCACTTCACTACAATACTTGATCGGCCCTCTTGGCCTAATGAAATAAAACAGTAACACCTTGCAAAACGGGCTCTCTTGGCCTAACGAGATAAATAGAATAGCACCTACACATCCCTCCCCGAAATAGCAAAAATATACAATAACATGCCCCTTTCCAAGGAGGAAAACCACAGGGCTCGCAGCCCTAAACTAAATGCATAAGGTTATGACCCATCCCTCCTACATAGATAGCAAGAGGCGTACACATAATATGTTGTCTAATCAACCTATGGGTCCAGGATAATAATGGTAGATTGGTCTCGGCTACTCTTTGCATCACCCATATCAACCATTGTCTGCCATATATTGCATGCTCTAATAACATTCCCCACAAGCGACCGGGTCCTGTTTCATCATTGATAACAATATCCAAACTAGGACCACAATTAAAGAAAATATCTTCCTCATAAGCAAGATTTGCCAGTGAATCTACAAACTGATTCCAGTAACGTGGAATCAGCTGAAAAGACACTCTCTCAAACTCCTCAAGTAGGGTCATCACAGTTTGATGATACATACAGAGAATGGGATTCCGCATTGTGTACGTTCCATCTAGTAGCTGATTCAGGATCAACTGGGAATCCCCTTTTACTAACAACCACTGAATACCACCTTGTTTGGCAATATGCAATCCTATAATCAATGCTTTATACTCCGCCATATTGTTAGTGAATCCTACCCCGAGATAAGCAGCTAACTTCATTGTAACTCTACGTCGGGGATCTCAGATTACTACTCCAACACTCCCTTTTTTATTAGTGCCCCTGGACGCTTCGTCAAAATATAATGTATACATCCACAATGGATTTACACAGCCTGCCATCATGAACTCCTCTACTCGTAATTATGATAATCAAAATTCAACATGTTAAGAGGATGAACGGACGGCTCCATCCCACCTTCTTCATTGAACTCAACAGGGATACTTGTCAACAGTCGTAAGCAGTGATGGTAGAAGACTTTAATCTCCCACACAAATGTTCTATCTTCTTGCTCAATCACTTTGTATCCTTTGCTCCACTAGATGAGTTTCCCCTGATGGTATCTCTGTTCCAGATATGGGTGCTCCAAATAAGGAATTAACCGCCCCATCAACCAGCTTTAAGCTCTTTTGCAGGTCTCAAATTATCCCCAGCATGGACCTACAATGCATTTTCTTTGTATTAGTATACTTAGAAATAATAAGGTTTAATCTTATTAAGATTAACGTTATTTTTAAACTCTACTCCCTGTAGATCAGCTAATAGAGCCGTAGACCTATTTTTCCCTAACCTGACAATCTTATAGGGACCATCCCATTTAGGTTCCAGCTTCCCTGGAAACAACTCCCTATGCGCATCATAATATAGAACTAATTGTCTTTTTTTAAAGGTATATTTCTTCACTCTAAGGTCGTGCAACTGCTTCATCCGACGTTTAGCTAGCTCCTGGTGTAATAAGCTCTGCAACTTTAGCTCATCCAGGTGGGCTATGGTCATGAAACATTCAAAAAGGAAATCCTCATCTCCCAAAGAGTGATTAATTGCAAACCGTATGGTTGGCAACTCAATCTCGAGGGGTAACACACACTCTTCCCCATAAACTAATTTAAACGGAGTATGGCCGGTAGCTCGCTTGAATGTTGTATTATACGCCCATACTGCCACATACAACTTCCTGTCCCAGTCTCGTTTCTTCTCAGAGACTATTTTAGACAAGATCCCCACAAGCTGCTTATTAGTACTTTCAACTTACCCATTTGCTTGCGGACTATAAGGGATCATTTTATTATGCTTGATTTTCCAAGCTTCAGTCAAGCTTTTGATCACTTTGTTCAAAAAAATGGGTTCCACGGTCCGACACTAATTCCTTTGGTGGACCGAAACGGCAAATAATCTGCTCTAAAAGGAAACTTGCAGTCTCTTTTGCATTGTCCTACCTCGTCGCCCGCACTTCTGACCATTTTGTAAAATAATCAATTGCTACTATAATATACCTCTTCTGAGTGGTAGACGACGGGGTGATAGGACCCACAAAATCAATGCCTCACTTCTCAAATGGAAGGATAGCCATGATAGGTGTAAGTGGGTGTTTCCTATTCTCTCTACTGTCATGTCTTTGACATGTATCATATTTCTTTACATACTCAAAAGAATCTTGGAAGATAGATGGCCACCAATATCCAGCTCTTAACGCTTTCTGCGCTATCAACCATCTCGCGAAGTGCCCTCCACATGCAGAGTCATGACACTCCTCCAAGATGAAAGGAACCTCGTCAGGCATCATGCATTGGCAGTAGATATCATCAACACCCTGTCGATATAGCGATCAAGGAAAACTTCAAAGCCTGTTGTTTGATTTTCCTCTTTTCTGACTTTGACAAACCAGCTCCAGTCTCTCCTGTTGATAGATAATGCGTAATAGCAGCATACCAAGATGGGATGGTAGCTGTATCAATTTTAAACATTGCCTCAATATCACTTCCTTTAGCCAAAGTCTCTTTCGGCTCCCTGAAATCCACAAGGCATTCCACAAGACCCTACAACCTCGGTGGCTTACTCTTAATCTCATAATCAAACTCCTGCAAAGTGATTAACCACTTTGCCAAACGATCAGGCAGTTGTAGCTTGGTCATAAGCAGTCTAAGCCCTTCTCCCTTCGTATATAACACTACCTTTTCATAGAGGATGTAGTGCCTGAATTTCTTAGTCCCAAAGACCATCGCAAGACACAACTTCTCCATGTAGGTATAGTTAATCTCTGAAATGCCCAATTTTCGACTAGCAAAAGCTATTGGATGATGCCACTTGTCCTCCCATTTGGGCTAAACAGCAGCTTATACTATGCATGGTGGCTGCTAAAAATATATAGAACACCTCGCCTCTTTTAGGTGCTTTTAAAACGGGCGCTTTTACTAGCTCCTGTTTCACATCCTCGAAAGCTACTTTACAAGGGTTACTTCATTCAAATGAACAGCTAAAGGATAATAAATTTGTTAATGGCAATGTTCTTTTTGCCAAGGCATTGATAAACCTTCGATAGCACCCTATCGATGACAGAAAACTGTGAGCCTCTTTTGGAGTGCGCGGTGGACTCATGGCGACTATGACCTTGATCTTTTCAGGGTCAGTTGCTATCCCTACTAAACTGACCACATGGCCTAACAATAACCCATAAGGTACTCCAAAGACACACTTCCGTGGATTAAGAGCGATACAAAATTGTTTGTAGCGCTCAAAACACTTTCTTAAAATAATCAACATCCTTTCCCTTACAGTGGCTGCCCCCAGGTCATCGATAAATACTTTCAACTCGTCTGGGGAGATGTCACCAAAGGTCTTGTCTGTTGTTCATTGCCATGATCCAAGTGCATTGCACAAACCAAAGGCCATCACATGGTATGCAAAAGTATCAAAGATAGTAATGAAAGTTGTTTTCAACTTGTCCTCTTCTGCAATCGCCATCTGGTTATATCGTGCAAAGCAATCCATAAACGAATATATTTTCCTACCCGCTAATTGATCCAAAATTTGGTCAATAAATGGCAACGGGTAGTAATCCTTGACCGTCTGCTTATTCAGCTCTCTAAGATCTACACATAATCGGATCTGGTTATTTTTCTTCTTCCTGATAACAACTGGTGAACACCATTCTGTGTGTTGTACAGGAAAGATTAAACTAGCTTTCCGTAACTTTTGTAACTCCTCAAACAGACCGTCCCTCAGTTCAAAAGGCATACGCCTTACTTTCTAACGCACAAGATGACTGCCTTCTCTTACAGGAATAGTATGAACAGCTAGGATGGGAGGAATGCCTCTTAGCTCATCATAACTCCAAGCAAAGATATCGCGGAATTCTTGGATCAAGGACACATAGTCCTTCCTTTCTACTGAACTGAGCATGGAACCTAATTTAATTGGCCGCGAATCATTCGGCGTGCCATGGTCCAACTCAATCACATCCGCGTCTCTTATTCTATCTTGCGGTTCTATCGTCTCATTTAGAGTTATCTGATAGATATCCTCTGTAGTGGACCCCTCTTTAGATTCATCACTGGATGATGTCTCACTACCAGATGGATCATCTACTGTCTCTAATTCAGTAGAAGATAAAGGAGTCTCTCACTCTGAGGAGACTTAGGGTAAGCATCGACTATTACTCGATTAGAACCTCTACCTAGAACCATGCGACCGGCGGGTATATCAACTTAACAGTCTGTTCGTAAGATCCAAGGCCTACCTAGCAAAACTCGATAGCTAGGACGTCCTGCAAATCTTATCACCCTAAAGTCCAAGAAGCATTCTACACTTACCACTGTAACATGGACTCTAATAACGCAACCTTCTGGTTGTCTTAGACTATCATCAGCCATTCTAAGAAGGGTGGAGCTATCTTTTTGGATTCCTAGACCCAGCCTCTCCATCAACTCTGAACTCATGATATTGACGGAGGATCCAGTGTCTACAATAGCATGTTCCACTAATATTCCATCCACATAAGCTGGAACCCTAGGGCAATTCTTTTCAGCATGGTCAAACCAATCTTCCCCTACTTGTGCTATGCCCAAAGGTTCTACAATATACCCAATACGCAGGATCTTCTTAAATTCCTTGCATACTCCTGGAGATAATTTAATCAATTGCAAGAGGTTCACATCTGGTTTGACCTCACAAAGAGAACTTGCTAAATCAAAATCATGATAGGTAGCCAAAGCTCTCTTTTCTCGCCACACCATCCTCTCTTTTAGTCTTTGGACTGGCTTTAGTGCTTCTTTCTTAGCTCTTTCCTTCTTTCTTGGCACTTCCTCATCCTTTTTAGGGTCGACTTTTGTGTCAACCGGCTTTAGCGGTCCCCCTTCTATGCTAGGATTCTGGACTTGCGTCCCCTTATTCCCTTGTTTAGGGTTTCCCTCAACCGGTTTTGTATTATCTTTGTCAACCTCTTTAGCCTTTTGGCCTCTCGTCACGGCTCTTAAGTTAGAGGTTTCAGCATCATTGACTCGTACTGCCTCAATAAGGCTGACTCCGTTGCCTTGTGGCAACTCATCTATAATGGTCCTTTTCCTCTACAATATTTGTCTTGGTGCATCATTCTACTGCAAGTTATTTCCTTGCGCTCTATGATTCACTGGGCCCGGCTGTTTACTCCCTTGTTGGAGGGAACTAATCTTACTCCAACAGGTAGCAACTAAGTGGCCCGACTTCCACAAATGTCACATTTCAC
This sequence comes from Lygodium microphyllum, assembly GCF_053477565.2. NCBI lineage: Eukaryota > Viridiplantae > Streptophyta > Polypodiopsida > Schizaeales > Lygodiaceae > Lygodium > Lygodium microphyllum. The sequence continues at coordinate 3,515,190 of NC_141161.1, read as the reverse complement.
ATTTGGACAGTTTCTGGGGAAGTGCTGCCCACCACACCCACTTATAACTAAATCTTGAGGGTCTACCCTCTTCAGGGCGTCGACTCCCTATCAGATTTTGTTGCTTCTTTAAGAAATTAACGTCGACAGTTATTTGTCGATATTGTTCGGAAATCATATCGGTATAATGCTTCATCATATCCTTAACTTTGCCAAGGACATTAGATGCACTTGACTCATAGCCTCGATCGTCGACTTGTCATTCCATTAGCCTAACAATCTCATTTGGCATTGGCTGTTGACCCACCGGAACAACATTAGAATTCGCAACTTGGCCTCCAACATTTGGTGGAGCCAAATGACTTTCCATACACATAGTCACACTGGGAGGAGCTGGCAGCAAGGGTACATTCTGAACCATGCTCCCTCTCCCATTAGGGTTAGTCATAGGCATCCCTTGACTTCCATTCGTCAATGGTAGGTTGCCTCCAGGTACTAAACCCCCATTAACATTCATTCGAGAGGAGTAGGCCGTTTGTAATCGTGCTTCTACTCCCTCTGCCTGCGTAATAGCGGTGTCTATATCTGCCAAGGCCACACTGCTCAGTTCTACTTGGATATTAAAATCCAACCCATGCAAAAAGTATTGCAATTGGGCAGTCGGTGGAATGGGAATGTAAGTTTGTAACTTAAGAAACACTTCCTTCAGCTTCTTGGCATATGCTTTCACATTCTCATGAGGGTCTTGGCGCGTTACATTCAAGACCCGCAACCAATATTGGCCACCTCTTTCAGGGGCATACTCTCCTTGAAAAGCTGCATAGAATTGATCAATTGTGGTTATGGTCCCAGACTCTATGCTGTGATACCATACTGCAGCCCTTCCTTTTAACGTCATATTAAAAAACATCATGAGATGTCCCTCGTCTTGGATGCGATAATTGAACATCAATCTTTGGATTTCACAAATGTGAAATTCTGCATCCTCTTCCGCTAACCCATTAAAAATGGGCAAGGGAACTCCTAGAGCTGGTAAATCCGATGTCCCTACAAGAATTGTAATGGGTTGTGCCATGGCGACAATCGGATTAACAAAAGGAGCTTGAACGGGTAGATTCACACCCCCACTTGAACTGGGTAGACTTGGTGGAGAAGAGGAAGAACTTACGCTTCCTCCTACATCTAACAAACTATGTGGAGCAGTTGGGTGACTAAGACCACTGCCTCTTATACGTACCGGGCTACTCCTTTGAGGAGAATAACGACTTACAATCTCTAACCGCCCTCTAGCTCTCTCAGCACGTTCTGCTTTTTGGATTTTGGCTTGACAGTCCTTGTCAGAGGACATAAACCAACTTCCTTTTGGTCCCTAGAAACCCTAGGTTTGAAAACCACTACTTATAGGTGGTTCCCAACAAACGCACACTGATTGAACCTAAAATGGACCGGCACTGGCTATGGCACTAGCCAGACCTCATGCTCATGACACACAAACACCCTCACGGCCTCGCGGACCAGGAGCGTCAATCTAATGCTAAAGGACAAACTGCCCTAAAGCTTAATCAATTCGTTTATATTTTATAGTCCAATGTTTCCCTAAAAATCCTCAAAGGGAGAACCCAAAGTACATAGGCATAACACCTCGTCACACACACATAGGAGGCAACCTCACAGTAGAAACACCGCAGACCCACTGTCGCAGGGATTGGCCCTTTGATGCGCTACTAAATATATAACACAAACGAGCACAAACTCCTCTCAAGGTACCAATATTTTACGTTCCAAGATGTACCATTCCTCACTACACTTTCCCCTTAAGACCCAATGACTAACCTACAGCTTAGGACATCCTCTTACGCTCATCATTGGTCACAACCTAAGGAAGACAGGTGCCATGCATCCAGGAGGTTTTTCTGATACCTTTTAATTATTATGCTTAATGCAAATCGTGTATGGCTATGTGCTCAGACAAAAGAAAGATCAGCATCGTGCATGTTGCATAAAGCATTCTTTCTATGAATTTTACTAGTGCGTACTGCATTGAAAGGAGGCACCGAGCCATATGCCCATGCTACCATTCTCTTTATTCAAACCGTTTCCTATATGCTAAGTGCAATGCATAAATCAAATCTTTTCTTTATCTTTCAGTGTTTCAGCCCCTTTTCATCCAACTCTTAGCATTTTGCATCATTGATCGGTTAGATAGGGTTTCTATGCATTTTTTCCTTTTAAAAACCCGATAAATACGCACAAAACATAGAAACGAGGCCAACCTCGTGCTTTGTCATCGTTATACATTGCACAAATATAGATATATTTTTTTCTAATTTTTCTCAGTCCATTCTCTATTTTTTCCTAATTTTAAACCCATTTTCTCATTTTTGGGCATTTTTTCCTATTTTTCTTTAATAAATAATGACTGAAAATGAAAGTTGATTGTGGGTTATGGCCCTTAGGTTCATTGACAGCAAAAACTCAGATTTAGTTGGTGTGACATATCATATTTCTCATTTATATAGAAAAAACCCAATTTTACCCTTAAAACGTGTGTTCTCCATGTATTTTGACACTAATTCTGGCTATGTAGCCTTATATATTTTTATTTTCATGTTGCAAACAGTTGAAACTCATGAAAAACAATGTCATAATGAGCTTTCATCCCATATGAACAAGGTTTCATAAAGCAAATAGCATAAAAAGATCATTTTTCTTTATAAAAATAGCATTACCGCTTATTTTTAGGTCTCGGTTTCTTGGTCTTGATTATGGGACTGATTTCCAGCATGCATTTAATGCTTATCATCTTCAAGAATAGCACTCTTCATGTCTTCATCCATCCGGAAGCAATCCGGTCTCATCCAGACAAGCTTTCCTCCATCATTCTTCATTGTCTTCTTCCACACAAGAACAGCCCCTTAAGGGAGAGAGAGGGAGGAGAGAGAAAGACTAAAATCAGAGACCTTCATCCAGGCCATCATTGTGCGAGTGAAGGGCGGCGATGGGATCAGCATACAGAGGGGAATCAAGGCCCAAGATCCATTGGGTGGGTTGCTCACAGGCTGCATGATGCATCCTCCAAGATTGGGTGTAAAAATCGGGCGCATTCTAACATCTCCTTCCCATGTTTTTTGCTTCTTCTCTCTCTCCACGTTTTGATGTTTGCATAAAATGCTTCTTGGCCCCAAAGGTCACTACCCCACTTGGCCAAAACAAGTCCACCTTTTCAAATCTTGCCCATTTGTTGGCCATTTCCCCGTCCAATGTCCAAATCGAGTGCTGTAAATTTCTACGCGTCCAGCTTGACATTCCACATTGGCCGACAACTCCTGACAACCCGCATGACAATCTGAAAATTTATCAAAAATCAACAAGTGTCGCTCGGGCGCCTTTTAAGAGTCGTATTTCACTTGGTGCTTAAAATCGTCCTAACTGGAGCCGCCGCCTTCGATGTTGAATATTTTTCCCTTGATATTCGTAATTTTTGGCTATTTTTAAGCACTTCTCGGCATCAAAACTCTGCTCTCACAACTCCTCTCACTGCGCTTGACTATCATTACTTGTGTGTGTTGATATTGTCTATACATAGTCACAAAATTTACTTTTTATTTATCTACATATTTACGAATCCATGTCACTTCACAAGGATAAAAGCCAATTGTAGAACTTCGGATTATACTGGAGTGTGGCACATGCATCTAGTACTCATGGCAGCTTACTCAATACCGATAGATATTTTGCAATATCGAGTAGCATGGAACCTTGTCTGAGTCTACTGGCAACATGTAACTCCTCCTCAGTGAGAACCTTATCAGACAGAGAGTTCTCTTGGCTAGTTTCAACTAAGTCCGTACCCCGAATAGCAGTCAGCACCTCGAAAGGAAGTTGGTGCCACATAGGTTGGGTCTCTTTGAGACCGCCATTTGGCCAATCGCTCCTCCAAGACTGTCATGATCTGGGCTCCTAGTTCGGCCATTGCAATGCGGTTTTCAAACCAACCTTGTTCGAATTAACTTCGACCCTCTGATTGTCGCTTTAGTTGCTCTATCTCTAAGAGATTTGGTTGGCAGAGCACATCATTGAATGTTACAGTTAAGCGTAGTTTGTCGGCTTCCTTGTCAAAGATGAGTCGCATGCGTTCATACAGGAGCCTGTTATAGTGCTCATCAAGATGTTCTTGCTCTTCCCAAGATAAGGGAAATGGCAAGTATTCTTCAAGCTGCTCTTTAGGGAATGCGCCCATGTCTACCAGGACATAGACACGTGCGAACACTTTGAGCTTAGCATCCAACTCGGTTAAGCATTCTGTGACACTTCTATGTTCAACGAGGGCTTGCTCGGTTGCTATCTCATGCAAGGTTCTAGGAGTTTGCCTAGGCTTCAGCATAGCTGGGGGCTCAAGCCTAGACGAGCAAGATTAGTCAATCCTAGGATTTCTTATGCTCTTGGGGTTTCCGTGTTTCTCCTGAGGCTTTGTCATTGCGTCATGGTTCTCCTTGGATGTGACTAGTATAAATTTGCCACCCTATTGTGACAGCGTTGTATCCACTCTTAATTAGTCAATGCGAGTTCTGTTGTCGGTGGATTGAGTGTTGCAAGCAGCCGTTGATGGCAACGACTGCTTTGATTTTTCAGAGCACATGGATGTGTCTGAGGTTTCACTGCTATTAGGAGAGGCATCAATGGGTTCATTGGTGGATGGACTCGATGCTTTATTCCTCAGCTCTCCAGTGCTCTTCGTCTCAATGTTCTTGGGGTCCACAACCACCTGCAATCGCTGTTGTTTTCATTGTTTTCTCCTCTTTTTCTTGGTTAATGAAGGTCTCTCAATGACTCAGGACCCTGGACCAGGTCAACTGTTGATGTGCTTGGTTGGGCCTCAGCATTCTCTTTCTCTAGTGTGTCCTTATGGGACATAACCGTGGCCTGCTGAATAGCCTCACTAGGTTGTGAGGGTACAACTGCCTCCCTTTTTGGAGAATCTAGATCTTCCCTTCTATTTAACTCCTCTAGCTTAGACCTTAGGTGCTTTGGAAGTTTTGGAGTTGTCAATGAAGTTAGTTGCGACACCTCCTCCACAGGTAAACTACAAAGGACACATTCTACAAGGGGCATTGTCCTACAGCCAAGGGCTGTGACTGCTGTGATCCCTGATTGGAAGTAGTAGTAGCTAGTTCAATGGACTTGCTATTATTGGTGGATTGCAGTGTCAAGTCCTTAGGTTGATTGAAAGTGATCATGTCTTTTGTTGCCCTTAGAGCATTCACTTGTGTAGATCGAGTATCAGTTGATCTAGCCACAGTGGATTGCACAAACATATCCTTAGGTTGAGAGCTAAGGGTGGTGTCGTGTCCTACCTCTTAGACCTTTGGAAGCTCTGATGTAGGTAGAGATTGGGATTGAGTAGCTGCACTTGACGATTGTTGTGCTTCCTATGTCCGTTTAGGGAAAGAGGGTATAGGAGATCTAGGACTCTTAGGTGGAATTGGCACTGGCTGAATGATTTGCTCGAGGCTATTAGACGATTCTGCCATTTGCCTTGTTGAGAAATTAGCCTTTTTACAAGTAGCGTGGTGCCTCTGGTGCTCCTTATCCCCTTGGGTAATCAAAGGCTCCTTGGGCACTAGTGGCTTTCATGTATCCTCAACGATTATATCTGATATCTACTTGTCAAGCACGCTAGGCTGAAGATCTACCCTCCGATTAGTCTCGTTTGATTTCTTAATTTTGACCATGAGGGGCTCAGTCACTCCACTGTTGTTGACTCGAGACTTGGTTTTTCGTTTAGATCTCCTCCTACACTTCTTTGCTCTTGATACGATCTGGCCTTCAGTTGACAAGGGAGGTTTAGCAAGGGGTTTTGGCCCCCAAATCCATCGGTTACCTGCGTAATACCCTTGAGCACGTAGCAATGCTTTGGATATCCATCATAGTGTTGTGCTGACTCTCCATCGATACCTTCGTCTATAAGGCTTGGGATTCTTATGGGGCCTTCTACGATATTTGTAAGTCCAAAGCCCGTCCTTGGTATTGTCTCTTGACCTTCTTGTTTCACGCATGGCCTCACTTACTGGTTCTCGTTGTTTGACCTGTGCTTGTACCAACTCTTATAACAAGTCCTTGCTCTCGTTAGCAGGCTTGACTGTTACGACAGCACCCTCCTTGCCCTTCCCTCGAGGTTCGATGAGGTCACCCTTGCCAAAGGTTGTGACTATCATCACACTCGGTAGTGTCAGGTGTATCCTCTGTGCTACATAGTCGGCCTCACATTTGGTCGCCCTTTTGAAGGGTCTTCCAAGGAGGGTTTCCTTCCCATAATTAGCACTGTTTGGAGGAACATGAAATAGGATAGACAAGCTTTTAGCTTCAATTGTCGCGAGGATTTTGCACTTCCCTATGCATGCATGTGGGTGTCCCCCGTAAGGGCTAAGAGTTGCATTAGTCGGTGTGAGCTATGGTTGGCCTAGTAGGGTCTATGATTCATAGATCAAGATATTAAAATCTTCTCCTTCATCAATCAGAGCGTCAATAGTATGCTCTCTTTTCGGAGTGAGTTTGACCCTAAGATAAGCAGGTGGTACTACATCTTCGTCTTGCGGGTCTTGTCTTGTAAATTTAAGCTTTCTGAAAAATGCCCTTGAGTCCCCAACTGCACGACCAGATGTAGATTCTCCACTGGTGTTTTGGATCGTCAGTGCAGTGCCATTCAAGGAGCATCTACTGTCACATTTAGTCATTCTCTTTGTTGTAGCTTGATGTTGTTGCTTTCCGCTTTGACTAGCTGCAGTCCGAATGCAACATGTATGTGTTTTTGCAGTGTGGCCTTTTTGCCCTTGTTGGCTAGATTGGCCCATTGATGTTCTAGGGTCTCTGTTTCTCTCTATTTGGGTATGGGCTTTCGCAAGTGAGAATCCATACTCATGTAGAGCCATTACTACACTAGGGTCCAATTTTGAGGATCTTTTACGACGCTCGTTTTCTCTCCAACCTACTTGGGGGAGGTGCAGAATGGGCAGAGCCCCCTCTACGGGGGTCCGCCATGCGCAATTTGGAGGACTGTTTATAGCCAAATTTTGAACTACTTGCTCTAAGTTTCAGCCCAGTGATGGATCTATGATGTGCCTTTAGCTCTACATAGCCTTTGGGGTCAATTTTGGGGTTTAGATGTGTCAAAATTTATGTTCTAGATACCTGTCCGATTTTGAGAATTTTTTGTCCGATTCTTAGATGTTTGATTTTCAGGAGTCCGATTATTAGAATCGGATGTCCGATTTTGGGTTGGTCCAATCGGTCCAGTGGTCTGATTTTGGTCACGCCCGATTTCTAGAATCGGACATCCAATTTTGACAGGCGTCCGATTCTGAACTCGTCCGATTCCTTGCATCCAATTTTCATGTGTCCGATTCTGAAGTTCGATTTTTAGTGTGTTCGATTTTCAGGGTCCGAGTGTTCGATTTTGAGACTAGGTCCGATTCTCGTAGTGGTCTAATTCTAGGAATCGGATCCGACACAGTGGTCAGATTCTAGCAGTCAAACGGTCCGACCCTGAAATTGAATGGTCCGATTCTGGGAATCGGACGGACTGGTTTGACAGCACGGATGACAGCCCGTGGGTTGTGCGCGATGCCTCAAGGTCAATGCTTACTCCATGGAATCATCCAACACCTTCCAGACATGTACAAAACACTACAAGGAAATGCCAGACTTACCTGGAATCACTGTGGCTCTCGAATCGGTCGGCACTTCAAAGGTCTCCCCGCTGCTCTCTCTCTCTCTCGCTCTCTCCCTGGATCTCAAGCTCACTATGGTCTTTCCCGGTTCCTTGGGCCTCTTATTGCCCCATCCCAGCCTCTTGTAACCTTAGAAATTAATCCCTCATACTCTTACAGCCAAAAATCTTAATTTGTGCCCCTATTTTCCTGTTTCAGCCTGTTATACAGCAACAGAAAACCCTACTATTTGCTCCAATGTTTTGCTCCTATCCTTCCTAAATGCAAGAAAAAATTATAAGAAAAATACCTACACTACTCCATCATGCTTTCCCAAGTCCAAAACAACAAAAACCTACCTGCTAAGGAGATCGAATACCTCTTCAAACTCCCTCGCTTCCTACCTATCTACCTCAAGCACGGATTCGGGGAAAACCCTACTTCAATGCTCGATTCAAAGCGCGCAAGCGCTCAAGGCTTGAATCTGCCGTTTGTCCCGGAAACGAAACCAAAATGTGGGAGCTTTTGCTCAACCTCCAAGACCCATGGACCGCTTATTGTTTCAAGCGTTCCAAGCCGAGCACTAATGGCTACCTCTCACATAGCCAACACGCCATCCATATCTACGAGTGTAGTGAGCATACCTCCATGCCGATTGAGTTACCTCCTCTCCCGCGCACTCCGGTAGCTCCACGATTCAAGTGCAAGCTTCAAGCAAGCTCCATTCTCAAGCTCCACGCTCCAAGCTCCATCACCGCAAGCAAGACAAGAGAAGAGAAGAGAAGAGAAGAAGAGAGGAGAAGATGGAGAGCTTCTCCTCCCCAGTCCCTCACCCTCACACACTCACTCCCTCACACTCTCACAATTCCTCTCTCAAGCACAAGCTCAAGCAAGCAAGAAGAAGAAGAAGAGGAGAGCCACTTTTGGCCACACACAAGAATGAGCTTCTCATTCACTTTTCAACTTTATATACAAAACCCTAAATCCCTTTTGGGCGGTCATCCCCTTATCCCCTTTTTTACATGGTCGGTCGTGGCCTAGACCCTTTTTTCCATTGTCCTTCTATCTTCCTAGCTTCCTTTCCACTGCCCGTCTACATTTACAAATTGCACGGGTGAGAGCCCAGCACTCCTTAAATTAAATTATGATGCGCTTGTGCTCTTTTACAAAAGTATTGACTTGCGCTTTTCCTTGTGCGCATTTTTCCCTTATTTAGGACATTTCTGTGCTTTTTGTGTTTCTAGATTTTTCTTGGCGTGCCTTCTTCTTCTGTTTCACTTTTGCCTTGGCCTTGTCTTCTGCTTCAGCTTTTTCGGATTTTCCACCTTTGTTTGTTTGAGGGTTAACAAGTATCTCCTAAAGAATCCCCCATCTTGGAGTTCTCTTACACCGACCTTCATGTCCAATTCACCAAAATGTCGTTGCGCGTAGGATTGAAGGTCATCACAGGGGTTTGGCAAGAAAATTGAACAAGATAGATTGAGATGTGTCTTCAAGAGATAAGTAGATTACAGTGAATGTTTAAAGGTTTAAGAGGTACTTCACGGTCAATCACAAGGGTTTGAGAGAGAAGAATGTATGGGGGTTCAAGAGCTTAGACTCCGGAGATGGTAGAGATAAGAGAAGGGTTGAAAGTTTCAAGCCAAGTTCTTGAAGATGTTGATAGAGCTTCCAACTTCCTCTATGCTACTCAGATCACCAATTTGATGATTCCATTGGCTCCGAAAGGGGGGTAAAATACCAGGGCACCTAATCAGAATTTTGCCATATCACTCCTTCTTCATCTTGCACTTCAGAGTGTTTTTCACTGCCTAAAAATAGTGATTGTGCATCACACAATTTCGTCAATCTCTCTTTTTACATAAAATCCTCTCAAATTGGCTGAAAGCTACATGTTTTCTTTTACATGTCATCCTAATCTAGAAGTTGTTTATAGTTTACAAGAGATAATATCTAGAATATCAAAAATTGGCTAAAACTTGTCCAAATAACCTAATATTTTTGAACCATGGACACTGACACTAATGTCTAAAATGGCATTGGCTCTCTAAATCAATAAGAAATCCATACTCTAGATTTTTTTACATGGTGTGCACGTAAGGGCACGACAACGGAGCCATATGATTTGGGTTCCCAAGAAACTAAGAGGAAGCTGTTGTTTTGATGCACGTTTTTGGTCTACGAGGGAGCTCCAAGGGTTCTAATGCTTGGAGAGTGCTTCTGAGTAGTGCCAGACAAGGGATTTTAGGTTTTGTCAATACATATTGATTCAATTCATTTTGCTTTGTCTTTATCATGTTTACATCTTATCTATTCTTTTTCTTCTCTCCGATCTCCTATCTCTACTTCCTTCTATCTCTGATCCTCGGTGGATACTACCTTTTAACTAAAACCCCTCCAATAGCGTGCAATGTAGTTTGTCATACGCATCGTTTATTATTATTATTTACTTGAATGTTATGTTTATTTACCAAATTTATATGCAACACGATTTGTACCCTAAATTTAATACGTAGTGCTTTATCGAGTTCGTGTGTAACATGTATTCATTCGAACACATGTAACAATAACTCAAAGACATAAATAAAACAAATAACAAGCAAATAAACAAAAATAAGTCGCACCAAAAATTTTGTATTCATATTCATAACATTTTACATGGGATCCATTACAACTAGGGTCTTACAAAATCTCCTTGGAAGCTACATCCCGTATATGTAGTACACCCCTATCGTTGTTGATCTCCACGAGGACTATCCTTCCATCACCGAAAGAACCTCACTATCAGTCACAAATCCCTATCAGTGATAGTGACTCTCCTTGCATGCACTGCTGCTGCATAGACCGAGTCTCTGAACAAGTCGATGAGGTAAGCTTCGGTAGCTTCCTATAGTGCAAGGAGGGCTTGAGAAATCCAACAATTAGGTTGTTGCAAGCATGATCCATCTAGGAAGTGTGCCTCCTCTACTGTTCTTAATTAGTATGCCATCCATAATCTCCCGCACTAGCTTCTGGAATGGAGCCTTTGGAATCAAGAGGTGTGTGGTCTTCTAGTAATAGCGGATCTCACAAAGAGCCAATGTGCATGGCCTCCCATCGACGCTTGCGATGCTGGCATGGTGGTGGTGGTGTAGTTGGGGGAGGTGGCCTATGCATGGGATTTCTAGGAGGTGTCTCCGGGCCGCTTGCTTGGTGCATGCCATGTCTTTTAGGAGAGAAAACTCAAAACTCAAACGTGAAATGTATAAAATGAGATGAAACTTTAAACTTATAGTAAAACTTTTTAAAAACCCTTAAACTTGAATTAATGTATCCAAGCTTTGGAAAAATATGACCAATGATCCGATTGACATGAAATTTTACCCGTGGACTCCTCTATGACACATCAACTACCCAAAAAAATTGGCCTCATCAGAAGTCTCTAGGACACTTGTCTAACGGCTGGCGTCTTCAGGGCCCCAGACGCAAGCCTTTGGATAGGTATCCCAAAAGCTTCTAATGGGGCCAATTTTTTAATATCCATGAGTTTTTATGATGCCTAGCATGTGGGTGAAGTTTCACCAGATTTGGATTCATAAAATTGATGGTTTAGTCTCAAACTTCTCTGAGTGTTTCACCTCTAGGATTATCACAAGTACACTAAAATGTATGTCATACATCCAACAATGTTCATACATTCCAAAAAATAGTCACACGGTTTCTCCATTTATCCATACTGTAGAGGGATCTCACAAGTTTAGACGAAAACACCGATTGTCTATAGAACACGTACGATGATTTGGCGAGTTTCAATCTGAGATCATTGATCAGGCGATTGCGGATTTTCAGTCAACGGTAATTTGAAGTTAATATCAATCATGCATTGTACTCGCAAGCTAATTGAATACCATATACAATAAGATTGGGTCTTGCTGGTAAATTTTCTATCCAAGGAGGTGATGTCTCGTCCCAAGGGGGAGTGCACCCTTTGCGGCCAATTAGAAGAGTACGTGGGCGTGCGATGGATGGAGTGCAGGAGCCAATCCACCACTCACAAGGCCAATCTATACTGTCAATGCCAGAGGAGACATGCAACCTTCCAGACCTACCTACAATCTTGGAGCCTGAGATGGAGGCAATGATCCATGCATTGATTCCCATGGATGTCGAGACTTCTGATCCTCTTAGAGAGGAAGCATTCATACCATTATATGATGGGTGCCGAGTATCTCGGCTGAAGACATTGCTTGCACTCTTAAGTGTGCAAGCAAAATACGGGTGGAGCGATACGAGTGTGACCGAGTTGTTCAGGTACCTTGTACATACGCTTCATTGATTTTTTTTTCGGTACTATTATTACAAACATTTGTGCTTTTTCAAGGTGTTTTATGATTTTTTTTCAGGTTATTGAAATGTCATATATTACCACCTGCAAATACCATGCCTGAGTCTCGTGATGATGCACGACATGTTTTACGGAAGCTTAGCATGGACTACAATAGCATCCATGCATGTATCAATGATTGCATACTGTTTCGAGGAGAATATGAGACTATGGAGACATGTCCAAAGTGTGGTGCTCACAGGTATCGATAGGACTTGGAAGGGCAAACCATCCCTCAAAAATTTCTCAGACATTTTTCACTTATCCCTCGCATAAACCACATGTTTCGTACGTCCGGCATGGCGAGCTTGACAACGTGGCATGCGCAGAATAGGTCCATGGATGGAGTTTAATGAATATCAACTAATTCACGCGCATGGAGCCACATTAACTCTACCTTCCCAGGCTTTGCTCGAGAGCTAAGGAATCTTCGGCTCGGTCTTGCAATGGATGGTGTGAACCCATTTGGTTTGCCCTCAACTTCTTACTGTGTGTGGCCTATAGTTCTTGTCAACTACAATATCCCTCCATGGATTTCTACAAAGAAAGGACATCTCATCCTTAGCTTGCTCGTCCCCAACCGCTACAAAGTAAAAAATATGGACGTGTATCTTCGTCCATTAGTCGATGAGCTTAAGATTTTGTGTGAGGAGGGGGTCACCATGCAAGATATGAGCAGGCGCGATAGTCGGCGGTCAGCCAATATTCGAGCCATTCTCATGTGGATGATACATGACTTTCCGGGATTCAGAGAGTGCTCAGGTGAGCAGCCTCCATTCTCACTGGTAATATATATATTTTATCTTGTTCAAGTAAGTATTCACTAGGTCGTGGTGTTGGAACAGGTCTGGTTACCTCATGTTATCATGCATGTCCATTGTGCGAGCCACAGTTAGACTCTCGAAGGTCAAGAACCATGAAGAAGATGGTATATCAAGGACACGTTGCTTTCTTCTCGGAGGATCATGAACTCAGGGAAGGTTTCCTTGGACGACCTCCAACATGTATGAACGCCGCAAGCTGGTACGAGCTGAAAATGGTCCACGCGGAATCACATCCAAATGGAATGCGGCGGTTCTCAGTTTTCTACGAGTTGCCATATTGGACCCACTTACAGGTCAACCACTTGTTGGATCCCATGCATATTTTCAAGAATGTGGGCAGCTTGTTATGGGACCACATCATAGGAAAGACAGACACTATAGGGGCACAAATGGATTTGAAGGAGGTAGGTAAGATGGAGGTACTTTGGCCGCAGTCGAGTGCTGATGGTCGTGTGCAGCTTCCTCGAGCTCCTTGGGTTTTTTCCACTAAAGAAGAGCGCATTGTGAAGCAAGTAATCAAGTCTATCCGCACTCCGATAGGTATGATGCATTCTCTCAGGTCCGCATTTTCTAAAGACGACCAATTATCAGGGCTAAAATCCCATGACTAGCATAAGATATGTCAAGTTTGTACTACGAATGGATTGTAATTAGCGTGTGTATTTTACTATTTGGAATGTAGCCATTATTCATAATGCTTTCTCATTTGTGGCAGTTTGTACTGCTGATCGCAATCGCAGGATGTCTTACTCCAGAAATACGTGGGGCCATTTACAGGTTGTCGACTTTGGTGCAATGAATCTCACAGAAGGAGATTAAGACGTCCTCTATTGAATCCGCGAGGCGGGGAGCAGTGGAGACGGTCTTTCTCTTTGAGAAATACATGCCCACCAGCATGCTCATGATACAAATCCACATTCTTGTGCATCTTATAGATGAAGTGGAGATTGCTGGACCTGTCCATATGTGGCGGATGTTCTTCTTGGAGCACTTCATGAAAACCCTCAAAGGCTTTATGCAACAATGAGCTCGGCCAGAAGGTAGCATGGCCGAAGGTTGGTTGGTGTCTAAGGCGCTAGTGCATATTTCACAATGGCTACCAACGGTGGAACCAAACAATGAAATGCTATGGTCGCTGAAGGACGATGATAGATTGACTGGAGATGTGGTGGTTGGAAATGAAAAAAGAATGGATGCCTCAATGGAAGAGAAGGTGAATCTCACAATACAAATCCACCTTCTTGTGCATCTTATAGATGAAGTGGAGATTGCTGGACCTGTCCATACGTGATGGATGTTCTTCTTGGAGTGCTTCATGAAAACCCTGAAAGGCTTTGTGTGACAACGAGCTCGGCTAGAATGTAGCATGGCCGAAGGTTGGTTGGTGTCTGAGGCGCTAGTGTATATTTCACAATATCTACCAACGGTGGAACCAGACAATGAAATGCTATGGTCGCTGAAGGACGATGATAGATTGACTGGAGATGTGGTGGTTGGAAATGGGGTAGAAAAAAGAATGGATGCCTCAATGGAAGAGAAGGTGAATCGCTTTTGTATGTTGCACCATACCTCTATGGAGACGTGGCTGGCCAAGTACCAGATTGCTAGGCAAGATCGAGAGAAAGCACGAGCTGAATTTTGGCGTAGTACATGTCATCGACCGATTTGATATCCCGAAGGCATGGAGGAGATGCCGCAGTTTATGTCAACGCGATAGTTGCATGAAGCTTTGACCGCAGCGTCTCGCGAAGGGACAGAGGTCTCAATGGAGGAGTGGGAATTCTCGAGGGGATGTAGTCCAAAGGTGATGAGGGGTTTAGAATCTGTCATATCTAAATTTTATATGCGACATCTAATTTGAGTGTTTCAATGTACATTACAAAATATATAGTGCAGCATAGTCGCACGGACGGCATTTTTACGTGGAGCGTATTGACAAAATGCGCTCCACAATGGACTCTGGTATCATGGCAAGGTTCGAGCAAGAGAGCCGGCGATGAGCAACGGATCCAAACATGGTTGTGAATGAGATGGAGTATTTTGGGAACTTGCAAAGTATTGTTACGGTGGATTATGTAGCTTCTCCATGATACTATTCAATGTGCAGTGGTTCAAAGTGGTACTTGGAGGAGCTGGAGAAACAGTTCGACAAGGTCCATCTAGATTTCTCGAAATAGATTCCGAAAAAAAATAGACATATTTACGCGACACCTTTGTGTTGCTGTGTGGGAGCTTTCGCTCAACCGCCAAGACCCACGGACCGCTTATTGTTTCAAGCGTTCCAAGCCGAGCACTAATGGCTACCTCTCACATAACCGACGTGCCATCCATATCTATGGGTCTAGTGAGCTTACCTCCGTACCGTTCGAGTTATCTCCTCTCCCGCGCACTCCGGTAGCTCCACAATTCTTGATGCTAGCTCAAGCATCCTCAAGCCTCCTCCATCTCCAAGCTCCATCCTCCATAGCCGCACGCGCAAGAGAAGAGAAGAGAAGAGAAGAGAAGAAGAGGAGAGGAGATGGTGAAGAGCTTCACCCTCTTGATCCCTCACTCTCACACACACTCACTCCCTCACACTCTCACACTTCCTCTCTCAAGAGCACACACAAGCAAGAAGGAGAGAAGAAGAGAGGAAGAAGAAGACTCTTTTTGCCACACACCAAAGAATGAGCTTCTCATTCACTTTCCATCTTTATATACAAAGCCCTAAATCCTTCTTGGGTGGTCATCCCCTTTTCCCTCTTTTACATGGCCGACTGTAGCCTAGGCCCTTTTTCCCATTTCCCACCATTCTAATTTATCCTATTCCTGGCTAATGCGTATACTTTGCACAGGAGCGAGCCTGGCACTCTTTTACAAAGATTTGGGGGCGCTTCCGTATTTTAATTCTTTTGTTGCCTCGGACCGACACCGAAGCTTTCTGAGGGTCGTGCCCGAACATTTGAGTTTTTCAGGGGACTGGTGTGGGAGCTTTCACTCAACCGCCAAGACCCATGGACCACTTATTGTTTCAAGCGTTCCAAGCGAGCTCTAATGGCTACCTCTCACCTAGCCGACGCACCGTCGATCCCACGAGTGTAGTGAGCTTAGCTTGATGCCCGATCGAGTACCCTCCTCTCTCTTGCACTCCGGTAGCTCCACGATTCTTGATGCTAGCTCAAGCATCCTCAAGTCTTCTCCATCTCCAAGCTCCATCCTCCATAGCCCATGCGCAAGAGAAGAGAAGAGAAGAAGAGGAGAGGAGATGGTGAAGAGCTTCACCCTCTTGATCCCTCACTCTCACACACACTCACTCCCTCACACTCTCACACTTCCTCTCTCAAGAGCACACACAAGCAAGAAGGAGAGAAGAAGAGAGGAAGAAGAAGACTCGTTTTGCCACACACCAAAGAATGAGCTTCTCATTCACTTTCTAACTTTATATACAAAGCTCTAAATCCTTCTTGGGCGGTCATCCCCTTTTCTCTCTTTTACATGGCCGGCCATATCCTAGGTCCTTTTTTCCATTTCCCACCATTCTAATTTATCCTATTCCCGGATAATGCGTACACTTTGCACAGGAGCGAGCCTAGCACTCTTTTACAAAGATTCGGAGGCGCTTCCATATTTTAATTCTTTTGTTGCCTCGGGCCGACACTGAAGCTTTCTGAGGGTCGTGCCTGAACATTTGAGTTTTTCAAGGATTGGCTACCGGTCAAGGCGCCTTTTTCTGCTTTTATCCTGCACCTTTTTTGCTATTTTCATTTTTTTCCATTTTCCACTCCTCTGTGCTGCGGGAACACGGTAACATTACCCCCCTCCTAGCCAAGTGCGAGTCCCATGGCACTGCGGTGGGACGTAGTGGCTAGTTAGGTCGGCTGTTAGGCAGAATAGGTAGGTGGGTAGTTGGGGACAATGACCAGGAAAGATTCCGGCGTGCTTTAGGCTCCATGAAGATACTCGCCATCTTTCACCCTATTGTGTTATGTAACCGATCGTCTTTTGGGTATCAGAAACGCTTGAAGCAATAAGCAATCCCTTAGGAGGATGGTATTGGAGGGATTTATTCTGGAGAAACCCCTCGAACACTGTTTGTCTTGAAAACCCGTGGCTTTGATTGAAGATCCTTGTCTTTGAGTTGAAAGTATTCAGTTTGAGTTGAAGGTCTTCAGGCTTGTGGAATCAATAAGCGATCCGTGGATCTTGAGGCGTTGGGCATGGATCTTCGGACGATGAGGTTCCAAGATCTATGCCAATGGTAGTTCTATCTTGACTTGGTTCGATCATGGTGGCCATCAGTGTATGAGGGAGTACCTCTTGTAGCTCCCTCACCCACGGTTGTGGCGTTGTGTTGAAGCGCATTGATAGCTCCACCCACCCTCCGTGACATGGTCCCTTACTGAGCCCGTGCAAGCTTGTAAATGCTTTCTATCTATGAATATGACTTGTAGCCCCCAAGATGGGCCCTTTGGCAAAACTCGCGTCGTGTTCTATTCCGTGTCGCGTTCCGTGACGTGTTCCGTGACGTGTTGAGGTGCCCCGTGACGTGTTCAGGGGTCAAAATGCAAAAGTTCCAGAAAGGGTCTAGTGCCGTCCCGGGGCCTAGACGGGGTCCCGAAAGGGTCTCGGAAGGGTCTCTAAGGGTTGGACCATCAGACTTGGTAGGCAGATGGCTGGATGCCAGTGCATGAAAAGGAGTTTGGGTCATTAAAGGGTGCCGTGGGTGATCTTCTTCCGCGGGTAGCCATTTCTTGAGAGTCGAACATAACCTAGAAAATTTGTGCACTCCCTAAGAGGTGTGTTTGCTCACCGTGTAGTGGGTGGTGCTCGTGGCAGTGGAATTGGGAGATGGATCTAACCTTGGATAAGCCCTTGGTAACGTCCCACACTTGAGGACCCAGTTCATGCTTCATTGGAGGTGCGGTGCGAGTCTTAGGGTGATAGGTCTGAAAGTCCTGCCCTTGATGTGCCCTAAGCGTGAAGTGGGGGAGGGGGCTAGGGAGAACCCTAGGTGCAGTGACTGTGGTGCTTTTTTTCTTTTTTTTTTGAAATGATACATAGGCCTAATTGTCTTGATCGGAATGAGGAGGAGAAGGAGGTCGGATAGACTTGCTCAAAAACTGGTGACTTTGCATGTAATCTTTCAGATTCATGCGTACATGAAGGGAGGTGGTGGAGAGGAAGGGGTGGTTGCATCTAGTGAATTGGTTGTTGTTCATGTCTTCTAGGAGGGCTAGGCAAAAAGAGGGAAGGAGACTAGCCCTCATCATGAGACGAGCCATGGCGCAGTTATCTATAGCGTTAGGGTCAAAGAATAGGGGAGGCAAGCCGCGCTCTTGTGGAGTCGGGTCCTGCTTAAGAAGTAGCCTAAGTAACCTAAGATAATTACAAGTGGTTATAAAAGCGGGGTCAAGACATGAGGAGAAGTCCGCAAGGAAGCACATCATAGACTCGTCTAGGCTTTCTGTAGTAAAAAGAAGGGCGTGCTCAAAGGATAATACAGTGGAGTTATAAATAATGGGAAAGTCATACCGCCCGTGGAGGGTGGCATCAAAATCTACCCCTACCCTTCGAGGGTACGCCATGTAGGTAGGGTCATTCCACTCAAATGGCAGGGTATTACAAAACGCCATCCAGGTGAGCATGCTCATGTCGCATATTCGCCTCCTCCACAGCGGTTGGCTCTTGTAGTTTTGTACAGTGTGGGGGATTTCAAAAACCTTATCTTGCCAGTAGTCGGCCGCTTCTGTGCCCTAAGAGGTTGGGGTCTTTTTCCGCTCTTCCAACCATTTTTTCCCCAACCGGCCACCGACCGCGATTACCTCGTCCATCACTTTGAGCGACAGGACCCTCTGCAGACTGTTGGGTAGGAGGAAACTAAAGGGGAATGGATCCTTTCCTAGTTCCTGTACCTCCCACACCACCAGTTCTGCGTGGAATCCTGCAAGAAGATCATCTGGGCACGGAGGGAGAGGCGCGGACGGTAGCACGGCTGGCTTGGCTCTCAGTTTTTGTCTGGCCTCCTCCATCATCTTTTTGCGTCTTTCTTTAGAGATGGCTTTTCTTTCTACAAGCTGGGTCCCCTTGTGGCGGCTCTTGGGCATGCGGCGAGGGGGGTTGTGGGACTATGTCTTCCCTGAATCGATTCACATCGATTTCCAGCTCTGCTTCTTCCCCGTGCCGTTTTGCATGTGTTGCTTCTTCCTTGAATCCGAGGGCATCTATCTCCTGGGGGGTTAGGCCGGCTAGCATTAGGTATTTTCATTGTTCATCCAAACTCAGCCTAACCTCCAGAGGTAATGGTGGCATCTACAGTCCAGCGTGTAGGGCTCTTCTTGCCATGCCAAGATTTCTTTGCATTGCCTCTAGTGACTCTCCTTGCGTTGCGTGCATGGCCTCCAGGATAGTGTCAAGGAAGGCCTTCTGTTGAGTGTGCTGAAGGCCACTTAGGCTGCCTCCGCCTTACTCTCCGCGATGATTTTCTCCTTTTCTGTCAGAGCAAGGCGCCGCGCCAGTGTCTTCACCCTCTTTTCGTTGTGCGCAGCCCACTCCTCTGCTCTTTTGTTCATTACTTCCAAGCCCTCTCCTTGTCTTAAGGTCAGCATCATGATTTACTGCTCATAATCCTCTAGTTCCCTGACTAGCCTCTCTTGTTCTCCTCTTTCAGAGGTCAACTGATCTGACAGGTGCTTCAGTTCCTCCTGCTGCTCTCCATGCCTCGTTTTCTTTCTTCGTCCCTGGTATTCAGCTCCGTCACGAGTGCATCAATCTGAGCAAATTGCGCAGCAAGCTCCTGGTACTGCACTATTAGGAGCTTGTGCTCTCTTTGCATGTTTACTAACTCTTGAGTCTCATTTTCGAGCAGTTGCCTCCAGTGTTCCTCCCTCTCATCCCTAGCCTTCAGTTCTTGTCTCAGATCTGCAATCTCCCGCTGCTGCAAGGCTATCATTCTTGTCTTATCTAGCTGGAAGGCGGCCACTGTTTCCTTCTCGACTGCCAACTCAGCCACGGCTATCTTGCGTTCCTCCTTCGCTTTCTCCAATTGGGAGAGCATCTCGGCGACGTATTCATCGTAATTAGCCGATGGCATCATCGTTGTGTGAATGGGCGAGGTTGAGGCTTTGACTTTTTGCTTTTTGGACTCTTGCCTGGACTCCGCATCCGTGGCTGACCTCTTCTATCCTGTGGCCGTAGTCTCTGTGCTCTACCCCTGGCCCATCTCCTTGTTGATGAAATATTGCATCCACTACGAAGTTTGACACATCTACACTAGTCGGGATGCTGGGGGTGATGGTGGTTGAGTTCTGCGGAAGGCACCAAGAGGGTAGGGATCGGATGGAGCGGGGCCTTGCCCTTGCCTTTAGAGACTGGAGGTGGCACAAACTTTGGCACCTCTGTGCTAGACCCTGGCCCCTCTTCTCTGCGCGGGCTCAGGTTCCTTAGTTCATCTGCTCGGCACTGTTGTTCAATGGACTGGTGTGTGGCCTCCGCCACGTCCTCTTCCTCCTTTCTTCGTAGCTCCTCCTCTTCCTCATCCGCTTTTCTCTTCCTTTCCTCCTCCCTTTTTTCTGCTCCTCCTTCTTTTTCCCTTTCTGTTCTTTTTCCCTCCTTTTCTTCTCTTCTGCTTCTTGTTTTGATGCCTCCTTTGCTTTCTGTAACTCCTCTTTTTCCCTCTCCTCCTCTTGTCTCTTTGTTCTCTCTCTCTCCTTTACTTCTCTCAGGGATTCCTTCTTCGCCCTTTCCAAGTCTTCCCTTTCCTTCTTCCTGCCTTCGTCATTCTTCTTCTTCCTCTGCGCTGCCTTCTTCTTCATTGTCCTGGTTGTCTTTTTGCTAGTCTGTCCCTCCCCTTTTTCTTCTGTTTCCGTTCTGTCAGTGGACCTGTCTTTGTCCTAGCGAGGAGGCGACCTCTCTGGCATTTCTCCTTCTCCCTCTTCTGCCTCTTGTGCTTCCTTTACTGCCTCCTAAATGAGTGCAGTCAAGACTCCTCCGTATCCGATGAAAGAGGCCTTGGAGGAGGCTTTCTTCCTTTCCGTAACCTTAGAAGCCGGAGATTCTCCTTCTGTTGATGCACTTCCTAGGGCTAGCGCTTTGGCCGCTTGATCAATCGTTTTCTGCACGTACCCATTCCAATCTACTTCATCTAGGGTGTGGCCTGCTACATTCTCCAGCACTAGCACGCTAATTCGATACATTAAGGAATTGTAACACTGGCTGGAGAAGAGCACGTGCACCAACTTGGCCTGCAACCTGGCTTCTGTGTCAGGGATGTCCTGGATGCTTATGCCGTCGTTCGTGAGCACCTCTTCCTTCTTCATTTTCAGCAAGGCATAAACATCCCTTTTTTGTCTCCTTTCTGTCCTTGGTACCAATCCCAAAGCCTTCTCCACCAAGGCTGGATCCAACCGAACTTGCACCTGCTTTGCACCCTCTCCTTGGCCCACTGTTACAATGCCACCTTCTTGGTCCGGGTTGTATTTTTTGAGGAATTCTACGCATTTTAGGTGATCCAGCTCCTGCGAGAATTTCTTAGGAAGCCCTTTTTCATACTATATGCTTATGCTTTTCACTACCTTTACTTTACTATACCCCCTTTTTATTCATTTCCTATCTGATTCCTTTCACCTTCACCACATACCCACATACCCCCTCCCCTTTCGGCTTAGAAAAGAATCCTTCCTAGGATTGGGGGTTAAAAGGTGAAGGGCTTTGGGCCTGTTGGGGTAGGAGTTACGTGTGAAGAAGCCACGTGTAGAATTTTGGATTGTATTCTAGTTGAGCATGACAATCAAGAGCAGACAGTTGGATGGAGACTTGGGAGATGTAGGTCAAGGCATCGTGAAAGAGATCTCCAGTATTAAGGTGGCTGGCAACATGTAATTCCTCTTCTGTGAGGAATTGGTCAACCTAGGGGTACGCGAGCACATGGTCATCTAAATCCTGGTTACGAGTGATGGCCAAAACCCTAACGAGATAGGTGCCACATAAGTAGGGTCATATTCGATGGTTTTAATTGCCCTCCGTTGCTCAGCATTGGTCATTATCCGGCAACCTTTTTTCTCCCATTGGATTCTCAGAACAAACCGCTACTGCAAGAACATGGAAGGCGAGCTTGCCATCTGCATGAGCTCTTGCAACTCGTGTTCAGGAACAGAACGAGGAGGCTTACGATATGAAGTGATTAGTCTTCTGAGGGCAGCTTGCTCCTTTGAGTTTTCGTCGTTTGTTATCAGTTCGGCAGCAATTTTGGGGAATTTAGTGGTCATAAGTTTGTATTCTTCCCAAGTGCATGGTAATGCACGAACATCCAAAGCAAGTGTTTTGTCAAGAAGACCTAGGTCTAGCCTCTCATAACTTCTAATAAATGTAGTGAAAGTTTTGTCCAACATCTTGATGCAGGTTATTAAGTCATCCCCAGAAGTCGCGGCGAGGTCTTTAGCCAAGGAGAGGAAAGGTTGTATCGCGTAGGAAGGTTTAAGACCTGCTGGTGGGGATGGTGCAACTGGACTGGATAGTGGTGACTCCATCATTGGTGTCACAGGTTGGGCTTTGCACTTCGAAGCGCTTTGAGGTGCTGTAGGAAGCTCTAGGGGCATGGGAGTTGTGCTGGGTTCTGAGTGAGCAGTCTTGGGGGTTTTTAAGTTCTCTGGATTAGGTAAGGTTAAGGCTTGTGGCATTTTCCTTGGTCGATAGATGAGCTGGGGCTTACTAGCCACAGCAGGCAATGGTTTGTTGACTATGCCCTGGGCACCACATGTGCAAGCCTCCCTCACTGGGGTGAGATTGCTTGTAGACGAGCTTTTTAACTGGCCATTTTTAGGCACCCAAATCCAGGGGTTTCCCTTGTAGTATCCTTGTGCTCACAAGAGATCTTTGGGGATCCATCGCGGCGTGGTTGTGTGTCTACGTTGATAGCGTCTAGATTGCCTCTTAGGCCATGATGGCTGATTATTTTTGCGGTTAGGACGTTTGGGTGGTCTACCTAGATGTGGTCTTTACCGTTTTGGCACCCATATAAGCTTGGACTCCTTGGCCTTGTGAGCACTCTTGGTGTGTTTGGGCCTAAGGTCGAGAGCCTGCCATGAGGCTGTAGTTTTCTTCTGTTTAGACTTGGGCTGGAGCATGGTCATAGGGGTTTCTACCAGTGGCTTTGTAATGGTGGAAGAATCAGGATAGCCCTTGCTGAAAGTCATCACTATACGTACATTTCCTATAGCAAGATGAATGCGGTTTAGGTTGTAATCCACATTACAGTTCGTTTGCTTCTTGAAAGTACGACCCAATATTGACATATTACCGGCTCCTTTAGTGTCAGGCAACACATGGAAGAAAGCTGGTAAACTTTCAAAATCGATAGAAACGACTACCTTGCACTTCCCCAGGAGTGAATAAGCAGTACCCCCAAACGGGGTGAGTTTGGCATTAGTGGGCTGTAGTTTCGGTTGACCAATGTGTGTCCAATGGTCATGTATCAAGATGTTGTAGTCAGCACCTTCATCAATCAAGGCATCGAAAGAATACGTCACTCCTGCTGCGACTGTGATTCCTAGATACGCCGGTGCCACTGCTTCTTCGTCCTGATCTGTAAGGGTGGTTATAGTAGCCATGCAGACGTTCATTGGGGCTTCTAGCATGGATGGCTCATGTAATGGATTGGTAGGAGGATAGTACTTCTTTATGCGACTGTCATTATAAAAGCCTATTCCTTCACCTTCAAGTGTCTCTAACTCAACATTCCCTGTTCTACCAATCATGCGTACTCTGAAAGGCCCTAGCCTCTGAAACTACATCTTCTGTTTATGTCCTTTTACAGAGTATAGCAGAACAAGGTCCCCTTGTTCAAAGTCTCGCTGTTTGACATGCTTGTCAAATCACATCTTTCATCGAGCCTTCTCACAAATCAAAGAGTGAGTGGCGAGGAGTCGGGTCTCTGTTAGGCGCTCTAGCTCCACTAAGCGATTGGTCCAAGCCTCTCTTCCCTCCCAACGCTCCTGGATTGCTATCCTTAAGCTAGGGATGAATAATTCTAAGGGTAAAATAGCTTCAGTTCCATACATCAGCCTAAAAGGCGTCTGTCCTATAGCCGTTTTATAAGCTGTGTGATAGGCCCACAAGGCCGCCATTAGCTTGTTGTCCCAGTCACTTCTTGAGGCAGACACTACCTTTGTAAGCACGTTGACTAAGATTTTATTTGTATATTCGGCTTGGCCATTAGCCTGAGGGTAATAGGGAGAGGGTTTTCGATGAATTATTAGGAAGGTAGAGAGCAAGTGGGAAATCGCCTCATTAATGAAGTGCGTGCCTTGGTCGCTTACAAGTTCGATTGGATAGCCAAACCGTGAAATGACCTGCTCCCACAAGAACTTTGCAGTGGTTCTAGCATCATTCTTCCTCGTGGCTCGTGCCTCTGCCCACTTCGTTAGATAATTGGTTGCTCACTATGATGTAGCGAGCTTGGGAATATTGTGCCGCAGGACTGATAGGTCCAATAAAATCAATGCTATGACAGGGTTATCATAGCATCGATTTTTCAAAGGGTTGTCGGGCTATGACAGGGGTCAAGTCCATCTTGTCTTTCCGCACAAGCACTTTGGTCCTTTGGCACTCATCGCAATGGTTTACAAATTTAGCTACATCACGGAAAAGGGTGGGCCACCATAGTTGGGATTGTAGCACCTTTCGGGCTGTTGTGTCCTTGCTAAAGTGTCCTCCAGTGATTCCGCCATGTGCTTCTTTCAATGCATCGTGCATCTCATGCTCACATACGCATCTGCGCAATAAACCGTCTTGTCCCAACCTGTAGAGTTGGCCGGCTATCAGTTGGTATGGCTGAATTTTCAGGATAAGTCTTCTCAGCTTGGCCTTCTCAATGGGTCGGTCAGGTAGTCCGCTCTCTAGCACTTGCACTATGTCATCGGCCAAATACGGTGTCAGATCAGCTTTGAACAATTCTCTCTCGCTAGACAGGTTAAAGAGATGAGCATCCGGTAAATTGTCAGGTATGCCTTGTCCAGCGGCTTCTCCTGTGGTATGCGGGATATGTGGTCAGCCATGTAGTACTGCTTTCCTTTGCGTACAACCACAGAGAAGTCAAACTCCAGTAGAAGGAGTAACCATCTAGCTATGCGTCCCGTAGCGCAAGGCTTGTTCACTAGATATAGCAAGGCTTGATGGTCAACAAAGAAGACAAAGGGAGTGGCCAATAGGTAATGCCTAAATTTCTTTACCGCAAATACCATGGCCAACCCCTCCCTTTCTATCGTGGAATAGTTCGCCTCGATCTCTGTGAGCTGCCTGCTGGCAAAACTGACCGGGTAATCTAAGTTATGTTCACCAGGCTGGCATAGCACGGCTCCAATAGCGAACTTAGAGGTGTCTATGTGTACATGAAACGTTATGTTCCAGTCTGGGGCTCATAAGATTGGCGGAGTCATAAGAGCCTTTTTCAACTCCTCATATGCGCGCTGGCATTCCTCAGTCCACTCGAACACTATCAACAGCTTGTACAATGGTCTAGCAATTAGTGTGTAATTTAGTACAAAGCGTCGATAATATCCAGTGTGTCCTAAGAAGCACTGAACTCCCTTGTAGTTATCGGGTGGCGGTAAGTCAATAATGACTCTGACTTTGGAAAAGTCAGTGGCAATGCCGTTCCTTGACACTACGTGCCCTAAGATGCATCCGTGTTTCACCCAGTACTGGCACTTTAAGGGGTTCAATGAGAGGTGGTACAACCTACACCTTTCAAAGACAGCTCTCAATTTCTCTAAGTGTTCGGCCCAACTAGAGTGTAAGCATAAGTCGTCTACAAACACTTCCAGTTCGCGCCTAAGCATGTCCTTAAAGATAGTGCACATTAGGCATTGAAAAGTTGTAAGTGCATTCATTAGCCCAAAAGGCATGACAATGTAGGCGAATACACCCCATTCCGTGGCAAAGGCAGTCTTGTGCCTATCGTCGGGGTGCACTTGCACTTGATTATAGCCCGAGAAACCATCCAAAAAGCTGTAGGCTTCTTTACCTGCTACCCTCTCAAGCATATGCTCGGTGTAAGGTAAAGGATAGTTATCCCTCTTCATAGCGGCATTCACTTTCTTGTAGTTCATGCACACTCGGATTTTTCCATTTTTCTTCATGACAATCACGATAGGTGATACCGAGTCCGTGTGCTCGATCTCATATATGAATCCTGCCCTCATGAGTTTATCAATCTCCTCTTTTACTGCATGGGCGTGTTTGGGATTCATGGGGTAAGGTCATTTTTTCATTGGCACTGCATCAGGGACCATTGGGATATTATGAGTCACAACCCTAGGGTCGACTCCCTTAAGTTCCAGGCAAATACGTCAATGTACTCCTACAAGAGTGCAACAAGTTTGGTCTCCTCATCCTACGTCAAGTCATCTACAATGAACACAGGACTTGGCTTTTCACCTTCCCCAGCCAAGTTAACTTCCTTGACTTTGGCGGGTCCCTCGATCAGTTCACTAGTTTGGCCTTGTCTTTTCGCACCTAACAGAATCACCACTCTATCACTCTTTTTAAATTTTGTAAACCGTTTCGGTAGATCCTGCGGTCGATTTCTTTGGCCTTTCTACTTCTGAGTCCCTTGCTTGCTTCCTGGCCTCCTCTTTTAGCCTCCTGCACCTCAGGTGGACTGGCAAGTCTCCCTTGGTGCGTTTGACCTTAGAAGCTTGTGGTATCTCGAGATCACTCTCAGTGCTGACTTCCGACTCTGATTTAAACTCGCATCCCTCACTTGAGGAAGGTGTTTCCCCAAGGGGTCGTAGTTCAATAGGTGCATCCGTCTTGAGCACTGGGATTACCCATGGTCGTGCCACTCCGGCCTGCTCGTAATCCACGGCTCCTATGCGTTCTAACCAGGATCTGTCACACTCCATTCGCATGACTCCTTTTTCGTTCTGACTGGTCCTTCCTCTCCTAGGCCTCGAGTCTGCCCTGATTTGTTCTATCGCTTTTCCTTCCGTGTCGTACTCTACTGTATCTATCTCTTCTTTACTCTCCTTTCTCATAGAGCGACAGTCTTCATACCCCTCATCATCAGATTCCTGTCCTTCTGACTGCTCATCATCATCTAAGCTTTCCTCTCCAGTCTCCGTGTCGTCAGTTAACTGAAGCCCAGTTATATAACAAATTTAGGTCATGGACTTTAGTACATTTCCATTTTGGCTTAGCTAATAGATCACGTAGAGGTTTTAAGTTAGCAGCCGAGTTGCCTTCTAGTTTATTGGTTAGATACTCTACGATTTCCTGAAGCTCTAGTTTGTTGTTGGGGATATGGAATGAGGCTGGTTTGCCTGGGCTGAGTGAGCTTTTTGCCATCATGCAGAGTGGCACAATTGGCTCCTCAATTGGCACGGTTGCGGCTTTAGCAGCCTACCGATATAGTTCTTCCTCATCCGAGATTGGTAGGTCAATGGTTGCCAAAACGTGCATCCAATCCCTCTCATCCTCAGGGCAAGGAATATACTTAGTGAGTGATCCATAGGGTTTCGTCGTTTGAGTATCGCCTTTCAGCATAGCTGAGATGGCATCTAGGTCAACAGGGGTCGTCTTCCAAGTGTCCATCTCTACCCTTACTGCACTAGTTCTGTTCCCTAGGAAAATCAAACCATTGCCCTAGTTTTCAATGACACGCGCATTCCTCATCCAAGGTCGGCCTAATAGTATGTCGTAATCCACTCGCTTCATTACAATGAAGTTTACTGAAAATTGCACACCGGCAATCTTTACTGGCCAATTATTTAAGACCCCGAATGGTCTTACCTTCATTCCATTTGCTAACATGACGTTAAACCTGGCAGTCTCTATAGGAGGGTTTCCCCATGCCTCTAAGATTGCATGGTTTAGTACACTAACACCTACGCCTGTGTCTACAATTCCTTTTCGCGTCATATCTCCTAAGGCTAGGACGGGGAAAACTGCGTGCATCTCAGTGCCTTCCCAAAAAGCATTGATGTGCAAAGACTCAGGATTTGAGTGCAGAGTCAGACTTGGGATCTGTGTAACCACATCATGATCTTGTGGATCGGCACCCGCAAGTCCTGTGTGTTCCTCCATCGAGTCTTTTAACTCCTGCCACAAGGAATGATTTTGCCTAAGCAGATCTTCCAAGCTTAGAGTTACTGAAGTAGACAACAAGGTTGTGAGGAGGCTACTGGGCTCTTGTCTTCCCCTGAGGCTACATTTCTAGGCCATGCATTCTGTCTGCCCTGGCAAGTTTCCCCTTGGCCTTGCTGCTGAGTTGCCCCTAGTGGTGTAGGTATGCTCGCAGCTTGTGGTTTTGGAGGTGAGACTAGTGTGCTCACGCTGGAGAAATCATCAATAGGATCTTCTAATATAGGTTCAGCATCCTTGAGGTGCTTTTGGGCATCCTTGACCTACTCCTTGACCTTAGCTATAGCCTCGAGCTGCCGTTTGGGGTGGGGATATTCCCCTACCTTGGCAGTCCCTGGCTCGGCTGTCTTAGGAGCTGAGGTCTCCACCTCTACGTCTGTGATCTTCTTTCCCGTTACTAACGTAGTCGCTTCCTCAGTTTTAAGAGTTATCTTTGCATCGGTTCTCTTTTTCCGTCTCCTCCAGCTTTTCTTTCCTATTGAGGTTGTGTCAAGGTTACTTGGCCTTGGCAAGGAGATGCCTGCCTGTTTTGTTTGAGCTCGCATCATAGCCTATAGTGGGGTGGGCGTATCCTCACTACCAAAGGTTTCCACTCCAAAGAGCCCCAAAGGCACCGATGGCATGTTGGCAGAGCTGGTTGATGGCTTCCGCCTAGGACAATCAGGGAACAGATGTGTGATTCCACACTCTGTGCATCGGAGATCCGCTTTGTCCTTGTTAGCTTGTTCTCATTCTGGGCAGCGTGATGAAATGGGGCCTGGGTGGCCGCAAGTCCAGCATGTGACTGGATCCTGGATGGACCCTCCAAAGCCTCTGCCTCTTCCTCTTCCTAAAGCCATCACCGGCACTGGCCGATAGTCCATCAGGACTCGGTTGCCCTCCTTGTCATAGGATATGTACGGGTTTACATATGTTTCTTCCTCATTAGGCTCCTCCACAAAGTGAACAGGAGCATCACTAGATGGGTGGGTTACAAAAGGCCATGGTGGCCTGGGTATACCAGTTGGGTTCATCTCTAGCCTAGGCACGGCAGGTCTTGAGTCAGTCGGTGTTGGAAGAGCTAACTGGGCTCCCCTCCCAAAGAAATTGGGTGGCCTATTACCTAAGCATGGAGGGTTGTACTACTGTGCATATGGGAATCTCCTCGGTATTCTGCAATGCACTGCATCATGCCCGAATCTACCGCAATTTGAGCACGGCCGAGATCTAGGATCTTGGCACTCAACTGGGAGGTGATTGCTGCCGCAGTATATACATTGTACATGCGATCTCACAGGCGTCCTTACGAGCTCTTGCAATCGTGCAATCTCCATTCTCATCTCTGCCATCCCTTGGTCGTGGTCTACACTCTTTCCCTTATCCTGCACACTAGCAGTTGCTTTTTCCCCCAAAGTAGTCGATCTCTCAGGGTCCCTCTGGCTTGCACTCTCTCGGTTGGTAGTCCTCATACTGCGCTCCCTGAGTTGATCATCCACGCGTATTGCCTCCTCGAAAACTCTAGCTAGCATGTCTCGTTGCAAGGTGGAGTTAGTGGCCAAAGCCTTGTGGAGCTCCTCACTCCGAATCCCGTTCATGAACACTGTAGACACTGCCCTCTCGATAGGTCGCTCATTGGCAGGGATTCTCTTGTAGAGGCTATGCACCTGAGTGACGTAATCCCTAATGCCCTCCTTCTCCCTTTGACTGATATTCATCAACCTAACGATGAGGTTATCCGAATACCCTGCCTCCGAAAACCTCTTGAGGAAGAGGCCCTTAAGGCGGACAAAGTTTGTACGTTCTGCGTCATCTAGACTAGAATACCACGTCCTCCCCTTATCGCCTAAGCACAGGACGAAAGCTTGAGCTCGCTGTTCAAGGTCAATAAGACCATTTGCCTCACATACTTGCTCGAACTGCTCCATGAAGCTGTACGGGTCACTGCTAGGTTCATATCTAGCTAGTTGTTTTGCTACTATGGGGATTCTAGCCTGCCCTTTAGCCCCTTGCGGTCTCCCAATCCCAATAGTAGCACGCTGACTAGGGCAGTAGCGCTCTGTTCAACGGACGTGTTGTCCAAGAGTCGCTTTGCTACCAGTTCGCTCAATGTCATGTCAGTCTCTGCTGCCCGTTCCCTCTCTACATTCGGTCCGGATTTGGCCACTCCAGCTAGGTCTAGCACTCGTCTAGCCTCGTACATATCTACGTCTTGCTGTAACCTTCTAGCCCTTTGCTCATGGTTGTAGGCAATTATGCCTTCTAGCGCTCTCTTGATAGCTCTTCTCTCTTCTTCCAGGTTAGCTACCACTTCCTCTACAGGTTTGCCCTGGATCACGGTCCTAGTGAGTAGATCATAGTCGTGGACCAGTTCTTGGACTGAGGTTGGAAATTCTCCTAAGTCTAATCCGGTCCTCTCTTTGTTCGCCTCTTGGTCCCGACATTGTTTCTGCTTCTAGTTCCACGAGGTTGTCAATCAATCCAAGCAGCTCCAGCAGCATCCAATCCTCTATATTGTTGCTTTTCGTGTCTTCGTGTCTTCTCCAGGTCCTACTAGTAGGACACTTAGGCATCGGTCTAATTCTTGGGGTCTTCTCCTACTAGTGGGTTCCTTAAGTGATTTTATCTGAGTGAGTTCCTTTGATTATTGAATACAAACCTCAATTTATGGTCACTCGGTGAGAGTGTTGTTTCTCGTGCACTTGTGCCCAATCAGGCTTTCAGCTTTCTTAAGTGTACTTCAAGTGCGGAAATTCAATGTGAGTGCCACAAGTAATTCCCCGGCGTCTTACTCACTCTTGCTCGTTTCGAACTGATAGGCTTGTAGGTCCATTTTCTAGCCGTTTAGTCAGGGTTTAGGGTTTCCTTGTATGTCGCCTTGTTCGCTTTCGGTCGATCAGGTTTTACGGTTCAGCGGCTCGTGTCCGAGTCCTTGGGTCCCTCAACTGTCTACTGCCAACCGCTAAGCGGCTGTGTACTACAATTTCTCTTATCACGTGTGCCAGAATCAAGTTCTGAGCACCCGAAGGGTTTCGACAAGTTGCGCTAATGCGTATTTGCCGGGTCGGGTCAAATATTTGACAAAAAGTTACACTCGAACCAACTGGTCTGAATTGCAAGGTCCGAGTGGGTCACTCGGATGGGCCGAGGCATGGGGTCGAGGCCCAAATTTCCGGATTTGACTCGGACGATTCTTATTCGAACGGGCCAAATGGCAGGTTCGAACAGGGTAATTCGGACCGGCCGAACGGCGCTTGGCCTGGGGCAGAATCCCGGGTGCGGCCGAGTGCCAAATTTGAGACTCAAACGGGTCGCTCGGACGGGGGCCGAGGGCCGGATGTGCCATGTGGCAAAGAGCTTTGACTCGGACGGCCGAGTGGGTTGGCTCGGACAGTTGCCTCGGACGGTCCGGTCCGAGGGCCAACTAGGGTTTGGCCAAGTGGGCCGAGGGCCGATTCTGGGACTCGGCCCAGGAGAGGCCACTCGGATGGGCCGAACACGGCGCACGCAACCCGTGCAAATGCGAATTCGATCGTTTCACCCAATATAGGCCGGCGCCATGGTCATGCACTTCCAGATCCTATCTAGGGTAGTAGAAGGAGAGGTTTGTATACCTGAACAGGTCGGTGAGTGCATCAGTGATGCGATCGAATCACACGGGCTGGGGCTCTCTAGCTCTCTCTCTCTCTCTCTCTCTCTCTCTCTCTCACTCACTGAAATGGCACAAATGAGCTCTCTTTTGGCCTCTTGGCTCTTATATGCCTTCCCAAATGCTGCGTTGACGCCCCCAATCACTCTCTTGTCGATCTTAGGCCTCATTAGCGAGCATTTTGCGCATTTTGCACGATTTTTTTCCTGTTTTTCCGTGTTTTGAAACAGTAAACCCTACTCTTTTCAGGTTCGATTTCCTAACTCTAACCCACGCTAAATGCAACGAAGATCGAAGGAAAAAAAACTGAAATAGATCCTCCATGCTTTCCAATCATCAACCAACCAAAATATCCCAAAATACTTACTTGTTTTGAAGATTAAAAACACCCAGCTTCCTACCTATCTCAAGCTCCGTTTCGGGGATGAGTACCCTACTTCGATGCTCGATATGAGGCGCGCAAGTGCTCAAGCTTGAATCCGTTGTCTCGGCAACGGAACCAAAATGTGGGAGCTTTCACTCAACCGCCAAGACCCACGGATCGCTTATTGTTTCAAGCATTCCAAGTGATCTCTAATGGCTATCTCTCACCTAGCTGACGCACCGTCGATCCTACGAGTGTAGTGAGCTTACCTTGATGCCCGATCGAGTACCCTCCTCTCTCTTGCACTCCGGTAGCTCCACGATTCTTGATGCTAGCTCAAGCATCCTCAAGCCTCCTCCATCTCCAAGCTCCATCCTCCATAGCCGCGTGCGCAAGAGAAGAGAAAAGAAGAGAAGAGAAAAAGAGAAGAGGAGATGGTGAAGAGCTTCACCCTCTTGATCCCTCACTCTCACACACACTCACTCCCTCACACTCACACTTCCTCTCTCAAGAGCACACACAAGCAAGAATGAGACAAGAAGAGAGGAAGAAGAAGACTCTTTTTGCCACACACCAAAGAATGAGCTTCTCATTCGCTTTCCATCTTTATATACAAAGCCCTAAATCCTTCTTGGACAGTCATCCCCTTTTCCCTCTTTTACATGGCCGGCCGTAGCCTAGGCCCTTTTTCCCATTTCCCACGATTCTAATTTATCCTATTCCCGGCTAATGCGTACACTTTGCACAGGAGCGAGCCTAGCACTCTTTTACAAAGATTCGGGGGCGCTTCCGTATTTTAATTCTTTTGTTGCCTCGGGCCGACACCGAAGCTTTCTGAGGGTCGTGCCCGAACATTTGAGTTTTTCAAGGACTGGCTACCGGTCAAGGCGCCTTTTTTTGCTTTTATCCTGTGCCTTTTTTGCTATTTCTATTTTTTTTCATTTTCTGCTCCTCTGTGCTACGGGAACACGATAACATGCCGGTCCATTGTGAAGAGGTGCATGGACTCATTTACTTGCTAATTGTATTATGACATGGTTTATGTCACAATGGTTTGAACTCTCTTGTACGTGTTTGTGAACAGGTAATCTTCTATCCAAACCCTCGACAACCTCGATGGTGGTATGTTATACCTTCAACTCCCCGAAGTGCGAGAGTATATGATCAAAGCAATGTTCCGAGTATAGATGAAGGTAATATGCAAATACAGGGGTCGATATTGCAAGGGGTGGAGGCCGTCGAAAGCTTGGAGCCAGCATTGGCTAACAATGATGGAAATATAGGAGTCCAAGAATTCTTTGAGAACGAGGTGGACTCATTCTTTTGTGGTGACATGTCTATCGACCTTCCAATGTATGCGGAGTTGTGTCAGGAGATTAACATGGGACCATAGGATACTTCATACTTGGAGCATCCACTTACTCAATTCATTGACCAATCGCTTATAATGGTACATAAGATATGCATTTTAAGTGTGATTTTTTTTAATGATTTATATTATTGTGCTTTGTATGATTTAAATTGATTATTCTAACATCGTGTTTTATCTATGCAGGTGACATTTTCAGGATGAGTCAAGGGATGAGCGATGAGGAGTTACAGGACATCTTCGCATACATGTCTCCAGACCAGATCGCGAGATTCAGAGAGATGGCAAACCAGGAGCTGTCTCGGTCTTCATTAGGGCGCTCTGCTAGATCTGCTTCAGCGCGATCGGATGCTTTGGCTTTGAGCAGACGAGCTCGATGCTCACGACTTGGGCCAGAGGGAGGGGGTGCATCGGGATCAGGGGGATGCTGTAGAGATACAAAGGCAGTGAGCCTGCAGTCGACACAGGATACATGTGCGACTCCTCGCTCTCGTGGCCCTTCCAAGGAGCCTGGGTCAGGCTCAGGTGGATGCTGTGGAGACGCGGACGCGGTGTCTCTGTCTCATTGTTAAGCTGGAGTTTCGTCACCTCAGGGATTTGTCACACCTATGGGGACATCTACTCTAGTTACTCCGGCTTTTGCTTAGCCGTCAGTAGGGTGGCACCCCTGTGGGTACCACTCCGAGAGATATTATCCCGATCGGTACACCGGATGCACAGGGGTCTCCTGAATATGCCCAGGAGTGTGGACGCAGATGGGAGAGGACCCATCTTAGGCAGACTCCAGGGGGTTATGGATATCTAGTTGATAGTAGGTCAGGAGACATCATCATGAATGATGAGGGGAGGAGGGTG
Organism: Lygodium microphyllum; assembly: GCF_053477565.2. NCBI lineage: Eukaryota > Viridiplantae > Streptophyta > Polypodiopsida > Schizaeales > Lygodiaceae > Lygodium > Lygodium microphyllum. Next base: position 3,480,991 of record NC_141161.1, on the reverse strand, counting down.
ATGGCTCGCATGAGAGAGTTGTGCCAACAAGTTTTTCGGCACAACGTCTTGGATCATTGGAAGAATATACCGGAGGGGAGAAAGGACTACATAGTAGCATCCTTACACGAGGAGTTTCTGGTGCTAGCCTCAGCAGATAGATTCTCTACGGGCTGGATGATGGATTGCATGTGTGCATACATGTCACATAGAGGATCCAACACACGCAAGGCAATCAAGAGTGGGACTGCAAAGCCCGAGTGGTTAGATGCAGACGACTGGTGCCGACTGAGGGATGAGGCTACAGATTCTCCAGGACGTTGGAGTCAGCAGCGCAAGGCGGCGAGGGCATGACTCGAGGCCGGAGTGGTCCATCATCTTGGGAGTGGCTGCTATAGGACATATTTGGAGGACTTTGTAAGTTTTTCTTTTGTTTTGCTTGTTTATTTTTTTAAAATATTCTTTGTACTGACAATCATATTTCTAACAGTTAGCATTTTGTTTTCTTTGCAGCACTCCATTACAAATCGCGATCCGACTGGCCTTGAGACTCGATATGCAGAGAGGCACGGTCTCACTACATTGATCGACCGATTGTATAGACGCGGCGGCCCTGTAAGTCACTCATCTTTCTTGTCCGTAGTTACCATGAGATATTTGAATGCATTATTGTATGGTGGACTGATGTGTTGTTTCTTTTTTTGCAGAGTCCATTCGATGCTCCTTTGCGACAGGACGAGCTTTTGGGGAATGAGGATATGTAGCTCGCCCTTGGATCCCTGGAGCTCACACACCTTTATTTTTGAGTCGCCTGATCTATGTAGACATTTTCTATGTATTAGTGATATCCTGTCATGATTGTACCAATCGCTTATTATGTGATCATGTATTTATTTCATGTATCAGTTTTATGATTTCAGTATACATTGTTTTTGTTTGCAAGCGCATTGTACACAATAGTGCAGAAACTATTTTTATGCCACAATTTTTTTTTCTCTGTTACCATCGCTATTAGCGTTGCAAATTTTACTGCTCGTGTCGTTATTGGCGTCGTTATTTACGTCGCAAACTGTCGCTATCAGCGTCGGTATTAGTGTCGGTACCGACACCAATACTGACGATGATACCAACTGTTCTATGGCATCACCAATAACGATGCTTTTTGCGACGACGGGGGCAAATTTTGTTATTTGCATTTTCGTCGCTTTAAACGTCGGTATAAGGCCTATATCTTGTAGTAGTGGTTGGAAACAACTTTGGACCTCTTAGAAGCTCTCAAGTGCATTACAAATTCACATAAATAAGATTAGAGGCCCATGCATGATAGATGGGTATTTCTTAATTATATAGATTGGCCAACTTCCATGTTTAGCTCTCAAATTGCCATGTTGATTATCGATGCCAAACTATAGGAATCAAGACTTATCACAACATCCACAATACCCTTGGTCCAATCAATAGTCTAAAAATAATAATACAAGTGGAAATTTCTTCCAAGTTTAGTATTTGGTTGATCACCAAAAAAAAGGCTTGCACTTCATCCTATGCTCATATAAGCTTGAACCATGAGGTCAATTCAAGCTATTTCAAAGAATTCTATATGTCAACTCATTGAAGGTTAGGTCAATATGATTGCCTAGGATCTTTTCTTGAGTCTCAGTGTAATAGGAACCCTCCCCTAAAGATTTTTAAGAAAATGAATTTTTATTATCCCTAGTTCAAATTTTTTTACTCCCCCCTCTCTCCCCGCCGACAGCAGTCTCGGGGGAGCGGGAGAGAGAGTGGGAGTGGTGGATGATGGGGGGGGAGGCATGCAACCTCCAAGTGGAGGGGTTTCCATGCCACCTACCTCCTCCCCTCCCCTATTTAAGGGGAGGCTTCTCCCCTCCCCAGGGAGAGGAGAGGAGGATATAGAGAGGCTATACCCTTCAAGACGTTGCCAACCTCCCCCGAGCTGCCGTATAGGGCCCTTGGGCCTCCGCTAAAAGCCATTTCCTCCTCCTGTCAGCAGTGACTACACCAACCCCCCTGGGCTCTCAGCCGTAGCCACATCCCACCACCTCGACGACAGGCGCTGCACCACCTCCCTGGGCCTTTTGAACGCAGCCTCCCCCCTTACAACTTGTTCTGGTCCAGCATATACTCCGCTAGTGGCTCGGTCCATCCCCCCGAGTTAGCTGGTATCGACGGGGGCTACAGGCCCCCTCCTTACGTCCCCCCGTGTTGAGATATCGAGCTCCACTCGTGATATGCCAGGGTGACCGTTGTGCATTTATGTCACCGACTTGTTAGCTGTAGATGCGGTTGGTACACCGCCCATGAATAATAGCTAGATGACAGCTATCCTTATCTACTCTAGTTCGTGGCTCAGTTAGTATGCCACCTTAGTTAGTTGAGTTTGGTTTGAGACCCATATATAGGGTTCTTCTATTTCTATGTACAAGAGTTCTTTTTGGCTTACACAACTAAGAAGAGAAAAACTGTTTTCAGGCTCCATCTTTGTGTGTATTCTCCTATTATGCAAGCAAGAAAGCTACAAGTGAGACTCCTTCCTTCTCTCCCACAATCTTGACATGGTATCAGAGCCTTGTTCATGGTAAGGAGCTCAAGAAAGCAAGCCAAGTTCGTGGTGTTCTGGTAAGAGGACCAGTGTTGCTTTCATTTTTCTGTTGTTGGGAGCAAGTCTCTGCAGGTAGCACAGCCGGAAAGTGCAAGAGTGCATTGTCTCAGATTGAGACATCCTTCGCGGTGTAGCAAGAGGGCAGTATATGCTACGGGCAAGGGCTTTAGCCCTTGGTTGCTCTTTTTTTTTAATTTGAGGCCCTTTCGGGGCATGTTTTGGAGGCGGAAGTTTTCTGCACGCACTCAGGAAAAGGCCCAGTTTTATGCTGTGCGACTACTGTTCTACAGGTCGGTGAAAAGTTACTGTAGAAATTGAATCGTATGCCTGTGCGCAGAGACATTGGGAGTTACAGAATCATCCTTGTTGCCTGTTGATGCAAAATCGTCACTAGAAAGTGATTGTGTGGTCAAATACCACTTTCGTCAGTTTTGCAAATTTACCCTTGTGAGGCTGAAGCTGTGTTCTTTGCAGTGACAGAATTTTTTGTAGTGTTCTGTAATGGCGTTTGATTCTCTTTCACAGATTGTCACTGAAAAGCTTGACAAGAACAACTTCCAAGCATGGAAGTTTAGAAGGACAAATTTCCTTATGGGAAAAGGATATTGGAAATTTGTTGCAGGAAATGAAGAAGAACCAGTTCTTCCTGAAGTTCCCAATCAACAGCAAATGCAGGCATTTAAAGCATGACATGAGAGAGCCATGAAAGTTATATACTGGCTGTCTATCAGCATTACAGACTCTATGATTGTGCATATTCAAGATGCAAGTACGCCAAAGGAGGCATGGGATACTTTGTCAAAAATGTATAGCACAAATACGCAAGCCAGGAAAACGCAGCTCAAGCAAGAGTTGCACAATGTGCAAAGAGAAAATATATGCATCAATGACTACCATATGAAGGTGAAGAAGATTGCAGATGCACTTGCTTCCATTGGGTCGCTAGTGGAAGATGATGATTTAGTTTCTGTGACCTTGAATGGTCTAGGAAAGGATTATGCACAGTTCCGAACATCCATTTCCGTCCGTGAAAGATTTTCTGATTTTGAGGAGTTGATTGCTCTTCTAATTTCTGAGGAGCAGAGAAATGGTGGTGCATCTTCTTCAGGAGGACTTCAAAAGAAGCTGTCTTCTACTCAAATGCTGGAAGAGGTAGAGGCAGAGGTAGAGGAGGCCGATCTGGAGGCGGTGGTAGAAATTAGAATTGCAGCAAACTCAAGAAAACCAGTCCTATAAAGGAGGACGTGGTAACTATAGAGGTAGGGGGAGCCAAAGAGGTCGTGGTGGATGGCAAAGAGGCCAAAATGCAAACAGTAATGTTGAATGCTACTACTGTGGTAAAATGGGTCATATGGCTAAAGACTGCTATAAAAAGCAGAATGACATCATGAATGAAAAATTGCAACAAGGGAATTTTGCATCTTCTAGTAGACAGGGTGATGAGACAGAAATGAGCATTTGTTTATGGTGCAGCACATGAACAATTCTGTGACAAGTGCAGAAGAAAGCAACGATGTATGGTATGTTGACTCAGGTGCATCCAACCACATGACAGGTCATGCAGAATGAATGGAGGATGCAAGGAAAATGGAAAAACCAGGATTTGTGGAGACTGGTGATGATACTGCACATCCTATTGTGCAAATTGGAAAAATTCATTTGTCTATGCAGGATGGAAAAAGAAATACATGTCCGATGTATTTCATGTCCCGAATATCACCAAGAATCTGGTTTCTGTTGGTCAAATGATTGAGCAGGGCTTGCAGGTCATATTTAATCCTCATGGATGCTTTGTTGAGGATATGAAAAATAAAGGTCGCTTGATAGCAAAAAGGAAAGAAGAAGGGCAGAATGTTTACGTTGGATGCAGACATGCCTGAATTGAGTGCAGCAATGTTTGCACATGGGACCGGTGTAGTTGCAGATATTGATATCTAACATAAACGCATTGGTCATGTTAATGTACAGCGACTTAAATCAATGCAGGCCCAAAATATTATTGTAGGATTCCCTAAATTCAAGGTTGCAGAAATGCATAAGGTATGTGAAGCCTGTCAATTTGGAAAACAGGCAAGGAAACCATTTCCTAGACATGTTCAAGAGAGTAGAAAGCCATTGGAATTAATCCACTCTGATGTGTGGACTACTAAAGCTGCATCTCTTGGAGGCTGTCATTATTTTGTCACTTTTATTGATGACTATAGCAGAAAAGTTTGGGTGTATTTTATGAAAAAGAAAAGTGAAGTTTTTGGGCATTTCAAAACTCTTAAAGCTATGGTTGAAAAAGAAACAGGCCTGCAAATAAAATGCCTAAGGTCAAATGGAGGGGGAGAGTACCTCTCAAATGAGTTTGCAAGGTTCCTGCAGGAGCATGGCATAAAGCAGCAATATTCATGCAGTCATATCCCACAACAAAATGGAATTGCAGAAAGGAAAAACAGGCATATTGGAGAGGTATTTCGTGCCATGCTCAATGAAAAAGACCTGCCAGATTTTTATTGGGCTGAGGTAGTTGCTACAGTAGTCTACATAATGAACAGGACTCCCACTGCAGTAATACATGGGATGACTCCAGAGGAGAGGTATAATGGTAGGAAACCAGATATTTCTCATTTGAAAATTTTTGGTTGCATTGCCTATGTTCATGTGCCAGATGAGTTGAGATCCAAGTTGGATCCAAAAGCTGAGAAGTACATCTTTATTGGTTACTCTTTGCAGCAGAAAGGGTACAGATACTATAACCCTTCTACTCGTAAGTTTACAGTGAGCAGAGATGTTGTTTTTAATGAGATGAGTAGCTGGTATAAACCAGTAAATGTGATTGATAATGTAGATGCACAAAATGCTAATGCTGCACAGAATTCACAGCAGCAGTCACAAAATATTAGTGGACCTGGAGCATCCTCTAGCAGTGGTTCACATTCTTTGCCATGGACAGGCAGATTGAGATCAGGAGAATCTTCTCAAAGTAATGCAGATAGTGGTATTCAGGTATCACGAAAAGGAAAAGAGAAGGTAGATCAGCCCATGTTTGATGTGAATGCATGTCACTCTTATGTGGATGGTGAATTCAGTGGCTCAGAACAGAGCATTGATGATGAGTTGGGTATTCCTTCTATTGTTACACCTGGAGTAAGGAAGACCAGGGATATTTTGAGAGCACCTGGGAGTGAACCTACTTTGCGCAGGTCTACCAGAGCTAGGTATCCTGTGGATAGGCTGAAATATGATGGATTTACAGCCATTCACTATGCCTATATGGTCAAAGTGATACAGGAACCAGAACCCACTTCTTTTGAGCAAGCCATGGGAAAAGAAAAATGGGAGAAAGCCATGGATGAAGAAATGGATGCCTTGGAAGCAAATGCCACATGGAAATTGGTACCTTTGCCTAAAGATAAGCATGCAATTGGTTGTAAGTGGGTTTATAAGGTGAAACACAATGCAGATGGTTCTGTGAATAGATACAAGGCAAGATTAGTAGTCAAGGGATATGCACAAACATATGGCATTGATTATGAAGAAACATTCAGTCCGGTTGCAAGGATGGCAACCATAAGAGTAGTCATTGCTATGGCTGCATCAAAGGGATGGTCTTTACATCAGATGGATGTAAAGAATGCCTTCTTGCATAGTGATTTGCAAGAAGAGGTCTATATAGAGCAGCCACCAGGTTATGTGCATGTTGTTCATCTTGAGTTTGTTTGGAGGTTGAAGAAAGCATTGTATGGCTTGAAGCAAGCACCTAGAGCATGGTCTGACAAGATAGGATAGTATCTTGTCAATATTGGCTTTCAGATTTCCAAGGGAGATTTCTCACTTTATGTGAGAGAAACAGAGGAAGGTATTATGCTACTTGTCATTTATGTTGATGATTTGATTATGACAGGTGACAGTGATGAAGATATTCTTCATGTGAAAATGCTATTGAAGCAGAAGTTTGAGATGAAGGATTTGGGAGAGCTGCGTTATTTCTTGGGCATTGAGGTGATTAGATCACCAATTGGGATACAACTCTTGCAGAGGCAGTATGGATTGGACATGCTGTCCAAAGATGGGATGAGAGGCTGTAAGCCTATTTCAGTTCCTTTGGAGCAGAATGTGAAGCTGAGCGCAGATGCAGGTGAGCTTCTGGAAGACCCTACTATGTACAGACGCATAGTATGAAGTTTAATTTATATGACTATTACTAGGCCAGATTTGAGCTATGTTATTGAATTGGTAAGTTAGTTTATGCAGGCTCCAAGGAAATCGCATTTGGATGCGGCTAGACACATACTCAGGTATGTGAAGTCAACATTGCAGTATGGACTACTTTATGAGACTGGGGTTCAGATACAGTTGCATGGATACACTGATGCTGATTGGGCTGGTAGTATTTCTGATAGACGATCTACCAGTGGATATGTGTTCTCTTTTGGGAGTGCTGCAATCACTTGGAGCAGCAAGAAACAGCCTACAGTTGCCTTGTTGAGCACAGAGGCTGAGTACAGGGGCGCAGCAATGGCTGCATGTGAGGTAGCTTGGTTGCATAAGCTACTTTATGATATGCATCAGCCTACAGATGGGCCAGTTGTCATTTATTGTGACAACATGAGTAGTATACACTTGGCAAATAACCCAGTCTATCATGCTAGAACAAAGCACATTGAGGTGCACTATCACTATGTGCGGGAGAGGGTTTTACTAGGTCTTATTGATCTAGTTTATGTCAGCACAGAGGATCAGGTAGCTGACATATTTACGAAGGCATTGGGCGCAGACAAGCTGCGCAAGTTCAGAGACCTGCTTGGTGTGCAGGAATTGGGATTGAGCTCGAGGGGGAGTGTTGAGATATCGAGCTCCACTTGTGATATGCCAGGGTGACCGTTGTGCATTTATGTCACCGACTTGTTAGCTGTAGATGCGGTTGGTACACCGTCCATGAATAATAGCTAGATGACAGCTATCCTTATCTACTCTAGTTCGTGGCTCAGTTAGTATGCCACCTTAGTTAGTTGAGTTTGGTTTGAGACCCATATATAGGGTTCTTCTATTTCTATGTACAAGAGTTCTTTTTGGCTTACACAACTAAGAAGAGGAAAACTGTTTTCAACCTCCACCTTTGTGTGTATTCCCCCATTGTGCAAGCAAGAAAGCTACAAGTGAGACTCCTTCCTTCTCTCCCACAATCTTGACATCCCCCCCCCCCCCCCGACTGAGCCATCCAAAGTAGTCGCCTCCCACCCTGGTTGCCATCCTGACCGGCCGTGAGGAGAGAAGGATAAGGAGAGGATAAGAAGGAGTGAGGGGAGAGAAGAAGAAGGAGTGAGGGAACATAAGGGAAGAAGAGGGAAAGAAGGAGAAGGAGGGAAGAGAAAGGAGGGAAGAGAAAGAAGGAGGGAGAGAGAGGAGGAGGAGGAGAGAGAGAGAGAAGGAGAAGGAGAGGATAAGAAGGAGTGAGGAGAAAAAAGAAAAGAGAAAGAGAGAGAGAAGGAGGAGTGAGGAGAGAGAAGAAGGAGTGAGGGAAGAGAAGGGAAGAAGAGGGAAAGAAGGAGAAGGAGGAAAGAGAAAGAAGGAGGGAGAGAGAGAGAAGTAGAAGAAGAGAAGGAGTAGGAGAGAGGTAGAGGAAGAGGGAAGTAGAGGGAGAGTAATAGAAGAGAAGGAGTAGGAGAGAGGTAGAAGAAGAGGAAGAAGAGGGAGAGAAGGAGGAGAGGAGAAGAAGAAGGGAAAGGAGAGAGGTAGAGGAAGAAGAAGAAGTGGTAGAGGGAGAGGGAGAGGGAGAGGGAGAGGGAGAGAGGAGAGAGGAGTGAAGTAGTAGAAGAAGGAAAAGAGGAAGAAGTAGAAGGAGAAAGAAGTGGGAGAAGGAGAAGAAGAGAGAGAGAAGGAGAGAAAGAGAGAGTAGAGGAATAAGAGAGAATTAGGAGAAGGGAAGGAGAGGGAGAGAGAGTAGGAGAGTAAGAAAAACAAAGAAGAAGAAAAGAGAGAGAGAGAGAAAGAAGGAGGAGAGGAGGAAAAGAAGAAGAAGAGAAAGAAAGAGAGTAACTGCTACAAGTCACCCAAACCACTCTCCTGGCAATGAACCCCATCCGGTGGTCTCTCCCAACCAAACGTGTCAACCCGAAACCCATCAAGGTCCGGTCTGCCTAATCTCCGCGAGGCGAATGGCTCCCAAGAAGAAAGTCACGGGAAGCATAGGCGCCCAAGCCACCGGTAATGCTGGAGGGGCGAGCAGGACGACCAATACAGCACACACGAATCAAACCCAGGTTTTAACCTTTAAAATTAGTTAGGTATTATGTCTCGTGGAAAAGATGAAATGGTTTGCGACGTGCATGGAACAAGAGGTTTGCGACGTGCATGGAACAAGAACGAGTCTTAGGGTTTTATGTACTCTAAGAACTAAGTTGCATGCGCGAACGGAAGAGTTTGGAATTCACATAAAATGATAAGGTTATCATCTTACCTCACATGAAATGATAGCTTTTACTCACATAAAATGATAGGGTTATCACCTTACTTCACATAAAATGATGGCTTTTTAACATGTTCAGTGTATGAATAGTCGATTGGAATTCACGTTTCGCAATCATGGTTAAAAGAAACACATGAAATGTTAATTTCTGTTCATGAGATGCACTTGCATCGTTAGAAAAAACCCTAGACTTTCATAGACGCAAGTCACATGTGTTCCGGTGCATTAGAAATAAGTATTCGTTCCCAAGAATAAAGAGAGATCAAAGTCATTTAGGAGGTACAACTATACTAACCGCACAATGTGCACGATGGTTAAGGTTGATTGGGAAATCGTGCATAGAGCTGCACTAAGAAAATTGGAAGGATCGTATGCATCTAGATTGCATCTTGAAAGTCTAAATGAAAAATCATGTGTTTCCATGTGTGTTAACTGAGCTTGGTTGGAATTAGAGATTAAAAGACCTTGGTTGGGCTGCGAATAAAGCATGTTCGTTGCCTTGACTGACCAGCTAATGCTTGAGTTATGTACTAAAATACCCTAAGGTAAAACCCAAGGGAAAAGGGCAAGTATAAGTCAACTTACCAAGACCATTTGCTTGCGCATCTTGTTCGAAATTATTGGGATCTCGCCAAGTCGTGAAAAGACCCAGGATTGGGTGCTGGGGAGCATCCAGGAAAAAGGGAGTCACACCTTAGCAGTCGGTCGCACAAACGACCTCCGAAAATGTTCGTGCTTGTACTTAGATACATTATTTGATCTCTTTGCTCAAGGAACTAATCCAAGGAAAATACTTAATGCTTCAAATTGAAAGCCTAGAGGGAGAGGCAGGAACAGTTACCTCTCACTGTCTTCCTAGCCCTATCAAAGGGGGTTGTTAGCCGTGCCGGGCATATGGACCTAACCCGCCGCGAGAGGTCTCTCCGTGGGTAGTGCTTGGAGCGAGAGGACGCTTGGGTGCCAGGGGAGGCTCTGGCTATAAATCCCTTGCCTCCGGATTCCGCACAAGAGGCCGACGTGACTCGAGATGGGATCTCGAGCCCCGTGTACTAGTCTATGGACGGAACTTGAAGCAGCGATCCTATAGATTTCTGGGATGGCCTTCGGGCATGATATTGGATGTAATCCAGGACTATGATAAATAAAGAATAAATACTTGAGAAAGAGGAACTTGCTTGACATTGTTTTTGTGTTAGTCCCTAAGTTACGTGAAGGAACCCGTGATTAATTTGTTTAATTAAAGAAGCTGATTTTGCATGTCAAAACGTAATGTGTTAGGTAATTAGATAATTAAAGCAAAGTGAAGAAAGTGCAGTGGACGTGACTTAGGTCCGTCCTACGGAAGGGTGGTCCCGGTCAGTTGGGAACTTTTCTCAAATGATGAGATGATAAGACAATGAAGACCTAGTGTCAGAAGATGTAGAATTTCCGGTTTATTCTGTTTTAGGGGAAAGAAATGGGGCTATGCCATACGGCAGAGAGGTTGAGCTTCGCATCCCTCTCATTTCCCATTCTCCATGAACCAAGTGCAGCATGAATCCGCATCGACTCCGTTGTTCCTACACCAAGTGGTATAACTGTGTCACAACTCTATAGAAACAAAAATTGTATCCTTTTTCATTAATTTGTCTATATAATGATTTATTAAATTTATTTCATTTGCGCTAATTAGATATAAAGAAAAGTGCATTGGAGCTGGCCACTGATGAGTGGTCACAGGTTATGATGGACCCACGCGGTGGGTTAGAGAAAAGATAGTTCACACTTCCACCTATATGGCCCGATTGGGCGCCTGTGACTAGAACTCACGCATATCAGGGTTAGACTCGCACACAGAAAGGATTGATGCCTTGAAGTGTGGGCTAGATCCACCAAAATAGATAGTTACAATCAACAAGATGGCATGATCATGAAATGCTTGTATAATGTGCATGTGTGAGCTGAAAGCTTGAAATGCACATTTCTTTGCATAGGAAAGTCACATGAAGATTCGGATACCATTTTTGCGATGTACACGGAAAAAGCTTTCATATGACACCCATATTGGGGGGCTCCCTAAATTTTAGGAGATTCCTAAATTTCTGTAAATGCCCCGAACAACGTAGTATGCTTAACAATTATGATATTCGCTTTTTTCGAGATTTAATATAAAAGAGAATGAACACTTAAAGCTGAAAATGAAAATTACTCACAAAATTACAGCCATGAAAATGTAAAAGTAATGGAGACAAGATTGAGGGTTGAAGATGGGCAATCCCCCCCCCCCCCCCCCCCCCCCGAAGGAATGTATTTCTGCTCAACCCAAGTCCCTTAGGGAAGAGCTCAGTTACAATCAACCTGAGAGTGAGAAGAAGTAATTCTCACTCTCACAAGATCATGCAAAGATGTACAAACACACATGCATTATCTATTATGCAATGATAAGAACTGATTTCTTTACAGTATGAGAGAAGAAAAATGGGAAATCAGCCTTCTCCATCGTTGAACAGTAGTACATGGATAGGGCTTGCTTCTTGTTGCTAAAATGGAAGAAAGAGCTTGAAAAGGAGGTGCTGTAATGAATTTACAGGCTTGATGTCCTGTAAAACAGCAGTGATAGAAGAGGGAATATGGAGGAATTTGATAATGGAGAAGTGGGGGATGATGATGGGGATGGATGGGGCCAGTTTCTAGCTATCTGTGGGTGATGTACATGAGTTTACAGCAAAGAAAAATGATGCTGAATGAAGAAAAACGAGCTCTTATTTATAGGAGAGGGAAGAGCTAGTACAAAAGGGAAAAGTGGAGTAGCACAAGACAAGTGTCCAGCCACATGTCATGAGATGTGACAAGTGGTGGGACACTTGGAAACTTGTGTGACAAGTGTCTTGACACTTGTCTCTTCTCTATGGCCTTCCTTTTTGGGTTGAATACTGTCAAGAATAGAAACAACCAAATTTAGTAAGCACAATCAGAGTACAGAACTTACTATTTTTAGAATGATATCCCTATTTTTTAGGACTAGCATTTTTAGGCTAATTCGAGGCTTCTAAAATGTAGGGACCTCCTAAAATTTAGGGACCCCCCCAATATGGGTGTCATATGAAAGCTTTTTCCGTGTACATCGCAAAAATGATATCCGAATCTTCATGTGACTTTTCTATGCAAAGAAATGTGCATTTCAAGCTTTCAGCCCACACATGCACATTATACAAGCATTTCATGATCATGCCATCTTGTTGATTGTAACTGTCTGTTCTGGTGGATCTAGCCCATACTTCAAGGCATCAATCATTTTTCTGTGCGAGTCTAACCCTGATATGCGTGAGTTCTAGTCACAGGCGCCCAATCAGGCCATATAGGTGGAAGTGTGAACTATCTTTTCTCTAACCCACCGCGTGGGTCCACCATAACTTGTGACCACTCATCAGTGGTGGCTAGCTCCAATGCACTTTTCTTTATATCTAATTAGTGCAAAGGAAATAAATTTAATAAATCATTATATAGACAAATTAATGAAAAATGATATAAATTTTGTTTCTATAGAGTTGTGACAAACTGGAGCTCGATGCTAGCTCCTTCCTAGAGACTTTACTGATAGAAAAAGGACCCTGACATCAGGTCGATCCCAAGTGGGAACGACTGGATACTTTTGCTCAGGGCAGACTCGGGAGGACCTAGATCGCAAACCCTGTGTCATTCCCTGCGAGTGCCAGGCGGAGCCTTCTAGACCCTCCTCCCGATGGGCTACTAAGACGTGTCCCACAAGCAAACAAACGAGCATGTTACACTCAAGGATACTTCAAGAACAATATACAAGTATGGATACCCATCTAAGTCATTGAATCATCCTTAGACTACGATTTGCATAGATGCATGATTGAGTTAATCTCAAAGAAAAGTAAGAATTAGTTATCCTCTCAAAGGGAGGTTCACATGCTTAAGATGATGATCCAAGTTCTTAACCTATACATAGAGGAGCACTTTCCTTGGTATTTGGTATCCATTGTAGAACTTGATGAAGCATTGCAACAACTTGGTGCTAAATCTCATTGGTGCAACTTCAAAAGAGCTAGAAAGTATCATGGATGAAACCTACTCTAATGCTCATTTGGTGAGATTTTGATACATCAACAAACCAATTTGAGATAAAAGAGACAACTAGCTAAAACATGACTTTTTCTAAGAACAAGTTTTTGCAAACACCCTCCTTACTAAGGCTTTTTTGCCAAGGCATTTGATTTCTTGACTCAAGATGTTCTTCGAGGAGACTTGGCTATGGTTTTAAATTCTCTTCACATTTTTCTTTCATATGTCATCTCTACCTGCTAAGAAATGTAGGTTAGGAGTGATTTTTACCTTCAGAGGGGCCAAGAAAGTAGATTAAGTCTTTGAAGTATCTTGTAAAGTCCGAACAAAGGTGATCTAAATCTCTATCCTTCGAGATACTAAAATTACTTGGTTACCTTATTTAATGTAATGTGCATTATAAAAAAACTACTTGCTTTGTATCACTCTTTCTTGTTGGCCATATGTAAAGCCAAAAAATCCTTCTATTAATATATGGTATAAGAAATACCATAATCTAGAAAAACTTTCAAAAAATCGAGAAAAAGCAAGACCTAAGATGACGAAACTCATGGGAATATGGAAAAGAAGAAGCTTGAGGGAACTTTTTTATTTACGCGAAAATAGTGGTCAAATGTATCAAGGGAACTTTACAGCCTTACGAGAAGATAACTGGCTCTAGCAAGGCCTTTTAGCTTACGGATGATCCGCTTACTTGCCTCATCTTTACTATTTACTATGTCCTCCAAAACCTTCTAGTGTTTTTACAAGACCAAAAAGGTGAAACAAATATTTCTCCAAGGCCCTTGCAAACAGGACACAAGTAGCAGGCAACCGGCAACCAGAAATCCTGTCTCAAGTAGGCGCCTTGATCATAATTATAAGTCTCCAAAGCATGAAATACTTCTTTGCAAAAGGAGCATCTGTCCACACAGCAAGCTTGAGGATGCTTTCATGTCCAAAATTAGGCATGCTGTGTAACCTATTGATGAGCTTAGTAGTGGACCACTGGTGGTTTTGATGCAGTTGCTGCCTGTAGCTGCAGCTAGGTGACCCAGCTTCCAAGTCCTCTTGCTATATTGCCCACCTCATTCGCAGTCTAGTTCTTCTCTGTATTACTATTGTAATTATGTGCAGAGATTGTTTGTTTCATTCTTCGCAAGGTCTGTACCATCAACAGGAAGCTGCAGCCAATGTAATTAGCAGGCCATGTTACCGGCTATTAACTGTACAAAACTTGAGATTAAGAAACTCAGTCAGCTTGATAATCTTGAGATAGCTTGTAGAGATCTTGTATGAAGGCCTTCAAATTCGTCTTGGAGGTGCCACCCTCCAGAGTTGCCTTGTGCAAAAGTTCAATCATCTCTGAGACCTTTCTAGCAAAGCTTCCTTCTTTCCCTTGCATTACATATCTCACTGCCTCGGCTATGGCTGCCCTAAGCACCCTACCCTCTCCATCCTTCTTAACACTTATGCCCACCTGCCAATCCTCCTCTATGAGCTTCTTGTTAATCCCTTGATCAGCTCTCTGTGGCCAAGCTATGATGGGAACTCGGCCTAAACACAGTGCTTCCAGGGTGGAATTCCAGCCACAGTGGCTCAAGAACGCACCGGTGGCTGTGTGGGCCAAGACACGCATCTGAGGCGCCCAGGATACCACCAAGCCCCTCTGTGCAGTTCTCTCTAGGAAGCCTTCGGGCAGGATGTCCTGGAAGGAGCTCTCAGATGCTGCAGCCATGCCGAGCACCGAGCCTGGTCTGATGACCCAGAGGAAGTTGGGCTGACTGTCTTCCAATCCCAATGCGAGCTCCAGCAAATCTTCTCTCTTGAATTTTGAGTCGCTACCAAAGGCCACATAGACCACAGAGGCATTGTCTTTTCCATCCAGCCATTGCAGGCATGAATAGTCCTCCTTATAAATGCTGGGTGAGAGCTGCAGTAATAAGGGACCTGCATCAGGGGTAGGACTCCCGAGTTCCTGCAGTATCAAGGGCCCAACTGCATAGGCTTGGACATGGTCGGCTAGAAGGGCATCAAAGGTGCTGGGCTCCAGATCATAGACGCTGTTGACAAGCACTCTGTATGCGCTTGTGGCCTGCCCATAGGTGTTTGCGATCCGGTCACAGATCTTCTTGATCTTCTCTTCATCAAAGTCAGGGCCAAGGGAAGGGATGAACTCTCGAGGGTAGTCCGAGGCTCGCATGGGGGGCACACCGGGTATACAAGAGATCCAGGTCTCCTCTCGGCTGCCTGCATCAGATAAGATATGGAAGGTTACTAAGGTATTCGTAACTATGAGCCTCTCTCTCTCTCTCTCTCTCTCTCTCTCTCTCTCTCTCATGATACCTTGGAAGGGTATGTAGCCCTCCTCATGGAGCTTGTGGTGGTAGAAGCCAATGGCGTAGATGATGGCCATGGAGGACCACAGCTCGACCCTGGGCAGGCCAAACGTGGCGGCCGGAGGGGCGGTCCAGGGACAGAAGGTGCCGGACACGAGGCAGGTCGGACGAGGCCCAGGACCGCCGGCGAGCCTGCCCAGAAGGTCCTGCAGGCCCTGCTGCATCACAGGGATGGAGGCCAGCATGTCCTCGAAGGTGGGTGTGAAGGAAGGGTCGTCGGCGGGCAGACCGTCCGGGATAACCTCCACCTTTATGTTGGCGGGCTCCGACGATCCGGCGCGCCGCAGTCGGGCGTGCCCGTACGCGCCGTAGACCATGGTGACGTGCACGCCGGCGGCCGCCAGGATGCGCGCCAGCTGCGCCATTGGCACCAGATGGCCCTGCCCCGTCCATGGCACCACCACCGCGTGCGGCACGCCCATTCCTCTCCCTGCTGCTTCCCCGTTCTCCCCCGCCATCGCTCTGACAAATTCTATTTCCGCCTCGTCTCTCACACTCAGAAGACCATTAGACTAATCCAGTTACCCTAGTATCCCGACTCAATGATTCCCGATTCCCCCTTATCTTTTACCACCCTCCGTGTGTGGCAGGTGTCTCGAGGCGCGTTTGTACCACATGTTTCGTCGCTTCCAAGTTCCCCTTTTTCCTATCCTCGACTTTTTGGGAAAAAACAAATAGAAACATTATAATTTACAAACGTAAAATTTTGCAATATCTTACTTCTTATCTTACTACTATATTATTTTATATGTTCGGAAAGCCCCAAACTTTTAGAGGGCTTCCCAAATCTCCCCCCTTTTCTAAACCTCCCTCCTCTTTCCCTCCCTTCTTTATCACATGTTATATCTCATTTTCTCTTTCTCTCCCTTTTTTCATTAAAGCCTCCCCTCCCCGCCCTCCCCCACCTTCCTTTTTTAAATTAAAACCCTCTCTCCTCTCTTTCACTTATAATCTCTCTCTTTTTTTCCCCCCTCCCCTTTTAAATTAAATTCCTCGCCCCTCCCCCCGCTCTCTCTCATATGTAGGGCTAAGGTTCTCTCTCTCTCTCTCTCTCTCTCTCTCTCTCTCTCTCTCTCTCTCTCTTTCTCCTTATGTTAATTAAACAAAAAAATTTACATTTAAAAGTTTAATGAGAGAGAGAGAGAGAAATATACAAAGAGTAAAAAAGAAAGAAGAGAAGAGGGAGGGAGAGAGAGAAGGGGAACAGAGAGAGGAAATATAAAATTTAAGAGAGAGAGAGAGAGAAAAAGAAAATAAAAAAGAGAGGAAAGAGGGGAAGAGAGAGAGAGAGAGAAATGAAAAAAGAAGAGAAAGAATTTGAACACAGTGAGAGAATTATAGAGAGAGGAAAGATAAAATTTAAAAGAAAGAAAGAAAATTATAGAGAGATGAAATATAAAATTTGAGAGACAGAGAGAAAGAGGAAAAGAAAAAAGGAAAAGAGAGGAGAGAGGGGTGGAGAGAGATAGAGAGAAGAAAATGATAGAGAAAACAAGAAGAAGAAGAGAAAGAATTTGAACACAGAGAGAATTATAGAGAGAGGAAAGATAAAATTTAAAAGAAAGAGAAAAAGAAAAAATTTAAAGAGAAAAAAAGAAAAAGAAAAAAAAAAGAAACTTTCTTTTTAATTAAAATAGAGAGAGAGAGAGAGAGAGAAATATACAAAGAGCAAAAAAGAAAGAAGAGGAGAGGGAGGGAGAAAGAGGGGGAGCAAAGAGAAAGAGAATTATAGAGAGAGGAAATATAAAATTTAAGAGAGAAAGAGAGAGAGGAAAAGAAAAAAGGAAAAGAGAGGAGAGAGGGAGGAGAGAGACATAGAGAAGAAAATGAGAGAGAGAAAATAAGAAGAAGAGAGAGAATTTGAACACAGAGAGAGAATTATAGAGAGAGAAAATATAAAATTTAAAAGAAAGATAAAATAAAAAATTTAAAGAGAAAAAAAAGAAAAGAGAGGAGAGAGAAGGAAAAGAGAGGAGAGGGGGGAGAGAGAGAGAGAGAGAAGAAGAAAAAGGAAGAGAGATGGGAAAAAAGATAAAAGAGAAAAGTTTTTTTTAATTTAAATATTTTTTGAGAATGAGAGAAAGGAAGAAAGAAGGAGAGAGGGAAGAGAGAGAGAGAGAGAGAGAGAGAGAGAGAGAAGATATAATTTAAAAGAGAGAGAATGAGTGAACAAAAATATAAAATTTAAAAGAGAGAGAGGGAGAGAAGAAAAAATGGAAAATTTAGAGAAAGGGAAGACGAAGAAAAGGGGACGAAGAGAGAGAGAGAGAATATAAACATAAAGAGAGAATTATATATAGGGAAAAGATAAAATTTACATACTTTAAGAGAGAGTAAAGGGGGGGGGGGAAGAAAGTGAAAGAAGAAAAAGAAAAAGAAAAAGAAAAAGAAAAAGAAGAAGAAGAAGAAGAAGGAATGAGAGAGAGAGAGAGAGAGAACATGTAGAGAGAATTATAAAGAGAGAAAAGATAAAATAGAGGAGAAAGAGAGAAGGAAAAGAGAGAGAGAGAGAGAGAGAGAGAGAACATGTAGAGAGAATTATAGAGAGAGAAAATATAAAATAGAGGAGAAAGAGAGAAGGAAAAGAGAGGAGAGAGAGAAGAAAAACGCAAAGAGAATAAAAGGAGAGAGAGAGAGAGAAAAGAAAAAATTTAAAAAGAGAATGAAGAGATAGAGAGAGAGAAGAAGAAAAAAAAAGGAAAAAAGAGGAGAGTGAGAGAGAAGAAAAGCGGGGAGAGAAAAAAGGGAGAGAGAGAACCAGGAGAGGAGAAAAATAATCTAAAATAGAAGGCAGAGAGAGAGAGAGAGAGAGAGAGAGAGAATTAGACATAGGGAATTTGGAGGAGGAGAGAGAGAGAGAGAGAGGAAAAAGAGGAAAGAGAAAGATGAGAAATGGATTGTTGAGTGAAGTTGACATACGATAGCACAGCTACTTCACTCGCCGCTTCAAGGCAGCAAAGCTGTTGCGAAGTGGCCTAGTGTTCCGTATGCGTGAAGCATGCGCGGAACGCTAGTTTACACTATATAGCAATATAGAAGAAGGAGAACAAGAGAGAGTTCAAAAAGTTTGAAAGAGCTCATTAAATGCACCTATTCAGGTGACCAAAGAGGTTTGGAGGTTCTATAGGGTTCTTGCTATCACATTTCATGGGTCGTGGGTCACTACTAATTCCTTGGCTCTTTCTAATTCCTTCTCTTCTTCAAGAGTGGCCTCGACTAATTTGATAGATACTTTAACAATAAACTTTTCCCTACCTTCGTTATCAAAGGTGGCTAATTTTGGCACTTCTAATAGCACTTGGTGAATGCTACTAGGTTCAATGACTCACGTGTTGTGGGCCATGGAATCATTTTCTTCTCAATTTGGTGGTCACTCTAATGCCTAATCTTGAAGAATAGCTATTATGTGCTCTGGTTGATTCACTTCATCTTCTATGGTTGGGCTTGCCATGGGGATCTAGGTTGATGATTTCTTGTTGGATGCATGTCATGAGTCTTGAGCTTTTGTGGCTTTGCTACGAGTCTTTTGGTATTTTCCTTTGCTTTCAACTACACTCTCTTGATTGCCTATTCCTCTACGTCTCGTGAGGGTTCAAGCTGCTTTGATGTTCTTGTGTACATGAGGGACACATGTGGTATTGATATGGTTGGGGGTTTCTAGGATACTTGTTTCTCTCTTGTCTCAATGGACCCTTGATGATTTACTATATGATTCTCATTAATGCACATTTGAATCCTATTAATGTGGCTTTGGTTGCAATTGTTTTCCTCTCTACTTCCTTGCTTACTACTAATATGGATCCAAGCATCTTCGCTAGATCATGGATGGCCTTTATAACAAAGGCATTGAGATTCTTATTACCCATTTTCCATCCATCTCCACTTTCTAGCATTGCCACTTGGATCCTACTTATCATGGAGTTGTACTTGTGGCAAAAATAAAAGCTTGTGTTAACTTTGCTTGGATTTCATAGTACGGTCTAGGATATCCACTAGGCTTACACCATCATGGGTGAACACCTTTTATTTGTCCATCATCCCTGGTATTGCATAGATGTCCATTTTTTGTCTCTCCTCCTTTTTGTTTAGCAAGCCCAAGGCTTTATGGACCACCTTGGTATGAGCAAGATTTCCACTTATTGTTGACCATTACCATTATTGTTGACCATTACCATCATTCATAATGACTGCTCCACTATTTCTATCAAGGTTTTTAGGTCATGAGAAATGCCATGTACTTTTCATAATTCACCTCTTGTTAGAAGTTTTTCATGTAGATGTCTAACCTCTCCTCTCTCTCTCTCTCTCTCTCTCTCTCTCTCTCTCTCTCTCTCTCTCTCAAAAGCCCTAAAAATTTTTAGAGCAAATGCCTCTCTCTTTGGTTATCTCTCTCTCTCTTTCCTCTCTTTTCTCCTCTCTCTCTCTCCCTCTCTTTTCTCCTCTCTCTCTCTCTCCCCCCTTTTGTGTTGGCTACCTCCCTCGGTGTATTTGTTGGCCGCCTCTTGTCTACTGGCCATTGACCGTCTGTTGTGGCGCCTAATCACCCCCCCTCCTTTCTAGCTGGCATTGTTGTCCTACCTCCTGCATTTTGCCTACCACTCTCCTACCTCCCGCCTCCTTGCTAGCTGCTCTTTTGCCTCCCTTGTATATATGTGTGTGTATATATATAGAGGGCCGCGGTTGCCCTACCAATCAGCTATCTACCATCTCCTCTTGTTCTAGACCAACTCGGCCTTGTACTCCACCAGCTCGCCCTCTACTACCTGTGCACTCATAGTCCCCTCCGCCCTCTACAACTTGTGTTGCCCACCAACACTTCACCCGCGCTAGCCTGCTTGTCTTCTCATCCTAGTTACTGATGCCCCTCCTCCTACTTCTTGATGCTTGCTCCTTGCTCCAGCTGCTACTAATGCCCTCCGCACATAGCTGAGCACTCCAGTAGCTACACACACACGCACACACACACTCCAAGTCCCTTCTCCCACTTCCTGCTCCAACTACTAACACCTCTGCACATAGTTGAGCACTCCATTGGTCACACTATCGTGTAGAGAGAGAGAGAGAGAGAGAGAGAGAGAGAGAGAGAGAGAGAGAGAGAGAGAGAGCCCTAATGGCCCCCTCACCCTCCTACCAGGAGTCATGAGAACACACACACACACACACACACACACACACATAGAGGATAGGTGGATTGTTAAGAGCACGAAATCAATCAAGATTTGCACTAGAATATTAATAACAATTGATTGAGGACGAAATTTCCATAGCAAAGAATTTGCAACATTATTTGTTGAGACCCAGATAGCTAATTAAGTAAATTGGTGTTCATGCTCTTACAATAGGCACAGCTACTACAGTCCTAATGCAGTTGCTACTTCTTCGACGTACTTGGCATGATCAACTCCATTCTAAGGATAACAGGTTATAAGAAGTGCTTCTTGGACTCCAACATGAACATAGGCAATGCCCTCCACATTTCTATAAAAGTGCTCCACTGCCTACACTATTGCCTGGAGATGTATATGCATATTTGGTTACATGTCCCTTCTCCTACTTGCTTCCTGATGCCCAATCCATGTTCCAACTCTATTGACACCCTCTACACATAGGTGAGCACTCCATTGGTTGTGCTATCACCACATGGCAAGAGAGAGAGATGGCTATGGCGAGAGAATGCACCTCTTTAGTTTCTTGCATTTAATGAGCTCTTTCAACTTTTTAAACTCTCTATTGTTCTTCTTCATGCCTCTTTGGTCACCTAAATAGGTATATTTTATGAGCTCTTTTAACCTTTTGAACTCTCTGTTGTTCTTCTTATTCTTCCCTCGTCTCATCATAGCCATCTCTCTCTCTCTCTCTCTCTCTCTCTCTCTCTCTCTCTCGTCTACATGATAGTGCATCCAATGGAGCACTCAACTATGTGCAGAGGGCGTCGTTAGTTGGAGTCGGAAGTGGGAGAAGGGACTTGAAGTGAGGTGGGTGTGTGTGTGTGTGTGTTTGTGTGTGTATGTGTAATAGTGAGCTACTCGGGCGCCTAGCTATGTGTGGAGGGCATCGGTAGAGTTGGTGCAAGGAGCAAGCATCAAGAAGCATGAGGAGGGGCATTGGTAACCAGGAGGAGAAGACCAGCAAGCGACTGCGGGTGAAGTGTTGGTGGGCAACACAGGGCATAGAGGGCGGAGGGGACTGCAAGTGCACATGTAGTAGAGGGCGAGCTCGTGGAGCACAAGGCCAAGTTGGGCTAGCACACGAGCAGATGGTAGATGGCTAATTGGTAGGGCAACAACGGCCCTACATATATACATATATACACGGGAGGCAAAAGAGTAGCTAGCAGGAGGCGGGAGGTAGGAGAGCGGTAGGCAAAATGCGGGAGGCAGGATAGCGACGACAGTGGCTAGCACAGAGAGGGAGTCATTAGCCACAACATACGGGCAGTGGGGCTAGTAGACAAGAGGCAATCAACCACTATGCCGAGGGAGGTATCCAACACAAGCCGAGAGAGAGAGAGAGAGAGAGAGAGAGAGAGAGAGAGAGAGAGAGAGAGAAGAGGGGAGAGAGAGAATCAAAGAGAGGGATTTGCTCTCAAGAAATTTAGGGTTTTTGAGTGAAAAAGAGAGAGAGAGAGAGAGAGAGAGAGAGAGGAAAGGAGAGGAGATAGAAGAGGAGAGGTTAGACATCTACATGAAAAACTTCTAACAAGAGGTGACTTATGAAAAGTACATGGCATTTCTCATGACCTACAAACCTTGATAGAAATAGTGGGGCAATCATTGTGAATGATGGTAATGGTCAACAATAAGTGGAAATCTTGCTCATACCAAGGGTGGTCCATAAAGCCTTGGGCTTGTTGAACAAAAAGGAGGAGAGACAAAAAATAGACATTTATGCAATACTAGGGATGGACAAACAAAAGGTGTTCACCCATGATGCTGTAAGCCTAGTGGATATCCTAGACCCTACTATGAAATCCAAGCAAAGTTAACACAAGCTTTTATTTTTGCCACAAGTACAACTCCATGATAAGTAGGATCCAAGTGGCAATGCTAGAAAGTGGAGATGGATGGACAATGGATAATAAGAATCTCAATGCCTTTGTTATAAAGGCCATCCATGATCTAGCGAAGATGCTTGGATCTAGTGTATAAGACTCTGAAAGATCAGGACCCATATCAGTAGTAAGCAAGGAAGTAGAGAGGAAAACAATTGCAACCAAAGCCACATTAATAGGATTCAAAGATGCATTAATGACAATCATATAGTAAATCATCAAGGGTCCATTGAGACAAGAGAGAAACAAGTATCCTAGAAACCCCCAACCATATCAATACCACATGTGTCCCCCATGTACACAAGAACATTGGAGCAGCTTGAACCCTCACGAGACGTAGAGGAATAGGAAATCAAGAGAGTGTAGTTGAAAGCAAAGGAAAGTACTAAAAGACTCGCAGCAATGCCACAAAAGCTCAAGACTCATGACATGTGCCCAACAAGAAAGCATCAACCTAGATCCCCATGGCAAGCCCAACCATAGAAGATGAAGTGAATCAACTGGAGCACACATTAGCTATTCTTCAAGCTCAAGCATTAGAGTGACCATCAAAATTAAGAAGAAAATGATTCCATGACCCATGACACGTGAGTCATTGAACCTAGTGACAACAACCAAGTGCTATTAGAAGTGCCAAAATCAGCAACCTTTGACAAGGAGGGTAGGGAAAAGTTTATTGTTAAAGTATCTATCAAATTAGTAGAGGCCACTCTTAAAGAAGAGAAGGAATTAGAAAGATCCAAGGAAGAATCAAGGAAGGAATAAGAGAAACGAAGGCTCAAGCAATAGGAGGAGAAGAAGCCACTCAAGAAATAAGAAGAGGAGGGCATAGCCCTAGCCATCATTCAATCAAACAAGACTCAATAGTGGAAGAACTGGTATTAATGAACCACCACCTAGAAAGCTCATCAGAAGTAGGTACTAGTGGAGTAGCATGACCTTCAACAAGGCCACCAATCATAGGCAAAGGCAAGGTCCACTAGGAATCTCTTCCATCAATTATGGCATCCACACCTTTCATCTTAGTCCCTAGAGTAAAAGACATGACTGTGAAAGCAATGTAAAGTATAAATGAAAAATGAAGTGCAGCTCAAGAGTTAGAATATCCAAGCTAGAAAGAAGAAGGCCAAGGTATAATGAGAGCTAGAAGGACTAAAGTAGTTGCAAGGGCAGCTGATGAGAGAGTTAGAAAAAGCAAATCAAACAAAAGAGGAGGAACAACATAGTACCAAAAGGATTGTGGAACTAGAAAATGAAATAGAAAAAGGCACACAACATGACTACATACAACTCTAGCAACAACTAGAATATAAAATGCAACAAAAGGAAAACCTTGAGTCAAACCTAGAGTGAATAGCAAACCACATTAGAAATCCTCAAAAAGTAGCAAAACAAAAAGGGCTAGAGTAGGCAAAGGAGAACATGAATCAATGGAAGGAGAGAAATGTCGACATCATGCGAGACCTGGCCACCTACTTAGCTCAAGTTGAGAGTGAAAAGAATTTGGTGATTAAAAGGGCTAAAGCAATAGAAGAGATTATACGAGAACAAAAACAAAGCTTCACTAACATGCTACTTGAAGCATGGTAGCCATGTGAGGAGAACATTGTTGATAATCTTAAGAAGAAGATGTAACTTACTAGGCAGGCATTGTAGATGTAACTTACTAAGTAGACTCTCAAGCATAGTTTGGAAATAGGAGTACCTCAACATGAATATATGATGACAAAGGAAAATCAGGTGTTATGACTAAGGGAAGCTAGATTCTCAATAGCATATCTAAGGCTAATTGGGGTTGTAGCTAGTAAAGAACCCACTCCAACCACCACAGAAGAGTCACACAATCACCTCTTGCACTTGATTTAGACTAGGAGCCAAAAGAAGATAAGGGACTACTATCACCACAAATACCTATGGTTACTTCTTCGACTAGTCAATCAAAAGAAGGCAACATAACAAGAGGGTCTTCATCCACTCTTCTTTGATATAAATGTTAGAATAGATAGATATGCTATGGTGAGACTACTTCTTCAACCTACTCTACAACTTGTATATTGTTTTGTGCTATTAAAGGATATTATGAACATAAGTAAGTTTACTAGTTGTAGCCACACCTTCATTTAATCTAAACCCCTATCTATAAGGCTAGTATTGAAGACCTACATGATGAGCAGAGTATGCTTGCAAAGAACATTGTGACCATTCCCCAGCCAACACTCAGGAATCAAAGAAAGCCACAATGAAGCTTTCATTTTTTTAAAAATAAATAGAGAGAGACAAGAAAAAGAAAATAAAAAAGAGAGAAAAGGAGAGAAAAAGAATCAACGAATCAAAGCAAATAAAAATCTCACTAGAACCACTCATAGTCACATCACCTAGGGGTCCCCAAGTTGGGCACCTCTTATGATAATAGTTGGCGGGCCCCATCCCCAACCCCTAGCCGTTTGCAACTTCATAGACTTAGGGCATCTCAAGGGCAAGATATACCTAGGACGTCAACAAGCATGTCATTGTGAGCTTTGCATCATATGTCCTCATGCACCAACTGGGTCCTCAAATGTGATACAACACTCCAAGCACAGTGCTTGAGATTTGATCCATCTCCTTGTTGCACTCGCACTTCTACAATAGTCACAACACAATAAGGTAGGCACACACCCTTATGGAGTGTACATTTCCTTCAATATCTGAGAGTACTTAAGTGGCTAGGGGTGAATTAGAAAGCTATGGCACTATTCCTCGATTAACGTTTAAAGAGCCATAAGAACCTAAAATAGGAAAAAGAATCCTCCTTTACCCCACAAGCATGTGACCATCATGAAACAAATCCAAGTCCCAATACACCATGATGAGATTATGGCTTGAAGATCAACTTGACTAACTCGGTGACATATGTTGCCCTTGTCATCCCATCCTCTTCCTCCTTTCCCTCAATAGAGAACCAACCCCTCAAGAATGGAGAAAGAGCTAACCTCATCCACTCCAATAATGGCCCAAAATTGCAGCATAATTAGTAGTTACCCTCTACATGGTCCACAATATCAGCCACATAAGGATATCCACTAGATATAGAGGGCCATGGAACTAGTATAAGTCTAAGATGGGGGTAATGTTAACCCCTTCTGGGAAAGCATGACTAAGGAGATACAAAAGAAATATAAAATTTAAGAATGAAAGGAGAAGTGGAAATTAAGGTCTCTCAAGTGCCTAAATTTTTTTGACAGAAAATTATTTTGGGAAGAGAGATGGACTCATTCCCATGCGAATTGTAATAACTTCTTGAATGAGGGGTAAAAAACTCGGTGTCCAACAAGTTGAAAAAGAGTTGTAAAAAACAAAAGAGTATGTAAGGTAAGAGAAGAGTGATTTATGCCAATGAGATGAGAGGAACACAAGAAAAAAAAGGCCATGTATAAACACAAAATGAAATGATAAGCTTATTCTTGTGGTGTACAATCTTGTGGAGCTCTCTTCTTACTTTTTGCTCTCTCTCTCTCTCTCTCTCTCTCTCTCTCTCTCTCTCTCTCTCTCTCTCTCTGTCTCTCTCTTTCGCTAGGATTGAAGATATTGGAGCCACTTTCTACACCTCTTTGAGGATGATTTCTTGTCCGTGACCACAATATATGGACATGCATCTCTCCCACAATATGTGGATGATGCATGCCTCCTCCCATTAGTTGAGGATAGAGACATGTAGATGGAGAGATGGTCCAGCTGAGGATAAGATATGCTAGCTTTGTGATGACAGAGAGCTTGAGATAGAGGAGCACTACATATGTAGATGTAAAATGTACTATGACATATAAGGAACATATCACTACCTTTTTTGTGAGGGCTTTGGACCTCTTTGTCATGTCATGGAGTATGACGACTAGAAATGTCTAGGGCTTTTCCTCTTGGAGCTCCAAAGGCACCACACAACACTACTATGAGACAGGGGACTAGCTCGACTAGAGGGACCCATGCAAAGACTAGTGATGGATTTCTTTCATAAATCAGATCCATAGTCACTACTAGCTTAGCAAACACAAATCCATCTCACTAGACTACCTCTACTCTATGCTACCAAGTCACACTAGATAGGGCCATTGAATTGTGTCAAGCGTAGAGACCTTAACCATGCGTTTTGACGAGACTGAGGGGCCCATACTAAGACATAGGAGACTCACATCATGGTTAGAATCATGTGTTGATCTCGACATTTAGAGAGGAGCTACTATAGTTAGACATTTTATATAGTCAGCTTTTTAGACATAGAGATATTTAGATATTAGCCTTACATTAGGATGCATTTTTCTTTCACTTTTGTGATGAGATGACACTGGATAGAGATGTACTTTGGTTTTGTCTCATAGGCCACATTGGCCTTTTATAGATGTTAATATTTCTTTCTCTCAATCTCTCCCTCTCACACAAGCAAGAAGTAAGAAGAGAGCTCTCAAGATTGCACATCATAAGAAAGAGCTTATCCATTGACTTTCCAGTTTTTATATATGGCCTCAATTTTTGGGCACCCTCCTTTTGCATTTGCCTAGACCAATCTTCTCTCACTTGCACACACCATTTACATTCTTTTAATTATTTTCCAACCAACTTAGCTGAGATATATTGTTATGATTTATACAAGAGCCAGCTTGATGTGCTTTTACGAAAAATAATTCCAAGTAATTTTCCAATTTCAAAATTTTCATGTGTAAGATGCTTCTTTGTTTTTATTTTTATTGCACCTTTATAAGTTTTCAATTTTTTGTTTGCTTTTTTCTATACGCTCCTTGGTGGTGATTTCATAGATGGGGTCAGCATTAGCAGAGGTGTTGTTGGAAGGAAAGGGTGGCTGCAGTAGCTGGTGAATTGGCTACGTTAACCCCAACACGAAGAAAGCAAAAGGAAATAAAAAAGATGCAGGGCAAAGGCGGAAAAGAGGTAGCTCGACTGAAGAAAGAAGAGGAGAAGAGGCCAAAAGTGCAAGGGCAACCTTAAAATTCCTAGGCAGTTGCAAAAGGGGAAAGGTACATTTTAAAATACAAAGGTGCACCGTGAATCTTGTAAAAAAGTGCCAGGCAGTGGAACAGCCGGAAAGCCAAAATAAAAGACAAAGACAAAGGCAAAGGCCAAGGCGAGAGAAATGGAAGGCAAAGGCGCACAAGAAAAAGTGCGAATCAATACTTTTGTAAAAGAGCGCAAGCGTATCATGGTTTAATTCAAGGAGCGCCGCGTGCAATTTATAAATGTAGACGGGCGGTGGAAAGGAAGCTAGGAAGATAGAAGGACAATGGGAAAAAGGGCCTAGGCTATGGCCGGCCATCTAAAAAAGGGGAAAAGGGGATGACCGCCCAAAAGGGATTTAGGGTTTTGTATATGAAGTTGAAAAGTGAATGAGAAGCTCATTCTTGTGTGTGGCCAAAAGTAGCTCTCCTCTTCCTCTTCTTCTTCTTGTTCTTGCTTGCTTGAGCTTGTGCTTGAGAGAGGGAGTGTGAGAGTGTGAGGGAGTGAGTGTGCGAGGGTGAGGGACCGTGGGGTGGAGAAGCTCTCCATCTTCTCCTCTCTTCTTTTCTTCTCTTCTCTTGCTCGCGGTGATGGAGCTTGGAGTGTGGAGCCCGAGGATGGAGCTTGCTTGAAGCTTGCACTTGGATCGTGGAGCTACCGGAGTGCGCGGGAGAGGAGGTAACTCGAACGGCATGGAGGTAAGCTCACTACACCCATAGATGTGGATGGCACATCGGCCATGTGAGAGGTAGCCATTAGTGCTTGGCTTGGAACACTTGAAGCAATAAGCGGTCCGTGGGTCTTGGTGGTTGAGCGAAAGCATCCACATTTTGGTTCCGTTTTGCCGAGACCAACAAATTCAAGTCTTGAGCGCTTGTGCGCTTCGAATCGAGCATCCAAGTAAGGGTTTCCCCGAACCGGTGCTTGAGATAGGTAGGTAGTGAGGGGGTTGAAGATGGTATTCGATCTCCTTGGGAAGTAGGTTTTTTGCTTTTTGAGAGTTATGTAATGAGATGGAGTAGAGTAGGTATTTACTTTGTGAGTTGTATGCATTAGAGTAGGAGAAAACAAAGAAAAACAAAGAAAATGAGCATTAGGGTTACTGTTGCAAAACAGAGCAGAAACAGGGCAAGAATCGTGTAAAAGTGGTAAAAACCTTACTTGTGATGCCTAAGGTCAGTAAGTGAGTTGTTGCGGGTGCCAATACCATACCCGAAATAGGGTATAAGGACCAAAAGTGGCAAGAAAGGCCACATTGTGCATTGCACGGTTTCAGGAGAGCAGGAGAGAAGAGGAAAGCTTGGCGAGGAAATCCGCTTCAATCTTGGCATCATGAAGATCTTCGGCTAGCCCAGGTAATTCTACATCTCCCCCTACAGTAGTAGGACCAATCTGGAGTTGCTCGACAAGGGAGAAGACTCCCAGCGCCCTGCACGATGAATTTTGGGAGCTTCGGCGAAAACACGTGCGGCATTCGGCGCATCCGAGTCACATCGACTTTGGTCTGAGGCCCAGACTCGGCCCTCAGCTGGTCACTCGGCCAAACCTACCCTCAGACCCGTCCGAGTCAAAACCGTCCGAGTGAGCCCATTCGGCCCGTTCGAGTCAAAACTTTTTGCCACATGGCACATTCGACCTCGGCCCGTCCGAACGACCCATCTGAGCCTCCAATTCGGCCCTTGGCCACTCTCCACATTCGGCCCTCGGCCCAAGTGCCATTCGGCCCGTCCGAATCACCTTGTTCGAATTTGCCATTCGGCCATCCGAATCAAAACCGTCTAAGTCAAACCCTGAAATTCGGCCCTCGGCCCTGTGCCTCGGCCCGTCCGAGTGACCTACTCGGACCCTGCAATTCGGACCAATTGGTCCGAGTGTAATTTTTTATCAAATTTTCTGAAATTTGACCTGGCCCGGCTAGAACGCAACAGGCGAACTGTCAGAAGGCTGTGGGACACCCAAAACACTATTCTGGCCCATGGAATATGCAAAATCGTAGGGTGCAACCGCTTAGGAGCTA
The DNA here is from genome assembly GCF_053477565.2 of Lygodium microphyllum. Classification (NCBI taxonomy): domain Eukaryota; kingdom Viridiplantae; phylum Streptophyta; class Polypodiopsida; order Schizaeales; family Lygodiaceae; genus Lygodium; species Lygodium microphyllum. The sequence continues at coordinate 3,451,438 of NC_141161.1, read as the reverse complement.
GAGGCAGGAAATCACAAGACTAGGGACTTAGGCGTAATCTGTCGAGGGGGAAAGCCTGATTAGACCCAAAAACGAACGAGGCAACGAAGTGGAAAAGGAGTGCCCAGCCTCGAAATTGACCCCCCAGGCTATATAGAACGAAAGGTGCACTGCAGACCCACTGCTGGGCCGAAACCTAGAGTAAGTGGTTCAAGATTTGGCGGAACGATCCTCCAAGCTATGCATGGTGCCTACCGCAACGACCCTGCGGGTCAAGGAGGGGACCGCCTCCAAGACTCCCGCAAAGGGGGCCCTACCCCCTCCTTTTCCACCCCAAGTAGGTGGGAGAGAGAACGTGCGCTGTGACAGGCCCTCCAACTTAGACCCTCGGGCAGTAATGGTCCTACGCGAGCATGGAAGCTCAAAGGAGCAATCAAAAGGCCGCACTCGAATAGAAACAAACAGAGACCCTAGAACCTTAACAGGCCAATCTAGCCATCAAGGGAAAAAATGCCACACCCCAAGAACACAAAGACATTGTGTTCAAACCATGTCCAGTCAGAGCGAAATGCAACATCAGCAAGCTACAAATGCCAAGATGACTAGACATGACACTCTTGATGAGAGATGTACCTTGAGCAACATTGCACAGTGGAGCCCCAAGAGGAACACCAAGGAAAAAGAGAATTCTCTTGCAAGAAAATCTATCTTGTAACATCAACAAGCTTTTGTATTAGGTTTTATATGATCACAATGAAGAAAAGAACACCAGGCACAACAAATCTTCATGCAGCATCATGTAGATCTCCCACGGATTTGATAGAATCAACCATATTCTTCAATATCTTCACAAAATCCATCAATAGAACAAAGAAAGCAAAGGAATACACCATCTTTGAATGGAAATACATCACATAGTATTCATCTTCAATATCTTCATAGTCTTCTCTCTCAGTCTCTCATATACAATCACTCTGTTTTAATAGAATTGACTATCTTTGACTCTCTCTCTCTCTCTCTCCATCAATAGTACATCATATCCTCTCTACAATCTCTCATAATCACTTACAATAATCCTTCTTAGGTCGTGGATACCCCTCCCAAGAGGTATGTCTGATATGAAGAGTCACCAGAGCCACTACAGTGTCTTTTCATAGCTCACTACTGTCACTTCACTCCAGTCTTTACTTGAGTCTTCAGCAGCTACTTCTTTCACTTCTTTTAGCTCTTTTGCACTTGTATTCACCTCTTTCCAAGGCTAGAAAACTTTCCCAAGGTACACTCTCATCCAACAGAACACATACAGAAGCATACAGAAGCTCTACAGTATAGTACTAGAACAGCTACAGTACAGTTACAGTACAGAGACAGAAGCTCTACAGAAGGTTACAGAACCTCATAACTCATACTCAAACCATTCCACACTCTCAAACCACTTCCAAATCTTCAATAAATCTTCAAAAACAGTCCATCCAACCACGACCCCAACTTATCACCTGTATCTGATATAAAAATACAATGAAAGGAAAACCCTTTATACATTAACACTTCTTATATCATGTCTCCCACATACCAAGCCATATCCACTTCATCTGGAATCAACAAGTCTCCTCGTAGATACATATATGACATCAACATGGTATTGGTCATGACAGAATCTTCAAACACCATACGGACCACCTCTATTAGCAACTCAGGAGACCAAGCCCCACTCCAACCATCCTCTAGAAGAGGAAGATCCATCGTGGAAAGCTTCATGTAAAAGGCCAACTTCTGTAATTGGTAGTGGACAAAGAAAGAATGGTCCGTAGGAACATATTCCTGATACTGCTCAAATGAAGACCATAGAAAATCCATTCTGGACTGCAATCTTTCCACTTTATCTTGGAAGAGAGGACACAAGGTAGCTTGTCTCTGAAGAGTTGCCAAGTCCTGCTGTGAGAGAGAAGGGATCAAGGGAACATGAGGGCTTGGAGGAACAGACCGTGACTTTGCCAGTTGATCTTGCAACTGCTTGATTTGGGAAGCTTGTGATTCCACTGTGTCATTAGCAGTCTGTAAGGCTGAAAGTTTGACATATAAAAGAGTTTGGAACTCTTGCGCTTCTTTGGACATCCTCTCCTCCTCTGAGAGGCTAGTAACCTCTGATTGAGCCTCTATTATAACTGAATCTTCAAAGAAGATATCTCATCTCTTTGGGTTGCAATCAGTTGGGTTTGTTGCTCCATATGTTTAAACAAATCTGCTAAGGTATCCTTAGTAGAGGCTAACTCGGATGTTGCCTTATGCAACTGGTCCTTAGACTACATCAGTTCTTCATAAAAGGAAGCGTACAGCTATTGAACACAGGCTGTCATTGACAGTTCAATGGAACTCTGAATGTCTTTACATAGGAAAGGAATGGCATCTCCCGAGACTAGACTGTTCAGTGAGGGGACTGATATATCCAACAAACCTTCGCGATGTGCTCTGAATAGGTTATTACATGTGAGATAACCAGGGAGATCACTGCCCGAGAGGTAGCAGGAATGGGCACTGAGGGAAGAAGTGAAAGAGCTTTATCTGCTACCCACTTTAAGCGTTTGCGTTGTATGACCAGGGGAGGCGGAGAATCCAAATCCTCTATATCAATTGGTTCTGACTCATCTGAAGGTGGAGGAGGAGGTACTGGATCAGATGGAGGAGGTGGAGGCACACTCTTCTGTAAACCTGAGTAGGTCAAGAAGGCAGACAAGTACGATCCATAGGTGACATTGGTAACATTGCCCCTGGTGACTTTGATGAAATGTTGATCCATCTTAGTGAGTAGGTAAGTGCTCCAATCAATAGCTACTCCTTTTAACACCATCCTTGAAGCTGTAAAGAGCTCTTTGGACAAGTAATGGGATGGCATTTTTGCAGGCATAAACCTGTCTTGGAGAAACTGACAGACCAACTTCCACACAGGATTAGTGATCATGGAAAAGGAAACTCTTGAAGAGTTGATCACCTTCTTAACATCAAAATTTCCCTGGTCTGCTTTTGTAACAACTTCAAAATCTCCTCGTTAGAGAAAAGCTGGCGAGTGGTAACAAAGGGTTCACCTTTGGAGGGAAGAGACAGAGCCTTCCCGAGACCTCGAGGTATCAAAGTCATGGAAGTACCCTGGACCAGTCCCAACTTCTTGCTGTAGGAGGCCAGAAACTCGTCACACATAGATGGATCCTCTGGAAGCAATGGAAAGGAGGCAGCCACGAAAGTCGCAAGTCCCGCCTTCGTGAGAGGCTCAAAAGTGAGTAGGGAAGAGTAATCCCTACTGACTAATGGGACATACTGGATAGGGGGAGGAGCGTGAGGCGCCATTCAGATGGTTACACATACACCACAAACACAGACAATCAAGGAGAATGCTTGCAAAGCAACATACAAAAACCAAGGATAAGATATAAACCAAAATGATAAAATGTGACTCGACCAACTATCCCCAAGCAAACCACAGCCTAGAAAAAATTTGACATGACCTCTAGACATATGCGACCGAAAGCTTCATGCTATGCAACATGCAATCACCCAAATCCCTGTATCAGGCAATAAAGAAAAAAACGACACACCGTACCCTTAACCGTATTAAAGAAATTGAACCAAAACATAACAACAACCCACACACATCAAGACCACAACTTTGATAATCAGTTTTTGACCATGGAGACAACTCCGAAGACTTCGCATACCCATCCCACAAAACGGGTTCATTAAAAAGGGGAAATAAGTACAGTGAGGGGGAATTAATTTAATGAAAGGTTCATTTTAATAAATTATTAAGAAATGGGTGAATTTTTATTAAGTGATAAACCTTAACAAGTTCCTTCTTAAAATTTTAAGTACCAATTATTAGGTTAGAGCGGTGCTTTAATCTGAATCGCGGACTTCAATACCCAGACTGGGTCTCTAAATGTAGGTCACTTTCCATATGCTGGTTCTACATGTATGCTAGTACTAAGGTATAAAAGTACTAATATAGTGCAATTCGAGCCTCAACACCTGGCACAGCCCGGTGGATGATTGGGATAGTCAAGTCTCGAACCCACAAGTATGTAGCTATATAACGGAAAGCATACAAAGTAAGAAATAACCCAGAGAATATAATTATGCCCTGCCAGAGGCCTTGCACCCCTTGACAAGCCACACTGAGCAACCATGCGTAGAGCCCCTCTAGGATACTCATAGTCCTCTTGTGTAGTTGCATAATTGATCCTAAGTGTTACCAGAGGTCATTACATCATGTCATGAGCAAAAAGAAGATACATATCAAAGTCAAGTAGTAAACAAACTAGGAGTGTATAGAATAATATTTGTGCAAGTAGAAATCTGACAGTCCGAACGTGCAACAGCATAGTCTTCAACAGATCCACTACTAGTAACCTTAATCTCTTCATGCACCTCATACAAAACTTGCTGCACAGTAGCATCTTTATCTTCTAACTTAAAATCCTTCTGCTGCAAAAGAGATGCTACATAGTCATCACTTTTTCTCTTCTCATCCAAAGCATGCTGTAACTTAGCAGTAAGATCCACTTTGACAGCTTGCAAATCTGCAACTTGCTGAAGAAATGCATCCTTTTCCTGAATTAATGCATCAAACTCAACTGGAACAAAAGCATTTTTAAGCATATTATAAGGTCTAGAAACCAAAGTGTCAAATTTTCCCATCACCAGCTACCAAGTGTTTCTAACTTCACCAATCAAAGCTTGCTGAATCTCAGAAAATTCAAACTTCAATACAACCGAGGCATCCACATCTACTTCCAAATTCTTCAAAATCTGCTGTTCAGCATGTTTAAGAGGCTGAAAACTCTCCAACAACAATTGATGCTCAACCTGAAATTTAGCATGCATATCAATAAAACTTTGCAACTCATGTATACACTTATCTTGCAACTCTTGAGTCCATTTCTCAAACAAAGCAGTTGACATTTTTCTATTATCCACTAACTGCTGTAAAGCTGCAATTTTGCCAAGAGACTCTGTTTGCAAAGCATCATACTCATCTTGCTTAATCTTCAACTGTTTAACCAAGGCATCATACTGCTTCTGTTGAAAATCTAACTAGAACTTGACCTGTTTACATTCAGCTATAGTTTGAGCACTATTTTTGTCAGCCTGCTCAAAAAATGACATCACCTTTTTCATGACAGTCCAAGCATTTGACACACTACTGAAAGCAATTTCATCCACCCGAGAGCAATTTGGAACAAAAGGAACACTGGGCTAAACAACATCCACCTGCTCTTTAACATCCAAAGATGTTGCAGATATCAAAGGGTCTTCAGAAAAAGTCTGCTGCTGAACCTGAGGCTCCTGCATGCTTCTCAACCAAATCTTACCGATTCTAGGTTTCTTTTTAGCATGCCCATGACCTGCAGACTTAAGAAAATCTTCATTACCCTGATTTTCATGAATTGCTGCATCATCCAAAGAGACAGAATCCTTTGGAACAAAATCCAAGGCAACTTTTCGAGCATAGGCTTCATCATAACCGACATGCACCAAGTCCCTGTATATAGCCTTCTGTTGCTCATGGCCGGCAAAAACATTATCACTGTCAGCATCCTTTTGATGAGAATCAGACTCTACATGTTGATCATCAACATGCACTGCATTATCTACTGAAGAGAATGGCTTTGAGTCAGACACATTCCCCAAAACAACATCAGGAAATTTGGACTGTGCATACTCATAAAGAGCAGCCAAACAGCATCCCATACGCGACTTCTAGAAAACCTTCTTGGGCTTAGAGATATTAATCTCAGCCATAAGCTTGTCAAACATCAAGCTTACCCAATTCGGCATACCCACATTCTCAACATAATAAATAACACCATAAGTCTCCCTTGCTATGATGTTAGTTTTGATGAATAGCATGAAACACTCAATAAACCATCGGAGCTGCAATTTTTGGACAGCATCAACTCTCTTCAAAATATAAACATGCCGAGGACTAGTAGGCTCCCCAAAGGCCTGATACATCTGCTCATCACTACATTTCCAAAAAGTTGGATTTTCATTCATGGGTAATGCAAATACCTGTGCAACAACTGCAGCAGTCAATTCCAAACGGCTTGCAATCATGCCCTGACTTTGCCTCATCATGTCCAATTGGGCGGATGCATTAACATTGGCAGCCCACCGAGACCATGGCAAACATGCAAATGCATATAATCCAATGCGTTGCAGCCAAGCGCTATGAACTGCATCATCCACGTCAAGGACTAGGGAAGAATCAACAAACGATGTATTCATAGCACTCGGGCTTGACAGCTGAGAAACCGACATCGGTGTTGACGTGTCCTCCTTGTGTCAACCAGGCCGATCATCTTTCGACAGCCCATACTCCTCATCGTCCTCCTCCTCTTGGCGAGCACGCTTTGGAAGAGCCAGCTTCCGAACAGAGCTTCGGTGTGTATGTGTCATGACGGCACGAACAGGGCGCACAACACACAGCTATGGAGAAAGAGGAGAATCACGAAGAATGCCTGCTTCCTTCTCCATTTGAAAAGTGAAGTCCAAGTGTTCTGCAAGTGAACTTTGTTGTGTGCCAAATGTCATGTCAGCATCATGCACAAGTGACCCTTCACACATGTAACCTTCACAATTTGATTCCCTTACATTAACATGAAAAATTAAATTAACAGGTGAATAATAAGGTTGCAGTAGTCTTTTAAGCCGAAAACCATTGACCGTAGGCTTCAGGATATTGCCTTGCAAATTTTTTAGCAGAAATGTACCTTGCCCAATATCTTTTTGAATAATAAATGGTCCATCATATCTAAGCTTCAATTTTCCAGGAAATTTTCCCAACCGAGAATTATAAACAACTACCCAATCCCCCTCTTCAAAAATTTTCTTGCGAATGTGTCGATTTACCCAAGCTTTTCTCCTTTGCTGTGTGATTCGTGACACATAAGCAGCTAACACTCTGTCTTCCTCCAACTTCAGGAGTTGTTCCATCCGATACTGCACTAATTGTTCTGGTTCCAACTTATGTTCAACAGCAACTCTTAAACTGGGAACCACAAATTCCATAGGGACAACAACTTCCAATCCATACACTAACCTGAAAGGTGTTAATCCAGCTGTCACCTTGTATGCAGTCCGAAAAGCCCACAAAGTTGGCCACACTAACTGCTTTATTATCCTTGAGGGCTTGTACTTCCACCCTCTTTGTGGCATAGTCTGTGCAAACCAAAATGTATTTGTTACCTATGCCTTTAGTTGCTGGTTTGATAGGTCCAACAAAATCAATTCCCCATTTCTGAAATGGTTCAAGTGGTAAACACCTTAGCATATTGATGAGCATCCTTCAGCACAGTAGGCCACCATAAACCTGCTTGCAGTATTTTCCTGCCTGTAATTTCTCCAAAAAAGTGACCTCCAGACAGTCCGGAATGAGCTCAATGAAGAACTGTTGGTTGCTCAAATTCAGGAACACACCTCCTCAACACATTATCAACTCCTCTTTTGTACAAAAGATTTAGAATAAGCTGAAAGGACCGACTCTTCAAAGCTAATCTCCTTCTCTGATCTGTTGTAAGGTGTGCAGGCATCACTCCTTCCTGTAAGAAATGCAGTAACTGATCATAATAAGAGTCAGGATCTATAGCCTGAACTTCAAAATGTTCAGCATCAAGAAGCTGATCGGGAACTCCTGCTCCCATATCATCATTGTCCAATCTGCTAAGATAATCAGCTACAGCATGCTCTTTCCCAGGAGTATGAATAACCATGAAATCAAATTCCTGCAATAGCAACATCCATCTAGCAAGTCTGCCTATTAACTGAGGTTTATTAATCAGGAACAACAGTGCCTAATGATCCACATGAAATATAACCTAATTCCCAAGCAAGTAATGTCTGAGCACACCATACCAAGTGCTTCTCTTTCTATTATTGAATAATTCTTTTCAGTAGTACTCAATCTCCGACTTGCATAGTAAATAGGTCTATACCATCTAGGCACCTTATCTTGCATCAAAACAGCTCCCATAGCAAGATCAGAAGCATAAACAAATATATGGAAATGTAAATCCCATTCAGGAGGCTACAATATAGGAGCTACAACAAGCATTTTCTTGAGAATACCAAAGGCCTTATCATGATCTTCCCTCTAGACAAACTGCATCCCCTTTTTGGTTAAATTAATAAGAGGAGCACATATATGAGATAGATACCTCAAGTATCTGCTATGCCACTTCACTTGCCTGACAAATCTCATAACTTCTTGCACATTGGATGGAGCTTTAGCTTTCTGAACAACTGCAATATTTCTTGGATCTATGCTCATACCCTCCTCAGAGAGAATATGGCCTAACAGCACTCCTCTCTTTGCTGCAAATACTGATTTAAATGGATTTAAGGACATGCCAAATTTTCTGCATCTCTCAAAACATAACCTAAGATGTTGAAGATGATCTTTAGTGCTGCCAAAAACACAGAAATCATCAATAAACACCCTCATAAAAGCTGTCAAATACGGCCCAAAGGTCTTATGAGCAGCTCCCTGAAACTCAGGAGGCCCATTCTTCAATCCAAAATTCATGACCGTACTAACATATGCTCCCCATTCAATAATGAAGGCTGTCTTATCCATATCTTCCGGATGCATCCTTATTTGATTGTAGCCTGAAAAACCATCTAGAAAACTATACATTTCATGACCAGCCACATCATTAAGAAGAGAATCAGTAAAAGGAATAGAAAAAGGATCAGTAATAGTAGCTGCATTCAATTTCCTATAATCCACACAAACCTGAATCTTTCCATTCTTTTTAGGTACCACCACTATAGGGGATAACCAAGTGACCTCATTGACTGGTTTGATGAATCCCACCCTCAGAAGCTTGTCAATTTCTTCCTTGACCTTCTTGGCATAATTGGGATTCATCCTATATCTTTTCTGAACAATTGGCTTGGCATATTTTTTAAGATATATTCTATGTTGACAAACAACTGGATCAAAACCATTCATATCTGTGTAATCCCAAGCAAAGATATCCTGAAACTCTTAGCACAGCTGAACAAGGTTTTGCTTGAACTCTTGTTCCACAAAGATACTGATCTTAATGAGTTTAACCTTCCCTTCAAGATCCAAATTGACTTCCTGCACCTCATCTTCTACCACCCTTGCAGATGTTCTCAAGGTGTGCTCATATCTCAACTCAGCCTGAATGATTGCTTTTTGTCCCTCTTCATCAAGTACTTCAGGATTGTCCCTACATTTATCCACATCCTTAGGCTGATTTGCAAGTTTCTCTGGCTGAAATTCTTCAGGATAACTAACTGCCTTGATCTTGAATCCTGTTATAAGATTCATTTCCTAAGTTCTCCTGAACATCAAGCTGTTCCTGACTTTCAGGAAATGCTTCACGTTGCTATCCTGACTGGTTTCTTCCTGCATGTTGAACCGCTGAATGGTCCCGAACTTCATAGCTCGTAGATATTGAAGAATCTTGATACTTCTGAATAATATTATCCACATCAATTTCAAACACTGGAACTACAGAAGGATTTTCTTGAAGAAACATTTCCTCCTCATCATCTTCCACTTCATCAGCCAAATTAATAGTCTGAGCTACCACAGGTCGAGAAGAACTCTTCAAGATTACCTTATTAATGGTTGATAATCTGATCTCTTTCAATCCCCATGGTATACAAACATAATCATTCCCCCAATCGTGCTTCAATTTAGCCAACTTAAACCATGGTCTTCCCAACAGCATCTTGTAAGAATCTCCAATCTCTGACATTCTTAATACCACAAAGCTTACCTTGAACTTCAGACCAGCAACTTGAATTTCTTGCTTCCTGAGAATTCCCACAGGTTGTAACCTCCTCTGGCCTGCCATCTTGACCTGAAATGGGGCTGGTAGCAACTCTTTTTGCTTAGTTACTAAATATGTATGTTCAGGAAGGATATTAACTCCAACAGGACATCATCAAACTTCTTCCCTTGATATTCAACTTGAATAGTGGGCACTTGATAATCTACCACCTCCTTTTGAGTTGGTATAACTGCTTGATAGTCAGGAAGTACTTGATCGTGAACTAAGGTACTTTCAATAACCTCCTATTGCTTTTCCCTGATCTTTAGGATTAACTTCTCCTTGAACCCTGGGATCAAATCCAAGATCTGCTCCAATGTTAATTGCAAGGAACACTTTGCTAGAGCCTGAAATAGCTCTACTGAACCTCCCTCCTGAAATTTTCCTGATTCTGTATCTTCAGGAGACTGATCCCGATCATCAGGAAACAGTGTTCTTGACTCTGCCTAATCCTTAGGCTCTTCAAATCTATCTTTCTCTGCAATTTTCTACAATCTTTTGACCTGCTTTGTCACCTTTCTCCTGGCTTCCTCTTGTTCCAGCCAATCAAGCTTCTGGCCTACTTGGCTTCTAGTAACCGCTAATACCATACCTTCATCAGGACAATCCTCAACTTTAATGCAATTAAAACAATCACACTGAATATGCATACTTGCAGCATTTAAGTTACCTGACACCCTCTCCTGACCTTCTTGAACCTCTTCTTGCTATATTTCCCTACCACTAACAGCTCCTGTATTAGCAGGGACTTGCCATTCCTCATTGTGATCAGGTAACTCTATTAGGACTGCTACAGTTGGGGCAGGTGGATGCTGTAGATGAGATGCTCCTGCAGGTCTCCCATCATTGCGGTTCCTTGCTACTGGCATTCCTCTCTCAGTCCTATGCCTTGCCCAAAGTTCACAATTTGGTCCCACAAAGTGTCCTTGACATCCACAATAATGGCATGCTCCCCTTTGAGTAGTTTGCTGATGTGTTCTTAAATTTCCCCAAGGCTGTCTTGCCTGTATTCTTCCAGATCCCCTGAAAGGTCTTTGAGGCATTGTGTCAGTCATAACCTGATTTACTACAACTGGCTGGAAAGGCCTCAGCCTAGGCTGTCCCATTGGCATCTAATGTGGCATCCTAAAATTAGGATTGTACCAGCATGTCCTTGTTTCATGGTCATTTCTTTGGAATATCTCACAATACTTTTCTTTCCTCTTAGTGTCCGAAAGACCTAAATCCTTCAGCTTCTGCTTGATCTTTCTATCGAGTTTAGTCTCCTCTGCTTTTCTTTCATTCTTGTCTTTGGTTTTCCTTCTTTTGGACTTAATTGATCCTGACTTTTTCTTCATTTTCTTGTGTTTCTTCCTACTAGAAGTCTCACTATCAGAATCACTGGCATCATTTTCTGAATCTGAACTATTTTCACTGTCATCATCACTAGTATCACTTTCAGATTCTAAATCTAAATCTGTGTCAGACTCTGATCCTAAAGAATCATCCTCTTTATGTCGTTTTGAATGAGAAGTACCCAGCCTTCTCTCCACTCTTATAGCAGCCCTAATCATGGTATCCAGTGTACCATTCTGTCCCAATTCTACATTAGCAATTGGATTCCTGATCTTGCTTTGCAAACCCTTAATGAAATAAGTAATTTGCATTTCCACTGATGGTGCATCAGCATTATTCAACCTATTCAATAGGTTCCTGAACTTTTGAGAATAATCTTCCACCAACATCCTCTTTTGCTTAATTCTCTTTATCTTCCTCAAAATATCTCCTGGTGTTTTATCTTTCTGGAACCTGTCCAAAAATGCATTCTTCAATTCATCATAGGTGTTAAATGTTGCCATGCCATAATTGGAAAACCAGTCCATGGCTTTTCCCTGCAAAGTGGCTGCGAACTGCTGCTCTTTAACCTGATCTCCATACAATTGATTAAATCCACTTGCTGTCCACCTTGTTTCAAACTGAGCTACATGACAATTTGGATCTTCCTTCTTCCTGCCTGAAAATTTAGATGCCCTCACCTTTGGGTTGAACAATTGATTTTGATTCATATTGTGTTTCTTCTTAAGTTTCCTTTGAGGTGGTAAAGGATTAAAATTCAAAGATTTATTGACTAAAACCCCTGCATTCCTTAACAGGAATGTTCTCCCTAGAACTGCATGCTGCAGTCTTTCAAGTGCCTGTTTTGGGGGAGTAGCCTGATAGTCAGGAGGTAATACTGGTTCTTCATTATCTGATACATCTGGTATGCTGGAAGGGGTTGGAGGTGTAGGGATGGACTCTGTAGAGGTGGCAGGAGCATGATATACTATTGAAGTGCCCTCAGTAGAACCCACCCCCAAAAGATGATGTCCAACATCTGTGAACTCCTCTTCATCCAGCCTGCCTAATTGCACCACTTCATCTATATCATTAGACCTTACAGATTGATGTTGCTGTCTTGACAATGCCTCCCTCAATGCTCGAGATCTGCTCCTCGTGAAAATAAGATTGGAGGAATGAGGATAATTCTCTGACATAAAGACTCCCCATGCAAGGCACCTTGTACATCTTCAATGCCATTAGCATCCTAAATTCTTGCAGCCAAATTGTGTAAGTATTTCTTCCAAGCCATATACCTGAATCATGAGAAATATTCTCATGAAACTGGGCAGGATCGCCAAAGTGTTATGGACCATTAGGACCATAACAGGAAATGCAGGAAATTAGCACTGCAAGGAACTTCCTGTCACAATTTACAGCCATTACACATACCTAATCTTCAGGAATACCATGCAAACATGATCTACATATCGTAAACATCAATGCTGAACCACTCTCCTGAAAACTATCACACAGTTTGTCATCATCATATTCACTCCTGATCAAATAACTTGAAACAGACATCACGAATATTCAGGACACAGATATACAGTGTTAGAACTAGACGTAAGCGACCAGAATCTGGCGCTGTCCTGAAGAGTATCTCATTTCTCATCACGCAGAAATACAAAAAACACGAACTCCTAACTATCAGGAAGGCGCCTGAATGTCAGGTAAAAACCTGAATGCTTCATATGACATCTTAGGTCACTTTCCATATGCTGGTTCTATATGTATGCTAGTACTAATGTATAAAAGTACTAATATAGTGCAATTCGAGCCTCAATAGGTAGGACATGAGAAAACTAGCAAGCTGCCATTCTCGGAGGAAGAGCAGGCAAAGTACGACCTCTCAGTGGGAGACAAGGGCGTACAACCAATTCAAATTCAGGCACATCCTGAATTCAAAAGACATAGTCATGGAGGAGTAAGTCATCAAGCAAATCATGAAGCAATGCAAGATACAAAAGTATGTGGAGAAGGTGGTCCAAGCCATGGACTATGAGAAGTTGTGCAGAATTACTCCAAACTTTCAATAGGATCTGCCACACCATCACGATGTATCAAGAGAATGAAACCTACCAGGTGGAAATCGAGGTGAGTCCTCGGTTGGTGTAGAGAGCACTAGGCCTACCCAACAAGGTTAAAAGATGGCCAAAAGAAACATGTACAGCATGTTGGGAATGGACAAAGTGATGGCTTAGCTGATATCCCCAACCCCGAAGTCCACAACTACAAGAAAAAATGGTTCATGCCTTGTTCTCTAGCCAAAGGTACAACGCATTGATGAGCAGAATCAATGTACTAATGCTAGAAAGCATCGCTACCAAGTCCTTTGATTAGGTGAACCTAAATAGCTTTGTGTGGAAGACGATAGAAACATCGACGAAAGCATTGGCCCTATAAGTGGAAGACCCATGGGGGGAGAATCCTCGGCCTCCAAATCTAGGAAGAAGTCATCATCGAAGGCCTCTACCATTGGGTTTGGAGAGGTCTTGATGGTCATCATCAGAGAGGCTTTGGGAGAAGTGCAAGAAGATAATGAAGTCACTGAGATGCCAAACAAGTCCCCTCCCTGCCAAGAATAGAAGAAATCTAGTGAGAGGATGGTGAGTGACAAAGAAGGAGACTGGGAAGCACAATCTAGCCAAGGAAGAAGGGCAAAGAAGTCAAAGAAAAAGACTCCACATAAGAAGAACAAAAAAGAGAGCATGAAGAAAGAAAAAGTAGATCTACAAAGAGCCTAGAGTGAGTCCAAAAGCACAAAATAAAGAAGAAAGAGAAGTGAAAAGGAGGAGGCAAAAAGGATAAAAGAGGAATCCAAGAGGGCCGAAGAGGAGAGAAAGAGAAAAGCTAAGGAAGAAGATGTGGAGCTCAAGAGGAAAGAAGAAGAAGACATAGTCATAGACATCTACTTGATAGCCTCCAATTTGGTCATAAAAAAGGCTAAAAGCATGTGGCTCTACATCGACAAATTATTCACTTTATCAAAAAAAATTGTGCTATTGCATCTAAGTTGTACGTCATTGATATATATTTTTATCGTTGTAAATGCTTGGCTTGGAGCTATAAAAGCCATTGCATATGTTCTTTTATTTTACAACCTTAGGAATCTTGCCTAGAATGCATGCATCACATAAGACTTCAACCTTTCCTTATGTATGCTCAAAAATATTTGATTTAATAAAGGTTAAAAAGGGTGCAATTAGGGTTCTTTGGAAAAAGTGGTTGAGGAGGTTGGAGCACAGTAGATTGTGGTGCCTCTTTAACTACTCTCTTCCCTCTTTTCCAAACTCTCTTTGTCCATCCTTCTTCTTGCTCTTCCTGTGTGCTACAACTATGGATCTTAAGTGTGTAGAGGAAGAGGAGGAGCCTCTTGATCTTGTTTCATGATCTGTGAGGGTGTGTCTTGAGTATTTTGTGTGTGTGTATTCATGGCATGAGAGGTGTATTTGTAGGTTTCATGGTGAGGAGAAAAGCTCCAATAATATACTTTGTTGCTTATTAGTACCTAGTTTTGTGCATGTTCAAGTGTTGGGTGAGAGCCAGTCATTTTTGGTTCTATTGCCGGGACTGTGCCATGGATTTTGTGAAGATTGGAGGGAAGTAAGAAGAAGAAGAAAGATGGGATAACATCAGATGTCATGCCTTCATATACTGGACATAGGGGTATTCTACCCACTACTCAAGCATTGGAAAGATATTTCTTTTGGCCCACTGTTAGAGCTGACATTGAAAGATATGTCCGCAAGTGCAAGATATGCCAAAAAGTAAAGTATCACATGCGTAAACCACTTGGTATACTAAAGCCATTACCTATTCCCAATGAGCCTTGGGAAAGTATAGCCATGGACTTTATCATGGAGCTTCCTCGCACCCAAGCAAGCAACAATGCAATCTGGAAAATCATTGATAGATTCAGTAATGCATGCTCACTTTATACTTATGCGAAAGACAATCAGAGCCAATCATATGGCTAATCTATTCATTGCTCATATTTTCAAGCATCATGGCATGCCTAAGTCCATTATAAGTGATCGAGATCCCTGCATGACCAGCCTCTTCTAGCAAGCTCTCTTCGAGAACCTCGGGACAAAGTTAAAGTTTTCATCCTCAAATGGATGGATAGATTGAAAGTGCTAATTCTACTATTCTGGACCTTTTGAAATCCTATGTTTTTGATAATCAAAGAGAATGTAAAAAGTATTTGCCTTTGGTTGAGTTTGTATACAATAATACAGTGCACTCTAGTATTGGTAAGGCGCCCTTTGAGATCATCTATAGTAAGCCTCATTTACCACCCATTCTTCTTATGAAGGATAAGATCTTTGCACCAGATGAGTTTGTTAAAGACATTGATACAACTTTCACTCAAGTATCATCCCTATAAGTTTGTTGCGTTCCTATATTGGAGAACCTCCAATGGAATCAATCAAGGAAGATTTGCCTGACATAGAAGAAACAGAAGAGTTCCTTGTGCCTGAAATAATTTTACACCATCAGGACAATACTCTTAAGGTCAGGTAAGGTATTATGGAAGTATTTGGCTAAGTTTAAGAATTATCCCCCATTGGACGCTCATTTTATGACTGAGAGAGAACTATAATACTTTCTAGATCTTTTTAAGGACTATGTACCCCCTCCACAGTTGAGGCCAACTGTTTAGAAGCCAAAGGGATGTCACTAAATTGATTGCTCATTACACGTTCTCTATTTTTTAAAAAAATTATGTCAATAACTTAATGACTCACTTTTCTTTAAGTGTTGATGATGATCTAGCATGGCCATGAAACCATTTAGAGACCAGTATTCCTAGTGTATCACTTAATGGGGTGATCAGAGCACTGTGATGGGGATATCTAGTACAGGTAGTACAAGTTATGAAGGGGGAAAGAAGTGTCTGCCAAGTGTAAGAGTGTATACAAGAACTAAGGAGTTACACATAAATGAAGATGGATTAAGTTCTAAGAAGAGAAAGTGCATTACCATTGTCTATATGTATTTATGTGTGCATTCGGGGACGCCTGGAAACGTTTACTTGTGTGTAATGAGCATTGTATTCATTTGGGGTCATCCCCTCCCTTACAAGTCAAGGTTGAAGGTCTTTTTTTTCATTAAGAAAGACAAGAGACGTGATCCTTTGGAAGTGAGGAGAGAAGCGATTTTCTCTTTCTAAGGTCTAAAAAAACACAAACTTTTGTGTGGAAGTCAATCTTAAGGTTGAGGCCCAATGCAATTTAATGAACTCTCCTTAAGGTGGTTGCATGGACCACAAGTTAAGAGTACAGTTTGAGAAGCTGTTCTTTTTAAAAAAGACATGGTGAATCCATTTCTAAAATATCTCACGATAGAAAGACGATCTCTACAAACGAGCCATGCGGGTTATCAAAAACAACGAGATCTACAACTTTTGTGTTGGAGGTTTTTTCATCCGAGCAACACACGGAGAGATATCTCAAAATTGGTACTACAGAGTAGGTCCTGGAGCAGCCATGTCTTGCATGAAGATCAACTCAAGTCTCTCTCCAGGAAAAGAAACTCTTGAAAGCCTATAAAAGAGGAGGCTCTCCTTGGGTGTGAGAGAGGTGAAGGAAGCATCACTTTGCATGCATCCAAGAGGAGAAGAGAAGGTACAAGTGCTGTGGAAGCTTTGTTGAAATCAAGTGTTGTGGAAGCTCTGTTGAAATCAAGCTCCAAGAGGAGAAGAGAAGGTGCAAGTGCTGCGAAAGCTCTGCTGAAATCAAGCGCCAAGAGGAGAGCCCTACACATATTGTGTAGGAGAGAAGGAGACTCAGGAAGGATCAAAGGTGCCAACTTCTAAGTTGTGCAAGTGTTAGCTGGTTGTATACCGTGCAAGGAATCGTGATCTTGTTTCCAAGATCTACAAGTAAGAACTGGTTTACGTGTAACGGACGAGATTGCTCCTTGTCAATAATATAACTCCACAAGGGGGGGGGACTGGCCAATCTTTCAATCCCTAGTGTGTTGTCAATTTCTCTATCTCTCTCTCTCTACAACTTTCTCTATCTCTCTCTCTCTCTACAACTTTCTTTTCTCTCATTTGTTGTAATCTTTCTGTTGGAAAATATTACTAGCCGCGTGAGACTCATGCAAATGACAATGCTGGCATTGAATTTACGGATGATGCAATCTTTAAGTTGTACGCGAAGTATCATGACTCTCCACTGGCAAAACGGGACCAAGGTTTAAAAACCCACATAACCGTAGGTAAACATCCTCTTGGGAGAAGGCTAAGAGGATAATGTGGGGATCAAAAATTCAAATTTTTATTTTATATTCCTTCTTCCCCCAGCCAAATGCCGTGCTGGAGGAGAGGGAGTGTGGCGGGGATGGGCCAGCAATGTCACTTGGGGTTGTGGGGGAAGATAGCCATGCGAAGCACTGTTGAGAGTGGAAAAAGACTAAATTTTTGACTGATTTTTGTTGTTTTTGAGGACTGAATGATTGATTTTTGATGGATTTAGAGTGATGCATGGTTGTTAAGGGAAGTATTTGAGAGTGTTTTGGATGATATTGATTATTTTTTGGAATTTCATGATGATTTTCAATGGAGATATAAGGTTCTGTGATGTTCTGATAGGTTCTGATAGGTTCTGTATACCTTCTGTATAGCTTCTGTTTTGTTTTGATTTTCTTCTGTATGAAGCATGGATTGATGATTGATGAAGATTGAGATCTTTTGAAAGCTTATTGAATAGTTTTTGATAGTTTGGAATGGTTTGAGTATGAGTTATGAGGTTCTGTAGACCCTCTGTCTCTGCTCAGTCTCTGTACTATAACTGTACTGTAGCTGTTCTGGTGCTATACTGTGACTGTTCTGTAGACCTTCTGTAAGTGTTCTGTAGAATGTATGTGTGACTTTGGGAAAGTTTTCTAATCTTTGGAAATGATGAATCTAAGTTCAAAAGAGCTAAAACAAGTGGAAGAAGCAGCTACTGAAGATTGAAGAGAAGACTAAGTGACAGTGACAGTAGTGAGCTGTGAAAAGACACTGTAGTGGCTTTGGTGACTCTTCATACCAGACATACCTCTTGGGAGGTGCATCCACGACCTAAGAAAGATTATTGAGGGTTATTATTAGAGCATTGTAGTGAGGATATGATGTATTATTGATAGAGAGAGAGAGAGAGAGAGAGTCAGAGATAGTCAATTTTATCAAAACGGTGTAATTGTATATGAGAGATTGAGAGAGAGAACTATGAAGATATTGAAGATGAATAATATGTGATTGATTTCCATTCAAAAGATGGTGTATTCCTTTGTGTTTTTTTGTTATATTGAAGAATTCGATAAAGATGTTGAAGGTTATGGTTGATTTTATCAAATCCGTGGGAGATATCTACTATGATGATGTGTGAAGATTTGTTGTTTTCTTTGTTCTGATGATCAAACGAATGAAATAAAAGCTTGTTGATGTTACAAGATAGATTTTTTTGCAAGATAATTCCCTTTTCCTTGGTGTTTCTCTTGGAGCTCCATGTTTTTGGTGTGCAGCCGGGGAAACTTGCCATCAACAAGCACCAGAAGAGACTGAAAAGAAAGGAAATGGCATTGCCAAGAAGAGGAGAATTCAATGGATGTTTGCAAAGTTCATTCTTCCACTGAAAAGTTGGAATTTCTCATTATCAAAGCCACTTTCCACAAGAATTTCATCCCACAATGGTGAAAACATATCACCATCATGATGCATGCTCTATGTGGTGGACTGTTTCCTCTTCCTATTGAAGCAGCAGAAACTTGCATCTTGGTGGCAAACTGTTTGGGAACAAACTGAAGAGCAGAAATAGAGAGAATGGCCATCCATGGAAGTTTTGGCATTCATTGAGAAGTTTCCAAACATCATCAAGTGGGAGATTGTGAAGAAGCTTCAGGAGTCTTGGTCTATAGAGGTTCACGAAGACAAGAAGAAAAAGAGTTGGAATTTTCTCGTGGATGCTCAACAGCAAGATATGTGGGATGCTTAGTGCACTGATAATCTTCTGTTTTTTTCAATTAGCAACCCACTGGAAGTTGGTGGATAGAGCGTTTTTCACAACATACACTGTTGAAACCCTCAGAAGTTGGCATTATTATAATGACGCAACAATGATCCTAAGAAGAATGAGTTTTGATACTTTCAGAACAGAATATCTTCCTCTCTGTAGTGGTTTGAAAGTTGAATTCAGAGATGTTGAAAAGAAGGAAGTAGAGGAGATGTTGGCCAGAGAATCCATCAGAGACTGAAGCCCTCTCTGATACTATTCTGTTGAGTCCAAACCAAGTGGTTGAAGCCAACCCCCTGATGAATGACGCAATAAAGAGGCAAGCGTTAGAATGAGTCCAGAGGTACGTGAGAAGAGAGAAGGCAAAAATCAAAGCTGAGAACGAGCTCGTAGAGCAGAAGCCTCCTTTGACGCCCTAAAAGCACTCTTTATAGAAGTCCCCATGGCAACTCAAGGTCCCCTTCCTATTCAGATTCGTCTTGGAAATATTGATGACAGGCCAACAAATGTAGTCCCATTGCTAGTTTTTAAGGGAGAGTACAATGAAGACCCTGATCTTCATGTAGTAGAGTTCATGGTACCATTGCCAGTTTTTAAGGGAGAGTACAATTAAGACCCTGATCTTCATGTAGCAGAGTTCATGGTAGCATGTATGGCTAACAATGTCAGAACCCCTGAGCATTGGTTAGCAATCTTCCCTGCCACTTTCAAGGGTGTGGCATTTCAATGGTATGAGAGACAAGCAACAGGAACTTTTGGCACATGGGACGACCTGAAGTTGGCCTGCCTCACTAAATTCAGGCGTGAAGGTTTTGAAGAGCGGATCCGAGAGGAGTTCATGAATCTAAGTTAGTCCCCTAGAGAAAGAGTAGAAGCTTATGTCTCGCAAATGGAATCCATCTTGAAGAGATGGACTAATCATCATTTGGATGAAGGAATCCAAAAATGAGTGTTTCTCAAGGACCTACAACCAGAAGTTCGCAAGTTCGTGGAATTGAGAAGACCAGTCAATCTGCAAGCTGCACTGGAAGGTGCAAGATTGTATGACGAAGTTGAAGCAAGGCTGTCAATGACTCCAGGAAGAGGAGTCTTACCTCCTCCTATGCCTAGAATGGTATACCCACCAAGTGCAGTCCCAGGGACAGTTCCCTACCCTTATCCCTAGATGCAAATGGTGCCCCAATATAATGCAGCTAATCCAGTGTGGTCACCGCAGACGACAGTGCCTCAAATGATGGTTCAACCACAATAACAGTGGCCTCAAATAGTTCCTCCAATGGCGACTCAATAACAGTGGAACCCTACCAACTGGAATCAACAACCCTAAGTCTCAACAGGAGCTCTAAATCAGAGCCAGAATAGAGGACCTTCTGGATCTACCCAACCAGTGTATACAGTAATTACAGATGCTTCCCAAAATCCCACAACAAGCACTTCAGGAGGTGAAAATTTGAAGGACTACTTATCCAACTCAGTTGTTGCAAGTATCAAGAAAGATCTTCTGGATGTGATTACAGAGCAGCTACAGACGCTGAAGGTGAATACTGCCAATATCTCCACTCTTGCAGGAGCTGGAAGAGATGTGATGCGCTCTAATACATGGTGTGGAAAGTGTCATCAAGCAGGACATTTAGCCACTGAATGTACTTGAAAACCAACCATTCCTGGAGCCTTCTATTCCTACTGTTTGCGGAAGAACCATACAGAGGATATTTGCTCTCTGAAAGAGATGCATGAACGAAGACAGAAGGATGAAAATGCAAGATTCAACTTGCTGGAATCCAAAATGACAACACAGGATATTGGACCAAAGCCTAGGGCTTTTGGTTCTAATTTTGGTCCAAGGAGGTTTCCCTCTCAAAGTTACAGAGGACGACAGTCTGGGGCGGTGGACAGAGATCAGAGGTGGAATGTTACAGGTGTGGAGAAAAGGGACATATCTCGTCGAATTATCCAAACTCTAGACGATCTGTGGATTACAAGCCCTTATGCACCCGATGCAAAGGAGAAGGCCACACTGCAAAGGACTGTTCCAGTCCAGCCCCTATAAAGGACAATGCTAGTGATAGCCAACAGAAGGTACAAGAGCTTGTTTCCAATTTGGATGAGTTGGAAGTTGCCGCTGTACAAGAGCCTGTTTTTAATTTGGTTGAGTTGGAAGTTGCCGCTGTGACACGCACCAAGAAGAAGGAACCAGTGGTTCAAAACGAAAATGACTCTCCTGCCAAGACTAAGTTCAACCTACCTACTACAGAGGGATAGAGCAGTACAGAACAGAACAACGCAGTACAGAGCACTAAGTGCCATAGAGAGTTACAGAGACAGTCTTAGAGACAGGACCAGAGGCCCACGAGATAGAAGATACAAAAGCACTTCCAGAAACAGAAAGAAGTGCCGATGTTGCAATTTTTAGAAGAAAAAGAAAAAATGAAAATGGGTGTAGCCCCTTTCCCCAGCCAGCTGGAGAAGCCTGTGGATCCTATCAAAGATTATGACTTGGTCAAAGATCTAAACACTTTTAAACCAAACTTAACATTCCGGCAATTGTTGATGCTGTCTCCCAGCTGCCGAAAGAAATTTAAAAGCATTTTGACAAGAAGGTGTGGACTAAGGATCGTTCCTTCAATAGCGACCAAGACCAATAAGGCCCCAGAGCCTGTAAAGGAAGTGGATGTGGCTAATGCCTTCCTAGATCATGGAACCCCAGAGATTAGTGTATGGATAGAAGGATGCTTCATTTCAGATGCATTGATTGATGGAGGCTCATCAATAAACATAATGACAGATGTCACAATGAAGGACTTAGGGTTGCAAGGAATTCAACCTACACAGTGGCTTATCAGATTGGCAGACCAAAAGCAGAGTCAAATCGTTGGGCATCCTCCCATACGTAAAAACAACCTTTGCAGGAAGAGATTATTGGTTGACATATCTGGTGGTTAAACCAAATTTGTATGGGACTTCATACCCTCTGCCTATTGGGAAGACCTTGGCTTTTTGAAGCAAGAGCCAGGACTGGTTCAATGGAACCCTAACCCTAGGCAGAGGACCCAATAAAGCAGTGCTAAAGTTGTATGGATCGCAAAAAGGCAATGGATCCACATCCATTGAGGTCATAATTGACTCTTCCAATGAGGTAACAAATGGTACATCAGGAGATGAAGATGCTGTTAAGCAAATCTTTCCTAAGAAAACAGAGGCATAGTCCCTAACAGTGGGCACTGTAAGCCAACTGCCACGGGATGTAAAATCCTTGTCCGTGGGAGAATATCTCCTGCCTCAATTAGAATTAACTTCTGAAATCACCTCTGACAGTGAAATAGAAGCATGGATGTACTGTTCTCCCTGTTACATGACAGTTGCAAAGATAGAGCAGAGACAGTACAGTTACAGAGCAGAGACACTACAGAGGCAGAGCAGATACAGAGTGGCTACAGTACATAGGTAGAGCAGATACAGAGACAATAATAGATACAGAGCCAGAGCCAAAAGCAGAGTCCGAAGCTATGACAGAAGCAGAAGCAGATGCAGAGCCAGAAGATCTGTTCTTCTCCTACAAAGCCTCTACAGAAGCAGAGAGAGAGCCTCTAGAGGATAAGGATGAAACTGATGAGGAAGAAAATGAAGTAGGCTATGAAAGTGCAGATGAAGAATTCCCTCTTATAGAGGATGATCTTGTTGATGTCCCTACAGAGACCTTAGAGGCCGAATATCTCAGGGTATTGGATGGAATGACTATGGTTCCATTTGGGTTGATCAATGGACCACAAAGTATGCAGACTTTGTATAAGCATTTGATTAAAAGCATAAAGATTAAGTTCATCAGTGGCTCCTGTCGCCCTGACTATTTAGTTCAAAGAAAAGATGATGATGATGCCCCCTGCCAATAGAAGCTAGAGCCCTCAGAGCCCCGGCCTCTAGCAGGTCCGTGCTATGTGACATTCCTGGACGCATCCTCTGAAGATGAATCCCTAAGTCCAAAAGAAATCACTACTTACATAGAAGCAAATAAAGCTCTGATACCCTTCCAACAACCTAAACAGACAAATGAGTCATTTGTTCAGAAGGAGAACACTGGTTCTAGTGGGACATCAGACGAGGATACTACTCTCTTGAAAGAGTCAGACCTCTATTCAGAAGCAATCCGTGGGACGTTTATCCATGAAGTGGAAGGTGAAAGACAAGTAACGTTCCTGGATGTTGAGGGTACTGAGCGTCACCTGAAAGTGGGTCTCAATCTTCCACAATGAGAATTAGTGGTCCTGTGAGACCTACTCAAGGAGAACTTAGATGTGTTTGCTTGGTCCTATAAAGACCTAAAGGGGATTGATCCCATAGTATGTCAACATCACATTGACCTAGAGCCCGATGCCAAACCTGTAAGGCAAAGATAAAGGCATATGAATCCTAATTACTCTGCTCTGGTAAAGGCCGAATTATTGAAACTTCTTGAAGCAGAGTTCATCTATCCCATGGCTAACAGTGAATGGGTTTCACCCATTGTGGTAGTACCCAAGAAGAACGGGAAACTTTGAATATGTGTTGAATTTCGAAAGCTCAATTCAAAGACGAAGGAGGATCATTTCCCTATCCCTTTTATAGACCAACTGTTGGACACAGTAGCAGGCCATGAGCTTTATTCCCTCTTGGATGGATTCAACAGATATAACCAAGTCTAAATCGTAGAGGAGGACCAATCCAAAACAACCTTCACCACAGAATGGGGGACCTATGCCTACAGAGTGATACCATTTGGGCTCTGTAATGCTCCTGCCACCTTCCAATGAGTAATGATGGCTGCCTTCCACAATCATTTGCATGATTTCATTGAGGTGTATCTTGATGACTTTTGTGTCTATAGTTTGATCCGTGAGCACTGGGGACACCTAGAGCAATGTTTTGACAGATGTTGAGAGTATGGGATTTCTCTCAACCCTGACAAATGTGTCTTTGGCATCTCCTCAGGAGTTCTGTTGGGCCATATTGTCTCGGCACAAGGAATTGCAACATACCCGGCGAAGATCGAGAAGATTTCTGCCTTAACAGCATCAAAAAACCTCAAGCAATTAAGAGGATTTCTTAGCCATGTGGGCTATTATAGAAGATTTATTGCACATTTTGCAACTAAGGCAGCCCCTCTACACAAGCTCCTAAGGAAAGAAGCTGATTTCCTTTGGACGGATGACTGTGAAGAAGCCTTTAATACCCTAAAACAGTGCCTGATCCAAGCACCTATTTTGTAGCCTCCTGATTGGATGAAGGAGTTCCATGTGCACACAGATGCATCAGTTGAAGGGCTAGGTGCTCTCTTATGTCAAAAGGGCCCTTCTAAATTAGATCAACCGATATATTATGCAAGTCAAAAGGTCACTGATAGGGAATGGAACTATACAGTGACATAGCTTGAGTGCTTGGCAATGGTGTTTGCACTGGAGAAGTTTCGACACTATCTATTGTCCACACATTTCAAGTTCTATGTGGATCATGAAGCCCTGTCCTTCTTGATGAACAAAGCAGATGTTAAAGGAGGACTGATGAGATGGTTGCTCCTATTTCAGGAGTTCAACTTTGAAGTAATCACTAAGCTTGGCCGTTCCCATGTCCTAGTAGCCGATCATCTATCACGGATCCCTCAAACAGAAGAAGAGGAACATGATGATCCAGACCTTCCTGGTGCTTCCTTGTTTCTAGTTGAAACAGTTACTCCCTGGTATGCAGGCATAGCCAACCTCTTGGCAACTCAACAATATCCTCCTAGCATCTCAAGTCGTGAGAGGAAGAAGCTTCTCTTAGAATCG
Source organism: Lygodium microphyllum (assembly GCF_053477565.2). Classification (NCBI taxonomy): domain Eukaryota; kingdom Viridiplantae; phylum Streptophyta; class Polypodiopsida; order Schizaeales; family Lygodiaceae; genus Lygodium; species Lygodium microphyllum. The sequence continues at coordinate 3,426,445 of NC_141161.1, read as the reverse complement.
GCCCCCTACACTTTGCTAGGTGGGGCACTGTACAAGAAAGGCAAAGATCAAGTGCTGCGAAGATGTGTTACAAGAGATGAAATTGGCATAGTATTGAAAGCATGCCATGACGAACCATGTGGTGAACACTTCGCAGGAGAAGCAACATCCAGGAAGGCTCTATTAGCAGGATATTGGTGGCCGACCCTCCACAAGGATGCATATGACTACTACAAGAGATGTGATGCTTGTCAGCGAATGGGGAAACCCACCAAAACAAGTGCCATGCCACTGTAACCCATTCTTCCCCTAAAGCTGTTTGAGAAGTGGGGGATTAATTTCGTGGGTTCCATTGATCCACCTACCAGACGAAAGCAGAATTGTACCATCAAATGCACACAAGGTATACAATCTCTGCACAAGTGACCGCGAGGATTACATCAATGGGTTTCAGGAAAGGGCTGCCTTCTGTATCTTTCAACCAAGCGTGAGACAGAGGGTGGGCTGAGTGTGACTGGAGTTTCTTCAATTAATTACCGAGAGGTGAGGATTGAGGGACATTACGACCTTTGGAGTCAGGTACGTTCCCATTTCCCTATGCATCCACGGGCTAGGTTTCTGCAATCAACACATGACACATCATTCTGTTCTACACACTACACTATAAGGCTCCCTGGCCTTTCTCCTTGCACTTATGCCAGACGGGTTGAACGCACCGATGCACCGTCAATTGTGCACCCTGGCATACTCTCTCTGCATCATTCCTTTGTCGATTCCTAAACCGGGTGTGAGCTATGGGTTTTCACCCTTATTTCCTCGATGATATTAGTAATGGGACGAGTGCCTGCTCTTTCATTCTATTTGAGTGTTCGTGAGTTGAGTGTAATATCCCTCGCCATCGACAAATTTCATGTGATTCTTTCAACCAGCTACCTCCCTAGGTACTGCCGCGTGATCCCTGCCATGAAACCAAAGAATGTGTATTGTCACGATACCTTGTTACCTCTTGCAGCCGACGATGCCTCCAGATGCAACCTTGATAGTCGACATTCCTTCTCGGCAATATGGGCCAAGTTTTTCTAACCCTACACCTTCTATTTCTCAGTGCTGGTTATGTTTTAAGTGTGGAGACGTTTGTGGTTGGTCTGATGTGAGATGTACCAAGTCTTTCAAGGTTGGTTTAACCTTCCTGTTAAGGTCTTAAGTGTGGGGACGTGTCCCTGCGCGTCCATGTTGCATACCTCCATGCATACACCTTGTTCTAATCATGCATCTATGCCATGATTTCATGTTACCCTGATGGGGTCCCTTCCCCACCCTTTCGTTCTATTTCACCCTGTCCTAGGGGTTGTTCTGTGACCGTTTGTTCTTATTCTGGGTTTTGCGCTTATTTCATGTGAATGGACCTTACGCTCACCAGAAACTCAATCCAACTGTACAGCCCTGACCGTCCCTTTAAATTGCCAATTTTTCCTTTTTATCGACCCCTGTTCCGCCAGACGGTTTTCAAGTTATTAATTTTTGAAGTAATTCTCGTAAATTGGATAGTTTTCCATGTGAACGCGTCTTTATTTCTTCGGAACCTTGATCTGATGTGTCAGGCCTGTCCTACCCCTTCCCCCTAACATTTTTACTTTTCTTCTATATCATTTCAATGCACGGTTCATCCGTTATTAATTTTTGCAGGTTTTTGAAGCTTTTTCGTGCCTATTTTCACAATTTTCCATGTGAACCTACCCTATTTTCACCGGAACTCGATTTTGATTTGACAGCCGTGTCTTCCCAGTCTTTCACCCACTTTTTCTTTTTTCCTCCCCCTTCTTTCGAGTGTCGGATTTTCAGTTATTAAATTTTTAGAGTATTTTTGGATGCATTTTTCGTGTTTTTTCCATGTGAACCCTTCCTAATTTTCCCCAAACAAAGATTTGATGTGCCAGTCCTGTGAATTCCCTTTTCTCAGACATTTTTTCTTTTTACCGCTTGCTATTTCGACGCACAGTTCTTCTCGTATTAATTTTCGAGTCCATTTTTTGGCTCATTTCTGGGTTTTTTCCATGTGAACGCGTCCTATCTCGATCAGAACTCTGTTTTGACATGATAGTTGTTGGACACATTGTTCTGCACACTTTTCCTTCTTTCTGCACTTCATTCCGATGCGCGGATTTTCCGATATTAATGCCTGTATGTGTTTTCGGGTTTTTTTTTGCGTTTTTTCCATGTGAACACCCTGATTTTGCCCCAGAACTTGTGTTGCATGTTTCCAACAATTTCCCTCGTCTCTCTGCCCATTTTTCCTTTTTACGGATTTTTGATCCAACAAACGGTTTGGATTTTATTAATTTTTCTTTATTTTTCTTGTTAACCGTGTTTCTCGCTTCGCACGTGAACGCGCCTGTTTTTGGTTTTACACACCCCGGGACGCCCCCGTGGCATCTGTGGCTCGCGCATCCCCGTCCCTATCCATTTGAATCTGTCATTACAAAATTTTTCCCCCTACCCAGGCATGCGCACAGGCCAGGGATGTGTTCTTTTCTTATTTTTTCATTATTTAATATCCAAAGACAAAAAAATATCAATCAACTATACACACAAGTTCAAAACAAAAATAAATAAATAAATACAAAAACAAAACACAATCTAATTTAAAGCACAAAAAAAACAAATAAACCAGAAAAACATAAGAAGAGAGAAAGAAAGAAAAAAAACAAACAAACACACACATACACATACAAAGGAAAATCCATAGTTTGTTTTAAAAAAACAAACAAAAAATTAATTAGAATACAAAAATGAATGAAAAAAAAACAAAAGAAAAAAAATCACGTACTTGTCGATTCCGTTTGTGCCTCCTCTCCTTCCTTCTCCTCCTCTTCCCTCTCCTTTCTCCTGCCCCTCCTTCTTCTTCTTTTTCTTCTTCTTCTCCCTCATGCTTCCCTCCACCTCTCCTCCACTCCTAGCGGCCCCCTCCAGCCTGCGGCGGCGTCCTCCTCGTCAGCCCGTGGCGGCACCTCCACCTCGCGACGGCACCCTACGGCCTGCCCCGTCGGCCTCCCTCCTTCCCCCCCTCCTCCTCCTCCTCCTCCTCCCCCTCCTCCCCCTCCTCCTCTTCCTCCTCCTAACTGCCCTGCAAGTTAGGCTCTACTAACTTTAGTTTAGTTAAACTAACTCTAGTTTAGTTAACCTAACCTTAGTTTAGTTAAACTAACTCTAGTTTAGTTAACCTAACCTTAGGTTAGTTCCATTAACCTTAGTCTAGTTTTCCTAACTCTAGTTTAGTTAACCTAACCTTAGTCTAGTTAACCTAACCTTAATCTAACTAACCTACCTCAGGTTAGTCCCCACCCTACTAACTAACCCTAGGTTAGTTAGAATCTGACTTAGCCTAACCTAACTAACCTAGACTCACCCACACTAACCTAACCCGATTTGACTTAGCCTAACCTAACTAACCCGACTTGACTTAGTCTGACTTACTTGATTTCACCAGACTAACAGGACTTAGTTGATTTGATTTGACCCTACTTACCAAACTAACCTAATTTCCATGCTTTAATTGATTTAGTTAATTTATAAATTCCTTTCAACTCAGAAAAATTTCTAAAAATTCCCCCAGATTTCTGCAATTTTTTGGAAAATTTGTCAGATTGAAATTTCCGCCACCAAAATTACAGAAAATTAACTATTTGATAATTTATTCAAAATTACCTAAAAATGCAAAAAATTCATCTAAAATTAGTAAAAAATACAAAAAAAATTCTAGAAAATTCCACCCACCCCCGATCTTTTTCCACTCATTTTTCACTTTAAAATATTTTCACACAAGATACCAATATTCTTTGAAAAAACAAAACAGAATAAACATACCAATCACGTATTTATTTTCATAATATAAATTGTGGATATTTCCTACATGGCTGCAATTTTATTTTTTCCTTCATCACATATCCATAATTGATTATTATTCTTCCTTTTGAAGGGAAAAAAAAAACACAACCACATCCAATTTATTAAAACACAGAAACAAAAACAAACAACACATAAAACAAACAAACCAAACACACCTAATAAAATAAATTACCCAAACCACATTATAAAGCACAAAACAAACACAAAATATATATATATATATATATATATAATTAAACTAATCATAATAATTCAAAAAAAATCATAAATCATAACATTAACAATTATCAAACACACTAAGGTGCTTTCTTTGTTGTTCAGTCAGTCTTCTTTGATTTTATTTGACTGGATTCATTGCTTTTGGGGGACTCTTCTATGCGCCTTCCGGCCATTGCATACACACCCCTTTCATGTATTTAGTTTGTGCACTTTATTTATTTTCATTCCCCCTTAATCATCATTAATTGTTAAAATGAACTATTTATTCACCCACATTTTCCACCCGCATTCGTGCTACACACACTTTAATAATTTAAAAATCAACCAGCCGTTCACTTTACACGCGCTATGTGCGCTTAAGAGGCACTTTAATTTGTAATAAAAATGAACCAGCCGTCACAAAAGCATGCGCTGGCAAAAAAGCGCTCCACATCACTATTAATTTTTAATTAAGGAATTTGCATTTAGAGACCTAGTCTGAGCATCGTAGTCCAGGTTGCGTTAACGCATCGTTTCAACTTAATAATTTGTAATTAAAATTTTAAGAAGGAACCGTCGTTTTCTTATTAAGGTTTATAACCTAATAAAATGTCACCTATTGTTAATAATTTATTAAAATGAACCCTTCATTAAAATAAATCCCCCTCACTGCACTTCTTTTTTCCCCTTTTTACTAAACACGCTTCGTGGAATGGGCGTGTACAAGTCTATTAGTTGACACTAATGGTCCAGGTTATGGTCAAGTCTTGATGTACATTTTTATGATAGTCTGATTTGTCCATGTGTTCCGATTACGGGTATGGTGTGTAGTTTTTTCTTTCTTGCTTGATACGGGAATTTGGGTGCTTGAATGTTGCATCGCATGAAGCTTTCGGTCGCATATGTGTAGCGATCATGCCGAATTTTTTCTAGGCTGTGTATTGTCTGGGGTGGTAACTGGGTTAGTTACGTCTATGTCTATATGAGTGTCCTTCTTTTGGATTGATTTCTTTTTGATAGCCTTTGGTTGTTTTGCAAGCATTCTTTGTGACTGTCTGTGTTATGATGTGTGTATTTCCTATCTAAATGGCGCCTCACGCTCCTCCCCCTATCCAGTATGTCCCCCTGGTCAATAGGGATTACTCTTCCCTACTACTCACTTTTGAGCCTCTCACAAAGGCGGGACTCGCGACTTTCGTAGCTGCCTCCTTTCCCTTGGTTCCAGAAGATCCATCGATGTGTGATGAGTTCCTTGCCTCATACAGTAAGAAGTCGGGACTGGTCCATGGTACTTCCATGACATTGACACCCCGAGGGTTAGGGAAGGCTCTGTCTCTTCCCTACAAAAGTGAGCCTTTTGTTATAGCTAGACAGCTCTTCTCTAACGATGAGATTTTGAAGTTGTTACAAAAACAAACCAAGGAAATTCTGGATGTTAAGAAAGTAATCAACACTTCAGGAGTTTCCTTTTCCATGATCACTAATCCTGTGTGGAAGTTGGTCTGCCAGTTCCTCCAAGATAGGTTTATGCCTACAAAAACACCATCCCATTACTTGTCCAAAGAGCTCTTTATAGCTTCAAGGATGGTTTTAAAAGGAGTAGCTATTGATTGGAGCACTTACCTGTTGAGATGACAAGCTCAACACATGCGGACATTGATGATGGACCGCCTGGTTAGATGGGTCCACACGTCTACACTTAGCACGTTGGTGGTCATTATGACTCTCACATGGCCACTGACTCATTACTTATTATATTCAGGTTGTTACACCTATTTACAGCTGGCATAGTTATAGCGCCAGTCGACTAGTGTAGTCGGTTATGCATTGTTTGACTTAGTAGGCCACTTTCCTTTTATGTTGTATCTTATCTATACTTTGTGTACATTGTAAAGAGTGTGGAAGAAGAAGAAGAAATCAGCAAGAAAACGTTTTGGCCTCCATCTCTCTTCTTGTCTCTTGAGTGAGCTTCTCCTTGTGCATTCTGTGTGTGTTCGGCGCAGCATCTTGAGCAACCCCCTCCACCACGCGATTCTTGACATGGTATCAGAGCCGCGCCATTGAGAGAGGCTGATTTCGAAGGTTGAAGCAAAGGAGAAGAAGCAAGGTTCGAGCAAGCAAGCCACGGGTAAGAAGCTCTCCCATCCTTCAACTCTTTCTCTTGGATAGTGCCTGTGGAGGCACCGGAAGCAGGGCAGAGCAAAAATCTCAGATTGCAGTGAGATTTGGTGTGCGCGAAGAGCGCTGTGTATTCTGCAAGGTTGCAAACAGCAGTTTCAGGGTACGCTGTGACTTCGACTGTATTGACCGAAAGTGGGTGCGCAGGTTACAGATTTCAGATCTCTAAGTTCAAAGGTGTTTACCAGTTAGTAAACACAAGGTTTATCTGCAAACAGGTTGCAGATTGCATGTATTGTTGAGCAGACAGTTAAAAAGGCTGTCTGGTGTATTGCTGTGCACTACAGGTCAAGGGTAGTAAAAGATTTGCTTGCTGTTTGGTATTATTCTTGTGATAATGGCAGAGAACAGTGGAAGCCCCATCATTGAGAAGCTCGACAAGAACAACTACCCTTCATGGAAGTTCCGTGTCACGAACTTCCTTATTGGAAAAGGCCTCTACGAGTTCGTTTCAGGTGAAGAAAAGGAGCCGGAGGTGAGTGATCCTCCAACTGCGGAAGAGACAAAGGCACGAAAGGAATGGAATGCAAAAGACAAGAAGGTCATGTATTGGTTGTCTGCAGTAATTGACAATAATATGCTGGGACACATTAGAAATGCAGAGAATTCATATGCAGCTTGGACCATACTTGAAAGTATGTTTTCTGTAAATACAAAGGCACGAAAGATTCAACTCAAGCAAGAGTTGAATACATTGAAGAAAGGGAAGATGTCTATCAATGAGTATGCATTGAAGGTAAGGAGCATTGCAGATGCCTTGGCAGCAATTGATGCAATGCCCGATGATGATGATTTGGTGTCGTCTACCTTGGGTGGACTGAATAATAAAAAGGCTTGGAAGTCTTTTGTAACTTCCGTATATGTTAGAAAGCCATTTCTAGATTTCGATGAGTTGGTCTCTCTAATGATCACTGAAGAAATCAACATGCAGAGTGAGACATCTGAAAGAAGTGGTGAACAGGTCCAGGCTTTCTACTCCAGTTCTGGAAGGGGACGTGGCAGGTTCTCTTCAAGAGGCCGTGGTACAGGCCGTGGAAGTGACAACCAGCAAAACAGATTGAATCAGCAATTTGGCGATATGCAGGTTTCAGGAGGTCGTGGTAACTTTAGAGGCAGGGGGAGCTTTAGAGGAAGAGGTGGATGGCAGAACAGAGGTTCTAACAACTCTGGTATTGTGTGCCACTACTGTGGCAAAACAGGTCATATTGCAGCCCAATGTTATGCTAAGAGAGATGATATCCGCAGTGGTAAGTTGCAGCAAGGAAATTATGCATCGTCTTCACGACAGAATGAAGACAAAAATGAACGTTTGTTCGTTATGCAGCATATGGTGAATGCTGTTACAGGAAAGGGAACACATGAAGATGTTTGGTATGTTGATTCAGGTGCATCCAATCATATGACCAGCCATGCAGAATGGTTTGGAGAGATGCAGGATTTGCAGAATGCAGGTTATGTGCAGACGGGTGATGACTCATGCCACCCAATTTCACACATTGGAAAAGTTCCCTTGTCCTTGCATGATGGTAAGACAAAGAGTCTTTCAGATGTATTACATGTGCCCTCTATTACAAAGAACTTGGTGTCAGTCGGTCAAATGGTAGAGCAAGGGCTGCAAGTCAGATTTAATGCAAAGGGCTGCTTTGTAGAAGACTTCAATGACAAGTGCAGATTGGTAGCAAAGGGAAGTAGAGTTGGACGTATGTTCACTCTAGATGCTGGAATTCCTACTATGAATGCGGCTATGTATGCCAAAGGAAAAGGTGTTGTTGCAGACATTGAAATTTGGCACAAACGCATTGGACATGCAAATGTACAAAGGCTGAAATTAATGCAGTCCAAAGGGTTGGTTACAGGTTTGCCTACATTTAAAGTTGCAGAATTTCAGAAGGTATGTGAAGCATGTCAGTTTGGTAAGCAAGCAAGACAACCCTTTTCACATGACAGAGATGTAAGCAGGAATATCCTTGATGTTGTGCATACAGACATTTGGAGGCCTACACAAAATGTATCTCTTGGAGGTAGTTCATACTTTGTCACATTCATTGATGATTGTTCTAGAAAGCTGTGGGTGTATTTTATGAAGGAAAAGAGTGAAGCATTTGAGCACTTTAGAACTTTCAAGGCTGCAGTTGAAAGAGAAACAGGCTTGAAAGTAAAGTGCCTGAGGTCAGATGGAGGGGGAGAGTACCTCTCAAATGAGTTCAGTGATTTTCTGAAGTCTCATGGGATAAAGAGACAGTTCACATGCAGGTATACCCCACAGCAAAATGGGGTTGCAGAAAGGAAAAACAGGCATATTGCAGAAGTTGCACGCGCCTTGATGGCTGAAAAGAATATGCCTAAGCATTTTTGGTCTGAGGCTGTTCATACTGCTGTTTATATTATGAACAGAACTCCCACAGCTGCAGTTCATGGTATGACCCCCGAAGAATGTTTTACAGGTAAGAAGCCTGATGTTTCACACTTGAAAGTATTTGGCTGCATTGCGTATGTTCATGTGCCTGATGAGTTGCGGAAGAAACTGGATCCAAAGGCTGAAAAGTGTGTCTTTATTGGATACTCTTTAGAGCAGAAAGGGTATCGCTGTTACAACCCTGTCACATGTAAGTTCAGAGTGAGCAGGGATGTCATCTTTGATGAAATGAGCAGTTGGTATGCATCTAGTGGTGATGCATTGGATGTTGATGATGATCATGACACTCATGTGCAGGCTGAAAGGCAAGAATCACGGACTCTTAGTGGACCAGAGACATCATCTGGTAGTCCTTGGTCTGGGAGACTAAGGAGTACCTCTACATCTTCGAGTGCATCTAGTAGCACTACATGTAAAGACAAAGGAAAGAATAAAGTGTCAGAAGGCATTGATGCGGTTCTTGATGGAGACTCCAGTGGCTCAGAGAGCTTGGATGATGAGCTTGGCATTCCTTCAGTGAGGACTCCAGGTGTGCAGAGAGCACGTGTTAATGCAAAGACTCCATTGAGTGATCCAGTGGTACGCAAGTCTAGCAGGGTGAGATACCCTGTTAAAAGATTTGGTTTTGAAGGTTATGCAGCTCACCATTATGCTTATATGGTGAAACTAGTTGAGGATATTGAGCCCACATGTTTTGAGGAGGCTGTTGGTCATGCTCATTGGGATGCAGCAATGGATGAGGAGATGGCTGCATTAGAGGCCAATAAGACTTGGGATCTAGTATCATTGCCAAAGGGAAAGAAAGCTATTGGATGTAAGTGGGTTTATAAGATTAAGCACAATGCAGATGGTTCTATTAGCAGGTACAAAGCTAGGCTGGTTGCAAAAGGCTATGCGCAAACATATGGCATAGATTATGATGAAACCTTCAGTCCAGTTGCTAGGATGGCAACTGTCAGATGTGTGATTGCTTTGGCAGCAGCCAAAGGTTGGAGGTTGCAGCAAATGGATGTAAAGAATGCCTTCTTGCATGGTGACTTGCAGGAAGAAGTGTATATGGATCAGCCAGCAGGTTATGAAGATTTAGAGCATCCCACCTATGTGTGCAGGTTGAAGAAGGCACTTTATGGGCTCAAGCAGGCACCTAGAGCATGGTCTGACAAGATTAGAGAGTATCTTGTCAATATTGGCTTTTATGTTTCTGATGCTGATCACTCACTTTATGTGAGAAAGGGAGATGCAGGTTTGGTCATCATAGTCATCTATGTGGATGACTTGATTATTACAGGTGATAGTGATAGTGGAATTGCTGAAGTCAAGGGCTGTTTGAAGATGAAGTTTGAGATGAAGGATTTAGGTGAGCTAAGGTACTTCCTTGGCATTGAGGTGATCAGATGTGATGATGGTATATGGCTGTCCCAAAGACAGTATGGCTTGGATATGTTGTCCAAGTATGGTATGACTGCATGCAAACCACTTTCAGTCCCGTTGGAGCAGAATGTAAAGCTGAGTGCTGATGTTGGGGATGAGATAGAAGACCCTACTATGTTCAGGAGGATAGTGGGGAGTTTGATCTACATGACCATTACAAGGCCAGACTTGAGCTACGCTGTTGGTCTTGTGAGTCAGTTTATGTAAGTACCTAGAAAGCCACATTTGGATGCAGTCAGATGCATATTGAGATATGTGAAGTCCACATTACATTATGGACTTTTCTATGAGGCAGGTACAGACGTACAGGTGTTTGGATACACAGATGCAGATTGGGCTGGTAGTATGTCTGATAGAAGATCTACCAGCGGATACATGTTCTCTCTTGGTAGTGCAGCAGTTGCATGGAGCAGTAAAAAGCAATCTACAGTTGCTTTGTCGAGTACAGAGGCTGAGTATAGAGGTGCTGCTGTTGCAGCATGTGAGGTAGTATGGCTGCAAAAGTTACTGGCTGATTTGGATGTGCAGGTGGAAGGTCCAGTTGTCATTTATTGTGACAACATGAGCAGTATACAGTTGGCTAGGAACCCTGTGTTCCATGCCAGGACAAAACATATTGAGGTACACTACCACTTTGTGAGAGAGAAGGTACTAGCAGGTGAGATTGACTTGGTGTATGTCAGCACACAGGATCAGATAGCTGACATCTTCACGAAGGCATTGGGTACAGAGAAGCTTCAAAAGTTTCGAAGCTTACTTGGAGTTGCAGAGATGCAGTTGAGCTTGAGGGGGAGTGTTGAGATGACAAGCTCAACACATGCGGACATTGATGATGGACCGCCTGGTTAGATGGGTCCACACGTCTACACTTAGCACGTTGGTGGTCATTATGACTCTCACATGGCCACTGAATCATTACTTATTATATTCAGGTTGTTACACCTATTTACAGCTGGCATAGTTATAGCGCCAGTCGACTAGTGTAGTCGGTTATGCATTGTTTGACTTAGTAGGCCACTTTCCTTTTATGTTGTATCTTATCTATACTTTGTGTACATTGTAAAGAGTGTGGAAGAAGAAGAAGAAATCAGCAAGAAAACGTTTTGGCCTCCATCTCTCTTCTTGTCTCTTGAGTGAGCTTCTCCTTGTGCATTCTGTGTGTGTTCGGCGCAGCATCTTGAGCAACCCCCTCCACCACGCGATTCTTGACATTACCTACTCACCAAGATGGATCAACATTTCGTTAAAGTAACCAGGGGCAATGTCACAAATGTCACCTATGGATCCTACCTGTCTGCCTTCTTGACCTACGCAGGTTTAAAGTAAGTAGGGGCAATGTCACAAATGTCACCTATGGATCCTACCTGTCTGCCTTCTTGACCTACTCAGGTTTAAAGTAACCAGGGGCAATGTCACAAATGTCACCTATGGATCCTACCTGTCTATCTTCTTGACCTACTCAGGTTTAAAGAAGAGTGTGCCTCCACCTCCTCCATCTGATCCAATACCTCCCCCTCCACCTTCAGACGAGTCAGAACCAATTGATATAGAGGATGCGGATTCTCCTCCTCCACTAGTCATATAGTGAAAACACTTGAAGCGGGTGGCACATAAGGCTCCTTCAGTTCTTCCTTCCATGACAATTCTTGCTACATCTGGCAGTGATCTCCCTGCTCATCTCACCTGTAACAACCTGTTTAGAGCACATCCTGAGGGTTCCTTGGACATATCAGTCCCCTCACTGAACAGTCTAGTATCGGGCGATGCCATTCCATTTCTATCTAAAGACATTCAGAGTTCAATTGAACTGTCAGTGATGACAGCCTGTGTTCAATAGTTGTATGCTTCCTTTTATGAAGATTTGATGCAGTCCACAGACCAGTTGCATAAGGCAATATCAGAATCAACCTCTGCTAAAGATACCCTGGCAGATCTGTTTAAGCAGATGGAGCAACAAACCAAAATGATTGAAACCCAAAGAGAAGAGATATCTTCTTTGAAGATTCAGTTAATAGAAGCTCAATCAGAGGTCACTAGAATCTCAAAGGAGAAGGAGAGGATGTCCAAAGAAGTGCAAGAGTTTCAAGCTCTTTTTGATGTACAACTTTCAGCCTTACAGACTGCTAATGAAACAGTGGAATCACAAGCTTCCCAAATGAAGCAGTTGCAATACCAACTAGCAAAGTCACGGTCTATTGCTCTAAGCCCTAATGTTCCTCCAAGCCCTAATGTTTCCCTGATCCCTTCTCTCTCACAGTAGGACTTGGCAGTTCTCTAGAGACAGGCTACCTTGTGTCCTCTCTTCCAAGATAAAGTGAAAAGATTGCAGTCCAGGATGGATCTGCTATGGTCTACATTTGAGCATTTCCACAAATATGTTCCTCCGGTTGCACAAGTTGGCCTTTTACATGAAGCTTTCAACGATGGATCTTCCTCTTCCAGAGGATGGTTGGAGTGGGGCTTGGTCTCCTAAGTTATTGACAGAAGTGGTCCGTATGGTGTTTGAAGATTCTGTCATGACAGATACCATGTTGATGTCATATATGTATGTACGGGGAGACTTGTTGATTCCAGATGAAGTGGATATGGCCTGGTATGTGGGAGACGTGGTTTTACAAGCTGTCTTGTATGTCAAATATTTGGAGTTGCGAATAGATGACATGTTCCAGAGTTACTCCTCAAAAGTGGCTACTTGCCCTGATAATTCCTGGCACTCCATGATTGATTCTATGGTCCTGAATCACCGACATAACACAGCTTCTACCTATGTACAGAGTACTAACCAACTGAGGGTGGATCTCTTAGCTCACCTTTCAAAAAATAATCCATTTGATTCAATCTTTTTTGATGCCTATCAGAGAAGATCTATCTTAGGTCCCTCTGTTCCTAGCCTACTGTATTACCAACAAATGGCTCACCGTTATGCTATCTATCTGTCCCTCTATCAAACCAATTCAACAGCAATCTTACCCCTTCTTTTCCAACCTCAATCTTTTCCTCAAATTCCAATATTTACATATTGCTCTTTTATCGAAGATAGAGTATTTTCCCCTTCTCCACCATGTCCTTCTCCATCTATCCATGTACCTTCTACCTTTCCTATTTATCAATTAACACCCTTCCTAATTGATTCCCTAAAATTTTCAGCCACTTCTTCTTTAACTTATTCCTCCTTTTATGATTTTTCCTACCCATCTCTTCATCCACTTTTACTTATTCCACTTCCCTCTCCTACCACTTCTATCTCTTAACCCCCTCAGTTGGTTAGTGAATATGAAGGGTTTGATCAGCAGATTCCAAGAAGAAGAGGATGGAGCTCGAATGATTCTCTTACAGGCCCTCAGACAAACTGGCCAATAATTCCGGGAGATTGGACAACTGCCAGTCAAGCATACTAGAACTAGATTTTGCTCACCAATATTCACAATCTCTAGATCCTTCGGTGAGATTGACAGCTCATTTTGCTTAGTATCTAGCATACATGCATAGCATTCCCATACTGATTAAGGCCATTCCAAAACTTTGTCTGAATGTCAATGTGAACATTGACTCCCACCAGTTGGATGTCCTGTATTTTCATGTCCTATGTCTCCCTAGCAGATACCTTGTATTGCTAGAAAGGATGTGCTGCTTGCAGTTCTTTCAAAATCCTCCAAAGACATTTGTAGATGAATCCTTCTCCATGGATCGCTTCCGAAACCCACCAAGCCTTCAAAAGGGATCATCTTCATTGATGCCTTTGCAATGTATCTTGGATGATTCTTAATGATATATCTCTTTTTGGAGTTGTCATTCAGATGGTTGTGTTAGTGTTTGTGTCTGTGTTGTATTAATTGTATGTGATGAGTTCGTGCTGATTGCGAATAACTTGTTCGAGAGCTCTTTTCAACCTTGTTGGCGGATGAAACGCCTATGGTGGAAAGCTGAAGCGAACCTCTCATATCCTTTACAAATTTGTTATGGCTTTTAAATGATTAATCAGAAGAGTTAATGAATAATGGAAGTTTTCCTTTAGTAGTTTTTTCTATCAGATACAAGTAATAAGTTGGGGTCGTATTTTGGCAAGATTATTAAAGATCTGAAGGAAGACAAAATTGAGCTCTTTAGTGAACTTATATTCTTCTTTTCCTTAGGTCACGATGACAATTCCTTTCTAAGTGTGGGGATATATTGAGAGTGGAAAAAGACTGAATTTTTGATTGATTTTTATTATTTTTGAGGACTGAATGATTGATTTTTGATGGATTTAGAGTGATATGTGGTTGTTAAGGGAAGTATTTGAGAGTGTTTTGGATGATATTGATTATGTTTTGGAAGTTCATGATGATTTTCAGTGGATATATAAGGTTCTATGATGTTCTGATAGGTTCTGATTGGTTTTGTATACCTTTTGTATAGCTTCTGTTTTGTTCTGATTTTCTTCTGTATGAAGCATGGATTGATGATTGATGAAGATTGAGATCTTTTGAAAGCTTATTGAATACTTTTGATAGTTTGGAATGGTTTGAGTATGAGTTATGAGGTTTTGTAGACCTCTGTAGAGCCTCTGTCTCTGCTCAGTCTCTGTACTGTAACTGTACTGTAGCTGTTCTGGTGCTGTACTGTGATTGTTTTGTAGACCTTCTGTAAGTGTTCTGTAGAATGTATGTGTGACTTTGGAAAAGTTTTATAATCTTTGGAAATGATGAATCTAAGTTCAAAAGAGCTAAAACAAGTGGAAGAAGCAGCTACTGAAGACTGAAGAGAAGACTAAGTGACAGTGACAGTAGTGAGCTGTGAAAAGACACTGTAGTGGCTCTGGTGACTCTTCATATCAGACATACCTCTTGGGAGGTGCATCCACGACCTAAGAAGGATTATTGAGGGTTATTATGAGAGCATTGTAGTGAGGATATGATGTATTATTGATATATATATATATATATATATATATATATAGAGAGAGAGAGAGAGAGAGAGAGTCAGAGATAGTCAATTTTATCAAAACTGTGTAACTGTATATGAGAGATTGAGAGAGAGAACTATGAAGATATTGAAGATGAATAATATGTGATTAATTTCCATTCAAAATATGGTGTATTCCTTTATGTTTTTTTGTTATATTGAATAATTCTATGAAGATGTTGAAGGTTATGGTTGATTTTATCAAATCCGTGGGCGATATCTACTATGATGCTGTATGAAGAATTGTTGTTTTCTTTGTTCTGATGATCAAAAGAATGAAATAAAAGCTTGTTGATGTTACAAGATAGATTTTCTTGCAAGAGAATTTCCTTTTCCTTGGTGTTCTCTTGGAGCTCCAAGCACCACGTGGGAGGGAGCCCTCTCCCCCCCTTGTCCTATATAAACCCCCTCGACGGGGTGGAGAGAGGAAGAGGGGAGGATTCTGTGCGTGAGGGAGGAGAGCTACGTTACTTCTTTGAGTTGCGCTGTGAGGAGGGAGGAGTCGCCAGTCAGATAGCCACCGCTTGGGCTCGCTTAGCCGCCGCCGGCTGCCAACGAGCTGCTACCACCATTCCGCCTCCTGCCACCAGTCTCTGATTCCCTTCTTCTTCCATGTAGACTGCACATGCCCAGAAGCTTCCAAGAGGCTTCTTGGAAGCTTCTAAGGGGGCTTCCCTAAGCCCCCTTCCTGTGGATTCCCCACACAAGTTCATATTACCCCCCCCCACCCCCCCCCACCCCCCCCCCCCCCCCACCCCCCCCACCCCCCCGGGTTTCTTTTAATCCCTTTTCCATTGCAACTCCCACAAGCCATCTTATCCTGGTTTTATTTTAAAGCCCCTACCCTTGGAGACCCTATTAAGTCCATTGTAACCAGGATTTTAAGCCCTTTCCCCTTACACCTCCCAAAAGCCATTTTACCCCGGTTGTAAAGCCCTTCCTATGGATTTCCATAAAGCCCTATTATGCTTGGGTTTTTCTTTAAGTCCCTTCCTATTGGATCTCCATAAGACCTTTGTACCCCGGGATTTAAGTTCCCTTTCCATTGCATCCGTCACAAGCCCAATATCCTTGCCGGGTTTAAGGGCTTTCCCATTGAACCCTCCTAAAGATAACTTTTCTTCCCTCCGAGCTTCGAGGAGGAAGCCTATAAGGCTTCCCCATTAGATTCTCAAATAAGCCCATCAGGGCTTTGAAGAAGAGGGGTTTCTCTAAGCCCCTTTCCACTCAAATTCCCCCATAAACCCATTCCTAGCTGGAATTTCAAGAAGAAGAATCTCTCAAGCCTCTGTTTCCACAAGGTTTTCACAAGAACCCTCTCACGAATCCAAGAAGGCCCAAGCTTCGAACCCTAAGGCCTTCCAAAGCCCAATTCCGCAAGTCGATGCTTCGATCAAGGAAGCCGTACCTCAAAGGAAATTGCGTGTACGAGGGAGATGAGCCAAGATCATAAGACTGTGGCCAAAGCAAGAAGTTTGAATTCACGATGGCCCCTAAAAAGGCACAAGGCGCAACCATAGGACGATCATCTCCTAACATTCATGTGGACATTTCACCAAACCTAGAAGTCCAGGTTTTCTTCCTATTTTTGAATTATGTCAAAATATTGCAATTATGCATGGTTAATTCATGGAAGTAAGATGCACTTTTGCGAGTGAAATACATTGTCTATTTTAAAGGAAGTAACTCACGATTGAAGATCGTTCATTTGTATTTTTCAATGAAACGAACGAAAAAAAAAAGAACATAAGATGTCTATGCATTCTTAGCAAGTTATTTTTATACATTGCAAAGTACTGAATCTAGATCAACTAATGACCATCATTACAAAGTCGAAATTATTGTAGTACACTTCGATTATGCATGGAAAGATTAAATCGCATGTCGCATTATTAGACATCTCTTTCTTTGCACTGATTCCAGGGCTGCATAAAGTAGGATTAACTCTAGTCAATTGGCATAAATCTCGTTCAACTGCGTAGTAGTTAGGAAAGGCTACATGGTTCGTTGTAACCTAAAACCCTAAAAGCTTAGTGGCATGAATTGTATGCAAATTTTCACATGTACTTTGATCTTAATAAGAAAATTTAGGGTTTGTAATTCTAATCATACGTAGAGGCAATAAATCGTGTGTTTATGAGAATGGTATTGTAATGCAACTAGTTTTTCCCCTCTTTGATCAAGACAATATCTTTAGGAATAGACAAGTACATTGTTTTACCCTAAACACCTAAACCGCAAAGGACTCGCTTAGGATGGTTAAATCGATACAATATACTCCAAGTGCTAACTAGGGTTTAGCACGTTAAGGACTTGACCTAGTCGCACTTATTGCCAAGTCGAAACTCTCATACCCTAAGTCCTGCCCACATTCACGGAATGTAGGGACAATAGGATGTATTTGCAAGAAATGATTTAGGGTTTCTACCCTAAGGATCGCTCATTAAAAAGATGAAACTTAGATTGAGTTGGAACCCTAGGACCGACGATGTCGGCCTAGTGCAAGTTGTAGAGTCGCATGATCTTGTGGTTTGATTACAAGGGAATGACCAATTCCTCAAAATGAGATTGGCAGATTCTTGTGCAAGTTTATCTTGCAAAAGGATGAGTAGTCATCCTGTTATAGCACCTTTCTTGGGAAAAGTGACCAAGATAAGGGAATTAGATATTTGCTTGGAAACAAAGGACCAATCAATAATTTGGAGCAACATATTTACTGTTAATAGAACTTAAGGTATTCGTTAAAGTTGGGTTAACAGGGTACGGCCCTAACCCAAGGACATACGGGTTAACAAACAAACCCTTGGGGGATCTTGCCGAGTCACAATTGATCCCGGATCGAATGTTGGATGCATTCGGAGAGAAGGATTTACTCCTTAGTAGTTGGCCAAATAATGACCACTGGAAATGATTGTGCTTGTAACAGTTTAAAGAGCACTGTTTGCTTTGTTTGCTCAATGAACTAAAGGATGAAAAGATATCTAATGCTTCATGTTGAAGGCCTGAAGGGAGAGGCAGCTTCAGTTACCCCTGACTATCTGCCTGACCCTAACCAAGGGGGTTGTTAGCCGCACCAGGAAGGTGGACCAAACCCACCACGTGAGGTCTCTCTGTTGAGTGCTACTTGGAGCAGGAGGACGCTTGGGTGCCTGGGGGGCTCTAGCCATAAATCCCTCGCCTTTCGGACCCTACACAAGAGGCCAACGTGACTTGGGATTAGATCTCAAGGCCCGCATACTAGTCTGCGGGCGGAATCTTGGATTAGCAATCCCTGTGGATTGTTGGATAGCCTTCAGGCGGATTATGGATAAGCCTAGGAACTTGTTTTCTATGTCAAGTGTTAAGATTACGTGAAGGAACCAGTGCCTAATGGGCTAATTAAGGAAGTTGCTTGATGCATGTCCAACTAAATGTGGTAGGTAATTAGACAACTAAAACAACCTGAGGAAAGTGCGGTGGATGTGGCCATGGGTGGGGCCTATGGATGGGTGGTCTCGGTTGATCGGGAACTTTTCTCAATTATAATGGACAGCAAGAAGATCGTTTCAAAGGAAATGAATAGCAAGGGCACTGACCTAGAGTCTAGGTTATAATAATCCCGATTTACACTATTTTAGGGGAACGGAATGGGACTATGTCTTATGGCAGAGAGGTCGAGCTTTGTATCCCTCTCGTTTTCCATTCTCCTTGAACCAAGTGCAGCATGAATCCGCTTCGGCCCTGGTGATTCTGCGTAAAGTAGTTCGCTCGGGGTTTGATGCTAGTTGCCGTTTAGGAAATGACCATTAGGGAAAACCTTGATTCAGGTCGGTCCTAAGTGAGAACGGCTAGAATACTTCTACTATGTGGCAAACGCGGAAAGTCCTAGATCACAAACCCCGTAACATTCCATGGGAGTGCCAGGCGGAGCTTTCTAGACCTCCTTTCCGATGGATTGCTAAGACGTGTCCTGAAGGGAACAGGTGGACACGTTACATTTGTTCTCACTCTATACCAGCATAATATTCACCATATATATTTTAAGTATATAAGAAAGTCAAGTGTGTATCTTGGACCTTATAATAATAGAAGGAAAGGATAGAAAGAAGAACTGTCAAAGGGTGATAAGTGCTGCACCGACGTGCAATAGAGAAGATCCCACTTGGAAGCCCATCTTCAACATTCCATTGGATCGTATTCACATTTGGTCATTGTATGCTTTTGTCAGAATCATGGAGAAACTTGTATATGAATAGAATTTCTTTGCTTATAGGATACAATCAAAAAAAGAAGCCATTGCAACGTGTAGGAATGTGGAGCAAGTGCTATCAGAAATTGGGCTACATAAGCATCAAGTGACGATTGAAAAAGATGAGAAGAGATCAGGAAAATATGGTAACTTGCCGAAAAAGCCTCGCTTTGGAGGAGCAAAGGCTGGGAAGTTTCTCTCAACACCCATCAATGAGGAAGAGAATGTCATGGTTCGTAGGCCGTAGGACTACGATGGGTGGAAAAAGTTACATTTTGTAGTTCTTGATTAAATTAATGGAGGAAAAACAAGGTTGGCCAAAGCTAAGGTTTGGATAATTCTTAACAAATTGGCTTCCTTACTTCTCAAGATGGTGTTTAACAATGAAGATAAGTAAGAATTTATCGATGATGTGCATAGCTTCTACAAAAAGATGGTGGAAGCATGGGGCAAAAGCTCTACTACACATCACATGGTGCATACTAAGTTAATGTTTTAAAATTGTATGAACTGTATAAACTATTGAATATAGTTTTGCTCATGTGTGATATGTGTCTTTGTAGCATATCCTTAAGACACATGGACCATATTTTGTAGAAAAGGGAAGCATCAGAGTTTGGTCCACACAAGGGATGGAAAATTCACGTTGGATAGTGCATGGTGCATACCAAAGAAAAACCGATTATGGTGGAGGGGTGAATGGTAGCAATCCAATGATCCAATTGCTATCTTGGTGGTATACGATTATAGTAGCGGATGAAGCTAAACTCTAGCAAAAGAGAGAAAATGAAAGTGCTAATGAATTGGCTGCAGACATGATGGAATCATATCGTATCACTAAAATAGTGCATTATGAAGCCTCAAGTGCTAAAGAAAACCATGCCAAGTGGCTAGAAACAAGGCTTTGACAAGGCAACAAATGGGTTTGAAGAGAGCTAAGATAGTAAGATGAACAGTGTGTTTAGTGTGAATGTAATTCATACTTTAAGAGAGAAAGAGAGAGTGTGCATCTATGTAAATGAGTCTTATTGTTTAGGGTTATATAAAAGAGGATTTCACTTTCTATCTTATTCATTGAGTTCTCACATCTCTTGTGTAGAAAAGATGGCTAGGTCTAAGGTAGTTGCAAATAAGCTTCCGTTCAAAGCCCTATATCGTGTTCAGCTCCTTGAAGCATCTACTAGCTTAGATGCACCCCCTTCTCAACCTAACTCGGCTTCCTCAAGCCACCCTCACAAGGGTCCTCCTCAGCATCCCCACAAGAAATGCAAGTGGAAGCCAGGTACAATGAGTGAAATCAGGAGGTATCAATGCTTTTTTGATCTCATCATTCCAAAGGCAAGCTTCTCAAGACTTTTTCACAAGATTGTGCAAGCCCTCTACTGCACAGAAAACAGGAGGTGGTTTTTAGCACAATGTTAGGATAGACCTAATCACTTCACAAAAGAATGTCTTCATGCTCTACAGTGTGATGCATAGGTCTTTTTAGTTGACCTGATGACTGATGCTCAATGTTGTACAATACATGCAAAGTGCATCACTGTAACTCCCAAGGACTTCCAAACTTGTAAGAAATCTTCAAGCAGTGAAGGATGCATTTGTTCCAATGGAATGAGCATAGTTTGTAATGTTATCTTTTTTGGCATAGTGTTCTCCTCGTACATTGGACATATGACTATGTCCCAGTGCAAAACTATTATATGCACCCTTAAAATATGAATTAAATTTTTACTCTTGTCCTTCGCTCTCAACTTTGATTGTGCATCTTTGCTATATTTTCAACTCTTACGTACAGTTTTTGACTAGCACTGTCAATTTCAATAAGAAAAACATGCAAAAATTTGCCATTTCTTGTTGTAGACTTTACTCCTGATGCCTATGTATAGTCTATGTGGTGCGAAGTTACTAAGGGCCAGTAGTCACGATGTTAATTTCTCGATTATCAATCCATCCATAATTTTGGTGTGGGATAATTTTTAAAATACTAAACTTTATCAGAATGTGATGAAACTTCACATGCGCACTCATTAGGTGGCCAATAGCCCAAATTTTTAATTTGAAAAAAAAATACATACAAACCCTTGGTCTTAAGTCTAGCGTTTGGAGCCACTTTCTTGGTCGCCAAGAGCCAATATTTCTTTTTTTTGGAAAGCAATTGCATGTAGACCCCTAGTCCGAAGTCTGGTATTTGAGGCCACTTTCCTGTGGTGGCAGGGCTCTTGTCCACCTAACGAGTGCGCATGTGAAGTTTCATCGCATTCCAATAAAAGGTTATGGATTTTCAATCACATGATGGACAGTGCATATGAAGCTGCATTAATGCAGCTTTGGGCTTTAAATGGGTTAAAAGTTCATTCTTCTTCTCATTTTTACATCTTTCTTTCTTTGCTTCCTCCATTCTCACACCCCCAACCTCTGTATCTTCTCCATCTTACCCTCCTCAAGCTTGCATGGCATGCGCCGAGCAAGCATGTTACCATTTCAGCCACAGGAAGACCTCACCCCAAGGCCCGCCACTTGGAGCACAAGGTGGAGCCTCCTCTAGTGCACCAGTAGGTGCTCCCCATAGAGCACAATAACCACCACAAAAGAAGGGGTGATGGAAACTAGGCATTATCCCCTTCAGGAGATAAGGAGAATCCAACAAGGATACGAGCCTCTCATCCCAAAAAGATCTTTTCATAAGGTTGTTCGAGAAGTCATGCAAGACTTGGAGTTGAAAGGGATGGGAAGATTTTGGGTACGAGTGAGGGATGATGGACTGTTGTAGCTATGGAGGCCCTACAAATGGCTTCCAAGGGGTTTCTCATCGACTTGTTCGATGATACACAATTAGCAACCATCCATGCAAAGTGTGTCCTAATCACAAATAAAGACATGAACTTTATCGCTTGGCTTTGACACATCAAGGGGACTCCTACATAGGTTATGAGATTAATGATGCAAGGTTTTGTAATGATGTTATAGCATCATAACATCTTATAAAGGCCAAAAAAATTTGTATACTCTGTCACATTGAAATATTTATCTATATATACATAATATCTCATGCGATGTGTACTGAATTCAAATAATTGAGTAAAGTTTTATTTTGTTTCTCGAAACGCATGACTCTTAATTTTTGTTTAACATATGCACTCATAAAAAACAGTAATACATATGGATACCAGTTACGTTATTGCTTATGCACAATCGCAACAAGTGTAGTACTATGCGTTGATCTAATTAAATTGGATTGCGTTGACCTAATAAAATTGGATTATGTTAACGTATGCGAATGCGTCATTCACGTACCACACATTATCATCATACTTACACAAACCATGCATTTATTCAATAAATATTTATTTATAGAGACAAAGTAAAATTACTTATATTCATCAAGAAAAATACATGCGATGGTTGATACAAAAATCTGATAGCCAATAAGAACTCTCATTGGTTTCTTGGCTTTTTCATCGGTGGAGAGGAGGGGTCAGATTCCGATGAAAATATAAGTTCCTTCTTTGCTTCAAAAATGATGTGCTTCCCCTCCAAAACTAATGATGTGCTTCTCCAAGAGAATCAGATCTGACACTTTAGCAAGATCACCTAATGTAGTAAGTACACACATTGCTCCACCACGCAATTGGTCAAACAAGTAAAGAAGCTTTGACTGCTTCATTAGCACCACCTTCTCTAAGCTAGATGTCACAAGCATCGCTCGAAAAGGTCAAAGCTCGAATTTTCATGATTGTTTCTTGCCCTTGTGGTAAGCACTTCTTATGAAAGACCACCAAGTCTATGACAAGGTTACTAATGTACTCCTTTAGAGCTCAATCCTTCCATTGATCTACATGCCAAGCTCCTCCTTGCCTTGATGCAAACTCATCTATGTACAGTATGTCTTGAATGACAAAGTCAAATCAAACAATAAATTTAGCATCTAACCTAGAGTTATCAGAAAGCGACGAATCTTGACGGTAGGGTGCATCGGGGGGCTAGAAAGTGGCCCCAGACGCCAGAATTTGGACAAGGCAGCTGCATGCATCATTTTTGGCCAAGATTTCATCGGTGGACTCTCAGGGACACCCAATGCACATACCATCAAGTTTCGTCGCATAAAAATATATGGTAGTTAGAAATCTCACCTTCTCCAAATCATCTTATATCTTCATTTCCCCGTGTATCAGCGAGGCACCTCTTTGGGCAGAGGGACCTACAAACTCCTTGGAAGGAAACTAGGGCCTTGGTCCAAACAGATCATGCTATAGTGCTTCAAATTCAGCATTTGGCACAAGGTAATATTCTTCAAGCGAGGTAATGTGCTCATGTGCTGCTATGATGGCACTCGCTGTATCTAAGCTTGTGCCATGATATCTTCCAATCTCTGCCATCGTTATGGATGCACATCCATGTAATCATAATCAATCAGGTCTTCTATCGAATCCCTGACTAGGATGGAAACCAACTCTTCTTCCTTCATTTCCAATTATTGTAGCACATCTGATAGAAGCAAGTATTGTACACCATCTACTTCAATTGGCCTCAAGGAGACAAGGTTGGGTTTGTCGACTTGTGGCTGTTCTGAAGAAGATGGCACCATGAGAGCCAACCCTTGCTCTGCCACCACCCAATGTTCCTCTTTGACATTTATGAGCTCTTCAATCGGTTTTTCTCCCATGCATGTCATAACAACAACCTGTGGAGTTGTATCTTCATCACTCTCCTCCTCTAGGGGTGTATCCAATGCAAGGAGGCTAATTGCCAATGTGCAATCACACTCCACGAGATCCAAAGGTGTTGTACCTAGTGTAGTGCCTATGGGAACAGTGCATACTCTGTGCGAAGGATTCATGTGGGCCAGACACCTATTCACCACTTTTTGGTGATTCTTTCCTACTTGAAATACCACGAGTTGTTCGAGAGGCGTCCAAGTCATGTTCGATCCCTTGATGGAGTATGTGCAGGTAGCAATGGTGCTCACAAAGTTTTCCAAAACCCAAAGGGGGGGATCCAACAATGAGAGCATGCTTTCAAGGTTGAAGTTCTTAGAGAAAACCTGAAATATCTCATTACCTTGGCTAGCAAAGATAGTCTCGTAAATCCACTCGTCAAAGTGTGCACGAGTATCCATTGTAGCAAGTAGGAGGGATGTGGTTGATATAAAGAGATGAAGAGAGAAAGTGTGAAATGAAACAATGAAACAAGAACTAAACTAGTTCTACCTTAAAAACATTAAGTTTTAAACCATTAAGGACTATTCGCATACGATATTTAGTTATTTCTTTACTTATGCCTTTGTAAAGTTTACATGCATATGTAAATGTTGATGTGAAAAGTGTATAGCAAGTGTATGATTTTACATAAATACCATAATTTTTAAATATTGCAAGTTTGCAGGTGACAATATTCTATTGGCCAAAAAAAGTGAAAATTTACAAGTGTTGGATATTATAACTTGTGGTATTGGGATTTTTAGGGAGACTCTACAATTTCTAAAATATGTGGAGCCACACACTTTCCACTGGTAACAATATCCTCAGCCGGGCTTCGAATTTTCCTACCATCTAGTTTAAAATAGAAGCTAATAGGTGGATTATGCATTAACATTGTTATTTCTTGGCGCAATATACTCAAGGGCCAATCATTCTCCATTTGCAACACTTTGGGCTCGCGGCCCTCACAAATGACAGTAGCATCCACAGCTGCACTTTTACGCATGTCTTGATCAAGGCACAACCATTTACCCTTGAGCATCCTCCATGTACAATACTTGAACACTAGGCATAGAGTCTGTCATGTGACAAAGTACTTGTAATTGGGAAGGAAAGCTAGCCGATCCATCCCAAAATAAGATAATAGTCAACTAAGAGAGAAAAGTTTTACTTGAAAGCCATGTCTCTTGTTGTGACTCGACACTCCACTGCGTCAGCACTGTGAGTCATTTTTTATGTCCAAGTTTTGCCTAGAATCCTTGTTACATAATCCTTGATTCACTTTTTATGATGTATGTGCTTCTCTACGTCTCAAACCCTTACATTCCTTGAACATATGTGTAAAATTTGCAATCAGTATGAACCAGCTTAGATGTATGTTCTTTGGAGCCAGTGCTTGGCTTCATAGAGTTCAATATGTTTGCTGAAATTTTTGTGCTACACATGTGCAAAATGTCACTACTACACAATGGCCATTCTATGCTATTGAGATTCGATATGTGCATAGACTTGAGGGTTTCATATTCTCGACCTCCTTTGGGCAATATGTACTTGGAGTCATAGAAAAAAACAAGGTCCTTTGTGAGATGCTTAGCTGTATGCCCCTCAAAGAGCAATCTACCAATTTTGAGGTGGTAACACTTGAAAGAACTTGTGAAACTCTTAACATTTTGCCACTCACAGCAATCCGAAGGGTATACTTCTGTAAATATGAGACAAGTAGTTACATAGATATTGTGAAATTTCTCAGTCTCAATGAATTGCAAATACTTACTATTTGCAATATTTCGTTGAAAGGACATAGTGGGCGCAATATGTATTTGTTTTTGCATGAATACATGTTGTACAAATGCCTATGTTACAAGGTGAGAATCAACATTCCCTTTTCTGAGAGCTAAAATTTTACCCTTCCAATGGTTTGATACATCTTTAATTGCAGATGCTTCACCCTGAAAGCTCCCTTCATACTTGGACGCATATATACCCAAGACGAGCAATGATATGTATTAGTGATCCAATTCCCTTCTTCATCTTTTATGTTACGTACTTCTATTGAGAGAATGCTTGTTCTTCTCTCAGGCATTATAACCTATGCATTAGATGTAAAGAAGTATGTATTAACCCCTAAATAATAAGCATTTTAAGTCTATCTAGTAATCACCAATGTGCCATACAAATCAACATGGCATTAAGATATGTTTACACTTTTGTAAACAGACACAAACATCGATATCGAAATGCATGTGGATATGTACATCGATAAAAGTATAGATTCAATTTCAAGGCATCAATTTAATAATACCATTTACATGAAATATAATTAAAAAATAGCACAAGAATACTCAGAGAATTTTGACAAAATAAATTTTATTATAATGAATATGAGTTTAATTTGACTCAATACATTGTATGAAACATGGGCATTATAGAGTAGTTGTTACAAGGATAGCAACCACATGGCATGCAAATCTTAATAGGCACATTGGATTAACACCTGAGATATTCTATGACTCAACACATTGTGTGTTATATGGATGATATGATACAAGAGTTTCATGGATAATTTCCGATTGGCATACAGATCAGAATAGACACATGGGACCAATAAAGCAAAGGATTTTTGAACCATTGACTTCTAGCATATCCATATCATCCAACACAAAGGAATCACTCACCACATCAAAATAGTCAATCGAGAATTATGTGCATCACCTAAACTTTGTACAATACCTGCATGTATAAAAAATTACATGCATGAATCCCTTTTAACAAAAATACTTGTATGAATTTCTTTTAACAAAAAATATCTAGATAACTGCATGAATAGAAGCAACACAAAATAGGGCCAATTTACCTATAAGCTGATTTGCTGAAGATAAGATTGAATCCTTGCTAATCAAAACCCATTGCAAATGATGGACAAAAGAAAACATCAATCCCATTAAACATAAAAGTCACTAATTAAATGAATAAATTTTGGCACTATAAAAAATGGCAGATTTACTCATAAATTGAGCTATAGAATCTCTGCTCTACCTTGTGGTAAGTGCTGTAACAACAATTGATCCTTAAGTTAGAACTAACATCAAACCCTATTGTAAAGATAGTAGAAAAGGGAAAATGTAGAGAGTGAGAAAGAGAGAGTGTGTGAGTACGCGGGAGAGAGAAAGAAATGAGCACCTATCCAATCTTGCCCAAATTGATCTCTGCAAAAGACAATAGCAAGAATTAGTGTTTACATGAAGGTATACTGAAAAAATAGTAGAAAAGAGGAAACATAGAGAGAGAAAGAGAGAGGGAGAGAGAGAGATGAGCGCTTATGCAATGTCACCCAAAATAATCTCTATAATAAAACAACAACAAACGTTAGAACTAACATCATGTTGTATTGAAAAGATAGCAGCAAAAAAAAAACTAATAGAAAGAGAGATTAACATCTTTGTCTCTTGCTCCAAATAAACTCTGCAAGAAAACAACAAGTGGAACCAACATCAAATTCTATTGAAAACACAACATAAAAGAGAGACAACACATAGAGCGAGGGGGAAAATAAAGGGGGGGGAGAGAGAGAGAGAGATGAGCACCTTTACCTCCTAGCCAAAACAACATCTACAATAAAACAACAATAACAGTAAGAAACGACGTCAAATCCTATTAAAAAAAATAGCAAACAAGAGAAAATGCAAAGAGAGATGGCCACTTGTGTTTTTCCCAAAATCTAGAGCTACATGGAGAAGAAAGTACAGAGGTAAGCACAATGTTGAAAACCCTAATTACTCTCACCAGGGAGCTTCAATAATGGAGACAAAAATTCACGAGTATAGAGAAGAGAGGGAAAGTGGTTTGTTGCTCAACTTTTGGGTCAAACTGATTTTGTGAGAGGGAAAAAAACCAAAATTGAAAATTCTCCAAAAAAGGGGGGGAATACGAGGTGAGAGAAACTCAAATTTTGTGTAATATCCATTCTCTCTTTTTTAAAATTCCCATTATCCCTATTTTAATTAAAAAGCCAAGATTTGGAGAGAGAAGATTCACCCTCCATGGATGCCAACATCTAACCTTCCTATTGGACAATCCAAAAGGCCCACATCTTAAACTATATTATTTTTAAGGGCCCATTTGTGAGTTCATTTTTTTCCCAATGTATAGAAAGTATATATGTTAGTGGTTTAAGATTATAGAACATGGACTTTGGCTTTAACTTAATGCTAGAGGGGGGAGCTCTATCCTAGTTTTGGACTCAAATAGAAGCCTTCCATGCAAGTATGATTGTTATTGTTTTCATGATTGCAACAATGAGGCAATGGACTTTGATGATAATTTTGAGGGAATTTGGGCACTAAGGACCAAGGACAATAAGGGAAAAATTTATAACTCCAATTCTAAAAGCCTCATTTTTGTATAAGGAGTTGACATTGATTTACTTGCAAGAGACTTGAAGACTTAGTAGCACATGAAAGGAGTTAGACTAATAGACAACAAAGACCAACACCATGATATGGACCACCCAATATGGTTCATTGTGAGTTTTTCTATGGCAATCATCCAATTGGACCATTTCCAGTTCTTCAAAAAAAAAAAAATCAAGAATACCACCTCCACCGTAGTATCATGAGAGATACATCAACTAGTGTGACTATGCCACACATGGATACTACTAGAGAGACAAGCCAAGATAATATCATTTACCTGTAGATATGGCTACAAAAATAAGATAAGCTAGCTTTAGGGCACAATCTCAAGTACCCAAATCAATGGAAGTCAAGTATGCTAAAGCTAAAGAATCTCACATAGAGCAAGTCTTAGTGTGAGATTCATTACTTCGACACATACCCTTATGAGAATCCATATTCTCACCTAAAGAAAATCCTAGTTTCAACAGAGATTCATTACTTAGACACATACCCTTGTGAGGATCCATATTCTTACATGATGATCCAATTCACAATGGATCAAAACACCCTTTGATACATCCAAAGTCTCTAGAATATCAGCTACTATATATACACAAGAAGAGAACAATATCATGGCCATGTAATTATTAGTACTAACTCAAACCCTATGGTGCATAGGGAGCCATTCTTTGACGCCCTCAAAATGGTTCATTGCATGTCATAGGTTCTGTGTGACATGTATCCTATTGATGGCAAAATTGATTTCATATTTAGAGAAAATTGGCTCAAAAGCTAGGAACACATTGATGGGATTGATAGGGCAACTCAAGAGCTAGGATCACTCAGCGAGAACATGTGGCTAATCTTAGCGTTAACCATTTTTCTCTAAAAAAACCTTGTTGTCGTATAAGTAGAATCTCAAAGAGACAATGTCTCTAAGCAAATATCAAGTCTCTTTCACTACTCCAATCACTATATACGTAAAGCATGAACATGATGATAAAGATTTTAAAATAGTTTCTATAGATTGTTGAGAGACATGCATGTGAACCCATTATATCCAAGGGTGGATAAGGGTAGATGAGTGAAAATGGACTGGAGGCTACGGGAAACCACAACCCTAGCCATGCAGATGCTATTTAAATAACCTAAGGGTCACTCTCAATATGTGAGAGAGTACCCTAGTTGTACTTGTGAGCAACTTACTATGAAGGATTTTGTTATTCTACTTTGAGCTCCCTTCTCCCTCTTTTGCAAACTTTCCCATGTCACTATGATATTCTAATGTGGTATCAGAGTCATCTATGATCCATTGAGCTTTTCCTATCCACATCTCAACTTGTGTGCACATGAGTGTTTCATTTTTCATCATACCTCTTAACCTCACCTGAAGATATTTGGAGACAACTCTTAGATCTTCGCCAAACCATAGCAGGGGAGTACCAAACCTATGAAGGCATGTTTATAAAATTGTGGGATAAATGGACAGCCTCTTTAGCTGAGGGAGAAAGAGTACCTGATTGCCTTAAGAAAGATTGTTTTCTAGCTGGACTCCATCCTCTACTAAGGGAGAAGGTCAAAGGAAAGTTTCCCACATCCTATGAAGAATCAGTCACTTATGCGAGGGAGAAAGATAGAAAATTGAAGTATCAAGCTCAGTTGAAGGGGGGAGTTGAACCCATACAGGTTTTACCAACCATGCCAAGGCCTAGAGAAATAGCAGAGGCCCCACCTGAACCAGAGATACCACAGCAAGAGCTCCTACAACGCATTACTAATCAACTTGAAAGCCTTTCGTTAAATTTGGTATGCAAGTTGTTTAATGTCAAAATGTTTCACCTATGCTTGGTAATGAGTACTTCTTAGCACTAATACTAAATTTCTTGATCACATCTTGCCGACTAATTTCAAAAAGATGAAAGTTTTTTAACCTTAATCATGTTCATTAAGTGCTTCAGTATCATCATCCCATTTTGACCATTGTAAAGCTATGTGTTAGCTATCAACACAAACAATTTTCATGATCTCTTATCTTATCTTGTTCAACATCACATTTGAGCCTGCTACTTATTAATGTAAAAATAATTTCATTTGCTTTCACACTTCTTGGCCATTGTGCAAAGTATTAGACATTTCCATTGCTTATTGCAATTGATAAGACCTTCCTATCATGGTCGTGGTGTTAGAAGTGTAGCAAAGGAACCTTGAGTAAGTAAGTGTGTATGAGGGAAGGTAAGGTGTGAATAAGCATTGTAGGGCAAGGGAAACCCTAACCCTAGCCCATAGTGAGGCTATATAAAGAGCCTAGAGGTCACTCAAAAGTAGAGAGAGTGTAACAATTGTACTTGTGAACAACTCATTAAGCAAGATATTCTTCTTGTACTTGAGCTCTCTCTCCTTATTGTGCACACCTTCTCATGTTATCACTCTAATATTTCAACATGGTATCAAAGCCATATTTGATCCATTGAGCTTCCAAAATCGCATCTTGGCTTAAGTGCACAAGATACTTCCATTTCTTCACCTTATCTTTATTTCCACCATAGCCAATTCTGACCTCCCTTCATTGGAGAAGTTGGTGTGAGAAAAGGAAGCCATATCAGCTCCTGATTTCTTCTAGACACTTCTTCATCAGGTCCAAGCGTAGTGTCTCATCAAGTCACAAATCAACATTGAGGTTGTAGCAACTCGGCATTGTGATTTTTCCCAAAATTGGCACAGCTTGCACATCGGCACACTTCAAGCTATAGCATGGGCATCATAGGGCACAATTCCTTGAGCCTTCATGGGGAAATTTAATATCCCTAAGTGCGCTATCTTACCCTAAGAGGGTTTCTTGAAATTCCTTCTATATGGCTTACACAAAGAAAAACCCTAATTGTGTATCCTGACAGCCATTGCCAGAAAACTTCAAGCTTTTCTACTCCAACTTTTATCACCATGAAAGCCACTAATAATGATTCTAATCAATGATTAATATTATCTAGATTTTGTTTCAGAATTGGAAGCTCCCTCCATAGGATGGACACACTTAATGGGCATCAATAAGTCTAACATATCACATCTCAAGTAAGGCATGAGCTTGAGATCAGTGCTTGTAAGCATCTTTGATGCCAAGAGGCATATTCCACGGTGGATTCTATGAGACCACGGTGGATTTTGTGAGTTTTTATTCCATGGTGGATTTTGTGAGGTTTTTACAGTGGATTTCATAAAATTATATTTATTTACCGGGGCTTGTACACAAGGTGGATTCCTTGTAAGAGAAGTTGACAGGGATGCCTATCCTTTTCGGGCATCACGTTAATTTAATGTGCATGTGGGTGATTCCATAGCGGGTGATTCGAAAAAATACATATTTAAATTAATGGAAGTTTATGAGTTTAGAGTGCACACTCATATTAAATTAAGGTTAGGACAGAGTTCCAACCTATTTATTTATTTTGTAGCTGAAGAAAGCTAGGTATTCACTTTTATCGGTTTAATTTTATTATTTTCTAACAATTGTGAATGCTTCAACTGATGTGTAGAGCAGGCGGCATTGGCGTTGGGAAGCACTAGGTGATAGCATGTATTCAAACTACTTAGAAGAAATTATCATTTTTTATGGGTGTGAATCTTATCATTAAAGGCATGGCGCTAATATTTATTTAGGCGTGCTTATTTATTGAAGTACTTGACAAATATTTATTATTTTGTATACGCGTGGGCACACAGTTTAAATATTCATTATTGGACGTATTTGGGAACAGCCTACGACTCTTGGGCTGCCCAACAGCTTTATTCTTTATTTGGACAAAAGAAACACAAAAGCTAAAGTATGCTAATTGTAAAATTGAGACTATTTTTTAGCTTTGAGATGAATAAATTTATAAATACATGCCTTGTGGAGCACTCACACAAGGCATGGGGGGAGATTGTACTCAATTGGTCTTTTTGCCTCATGTCGTGCAAGTCTATTCTCTTGATTTTTGAGTTTAAAGTAGAGTTCTTTGTTCTTAGGGATCTTCCGGTGCTCGCTACGTACGCATCCAACATCCAATTTGTGCACTAGTGGTATCAGAGCAAAACTGAGATCAAGAACTTCCAATCACTTACCATCTCATGCAAAGGCAAAGCTTCTAGAACGAACAGGCTCTACAATCAGCCTTGCGACAATCCGTCAATACCAGCGTGTTCCTAGCGGTGAAGAACCCCCTGTTGTGCTATCAAAATGCGAAGGACCACTCTCTGATGATGGAGGACCACTTAGAAAGCTCCTTTGTAAACACATTTTTTTTGTTCTCTCTCAGACAAAAAAGTTAAATATCAATAATTAAGCTTAGCTTATTGTTTAAGCTTATAGCTTAAAAGTTCCAAAACTCAATCGTCTGTGGCGGGAGGACGTATTCCAGGATAAGGACGTCACCGAAAAGGTGCCATCGTCCTGAATCGTCTGGATTGATTCTATTAAGCTTAATCTTTTCTAAAGCTTAAGGCTTTAAATATTTTTAAATCTTAAGGCTTTAAAGCTTCTTAAAGCTTGAAAATTCAATCTTCAAATTCTTTCCTAGTAGGCATTCTCACTGATCTCTTCTCCGAATCAATCCCAAACTTGTTTTCAACCTCCTTGCAAGCCTCTATTCACACCCGTGTTGTGACAGAGATAATTTCAAGCAAGCAAATTGCTATACGCAGTTTACATGGGCAAAGTATTCATTGAAGAAGAATTTCATCAATTTTCGTACTCGCAAAAGGAGAAAGATCACAAAAAGCTATTTTTAAAAAAAGAGAAACAAGTCTTGTAAATCCGACTTTGAGCTACGCTCATCCCGATAATAAGATTTCAAGTGTGTCAGGTTGTTTGAAATTTTGCAGGATGACCGATCAAAATATGGAAGTTTTTATGGCCGAAGGTGATTTATCGGAACCAACGGTGGAGCGAAAATTGGACCTAATTATGATGCAGCTTCAAGAGGAACAAAGAACATGTCAAACTTTGCAAAGCTCAATTGGCCACTCTTCAACGATCTACTGTCGACCAAGATGGATCGCAACCCGAACATGTTATACAATGCACGATTGATGCGACACTCGAAGCACAATCTATCCGGAAAGAAGCCAAGCTAAGTAAAAGAAATTTCAAATTTCGTACTTTTAATGGGCTACGTGACGGAAAGACTATTCTCACTTTTATCAGTCAATTTGATGATTATTTCCATGAAGAACAGTATGCCAAAAAATACAAACTCAAGTGTGTCACTAATCACTTAGTGGACAGAGCATTGCTATGGTAGATTGTTTTCCTTGGGAGACTTTTCAAAAGAAACTTTTGCAAAATTTTCTTGGACCACCTCAATTCCATGAAAAAGCAATAAAACAGTGGGATCTTCTTCAACAAAGAGATTACAAGCCTATTTCACAATATACCGAGCGTTTCTGGAATGCCTTATTGCAACTTTGAATGCTCGAAGATGTACCTGAGGCAACCCATAAGTGCAAGTTTATGACTGGTTTGCTTGGTCACTTCTATGTGGAAGTGAACATGTTCAAGCCAACGACTCTCGAGGATGCGATTTCCTTGGCCCATGATGCTGAAGACAAAATTCAAGGATGAGAGAAGTAATTATAATACTTCCCAACTAATGGTAACTTCGGTACAAAGCAATTCAACTCTAACTTTCGAAGATTCAATCAAAATTTCTTTATTCCATCTTCTTTCCGTAAATCTTGGACACGACCCCCTGCTTTACCATCAAACACAAATCTAAATTCTAAGCCATATTTCCAACCAAATCCCAATATTTCTAAACTCCCAGCCATTACCAATAATGTTTCGAAAGCCAAACCCATAGTTTTCTACAAGTGCCATCAACCTGGACATCTAGCAATGAATTGTCAATCCAAAGAGCCACCTGTTCACATCAACTACTTGGGAGCGACTGAAGATGAAGACCATGAAGAATTGCCAACTTTATAGAAGACGATAATAATATCGATACTACTTCAGATACTTTACCAAGTATGACAAATCCTCATTCTTTATTAACGATGAAATGTCTTGTGCATGGTAGAGAAAAGGCTATTTTACATGATGACGGGAGCACACACGAATTTATTTTTACAAAATTGGTCAAAGCATTGAATTTACATACTATTCCGACCCATTATTACATCAAGGCTGCATTCTTAGGCCCTAGATATAATGGAACACAAGAAGTGCATGACTTAGATATTAAAATTGGTGATTACATCGAGCGCAAAAATTTCTTAGTTGGCCTTTGCAATCTAGTGACATTATCTTAGGAATGCCTTGACGTCATAAATATAACCTCGATATAGATTATTCCATGCATTCAATGAAGTTTCATTCTAATGAAAAAAAAATCACATTGCATGGTACGCACACTCTTGATAATTTTCCATTGCTTAGTCATATACATGTTAAATGTGCATTAAGAAAAGGTAGCAAATCATACTTAATATGGGTGAATGAAATAAAGCTAAGGAAAATCAGATGCATCCTAAAGACACACAATTTCTTTCACAATTTAAAGATTGTTTTTCTACTAACTTACCACTTGGGTTACCACCTACACGTCCTGAAGATCATAAAATAGACTTAATACCAAGTTATCAACCACCATGTAAAGCACCTTGTTGACATAACCAAATTGAACAGAAACAAATTCAAACCCAAGTTGAAGAATTGTTAACTCGAGGACTCATTAGGCCTAATAGTTCTCCTTTTGGTGCACTTGTACTATTAGTTAAAAAGAAAAATAACATGTATAGGATGTGCATTGATTATCGTGCCCTAAATAAGATCATTGTCAAGAATAGATATCCAATCCCTAGGGTAGATGACCTCATGGATAAACTACAAGGGGCTACGATATTTAGCAAGATAGATCTTAAATCTGGATACCATCAAGTACGACTGGACATATATGATATTTTCAAAACTGCAATATTTAGGACTCAATTTGGACATTATGAGTTCCTTGTTATGCCTTTTGGTTTAACTAATACATCAGCCACATTCAGTCGTATGATGAATCACATAATTTTGAAGCATCAGCATTGTGCCATTGTTTTCTTAGATGATATATTGGTTTTCAGTAAAAATGAGAATGATCATTATAAACATTAATCTTTGGTTTTTAAATTGTTGAAAGAGAATAAATTATATGCTAATCCTGAAAAGAGTGAATTCTTCCAAACCCATATTGAATATCTAGGACATATTGTTTCATCTAACGATATTAAAGTTGATCCTAAAAAGATAGAAGCAATTTTGAATTGACCGATACCTAAAACTATGCATGAACTACGTTCTTTCTTAAGTCTTGCTAGCTTTTACAGAAAATTTGTGAGAAAATTTTCATTGCTTGCATTACCTTTGACAAAATTATTAAAGAAAGGTATTGTGTATCATTGGTCTGACAATCAGCAAGAGTCGTTTGATTTACTGAAACATGCCTTAACACATGCTCCTGTATTGCAACTACTTGACTTTAATAGACCATTCTTCCTAGTAGTCACTGATGCTAGCGGATCTGGAATAGGAGCTGTCTTTATTCAAGATTCACATCCCATAGCCTACTCTAGCTGCAAACTTAAACCCTCTAAACTCAAGTATTCTACCTATGATAAGGAATTACTAGCTATAGTACAAGCTTTATGACAATGGAAACACTACTTAATGGGATCTGAATTCATGATCAAAAGTGACCAACAAAGTATCAAACATCTCCTTAGTCAGCCACAAATCTCTGACTATCAAATTAAATTGGCTTCTTTTATTCAAAGTTTCCACCCACTTATCCAATATTAACCTGAAAAAGAAAATATTATTTCTAATGCCTTAAGTAAAAATTAATTGCAAATAAATTCATCATCTTATTTTGACGAATTTATGTTCTATGAGAAAAGGTTATATGTAAATGTTCCATTTAGATCATTTGTATTGCACGAAATTCATTGTCCCCCATATCAAGGTCATAGAGACATTATTTTTACTTTACGTACATTGGTTGAAGATTTTTATTGGCCACAGATGGAATCTGATGTTTCTAACTTTGTATTTGAATGTTTAATTTGTCAAAGAGTTAAGCGACACCATGGTAAGCAATATGGTTTATTAATGCCTTTACCAATTCTAGAACGACCATGGGAACATATTTCAATGGATTTTATTACTGGTTTTCCTAACACCCAAGCTAATCATGATATGATTTGGACTATTGTAGATCGATTTAGCAAACAAGCATATTTCATTCCATGTAAGAAAATGTTAACTACATCTCAAGCTGCTCAATTGTTTTCACTAACCATGGTTTGCCAAAAGTTATTATTTCTGATCGTGATTCTAGATTCTACAATAATTTTTGGACTACTTTGTTTGCTAATTTAGATACAAAGTTCGATTTTTCATCTACATTTCATCCTGAAACAAATGGGCAAACAGAACCTACTAATAGTACAATTTTGGATCTTTTGGGTGCATACACAATTTCAAAACCACAAACATGGGATACACAATTGCATTTACTTCAGTTTGCATACAATAACACACCACATACAACTACACATAAAGCACATTTTGAAATTATTTATGGATATAGATTGCCTACACCTGTTACCTCATTGCCAAACAAAGTTAAAGTTTTCGATGATATTGCTAATATGCATGCTACTATTTTTGCTGAAGTAAAAGACATGATTGCGAAAGGCCATCAATCATACACAAAATACGCTAACAAGAAAAGAAAAGCTATGAGTTTCATAGTCGATGATTATGTTTGGTTACGCATTGAAAAGAGAAGATTACAAAGTGTTGAGAAACATCATGTTGTTAAGTTAGCCCCTAGATTTTATGGACCTTTCAAAATCATTCATAAAATCAATGATAATGCATTTAAATTAGAATTACCCCAACACTAGAAAATCCACAATACTTTTCATATCAGTTTATTACGACCTTTTAAAGGCCAATTATCTGTACACCTTGTCTATGAAAACCCTCCTTTGTTAGAAGAAGAAATTGAAATCCTTGTACCCAAAACTATTCTAGACACTGACTTCATGACCACTAGAATTGGCCAGCCGACTACCTCGCTGGAGGGAACTGATCATACTCCAGCAAGTAGTTGATAAATGGCCGGATTTTCCACAGATGTCGCACTTGACATTTGGGCAATTTCTTGGATAGTGTTGCCCACCACACCATTTGCAGCTAAACCTCGAAGGTGCACCCTCATCTGGGTATCTACTTCCTATCAAATTTTGTTGTTTTTAAGGAAGTTGATATCAACGGCTATTTGTCGATACTGCTCCGTAATCATGTCGGTATAATGCTTCATCATGTGCTTAACCTCGTCAAGAATATTGGAAGTGCTCGGCTCATAGCCTTGGTCATTACCATGTCGTTCCATCGGCCTAACAATTCGATTAGGCACTGGTTGTTGAGCCACATGCATGGTATTAGAATTGACTGCTTGGCCTCCACCATTTGGAGCCATTTGACTACCCGTAGGCATCGACGTGCTAGGGGGAGCTGGTAATAAAGGCACATTCTGCATCATGTTCCCTCTCCCATTAGGATTAGCCATCGCTATCCCTTGGCCACTACTGCCATTGGCCATCGCCATATTGTTTCCCAATGCTAGACCCATATTCGAATTGCCTCAAGAAGCATAGGCTACTTGTAGTCAGGATTCTACCTCTTGTGATCGTGTAATGGCAGTATCTATATCCCCCAAGGGGACACTACTCAACTGCAATTGGATGTTAAAGTCCAAACCATGTAGGAAATATTGCAATTGGGCAGCTGCGGGGATAGGAATAGAGGTGTCCAACTTATGGAAAACCTCTTTTATTTTCTTCGCATAAGCACGAATATCCTCGTGTGGTTCTTGGCGGGTCACGTTGAGTACATGCAACCAATATTGTCCACCCCTTTCAGGGGAAAACTCCCTTCGGAAAGCTCCATAAAGTGCATCAATATTCAATATGGTTCCGGCTTCTAAACCATGATACCATATGGCAGCTCTTCCTTTGAGAGTCATGTTGAAGAACATCATTAAATGTCCTTCTTCTTGGATGCGACAGTTAAACATCAGCTTTTGAAACTCCCTAATGTGGAGTTCTGCATCTTCCTCAACTAGCCCATTAAAAATAGGTAGCGGGTAACCTAGAGCCGGCAAATCTGTCGTTCCTGCTGGAATTGCAATAGGCTGCGCCATGACGGAAATTGGATTTGCACGAGGAATAGGGGACGGTGGGGTTGCACCTCCCGCACTTGATGTAGACTGGCTTATGGAAGGAAGGGAAGCACTAGAGCTTCCACCTTCTCCTAACTTACTGCTTGTGGCACCAAGACCACTAGATCCCTTACTCGCTTGTAAGGGTTCAGCACTGCTACGCTTAGGGGAATATCTCCTAAAAATTTCAGCACGTCGCCTAGCTCTTTCGTCTCTCTCTTTCTTTTGGGTTTCTGCTAGACGATGCTTATCGATAAACAACGGATCAATCTCAGTATCCTTTGGCATAAACTGCTAACTGGTCCCTAGACAACCAAGATTTGAGGGCCGCCACTTCTAAGTGGCTCCCGGCAGACGCACCACTGATGGGAACTAAAACGGGCCGGCACTGGCTTGTGCACTAGCCGGACCTCTATCTCATGTGCTCAACAACCCCATGGCCTCGCGGCCAGGAGCGTTGATGACACATACATTGCCTTCCTAAACATCTTGTGTTTGTATTACGTCGTTTGTAGTCCACTTTTCTCTCACCCACTACTTCTCAGAGGGAGTCCCTTTCACATTGCCTAATGGCACGAAGCACAGACATAGGGGGTCCTCCAATGGCTGAGTGCCGCCACCCCTCTGCGACTCTCCTACACCTTGGGGATTGGCCCCTCGGTGTGCCGCTCAACATATAAACATTTCGTACAAAATCCACTCAAGGTAACAATTGATCGTATACAGGAATGTACCATTGTCCTTACTTCTCTTTCCCCTAGACCCCATGACTAGCCTATGGCTTAGGGTGTCCTGTCTCTCACTCAACATGGGTCAAGGTCCTAATGAAAGCAATTGCTGTGCATCCAGGATTTCTGATACCTTTAAATATTTCCATGATTTATGCATATTGTGGATGCTAAGTGCTCAAACAATTATAAAATCAGTATTGTGCACATGTGGAAAACATCCTTGTAATGGTTTTCAGCTACCGTTCTTATGCGGCATTGCATGAACCTAGCACCGAGGAAACCCTCGTGCTACTAGGCCCTTATTTTATAATTATTTACCGACCTATATAGTATGCCAAAAAAACCAACAAGATTTTCATCATTTCACTCAGCATTTAGACACATTTTAACCACTCTACCCTCCCATCGATCAAATGTTGCATTGTTGCATAGATTTATAAGGCCTTTTGCCATCATTTTATGTGTAAAAAGCAGAAAAAGACACACTAGAATAAGAAGGGGGGGCTGAACTGAGGCAAATCCTCATGCTTCAGTCCCCACAAACATTCACAAACATTATTATTATTTTTCATCAATTTTCGGCACCCAAAATGCATTTTTCCCCTATTTTTAGTGGTTTTTCTCTATTTTCCTTGTATTTTTCTTATTTTTTGCATTATTTAATTACTAAAAATTCAAAATAGGTTATGGGCTACGGCCCTTAGTTCCTTCTTGCAACAAAAATGAAAATTTAGTTGGTGTCCCTATTTATTTTTCCATTTTTATGCTCAAAAATATCATTTTCCCTTGGTTTTTCATATTTTACGTGTTTTAGTTTATTATTTTGGGCCACAAGATGCGTGTTTTTCTGATTTTTTGATTATGATCAACAAATACTCATGGAAAACAGCAACATAAACAATTTTTAGCCCACATGAACAACATTTTATCAATCAAAAGCCATGAAATCTCAAATTTCCTTTGAAAAAATTGAATTACTGCTTATTTGCGTGTTTCGGGTTTCATGTCCATGGCTGCAAATCTGAAAATCAGCAGCACTTCATGCTCATGGCGATCACACGTCACCATTTCCAGCCCG
The DNA here is from genome assembly GCF_053477565.2 of Lygodium microphyllum. Taxonomy (NCBI): domain Eukaryota; kingdom Viridiplantae; phylum Streptophyta; class Polypodiopsida; order Schizaeales; family Lygodiaceae; genus Lygodium; species Lygodium microphyllum. The sequence goes on along the minus strand of NC_141161.1, from coordinate 3,386,021 downwards.
TGGAGCAACAAGCCTCCACCATTCTTTCTTCTTCCTTTCTCTTCCCGCATGAATCCCCCCTTAGAGGAGAGAGAGGAAGGAGAGAGAAAGACTGATTTTCTCTCTCTCTCTACAGGTTGCCATTGCCTGCGCGAAGGAGAGCGATTTGAAGCGAAGAATCAATGTAGTTGCCTGGTGTCATTGGATATATGGCTTACTTGACAGCAATATCTCGCATTTGTGGCGAGGGGGGGGCGCCATTTTTCCACGCGACGGCTGCTGCACGCCGCCCTCCTCTTCTTCGTTTGATTTTTTGGGGGTGCCCCCTTTGAAGGGCACTCCTTTATACCTCAAGTGGCCACCCTTTCAAGTTTTGACCGGCCTTTTGGCCCTTTTCCCGGCCTTTCTTGCATACGGTGTTCGAATCCAATTCTGAAAATTTCTGTGAGCTCGTCTCGGCATCCTGGACTGGTCGGCAACTTCCCTGACTCGCACAAGGGCACCCCTTCATACCTCAAGTGGCCACCCTTTCAAGTTTTGATCGGCCTTTTGGCCCTTTTCCCGGCCTTTCTTGCATACGGTGTTCGAATCCAGTTTTGAAAATTTATGTGAGCTCGTCTCGGCATCCTGGACTGGTCGGAAGCTTCCCTGACTCGCACAAGCACATGGAAAATTTACTAAAAATCTGCAAGTGTTACACGGGCGTCCTTAGAGCACTTTGACGCTTGAAATCGTCCTAGATCGAGCCGTCGCCTTTGACGTTGAATATTTTTCCCTTGATATTCATAATTTTTAGCTATTTTTAAGCACTTATCGGCATCAAAATTCCGCTCTCACTTTTTTAAAGGCAAGCCAAAACCATTGAATAGTTTGATGGAAAGCCCTCCCTTTTTCTATTTTGAAAATGTTGAAAACGTTTCCAATTCAGAGTGGGAGACCATCAAACATCATTTTAATGGGATAGATCCAGAGTTCACAGACTCTAGATATTTTTCAGCATGCTTTAGGCTGAGGTGGTTATGTTTATAACCTTCCAGTAGATGGAAGAAGGTTGATCCTTCCCCCTGCTCCCATGACAATCTTTGAGGTGCTTCAGAAAACAAAGAAGTATTGGCCCCCATGGGATCCGAGAGAGAAGCTGAATTGCATAAACACACGGGGTGCCCCTAGCACTATATGTGGATTGATTAGAAAAATATTTTCTTTCCACAAAGAAAGCTAGCAAGATATCTTCTTATCTTCAACATGAGATTGTCCTGGCATGAAAAATATGAAACTTGGTTTGGGTCAGCCCAGGCCAGGCTGCCCCACTTGAACCCCATGAGATTGAGCTGGTGCTTGGATATGATCATGACCACACTTGAGGCTGCTCTACCCTTTCAGATCGGTATGATGCATTGGGCAACTCATTTCAGGTCAATACTATTGCGTACAGTCTTTCACCACTGAAAGAATTATATCCGCAAGGTTTAACAGTTCTGTCCTTATTCTCGAGCCTTGGTGGGAAAGAAGTGACATTGCACAAATTGGGTATAATTTTGAAGGCTGTTGTTATTGTGGAGATCAATGATAAATGTAAAAACATAATACCCAGCTAGTGGAACAAAACCTTCCCCACAGGCCGATTTCAAATGGAGAATGATGTTAGAGATCTTATTGATGATAAGTTGGCTGATATTGTGGATGCAATGGGAAAGATTGTGGATACCAATTCATAGCATGAGTAGATTGATGTAAATCAGTTGGCTTGTGCATATGCAAGCTATTCCAATCATGTCAAGGTGCACTTATAGCTCACATATCTTTGATTGATTGATGGATAATATGCCTTTCTCTATCTCTTTCGTGTACACCTTCATTGCATTATCTTTCTCTTGCTAAAAACCATTCGTGCTTTATCCACCTATTGATACGTAAGTGGGATAATATGCAATTGTAAGTGGGATGGTCTAGTAAGTCACTACATATATATGTGCCAATTGACTTGCCAATGTGTTATCTCTTATCCTCAAGCTTTGTTATATATGTCACCACATAGGTCAATTGATTCCCTAAATGCATGCATTGATTGGATAGGGCATGCCCTATACCACATAGGCCAATTGATTCCCTAATTATGCATGCATTGGTTTCTTAAATTGTTCCTGCGCGTCTGTAAGCGCGTGTAACAGGAATTATTTGCGCATATACACGCGCCATTATATGCGTTGACAGACGCGCCACGCAAGTATAGAAAAATTTAAAAAAAGTTGTGGCTTTCTTTTCAAACCTATGCTTTCCTGCGTTTTTTGCGCTTTTTCTACAGTTCGAGCTCGACATCACTACTCCTGTCTATCTATCACTTCATGAAGACAATGAGGCAAGGAAATAAGAGTAAAAAGAGGAGAGGAGGAAAGAAGAGCCAAAGAGTGAAGAAGAAGAGCCAAACAGCAAGGAAGAGAACAAGATTGAAGCAACTTACCAAGGAAAGGGAGAAGGAGGACAATGAGCTTGCAACCTAGCCGCCGCCACCCATTGGAACAAGCAAAGAAGGTGAGTTCTTCTTCTCTCTCTCAATCTTGTTTGGTTTCTCTGTTTGTTTGTCTTTCTCTTCACATGCTGGATCTTGTCATCTATGGAGGTTTTTTAGCTTTGTTTTTTAAGCAAGTTTAAGAAGAAATGGTGCGACTGTGCGCGTCTGTCAGCGCGTCCAGATGACAGTGTAGATGCGGCTATAGATGCGGAAATAGACACGCTAACAGACGCCCACAGAGATGCCTTGACAGACGCAGACATAGATGCAGGTATAGACGCGCACAAAGACGCAAGTATAGACGCTGTATGTAATATGTTTTATCTGCACAGGGTAATATGATTTTTCTTGTGTAGATGTGGAATCCTGGATCCTCCAGCACCCCATTCAACAAGGAGCAATTCATGGGGGAGATGACCAATTATCTTGGTCGCCCTCCCACTGTAGATGAGGTTTTCAGTGTGATATCTAGGACACCTATCACATCTTTGCCTACACAGGGATTAGCTGAGGTACATGGATCGGCCGAAGCACGTGCATCTGCAGAAGCATGTGTATATGCAGAAGCACGTGTATCGAGTGAGGCAGAGGGTAGTGCACATCGAGGGAGGAGGGAGAGTGGTGCAGGAGGACGAGGAGGTCGGGGGCTTTGTGGGGGTTGCCTAGGTGATGGCTCTCGATCACCCTCACCGAAAAATGAGAGAGGTGAGCCTCCACAAATGTACTACTCTATCACTGATGTTGGTGGTATCTTGCATGACTTTGAGGGGAGGGAAGTGATAGCCTACTTGAGGAGTGTCGTGCATGCCACATACAAAGATTGCATGATTCGCTTCAAGCACCAGAAAAATAGTTTGTGGCAAGCGGTGCTGCGGGGGCAGTACATACAAGGTAACCTAATCCCGAGAATTCACTATTCTCAGATAATTGCGGACGGTCAAAGGTGAGAGACATGCTTCATAACAAGAGGTCTCACCTTATGACGCGCGCCAAGGAGTCATTGCGGAGACAAGAGTAGGGGCACCCTGGATATGGCCAACCACCCAATTGCCACCGCAAGGAGTGGAAAGAGGCCAAGAAGAGAGCAGCGGAGAAAATGACAAGTCGCCAGCATGCAGAGGTGTGATGTATCCAAATGGCAACCATGGGATCATCGCATTATGGATCCGGTGGCAGGGAGTCATGGGAGGCTGAGTTTGTAAGTATTATTTGATTTTTTTTAAAATTAAATTTTGTAATTTGCTTCACTTCATTATGTAGTGTATTTTAATACGTTGTATGTTCAAATTGTTTTGTAGTATCATATCATTGGTAGGATGCCTACTCCTAGAGAGGTAGGCTACCATCGAGGTCATAACCGGGCGTTCACTTGGCAACATTTCTACAAGGAGGGACTCATCACGGAGGAGCAATATAATCGCGCCATGAGGATTCCACCACTAGAAGATGTATGTTTTTTTTTTTACATGAAAAGTATAGATAACTCTAATTTATTGTTTGTAATGGTATTTATATACCTTAATCCTTTGTGTAGGCGAACCCTGATGCAGTTGAGGATAGCGAAGGGGGGACTAGCAGTAGCGGTGGTGGCAATGGCAGCGGCACAGGCAGAGGTGGTGGTAGCGATGATGATGCCTCTTCTGAGGAGATATAGAGGAGCCCCATGCATGCATGCCTCTCCTTGGCTTGTAATTTTCATTTTTGATATGTATTACTTTTAGCTAGTGCTTGCGACCATGACATCACAAGCACTAGAACTCATAATGTAAAAACGTTTCATCTATATATATGAAATTTCGTGTGCTACATACATTGTTTTGTTTTCAGTATCCAATCTTCGAAATAATCTTTCTCTTTTATCCCTAAGCATACAATTTGATGTTGATGGGGGGAAAAAACCAGAGAGCATGTGGCTTTGTAGGCCACATGCTCTTTGGTTTTTTTTCATACCTCTATTTTGCGCGTCTATCAGCGCGTCTAAATTGCAGGATAAATGCGCGTCTATTTTCGTCAAAAACTTTCAGAGTAAACGCGGTTTTAGACACGTAGATACACGCTTGTATAGATGCACAATATGAATATATCCACTTTTTTAAAAATATGATTATATATTTACGTAGCGCGTTTATACGTGCGTCTAAATGTGCGTGTAACGCTGATCATAAGCGCGCTTTTAGACGCGATTTTGTAGACGCGCAAATAGACGCGTTAATAAACGCGCCCGATATTTTTTTTCACAATTCAAATATTGCGTCTACAAGCGCATCAGTGGACCCTTTTTGTTGTAGTGCAGGAGATGAAATCAATGGATGTGCCTCGTAAGGTTTTGCAATATTTTCCTATTATTCCACGTATTGAACTTATATTTAAGTGTGAATCTATTGCGAGACTCATGTCATGGCATGCTAGTTACCATTCAAGTGATTGAAAGTGGAGAATTCCTTCAGATACACCAGCTTGGCAACACGTAGACAATTTGTGGTCTACTTTTTCTCGCTCCATTTTGACTACTCAAGTGCACTTACTCATATATCTGATTGATGAGATCGCAATTTGTGTGGTAGTTCATTCAAGGTGGATGTTTTTTCTAGAGCGTTTTATGAAAACCCTAAAAGATTTTGTAAGGCAAAATGCACGGCCCGAGGGAAGCATGGCTGAGGGTTGGTTAGTGCAATCATCCCTTGTACAAATCTATGAATATCTTACTAAAGTGGACCCCTCTTTACCATGACTATGGAAAGATGATGAAGATTTTTTATATATTTACTAGATGTGAAGTGGTTTAAAGAAGTAGTAACAATGGGTGAGCATTGCACAATTAGACGTCATCCAAGTGGTTTTGTAGTGATTGACTCCACAAAATTTCACCAAGGCAAGAATGACACATTCGTACTACCTCAACAATGCGAGCATGTATATTAGAAGCTATTTATTTTCATATATATTACTTCTTGATACATTCTCAAAATACAATAAATATCTAAGTTGCTTACTTTTTATTTTTTAAATGCAGGTTGTGTATCACCCAATGGTAAACAATAACCGATGGTGGTGGCACGTCATCCCCATATCTAATCGTTCAAAACCAATATATGACAATGTTACCAATATAGAGATAGTTGATGATAATTCAACAATCAATGATGATGGACATGATGATGCCATGATCGATGATATACATGATGCAGTGCAAGATGATCCCCGCGATGATATTCAAGGAAGCGCAGAAGAGGATGACAATATGGTTGCAGATGATGATGAAGAAATTGAGCATAGCAATACATCTGACTGTGGGATGGACTTATTTGTTTCATTGGCTATTGGTAACATAAACCTAGAGGTAGATAGTCTAGCAAGGGCCGATCTCATTGAAGATGAGATTGATCATTCATTGTAGCATATAATTAGGTTTGAATGATTGGATGTATATTTGTAATACTCAGAAACAACTAAAATATCAATTAAGAGCCTTTTACTTTTGTGATACATATAACGTTTGTTGTGTTATAGTATAAGAATTGAATACGCACATCCAAAGAACAATGCACCAAGATGCACAAAGAAGTACAATTGGGTAAGCTATATTAGACCACAAAGAAGTAAAGTTGGTAATGTATTCTAAAAAATACTAGCTGTTAAGATGTTTGATCATATTTAGGGACTTTATGAGAAATGAAAAATCAGTGTGTTTATGTTCGCATCTATAAGCGCGTTTAAAAACGTGGGTATATAGATGCATTTTTTGCGTCTATATACTAGCGCCAATAGACGCGCTGATAAACACGCCCGCTATTTCGTGTGTACAGTGCACATCTATAGAGCCTTTCTCTTGTAGTGCAGTGTCTTCAGGCGAGATACTCGGCACCCATCATATACTAGTATGGATACTTCCTATCTAAGTAGATTAGAAGTCTCGACATCCATGGGCATCAATGCATCGATCATTGTCTCCATCTCAGGCTCCAAGATTGTAGATAAGTCTGGAAGGCTGTCTGTCTCCTCTAGTATTGATGGTATAGATTGGGTAGTACCCCAAGTGGTGGATTGGCTCAGGCACTCCATCCATCGCATGCCCACGAACTCTTCTAACTAGCTACAAGGGGTGCACTCCTCCTTGGGACGATACGTCATCTCCCTGGTGGATAGAAAATTTGCTAGCCACACCCAATGTTTTTGTATATGGTAGTCAATTAGCTTGTGAATACAATGCATGATTGATATACACTTTTCTTACCGTTTGCTCAAAATTCGAGATCGCCTGATCAATTATCTCAGATTGAAACTCATCAAAGCGTCATACGTGTTCTATAGACAATCGACGTTTTCGTCTAATTGCTAGCTCACATTGAGAGCAAGGACATGGAACACGCTAATTAAGATAGGCATCACGATCTTGAACATCACGACCTTCATAATTTTCCATTTGGTCTACGTTATAACAAACAATTTGTTCTTGTTATCGTTCTTTTTTTCTTTCTTAAATTGTTTGAGAATGGATTTCTTCTCTTGTAACTCAACAAAATTAACGCTAGTAAAGTCTCCACCCACCCACAAATTAATGTATGTCGGAGTGTTTCCCATCTCGTGGTTTTGTACCGGACCTCGCCACTACTACACTACTACACTACTACTACTACTACTACTATTACTACTACTACTACTACTACTATTACTACTACTACTACTACTACAAACAAGAAAAGAAGATGTTAAAGAACAAGATCTTACTCTCTCTTTGTTTTTATCCATTCATTCTCTTCTCTCCTTCCATCTCTCTCTTTTTCTCTTTCTTTATTATGTTATATACTTATTCTCTCTCTCTCTCTCTCGTTCCTTCTTCCTTTTTCTCTTCCTCTCTCTTTCTCTCTCTCATTTCCTTTAATAAAACATCTCTCTCTCTACTACCAATTTCCTTCATTAAAACATCTCTCTCTCTCTACCACTACCACTACAATAAACAAGAAAATAAGGAAAAAAAAAAACAACAACAACAATAACTACTACTACTACTACTACAATAAACAAGAAAACTAAACAACAATAAACAAGAAAAGAAAAAAAAAACTACTACACCAACAACAACAAACAAAAAAACTACTACTACGAGGACTACGACGACTACAACTATTACTACGACTACCACAACAACAAATCACTACCACTACCACTACAATAAACAAGAAAAGAAGAAACAACAACAACAACAACTACTACTACTACAACAACAACAACTACTACTACTACAAACAAGAAAAGTAGAAAAACTACTACTACTACGACAACAACAACAATAATAAACAAGAAAACTAAATAACAATAAACAAGAAAAGAAAAAAAACTACTACTATGACTACTATAACAAACAAGAAAACTACTACTACTACTACTATTACTACAACCATGACTACGACAACTATGACCACGACTACGACTATCACAACAACAACAAACAAGAAAAGAAGAAATTAAACTACTACTACTACTATCACTACCACTACCACTACTACTACTACGACTACCACAACAAGAACAAACAAGAAAATAAGAAATAAAACAACAACTACCACTATCACTATCACTACTATGACTACCACAACAATAACAAACAAGAAAAAAAGAAAAGAAGAAATAAAACAAAAACAATAATAACAACAACCTCTCCCTCCCTCCCTCCCTCTCCCTCTCTTTCTCTCTTTCCCTATTATGTTTAATGTTTTCTCCCTTTCTCTCTCATTCCTTCTTTCCTTTTCTCTCTTCCTCTCCCTCTCTCATTTCCTCTCTTTCTCTCTCAATGCACATGATTTTTAACAAAAACAAGAAAAATAAAAGGAGAAAAACAAAAACAAAGCAAGAGGGAACAATGCACTCACTGCAAAGGCCCAAGGATGGATTTGGTGGCTCCTCTTCAAGACGGCGGCTCCTCTTCGCCCTCCGTACACTTTCTCATCTTCTTCGCTAATGGTGGCGGCGGCGGTAAGAAGCTTTTCTTCTGCCTCTTTCTCTCTTTCTCTCCATCTCCCTCTCAAATGTAAGATGGAGTTGGCTCTCCCTTTCGCTCTCTCTTTCATTCGTTCGCACAAAATGATGCACTCGAATTTCGGCCTGTATTTTTTCACCTAAGTACCGTCGCTATTTGCAACGCTATTGCGACACTGCTAATTTGCGTCGGAAATCGCCGTCACTATACGCATGTATCCTTATAGTGAGTGTGGGATTAGTTTATCAAGATGAGATGCTACTTACAACCAAGAGTATATTGTGAGCCTAACTATTTTTTTTTTAAACATATCTACACAAGAGTGTTGTTTATATGTGAACCCTCTATATCATGTGAGTTCAAAGGCTACTTAAAAATACTCTTATCTCTAAATTTCTTCAAAATAAGATATACCCATTTATATAAAATCCTTTTGTTATGTTAAAAAATGTATAAAAAAGATGTTTTCAAAATCCCTTCTTTTGAGCTTGTGTTTTAAAATGTTTGACAACTAGCGATAAAATGTTAAAAAGCTTTAGAGTGTTTCCCCCGGTCATCTTCTTTACAGTAGTGTACATTAAAACAAAACTACAAGAGCATTACTATTCACCCCCTCTCTTTTGATGGCAATATCTAAAGCCAAGAAACCTACGATTAACATAAACAGAGAAGATCGAAGCTGTTGTAGACAAGAAAAGACATCATCATCTAAGAAAAGTAGAAAACAAAGCCTTTTAGCTTAGAGATGATCGGCTTAGAGTGAGTTGCGGGTAGGCTTGCGACACCTTTTGAATGCCAAATAGGTCAAGCTTATGTGATGCGTATGACATGCCTGTTTTCCTTCTTCCTTACTAAATTGTAGGTCTGTACCCTTTAGAAAATCAGCTCATTTACCCACCAAAGAAATCTTCTCAAAACGATTAGCAAGATCGACAGTGGTCCAAGTCATGCGGCGCTCCCGTATGTGCTGAAAACAGAATGGGAGGCTGGAAGCCTGGAACCCCTGCTAAGATATGCCGAATTGCCTGGCAAGATTCTACTTTTTTGTCCGACATGCCTGTTTTCAAGAGAATATAATCCAGATGCCTCATGAGTTTAGTGGTGGGTCACTGGGTCGCTGATGCTTAAGACGCACTTGCCGCCTGCAGCTGAAGTCACCGCTTTCAAGTGTTCTTGTCATATTGCCCAACGCCCACCTTATTTGCTATCTGATTTTTCGCTCTGTTTTAGCAGGAATCTAATTTCACTGTAACTTCTATGTTACTCACAATGCCTCTACCATTTTACTAATTTGGACAGACCGTTTGTTTCATTCTTCGAAATAACTACACCATTAAAAGCAAGCTGTCGGCAATGTAAGCGGCAGGCTGTGTTAGCGACCGGTTAATTGCTGTGTTAGCGGCCGGTTAATTGCATAAAACTTTGAGATTCAAAATCTGAGTCAGCTTGGTTATCTTGACATAGCTTGTAGAGATCTTGTATGAAGGCCTCCAAATTCATCTTGGAGATGCCACCCTCCAGAGTTGCCATGTGCAAAAGTTCACTGATCTCTGAGGCCTTCCTTGCAAGGCTTCCTTCTTCCCCTTGCATTACATCTCTCACTGCCTTGACTATGGCTGCCCTAAGCACCCTACCCTCTCCGTCCTTCTTAACACTTACGCCCACCTGCCAATCCTCGTCTATGAGCTTCTTGATAATCCCTTGATCAGCTCTCTGTGGCCAAGCTATGATGGGAACTCGGCCTAAACACAGTGTTTCTAGGGTGGAATTCCAGCCACAGTGGCTCAAGAACGCACCGGTGGCTGCGTGGGCCAAGACCCGCATCTGGGGCGCCCAGGACACCACCAAGCCCCTCTGTGCAGTTCTCTCTACGAAGCCTTCTGGCAGGATGTCCTGGAAGGAGCTCCCACGAGCTGCAGCCATGTCAAGCACAGAGCCTGGCCTGATGACCCAGAGGAAGTTGTGCTGACTGTCTTCCAATCCCAATGCAAGCTCCAGCAAATCTTCTCGCTTGAGTCTTGACTCACTACCAAAGGCCACATAGACCACAGAGGCATCGTCTTTTCGATCCAGCCACTCCAGGCATGAATAATCCTCCTTGTACAGGTTTGATGAGGACTGCAGCAACGTCGGAGCTGCATCGGCGGTAGGACTCCCGAGTTCTTGCAGGAGCAAGGGCCCGACTGCATAGGCTGGGACGTGGTCGGCTAGGAGGGCATCAAAAACGCCGGGCTCCAGCTCATAGACGCTGTTGACAAGCACTCTGTATGCATTAGTGGCCTGCCCATAGGTCTGGGCAATCTTGTCACAGATCTTCTTCATCTTCTCTTCATCGACGTCAGGGCCAAAGGAAGGGAGCAGCTCGCGGGGGTAGTCTGAGGCCCGCATGGGGGTCACACCGGGTACACAGGAGATCCAGGTCTCCTCTCGGTTGCCTGCATCAGATATGATGGGAAGAGTTACGTACGTATGAGCTTCTCTCTCTCTCTCTCTCTCTCTCTCTCTCTCTCTCTCTCTCTCTATTGATACCTTGAAAGGGTATGTAGCCCTCCTCGGCGAGCTTGCGGTTGTAGAAGCCAATGGCGTAGACAATGGCCAAGGAGGACCAGAGCTCGACCCTGGGCAGGCCAAACATGGCGGCCGGCGGGGCGGTCCAGGGACAGAAGGTGCCGGACACGAGGCAGGTCGGACGAGGCCCCGGACCGCCAGTAAGCCTGCCCAGGAGGTCATGCAGGCCCTGCTGCATCACAGGGATGGCGGCCAGCATGTCCTCGTAGGTGGGCGTGAAGGAAAGGTCGTCGGGGGGGAGGCCATCCGGGATGATCTCAACCTTTATGCTGGTGGGCTCCGACGAGCCGGCGCGCCGCAGGCGGGCGTGTCCGCGCGCGCTATAGACCATGGTGACGTGCACGCCGGCGCCCGCCAGGATGCGCGCCAGCTGCGTCATGGGCACCAGGTGACCCTGCCCCGTCCATGGCACCAGCACCGCGTGCGGGACGCTCCTTCCTCTCCCTGCTGCTCCGTCGTTCCCCTCCTCCATTGAGGCGGCGGGGATGATGCTTTCTGTTGCCGCCTCGCCGCACTCTCCTTGACAGTCCATACGAGGATATTAGTATAAGGCCATCTGCAGTAGTGTCGGTATTCGCCTTATCCTTTTCACCCCGAGGTGGCTACTTACTCTTTTTAACAACAATTAGATAAAACGAAGAATGACGCCACAAAGACAATGTTGCGAAGCCAGATTCCTGAATCCGCAACCAAAGTTGCTTTGGCCCTTTCCGTAATTGAAATTTGAGATTTAAGGTTTTAACGATTCTTAACGTTTCTTCCTGGGTGTCAGCGGGCCACCCCCGGGGCTCTAAAGTTTAAAGTCTTAAAAAAGAGGCCTTCCAGGAGCATTAAGTCGTGACTCCTCAATCTAGTAAGAGCATTGCCACCCCTAAGGAAGCCTGCGGCCATGCTACAGTAGCCTGCCAATTGGGACTTGGGCATGAACTCTGCCACACAGCACACCATTTCAACGATGGATATAATTTGAAAATAAGAAAAATCGATTAGATAAGCATTTTGAGAGAGAGAGAGAGAGAGAGAGAGAGAGAGAGAGAGAGAGAGAGAGATTTGTGGTGCCATGTAACAAGGCTTGAGTGAGTCCTTGTAATCCCTCTACAAATGGAGGGACTACTCTAAAAATGGGCTAAAAATGGAGGGATTACAAGGACTAAGTGAAGTTCCGCAAAATATGCTAATGAGTGGGCCCTGGTGCTTATATAGGTCAAGTATAGCTTCCACATGAGCATGATTTTTGACTTGCTGGACTCGTCTAGGTCTTGGGACTTTCGACTCTAATAGTGACTTTAGTTTACCACCTTCAAAAGCGACCTTTAGAATCAAATAAATGTAGTATCATTTGTCATTATCGTATTCTTTTTTTTTAATAAAAGGAAGCTTGAAATGTATTAAGAGAGCAAAAAAAGATTATATACAGCTGTTAGGTTGTGGTAAATGCTTCAATACATGGAAGCATCTTGATTTCATGAAAATAGTTACAACAATTATCACAAAAAGTCATTTCTTTTTCTCATAATTGATCTGGTTATTCATCTTCATTAGTAGATTTGCAATTTCTTCAACTTTGGAACCAGGTTGATATTCTTCATGTAGCTTCTACATTTTTGTCTATATCCTTCTCACCCTGCATCCAAAATATCAAATTTAAAACCATACAAAGGTTTCACTATAATATATTCCAAAATATTTTTATTCTTACGGGTCCATATATTCCGCAAATAAAAACCCCTCAACCAGTTCCACATCACTGGGGGTGGAGACCATATAATAATCTCCTTCTAAGTTATTCTAGATGGATGGTATTGCATAATCATTACATGCAAAAAGCAAAATATATTAGCATTATAGGGGCAACTATATTAGAATAGGTGGGAAATAGATTTTACATGTTGATTGCATCTGGGGCACATTCCATTACTTAATCTAGCTTTAAGAGCCCTCTCATTAGTCCATAGGGCTTTCAAGGTTATCAACCACATTAAGCATGAGATTTTGGGTTGGATCATTGGTAATTACTAAATTTGTACATCCATTGTTGAGGGTTCCAATTGATGTGCCATCTATCATTTTGCTTATAATAAAGTACATTTATATCTTTCTGTAAGTTAGGCAGTGGTAGGTGAGCTTTATCTCCTACTAGGCACACTCCTCTGAAAAAAGGACCTAGGCTAAAATGGCCATGCATGTAAAAAAGAGATGGGTGCTAAAAGGGGATTAGGGTTTTTATCTCCTTGACTATCTCATTATCACATCACTACTACTCAATGTGCAATCCTGAATCACTACATATGATGTTATCCCAGCATAACGTTCCATCCACACTATATTTATTTATGTCCCATCAATCCCAATCTATCAAATCATCATTTATTTCTATCCTATCCTAACTTCCTCTTGCAATCATCTTGCTCTAATTATATATCCAAATCTCAATCATTATTCTACGTTACATGGCAGCAACCTCACCTCAACAATCACAAGTACTCCTCTTCCAATTTTCTCTCAATATCATCATGAAATGGTCTATCTCTTGCCTTATCCAAATCATCATCTATGTATATTTCTCAAATCGGCCAACTATCTTGGCCTCCCAAAGGAGGGGAAAAGAATGGATAAAGCACAAAGAAATACTTGTGCACATTTGCCCAAACTACTTTGTATGGATTAAAGAGCATACTGACACAGAGTATGTTATTACTAAAGATGTTATGCTTAACTCTTGGAGTCCTCTCAAAGACAATATGCTTGAAATTTCTCATCAGTCACTTGCTATTTTACACTTTCGTATTCATCATCAACCTCCCCAAAGATCATGTCGAAAGCACCTTATCAATCTCTATCTTACTATGGTATCTAGTGACATTGGTATCATATTTCCATCTACAAATATGCTCTCACTGTTATTTTACTCCACAACTATCAAGCTCCAATTGGAATATAATTTATTTATATGATGAGCCCATCTCTTATCAAGTCTATCATGAAGAAAACTATGGTGATCAGCTCTTTATCAAGGTATCCATCAACCAAAGCCCAAAGATCTTCATCATCAACTTACATCCCTTAAATCATTGCAAGAAAAGATTGATTTATATCTTCTCCAACAACAAGGACAAGGTCTCTCAACCAAAGCCCAAAGATCTTCATCATCAACTTGCATCCCTTAAATCATTGCAAGAAAAGATTGATTTATATCTTCTGCAACAACAAGGACAAGGTCTCATGCCATAGTCATCATTGTGATCTTACTTCTCTTGTAGCCAAAATGATTGGCAAAAAGTCTTTGTAGTACTGCAAAAGAAAATCCTATTTTCTTTTGAGAAGGGAGAAAGAATGTTAGAAGATATTGTTAACCTTTTCTAGAGAGGGGGAATGTTAGAATATTAGGATGTACTCATATGAACATGTACTAAGAGAGTATCTATGAAGACAATATCTAGATATTTAGGGGAACTAGATAAGATGGATCTAGAACATGTGGATGATACCTCACAAAGAGAACCTACCATATCCACACCTCCTTTGTATATATATGTGTACTCCAACATATTCCAATGCAAGAGTGTAAGCAAGTGTGCAATACAATTGTGTAGTTCACTCTCCATCTTATTGTCTGATTGTCTCTCTTTGTAAGCATCCATTGAATATCTCCTCTCGACAATGCCATTTTGTTCATTTTCAGCCCCTTCTGATGCCTATTGATGGCAGTTTTCCTAGGCTGCATACTAAGAATATGGAGCCCCAAGAGGGAACACCAAGAAAAGAGAGAACCTATTGCAAGAAAATCTATCTTGTATCACGAATAGGCATTTTCTTCATATTTTGAGTGAGCACAACAAAGAAAAGAACACCAGAAACAAGAAATCTTCACGTAGCTTATTCTCCTAGGAATTTAACTTTGAATAAAATCGATTCTGCTCACATTCTTCATAGAATTTATCAAGAGACCACAAAAACACAAGAGAATATAGAACTTTGAATGGAAATCATCACATAGCATTCTTCTTCAATAGTTCCATAGCTTTCTCTCATAATCTCTCTCATAGATACATTGTTTTGCATAGATTTTGGCTCTCTCTCACTCACTCACTCTGTCATACATATTCTCTCAATAATATAATGGAATAATTAAGAATAATCATTCATAAGCCCTCTTTGGTCGTGGATGCCCCTCCCAAGATGTATGTATGATATGATATGAAAAGTCATCAAAGCCTCTACAATGTCCCTTCGTAGCTCAACAGTGTCATTGCCACTTCAATCTTTAAGGTATAAAAACAAAAAGGGTAGAGACAGAGGCTCTATAGAAGCTCAACAGAGGGTCCACAGTGCCATACAGAAGGTCTTCAGAAAGCCTTTAGCTCAACTAAAACCAATCAAAACCATCAAGAATCAATCAATAAGAGTCAAACACACTCAAACTTCATAAATCACTATCCCGAACCCTCATACAAAAAGAAAACAAAGCAAAAAAAAAGCTCACGTTGTCATCGTGTTGGGGGTCGAAGGTCTACCACCGGGGTTTAGAGCAGAAGAGGAGAGAGATTCAAAGGGGAGAGAGGAAAAAGATTGGGGTTTGATGTATTCTCAGGTTATGGAGAGAGTAGATGAGATAGAGAGTAACCAATATCTTACATAGCCGTGTCATACAAGTTTACCATAATAAACTTGAATCCAATTACATCAATAACCATGAGGTTTATGCATAGATCTATATCAGATGTTGTTCCATTTCCTACAACAAATTCAAGCTCTAATGCCCTCCATTTCATGAAAATACATGTATTGAGACTTCAAGATACAAGGTATAGAGAGATAGAACTCATTACAACTGACATAGAGTCCAAAGGATGATAAAAATGCATCAATAGAACCACAAATGTACTTCAGCCCTGCTTTAAAATGTTACAGCTATATATATCATCTCTCACTTGACTTGGGTCTCACCTATATATACTAACTCTACATCAATATGAATCATTCTTTGGGAGCATGTCTTGTGTATCTCTCTCGTACTCTCTCTCTCTCTCAACATGGTATCAGAGCTATGGATGCGTAGCAACAACAAGGAAGATAAGTTGTTTCATTGTTTATACATGATTGAATTCTTTGCACAAGTGATGATTTGATACATGAACTTGTTCAAATTAGAAGTATTAGTTAATTTTGTCTTTAAAAACAAAACCAAGTCCAGATGCGTAGCTCTCGTCGTGCTCTCGAATCCTGTCAAAACCGCTTGTCAATCGGAGTTCTGGATCAAAAGTTATGACAGTTCAGGATTCAAGACAGCAATTCTGCTCAAATCTGTGATTCTTTATTTAAAACTATATTTCTAATTACAGTTCGTTAATCCCCAATTACAGTTTATTAATCGCTCGTCTTCGTTAATGATGTTGATTACGACAAGCAAACATCTTGCTATTTTTAGCGATGTTTTATTATCGTTCACGTTCTTTGCTCGACCGAAATAGCACTTTTCTTATATGCGTCATCTCGTCTTGCACGTTACGCCTCTCTATTTCGGGCTTTCTTTTTAGTCACTCAATACTTTTCGTCGTTCTTAAGTGCATATCCCTATTTTGATTGTCATGCGTCTCAACTACGCTCGTCTTGATCATGGTTTGCAGATTCTGCGATCTCATCTTATTTGTTTTCTCTCGACATACAGGCATGGCCAATTGCATAATTGTTAACGGATATCTGTCTGGCCAACGTTCGGTTCCCTTCTTCCAAGGACAAGGATTTCCTGGGTGGAAAGCAAAGATGATGCTAATTCTTGAAGGTGATGAATTATTTGATATTGTTTTGGGCGACCTGTCTTGCCTAGTTCAACCTATTGATGTGATGAATAACAATTCTCTGATAACTGATGGTCCATTATTTGAACAATGGAAAATTGATCATACTGATTGGATTCGTCGTGATAAAGCGGCTCATCGTTATATATTGTCTGCACTTCCTGACTCACTTATGTTGGATGTCTTTCATCTGGAAACCTCTCATGCGATTTGGGAGTATCTTATCTCAACGTTTGAGAAGAAATCGGTCACCGAAATTTTATATCTCCAAACTTGTTTGAAGAATCTTCAATATAAGGTTGGTACCTCTATGCACTCTCATATCGAGGCTTTTAAAGACATTATCAATCAGCTTGGTGCTGTCGGCGCTCCTGTTGCTAAAAATCAGATTGTTACTCAACTTCTTCATACCATCAAAGATCCTTTATATGACAATATCATCACTATTTTGTCTAACAAGGATGATATCCACTTTGACAAAGCATGTATATCTCTTATTGAATATTCTCAACGTCATGAGCATCATTTGGAAAAATTTGATGTTGTTTTGGTCACTCGGGAACAAAGGGATTTTGATGCTACTTTGTTGCTCACAAGCGTCCTGCTTCACGTTTTCAGCAGGGTGGACGCCCTAATCTAGGTAGTAAATCTTCCCGTCTTGCTTATCCTAACAAACATTGTTCTTATTGTGATAAGAAAGGTCATGTGGCTTCTGATTGTTGGGCACGTCAATATGATGAGGAGCATGGAGTTACTACAAAGCAACCTCGCTCGTCCAAAAGTTTTCCTCCTTGTGATTATTGTGCACATACAGATCATCCATCTCGTCGTTGTTATAAATGCAGATATGATGAAGAACGTTCTCGAGCTTATATTGTTCAACAAACTACAACTGATGATGATCATACTCATCAGGAGCTCAATTTCGTCCATTATGATATCTCTCCAGAAAAGGTACTTCATGTTCATGATGGTTCTCTATTCATCGTTGATTCAGGTGCCACTGGAAACATGACATACCAATCGCAGTGGCTTCACAATTATCATTATCTTCCTGTCAAGAAGTTTGTTTACCTTGCGGATGATACGACTTGTCAAGTCAAAGGAGTGGGTGATTTATATCTTGGGACGGTTTCATCCACTAGAATATTAAGAGGAGTTCTTCATGTTCCAGATTTTCAAAGAAATCTTCTTTCTGTTGCTCGTCTAGTTGATCTTGGTTTGTTTGTTGGCTTTGATCATAATCAGTGTCGTATAGAGAAAGACGGGCATACTATAGCAGTGGCTCCTTGACATGGTAATCCATTTGAGCTATCATTGAATGATACAGTTGCAAATGTTGTTACTGCCCCTGGAGATGCAGATTGCAAATTATGGCATCAACGATTTGGACACTCCAATTTTGCCAAAATTCTTGATCTTCATCGTCATGGTCTTGTGCAAGGTATGGATCTTAAATCTCATCCACGTATGGGAATATGTGAGTACTGTGCACTTGGAAAACACCATCGTTCGCCTTTCCACACTTCTACTTCATCACATTCCTGTGCTCTCTTGGATTTGGTTCATACCGATATTTGCGGTCCTTTTCCTGCCTCAAAGTCTCAATATCGATATTTTATAACTTTCATTGATGATTTCTCACGGTACACACATGTCTATCTTCTTCGACATAAGTCTGAGGCTTTATCTATATTTAAACAATACAAGATAAGTGTGGAGCTTCAAACTAGATTCTCTATAAAGATGCTTCGCAGTGACAATGGCGGTGAATATGTATCCAATCTATTTGATGATTTCTGTAAGGATCAAGGTATTCATCATGAGTTTACAGTTCCTTATTCTCCTCAGCAAAATGGTGTTGCTGAGCGCAAAAATCGCACGATTCTTAATGCTATATGTTGCATGCTTATACACTCTGGTTTGTCTCGAAAGTTTTGGACTGAAGCACTTCTAACAGCTGTTTTTATTCAAAATCATCTTCCAACTACTGTACCTGCTGGTAAAATTCCTATAACAATTTGGACAGGGAAGACACCTTCAGTCTCTCACTTTCGCACATTTGGCTGCATTGCTTATATTCATGTGCCCAAGGACGCTCGACATAAGTTGGATCCTCCAGGTTTGAAGGTTATTTTTCTTGGTTATTCAGATCATTCCAAAGGTTACAAATTTTATGATCCTTCTTCTCAAAAGGTTATCATTAGTCGTGATGCTATATTTGATGAGAAGACTATGGGTGGCACATCGTCGTTAGATGTTTCAGATGATACACAATCTTTGCTTAGTGCATTTCCTTACTTGCTTTGTGATTCTACTAATTTTGATGATCATAAACCTCCTTCACCTCCAAAGAAGATTGATGAAAATTTGGAGATCTATGTTGATCTTCCTATTGAGATAGAGCATGGATTCTATTCTATTGAATATGATGTCTTTGATGATGCTATGTCTATCCAAGAGGATCCAATATCGTATATGGAACCTATCAATTCGCCTCAAAGGGATCAATGGCAAGAAGCTATGCAAGCTGAGTACGATTCTTTAATCTCCAAAGGTACATGGATTCTTACTGAACTCCCCCCAAATCGTGTTCCTATCAAATGTAAATGGGTTTATAAAACCAAGACCAAAGCTGATGGCTCGTTTGATAAGTTCAAAGCACGACTTGTTGCAAAAGGTTACTCACAGATTGCAGGAGTAGATTATCAAGAAACATTTTCTCCCATTGTGCACTCCACAACTGTTCGTATGATTTTGGCTTTTGCAACACTATTTGATCTAGAAATTCACCAAATGGATGTTAAAACGGCTTTTCTCAATGGAGATCTTGAAGAAGAAATCTATATGGAGCAACGTGAAAGTTTTATGATTGCAGGAAAGGAGCATCTTGTATGTCAGCTTCATCGTGCATTATATGGATTGAAGCAAGCCTCTCGTGCTTGGTATATTAAGATTGATCAGTTCCTCACATCTAAAGGTTTTGTTGCATGTTTTGCTGACCCAAATCTTTACATCAAAAGGGAGGATAAATATTTTATTATTCTTGCTCTATATGTTGATGATACTATTCTTGTGTCAAATAATATTGCTTTCTTGGATGCTATGAAGAGGCTTTTATCGACTGCATTTGAAATGGTGGATCTTGGTGAGATACATTCTTGTTTGGGTATTCAAGTTCAATGACACCGACAACAAGGCATTCTTCTTCTTCGCCAGACAAAGTTTATTAATGATATTGTTAAGAAGTTTGGGTTGACAAATGCACACTCTGCTAACACTCCCATTCTTTCAAGCTCTACCAAGGGTACATCTACAACACGCAATGAAGAATCAGCCATTCATCAACCTTTTGCTAATCTTGTTGGTTGTCTTCAATTTATTGGTTTAAACACAAGACCAGATATTTTATTTGCAGCTAACTTTTTGGGACAGTATCTTTCTTCCCCTTCCACTATTCATTGGAGTGCTGCAAAACGTATTCTTAAGTACCTCAAGGGTACTAAGGAATTTGGTCTTATTTATCGTCGTCGAGAGGATTCTTCTTTATCTTCTTCAACTTCTCTTGACCTTATTGGATATACAAACACTGATTGGGCAAGTTCACACTTATCCATGCGATCTACAAGTGGGAATTTTTTCTTTGTAAATGGATGTTTGGTTTCTTGGTCCAGCAAGAAACAACGATGTGTTGCGGTTTCTACAACTGAAGCTGAATATGTTGCTGCATCATTAGCAGCTCGCGAGCTAGTTTGGCTTCGACAACTACTTGCAGATTTGGGACATCCTTCATCATCTAGTACACCTCTTCGATGCGATAACCAAAGTGCTATTAGTCTTACCAAAGACTATATACAATATAGTAAATCAAAGCATATTGCTATTGATTATCATTATGTTCGACATGAAGTCAAGAAAGGTTCCATTATGGTGGAGCATTGTCCCAGTGATCAAATGGTTGCAGACATCTTCACAAAAGCTCTTAGTGAAGCTCGCTTTAGCTCATTAAGACATGAACTTGGTATTGTTCCAAGTTCTTGTCTCACTGATTGAGGCATGTATCATTGTATTCAAGAAAACTTTATAGTAAATCATTTTTGTATCGTAGGTATGTGTAGGGGCTCAGGTTTTTCCCTTGTTCTCCCCAAGGGTTTTTTCACTTGCAGCCAGAGACCTGACCTTTGTTTGAGTGGGGATGTTACAGCTATATATATCATCTCTCACTTGACTTGGGTCTCACCTATATATACTAACTCTACATCAATATGAATCATTCTTTGGGAGCATGTCTTGTGTATCTCTCTCGTACTCTCTCTCTCTCTCAACATAAAACAGTTATTTTCAGTTGTCAAACTTGACTCAAAAATGTTTACAAACTCATGGGAAAGTCTCTCATTACAATCTCAATCAATACCCTATTGTTATTGTCTACACAAGGAAGTGATTAGATTTTAAGAAACCCCTTCAAATGAATTAGTTTTAATGGCTGCCCTATTTATGACAGTTTTTGGGAGAGCTTATTCAGCCCATACATTGGCAAAAATCCCCTCTTGACTTGCCCCAAAGTCACTCAAGTACTTGGGCACAAGAAGGGCTTCAATGGTACACGAATATGGTAAGAGAATGGAAGAAGACGCTCATAAGAGCAGGCTGAATACTTTATCTCCGCTTTTCCCTTTCATGGACTTTCATACAACTCATTTTTGTGTTACCAAATGGATGGGGCAAAAAGGACTCTTACCTTCTTTGTTTGTATTGACAAAAGTTGGATCTTCCTAGCTAATGAACTTCATAAACCAATGTGACATAACCTGTAAACTATCAAAGAACACCTGTAGTCCAAGCTGAAGGGCCTCATAGACTTTATTTTTATCAATTTGCATGATACAAATTGAAGATTACATACCAAGTTGCAAAGGAACTTATGAACTTAAATGGCATCTAAGACTAATGTAAGGGTATAATAACTGAATGATGTATGAAAGTGTCTCATGTGTGTCCTAATGAAGTTCATCTGCAATCATAAGAACTCCATGTTTTATACCATGAACTGCAAACCCTTTGACGACGTACTCAATCAGAACCAATCAGACACTATTAAAACATCAACATAACATGTAAGAACATCATATCTCTAGTATAAAATATCATGAGCTTCTCAAACCTAATCATCCCCATCCAAAAAAACTCTTAAACACTTCCAAACCAACTAATCATCATTCAAAATCAATCAAAAAACAACCATTCAATCCACCAAAAAATTAAAAATCAGCCAAAAAAGCAAGTCATTTCAACCCTCAACATTCCACTAGTTTGGCTATCATGCCGTCCATACCATTAGATTTGTTTGGAGTTGAGACACTTGATGGCAAAGCCACACCAATCCTGTTGAATGTCATGACCCGAGCATAGGCAAAGCAAGTAGCTATTTCATTACCCGGACCTAGCAACCTTGATCGACGCAGCTTCAATAGGAAAGAAAAGTTGTAGAAGAAGGAAAAATAGGGTTGAGACAAAGTTTACATTTAAGATAGACAGTGACACCACGTTATAAAGAAGAAGCAAGTCATGGATGCAGAAGCAAAGACATCTTCTCCTAAGATCGCAAAAAAGGGAATTGCCAAGGTTGGTGACATATGATTTTTGACACTGAGAAGTGCTTAAAAATAGCCAAAATTTTTGAATTTCAAGGGAAAAATAGACTTCATCGAGGGCGGTAGTTGCAATCAGTACGATTTTAAGTGACAATACCCAAAAATGCTTTAAAGACCATCAAGCGAGAGTTGGAAAATTTTCATAATTTTTCTAATTATCAGACGATACTTTTGGAGATGCCCAGTAGTGGGGGACTTCGAGACGAATGCCTAGAATTTTTCAATGGCCAAATCCAAGGCTAGACACAAGAGATAGGCTGAAAGGAGGCCAAGGGCCAAAATGGCCAAGTGGAAATGGACTTTGGAAGGGCCAAAGGGTGTAACCTTTGGGGGCTCGCTTTGGAGGCCCCAACTAGAATTTGATTTTGTGGGGGGGGGGGGGGGAATTTTTTTTCTGCGCATGGCAGAAAAATGACGACTCCCCCCTACTCCATGGAAATTTGGATATGGGGGTTGACAAGCAACCCCCAACAATTGCATCAAAGTTCTTGAGTAGTTCCACGCTTCCAATCACCGGTCTCCGCGCGTGAGATGGCTACCTGAAGATGGAGGATAAAAATCAGTCTTTCTCTCTCCTCCCTCTCTCTCTTCCAAGAGGCAATTCATGTGGAAACAACCAAGAAGAGAACCGGTTGAAGGATGCTTGTTTGGCTTGATACCGGATTACTTCCGGATCGATGGAGGGCTAGAGTTGGCTGTTTGGAGGTGGGTTGAGCCTTGAATGAGGACTGATCTGCATCAGATTTTAAAACCCGAAAGAAGGAAAAAACCAGTAACTCTATTTTACAAAGGAAAATTGCTTATTTTTTATATTTCATTGAGCCAATGTTATTCTTATGGAGTGAAAATTGGTAGACATGTTGTTTACTGTTTGTTTTATGCTTGCATAGTAAAAAAATCAGAAACAATAAAGTCAAAATATTGGAAATAATTTTTAGAAACCCGTAAAACATGGTTTTTATGTGAAAAATGGGGTCTTTGGTGTTTTCGGGTCAGATAAACTAGTACACATGGGATAAAATACCAATCAAATCTATATTTCTTCTATTCTAAGAATCAAGAGCCATAGCTCTGAAAATATATCAGTATTTTTTATTAGGAAAATAGAGAAAAATAGAAGAAAATAAGAGGAAAATAGGAATATGTCTTTAAAAAATACGAAAAATTATAATAAGTCGTTGTGGACGTATGGTAGTGGCAAAGAATGAGGTTTCTGCCCTATCTTTTTGTTACAGTGTGTGATTTATTGCTTTTTATACATTAAACTATGACAAAACAACCTCCATACACCTATGCAACGAAGCAAAACTTAAACGGTGAGGGGGAGGAGGATTTTGTGCAATAGTTTGAGGGCTGAAATAATACAAATTTTGATTGGTTTTTTCTATGCATAGCATTTAGGAAACGGCCTATTTGAAAATAAGGGATCTAGTAGCACAAGGTTCACCTTGGTGCTAGATTCTTACAACGAAGCATATACGTATTAGTTGGAATTCATGAAAAGACTGTGTGCATACTAGCACATAGACTGATTTCGAAACATAATTGTTTGTGCACAATGAGACATCCATTATTGCATTGATCATATATGTGGTATAAACTCTTGGAAATGCATAGCAATTGTTTGAATTATAGTTGATCCACGCTTGAGAGGGTGAGATTCCCCTTGCCATAGGTTAGCCGTTCATTTCTTGGGGAAAATTATTAGTGAGAAAACATGGTGTCTCCTAGATCTCGATGAAAAAGAGAGGAGTCTTGTGTGAATGTGTTTATATGTAAAAGCAGCGCATCGAGGGGCCAATCCCCAAGATGTAGGAGAGCTGCAGTGGGACCATAGCAATCAGCCGATCGGGTGTCTCCTATGTCTGTGATACATGGCACTTATTGCCAATATGTGTGGAATATCCCCTTTGAGGGGTTTTGGGGAAGGTACTGTTGGACTCTTATCCAGATATACAAATGCAATATTAGATATATCTAGTCTGCATCTAGTTATTACAGACGCTCCTGGCCTGCCAGGCCGTGTGGTAGTGGAGGTGTATGTTGTGTGCATGAGGTCTAGCTAGTGCCATAGCTAGTGCTAGCCCATTTTTGGTCCCATTAGTGGTGCATTTTCCAAGAGTCGCCTCAAAGTGGTGGTTTCTGAATCTAGGGTCTCTTGGGATCTACTTGTTAGTTGATGTCCTTTGAAGAGATCTGTCAAGCTGAACTCCAAAAACACGAGAGAGTCGAGAGGGCTAGACGGAGGGCCAAAATCAATAGGCGTTATTCTCCTAAAAGGAGTAGTCCTAAACCTATTGAAGGGCGGGGTCTTAGTAACCTTAGCCTGAATCAAAGTCTGTCAAGAGGTGGAAGTTCTAGTACTTCCCCCCTCCCGATTAATCTGCCCACTTCGAGTGGTGTGACAGCTTTTCCTGTCTCGATTCCATTAGCAAATCCCATCATTACCATGGCATAACCTATCGCAATCCTTGTGGGAACGACAGATTTGCTAGCCTTAGGTTTCCCCCTACCCATTTTTAATGGGTTAGTGAAAGAGGATGCAGAGCTTTATATAAGGGAGTTCCAAAAG
This sequence comes from Lygodium microphyllum, assembly GCF_053477565.2. Lineage (NCBI taxonomy): Eukaryota > Viridiplantae > Streptophyta > Polypodiopsida > Schizaeales > Lygodiaceae > Lygodium > Lygodium microphyllum. The sequence continues at coordinate 3,360,961 of NC_141161.1, read as the reverse complement.
CTGATGTTTAACTACCGCATCCAAGACAAAGGGCATCTAATGATGTTCTTCAATATGACCCTAAAGGGAAGGGAAACTATAGGGTATCACGGCCTTGAGATTGGAACCATAACCATCGTAGACTTATTTTATGAAGCCTTCCAAAGGGAGTTCATCCCTGAGAGGGGTGGCTAATATTGGCTGTGCGTGTTGAATTTGACACGCTAAGAATTGCATGAAGATATATGAGCGTATACCAAGAATATTAAAGAGGTTTTCCATAAATTGGATGCCTCTATCCCTATCCCACCTGTTGTCCAGTTACAATACTTCTTGCATGGTCTTGATTTTAACATCCAGGTGCAGCTGAGTAGTGTCACCTTGGTGGATATAGATGCTGCCATTAGACAAGCGTAAGAAATAGAATCCCAACTGCAAGCAACCTATGCTTCTCGAATCAATCCCAATATGGGTCTAGCGTCGAGAAATAATTCGCAACTAATCAATGGCAATGGAAGCCAAGGGATAGGGATGGCCAACCCTAATGGAAGAGGGAATGTGGTGCATGTGCCTTTATTGCCATCTCCGCCTAGTGTGACTATGCCTATGGCTAGTCAGATGCCTCCAAATGTGGAAGGCCAAGCAGCAAACCCTAATGTCATTCCTGTGGGTTAGCAATCAATGCAACCAATGCCTAATCAAATTGTACGGCCAAGGGACTGATGGGTAGATGATCAGGGCTATGAGTCGAGTTCATTCAATGTCCTTAGGGAAGTCAAGGACATGATGAAGCACTACACAGATATGACCTTTGAACAATATCGGCTAATAGCCATTGACGTTGATTTCTTAAAGAAACAACAGAATCTGATAGGGAGTCGACCCCCCGAAGAGGTTGCACCCTCTAGGTTCAGCTGCAAATGGTATGGTGGAAAACATTATCCACGTAATTGCCCAAATGTCAAGTGCGACATTTGCAAGAAGCCCGGCCATTTAGCAACTACCTGCTAGAGCAAGATCAATTCCCTCTAGCAAGGCAGTCACAGCAACGAGGGCCTGTTAATCATTCTGTGCAAGGAAACAATTTTCAGCAGGATGATGAGCCGAAACAAATACTCCAAAGGGGTAAGGCTACTGTCGAGGCACAGTAATGGGGTGAGCCTCTGTTACCATGTTTCCCATAGCACAGAGGAGCACAAAATGGAAAAAAAGGAAATAGCAAAAAAGGCGCAGAATAAAAGCAGAAAAAGGCTCCTTGACCGGTAACGAGACCCTGCAAATTTAAATGTTTGGGCACGACCCTCAAAAGGTCTCAGTGTCGCCCCGAGACAATAAAAGAGTAAAAGACGCACCATTAAATATGGAAGCGCCCCCGAATCCTTGTAAAAGAGCGCTAGGCTTGCTCCTGTGCAAAGTGTACGCATTATTTGGGAATATGATAAATTAGAATGGTGGGAAATGGGGAAAAGGGCCTAGGCTACGGGGATGACCACCCAAAAAGGATTTAGGGCTTTGTATATAAAGTTGAAAAGTGAATGAGAAACTCATTCTTTGGTGTGTGGCAAAAAGAGTCTTCTTCTTCCTCTCTTCCTCTCTCCTTCTTGCTTGTGTGTGCTCTTGAGAGAGGGAGTGTGAGAGTGTGAGGGAGTGAGTGTGTGTGGGAGTGAGGGATCAAGAGGGTGAAGCTCTTCACCATCTCCTATTCTCTTCTACTCTTCTCTTCTCTTCTCTTGCATGCGCGGCTATGGAGGATGGAGCTTGGAGATGGAGGAGGCTTGAGCTAGCATCAAGAATTGTGGAGCTACCGGAGTGCAAGAGAGAGGAGGGTACTCGATCAAGCATCAAGGTAAGCTCACTACACTCGTAGGATCGACGACGCGTCGACTAGGTGAGAGATAGCCATTAGAGCTCGCTTGGAATGCTTGAACAATAAGTGGTCCATGGGTCTTGGCGGCGGTTGAGAGAAAGCTCTCACATTTTGGTTCCGTTGCTGGGACCAACGGATTCAAGCTTGAGCACTTGCACGCCTCATATCGAGCATCAAAGTAGGGTATTCATCCCCGAAACGGAGCTTGAGATAGGTAGGACGTTTGGGTGTTTTTGATCTTCAAAACAGGTAAGTACGGGATATTTTGGTTGTTTGATGATTGGAAAATATGGAGAAATTAGTTCAGTGTTTTGCTTTTGATTTTTGTTGCATTTAGAGTAGGTTAACAGTAGAAAATCGCACCCGAGAGGCATAGGGTTTGCTGCTCTAAAACAGGGAGAAAATAAGGGAAAATAGGTGAAAAATGGAAAAAATGCTCATTTGAGTGTGTAGGAATCGCAAGGAGAGTGATTGGCAACATCCGGGTAATGTCCAGTAGGGTTATAAGTTCTTGAAGGGCAAGGGAATCCTCATTTGCAACCAGCTGAGAGAGAGAGAGAGAGAGAGAGAGAGAGAGAGAGAGAGAGAGAGAGAGAGAGAGAGAGCTTGGGCGACCCATTCAATCAATCAGTGCAAGGAATGACGTTGCTATCGGCAATCCCTAGATATATAGATCTCTTTCCCATCACTCCAGCACCATTCTTGTTGAATCTTGCAGCCTATAATAATCGATATCTTAAGATTTTGGACGAATTTATGCTCGAAAGCACGTTCGGGTCGGCAGAATCGGACACTCGATTCAGTGTCCGATTCTCAGAATCGGACGTTGTCGTACTGCTGTGTATCCGAGGTGTGGAATCCACCAAAGTTGTGCGTGTGACATTTGTTACTTGTACATACTTAGTCATTGTGTTTGCATTTTTGTTCTGCGTGGGCAGTATAGTAGAGAGAGGGGTTTTTTGCTACCTTTCCTTTCAGCTGGGGTTGCACCTGATAGATTTTCCTTCAACAATGGTGGGCATGATGGAATGCTTTTAGTTTATGCTGAATAGGGTAAAGGCAAGAAGACATTACAGTTTTACAGACAGGTGCAAGAGGAAGGTGTCATCCCAGACCAATAGTCATATGTGGTCGGGCTTCAAGCATGTGGCATTCTAATACAGAAGGATAAATGGCTGAGACAGGACAGTTGAACAGAGCGATAGCACTGATCATAGGGCAAGCATTGCATTCGGATGCACAAAGCACTCTTGTGAATTTGTATGGCAAGTGTGGAAGCATTGTTGAAGCAGAGAATGTCTTTATTGGGTTATCAAGGCGAGACTTAGTATCATGGAACTCAATGCTTACAGCATATGTGGAGCAAGAGAGTGAAAAAGATTATATTGTTGTACAAACAAATGCAAGATGAAGGTTCTCTCACTTCGAGAGCTGGGCATGTACGACAGCACAACAGAGACATGTGAATGATAGCACCAGCTGCTCCCTTCCATCATCAAAGCTTCCACATTCCTATCCACCCATCATGATGAACAATCCCAAATTCATCAATGCCAATTCTATTGTCGATGGATTTACCATCAACCTTGGACTTTGGGATACAGCAAACCAAGAAGATTAAAATAGGTTGCGTCCTCTGAGCTATGGATGAGCAGATGTATTTCTTCTAGCTTTTTCTCTGACTAGAAAGGCCGCTTTTCTGTGGGAAAAAGAGGGCCACTTTTCTGGGAAAAAGGGGAGCTATTGTGGAAGGAGGAGAGGATGGGGAAGAAAAGCATCGGGGAGAAGCTTTTTGAGAAAGGGGAGATCGAGAAGCTTTTTGGATTTCGGTGGAGGAGAACGAGAAAGAAGGAGGGGGACAAGACCAGAAAAATAGAGAGGAGGAAAAGGAATATACTAATCATAAATCGGTATCGGTGAAGAAGTCATTCTACAGAGCTCTCAGACTAATAGATATCTACCCATAGCTCTCTAATCTGTATCAGATCTATCCACTGCACTGGTGAACTGCCCGTGAAGGTTAAGGATGTGTGTATCCTTACAAAATCACTTCTACCACTACCTGACAAATGGCATGGTCTCACTGATATTGAGAAGTGCTACCGACAGCGATATGATGACATGTATCTGTCAAAGGCTGAGCCTTTCCTTGAGCAATATGCCAAACGCAGTCCGGCTAACAGCAGACTGGTAGGATTCTACGCAATGGCTTGTCCACACTCTTTCAGAGTGGATTTTCAGCATATCGAAAATATTATTTGAGACAAACAGAGATTTGGAATACATCACCAGAAACGCAACGACAGACGAGACCATCAGGATTATCATGCTTTCTCCATCGAGTTTGGGATGGTTCCACAAGCTAAGCTTGGAAGGCCCACCTCTAATAGATCAAATCAAGGAAAAGTCAAAATCAATGTCGAATGCTCTCCGACTGTAGCTCCAGAGTTCAGAAGGCAGAGTAGGAAGTAGAATAAGCATTACAGGAGAAGCATCAGTCCTAGTCTTGTTGGAGCCCACCATCAAATATAACGGGAGGCTGATTGATCGTGATAGATAAGGATCCTACAAGAGATATCGTGAAAGATCACCTCCAAGACATTACAGAAACAGTTCGATAAAGAGATCTTCACCAAGAAGGAGAGGGTTTTCTTTGCTCACCATCATCAGTGGAGAGCACAAACAGGGAGAAATTGCTCGATCCTGCTCTAGAAATACACAGTACCTCTTGGTGGTTCGTGGTCCTGGGGTCGATATAGCAGAAGATGTAAGAGAAGAAAATTGAGAGACTGCAAATGGCTTGATGGTCTTTGAAAGGGTACAAAAGCCTTAAGTTGGTGTTACAACAATTCGATGACTGTTCAAGCAGTGCTAGAAGATGAAAAATTGAAGACTGACTGTTGCACAGTAGAATGGAGCTTGTGCTGATTCCAAGTCTTAATCAACAGTCATCCTCTGTGTCCTCAAGGAGGGAACTTTGACGACAGCTCTGACTGAATCCTGGTGTTCTCAGCCATTAAAGAAACGAAAAAGGGCAAAGCAAACCAACTTGTGTCAGTAAACCTGCATCTTTCTCTCATGCTGAAATGAATACTTGTCTTTATTTTCCCCAAGAAAAGCTCGCCTGTGTTTTTCCATTCATGCTAACATGCAAGAAGAAGCTTCAAAGATCCATATGATCATTATAGCAGAAGGATCTATAAATGCTGCAGAATTAAATCGGGTGGCCTAAAACCAGTGGACTGATCAGATTGGAATTCATCTTGTATTTTGTAAACATCTTGGTAGTAATACAATTATTATTTGGCATCATTTTCTCGTCTTGCTTATTCGCCTGATTGATCTTCTATCTTGAAATTCTTCAAGGTCCTCTGTGGACGTGACTTTGCTTTCGAAAACGCTTCGACATCTTTGGTGAACCCGACGTGAAAGCATTGCAAAAAATTTCAGGATGGGAGATACTTCAGCATTAGTTTCAGCCTCTTCTACGATTCCTGCTTTGTCCTCTACTTCAGCTCTATCATTGACTGCTGCTTCAAGTGCTTCAACGGATGATTTAAAGCAGATTATGCAAAATATGTCTATGTATATGCAGCTTCAAAATCAGTAGACACAATTGTATATGCAGCAGCAGTAGCAATTGCATCAACAACAGTTGTCTAAGCAAAGGCAACTATATTCAGAGCAGGAGAATGCAATCAGCGTGACTAAGGCGATTGAAGCAGTTGAGAATGAGAAGAAGCTATTTGATGGCCGTAATTTTTCGGCTTATTTGAAGGTACATGAGATCAAGATGGGATTTTTTGGAGTACCAGCAGGACTTATGAGTAAGTATTTCCTTCGTCTTGTCACACCCGTCTTGAGGGCAAAAGTGACTGATCTTTTCCTTCAAAATTCGCATTGGCAAGATTTTAAGAAAGCCCTGAAAGAAGAGTATTTCCTTGAGGAATTTGGGATGGCTACACGGCGGTCATTCCGAGAGTGGGTCTACATGCCAAACAAACAAAGGTTTAACTGCTTTAGAGTTGATACGAGAATTTGAAGAGAGGTATAGTCAGCTTGATGCCATTGAACAAAGAGCATTGGATGTTGAGAAAGTTGAGCTTTTCTTGCAGGCTGCAGATCCTGCTCTTCAGGGAGAATTAGGAGAGCTTCTTGAGGATCGCACGAAGCCTATGGGTCTTAAAACGGATTGGCAAGATGCCCAGGATGCAGTCTCGACTTTGACCAAGAGGAGGATATGGAAGACCCGCCTACAGAATGGATCTATGACACCGATGCCGTCTTCTGCTCCTATACATGCTTCTATCCCTGTTATTTCTTCTCTTCCTCAACCAGTTTCTTGGCCTATGCCAGTGCCTACTGTTTCTACTCCTTCCGTTCCTCCTGTTCCAAGACCGATGCCGACTCCTTCTTCTCCAAAACCATTCGCTCTGTCGGTGCCTTCCTCTCTTGATGATATAATCAAAGGCATAACGGATTTGACACTGGAGTCAGTTAAAGCAGAATTGGTGGGAAAATTGAAAGAGCAGTTTGCTTCGACTGCGCCTACTATTTCTTCTAGTGCTCCTAGTGCACCTAGGAGAGATCGAAGATGTATTTGGTGTGATAGTATGGACCATCAGCATTCCAGGGATTGTGAATCTTTTCAGGATGCAAGGAGGAAGAATTTGGTATTTTGGGGACAAGATGGTAAGATCTCGTTGACTGAAACAGGAGCTCTGCTTGCTACCAATTTTGGGAAAGGCAGAATGAAGAAATTAGTGGATGACATGGCTACGCGTACTTCTTATGTGGCAGCTAGAGGAGATGCTTCTGCATATGGAGTCCAGATTGAGAAAGGATCAAAGAATCAGTCAGCATTATGAACTTATGCTATGGAGACGGCAAACAAGGGAAAAATTCAGTAGATTGTTTTGACTAGTGTAGGCTCCAGCATCAGATCTGAGACAGGTTGGGATTCGCCTGTTGACAAGTACACTATTTATGCCTACTTGGCTAAGTCTCAGGGAGCAGATATACTTGTTGAGGAGAAGCGTAACAGGGATGAAGAAAATCCAAATGCAGCTAAAAAGACTAGAGGGGGTGAGTTTGTTACTCCACCTACTGCAGGACCGTCTTTGAGGCCAGGGCCAGAACAACAGATGGAAGATACTCAAAAGAAAGAAAAAAGACAAGAGCCTAGAGAGAGAAAGCAGCCAAGGTTTAAATTGATGTCTGATATTGAGACATCTACGGACATGAAGATTATCTTTAATGACAAGATACTTGGCAGTGAGGTGACTTTTACTATTTCTGAGGTTTTGGGCATCTCGAAAAGAGAGTTTCAAGATCAGTTCCAAGAAGTCCTGAGGAGGAAAAGACATGCATTGCCTACTACTGATACACAGGGAGTTTTGATTGGAGAGTTGGATGAGGATGAGGATGAGGTTATGGTTGAGAATGCTTTTGTTTTTCCATAGATAGAGAAGAGGGTTCAGCCTATGCATTATGCTGAAACTGATGAGCATGTCTTGATACCGCGTAGTCACTTTTTGCGGAGTCATTGGGCTAGGGCAACTACAAAAACGATGGTAAAAATTGGAGAGAAACAGGTGCCTTATGTTGCTTTGGTGGATCATGGTTCAGAAATTAATCTCATAGTTCGTGGAGTTTATGAAAGTAATAGATGGCCTATGGATGTAGAGCATGGGTGGCGTATGAGAGTCGCCAACAATACTGCAGGTGATTTGTATGCTGCATGTCCCAGTGTCAAGGTTTTTATTGGAGATGTAGAGGAGGATTTCCATTTCTTTGTGCAGGATTCGTGCTCTTATCCCATAATTCTTGGGCAGCCATTCATCACAGAGATGCACATGGAAACAAAAGTAATGGATGATGGATCTGCTTATGCACGGATTCGTAGTAAAGATGGTATGAGAGCAATTCAATTTATGACCGTGTGTGTGAACCATGTTAGAAACAGGGATACTCTTAGAGATGCACCTTTACCCACTGTGAGGGATTCGGGTTTTCATTAGGTACCGCTGTTTCGCGAGACGACGATGGTACAGAGCAGAGGAGATTGGAGTTCTCGCCTCCTGGCAGCAGTGTTTTCTCCTCTAGTTTTGTTGGAATTTTAGCAAACAGTTCGATGAGTTATCAGAAGACTTCTAAGTTGCCTAGAGCTACCAGGCAGTACATATGCAGGAAGGATAAAATTTTGAAAAATGCAGGTATTTTAGAGGATGATGAGCATATAGATGGGATGCATGATAGTATGATTTGTGCAGATACGATGACAGAGATGGAAAATATGCTGAAAATTGATATGTAGAGTTGTCAGAGTGTATTAATGCAATCCCTGGACATGTTTCATGAAATTGCAAATTTTGTGTCATAGATAGAGTCAGAGGCTGAGGTGACTCAGCAAAAAGTGTTGAGTGCTAAAGAAATTCAGCAAACAGAGTTTCCAGTTGATTATGATCAGCTTACAGAGACACAGAGGGCTGAAAACTTTCAGCCAACAGAGTTTACTGCTGAAATATTTCAGCATCCAGAGTTTAGGGCTATTCCTATGCAGTCCATAGAGTAGAGGGCTGAGGATATTCAGCCACTAGAGTGCAGAATTGCTGATTTATAGCAAGATTTGAGTAATGCAGAGGATCATAATGAAGTGAGGGTTGACACGAAATACAAGACTATGGATAAGAAGGTGAAGTTGGTAGCTGTACTGCTTCCACCTGACAGTGATCAGCAAATAGAGAGGGCTGCCAAATAGCCAATTTTGAGGAATCCAGAGCATATAGGCCATAAATTTTCAGCAGAGACTCTTGCTGAATTGAAAATTGGAAATGGTGATTTCTTGCTACCCACAGACAAGCAATGCTTTCAGGAGATGCTTGAGCGACATGGAAGGGGGTTTGCTTTTTTCCCGCATGAGATTGGATGTGTGAATCCGGATATTGTTGCTCCTATGGTGATCTTTACTATTCCTCATATTCCATGGAACCTCCGACCTATTCTAGTGCCTAAGGCACACCTGCCAAAGCCAATTGACTTATTGAATGAGAAAATCAGGATGGGAATCCTAAAGCCATCATCTGCACCATACTCAAATAGATGGTTTACAGTTCCAAAGAAGAATGGTACTCTCCGATTTATACAGGACATGCAGCCAGTAAACAGAGTTACTATCAGGAATGTTGGTATAGGTCTAGTTGTGGATGAGTTTGCAGAAGCATTTGCTAAATGTGCCATCTATTCTTTAGGTGATTTGTATTCGGGATATGATCAGTTTCAGCTGGCTTTGGAAAGCAGGGACATAACCACTATGAGAACTCCTATTGGGCTTGTCAGCATGTGTACCTTGCCTCAAGGTGCCACTAATTCTGTTGCGCATATGATGAATGCCATGCATAAGGTCCTTCATGATTACATACCTCAGCTTACCATGCCTTTTTTGGATGATGTGCCCATTAAGGGGTGTGCAGAAGAAGAGAAGAATAAGAGTCTAAATGAGCAGGGATGCAAATATTTTGTGGCTGATCATATTTCAGCTTGTGAAAAGATTTTGGCCAGGCTAGAAGAAGTGAACTTGACACTATCAGGGCAAAAATCTATTTTTGGAGTAAATGAGGTTGTCATTGTTGGACATATGTGTGGGTATTATGGCAAGAAACCCTCACCTAAAAAGGTGGATGCTATAGGTAAGATTACAGAGTATTTTTCTACCACTTCAGAGGTATGGAGATTCATTGGAGCTTGTGTGTTTTATATGATTTGGATACCCCATTTTGCACACATAGCAGATTGTTTATATCAACTGCTTCGAAAGGGGTAGAAATTTTATTGGGATGAGAGCCACACTAGAGCCATGCAGAAATTGAAGAAGTTATTGCAGATTGCTCCTACTCTCAGGAAAGCGGATTATAATTGCGGAAGGCCTATTGTATTGACAGTTGACACTAGTCCAATTGGCATAGGTTGGGCTGCGGGTCAAGATGATGCAGATGGAAATATGTATGCTATTCAGTTTGGGGCGAAAGTCCTAAATGAGAGACAGAGGAGTTATCCGCAAATCAAGAGGGAATTATTGGGAATTGTTACGGCTCTCAAATGTGACAAGGAGTACTTTATTGGAGCCTCAGTTGTGGTAGAGACAGATTGCTTGCCATTGATAGGTATGATTATGAGTTTCTCTACTCTGGATATAGCTATGTTGAGATGGATTGCATACATCAAGTCATTAAATCCAGAATTTAAACACATAGCATGGAAGGATAATCCAATGGGGGCGGATATGCTGTCTAGAGCTAGATATGATGATGAGGAGACACTACTTGCAGAAGAGGATAATGCAGAAATTTCAGCCTCTATGGTTGATCATGTTTGCCATGTCTATGATATTGTGGCTTTCATAGAAGAACTCTATGTTGGAGATTGGTTTTGCAGATTGGCAAGTACCTTAGTACACTAAGCAAAATAGATGAATGGACAGATGAAGAGTTCAAGAAGATCAGAAGAAAAACCTATGGTTATTTTCTCAAGGACGGATTTCTTTCAAAGCACCCGAAGAAAAGAGGTGGATTACCCTTGCGGGTTGTTTGTGATAAAGAGACACAGTTACAGGTGATGAGGGAGTTTCATGAGAGTCCTTGGGCTAGTCATAGAGGAGTGTGGGCTACTTATGAGAAAATCAAGGAGAAATATTGGTGGAAAGGCATGTATAGAGATGTTTCTCACTTTGTAGAGACTTGGAGAGACTGCCAGATGAATTCGGTAGTGCGTCATCGAGATGAGCTTCATCCGACCTATCCGTTATGCATTCATTATAAGTGGGTAGTTGACTTGGTTACTATGCCTATGGGTCTATGGCAAATGAGATATATTGTTTTGGCTAGAGAGGATCTTACGAATCATGTTGAGGGTAGACCTTTGAGAATGAAGACCACTAGTGCAGTGTGTAAGTTCTTATTGGAAGAAATTTTCTGCAGATATGGCTGTGTGGGTAAGATCATTGCAGATCGCGGTGAATTGGATGCAGATGAAGCTAGGGAGTTTTTCTCTCAACTAGGAATCAAGTTGGCTCTAACCACAACATACAATCCAGAGGGAAATGGGAAGAGTGAAAGAGGGCATACGCCGATAGTGAAAGCATTAGCCAAAGCATGCATAGGATGGATTGGAGAATGGCCGAGACTTCTACCATTTGCTTTGTGGGCTGATCGTACGACTCACAGTGTTACCACAGGATATATGCTCGTAGAGTTGATGTATGGTCAGAAACCGGTTATGCCGACTGAGACTTGTGCTTTGACTTGGTCAGTTTTACCTTGGAAAGAGGATTTGACGAGAGAGGAGCTCTTAGCTCTTCGGATTCACCAGTTGGAGAGAAGACCGGAGGATATTCAGCTAGCTATTGACAGGTTGAAGGTTGCTAGACTAAGAAATAAGGACAGGTTTGACAGCAGGCATCACTTGCGGCCTAGAGCAATAGAAGAGGGAGACTGGGTATTAGTCTTTGATAGCAGTCTTGAAAATCAGCATACTGCACTTTGGAAGATGGTGAAAGGATGGTTTGGCCCGTACATAGTCAGACATGTCTTCGATAATGCAACATATGAGCTGACAGAATTGGATGGGACAGTGCTTAGAGTGGCCATTGCAGAAAAAAGAATCAAGATTTTCAAGAAAAGAGATTATGAGGATTATGCATTGGAAGAATTTGCAAGAGAAGAGCAACGAGAAGAAACTCCAATAGAAGAGATAGATGATATGACAGATAATCTTGTTGATATACCGGAAATACACAATGAAGAGATTTATCTGTTCATGGATCTTGAAGATAATGATCATGGATAGTTGGCCCATCCGGAGGATGCGCAGGATCAGAGGGGGTGGATGTCGTACTGCTGTGTATCCGAAGTGTGGAATCCACCAAAGTTGTGCGTGTGACATTTGTTACTTGTACATACTTAGTCATTGTGTTTGCATTTTTGTTCTACGTGGGCAGTATAGTAGAGAGAGGGGTTTTTTGCTACCTTTCCTTTCAGCTGGGGTTGCACCTGATAGATTTTCCTTCAACAATGGTGGGCATGATGGAATGCTTTCAGTTTATGTTGAACAGGGTAAAGGCGAGAATACATTACAGTTTTACAGACAAGTGCAAGAGGAAGGTGTCATCCCAGACCAATAGTCATATGTGGTCGGGCTTCAAGCATGTGGCATTCTAATACAGAAGGATAAATGGCTGAGACAGGACAGTTGAACAGAGCAATAACACTGATCATAGGGCAAGCATTGCATTCGGATGCACAAAGCACTCTTGTGAATTTGTATGGCAAGTGTGGAAGCATTGTTGAAGTAGAGAATGTCTTTATTGGGTTATCAAGGTGAGACTTAGTATCATGGAACTCAATGCTTACAGCATATGTGGAGCAAGAGAGTGGATTGTATTATTGTACAAACAAATGCAAGATGAAGGTTCTCTCACTTCGAGAGCTGGGCATGTACGACAGCACAGCAGAGACATGTGAATGACAGCACCAGCTGCTCCCTTCCATCGTCAAAGCTTCCACATTCCTATCCACCCATCATGATGAACAATCCCAGATTCATCAATGCCAATGCTATTGTCGATGGATTTACCGTCAACCTTGGACTCTGGGATACATCAAACCAAGAAGATTAAAATAGGTTGCGTCCTCTGAGCTATGGATGAGCAGATGTATTTCTTCTAGCTTTTTCTCTGACTAGAAAGGCCGCTTTTCTATGGGAAAAAGAGGGCTGCTTTTCTGGGAAAAAGGGGAGCTATTGTGGAAGGAGGAGAGGATGGGGAAGAAAAGCATCGGGGAGAAGCTTTTTGCGAAAGGGGAGATCAAGAAGCTTTTTGGATTCTGGTGGAGGAGAACGAGAAAGAAGAAGGAGGACAAGACCAGAAAACCAGAGAGGAGGAAAAGGAATATACTAATCATAAATCGGTATCGGTGAAGAAGTCATTCTACAGAGCTCTCAGACTGATAGATATCTACCCATAGCTCTCTAATCTGTATCAGATCTATCCACTGCACCGATGAACTGCCCGTGAAGGTTAAGGATGTGTGTATCCTTACAAAATCACTTCTACCACTACCTGACAAATGGCATGGTCTCACTGATATTGAGAAGTGCTACCGGCAGCGATATGATGACATGTATCTGTCAGAGGCTGAGCCTTTCCTTGAGCAATATGCCAAACGCAGTCCGGCTAAGAGCAAACTGGTAGGATTCTACACAATGGCTTCTCAACACTCTTTCAGAGTGGATTTTCAGCATATTGAAAATATTATTTGAGACAAACAGAGATTTGGAATACATCACCAGAAACACAACAACAGACGAGACCGTCAAGATTATCATGCTTTCTCCATCGAGTTTGGGGTGGTTCCACAAGCTGAGCTTGGAAGGCCCACTTCTAATAGATCAAATCAAGGAAAAGTTGAAATCAATGTCGAATGTTCTCCGACTGCAGCTCCAGAGTTCGGAAGGCAAAGTAGGAAGTAGAATAGGCATTACAACAGAAGCATCAGTCCTAGTCCTCTTGGAGCCCACCATCAGATATAACGGGAGGCTGATTGATCGTGATAGATAAGGATCCTACAGGAGATATCGTGAAAGATCACCTCCAAGACATTACAGAAACAGTCCGATAAAGAGATCTTCACCAAGAAGGAGAGGATTTTCTTTGCTCATCATCAGTGGAGGGCACAAACAAGGAGAAATTGCTCGATCCTGCTCTAGAAATACACAGTACCTCTTGGTGGTTCATTGTCCTGGGGTCGATAGTAGAAGATGTAAGAGAAGAAAATTGAGAGACTGCAGATGGCCTGATGGTCTTTGAAAGGGTACAGAAGCCTTAAGTTGGTGTTACAACAATTCGATGATTGTTCAAGCAGTGCTGGAAGATGAAAATTTGAAGACTGACTGTTGCACAGTAGAATGAAGCTTGTGTTGATTCGAAATCTTAATCAACAGTCATCCTCTGTGTCCTCAAGGAGGGAACTTTGACGATAGCTCTGACTGAATCCTGGTGTTCTCAGCCATTAAAGAAACGAAAAAGGGCAAAGCAAACCAACTTGTGTCAGTAAATCTCCATCTTCCTCTCATGCTGGAATGAATACTTGTCTTTATTTTCCCCAAGAAAAGCTCTCCTGCGTTTTTCCTCTCATGCTAACATGCAAGAAGAAGCTTCAAAGATCCATATGATCATTATAGCAGAAGGATCTATAAATGCTGCAGAATTAAATCGGGTGGCCTAAAACTAGTGGACTGATCAGATTGGAATTCATCTTGTATTTTGTAAACATCTTGGCAGTAATACAATTGTTACTTGGCATCATTTTCTCGTCTTGCTTATTCGCCTGATTGATCTTCTATTTTGAAATTCGTCAAGGTCCTCTATGGATGCGACTTTGCTTTCGAAAACCCTTCGACAATGTCCAATTCTCAGAATCAAACGTCCGATTTTGAGAATAGTATGTTCGGACAACCGTCCAATCAGACCAACCCGTCCGATTTGGGGACTCAGACCACTCGGACACTCGGACCAACCCCGTCCGATCGAACGCTTAGCCCGATCGTCCGATCGAGGAAATCAGACTCACGAATTAGGACACGTCAGCAATTGGACCACACACCTGGTCCAATCGGACCACTTGTCCAATTTTTGAAAATCGGACACTTAATCCCCGTCCGATTCTGAGATTCGGACGGCTCAAACTCGGACCCTCCTGGTGCGATTCCTAGAATCGGACCATTGGTAAATTGGACATCCGATTCTCAGAATCGGACACACCCTTAGGTTTTTTTTAAAAAAAATAAAATAAAGGGAAAAACATCAAAAATTGACCCCCACGATTAACTGGAAGTGCAACCCGCTCCAGGACAACATGGCGAATGCCTTGTAGGCAGTTCCCGACGTAGGAGTCAAGACCAAGGGATAGGGGGACAGTGCTGGAGCACTCCCCTCTGATCTGACGCGTTGAGAATGAAAATCCAATCGGAGGACCTGTGATCGACCCCCTAATGAACAGCAAGAAGCGGCGTAGACCCTAGAACCCGCTAGAACGGCCAAGACTTGAGCAACGAAGCTTATCAGGCCCGAAACAAGCAAGAGTGTGTAAGACGCTGAGGAATTGCTTGCGGCACTCACATTGTATCTCCGCACTTGAAGTACACTTAAGAAAGCTGAAAGCCTGATTGTGCACAAGTGCATGAGAAACGACATACTCACCGAGTGACCATAAATTGAGGTTTGTATTCAATAACCAAAGGAACTCACTTAGATAAACCACTCAAGGAACCCACCAATAGGAGAGGACCCAAGACATAGACAAACCATCAAAGCGCAGGGTAGGACCAAGCAAGGAGCGCCAACGACGAGGATCTATCAAGTCTATTCAACTTGATCGATAGCGTAGTGGAGCGCAAGAACTCGACCATGACGGATGAGAGCTCCGACCAGCGTCTAACGAGAACCTCGATTTGAATGTATTTCCAGATGCTATTCAACCAGCTACTGGTGAGCAGTTACGACACGCACGCCCGGTACAAGCACTGCGGCAGGACAACAAACGCAATCATTGCAGATCTAGAGGAGGAGAGAAGGCTAGCCCGCAAGGCATTGCAGGACATAGCCGAGTACAATAGGGATCAGCAGGCTAGGAGCCAAAGGCAAAGCATGGAGCTGCATGAGGTGCAGTGAGTGCTGAACTTGGCTGGCCGAAACCCAATGGACCATGAGAGAGCACTGGAGGGAGACTTGACGTTGAGCGAGCTCCTCATGAAATAGCTGCTCGATAACACCACAGTAGAGCAGAGTGCCACCGCACTAGCGACGTCGCTGCTTGTAGGATTAGGGGCAACCCAAGGCTCAAAAAGCCAGGCCAAAATACCCATTGTTGCCAAGCAACTCGATAAGTACCAACCTCGGGATGACCCATACAGCTTTGTTGAGCAGTTTGAGCAAGTTTGCAAAGCCAACGGCCTCAATGACTAAACTCAACGTTCGCAAGCATTTGAGCTTTGCCTAGGCGACAAGGGTAGGACGTGATATACAAGCCTGGATGCTGTAAAGCAAGCCAACTTCAATAATCTCAAGGATCTCTTTGTCAAGAGATTCGCTGAGCCCGGATACTCCAATAACCTGCTAGTACGCTTGATGAACGTCAAGCAGAAAGAGGAGGACATCCATGACTACGTGACCCATGTGAGGAGTCTCTTTAAGAGAATCCCTCTAGGCGAGCGATCGACTGACAGAGTAGTTTCGACTGTATTCGTCAGCGGATTTTGAGATAAGGAGTTATATAAGGCTTTGGCAAGCAATTCAAGCTTTCAGCGGGACGCGGTGGCTAGAGTGTTTGAGGAAGCCATCAGAGTCGATGATCAGCTGAAAGAGCAGAGCTCCAGGAGCTCAAATCTAGAAGAAACAAACTCGCGAAGCTAAGAGAGAACGTCAGCCTCTAGTGAGCGATCAATCCCATCATCCTAAGATAAGGGGAAGGCCACCGAGACAGCTTGGTTGAGGTCAAGATGGAATTAGCCAAGTTAAAGACATGTTGAGACGACCAATGCGCCCACACGTCCAATGCGTGTACTGTGGCGGAAACCACTTGCCGCCTGAGTGTCAAGACCCTAGGTCAAGACCTTGTGCTAACTGCAGTAGGTTCGGCCATGATGTCGCGCATTGTAGATTACCAAGAAAACTCCCATACTCGCAACCCTACGGCCAACCCCGTTCATGTCTCATCATGCTGCCTTGAAAGAGAGCAGCAAAACAGAGACAAGGCTGACCAAAGGTGCGCAGAGTACGGAATCACCCATCTTTTCATAGATTGCTCAAAGTGAAAGCCATCCTCTAGTTCAGCCAACTTTCCATCTGTCCCATTGGGGCTGTTTGGTGTCGAAAACCCCGATGGGGAGGCCACACCTATTCCATTGTAGGTCATGACCCGATCCCAAACGAAGCAGGCTGGCATCTCTCTGCCAGGACCCAACAATCTTGATGCAACCTCCATAGAGAAGAAAAGCCACAGGCGGAAAAAGAAGAGATTGGAAGCTAAAGTTGCACTAAAAACCGAGAGTGCTACGACTCTGTCTTCGAGAAGGAAGGCTTCAGATGCGCAGAGGCAGAGACTTCAGCCCCTAAGACGACGGAAAAGGGAAGCGCTAAGGTAGGGGAATACCCGCATCCAAAGCGACAATTAGAGGCCATTGAAAAGGTGAAGGAATGGGTGAAGGAGGCTCAAGAGCATCTCAAAGACACTGAGTCCATCATAGAGGACGAGATTGATGACCTCTCCAGCGTAAGCATGCCGATATCACCACCTCAACCTAAGTCGGCAGAAGAAACCGTGCCACAAGTAGTGCCACTGAGACCAAGCCTAGACCCGACAAAGACGCAGATCAGCCACGGCCATTGGCCCGGACAGTCTAGGTTAGGGAAAGGACGAGTATCTAATGATCTCCTGACCGTGCTAGTGACCACCCTTGTAACACTTAGCCTGGGAGATCTGCTTAGGCAGCATCCTACCTTATGGCAAGATCTTAAGCAGTGGGTCGAAGGATCACAAGAGCAAGTCACGGCAGACCCTCAAGTACAGGATGCAGAAATGCAATTGCCAAGTTTGACGCTGCACTCCGTGCCTAAATCCTTGCACTTCAACGCCTTTTGAGAAGGCTCTGAGATCCACGCGGTCTTGCCGGTCCTAGCCCTGGGTGACACAACAAGAAAGGGAATCGTAGACGCAGGAGCTCGGGTTCGTGTGCTTAGCCACAAAGTGCTTCAGACTTGGGGAAACCCACCTCTTGAAGCGGCTAGGTTTAATGTCACGCTACCAAACGGTATGAGAGTAAAGCCATTCGGGGTACTCAAGAATTGGCCAGTGAAGATCGTAGGTATCCAGTTCTCTGTCGACTTCATAGTCATGACTAGAGTGGACTACGATGTCCTATTAGTCCGACCCTGGATGAGCAACACTAGAGTCATCGAAGATTGGGGTAACGGCTTGATCTTCCTTGGCAATAGAATGAACGCCGTAATAATAGAGATGGACACTTGAAAGACCTCACCAGTCGACTTAGATGCCATCTCTGCTATGCTCAAGGGGAACACTCAGGTCAAGAAGCCCTATGGGCCCTTGACCAAGTATATCCCATGCCCAGAGGATGAGCAGGATTGGATGCACATTCTCGCTACAATCGACCTACCATTCTCAGACCATGAGGCGTACGAGAAAGCCATCAAAACGATCGGCAAGACCAACGAAGCACTCTCTACACCAATCTGCATGATGGCAACAAGCCACCGGGGAAAACCTAAGCCTGTCACCTTCCACGTACCTTCCAACAAAAGGGAACTCCAGGGGATACTGGAATACCTAACAAACCAGCTAGCTGGCAACCCAGTTGCAAATCTCAAACCACTCCAGGATCTCTTAGAGGATTCCAAGTGGCAATGGACCAGGGTGAACGATTTAAACCTCATGTATAACTGGGCCCTAGTTCCTGACCAACGACACGAGGCATACCAAGCCCTAGGAGACGACAAGCAGTCGGATGACAAAGATTCCAGCGATGAATACGAAGACTGCCAATCCTTCAATGATGAGAGCGAGGGTGAAGTAGATACCATAGAATACGACACTGAAGGACGAGAAATTGAGCAGATACGAGCAGATGCCAAGCCGCAGAAAAGGCAAGCCCTTAGAGTAGAGCGAGGAGTCATGCGCATGGAACGTGATCACGTTTGGTTGGAATGCATAGGAGCCATAGACCTTGAGCAAACAAGCCTAGCCCAGCCAGGAACGACATCAATACTTAGGACCGAATCGCCATCTGAACTGCGACCACCAGGGGAGACCACCTCTTTCAGCAAAGATGGAGGGTTTGACTCTGAATCGAAAGTTAGTTCGGATAGTGATCTAGAGATCCCTAGGCCGGCCATGACCAGACGTACCAAGGGGGACCTACCTATCCACCTGAGGCACAGATGGGTAAGGCAAGAAAAGGCAAAGCAACCCAGGGATACACGATCAGAAGAACAGCGAAAGCCGCAGGACCTCCCTAAACGCTTCACGAAATTCAAAAAAGGGGATAGGGTAGTAGTTTTGTTAGGTGCCAAATGTCAAGGGCAGACGAGCGAACCAATCGAAGGACCAGCCAAGGTCAAGGAGGTAGACCTAGCCCAGGAAGGGAAAACACCCTGGCCAGTGTTCATTGCCAACAACTTGACTGGTGAAGAAGAAACGGGTCTTGTCGCTCTCTTGCGAGAGTATGTAGATCCGAGTGTTTGCCTGGTCCTTAGAGAAGCTACAGGGGGTAGATCTGAGTGTTGTGACTCACAACATACCCATGACGTCGGACGCGACGCTGGTCAAGCAGCGACCGTACCCTATGAATCCAAAACACGCTCATGTTGTCAAAGAGGAAATTGACAAGCTGATGAGAGCTGGATTCATTTACGAAATTGAGCACACAGACTGGGTATCACCCATAGTCATCGTGATGAAGAAGAACGGAAAAATTTGAGTGTGCGTCAATTACAAGAAAGTGAACGCTGCTACGAAGAGAGACAACTATCCATTGCCGTACACCGAGCACATGCTTGAGAGGGTGGCAGGCAAGGAAGCCTATAGTTTTCTGGATGTCTTCTCAGGGTATGACTAGGTGCAAGTGCATCCTGCAGACAGGCACAAGACCGCCTTTGCCACTGAATGGGGCGTCTTCGCATACATAGTCATGCCCTTCGGGTTGACCAATGCCCCCGCCACTTTTCGTCTCATGTGCACTATCTTTAAGGACATTCTTCGCAAGGAGTTAGAAGTCTTTGTCGATGACCTGTGTGTCCATTCGACCTGGATCGAACACTTAAACAAAATCCACATAGTGTTTGAACGGTGCCGCTTATATTGTCTCTCCTTGAACCCCTTGAAGTGTCAGTTTTGGGTAAAGCACGGATGCATCTTAGGACACGTGGTGTCGAAGAATGGCATTGCCACTGACTTCTCGAAGGTTAGGGTTATTGTTGACCTTCCACCCCCAAGTAATTACAAGGGAGTGCAATGCTTCTTAGGCCATATAGGATACTATCGCGGTCTTCGAGTGGACCGAGGCATGCAAACGAGCATACGAAGAATTGAAAAAGTCTCTAACAACAGCGCCAATTCTACGAGCCCCACATTGGACCATTACCTTCCACGTGCACATCGATGCTTCTAAGTTTGCCGTGGGGGCAGTGTTGTGCCAACCTGGTGAGCACAACTTAGATTATCCAGTGAGCTTTGCTAGCAGACAACTCACTGAGACGGAGATGAACTACTCGACAACAGAAAGAGAGGGATTGGCCATGGTGTTCACTGTGAAGAAATTCTAGCATTATCTATTGGCCACACCCTTCATCTTTTTTGTGGACCATCAAGCCTTGCTCTATTTAGTGAACAAACCTTGTGCTACAGGGCGCATAGCTCGATGGCTCCTCCTGCTCCTAGAGTTTGATTTCTCCATGTTAGTATGAAAGGAAAAATAACATTACATGGCTGATCACATGTCACGCATTCCCACAGGAGAAGCCGCTGGACAAGGTATCATTGACGAGTTTCTTGACGCCCACTTATTCCACCTGTCCAGCGAGAGAGATTTATTTAAGGCCGATCTAACGCCATATTGGGCGAATGACATAGTCCAAGTGCTTGAGCACGGACTACCTGAGCGACCAATAGAAAAGGCCCGACTTAGGTGCTTGATCCTAAAGATCCAGCCCTACCAGCTGATTGCAGGCCAACTCTATAGGCTGGGGTAAGACGGATTGCTGCGTAGGTGCGTGTGTGAGCATGAGATGCATGATGTGCTCTCGGAGGTGCACAGCGGCATTGCGGGAGGACACTTTAGTGGAGACATGACAGCACAGAATGTGTTGCAGTCTCAACTATGGTGGCCCACACTTTTCCGCGATGCCAAGCAATTCGTCAAGCATTGTGACAAGTGCCAACGGACAAAAGTCCTGATTCGTAAAGATCAAATGGAGTTGATCCCAATTATTGCTCGCCAACCCTTTGAAAAATGGGGAATTGACTTCATAGGACCCATCTGTCCTGCGACGCAGTACTCACAAGCCAAGTACATCGTAGTGGCCACAGATTACCTCACGAAATGGGCAGAGGCAAGAGCCACACGAAAAATTGACACTAGGACGACTGCCAAATTCTTATGGGAGCAAGTGATCTCGTGTTTTGGTTGCCCTATCGAACTAGTTAGCGACCAAGGCACACACTTCATCAACGAAGTGATAGCACATCTCCTATCCACCTTTCTCATCATCCATCGCAAATCCTCACCATACTACCCTCAGGCTAATGGCTAGGCAGAATTAACTAACAAGATTCGTATCAATGTCCTGACTAAAGCAGTCTCAGCCTCACGAAGCGACTGGGACAAAAAGTTGATGGCAACCTTATGGGCCTACCGCACAGCTTATAAAACGGCTGTGGGCCAAACCCCCTTTAGGCTGACCTATGGAACTGAGGCAATTCTACCGTTAGAATTCTTCGTTCCTAGCCTGAGAATAGCACTTCAAGAACGATGGGAAGGGAAGGAGGCATGGACGCAACACCTGGTCAAGCTGGAACGCCTATCAGAAACTCGTCTTCTAGCCACCCATGCGCTTATCTGTGAGAAAGCCCGACGCAAGAGCTGGTTTGACAAGCATGACAAGCAACGCGTTTGAACAGGGTGACTTAGTGCTCCTTTACTCAGTTAAAGGGCATTAAAAAAAATGAAATTCAAAGGTCTCGGACCCTTCAAGGTTCGTGCAATCAGCCGACGAACCAGCAATGTCGAGCTTGAGACACTAGACGGTGAGGGAATAGGCTTCTTCAATGGCAGTCATGTCAAGAAGTACTTCCCTCCCACGCATCCTTTGCATGAGCCACCATTGTTAGAACCACCGGTCAAAGTACGAGTAGCTACAATCACTGAAATCAACGAAGATGATGAGAAAGCTGTAGAACCCGCTTACCTCCGTGTCACGGTCACTGCCAAGCAAACATGCGCTTTCAACACCTTGATCGACGAGGGAGCAGACTTCAATGTCTTAACCCACAATCATTGGATCCAACTTGGCAAACCACTACTTCAACCCACAACTGCCAAGTTAAACCCATATGGGGCTCAATCATACGTACTTCTCGGCAAGTGCAGAGTCATCGTTTTTATCGAGTTTGAGACTGTTCCAATGCTTTTTTACATGTTGCCAAGTGCTACAGATGCAGGCACGGAGTCACTGTTGGAGCGAACCTTCAAAAAGCAGACTCACTGCAATGTTGATTATGAATCGCAGTGCATCCACCTAGCAATCGGCAACGTGCGCATTGTCACAGCTTTTAGCAAGGGCTGTGCGACACCATCACCATCCACAAAGCCACCGGTAGAAACATCCGTAGGCAAGACTAAGGAGGGGGGTAGTGCGCGGCTGCCACTTCCCAACTTCCATAAACCGCAGCCCGCAGCGACCAAAGTGAAGGCCCAACAGCCTCGCTTCCAATGGGTGCCTAAACAGTCACAACAACTGCGTAGGTGTCGACACGCCTATCCCCATAAGACCTAGAACTCTAAACTTAGAAGGCCAAGATGCAATCACAGGAAGCGCCGCGTGATCAAGCAAAGATGGATCCCTAAAGCCCTCTTGCATGCGTAAGGCTACTACGAGGAAAATACCTGGCTGTGGATCCCAAAGCTCCCCACGGCCAAGGGCACTATTCATATCCCACCCTCAAGCTTGATCAGCCCACGTCCCCCATAGACATTTGGCTCATCTATGCTTCGGCCCAAAAGAGTTGCACAAACCTATCGGCCCAAGCAACAGCCCATCCGTTGTGGCTGACCCTAATCCACCCATATTCCAAACAGCCCACCTGTAGGCTCAAGGAAACTCCCAACTGCAACTATGTATTGTCAAGGCCTCTAGTTCTAGCAAACCCCGACCCCCTGTAGGCCTCACGCCCTCCTATGAACGAAAATCCTTTCTAGCGCTAGCTGCTGACCTTGCTGAGGACACCGGGGATAATGTGGTGGAGTGTATTCAACGACTCGATGCCACCTTCGTGTCGCTGGCCCTCAGCTATGACCGCTTGGACTTGGGTCTATTAGAAGAACCCTTTGAAACGAAAGTGTGCAATATGCCTTGCTCTTGGGAGACTTTTGAATTCGCATTTGCAAAAGCTTCTCGCTTTGCTGCTGCTGAGTTGCTCAGCAGCAGCGAGATCTCCAAAGAGCAAGCCATTAAACAATGTCTCATCACATCCTACGATCAACAAACCACTTCTGCTATCATTGATCAGGAAATCACCAAGTTATCCAAGCTCGTTGATACAAACTCCACGTTTTTTAAGCGTTGGTACACTCTTAGGCTGCAATGGGAAGTTGAGGGGTGCTGCATAATGACCAATGCTGAGCAACGCCGCACAATCAAAACAACAGAGTACGACCCCACCTATATCGCGCCAACCTCGTATCGAGTATTAACCACTCTTCGTGGCCAACCCATCGAAGAGCACATCAAGGGGCATCCCTACCTTGACCGCCTCTTAACAGAGGAAGAGCTCCACATTGCAAGTCGGGTAGATTCTGGCGATCTTCTAACCGATGTTCTGACATACATCACGCACGTCAGTATCTGCCCATTCGAATTAGATAGGGAAGCTCAGCTAGAGTATAACCCCAACTTCTATGCTTGGCTTCTGCACAAATAGACTAACATCCTTTATGCTAAACGCCCTTGTCCTCTCAACCTCCAATCCTGGAATGGATTCTTCCCATTCCAAAGGGGGAGGGGGTAAGGTGGAAGGTGGAATTTAAAAAGTAAACCAAGTATGAAATGTCAATAAAATCTGAAATGCAATGGTAAGATGTAACGGTAAAAGTCTGAAAAGAAAAGTTAATGCTATACTCAATAAAATCTGCTACGCTTTTCTTCTTTCAGCAAGTTATTTGTCAAAAAGCACTAATAGTGGAAACGACTGAACTTGTAGGTAGCGATCATGGCAAGCCATGATAAAGCAGGCAAGCTCCCCTTCTCGGAGGAGGAGCAAGCGAAGTACAGCCTCACGGTGGAGACGAGAGCCTTCAACCAGTTGAAGTTCCGTCACATCTTCAACCTTGAAGACGTGGCCATCAAAGAGCCAACAGTGTGTCGGATCATAGATCAGTGCCATCTGCAGAAATACCTAGATGCAGTGGGCTAGAGGGTGGACTACACCCAGTGCGCCGACTTTTTGCGCACCTTTAATAGAAACAGAGGCACCATCATGGTGCGCGAGAATGAAGCCACCAAGCAAGTACAGATCAAGCTGGCCCCGGAGTTGGTGGACAAGGCACTAGGGCTGCTGAATAAGGTGGAAAGAAAGCCGAAGAGGGACGTCTACGCCATGTTGGGAATGGACAAGGTGAAGGTCTATACCAATGATGGGATTAGCTTGGCAGACATCCCAAACCCAGAAATCCAACTGCAAGCAAAAATGGTGCACACTTTGTTCTCAAGCCAGAGGTACAACAGCAAAATGAGCCGGATCAACGTACCTCTGCTCGACAGCATTGTGGCACAATCGTTGGACGAGGTGAACCTTAATGGGTTTGTGAGGAGAACCATAGAGGCTTTGGTTAAGGCCCTAGCAACAGGAGGAAGAGCCGTTGGAGGAGAATCCCCATCGTCTCGATCAACCCGCAAGGCATCATCCTCCAAAGCTGCAACCATAGGGTTTGGAGGCGTCCTTACGGCCATAATCCAAGAAGCACTAGGCCAAGGATGGGAAGAAGAAGACAAGAAGGGAGGCGACGAAGGAAGTGACGAGTCACCGTCACAATTCCACCTCAGACAGAAGAGCAGCGTAGGTCTTTAGATGAAACGGAGACTGATGAAGACGAAGAGGGAGAGACCCAGGGTAGCCCACAGAGGCACGCAGAACAAAGGACAAAAACCCTACATGGAAAGAGGAAAGAGGAGCGCAAGAAGAAAGAAAAGGAAGATGTGGAGAGGGCTCGAAGGGAGTCGGTGAGGGATGAGGAGGAGAGAAAAAAGAAGACTGAAGAGGAGCTGAGAAGGAAGGAAGAGGAAGAAATAGCGCTGGCCACCTGCAGCCGTCGCTCCATTGAGGAGCAGCACAAAAGAGACGAGGAAGGCGCAGAGAGCCCATACCAAACAGAAGCACCTGGTTCAAGTACCAATGTGCCGGAAATCACACCCCTACCCCCGACAGAGGGTAAAGGCAAAGAATTGATGATGCCAACTCCCCCCCTCTTCATACCTTCCACGCCAGCCACTCTTATCATAACAACACCCACTGCCACCGCCACCCAAGGCTCCACCCCAAAAGTTGATGAGAGCAACGTGGTCACTTGGCTGCAATTCCTGGTGGAACGGGAGTTGGCAAGAGAAGCGAGCGTGGCCACCCCAGCGTCAGGAGTCAAAAGGGCAGCCACGACTGATATAGAGCCAAGACCAGAGCTAAAGAGGCAGAAAACAGAAGCCGCTGTCACCACCGCCACCATGTCCCATCCCCCACCTCTAGTAGGCCAATACGAGAAATATGTTAAGGAGCTGCTCTCGCAGCTAGAAAGGGCCAAGGAAGAAAGGAGAACAGCCATGGAGGAGCTGGCAATAGAACGAGAATCACGAGCCGCTCTCCAGTTGGAGAAAACAAAGCAGATAACAGAATACCAAAGGGAGATCGCTGCGCTTAGGGAGGAAGATAGCAATAAGGATTCAGAGGAATCAAAAGCCCTGAAGAAACGTGACGCTGCTTGGGAAGGAAGGAGAAAAATCTTGATGGAGCGCCTCAATGGAGAAAGGGAGACCAATGCTCACTTGCGGTGCAAGAATGACCAGCTCTTTGCAGTCAACCTGGAAGCACAAAACCAGCTTGACAAGATCAAACAGGAGGCTGCAGAGCTGGACCAGTTAAGAGGAGAGCAGGTGCAAAGGATGCAGGTGAAGCTGGACCAGCTCAATGCACAGATCGCCGATGAACGCTAGGAGTAGTCCCGCCTGCACCGCGAGCTCGAGAACCAGCAGCAACAACTCATGGCTATGACCCTCCATCAGAGGGAGAGCCTGGAAGATATGGAAAAATGAGCAAAAGCTCAAGGAGATAGGTGCTGGCTGAGAATCAAGCAGAGACGGCCCAGCTCTCCATGATAGCCCAGCAGCACACCTTCCTCAATACACTGCTCCACTCCACCAAACTGGAAGGAAACAAAGCCATGCAGAAGAAGCTAGCCATTGCACGCAGAGCCCTAACAGCAGGCCTGCATGTGCCACTACAGCTAGGAGGCGCGCCGCAGAGCCTGGAGGAGCAAAGAAGATATCTTGCACAGGTAGGCCCAATGGAGCAGAAAATAGACGAGCTCGGCTTCACAGAGGCGAAGGCGTAAGAAGACGTGCAAGCAGAAGGGGGTGAACCAGAGTTTGATCTGGGACCTCAGGAGGAGAACTACATCCCGCCACCCCCTCCTCCACAACAAGAGGAAGTGTAGCTCCCTGACACATCTACTGAGAGGAAAGCAGCCCAAGCTAACCGCAGGAGAGAAATGGTAGAGAAGGCAAGGAAAAAGTTGAATGTTAGACCTGTTTCAAGACAACCTGCCCCTCTCCTACCGCGCCCTAAGAATCACCCCACTGAATTCCATGCAGAGTTAATTATCTGGGAACAACAGGAGTGTACCCGCGATCCCTTCGACTTGAGCTTTGAGTTTCCCGCTACATTAAACAGAGTAATGCCCATTCAAGTCAAAGGGATTGCGGGTACACTCCTGTTGTTCCCAGATAATTAACTCTGCATGGAATTCAGCGGGGTGATTCTCAGGGTGCGGTAGGAGAGGGGCAGGTTGTCTTGAAACAGGTCTCAAAACCCCTTCCTTTCCACCACCACTCTCAAAACCCACCTCAACCTCAAGGGCTACTTGTTGAGTCACAAATTCCTTAACAAGGCACCCCGCCCTCCAGCATCCCCTACCCGCCATTCGGATGACGAGGAGTAAACTCCCGTCATGCCCTTGTATCACATGTGTCCATGTATAAGCCTCTTTATTATTATTATTTTTAATTAAAAAAGAAGAAGAAGAAGAAGCAAGCCACAAGGCAACAAAAGAAAAGGGTGAACTGGAAAGAAGAGACGACAGCAAAGCATAGCAAAGCCAAGGGATGCATCTACCATTAAGCAAAGATAAGTGGTGAGACCTTCGCAAGATCCGCTTGTAATTCCCCTTCGCCTCGTCGTGCACCGCCGCCATTGCACCAGGGTTCTCCCTAGCCCCTTCCCCAGTTTACGCTTAGGGCACATCAAGGGTAGGACTTTCATGCCTGTCACCCTAAGACTTGCACCGCACCTCCAACAACACACGAAATGGGTCCTCAAGTGTGGGACATTACCAAGGGCTTGCCCAAGGTTAGCCCAAGGTTAGA
Source organism: Lygodium microphyllum (assembly GCF_053477565.2). Taxonomy (NCBI): domain Eukaryota; kingdom Viridiplantae; phylum Streptophyta; class Polypodiopsida; order Schizaeales; family Lygodiaceae; genus Lygodium; species Lygodium microphyllum. The sequence goes on along the minus strand of NC_141161.1, from coordinate 3,333,644 downwards.
CCCATCTCTCAGTTCCACTGCCACAGGCACCAGGCACTACACGACAAGGCAGACACACCCCTTAGGGAGTGCTCAACTTTTCTTGCCGGTTATGTTCAAGTTCAAGAAATGACTACTCCGCTGAAGAGGATCACCCATGGCATCCTTTAATGACCAAAACTTTTTCCATGTGCCAGTATCTAGCCATCTACCTGCTAATGGCTACCATGATTGAACCAAGCCAAGATAGATCTGCCATTGGCATAGATCTTGGAACCTCATCTTCCAAAGATGCATGTCCAATGCCTCAAGATCTACGGATCGCTTATTGATTCCACAAGCCTAAAGAATTTCGATCCAGAGTTGAAGATCTTCAACGTAGTACTGAAGACCTTCAACTCAAAGACAAAGACCTTCAACTCAAAGACAAAGATCTTCAAATTAAAGACACAGATTTTCAATGCGAAGACAAACCATATCTTTGTCAAGACAGAGTTCGGGGGGGGCTTCTCCCAAATAAATCCATCCAATACCATCCTCCTAAGGGATTGCTTATTGCTTCAAGGATTTCTAATGCTCAAGGGATGACCGGCTACATAACGGATGCCACAACTGTGTGGAAGTTGCCGAGCATCTTCATGGAGCCTAACGCACGCCAGAATCTCTCCTGGTCATCGGCATTAAACTCCATCACCTATCATTCACACAACCACCTTGGAAGTAGTGTCATCCACCTACCTATTCCACCTAGCAGCCGACCTAACTAGCCACTACTTCCCACCACAGTGCCATGGGACTAGCACTTGGCTAGGAGGGGGATAATGTTAACATGTTTCCCGCAGCACAAAGGAGCGGAAAATGGAAAAAAAGGAAATAGCAAAAAAGGCACAGGATAAAAGCAAAAAAAGGCGCCTTCAGTGGTAACCAAAACCTGCAAATTTAAATGTTTGGGCACGACCCTCAGAAAGTCTCAGTGTCACCCCGAGACAACAAAAGAGTAAAAGGTTCACCATTAAATATGGAAGTGCCCCCGAATCCTTGTAAAAGAGTACTAGGCTCGCTCCTGTGCAAAGTGTATGCATTAGTTGGGAATAGGATAAATTAGAATGGTGGAAAATGGGAAAAAGGGCCTAGGCTACGACCGGCCATGTAAAAAAGGGAAAAGGGGATGATCGCCCAAAAAGGATTTAGGGCTTTGTATATAAAGTTGAAAAGTGAATGAGAAACTCATTCTTTGGTGTGTGGCAAAAAGAGTCTTCTTCTTCCTCTCTTCCTCTCTCCTTCTTGCTTGTGTGTGCTCTTGAGAGAGGGAGTGTGAGAGTGTGAGGGAGTGAGTGTGTGTGGGAGTGAGGGATCAAGAGGGTGAAGCTCTTCACCATCTCCTCTTCTCTTCTTCTCTTCTCTTCTCTTATGTGCGCGGCTATGGAGGATGGAGCTTGGAGATGGAGGAGGCTTGAGGATGCTTGAGCTAGCATCAAGAATCGTGGAGCTACAGGAGTGCAAGAGAGAGGAGGGTACTTGATCAAGCATCAAGGTAAGCTCACTACACTCGTAGGATCGACGGCACGTCGGCTAGGTGAGAGATAGCCATTAGAACTCGCTTGGAACGCTTGAACAATAAGCGGTCCGTGGGTCTTGGCGGTTGAGTGAAAGCTCCCAGAGCCTCATCCAAGATGTGTAGGTTAATGGCACTGAAGCTTCTAGCCTACGTGTCGTAACAAGAGGCCAAAAACATAGAGAAGGCGACAAAGATAATGTAAAACCTATCGACAAAAACCCTAGGCAGGATGATAAAGGAATGCAAGTTCTAAATCCTGACAAGGAAGGGGGACCTTTTAAGCCTGTAGAGAGTAAGGCTGACACCAAGAGAGATAAAGAGGTGTCAAGAAAGAAGATAAAGAGGTGTCAAGAAAGAAGGTGAGAGTTAAAAAAGAGGAAATAAAGCCGGTACAACATCCTAAAGAGCGGATGGTTTGGTGCAAGAGGTGAGCTTTAGCGAATTATCACGAATTTGATTTAGCTAGCTCTCTTTGCGATGTTAAACAACCAGACGTGAATCTCTTGCAACTAATCAAGCTATCGCTAGGAGTATGCAAAGAATTTAAAAAGATATTGCGTATGAGTTATATCGTAGAACCCTTGGAAATAACATAAGTAGAGGATGACTGGTTTGAACATGTCGAAAAGCAGTGCCCAAGGGTTGTAGCCTATGTTGATGGGTTATATCATAGAACCCTTGGAAATAATGCAGGTAGGGGATGACTGGTTTGAACATGTCGAAAAGCAGTGCCCAAGGGTTGCAACCTATGCTGATGGGATTCTAGTGGATAATGCTATCATCGACACAAGATCCTTGGTTAATATTATGAGTTCTAAATGGATGGAGAGGTTGGGTCTTGCAATTCAAAAAGATGCCTCCACAATCGTTAGAATGGCTGGCGATAATTTGAGACAGTCGGAGGGCTGCATTACTAAAGTCCACGTGATAGTTGCGAACGTAGAATGCCTGTTGGACTTTAGGGTAATCCGATTTGCAAGGCATCCAAGTTACCAAGTATTGCTTGGTCGACCTTGGATTTTGCAAGCAGATTGTCAAATAGATATACCTGATGGTAGATTGATATTTTGCAGAGGTTCTAGACGTGTGGTAGTCGATGCATATCTTGAATCACCTCAAAGTGAGCAAGCTTCCTTGTCTTCTATAGAGTTAGAGATAGTGGAAGATGTGTCTACAAGTGAGACGTCGTCGACTGATGAATCCAAAGAGGGATCGACCACAAAAGACATCTATCAAGTAACGCTGAAGGAGCCATTAGAAGCTCAAGATAGAATAAGGGATGCAGATGTTATCGAGCTAGACCTTGGTACGCCAAACGATGAGCAGCCAATAAAGCTAGGGTCCATGCTTAGTACGGAGGAACGAGAGGATTATGTCACTCTAATCCAAGAGTTCCGTGATACTTTTGCTTGGAGTTACGATGAACCTAGGGACATCCCTCCAAGCCTCGCTGTCCATACAACTCTGTTGAAGAAAAGAAGCAGTCCTGTGAAACAGAAAGTCAGGCGTATGCTGTTTGAGTTGCGGGATGGGCTATTCGAGAAGTTATAGAAATTATGGATAGTGGGTTTGATCTTCCCTGTGCAGCACACTGAATGGTGTTCACTAGTTGTGATTAGGAAGAAGAAAAATAATCAAATCTGGCTATGTGTGGACTGTCACAAGTTGAACAAGCAAACAGTTAAGGATTACTACCCACTGTCCTTTATCGACCAAATTTTGGATCAATTGGCGGGTAGGGAGATATATTCATTCATGGACTATTTTGTAGGCTATAATCAGATGGCGATTGTAGAAGAGGATAAGCTCAAAACGACAATCATAACAATCTTCGGGACTTTTGTGTATCATGTGATGGCATTTGGTCTATGCAATGTGCGTGGTTCTTGGCAACGAATTGCGGATAAGACCTTTGGTGACATTTCGCTTGAGGAGCTGAAGGTATTTATTGACAATTTAGGGGCAACCATCATAAGAGAAAGGCACTTCATTATTTTATGAAAATGTTTTGAGTGATGTAGACAATTTTCCATAGCTCTCAATCTCAAGAAGTGTGTTTTTGGCATACCTTATGGGCTTCTGCTGGGCCATGTAGTTAGCTTGGTAGGGATTGTGACAGATCCTGAAAAGATCAAAGCTATAGTTGCCATGAGTTAGCCACGCACCCCCAAAGAAGTCCACATCTTCCTGTCATCATTTGGATATTATCAATAATTCATAAATGCTTTGGCAGAAAGAATGTTGCCATTGACAAATCTATTATCCTTCAACTGTTTGTTTATGTGGAATAACCCTTGTAAGGTGGATTTCGAGGATGTAAAGCAAGAACTCATAAGAGCACCTGTGCTGAAAGCACCGAAGAGGGGAAATTTTTTTTATATCTTGTCAGCAACTACCATGCATAGCATTAGTTGCTGTTTAGCGCAAATGTGGGAAGAGAAGTGGTATCACACAATTTCTTTTGCCAGAAGCTGGGTGTATCCGAAATATGGAAAAGTTGTGCCTTGCGATGGTCTTTGCGACTAAAAAGTTTGGGCACTACATCCTTTATGAGAAGGTTTTCCTTTATACAAAGGCGGAAGGGCTATGACTGCTGATGAATAAGCTACAACCGCCCGACCGTTTGGCAAAGTAGTTAATCACTTTGCAAGAGTTTGACTATGAGGTTAAGAGTAAGCCACCTAGGTTTCAGGGTATCGTGGAGTGCCTTGTGGACTTTGGGGAGCCAAAGGAAGCTCTGACTGAAGGTAGTGACTGGGACTCAATGTTCAAGTTTGACACGGCATCTATTCCCTCTTGGTATGTGGCGATAACACATTATTTGTTGATGGGAGAGATTGGAGCTGGTCTATCAAAGTCAGAAAAGTGAAAGATTAAGCAGCAGGCTTTAAAATTCACAGTAATCGCAGGTACATTGTTTCGGCAATGGGTGGACGATATCTACTGCCGATGCATAATGCCTGACGAGGTCCCTTTCATCTTAGAAGAGTGCCATGACTCTACTTGCGGAGGTCATTTTGTTGGGAGGCTAACTATGCAAGAAGCCTTGAGGGTGGGATATTGGTGCCCGGCCATCTTCTAGGATGCATTCGAGTACAAAAGATGCGGCATTTGTCAATGACATGATAGCCAAGAGAATAGGAAGCGACCACCCACTCCTATTATGGCGATTCTTTTGTTTGAGAAGTGGGGGATCGACTTTGTGGGCCCTATTACTCCGTCGTCCACAGTAAAGAAAAGAAATATTATTGTAGCAAGTGACACGAAAAGACGATGCAAAGAAAACTGCCAATTTCCTGTAAGAGTAAATAATATGTCGATTTGGTCCACCAAAAGAAATAGTATCGGACCAGGGGATGCATTTTCTGAACAAAGTAATAAAAAGCCTGACTGAGGCTTGGCACATCAAGAATAATAAAACAACCCCCTATAACCCACAAGCCAATAGGAAAATCAAGAGTACCAACAAGCAGCTTTTTTACATTCTATTTAAGGTAGTATCGAAAAAGAAATGAGATTGGGACAAAAAGTTGTACATGGCAATGTGGGCATATAATGCAACGTTCAAACGAGCTACTGGTCACACCCCATTCAAGTTAGTATATGGAGAGGATTGTGTCCTACCTCTAGAGATTGAGTTGTGGATGATAAGATTTGCAATGAATCATTCCTTGGGTGATGGGGATGCTCTCTTAGAGCACTTTATTACAACTCTAGCACACCTCGATGAGATTAGATTATAGAGCTTGCTACATCAGGAGAGGTGACCAAGTGTTGGATGAAGTATATCCATGACCTTAAAGCAAAGAAATACACTTTTAAGAAAGGATAGCTAGTGTTGTACTATGATGCGTGTAGATAATTATTTCAAGGAAAGTTGGAGCCCAAATGGGACGGTCCTTATACGATTGTCAGGATCGGGAAGAATAAATCCACAGCATTATTGGCAGAGCTTGAGGGTGTGGAGTTTAAGAATAAGGTTAATCTTGATAAGATTAAACCTTATTATTTTTGACTGTGCTAATGACATAAGTGCCTTGTAGGTCTATGCATGATTGATCAGACATCTGCAAGGAAACATCGATAGAGATTGATGGGTCAACTGATCCCTTATTTGGAGCACCCATATTTAGAGCAGGGATATCATTAGGGAAAGCTCATCTGGTGGAGTAAAGGTTATAAAGTGATTGAGCAAGACGACATGACATTCGTTTGGGAGATTAAGGTCTTCAATCATCACTATTTTCAGATTTTGACGAGAGTCCCTATAGACTTTAATGATGAAGGTGGGATGGAGCCTAAAGTTCATCCTTTGAACATGTTGAATTTTGATTATCATAACTACGAGTAGAGGATGGCAGGCTATATAAACCCATTTTGGACGAGACATTATATTTTGATGGGGCGTCCAAGGGCCCTAATAAAAAAGGGAGTGTTAGAGTAGTTATCTGAGATCCCCTATGTAGAGTTACCATGAAATTAGCTACTTATCTCGGGTTAGGATTCACTAACAACATGGTGGAGTATAAAGCCATGATTATGGGACTAAATATTGCCAAGAAAGGTGGTATTCGGCAATTGTTAGTAAAAGGGGATTCCCAGCTGATCTTAAATCAGCTCAATTAGACATATATAGTCCGAAATCCTATCCTTCATACGTATCATCGAATTGCTATAACCCTACTTGATGAATTTGAGAGCATATCTCTTCAGCTGATTCCACATTCTTGGAATCAGTTTGCAGATTTACTAGCCAATTTTGCTTATGAAGAGGACATCTTCTTAAATTGTGGTCCTAGCCCGGATGTTGCTCTTGATAACGAGACAAGATCTGGTTGTTTGTGGAAAATATTATCAGACCACACGTTATATGGCAGGTGATGGTTGATATGGGTAATGCGAAGAGTAGCTGAGACCCATCTACCACTATTATTCTGGACCCATAGGTTGGTCAGATGACATGTTATGCGTACGCCTCTTGCTATATATGCAGGAGGTATGGGTCACAACTTGATGCATTTAGTTTAGGGCTGAGAGCCCTATTTTTCCCCCCTGGAATAGAGTGTATTTTTGTATATCTGCCTTCTTCCAAGGAGGGATCTATATGAGTTGGTTTGTTTTATGTCTTTATGCCAAGAGGGCCAATTGTTTTAAGGTTTTAATGTTTGATTTCTTTAGGCCAAGAGGGCCCTATGTTTGTTTGGTTTAGGTACGTTTAATGTTTGTTGTTTTAGTGATTGCATCATATAGATTGATGAAGTCACTGGAGGAACCTTTGCTGTGGAGGAGCTTTTTGTGGCCATTCTAGGTGGTTTCGTCCCCTTTCCGAGTTTTTTTTCCCTTAAGCAAATAACAATACATGTGTAAGGGGGTACTTTCTTTTTATTTGTTGGGGACTGGTAAGGCATGACGTCCCAGGTTTAGGTTTGTATGTCTGTAGGAGGTCCGAGTAGTCGTTGCCTCTTGTAAAGGCATTGTCAGAAACTGGAAGACCTATTTTCAAAGGAAGTTCTAGTGACCCTATTCTGCTGACCTGCTAGGCGACCGTTCTAGGAGTTTCTGTTAGTTGTGAGGTAGTTAGAGAAGCCTGCACTTAAATATCAAGAGAAGAACAAGTTCTAAATCTAGCTAAAAATACATATACATAGAGGTGTGTAAAAAGGGATTTTGACCCCTATAAAAAATAGAAAAGGAAAGAAAGAAAAATCCTTGAGCAGTTGTTTATCGCCTTGCGAGGGCCTGGTAGGTTCTTGGGGATGAGTCAGATGCGGGGCCGAAGCCTTGTCTTCCAAGGGGTGGCATCTAGCTGGAAAAATAAGAATAAAAGAAGGTTAGAGCAAAAATAAAAGTGAGCATTAGAAAAGGATTAAGTGTCACCTCGCGAGTGCTTAGTAAATTCTTGGGTACCAAGGCAGGACCTGAGGCCGATGCCTTGTTCTCCTTGGGTCACTACACTCAGCTCCCTCCTTTTTACACGCCTGAGTATGGAAAATAAAAGCCTAAAAGGAAAATTGTGCTAAAAGATAATATTTTTTGATAAGGCTATAGGAGTCCTTGGCTAGTAGGAGCTCCTAGTTGAGTTGTCCTTAGGTGGGCAGTTCAGACCACCACTTAGGATACCCTCTTTGATAGTTTTTTTTAGCTTGGCTATGTTGGAACAGTTGGTTCATGACTAACTCTAGGCTTTTAATCAGATTATGCTAGGCCTACTCCTCGTGGATTTCATGCCTTGGTTTTGTTAGGGGGTAGGGTGAGAGCTGTGATGTGTTTTGATGCGTATCTATTTTGTATCAGCTTGATGCTCTTTATGATTGTGTATGTGCAGATTTGCACATGGGATTTGACGGGCTGAGTCACCCTATCCCGTGGTCGCCAATGATAGATGATTTTCGACGTCGAGAAGTGCTTAAAAATAGCCAAAATTTCCGAATTTTGAGGAGAAAAAATAGACTTTATCAAAGGCGGCAACTGCAAATAGTACGATTTTAAGTGGCAATGCCCAAAAGTGCTTTAAAGACCAACCAAGCAGCGGTTGGAAAATTTTCATAATTTTTCTGATTGTCAAATGGGACTTTTGGAGATGCCTGGAGATGGGGAACTTCGAGACGAATGCCAAAATTTTTCAGTGGACAAATCCGAGGATGGCTGTGGGAGATAGGCTGGAAGGGAGGCCAAGGGCCAAAATGGCCAAGTGGAAATGGACTTTGGAAGGGCCCCAACTAAAATTCGATTTCATGGGGGGGGGGGGGGACATTTTTTTTCTGTACATGGTAGAAAAGCGGCGACTCCCCCCTCCATGGAAATTTGGATATGGGGGTTGAAAAGCAACCCCCCCAGCAATTGCATTAGAGTTATTGAGTAGTTCCATGCTTCCAATCACTAGTCTCTGCGTGTGAGATGGCTGTCTGAAGATGGAGGATGAAAATCAATATTTCTCTCTCCTCCCTTTCTCTCTTCCAAGAGGCAATCCATGTGGGAAGAACAAAGAAGAGAATCGGTTGAAGGATGCTTGTCCCACATGGTACTACCGGATCACTCTCGGGGAGGTGGGTTGAGCCTTGAATGAGGGCTGATCTGCAGTCCCACATTAGATTTTAAAATTTGCAAAGAATGAAAAAACTGGTAACTCTATTTTACAAAAGAAAATTGCTTGTTTTTTATATTTGATTGAGCCAATGTTGTTATTATGGAGTGAAAATTGGTAGACATGCTATTTATTGTTTGTTTTAGGCTTGCATGGTGAAAAAATCAAAAAACATAAAGTCAAAATGTTGGAAATAATTTTTACAAACCCATAAAACACGATTTTTATGAGAAAAATGGAGTCTTTGGCGTTTTCGAGTGGAATAAACCAATACACATGGGATAAAATTCCAATAAAATCTATATTTCTAATGTTCTAAGAATCAAGAGCCATAGATCTGAAAATATATCAATATTTTTTATTAGAAAATTTAAAAAATGGAAGAAAATAAGAGAAAAATAGGAATATACCTTTAAAAAATATGAAAAAATATAATAAGTGATTGTGAACATATGGTAGTGGCAAAGCATGAGGTTTGGCCTCAGTTTGACCTATCTCTTTGTTACAGTGTGTGATTTATTGCTTTTTATACATTAAACTATGACAACAACCTCCATACACCTATGCAACAAAGCAAAACTTAAACGGTGAGGGGGAGGAGGATTTTGTGCAACAGCTTGAGGGATCAAATAATACAAATTTTGATTAGTTTTTTCTATACATAGCATTTAGGAAACAACCTATTTGGAAATAAGGGATCTAGTAGCACAAGGTTCGCCTCGGTGTGCTAGATTCTTGCAACGAAGCATATACGTATTAGTTGGAATTCATGAAAAGACTATGTGCACAAACAGACAGATTTTTGCACAATGAGACATCCACTATTGCATTGATCATATATATGGTATCAATTCTTGGAAATGCATAGCAATTTTTGAATTATAGTTGACCCACGCTTGAAAGGGTGATATTCCCCTTGCCATAGGTTAGCCGTTTGTTTCTTGGGGGAAATTATTGGTGAGGAAACATGGTATCTCTTGGATCTCGCTAAAAAAGAGAGAAGTCTTGTGCGAATGTGTTTATATATAAAATCAATGCATCGAGGGGCCAATCCCCAAGATGTAGGAGAGCTACAATGGGGCCACGGAAATTAGTCTCGATGGGGTGCCTCCTATGTTTGTGATACGTGGGAGTTATTGCCAATATGTGTAGGATACCCTCGAGGGGTTCACTATATATATATCCTCTATATAACATGCATTCATGGCCTATTTATAAATATCCTAATATGTGAATTTTTCTTGAATAAAACACAACCCTTTTCTATTCAATTTGTAAGTAACCCCTTTATATGACACCCTTCTGTATGTAAAAAATTTATAAAAATGGTGTTTTAAAAACCCCTTATTTTGAACTTAGGTTATATATATATATATTCATGAGTAACCCCCCCGAGGGGATACTCCCTTTGAGGGGTTTTGGAGAAGGTGCCATTGGACTTTTATCCAACTACAAATGCAATATTAGATGTATCTAGTGTGCATCTAGTTATTACAGACGCTCCTGGCCCATGAGGCCATGTGGTGGTTGAGGTGTTTGTTGTGTGCTAAAGTAGTGGGTAGCACAAGACATGATAAGCTCGGAGTGATTGAATTACTTGACCATGACACAATATTGCACATACCAAGCTTAACCTTGAACTCAATGCCTAATTCTTTGCATGTAAATGCCTTTTGGGAAGGCATAGAGATACACACAATCTTGCCTGTGTCAATGCATTAGGAGATGCTACAAGAAAGGGAATTATAAATATGGGAGTTGGAGTTAGTGTGCTTAGTCATATAGTCCTGCAAGCTTGGGGTAACCATCCCATGGTGACTTCAAGGTTTAATGTCACACTCACTAACTGAATGAAGGTCAGATTGTTTAGAGTGCTAAAAGACTAGCCGTTGAAGATAGTAGGAGTCTAGTTCTTAGTGAACTTCATACTCATGAAGGGAGTGGACTACGACATCCTGCTAGGCTGACCTTGTATGTGAATTGCAAAAGTGATAGAAGATTGGGGAAATGATCTCATATTCTTAGGCAGTAGATCGAAGACTGTAAGAGTCAAGATGGATACCTAGAAGACCACACCGGGGTCAACCTAGATACCATCTCCATTATCTTGGAAAAAGACTCACAGGTTAAGAATTCTTACAGGCCACTAATGAAGTATATCCCTTGCCTCAAGGATGAGCAGGATTGGATGCATGTGCTAGCTACCATCTACTTGCCATTCTTGGATGATGATGAAGATTAGAAGCAAGCTTCCAAGGCAACCGGTGAGTCCCAAAAAGTCACATCACCACCAAAGAGTAGGATCCCACCATCAATGCCACTCTGCATGATGGACAGGAGCTCTAGCAATTGATCAATGACAATGCACCCACCACACGAGCCTCCAATGTTAGAACCCCTTGCAAATGTAAGAGCCACCATCAGTGAGATAGAGGATGAGGATGAGGAAATGATAGAGCCTACCTACCTACACATATCAGTGACTGCCTAAAAGACACACACCTTTGATGCACTTATTGACAAGGGAGCTAACTTTAATATCCTTGCACACGATCATTGGACCCTCATTGGTTAGCCCAAACTGCAGCTTACTAATGCTAAACTCAACCCATTTCAAGGACAGTCCTACTAGTTGTTGGGAAGGTGCAAAATAGATGTCTCTATCGAGACTAAAAGCCTACCTATGATCTTCTATGTGATGCCTATCACCAAGGCCGCTGGTAAGGAATCGCTGCCAGGAGGTGCATTCAAGAAACAAGCACACTATAGTGTCAACTTTGACTCACAATGCATTCACCTCGCCATTGGAAATGTTCAAATAGTGACGGCTTTCAGCAAGGGTAGCACAGCTCCATCACAACTTGTAGTGCCACTGGTAGAGGAGCCAAGTGCAAGGTCTAAGGAGAGGGGTCGTAACTTGTCCCACCCTACCAAGAAAAACTGCCCAAAACCTAAAGGAGCCACACCCAAGACACTTGACGAGACATTAGCAAAGGAGCCACACCCAAGACACGTTGTTGCCATACACTTGGAAGGAATATGAGTTTGTGTTCATCAAGATTCCCAAAATGGTCGATGACAATGAGATCTCTTGAGAGTAAGCTCACACACAATGAATGATCACATCCTAGACCAATGTCTTTGCAACAAGCTAGGAGCTAGAAGAGTTGGCAAAGCTAGCTGACTCAGAATCTTCCTTTCTATGAAAATGGTATGCTTTGCATCTCCAATGGAAAGAAGAGGATTGCCAAATTATGACCAATGCCAAGTAGAGACGGGCAACCAAAACCACTAAGTACGACCCTACATATGTGCCTCCTACCTAGTTCACAGTCCTGGCTATCATGCACGCAAATGACCTTTCGAGGAATGTGTCATGGCCCATTCTGAGAGTGGGATCTTAAACACTCAAGACATGCCAATGAAAAAGAGAAGAATGATGAAAATTTGAAGTGGAATTTAAAGCCCGACGGAAGTGGAAGACATAGATTCAACCATTTTTAGTGGCCATGGAAGATGAGAATGGAAATTTTGACCTTTGTAGCGGTTGTAGTTTTTCATAAATTTTTCGAGTGCTACTGATTGAAGTAAGATGACTTCTCAGTTGTTTAGACCTCAAGCTGTATACACAAGATTTTTCGGATCTCGAATCAGTTATTAGAATAGAAGCTGCAGGAAGCCAAGCAATCTGGGGGTCAAATAGTGTAAGATTTTAACATTGATGGCCTTTGGGCCTTTAAGGGGGCCTTGGGGTCCCAAAAATTAATGATTATGCGGGGGAATTTTTTTTTTGTGATGCTGATCAGAAACAAGGTCCTCCTTCATGGTGTTGATTATTTGGAGATGTGGGGCTAAGAACAAGTCACCAAACTGATCAATGCAATAGATGCCTCCATTTTTTTGCTCTGATTCATCTCAATCTTGAGTGAAATGGTTGCCGGTTGAAGATCTCCAAATTCATGCTCTCTCTCCTCCCTCTCTCTCTCCTCTTGATGCATGTTTCTATGTCTTAATCAATGAGAGAAGGGAGTGGGTTTATTTGAGAGATTTCAATTTGTAGATGAAGCTTAGATATGATTGAGCATAGATCGATGTTTGGAGGAGTGGTAGCTGCTATTAGTGAGCATCAACGGCCTTCCAAATATAAGATACATGTGAGATAAAGCATGGTTTTATGAGCAAGTGATAAATTTCATCGTTTTATGATAAATCTTGATTGCAAATGGTTGAAAATGATTTCTCTTGATTGCCAATGATCTATTGTATGAGAAACATTAAGAAAATCAGCAAGAATCGGTTGTCTATTGATTTTTTTGTAAACACATGAAATCCACAAAATCGTAGTTTTAGGGTAAATAATGGAATTTGGGGGTTTTGATGTGTCAATGGTATTTCCATGGAATGAAAATAATTCTGAGCAAGTCTAATTAAGCCACATCAAAAAAATAGGAAATATCAGTATTCATTGAAAAAATCAGTAAAAATAGAGAAAATTAAATTTTTAACACTTAAAATTTTGAGAAATATAATATATGTGTCCGTGGATGTATGGTGGGATTGAAGCTTGAGGTTTAGGCTTAGTTCATAGCCCTATCTTTATGTTAAAGTGAGTATTTATTACTCTTTATAAAAAAAAATACATCAAAAGACTCTCTAAACCTACCACAGAATGCACAACCCTAAACACTAGGGAGAGGAGGGGGTAAGAAGTGCTAATTACATGTTGAATCTAATGTTTTTTTATAAATACACATTGCATATATGATACATATGTTTTAAGGATTAAAGGATTTAATAGCACTATCATGCTTGATGCTGACTCTATGCAACACAACAATTACACTTAGAATGAAAGCATGAAAAGAAATGGTTTCACATTGTCACAATGGTATTGTAAATGAACAAAAAAATAGTTGAGTACTGTAAATCATTCATAGTTGCATTGCATTCAATACAAGGTATCATCTTGGATGCATGGCAGTTGTCTTCAAAAACATTGACCCACACTGAGCATAAGGTATTCCAAGCCATAGGGTTAGTGATTCATTTCCTTTATTAGGAGACTTACTTAGTGAGGATTATCTTTTATCTCCTAGAAGGATTTCTTAAAACAAAGAATGGTGTTTCATACATGCTTTATGTGTTCGCGTGCATCTTGGGGCCAATCCCTGGGGTACATGAGAGCCATAGAGAGGCCACGGCAATTAGCCGAGGGATGCTCCCTATATCTATTTTACGTGGTGTATAACACCAATATGTGTGGGGACTCCATGTGTGAGGAGTTTGGGAAGGGTTATCCGTTGGACTATAAATGTTACAAAAACTTATTTGGTTTGATCGGTGTGTAGTCTCTAGATGCTCTTGGCTCATGTGAGCTCGTGGGGTATTTTGGTTGAGCATAGAGGCCTGCAGCTAGAGCCTTAGAGCTAGTTTTGGACCCATTTTAGGACCCAAAAAGTGGTGCATTTTTTGAGAGCCACAAATAAGTGGCAGTGTTTGAATATTGGTCGATATAGAGACTAGTTTATTAGTGTATGCCAAATGACAATGAGATCGATTCAAAAGACTGTCAAGTTGAGTTTCAAAAGCAAGAAAGAGTTGAACGGGCTAGACAGGGAGCCAAGATTACTAGGAGATATTCTTCTCAACAGGTTGGTCCAATATCCCTATAAGGAAGGGGTCTTAGCAACCCTAGTTCCATGAATAGCATTAGGAAAAAAAGGAACTCACAAATGGGCCTTTTACTCCCCCCCTCTCTTCTCCTTAAAACAAGGAAAAGAGGAGAGAAGAATAGTAAAATAATCCTTTTCTCTCTCCACTTTTGCAATCTCATATTGCCTTTTTTATATTATCTACAAAGATATACTCAGATTCCTTCTCTCTCCTCATTCAAGAAGTCTTTTTCAACCAGATTTTATATTAAAAAATGAGTTAGTTATGGGAGTGTAGTACTTTGTTTTTAATGCAAAATGATTAGTAGATACAAGGTTATTAATTTTTTAATTGAGAACAAGGAAAATAAAATTTTAAAAGTTTCTTTTAAGATATTTTGGGGATTTTTTATATTCTAGCTTTTGGTTTAAAAAAACCAATTGGTCAAATTTTATATTTTTTGGAAATGTTTTTGGAGGTAAAATAGAAATGTCTAAAATACAAAAAATCTTGGACATCCCTACTCTCTGAGCTATTTTCCCCCATATCTATACTCTCTCATGGCTCTATTGTGACCTCTTCTCTGTGTTTATGCGGTGCCTCTCTATGCATCTCCACTCTATCTCCTAGGACGACCAAGTAGGCTCCCCATTTCTATTAATAGTAAAATGACTACAGGAAAGAAGGAGCTGCATATTGAGGAAGAGATGGAATGTGCCCCATTATTCAAAAGAACCCAACATACCAATGTCAACCCTTAGGTTTTGTAGAGTTTCAAGCAAATGGAATTGAAACATGTGGACTTGTGGGTTGATGGGGGAATCTACCCAATTGACCCCTTAAATAATAGGCCTCCAACTTTCTCAAGAATCACAAATTTGCTGAAGTATGTGTGCGAGGGTGAAAATAGGTTGCTCAGCTACACTAGGCGGCTCAATGATCATGCATTCAAAGTATTTACAACTTGCCAAGAAATCATAAAAATTTATCATTATGTGATCAATGCACATCAACTTCATATACAACATCTCATAGGACAAGTGGTATAGTTGAATGACACTATAGTTCAATAAAATAATCAAATTATTTCAATGTAGGACACTATCCATGACATTGGTATTTTATATGAGGAGGCGAAGGCACAATTGGACTAACTGAGAAAGATCAACAACAAGCTAACATAGGAGCGCAAACGAAAGAAGAAGCTAATCAATGAGTTAATTGTGAATAGCGGCCAGTGGAAGTGGCATATTAAAGCATGTAAGGTAGCTTAGAATGAGAACCTAGGTGAGGGTGAGGTTGTCAGTAGATTGCTGAAGGTAAGTACATTGGAAAATGCTTTGAGAAATCCTAAGTTTAAGGTTGTGAAGGAAAAGGTGATTGAGTGCACCTTAAAAGATGTGTCAAATGAGTTCTCAACTGTGGATGAACAATGCATGCGTGATAGGGCCGGTAATAGCACATCAACTTACTCAAAGATATTCAAAGGTGTGAAGACTGGGTTTGGTTATGTGCTGAAGAGAAATAGAATTGTGCCTCTTCCTCAACCTTTAAAGTTAATAGAGACCCGACGGCAACTTAATACAAAGGTTTTGGAGCTGATAGGAGATCCCATGCATGTTCAATGTGTGGAAACACTAAAGGTTGGGACCAAAAATACATATGAGGTGAAGTTCACGGAACTCAACAATTACTATTTAGATTTGTACAAGGTGTAGTCGGCAATGGTAATGTACTATAATATATCTATTGAGGAATATAATGATAAATTGTAATTTGTTATAAAATTGGATGAAAGTGAGGTTGTCAAAGGAGTAAAACTTGAAAGAGTTAGTGTAACTTTGATTAATAGAGCTTTACAATTCGACAAGAACAACCCAAGGATCTTTAGTGTTCAATCTGAGTGCCATGTGTGGTGGCTCACTGCATTTGAAGTTTCTAAGGAAACATTTGAGGTACTACAGCTATTCTTTATGCACACAAGCATTCCAAGAATTATCAATCATCAAGAACATGGTGAGATGCTCTCAACTGAAGGGTATGGTCAATACTTGGTTGAATGGAATCTTGCAGGAGACTTGAAAACTTTAAAATGCATGTGTGGAATCTCCAATGGTGCAAATACAAAGAATACATACCTATATTGCTTGACAAAGAGGGTGGAAGGAAAGGACGGAAAGAAGAACTAGCAAAGGGTGACAAGTGCTGCACCGATGCGCAATAGAGAAGATCCCACTTGAAAGCCCATTTTCAACATTCCACTGAATCATATTCACATTTATTCATTACATGCTTTTGTCAAAATCATGGAGAAACTTGTATATGAATACATTTTCTTTGCTTACAAGATGTATTAACCCTCAAACGAGCAAGGTGGAAAATCCAAAAAATCTAAAGCAGAAGACGAGGCCAATGCAAAAGTGAAACGGAAGACAAAGGCGCACCAAGAAGAATCTTGAAATACAAGAAGTGCAGAAAAGTCCTAAATCAAGGAGAAAGGTGCACATGAAAAAAGTGCATGTCAACACTTTTGTAAAAGAGCACAAGGCGCACCATGATTTATTTGAAGAGCATCCGGGCTCTCACCAGTGCAAATTGTAAAAGTAGATCGGCGGTAGGAAGGAAGCAAAGAAGATAGAAGGACAATGGGCCTAGCGGTCATGTACAAAATGGGATAAGGGGATGACAGCCCAAAAGGGATTTAGGGTTTTGTATATAAAGTTGAAAAGTGAATGAGAATATCATTCTTGTGTGTGGCCAAAAGTAGCTCTCTTCTTCTTCTTCTTCTTCTTCTTCTTCTTCTTCTTCTTCTTCTTCTTCTTCTTCTTCTTCTTCTTCTTCTTCTTGCTTGCTTGAGCTTGTGCTTGAGAGAGGAAGTGTGAGGGAGTGAGTGTGTGAGGGTGAGGGACCGTGGTGGAGAAGCTCTCCATCTTCTCCTCTCTTCTTCTCTTCTCTTCTCTTCTCTTTTCTTGCTTGTGGCAATGGAGCTTGGAGCATGGAGCTTGAGGATTGAGCTTGCTTGAAGCTTGCACTTGGATTGTGGAGTTACCTGAGTGCTTGGGAGAGGAGACAACTCGATCTGGCATGGAGGTAAGCTCACCACACCCGTAGAGATGGATAGCACGTCCACTATGTGAGAGGTAGCCGTTAGTGCGCTCGGCTTGGAATGCTTGAAGAAATAAGTGGTCCATGGGTCTTGGCGGTTGATCGCCTCTATAGGATGCAACCACAAAAAGAACCCATTGCAACGTGTAGGAATGTGGAGTGAGTGCTATCAAAAATTGGACTACACAAGCATCAAGTGACGATTGAAAAAGATGAGAAGAGATCACAAAAATCTAGTAACTTGCCAAAAAAGCCTTGCTTTTTGGAGGAGCAAAGGCTAGGAAGTTTCTCTCAATACCCATCAATGAGAAAGGGAATGCCATAGTTTGTAGGCCACATGACTACGATGGGTGGAAAAAGTGCAGTTCTTGAACAAAGTAATGGAGGAAAAACAAGGTTGGCCTTAGCCAAAGCTAGGGTTTGGATAATTCTTAAAAAATTGGCTCCGTTACTTCACAAGATGGTATTTACAATGAAGATAAGCAATAATTTATCGATGATGTGCATAACTTCTATGAAAAGATGGTGGAAGCATGGGGCAAAATCTTATCACACATTACATGGTTCATACTAAGTTAATATTTTAAAATTGTATGAGTTGTATAAACTATTGATCATGGTTTTACTCATGTGTGATATGTATCTTTGTAGCATATCCTTAAGGCACATGGGCCATACTTTGCAGAAAAGGAAAGCATTGGAGTTTGATCCACACTTAGCAAGTAAGTTTTTGGTCTTTTGGATTTGGAAAAGTAGGTTGGAATAGTATAGGTATTTTCTCTAATACAAATCGGCAAACAAATCAAACCCTCTTGCCCTGTTATGACAACAGAAACCCTAATGCCTATTTTCCTTTTTTTTTCTTTTTTTTTTCCTACCCTAATGCATCCAAATCACAGAGAACTCAATTTCGAGCATGCAAGCACTCAAGGCTTGAATCCATTGGTCCTAGCACAACGGAACCAAAATGTAGAGGTAAGCTCACGCTCTCAACCACCAAGACCCACGGACTGCTTATTGTTTCAAGAGTTTCAAGCCGAGCACTAATGGCTACCTCTCACATAGCTTACGTGCTATCTCTCTCTACGAGTGTAGTGAGCTTACTTCCATGCCTGATTGAGTTGCCATCTCTCTCGAGCACTCCGGTGGCTCCACGATCCAAGTGCAAGCTTCAAGTGAGCTCGATCCTCAAGAGGTGGCCTATCAATGAAGACTAGGTCTATACCTTGTATTTTGATGGAGCTTCTAGGGGGTCCGCTAAGCATATGAGCATTGGTGTGGTCATTAAAGATCCTCAGCATAGAGTTGTTATGAAAATGGAAGCATATCTTGATATTGCTTTTACAAGAGAGAGAGATAAAGAGAGGTGGGGTGACATTGCTTTCAATATCTTTGTTTTATAAGCTTTTTATTTTGTTTGAGGTAAGTGCATTCTCTTCTCTCTTTGTTTTTCTCTTTTCTTTACTTGTCTCTGTTTTTTTGTTAATAAAGAGATGTATGGAGAGAATAAGTGAGAGAGATTAGCACAAGTGGGGAGAGAGAGAGAGAAAGTGACCATTGCCACCACCAATCCACCATGAAAAGAGAGGGAACAACTGTAAAGGAGAAGGAGGGAACTCATGAAGGAGAAGAAGGAGAAGGAGAGAAGCACAAAAGGTTACTTCTTCAAGCTTTGAGATAAGTGTATTCTCTCTTTTTTCTTTGTTTTTCTATTTCCTTTACTTCTCTCTTTATTTTTGTTGATGAAGAGATGTATAGAGAGAAGAAGGGAGAGAGATCAACACAAGCGAGATTGAGAGAGAGAGAGAGAGAGAGAGAGAGAGAGAGAGAGAGAGAGAGAGGCCACTGCCACTAGCATTTCCATCTCCATCCACAAAAAGAGAGGGGACAACTATACCCAAAGGAGAAGGAGGGAACGTATGAAGGAGAAGAAGAAAAAGGAGAGAAGCGTAAAAGCATTCTTCTTCAAGCTTTGAGGTAAGGGCATTCTCTCCTTGGGGGGATCACTCATGAATATATGTATATATAACGTAAGTTCAAAATAATGGATTTTTAAAACACCATTTTTATACATTTTTTACATATAGAAGGGTGTCATATAAAGGGGTTACTTACAAACTAAATAGAAAAGGGTTTCATTTTATACAAGAAAAATTCATAGATTAGGATATTTATAAATAGGCCATGAATGCACGTCATATAGAGAATATATATATAGTGAACCCCTCGATATTCTCTATTCTCTCTTTTCTTAGCTTCTCTCTTTCTTATTGTTTATGAATAGCTTGAGAGAGAGAGAGAGAGAGAGAGAGAGAGAGAGAGAGAGAGAGAGAGAGAGAGAGAGAGAGAGAGAAATGAAGAGAGTGATGAAGAAAGAAATGAAGAGAGGAAGGGAGGGAGGGAAAGGAGGAGTGAAATAAAGATAGGGAGGGAGAGTGAGAGAGAGAAATAGACACGGGAGAGAGAGATAAATAGAGAGAGAGAGAGAGAGAGAGAGAGAGGGAGGGAGGGAGGGAGGCAAAGAGAGAAATAGATTGAGAGAAAAATAGAGAGAGGAAATGAAAAAAGACAAGAGGAGGGAGGGGTAAGGAATTAGAGAAATAAAGATAGGGAGGAGGAGAGAGAAGGAGAAATAGATAGAGAGAGAGGGAGAGAAAAATAAAGAAAAGAGGAGAAAAGAGAGAGAGAGGTGGATAGAGAGAGAGAACACATACACATACACACACACACACACACACACAAGAGGTCAACCAATGGTTATGCTTTCAGTTTGGGTAATAGCACGATTAGTTGGAGTAGTAAGAAGCAACCCACCATTGCTTCATCTAGTACAAAGGCACAATACAAGGGTGCAGCCTTAGCAGCATGCAAAGTAGTTTGGCTTGTAAAACTGCTACATGATTTGGGTATCAAGTTGGATAGCAAAGTCACAATGCATTGTGACAATCTCAGTAGTGTGAAATACATGGAATAATGAAGAACATGAGAGTTCATTGCTCCCTCTTGCCTCATCTCTCTCTCCTTATCTTTTGACAAAGAAAGCCAACCTAGAGGAGTCCAAGAATAGAAAGAAATGATGGAGTATTATGTGAAGGGAGAAGGATGGAGAATGGATGTGTTCAAAGGTAGAATGCATTATGATGGAGTTAGGATACAAGAAAAAATACAAATATATGTGGATATGTCAGAAGGATGAACCCTTGCACCACATGTTGCAGCTCAAGAAATGGAGTTTGAGAAGGGGGAGGATAAGCTTGATTCTTTTGATCTTGAAACACCTCTATCCATTGATTCTTGAAACACCTCTATCCATTGAGATTGACGGTGAGGTTAGGTCGATGCCTTGTTGTGAGGCACAAGATGCCTTTGATAAACGGTGAGGCCAAGAAACAAGAGATAGAAGATAACTTAGACGTAGGTAAAAACAAGAAGGATGAAGTAGAGCTCAGAGACAATACTACTCCTATATAAGTGTTTCTAGCTCCAACACCATGGTATAACTCTTACAAATGTCCAAATGCTCTCCCAAAAATACTTGAATAAGCTTGGAATAAGCTAGAGTGAGTAGAAGATAAATGGGACTTATTCATACATCAAGGTCCTGATTGCAATGAAAGCTTGAAGTGAAGCTCTTCTTCTTGGGTCTAAGCAAGTGAAAAAAAAGCTCCTTGAGTAATACTTTTTTAAATTGATTATATCTAGATTCTACAATCACAAGCTCTTCTTCTTCCTAGGCCTAAGTAAGGTGAAAAAGCTCATTGCGTAATACCTTTTTGAATTGATTATATCTAGCTTTTGCAATCAGAGGAATCCTTTTTTTTTTAAAATCTGATGCATAATTTTTAGACATTAGGTGTAGGTGATATTGGCAAATGAATTATATAAGAATATTTAGTGCATATAGCTAGAAGGGTGGCAGGGCTATATGCCTTGCCGCCTTTTATTTTTCCCTTTGTAATCATCGCTATTTGCATCATAAATTTACTTTGGAACCATTGCTATTAGCATCTCTATTTGCATCGCTATTAGCAGCACTATAATGAGGTTAGCAACACTAATAGAGATGCTAATAGCGACACAAATAGCGGCATATTTATTGCAATGCTAATAGCGTCGTGAATAGCGACGATGAGGACAATTTTTTTCATGAATAATTCTATCGCTTTAAATGTCGCTATTGGGTCTATATGTTGTAGTGTGAGGGATGAAAATGTTTTTGAGCAAGTCTAATCAAGTCACATCAGAAAATTAGAAAACATAAGTATTTATAGATAAAAATAGAGAAAAATAGATTTTTCATTCTTAAAAATAGAAAAAAATATATGTCTCCATGGATGTATAATAGGATTGAAGCATAAGTTTTAGGCTTAGTTAAGCTTTATCTTTATGTAAAAGTAAGTATTTACTACTTTTTATGAAGAAAAATACATCAAAATACTCTCTAAACCTACCACTAAATGCACAACCCTAAACGGTAGGGAGAGGAGGAGGTAAGAAGTGTTGATTACATGCTCAATTTGGTTTTTTTCTTATAAACTTTGCATATAGGATACATGTGTTTTGAGAATTAAAGGGTTCAATAGCATGAGCATGCTTAGTGTGCTGACCCTATGCAACACGATAATTATGCTTATAATGAAAGCATGAAAAGATATGGTTTTGTAGTGTCACAATGTTATTATATTATAAATGAATTAAAAAATGGTTGAGCACTATGAATCATTCACATTTACATTGCATTCAACACATAGTATTATCCTGTATTGATGCATGGCAATTATCTTCATAAAAATTGACCCACGTTGAGGGTGAGATATCCCAAGTCGTAGGGTTAGCAATTCATTTCCCTTAGGGGAATTAACGAGTGAGGATTATCTTTTATCTCCTTGAATGATTATTTGAAAGATAGGATTATGTGTGGTATGTGCTTTATGCATTCATGATGCTGATGCCAAGAGGCATAGTCATGGTGGATTCCGTGAGATTTTATGGTGGATTCTATAAAATTTATTTGTTGGTCAGGGCTCGTACATAAGGTGGATTCCTTTTGCGGGAAGTGGACGGGGGTACCTATCCTTCTTGACTGTTTTACTAATTAATGTGCACATGGGTGATTCCACAGTAGGTGATTCTGCAAAATTCATATTAATTAATTAAGATTTTATGAGTTTAGAGTGTGCACGTGAATTAAAATAAGGTTAGGAAAATGTTCCAATCTATTTTAATTATTTGTAGCTAAAGACTGCTAGGTATTCACTGTTGTTTGCTTATTTTATTTATAAACAATTGTGAATACTTCAACTGATGTGTAGAGCAAGTAGTGATGGCTTTAGGTAGCATTGGGCATTAGTGTAAGTTCAAGTGTAAATTTTATAATTATGATTAGTTATGTTAAGCATAATATATAATATTATATATTTATATGATATTGTATTATTAAAATTATTACTCTATTTGTAAATTATAAGTTTAAACTTTTTTAGTAATAATTAGATCATTGTCCTTTGTACTATTAATTTATTTATTTTTAATATAGATTATTTTAGAATATAAGATTTAAGGTATGCTCTTATTGAAATAAGATTTTTTTATGGAATACCTTGCTATTTTCTTAATGTGATTAAGTTTTAGAATGCTTTTTGAGGTTTCTTTATAAAAGTAATAGGATCGCGTGCAAAACAAGATAACAGGGTGAAAACTGAGTTTTTTCGTTTGTCCCTCATCCGGAATCGAAATTTAGAGCTTCAAGAGTCGTTATGGGGGTTTTGGCACGCTCTGGACGCGATGTTGATGTCAAAATGTTAAGATTCAAAGCACAATATTTTCTACAACAACTGCAGTATGTTACAGGATACCTCTTGACTCTTAAAACTCTGTATTTCAATTGATAGTTGTACTTTCCTTGTAATTATATATAAGATATGAATGAAAATATCCATGGAAAAACTATAATATATAATTAAGGATAACAAACCATGGCTTTTGCCATGAGGGAGGTTGGGCCCAATCGTGTGTTTTTCTCGTATCTTTCTCAATCTATTGAGTTATTTAAATCCTCTTATGTATTATAATGTTATTTGTATTTCATAGTTGAGATGTTTGATTTGTTAAATTTTTCCACTAAGTTCTATTATGTGTGTCATAAAGTTGTTTATGATTGAGATTTGATTTGCTAGATGTGCCACGTGTTTCTCTTTGTACCTGACGCATCCTAGGGCCAATCCCTGGGGTATAAGAGAGCCGTAGAGGGGCCACAACAATTAGTTGAGGGGTACTTCCTCCTTGTGTTTACTTTATGCGGTATACGTCAACACCAATATGTGTAGGGGCTCCTTTTGAGGAGTTTGGGAAGGGTTATTCATTGGACTATAAATGTTAAAAATGCTTATTTGGTTAGATCAGTGTGTGTAGCCTCTCGATGCTCTTGGCCATGAGGTCGTGGGGTGTTTTGGTTGAGGTATTGAGGCTCGACTTGAGCCTTAGAGCCAGCGTTGAGCTCATTTTAGGTCCTGACATGAACTTTGGAGACTTCCTAATCGATGTTATGACGTGCATTACACACATAGGCATTAGAGCTCATGACATGGACGATCACACCCACTTGGAGTATAATCCAAACTTCTACGATTGGCTCATAATGAATTGAAGCACAGTAAGCATGCACTTAATGCCAAGAATAAAGGGAACTTGTACTTGAAGAGTAGCTTTTATTGAATTCGTACCTGGAATGTGTGAAGTTTACATTATTTATTGGAACATCACACCATTCCATAATGTTCGATCTTAAACTTTTCCTTTTTTGTAAAAAGTACTCTCAAAGGAGCTAATTGTATACTATTGTGCCATAACACGAACTCCAGATGGCAAAATAACTCCCATTCTCAGAGGAATAGCACAAGTATTGATTGGCCACTAAAATGCAAGTCTACAACTAGCTAAAGTATCGCATTGTCAGCAATTTGAGAGAGCTGGTGAGCGAGGAAGGTGAGGTTAGACAAATAGTCAACTAGTGCAATCTCCACAAATACATGGAGAAGGTTGGCCAAAAAATTTGACCACAGCAGATGCACAAAATTCCTAAGAACTTTTGAGGTAAGAAGAAATATTGGCACAGTGACCATTAAGCAAGGTAAAAAGATGTAAGTTGCCCTTAATCCAAAAATTGTGGAGAAGGCACTGGGATTAGCGGAGGAGCCAGAAAAGAGGCCAAAAAGAAATGTGTACGGGATGCTGGGGATGGAAAAAAAGAAGGTTTACACTAATGACAGAATCAACCTAGTTGATATTTCGGGCCCCAACATTTTCCTGCGGGCTAAAATATTCCACACCCTTTTCTCAAGCCAGAGATATAATGCTCTCATGAACAAAATATATGTACCACTGCTGGAGAGTCTTGTAGCCAATGCCTTGGACAAGGTAAATTGGAATGACTATGTCCAAAATGCAATACAGAAATTATCAAAGGTACTACCCACAACACCAAGGGTATCAAAATGGGAGTCTTTGGCTACCACAATGGAGTTTAAGAGAAAACAACCTACCTCCAAAGCTTCAACACTATAGGTATTGGAGGAGTGTTAGCTACCATCATTCAGGAAGCTTTGGCAGAGGTGGAAAGAGAAGTAATAAAGGAGATCGTAGAGTCGTCAATCTAAGAGGAGCATCACTCTTCCACCCCAACATGACCAACCATCTCAATAGTAAGAAGCCTCAAGGGAGAGGATAGTCAACAAGCAGTAAGGCTCAAAATTGTCAAGCCAAGGGGAGAAGAAAAAGATCACTCTCAAACTCCCCATAAAAAGAACTCAATCCACCTCTAAGGAAAACAAAGAGTTGCAAAGGGTGGAGGAGGAATCGAAGAGACTAGAAGAAGAGCACAAGAAAAGGCAAGAAGAGGAGAAAGAACGACGAAGGCAGCAGGAGGAGGAGATTTCTCTAGCAAAAATATAATAAAAAATTTAGCCTACAAGAGCTGGCCCATTCCAAGAGTGAATGCCTCCTGGCGGAAAGCAAAGTCGTGGCTATTGAGAGAGAAATGCTGGAGAAAAAATACTCATTCTTGAGTACAGCATTGAATGCCACATAACTGAGAGGAGAAGAGACATTTTAACAACTAAAAAGAAAACTAGAGCTAACAAAGAGGGTGCTACAACATGGACTCCATGCAATGGCACCCAAACCTAGCACTAGCTTGGGACTAGAGGAGCACTATGATCACCTAATCTCAAATAGCTTAACCACATAGGAACTCTTATTGCTAGAGATTGTCGTGAAGCCAGAACAACAAATGCAACCACCTCAATAGGAGCCATTGGAGGTGGTCTAGGAAAAAGGGCCTGATTTTGAATTAGATCAAGAAGAGAAAGAATGAGCACAAGAATCAAGCCCCCATTTGTGGCCACAAGTATAGTTCGAATAGCAAAGGGCTACATGCCAAGCCATGCATTCCTTGGCAAATCTCTTAGCCCCCCTAGAAATATAACTATTGATGAAGAGCATTAGGATTATGTCTAGAGTGCTTCCTCCTAATGTATATCAAACAAGAAGTGGAAAAGAAAGAGAAAAAGAAAAAGAAAAGAGAAAACAAAGAAAAAACCTACATAGTAAAAGGAAGGGAACAATGAGCTTTTCCATGTAATATCAGAGTACCACAAACATTGCACTTAGGGGTTCTCAAGTTAGATGCATCCGATGGCCTTGATTGCCCGACTTTGTGCCTACTAACCCCCTAGCCCTCCCTATCCCCCCACTTCACACTTATGGCACATCAAGGCCAGGACACACTTAGGGAGCTTGTACTCTAGTGTTTCCCTAATTTACACCCACAACACCTCCCCTATACGCAAACTGGGTCCTCAAGTGTGGGAGACAACACCACATGCCTCTTGACCCAACTCTTAGTTTCACTAACACAGACACCCCACACTGCATGGCAAAGTAGGCATACTCCCCAGGTAGCACACTTCCTTTTTCTTTTTAGGTACACTCAATAACTGTAATCAACCATTGACATTAGAGGCTCCTATTACCCACTCAAATCTATCCTCGACCTCCACAATCTCTCATACAATTTTGTGATGCTTCTCTCCATCCAATCTCCATGAAGCCCCATCATCGACCCATATGGCAACCCTTCAACCACACAAGTCATCATCAAACAAGTGCCCGCAAGTGCCATGGGTCTGGCTCTTGGCTAGGAGGGGGTAATGATAACCCTAGAGCAAAGAAAGTTTAAAAAAATTTAAAATGACGTAGGGGACAAAGTGAAAAAAGGAAGCTGTACTGAAGAAATAGGAGGAAAAAAGGCCAAAAGTATAAGGACAACCTTAAAAGTTCAGGGCGTGTAAAAGAGGAAATGCACATTTTAAATATAAAAGCACACTCTAAATCCTTCTAAAAGAGAACCAAGCTCCCTCTTCAAATTGCAATCCCCATGACGAATATGTCACTTATAGACTCCAATTTTCCTTCAAGAAAGCTCCAATATCCAAAATCTTTGATAGAAGTGGTCCTTGTAGCTCAAATGTGGCTGGAAATTTAAAAGGGAATCAGTGATAAGCATCAAAAGGGGTACAAGACTTCAATCCTTGATGGAGAACTCTTTCATTGAAGCACATAATCTTGCATATGCCCATACATTTGCAATGCCAAGAAGGAGCCCTATTCTTGCAATATTGATGCAAGACCATGAATTCTTGATATAACCCTGTGCATAGAAGATTTAGGATGCATCAAGAACCAAAAACCCCATGATTCCATCCTTCAAAGTTCAAAAATACTAAAAATTCAAGTGGCTACCCTGTTTTGACTCATTTCAAGATTAGAAGTGCTCCAATCTTACAAAAAATCTTCAATGTCAATGCAATGAGTGCTGAAGAAGCTCAAGGATGATTATACACAAAAGCCCTCTGATATTTTGAAAAAATTTCAGAAAAAACTCACCGATGTCATAAACTGTCATAGCCAGGGTTTGGAAAGCTGAAGAATGATCAAGAAGGTGAGAGATGTCACTGATCACTTACTGAGATTGAGTAATCTTGGTAGAAGCTTGGTGTCAAGAATCGCGTGGTGGGGGGACTTGCTCAAGATGCTGCGCTGAACACACACAGAATGCACAAGGAGAAGCTCACTCAAGAGACAAGAAGAGAGGTGGATACCAAAACGTTTTCTTGTTGGTTTCTTCTTATTCTTTCACACACTTTACAATGTACACAAAGTATAGATAAGATACAACATAAAGGAAAGTGGCCTACTAAGTCAAATAATGCATAACCGATTACACTAATCGACTGGCACTAAAACTATGCCAACAACCTGAATATAATAGGTAATGAGTCAGTTGGCCATGTGAGAGTCATAATGACTACCGACGTGCTAAGTGTAGACGTGTGGACCCATCTAACCAGGAGGTCCATTATTAATGTCCGCATGTGTTGAGCTTGTCATCTCAACACTCCCCCTCAAGCTCAACTGTATCTCTGCAACTCCAAGTAAGCTTCAAAAATTTTGAAGCTTCTCTACACCCAATGCCTTTGTGAATATGTCAGCTATCTAATCCTATGTGCTAACATACACCAAGTCAATCTCACCTACTAGTACCTTCTCTCTCAGAAAGTAGTAGTGTACCTCAATATGTTTTGTCCTGGCATGAAACACAGGGTTCCTAGCCAACTGTATACTGCTCATGTTGTCACAATAAATGACAACTGGACCTTCCACTTGTACATCTAAATCAGCCAATAACTTTTGTAGCCATACTACCTCACATGCTGCAATAGCAGCACCTCTATACTCAACCTCTGTACTTGACAAAGCAACTGTAGATTGCTTTTTGCTACTCCAAGTAACTGCTGTACTACCAAGAGAGAACATGTATCTACTAGTAGATCTTCTATCAGACATACTACCAACCCAATTTGCATCTGTGTATCCCAACACCTGTACATCTATACCTACCTCATAGAAAAGTTCATAATGTAATGTGGACTTCACATATCTCAATATGCGTCTGACTGCATCCATGTGGCTTTCTAGGTACTTGCATAAATTGACTCACAAGACCAACAGCGTAGCTCAAGTCTGGCCTTGTAATGGTCATGTAGATCAAACTCCCCACTATCCTCCTGAACATAGTAGGGTCTTCTATCTCATCCCCAACATCAGCACTCAACTTTACATTCTACTCCAATGGGACTGAAATTGGTTTGCATGTTGTTATACTATACAGACAACATATCCAAGCCATACTGTCTTTGGGACATCCATATACCATCATCATATTTGATCACCTCAATGCCAAGGAAGTACCTTAGCTCACCTAGATCCTTCATCTCAAACTTCTTCTTCAAAAAGTCCTTGACTTCAGCAATCCCACTATCACTATCACCTGTAATAATCAATTCATCCACATAGATGATTATGATGAGCAAACCTGCATCTCCCTTTCTCACATAAAGTGAGTGATCAACATCAGAAACATAAAAGCCAATATTGACAAGATACTCTTTGATATTTTCAGACCATGCTCTAGGTGCTTACTTGAGCCCATAGAGCGCCTTCTTCAACCTGCACACATACGTGGGATGCTCTAAATCTTCATAACCTGTTGGTTGATCCATATACACTTCTTCCTGCAAATCACCATGCAAGAAGGCATTCCTCACATCCATTTGCTGCAACCTCCAACCTTTGGCTGCTGCCAAAGCAATCACACATCTGACAATTGCCATCCTAGCAACCTGGACTGAAGGTTTCATCATAATCTATGCCATATGTCTAGGCATAGCCTTTTGCAACCAGCCTAGCTTTGTACCTACTAATAGAACCATCTGTATTGTGCTTAATCTTATAAACCCACTTGCATCCAATAGCTTTCTTGCCCTTCGGCAATGATACTAGATCCCAAGCCTTACTAGCCTGTAATGTAGCCATCTCCTCATCCATTGCTACATCCTAATGAGTATGACCAACAGCATCCTCAAAACAAGTGGGCTCAACATCCTCAACTAGTTTCACCATATAAGCATAATGGTGAGCTGCATAACCTTCAAAACCAAATCTTTTAATAGAGTATTTGACCCTGCTAGATCTGCGTACCACCGGATCACTCAATAGAGCTTTTACATTACTATGAGCTCTCTGTACACCTGGTGTCCTAATAGAAGGAATGCCAAGCTCATCATCCAAGCTCTCTGAGCCACTGGAGTCTCCATCAAGAACTGCATCAATGCCATCTGACACTTTATTCTTTCCTTTGTCTTTACCTGTAGTTCTACTAGATGCACCTGAAGATGTAGAGCTACTCCTTAGTCTCCCAGACCAAGGACTACCAGATGATATCTCTGGTCCACTAAGAGTTCGTGATTCTTTCTTTTCAGCCTGCACATGAGTGTCATGATCATCATCATCATCCAATGCATCACCACTAGATGCATACCAACTGATGGCATCCTTGCTCACTCTAAACTTACATGTGACAGCGTTATAACAGCGATACCCTTTCTGCTCTAAAAAGTATCCGATAAAGACACATTTTTATGCCTTTGGATCAAGCTTCTTCCATAGCTCATCTGGCACATGAACATATGCAACACAGCCAAATACCTTCAAGTGCGATACATCAGGCTTCTTGCCAATAAAGCATTCTTCAGAAATCATCCCATGAACTACAACTGTGGAAGTTCTGTTCATAATATAAACAGCACTATGAACAGCCTCAGACCAAAAATGCTTAGGCATATTCTTTTCAGCCATCAAGGTGCGTGCAACTTTTGCAATATGCTTGTTTTTCCTTTCTACAACCCCATTTTGTTGTGGGGTATACCTTTATGTGAACTATCTCTTTATCCCATGAGACCTCAGAAAATCACTAAACTCATTCGAGAGGTACTCTCCCCCTCCATCTGACCTCAAACACTTTACTTTCAAGCGTGTTTCTCTTTCAACTGTAGCCTTGAAAGTTCTAAAGTGCTCAAATGCTTCACTCTTTTCCTTCATAAAATATACCCACAGCTTTCTAGAATAATCATCAATGAATGTGACAAAGTATGAACTGCCTCCAAGAGATACATTTTGTGTAGGCTCCCAAATATCTGTATGCACAACATCAAGGATATTTCTACTTACATCTCTATCATTGGAAAAGGATTGTCTTGCCTGCTTACCAAACTGACATGCTTCGCATACCTTATGAAATTCTGCAACTCTAAATGTAGGAAATCCTGTAACCAACCCTTTGGATTGCATTAATTTCAGCCTTTGTACATTTGCATGTCCAATGCGTTTGTGCCAAATTTCAATATCTGCAACAATACCTTTTCCTTTAGCATACATAGCAGCATTCATAGTAGGAATTCCACCATCCAGAGTAAACATACGTCCAACTCTACTTCCCTTTGCAACTAACCTACACTTGTCATTGAAGTCTTCTACAAAGGAGCCCTTTGCATTAAATCCGACTTACAAGCCTTGCTCTACCATCTGACCGACTGACACCAAGTTCTTTGTAATAGATGGCACATATAATACATCCGAAAGACTCTTTGTCTTACCATTATGCAAGGACAAGGGAACTTTTCCAATGTGTGAAATTGGATGGCATGAATCATCACCCGTATGCACATAACTTGCATTTTGCAAATCTTGCATCTCTCCAAACCATTCTGCATGGCTAGTAATATGATTGGATGCACCTGAATCAACATACCAAACATCATCATGTGTTCCCTTTCTTGTAATAGCATTCAACATATGCTGCATAACAAACAAACGTTCATTTTTGTCTTTATTTTGTCGTGAAGACGATGCATAGTTTCCTTGCTGCAACTTACCACTGCGAATATCATCTTTCTTAGCATAACATTGGGTTGCAATATGACCTGTTTTGCCACAGTATTGACACACAATACCAGAGTTGTTAGAACCTCTGTTCTGCCATCCACCTCTTCCTCTAAAGCTCCCCCTACCTCTAAAGTTACCACACGTCCTGAAACCTGCATATCACCAAATTGCTGATTTAATCTGTTTTGCTGGTTGTCACTACCACGTCCTGTACCTCGGCCTCTTGAAGAGAACCTCCCATGTTCCCTTCCTAAACTGGAGTAGAAAGCTTGGACCTATTCACAACTTCTTTCAGATGTCTCACTCTGCATGTTGATCTCTTCAATGATCATAAGGAAAACCAACTCATCGAAATCTGGAAATGGCTTTTTGACACATACGGAAGTTACAAAAGACTTCCAAGCCTTTTCATTGTTAAGTCCACCCAAGGTAGACGACACCAAATCATCATCATCGGGCATTGCATCAATCGTTGCCAAGGCATCTGCAATGCTTCTTACCTTTAGTGCATACTCATTAATAGCCATCTTCCCTTTCTTCAATGTATTCAACTCTTGCTTGAGTTGAATCTTTCATGCCTTTGTATTTACGGAAAACATACTTTCAAGTATGGTCCAAGCTGCATATGAATTCTCTGCATTTCTGATATGTCCCAACATATTATTGTCAATTACTGTAGAGAGCCAATACATGACCTTTTTGTCTTTTGCATTCCATTCCTTCCATGCTTTTGTCTCTTCTGTAGTTGGAGGACCTCCGGCTCATTTTCTTCACCTGACAAAAACTCATAGAGGCCTTTTCCAATAAGGAAGTTCGTGACGACACGGAACTTCCATGAAGGATAGTTCTTCTTTTCGAGCTTCTCAGTTATGGGTTTCCACTATTCTCTACCATTATCACAAAACTAATACCAAACAGCAATCAGATCTTCTACAACCTTCGACTTGTAGTGCACAGCAATACACCAAACAGCCTTTTTCACTCTCTGCTCAACAATACATACAATCTGCAACCAGTTTGTAGATAAACCTTGTGTTTATTCGTTGCTAAACACCTTTGAACTTACAGATCTGAAATCTGTAACCTATGCACCTGTATACTGTAGACAGCTAAATTTGTAGGGTATCTCGAACTGTTATCCGCAACCTTGCGGCTCTAAAACGAGGCTTGAAATGACCTCGGATGGCAAAATAGCAGTGGGACCGCCCTAAAGGGCTAACCTGCAGAATACAATGCGCTCTTCGTGCACACCAAATCTCACTGCAATCTGAGATTTTTGCTCTGCCCTGCTTCTGGTGCCTCCACAGGCACTGTCCAAGGGAAAGAGTGGAAGAATGGGAGAGCTTCTTACTCGTGGCTTGATTGCTCAAACCTTGCTTCTTCTCCTTCACTTTAGCCTTCAAAATCAACCTCTCTCAGTGGCACGGCTTTGATACCATGTCAAGAATCACGTGGTGGGGGGACTTGCTCAAGATGTTGTGTCGAACATACACAGAATACACAAGAAGAAGCTCATTCAAGAGACAAGAAGAGAGATGGATGCCAAAACGTTTTCTTGTTGGTTTCTTCTTCTTCTTTCACAGTTTACAATGTACACAAAGTATAGATAAGATACAACATAAAGGAAAGTGGCCTACTAAGTCAAAAATGCATAACCGACTACACTATACGACTAGCGCTATAACTATGCCAGCTGTAAATAGGTGTAACAACCTGAATATAATAAGTAATGAGTCAGTGGCCATGTAAGAGTCATAATGACCACCGACATGTTAAGTGTAGACATGTGGACCCATCTAACCAGGTGGTCCATCATTAATGTCCTCATGTGTTGAGCTTGTCATCTCAACACTTGGAGTAATCCATTGCAAGAAGCCATGTAGCTAAAATTTTTGTGGAGGAGAGGCTGAAATCAACGCAATTTGTGCAAACTTCTCCTCTTGTCTTGGAGGATGAAACTTACTTAGGCTAAGAAATAGACTACTCTACATGAAGCTTGTGGCATAAAGAATCAAGCCCTGGTGTCTCATCACTAAGTAATGATCATTGGATAAAGATTGAAGTAGTGGAAGCCATGGATTCTTGGAGAAAATCTTGAGAAGAGGAGAGAGAAAGTCTACCTCTCAAAAGTAACTCTTCTTTTACCTCATTTAGTCACTGTAGGTTATCCTTTTGTCCAAGACGACTCAAAATGACCTTCAAATGGACCACCACCTGCTAAAATGACCTTGAGCCCACCATTTTTCCTTCCAAACTCCTTCAAATTCCACCAGCTTGGTCCCGAATTGCTGAAGAACACTTCCACTAGTCACGGTTTAAATGTGTAAGTCATGTGACCAAATTTTGGCCTCTCAGTTACCCTGTAACCAAGCTGTGACTAGATCCACCATGAAAATGACTTGCCACATGGATCAAAATCCATGCTTTGATACCAATGTAATATACTAGTTCTCAGAGCAAGTCAAATGATTGGAAATTTATAAATTACATCATACTTGCAAAGAAATATAAGAAATACACCATGTTTGCAACGAAGCCATAGCCAAGGTAGCTAGGCATGAAATAGTATTGCCATGGAAGGCTAAGAATCATAGATGTAAGTTGTAACATGAATACTCACCTCATGTCAAGGTGGAACATGGTATGCACCCCATATCTTGGTGGCTAAGAGCATGCACCCTCTTAGTTGGTGGGAGGAAGGAACTTCAAAGCATGTATTAAAGATCCCTCACAAGTTACATCTCCACCTTTTATACTTAACCCTAGAGCATTCACCCTCTTAGTTGGTGGGAGAAAGGAACCTTCAAGCATGTATTGCTTGAGATGGAAAAAAGATCCCTCACAAGTTGCATCTCCACCTTCTATACTTAACCCTAGCCTACTCTAGACTAAGGTGACTTATGCTTTATTACAGCTACAAGCATTTCACTGTTGTAGATATTCCATTATTGCATCAAAATAGAGTTTGCAATGATATAGCAATGGAAAATCATGATGGCTTTCATGGGAAACCAAGTTGGTGATGTAGATGCTACTGAATTCACATGTTTCATCATAGAGCACAGAAATTGCCTCATAGAGCATTACACATAATAGTTCATAACTTTCTAACCAAATCTTGGATCGCCAAGCTTAAAAAAGAAATGTTGTAGCTCTCTTTCCAATCTATAACTCTCCAAAACAACTCAGAGCCAAATTCTTTGATCTCCTACCCTGAAATAGCTCTGCAAAGTCTACAATCCTAAGTTCTTGCATGCTCTATATAGCAAACAAAACTACTTTGTTCCAAAAGCACAAACTTGAAAATGGAAAGACACATTCTTTGACTTCAAATGGTCATTTCAGCATACCAGCATATAAATCTTAGCATATCTTGCATTGATGAAGAATTGCGGAAGCTTCAAACTTTATGAACTCTGATCCATTATTTTCTTGGCTGCAAATCCTTTCAGATTTCCTCTGACTCGAACCCATGCATTCAACATCTACCCATAACACATATTCCCAACCATATATCCAATTTCAGATGTAGAGATCCTTTACTTCCATTCTTCTCTGTTGATAGGAAGCCTCATGCAATAACTAAGAAACATCATTCTCAACATGATAAAGAACCGCCCTTTGATTTCTTTCACTCATATCCATACATCAGATTTGATCTGTAAACTCTTTGCCCCATGCAGTAGTAAAAGAAAACAAGACAAAAAGAAGACTCTTATTACCATCATCTAAAAATTGAGAACTCGCATTAGCCCATTGACTTCAGCAGCCATGTCATCCTGCTTCTCACCTCTAATAACTTCAGCTTCACGATCTCTTTCTTCTGACAATTTGTTCTTCTTCTTCTAAGCTTCAGATTTCTCCCTTCTTCAACTTGCAAGGTTCTTCTTCTCCCCCTCTCTCTCTCTCTCTCTCTCTCTCTCTCTCTCTCTCTCTCTAACCCTCTTCTCTTTTTTCAAAAAACTCTACATGTTTTGCTTTTCCCCTTATTTTACTAAGTTGCCCTTTGCTTCTCCTTGGTTGCTAGATGGCACACATACCCCTTGCCATGTAAAATTCCACTTGGGACTCAAAATTAGAAGTGAAAACACATTTTTCTCTTCCTGCATGAAGCACGCGTCTCAAAACTAAAATATCACATCTACATGTCGAGCATGCATGATACCACTTGGGATTTCTATTTATCAACCTGACTCCCGCTAGAAGTAAGTGTTAGAAAGACAAAAAAATAATATTGTCATGTGTTACCCCATGTCACATGCCTACCTAACAGTTCCCTAGTAGCACGTTTTAGTGGTCCATCGGGGAACTATCCTAGATGGCTTCGCCTGGCACTCATGAGAATGCACAGGGTCTATCGTTTAGGTTTCGCAAAGTCCACCCCATAACGGAAGGTACCGTCCATCCCCACGAGGACCAACCTGCAAGCTCAAGGTCCTAATTTGACAATTGAGGTCTTGATGCATCAGCTAGCTCCATCAAAGGTTTCCCACAAGGGCTTCTTATCCAATTGGAGCAATCGTAGTTACCCTTGGTTCATGGAGTGCAACGCTTTTTTCCAACAATTAGCTAGGATTCAGGGAACCTTAACAGAGTTCTAGCACAACCGCTGCACCTTTCCCCTAAGATAATTATTGATCAAGGTTTTAAGACCTGACCCTAGGTAAGTCAATGCTCGGCTCTACCTAATTTCTCCTAATTAACATTTCATTCAATCTTTTGAAAGAAGCTCCCAGCTTACCAGGACCACTCATATGTAGGACAAATCCATCAGGGATCTTGCCCACCCGCTTTCCATAAATGGTTTTCTTTAGTTTTCTAATTACCTATCACATTAAGTTATGAAATATAAAAGAAGCTTCGTTAATTATTCTGTTATCATAGGTTCCTTTGTGTAATTTTACGACACAACACAAAGACAAAGAAAAAAAATCTTTTGGCAAAACATATTTATTTATTATTTCGCAAAGGTTATTTACAATGCTTTTTTCCTTCTGCCTATGCAGAAGATAAAACCTTCGTTCATCGAAAAATTCCTTTTGTCTGTGCAGAAGAAGAAAGCAAACCCTCCAAGATTTCCATCCCTTCACTAGTACCAGGGACTCCAGGATCCCATCCTGATTCGCGTGAGGGTCAGGCAGTTTCTAGGAGCGATCGAGAGATTTACGCCCAGAGTCCCTTGGCACTCCCGCCTCCTCCTGCCTAATGGATTCCTCACCAAGCGACCTCTGGCCATCAGGACTGGTCCAAAGCTCCTCGTGGTGGTACAAAACAATCCCCCTTGGAGTAGGGTTCCGTGTCTAGCCATGGGGGAGGCATAGTGCGATCTTTCCTCTTATTATCCTAATTATATATTTGCAATCATATCTAATTGCTACAAGCACAATTAATCATTATTGTGCAACCATCAATACAAGCACAAATTTAAAAAAAGAAACGGCAGCAAAGTGTTTTTAGCATAGGAAGCAGCCCCACCCAATTCTAGGGTTTCTCTTTTAAGGTCCCATCTTATTCTTAGGGTTTTGTAAGTTATTTTGCGAATATGAAGTCGATTTTATCCTTATGAAAACTTGGTATTTTTTCCCTAAAAGATAATATGGGCATTTATACCTATGGCAGGCAATGCATGCGCTGCGCTACCCTAACCCACATGTAGCACGACTTCAAATGCTTTTTCAAGTCTGTTTAGATATTAGAATTTGTATCGACAAATTCTTATCAATGTCCAATAAGTCTTACAAACTTTTGATATTTATTTAATTTACTGATACTGATAGTTTCAGGGTTGTTGAGTATTTTATAGTTGTTTTTGCTTCAACATCCTTGATATTTTAGGTAAGGTTTTCTCGTTGATTCATATGTGGGTCGACTCATGATATTGGCGCTCTCGCTAATATAACCATTAATATTAACATTGTGTGTGTTTTGAGCAAGAGAATAATTTTTCTTTTATTCTGCTCATATTCTATGGTTTAATCGATGATGTCTGACCATTTGTCAAACTTTCAACATTATCTAGGAAGATCAATTTTCATTTAGCTATGTCATAAATGCAATGCTTTTTTTTTTGAAAACTTTATTCTAAGCAATGTAAAAATCATAAGTGTAATTTCTCTTTCATCTTTCAGACATCAAATTATATTACTACACACCTAATTTATGCACGTCTAGTATATATTTTCCTATACAATTTTCTGTTGATTTAATGCATTGATTATTTTATGATATTATCTAAATGATTTTCTATAAATTATTATAAGACTCATATGCATCTCTTTACTATTAGCAAAATGAAATAGAGATAGTCACTTTTAGGGAAAATTTATAAAATATTTCCTTCCCTGACACCGTCTTCTACCTTTTTTTACTTATTATAATCACACGCTTCATTAAGGAAATAACAATAAATATCACAAAATAAACCATAATTACGATATTTTATTCATGATAGGCATATAATCCTTTTTCAAGTGAAAGAGTCTTTTCATTAAATAGTTTATTATTATATTACTTAGGCCATTTTCCTAAGCAGCAGTTCATATGCATATTCTTTAAAATGCGTTTATAATCATTTAAAGCCAAATATAGAGATAAGCTTATAAAACATTATTTTTTTTCCAAATCAATGAGATATTACCTATATTACCTCTATCAGGTTTGTAGTAATGGGGGTTTCGCGTTTCTTACTTCTTTTTCTTTAAGTGGGCTTCTTGAATTTTTGTGACCTCGTGGAGCCATGGATATTGGGCGAAATTAACATGGTAGCTCAAGGAGAGTTGGTGGTCCTCTAGAAAAAGTTCACCAACATTTTTCTTAGCAATATGGCTGTATGAAAGAAAGGTGTAACAGGGGGTAGAGAAAATGGAAATGAGGTAGAATAGGGGTATTTTTCTTCTTCAAGGCTCAAGCTAGAATGGAAAAGAGATGTAGAGAAATTTTTCCATCATCAGGAGGTCTTCCTTCTTGCTTTCTTTGTGAAGGAGAGGGGTTGTATTTATAGCCATGAGGGGGACGCATACAGTCACTCATTCTTTTGGCTACTTGTTAAGAGCTAATTAAGCTTGATAAAAAATAATTTTTGATTGCCTACCTGTTGGATGGTGGCATGGGGATGATTTTAAAATGCTTTCTCTCCCTCTAGGCGTAAAAAAGTCATGATTTTTTGCCAATTTTTTCAAAAATGTCTTTTTTTCATCAAAACTACTTTATCTGGTAGTTTTTGGACAAGTTACCTCATGACTTATCTAGTTTATAAAGTCATGCCACACTCTTTGATACTTAACTTACTCAATATCATGCTTATTCTTGCACGTTCTTTGTCTACCGATTAAGGCTTTTGTGATCTGTCTTGCTGTTGCAAAATTAATGTGATCTTTGATACATTAAATGGAATCGGAAATGATAAATCAAATATAATGCGGAAAATATTATGATCAAGCCGTTGTAATATTATTTATAAGGTGTATTTACTTTTTTGTTGGTTGGGTTCATTGAGGCATCTTCTCTTATCAAATTGCAAAATTGATTTAATGCAAGATTTGATATTACATGCAATCACTTATGTGATAACTCAACGAGTAATTTTTAAAACATTTCAAGCCCAAATTTGTATTATGAAGTGTTATGACAGGAATATTACATCCTCTCCTCCTTAGAGGAATCAAGATGTCCTTAAAGAAATGGGAAAACTGTTTTTCTAGAGCTGCCTCTTCTATCCAAGTAGTAGCCTCCTCAGGATAGTATTTCCACTGGATAAGATACTCTCTAATGGTTCTATTTCTAAGAGGTTTCTCTTTTATATCTAGGATCTTATTAGGCTGGAGTTCAAGGGCTCCTTGACTAGGCATTACAATTTGCTGGTCATCAAGAATATGATCTTGATTTGCCACATAAGATTTTAGAACACTAACATGAAATACATTGTGGACTTTCACATTATCAAGAAGTTGCAGTTGCAAGCATTAGCTCCTAGGCATTTGAGAACCTTGTATAGTCCATAATACCTTGGACTCAACTTTTTGAACTTTCCCAATGACATAGAACTCTTCTTTGGGCGTACATGGATGAAAACCATGTCTCCCTCTTGGAAGATGCACTCTTGCCGTCCTAGATCAACGTAAGCTTTCTGACGATCTTTGGCAGCTTGGATGTCTTGCCTGATAGTTTTGACTTGATCATCCATGTCTTCTAGCATTTTCTTAGAAGCCTCAACCTTTAGGATTGGATAAGAGAAATTCAATGGCGTCAAACAATCTTGTCCATAAAATGCTTGAAATGGAGTCATTTGAATACTCTAGTGATATGATGCATTGTAGGAAAATTCTACTAAGGGAAAATATTGTATCCACTTTGTCGGTTCTCTGAAACAATAAGCTCTCAGTATATCTTCAATGACTTGGTTAACCCGCTCTGTTTGACCATCAGTTTGGGGATGGTAAGCTGTGCTAAAGAAAAGTTGGGTTTCAAATAGGCTTTTCCAGAAATGTGACGTAAACAGAGAGTCGCGGTCACTAACGATCCATTTAGGAAATCCATGAAGCCTAAAGATTTCTTTCACAAACAATCATGCAATATTTGAAGCTTTGTAGTTGGTCTTCACTGGGATAAGATGAGTGACCTTTGTCAACATATCCACAATCACCATGATTGAATTATACCCTCCTTGAACAGAAGGTAAGCCAACTACGAAATTCATATTGATGAACTCCCATTTCATCTGTGAAATGTCAAGTGGTTGGAGCTTACATGGGATTTTGACATGCTCAGCTTTCACCCGCTAGCAACTTAGGCATTCAGTAACATATCTGAGTACATCATGATTCAATTTTTCCCAGTAGTAACTTTTCCTAATTACATTAAGAGTTTTTGCATAGCCAGGGTGTCCTGAGAATGGGGAGTCTTGGGCTTCCCATAATATCTTCTTTTTCAGCACTTGACTGAGGGGA
This sequence comes from Lygodium microphyllum, assembly GCF_053477565.2. NCBI lineage: Eukaryota > Viridiplantae > Streptophyta > Polypodiopsida > Schizaeales > Lygodiaceae > Lygodium > Lygodium microphyllum. The sequence goes on along the minus strand of NC_141161.1, from coordinate 3,293,482 downwards.
ATGCAGAGCGTTGTCTTGGAATAGACAAGTCTATCATCCACAGTGAAATTTTGGTATTTGACTCTCAGCTTAGGATCAGTGTCCTTAACTAGGATTTCTCTAAGCATTAACTGATACTTAGGATCCTTGTCTGCTTCTTCTTTGGCTAGCTCAATGACTGGATTGCCAGGTATCAATATCATGGTAGATAAAGTCTCTCCTTTAGATGGCTCTTCCATGATAAGTGCATTCAAAAAAGCTTTGTGACTTAATGCATTAGTAATCACATTCTCTTTCCCAGGTCTGAACTTGATTTCAAAATAAAATTCTTGCAAGACTTCAATCCACCAACGCTGCCTCATGTTGAGGTCTAGTTGAGTAAAGATCCATTTGAGACTTTTGTGGTCATTGACCAAAGTAAACTTTCTTCCAAGTAGATAGTGTCGCCACAATTTGAGAGCATGGATCACAACTAACAACTCAAGATCATGGGTGGGGTAATTCCTCTCATGGATTTTTAATTTCCTTGAGGAATAGGCTATTAGATGACCTTGTTGCATAAGCACACAACCTAATGCAAGAGTACTTGCGTCCATTACAACTTCAAACTCTTGACTTAGGTCAGGTAGCTTTAAGATGGGTGCTATTACCAAACTTTTATTGAGCTGCTCAAAATTGGTTTGCTCAATGGGCATCCATGCAATAACAGTTTGCTTTTTCAGCAAATCAGTGAGAGGTACAGCTATTCAGTGTATTTTTTTATGAAAATTCTATACCATCCAGTCAGTCCTAAGAAGCTTCTCACTTCCTTGACTGTTGTTGGAGGTTTCCACTCTTGAACATCTCTAACTTTGGCTGGATCTACAGAGACTCCTTTAGCAAATACTATGAATCCGAGATATTCAATCTATTTTTTGAAAAAGGCACACTTCTTTTTCTTCGCATAGAGCTTGTGCGTCCTCATAGTGTCCAGCACAATGCGCAAATGCAGCTCATGGTCTTCATCTCTCTTGGAGTAAGTTAGGATGTCGTCAAAGAAGACTAGAGCAAACTCATCAAGATAAGGTCAAAAAATGTCATGCACTAATCTATTAAATTCAAGAAATGACTAAGAGACATTACAAGAAATTCAAAATGACCATATCTAGTATTGAAGGCAGTTTTGGGGATATCTTCTTCCTTGATTCTTATTTGGTAGTAACCAGATCGGAGATCAATCTTGAAAAAAATTCTCGCCCCTTGCAGCCTATCAAATAGCTTGTCTATTCTTGGGATTGGATATTTATTCTTGATTGTTACTTGGTTTAGACCTTGGTAATCAATGCAAAGGCGGAGAGTTCCGCCCTTTTTCTTTTGAAACAGTACTGGGGCTCCCAATGGTGAATTACTGGGTCTGATGTATCCTTGATCCAATAACTGCTTGAATTGCTCTTTTAGCTCAATTGCTTTAGGGATAGACATTTTATATGGACTCTTAGCAATTGGAGAGGCTCCTGGTTCAAGTCTGATCTCATGATAGACTTCTCTTCGAGGTGGTAATTTAGTCAGCTCTTCTGGGAAGATGTCATCATATTCCTTCAGTGAATATGGCTATCCCTCGTCTTGTTTATTTTGCTCAACCTTATTTCGTTTTATGAGATACAATAGTAATCATTTTCTTAACCCTTTTATTATGCAAGATGATTTTGCTAGTTGAACCTTGGGTTTTCCTGCCTCACCTTGGATCATCAGTGTTTCCCCCTTTAGGTTTTGAAAAGTCACCTGGCCTTTTCTACATTGAATATGTGCATTATTGGGGATTTACCAGTCCATACCCAATAGATATTCGTAGGCCCCTAAATTCTTGATTCTAAATCCCATTTCAGAGAGATTTCTTCCCACGCTAAATGTCACTTTGCAAGTTTGCTGAGTAGACATGATTTCTTTTCCATTAGCAAGCTCCACAAGTAACATAGATGTAGGTATTGTGTCTATACCTAATTTCTTGGCACACTTTGGTGACATGAAAGAGAGTGTGATTCCACAATCAATCAGGATTTTAAAGGACTTACCCTCATATTTTGCTGGCATTTGAATCACTGAAAATTGGCGATTTGGGCCTTTCTTATGGAGGGTGGCATGAACTAATGCTCTCTCCATATCGGCTTCCATAGTTGGGTTTTCCTCTTCTTCAAGATATTTAAGAATTATAGCAAATGATTTTCCTTTTTCAATTAAAGCTTGGTTCTGACCTCTGTACTATCCTTGGTGAGGAATTTGGCCAAGCTTTGGGCACTGTCTTTTAAAGTGACCTGGCTCATTACAGTGGAAACACCTAGGTACTCTTGAATTACTTCATGTAGGTATGAAGTTTCTGATTGCATTTGTTTTGGCCCTCTTTCCTTGACCAAGTGGACGTTGACCTTGGGCTTGCTTAACATAGCCCCGTGAAGTCCCTTTGTTTTGATTCCAGAGCTTTGATTGAATCTCCTGAATAAGAGGTGCTGCGCGAATCAAAGCATCTTGCAGATGAGTTGGGCACATATATTCAAGGCATGTGTTCAGAGGAGCATTCAATCCGTGACAAAACGTAGATACCTACTAAGAAATAGTCATGGAAGACGCATATTTAAGGAGTGAGATAAACTTTAAGTAATCTACCTCCAAGCTCATTCCCACCTGTCTTAAGTTAAAGAACTCATTCATTTTTTAGGGTGCGATAAGCTGGTGGCAAATATCAACCACCCACAGCTTCTTTCAACTTTTCCCAAGTGATAGCTATCTCAGCAAGTCCCTGGTCTTTAGAGCACTGTTTCCACCACATGCATGCCTCACCGGTCAATTTCAACTTGACGATCATAGCCTGATTAGAAGGGCTTGTTCCCGTGGCAGTAAAGTAGTCCTCCATGGTCTCAATCCAAATCTCTGCCTTGGCTTCAACATCTTTGCCCTTGCCATTGAATTCCTGTGGCTTAACTTGCTTAAGGAGATACTTCTTCTCCTGGGACTAGCGATAGTTGTATTACCTTGGGTTATCATAAGTTTCAAAAATTAGTTTAGTTCTTTAAACTTTTCAGCTTCGTTTCCACATTAACATATCTTACTAGTTTTGTAAAACAATGATGGGCCAAAGAGCACAATATTTTTATAAAATCTAGTCCTTGTTATCTTTTATAATCAGTAGCCATATGTTATAATTTTTACAAGTAAGGAATATTTGCAAATGGCAGATGTTTACAAGTAGATATATATCAGCATCGATAGGATAGGCTAGATGTTATGTACAATTTTCAAAATAGAATATCATTATATCTTTCCTTTTCAGGGATGGATATCAGCTACATTTATGTAGAAGCAAGTAGGCCAATGCTGTCTATGTCGAGAAACCTATACTCTGGAAATGGCAGATCTTGAAAACCATGGATATGGTAATCTCGATACTTGTGACGTCCTTGGATTATAATCATGTCGGCTGGGATTACCTTCAGTACCTTGTCATAGACATAACAATCTAGACGTATCTATCGACCACTGGTAATCATAAGTGGATTTCTTCTGGATAGACAAAAGATAAATGCCTCAACTACTTTTAAATTTTCCATCCATTTAAGGTGTTTTAGATTAGTCTACATGTCAAAGAAACGATCGGTCTTGATGTAACAATAACGCTCATCCCAAAACCATCTTCTTTCACGATTCATGGGGGATGGATCATATAGGCGATTGAGTATCCTCATCATTTCTCTTCTCCACTCATCATCCGTGGAGTTCAACACAGATGTGTACATTGCTTGAAAAACACAATCAACACACTGATTATTACTTAGAACAATTAGTCTTAAAAACCATAGATATTTTTAATTTCAATTATGCTCTGATACCACGTGTCACATGCCTACCTAACAATTCCCTAGTAGCACGTTTTAGTGGTCCATCAGGAAACTATCCTAGATGGCTTCGCCCGGCACTCAAGAGAATGCACAGGGTCTATGATCTAGGTTTCCCAAAGTCCACCCCGTAATGGAAGGTACCGGCCATACCCACGAGAATCAACCTGCAAGCTCGGGGTCCTAATTTGACAACTGAGATCTTGATGCATTAACTAGCTCCATCGGAGGTGTCCCACAAGGGCTTCTTGTCCGATTGGAGTAATCGTAGTTACCCTTGGTTTATGAAGTGCAACACTTTTTTCCAGCAACTAGTTAGGATTCGTTGCACCTTTCCCCTAAGATAATTATTGATCAAGGTTTTAAGACCCGAAGTCAATGCTCGACTCTACCTAATTTCTCCTAATTAATGTTTCATTCATTCTTTTGAAAGAAGCTCCTAGCTTACCGGGACCACCCATCCGTAGGAAGAATTCGTCAAAGATCGCGCCCACCTGCTTTCTAGAAATGGTTTTCTTTAGTTTTTTAATTACCTATCACAGTCAGTTATGACATATAAAAGCAGCTTCCTTAATTAACCCGTTATCATAGGTTGCTTTGCATAATTTTATGACACAACACAAAGACAGAGAAAAACAATCTTTCGATAAAACATATTTATTTATTATTTCACAAAAGTTATTTACAATGCTTTTCCCCTTCTGCCTATGGAGAAGATAAAACCTCCATTCATCGAAAAATCCCTTCTGTTTGTGCAAAAGAAAGCAAACCCTCCAAGATTTTTGTCCCTTCACTAGTACTGGGGACTCCAAGATCCCATCCTGATTCGCGTGAGGGTCAGGAAGTTCCTAAGAGCGATCGAGAGATTTACGGCCAAAGCCCCCTGGCACTCCAGCCTCCTCCTCCCTAATGGATTCCTCACCGAGTGACCTCTCGCCATCGGGGCCGGTCCAAAGCTCCTCGTGGCGATCCAAAACAATCCCCCTTGGAGTAGGGTTCTGCGTCTAGCCTTGGGGGAGGCATAATGCAATCTTTCCTCTTATTATCATGATTATATATTTACAATCATATCTAATTGCTACAAGCACAATAAATCATTCTTGTGCAACCATCAATACATGTACAAATTAAAAAAAAGAAACGGCAGCAAGTGTTTTTAGTATAGGAAGCAGTCCCACCCAATTCTAGGGTTTCTCTTTTAAGGTCCCACCTTATTCTTAGGGTTTTGCTTCCTACTTGCAACTCTTTTTTCCGAATCCGCAAGTTATTTCGTGAATCTAAAGTCTATTTTATCCTTATGAAAACTTGGTATTTTTGCCCTAAAAGATAATATGGGCATTTATACCTATGGCAGGCAATTTATGCGCTATGCTGCCCTAACCCACACTTATCAGGATTTCAAATGTTTTTCCAAAGTCTGTTTAGACATTAGAATTTGTATCGATAAATTCTTATCAATATTCGATGAGTCTTATAGACTTTCGATATTTATTTAATTTCCTGATACTAATAGTTTTACGGTTGTCGAGTATTTCATAGTTGTTTTTGCTTCAACATCCTCGATATTTTAGATAAGATTTTCTCATTGATTCATATGTGGGTCGACTCATGATATTGATGCTCTCGCTAATATAACCATTAATATTAACATTGTGTGTGTTTTCAGTAAGAAAATAATTTTTATTTTATTTTTCTCATATTCTATGGTTTAATCGACGATGTCCGACCAGTGGTCGAACTTTCAACATTATCTAGAAAGATTAATTTCCATTTAGCTATGTCATAAATGCAATGCTAATTGATTTTCTGAAAATTTTATTCTAAGAAAAGTAAAAATCATAAGTGTAATTTTTCTTTCATCTTTTAGACATCGAATTATGTTACTATGCACCTAATTTATGCGCGTCTAGTATATATTTTCCTATACAATTTTATGTTGATTTAATGCATTGATTATTTCATGATATTATCTAAATGATTTTCTATAAATTATTATAAGATTCATATGCGTCTGTTTATCATTAGCAAAATAAAATAGAGATAGTCACTTTCAAGGGAAAATTATAAAATATTCCCTTCCCTAACAATGTCTATCTTTTTTTAGTTATTATAATCACACACGTCATTAACAAAATAACAATAAATATCACAATATAAACCATAATTACGATATTTTCTTCATGATAGGCATACAATCCTTTTTCAAGTGAAAGAGTCTTTTCACTGAATAGTTTATTATTATATTACTTAGGCCATTTTCCTAAACGGCAGTTCATATACATCTTCTTTAAAATGCGTTTATAATCATTTAAAGCCAAATATAGCGATAAGCTTATAAAGCATTTTTTTTTCCAAACCGACTAGATGTTACCTCTATCAACGAGGGTTTTGCCAATTCCTACTACGTCATTTTCTCCATCGATCGTGTTTCTTGCTTCTTTTGCTTTAAATGGGCTTCTTGATTTTTTGCGACCTCGTGGAGCCATGGATATCAGGTAAAATTAACGTGGTAGCTTAGGGAGAGTTGGTGGTTGTCTAGAAAAATTCTGCCAGCGTTTTGCTTAGCAATATGGTTGTATGGAAGAAAGGCATAACAGGGGGTAGAGAAAATGGAAATGAGGTAGAAGAGGTGTATTTTCCTAATTCCAGGCTCAAGCTAGAATTGAAAAGAGATGTAGATAAGTTTTTCCATCATCAGGAGGTCTTCCTTTTTGCTTTCTTTGTGAAGAAGAGGGGTTGTATTTATAGCCATGAGGGGGACGCATGGAGCCACTCATTCTTTTGGCTACTTGTCAAGAGCTAAGTAAGCTTGATAAAAAATGCTTTTTGATTGCCTACCTATTGGATGGTGACATGGGGATGATTTTAAAATGCTTTCTCTCCCTCCAGGTGTAAAAAAAAGTCATGATTTTTTACCTATTTGTTTAAAAACGTCTTTTTTTCATCAAAACGACTTCATCTGGTAGTCTTTGGCCAGGTTACCTCATGACTTATCTAGTTTATAAAGTCATGCCATACTCTTTGATACTTAACTTACTCAATATCATGCTTGTTCTTGCGCGGTCTTTGTCTATCAATTAAGGGTTTTGCGATTTGTCTTGCCGTTGCAAAATCAATGAGATCTTTGATGCATTAAATGGAATCGGGAATGCTAAATCAAAGTTAATGCAAGAAATATTATGATCCAGCTGTCATAATATTATTTACAAGGCATATTTGCTTCTTCTTTTTTTGGGTTCATTGAGGCGTCTTCTTCTATGAGATTGCAGAATTGATTTAATGTAAGATTTGATATTACATGTGGTCACTTATGTGATAACTCAATGAGTAATTTTTAAAAAATTTCAAGCCCGAATTTTTTTAATGAAGTGTTATGGCGGAAATATTACACCCCACTTGACTTCACATAGCATCATGTCCTCGGTCACTCATTTTCACTCACCAATGTGATGTTGGTTGAGTGGAGTGCTATCATTGTTGAGCATAATAGGGCTCAAGAGAAGCCTCAACCAAGTGTATCTTGAGCTCTAGAGCAAACCTCAACAAGCCTTCACAAGTGTTGGAGTAGTGAAGCATCAATGCATACCTTGTAGGAAATAACCATGGCTACCCTAAAGTGAATTGTTGTAGGTATTCACAAGCTAAAGAAAACCAAAGGAGAGCCTCCTCAAACCAATGCTCTGATACCAATTGAAGGGAGGGAAAAAGCATCATAGGTGTGAGCTACGACGGATGGAGTAAGAGAGCAAACGAGAGAGACAGAGAGAGACTCAAGATGTGGGAACTCCAACAATCATGATATGTAAAAGAATAAAGAATGAAGTGACAATGATGGGCGCCCACCACCACCTATAGGTATAGGTATATGGAAATTGTCAGTGTAGTGAATACATGTGTAACATAGGCATAGGCGTCTTTATCCCCAACACATTTTGCTAGCATATTTTGTGTTTTTTCTTTTTACTAAGGTCCCTCTCCCTTGCCAAGTGGAAAAAATGTTATTAAACACTTTAAAAATTCACTCGAGGTCACAAATATTGTAGTAGGAGCACAAATTATGTCAGTAAGATCACACTTCTTGCACCAATAATGAACTTTAAAATTAAGTGAAAAAAACGAGTGGCAAACATGCAAGTTACCACTTAAGACATCCATCTATTAACAAAACTTCCACTATGTGTAAAATTTGAAAAGTCAAATGAATGACATGCACATTACTTTTCTAATTTGTCTACATGCATTGACAGGTCTATGATGAAGTATTTTCACACACCAACGAGACTACTCTAAGCACTTTTAGAACAAATCAAACAGCTCATTATTTTATCACTCTTATGGCTTCACAAGCTAAGATGAGCCCATCCTTTTTTTGTATAGAATAAGAATAATAATGTATTAGTACTGTCTTGTTTATATGAATTTCTTATATGTCTTTGAGACTGAGCTTGGCTCAAGCTTGTATCAACCCTTCTTTTTTGGGAGAGGAGCTTTGCAAGATAGATTCCTAGTTTCTCCTTTGATATTTAGATGTCTTTGAAAGAGAGCTTGAGCATGTGATTAAGCATATAGAAACCTTTACTTTTTTATATGATTTTGGCATGTCTTTGGGACACACGTTGAGGGCCTATATTACCCATGGATTTCTTGAGAGTGGGGAGCTTGGTAGGATAGTGAGACAAATCTTGAGAACATGCTTAAGCCAATATGTGGGAGCTTCTTGCTTGACCACCAAGTCCCACACACCACTTATTATTTCAAGCATTTCAAGAACAGTACAATGGCTACCTCCCACATAGCCATATATGCTCTCACATGTACGAGTGTAGTGAGCTTACCTAAATGCTTGATGGAGTTGCCTCCTCCCTCACAAGCACTTCGATAGCTCAACAATCCAAGGTGCAAGCTTGATCCTCAAGCTCCAAGCTCCATGCTCCATTTCCGCATGTGTGAGACAAGAGAAGAGAAGAGAAGAGAAGAAGAAGATAGGAGAAGATGGAGAGCTTCTCCACCATAGTCCTTCACCCTCACATACTCACTCCCTCACCCTCCCTCTCTCAAACACAAGCACAAGCTTCTTCATTCACTTTTTTCCTTTTACACAAAACTCTAAACCCCTTTGGTCACCCATCCCTTTTTTACATGCCCATCCATTTTAGCCTAGGTCATTTTTTCCTATTCCCTTCTTATTTGCATTGTGCCTTCACCCATGCCCGTCTACATTTACAAATTGCATAGAAGGGAGCTTGGTGCTCTTTTACAAGGATTTAGAGTGTGCTTTTATATTTAAAATGTGTCTTTGCTCTTTTGTGCTTGTCTTGAACTTTTAAGGTTTTCCTTGCACTTTTGGTCTTTTTTTCTCATATTTCTTCAAATAGACTACATTTTTCTGCTTTGCCCTACATCTTTTTAATTTTCTTTTTTCTTTCTTTGCATTGAAGTTAACATTACCTCTCCTAACCAAGTGCCATTCCCATGGCACTTTGCAAGCACTTGTTGATGAGGGCTTGGGTCGTTGAAGGGTTACCATGTGGGTCGATAATGGGACTTTGTGGAGATCGGACAGGGAGAAGAAGCACCAAAAAATTGGATGAGAGATTATGGAGGTTGGGAATAGATTTGAGTGGTTAATGGGAGCCTCTGATATCAATGGTTAATCATCGTTATTGAATGTACCTAAAAAGAAAAAGAAAGTGTACTACCTGGGTGGTATGGTTACCTCAACGTGCAGTGTGGGGTATCCATGCTAGTGAAATTGGGAGTTGGGTCGAACCTCAGGGAAGCTTGTGGTGTTGTCCCACCTTTGAGGACCTAGTTCGTATATAGGGGAGGTGCTGTGGGTGTGACTTAGGGAGACAAGTCTAGAGCACAAACTCCCTAGGTGTATCCTACCCTGGATGTGCCCTAAGTGTGAAGTGGGGGGATAGGGAGGGCTAGGAGATTAGGCATAGAGAGCCAGTTAACCAAGGCCACTGGGTGGATGTATCTAACTTGAGAACCCCTAGGTGTAGTGTTTGTGGAAATTTTGGGAAATTTCATAATTCATTTCCTTTTGCTTTGTGTGGGGCTTTTCTTTTTCTCTCTCTCTTTTTTTTTGAGATACATTGGGAGGGAGTTCACTAGATATCATCTTGATGTTGTTGGGGCATGCTGTGAACTCATTCTCAACTGCCAAGACCCACACACTGCTTATATTTTCAAGTGTTTCAACCGAACACCTATGGCTATCTCGCCCAAATGAGTTGCCTCCTCCCTCAAGCACACCGGTAGTTCCATGATTCAAGATGCAAGCTCAAGCATCTGCAAGCATCCACCTTCAAGCTCCATTGGAGCCCCAAGAGGAACACCAAGGAAAAGGGAATTCTCTTGCAAGAAAATATATCTTGTAACATCAACAAGCTTTTATTTCATTCTTTTGATCATCAAAACAAAGAAAACAGCAATTCTTCACGCAGCATCATAGTAGATTTCTCCCACGGATTTGATAGAATCAACCATAATCTTCAACATCTTCATAGAATCCATTAATATGACAAAGAACACAAAGGAATAAACCATCTTTTAATGGAAATCAATCACATATTATTCATCTTCAATGTCTTCATAGTTCTCTCTCTCAATCTCTCATATACAGTTACATTGTTTTGATAGTTTTGACTATCTCTGACTCTCTCTCCTTCTCTCTCTCAATAGTACATCATCTTGTCACTACAATACTCTCATAATAACCCTTAATAATCCCTCTTAGATCGTAGATGCACCTCCCAAGAGGTATGTCTGATATGAAGAGTCACCAGAGCCACTACAGTGTCTTTTCACAGCTCAATACTGTCAATGTCACTTAGTCTTCTCTTCCTTCAGCAGCTACTTCTTCCACTTGTTTTAGCTATTTTGAACTTAGATTCATCCTTTCCAAAGGTTAGAAAAATTTCCCAAAGTCATACATATATTCTACAAAACACTTAGAGAAGGTCTACAGAACAGTTACGGTACATCACCAGAACAGCTACAGTACAGAGACAGAGGCTCTACAAAAGGTCTACAAAAGGTCATCAGAACCTCATAACTCATACTCAACCCATTCCAAACTATCAAAAACTATTCAATAAGCTTTCAAAAGATCTCAATCTTCATCAATCATCAATCTATGCTTCATACAGAAGACAATCAGAACAAAACAGAAGCTATACAGAAGGTATATAGAACCAATCAGAAGCTCAACAGAACATCACAGAACTTCATATCTCCACTAAAAATCATCATGAACTTCAAAAACATAATCAATATCATCCAAAACATTATCAAATATTTTCATTAACAACCATACATCACTCTAAATCCATCAAAAATCAATCATTCAAACCTCAAAAACAAAAAAAATTAGTCAAAAATTCAGTCTTTTTTCACTCTCAACATCCATTCTCCATAGCCGCACGCAAGAGAAGAAGAAGAAGAAGAAGAAGAAGAAGAAGAAGAAGAAGAAGAAGAAGAAGAGAGGAGATTATTGAGAGCTTCACCTCTCCACAATCCCTCACCCTCACACTCTCACACACTCACTCACTCACACTCTCACACTCCCTCTCTCAAGCACACAAAAGAAAGCAAAAAGAGAAGAAGATGAGCCCACTTTGCCACATACCAAAGAATGAGCTTCTCATTCACTTTTTGAGTTTATATACAAAATCCTAATTCCTTTTGGGCGGTCATCCCATTATCCCCTTTTTTACATGGCCCTAGGCCCTCTTTCCCATTGTCCTCCTATCTTTCTAGCTTCCTTCCTATCACCCATCTACCTTTACAATTTGCATAGGAGGGAGCTTGGTGCTCTTTTACAAAAGTTTTAGGGGTGCCTTGCATTTAAAAATGTTATTTTTCTTTTCACTTAGCTTTTGAGACTGCCCTTGCACTTTCAGTCGTTTCCCTTCCTGCTTCTTCCATTGTGTCTGATTTCCTTCTGGGCTGCCTCTTTCAGCTCTCGACTTGCGCTTTTTTACTTTTTGTAGTTTTTTCTTGTTTTGAGGTTAATAATGGCCACATTATCACATTTTGTTCTGGTGCATGGTTTGGGTTTTATGAAATTTTCCAGCTAGTTTGCACCCGTCGTGCCTCTCACGTCGCACATGATCGCCCGTTTTTTTTCATTTTTTCTCATGAAATTGCATTTGTCGTGTCATCCCGCATTTGTGCCATCGTCCCAGCCCTGTTGCTTCCTGTCAATTGCAAAATTTTTGAGAGCAGAGTTTTGATGCCGAGAAGTGCTTAAAAATAGCTAAAAATTACGAATATCAAGGGAAAAATATTCAACGTCGAAGGCGGCGGCTCCAGCTAGGACGATTTTAAGTGTCAAGTGCTTTAAAGACACCCGAGTGACACTTGTTTATTTTTGATAGTTTTTTAGAATGCCGTGCAGGTTGTCAGGAGTTGGTGGCCAATGCGGGATGTCAAGCCGGACGAGCAGAAATTTATAGCACTCGATTTGGACACCGGACGAGGAAATGGCCAACAAATAGGCAAGATTTGAAAAGGTGGACTTGTTTTGTCCAAGTGGGGTAGTGACCTTTGGGGCCAAGAAGCATTTTATGTAAACATCAAAACCTGGAGAGAGAGAGGAAGCAAAAAAACGTGGGGAGGGAGATGTCAGAATGCGCCCGATTTTTGCACCCAATCTTGGAGGAGGCATCATGCAGGCTGTGAGCAACCCACCCAATGGATCTTGGACCTTGATTCCCCTCTGTATGCTGACTCTATCGCCGCCTCTCGCCCATCCAATGGCGGCCTAGATGGAGATCTCTGTTTCTAGTCTTTCTCTCTCCTCCCTCTCTCTCCCTTAAGGGGCTGTTCTTGTGTGGAAGAAGACAATGAAGAATGGTGGAGAAAATCTTGTCCAGATGAGATCGGATTGCTTCCGGATGGATGAAGACTTGAAGAGTGCTATTCTTAAAGATCCTGAGCATTAAATGCATGCTGAAAATCAGTCCCATAATCAAGACCAAGAAACCGAGACTTGAAAATAAGCAGTAGTGCTATTTTTATGAAGAAAAATGATCTTTTTATGCTATTTACTTTATGAAATCTTGTTCATATGGGATGAAAGTTCATTATGATATTGTTTGCCTTTGCAACCTGAAATTCAGAAAATATAAGGCTATGTGGTTGGAATTAGTGTTAAAATACATGAAAACACGCATTTTAAGGGTAAAATTGGGTTTTTTGCTATATAAATGAGAAATATGATATTTCACACCAACTAAATCTGAGTTTTTGCTATCAATGAACCTAAGGGCCACAGTCCACAATCAACTTTCATTTTCAATCATTGTTTATTAAAGAAAAATAGAGAAAAATGCCTAAAAATGAGAAAAATGGGTTTAAAATTAGGGAAAAATGAAAAATGGGCTGAGAAAAATTAGGAAAAATTACATCTATGTTTGTGCAATGTATAATGATGGCAAAGCACGAGGTTGGCCTCGGTTTGTCCCCGTTTCTATGTTTTGTGCGTATTTATCGTTCTTTTAAAAGGGAAAAATGCATAGAAACCCTATCTAACTAATCAATGATGCAAAATACTAAGAGTTGGATGAGAAGGGGCTGAAACATTGAAAGATAAGAAAAGATTTGATTTATGCATTACACTTGGCATATTGAAAACGGTTTAAATAAAGAGGATGGTAGCATGAGCGCATGGCTCGATGCCTCCTTTCAACGTAGCACGCGTTAGTGAAACTCATGGAAAGAATTTTTTATACACTATGCATGATGCTGATATTTCTTTTTTCTGAGCACATAGTCATACACGATTTGCATTAAGCATAATAATTAAAGGTATAGAAAAACCTCTTGGATGCATGGCACTTGTCTTCCTTAGGTTGTGACGAACGATGAGTATGAGAGGATGTCCCAAGCTGTAGGTTAGTCGTTGGGTCCTAAGGGGAAATTGTTGTGAGGAATGGTACATCCTGGAACGTAAAATATTGGTACCTTGAGAGGAGTTGGTGCTCATATATGTTATATGTTTGCAGCGCATCAAGGGCCAATCCCGCGATGTAGGAGAGCTGTAGTGGGGCTCCGACTATTAGTCCGTGGAGTGCCTCCTATGTGTGTGTGACGAGGCGTTATGCCTATGTACTTTGGGATCTCCCTCTGAGGAGTTTAAGGGAAATGTTGGACTATAAACTATAAACGCACGAATAAGCTTTAGGGCGGTTTGTCCTTTATCATTAGATTGGCGCTCCTGGTCCATGAGGCCGTGAGGGTGTTTGTGTGTCATGAGCATGAGGTCCGGATAGTGCTATAGCCAGTGCTGGCCCATTTGAGGTCCCATCAATGGTGCATTTGCCGAGAGCCGCCTATAAGTGGTGGTTTTTTTATCTAGGGTTTCTAGGGACCAAAAGAAAGTTGGTTTATGTCCTTTGACAAGGACCGTCAAGTCGAATCCAGAAAGCAGAACGTGCTGAGAGGGCTAGACGGCAGTTAGAGATCGTAAGCCGTTATTCTCCTCAAAGGAGTAGCCCAGTACGTATAAGAAGTAGTGGTCTTGGTCACCCAACTGCTCCACATATTCTGTTAGGTGCAGGAGGAAGCGTAAGTCTTCCTCTCCTCCACCAAGTCTACCCACTTCAAGTGGGAGTGTGAATCCATTAGTTCAAGATCCTATTGCTAATCTGATTGTCGCCATGGCATAGCCTATTGCAATTCCTGTAGGGACGCCGAATTTACCAACCTTAGGAGTTCCCTTGCCCATTTTTAATGGGTTAGTGAAAGAGGATGCAGAATTTCACATTTGTGAATTTCAAAGATTGATGTTCAATTATCGCATCCAAGAGGAGGGACATCTCATGATGTTCTTCAATATGACGTTAAAAGGAAGGGCTGCGGTATGGTATCATAGCATAGAGTCTGGAACCATAACCACCATTGATCAATTCTATGCAGCTTTCCGAGCAGAATATGCCCCTGAAAGAGGTGGCCAATATTGATTGCGGGTCTTGAATGTAACACGTCAAGATCCTCACGAGAATGTGAAAGCATATGCCAAGAAGTTCAAGGAAGTATTTCGTAAGTTGCAAACTTACATTCCTATTCCGCCGGTTGCCCAATTGCAATACTTTTTGCATGGGTTGGACTTTAATATCCAAGTACAATTGAGCAGTGTGGCCTTGGCAAACATAGATACCGCTATTACATGGGCAGAGGGAGTATAAGCATGATTACAAATGGCCTACTCCTCTCGAATGAATGTTAATGGGGGTTTAGTACCTAGCGGCAATCCAGCATTGACGAATGGAAGTTAAGGTATGCCTATGACTAACCCTATTGGGAGAGGGAGTATGGTTTCGAATATACCTTTACTACCGGCTCCTCACAGTGTGACTATGCCTATGGCAAGTCAGTTGGCTCCACCAAACGTTGGAGGCCAAGTTTCGAAATCTAATGTTGTTCCTGTGGGTCAACAGCCAATGCCAAATCAGATTGTTAGGCCAATGGAACAACGGGTCGACGATCGAGGCTACGAGTCTAGTGCATCTAATGTCCTTGGAGAAGTTAAGGACATGATGAAGCATTATACCGATATGGTTTCCAAAAAATATCGACAAATAGCCGTCGATGTTAATATCTTGAAGAAGCAACAAAATCTAATAGGGAGACAGCGCCCTGAAGAGGGTGGACCCTCTAGATTCATTTGTAAATGGTGTGGTGGACAGCACTTCCCCAGAAACTATCCAAATGTTAAATGTGACATTTGTGGAAAGTCGGGCCATTTAGCCGCTACTTGTTGGAGTAAGATTAGTTCCCTCCAACAAGGGAGTAAACAGCCGGGCCCAGTGAATCATAGAGCGCAAGGAAATAACTTGCAGCAGAATGATGTACCAAGACAAATATTGCAGAGGGGAAAAACAACTATAGAAGAGTTGCCACAAGGCAATGGAGTCAGCCTTATTGAGGCTGTGCGAGTCAATGATGTTGAAACCTCTAACTTAAGAGCCGTGACAAGAGGCCAAAATGCTAAAGAGGTTGACAAAGATAATACAAAACTGGTCGAGGTAAACCCTAAACAAGGGGATAAGGGGATGCAAGTCTAGAATCCTAGCATGGAAGGGGGACCTCTAAGGCCAGTTGACAGGAAAGGCAACCCTAAGAAAGATGAGAAAATGCCAAGAAAGAAGGCAAGAGCTAAGAAAGAAGCACCAAAACTGGTCCAGAGACCAAAAGAGAGGATGGTTTGGCGAGAAAAGAGAGCTTTGGCTACTTATCATGATTTTGATTTAGCAAGTTCTCTTTGTGAAGTTAAACCAGATGTGAACCTCTTGCAATTGATCAAATTATCTCCAGAGGTACACAAGGAATTTAAGAAGATCCTGCATATCGAGTATATTGTGGAACCTCTGTGCATAGCACGAGTAGGAGAAGACTGGTTTCATCATGCTGAAAAGAACTGCCCTAGGGTTCCAGCTTATGTGGATGGAATATTAGTGGAACATGCCATTGTAGACACTGGATCCTCTGTCAATATCATGAGTTCAGAATTGATGGAGAGGTTGGGTCTAGGCATCCAAAAAGACAGCTCCACCCTTCTTAGAATGGTTGATGATAGTCTAAGACAACCAGAATGTTGCGTTACTAAGTTCCATGTTACAGTTGCGAGTGTAGAATGTCTCTTGGACTTTAGGGTGATCAGATATGTAGGATGTCCTAGCTATCGAGTTTTGCTAGGGAGGCCTTGGATCTTACGAACAGACTGTCAATTCGATATATCCGCCGGTCAAGTGGTTCTAGGTAGAGGTGCTAATCGAGTAATAGTCGATGCTTATCCTGAGTCTCCTCAAAGTGAGAGAGCTCCTTTATCTTCTATTAAATTAGAGACAGCAGACGATCCATCTAGTAGTGAGACATCATCCAGCGATGAATCTAAAGAGGGGTCCACTACAGAGGATATTTATCAGATAACTCTAAATGAGCCGATAGAACCGCAAGATAGGATAAGAGATACAGATGTGATTGAGTTAGACCTTGGCATGCCAAATGATTCGCGGCCAATTAAATTAGGTTCCATGCTCAGTTCAGCGGAAAGGGAGGACTATCTGTCCTTGATTCAAGAATTTCGCAATATCTTTGCTTGGAGTTATGATGAGCTGAGAGGCATTCCTCTCAGCCTGGCTGCTCATACTATTCCTCTAAAAGAAGGTAGTCGTCCTGTGCGTCAGAAGGTAAGGCATATGCCTTTTGAACTGAGGGATGGGCTGTTTGAGGAGTTGCAGAAGTTAAGGAAAGTTGGGTTAATCTTCCCTATACAACACACAGAATGGTGTTCACCAGTTGTTATCAGGAAGAAGAAAAACAACGAGATTCGATTATGTGTGGATTTTAGAGAGCTAAATAAGCAGACTGTTAGAGATTACTACCCGTTGCCATTTATTGACCAGATTTTGGATCAATTAGCAGGTAGGGAGATATATTCATTCATGGATTACTTTGCAAGATATAACCAGATGGCAATTGCAGAAGAAGACAAGTTGAAAACAACTTTTATTACTGTTTTTGGTACTTTTGCATACCATGTGATGGCCTTTGGTTTATGCAATGCACATGGATCGTGGCAACGAACAGCACACAGGACCTTTGGTGACATCTCCCCAGATGAGTTGAAAGTATTTATTGATGACTTGGGGGCAGCCACTGTAAGGGAAAGGATGTTGATTATCTTAAGAAAGTGCTTTGAGCGTTGTAGACAATTTTGTATCGCTCTTAACCCACGGAAGTGTGTCTTTGGAGTACCTTATGGGCTATTGCTGGTGGGCCATGTGGTCAGTTCAATAGGGATATCAACTGACCCTAAAAAGATCAAGGTTATAGTCGCTATGAGTCCACCACGCACTCCAAAAGAGGTGCACAGCTTTCTGTCATCGATAGGGTACTATCGACGGTTTATAAATGCCTTAGCAGAAAGGATGTTGCCATTAACGAATTTATTATCCTTTAGCTGTCTATTTGAATGGAGCGACCCTTGTAAGGTAGCTTTTGAGGATGTGAAGCATGAGCTAGTAAAAGCACTCGTTTTAAAAGCACCTAAAAGAGGTGAGGTATTCTATATATTTTCAGCAGCCACCATGCATAGTATTAACTGTTGTTTAGCCCATCATCCGATAGCTTTTGCTAGTCGAAAATTGGGCATTTCAGAGATCAATTATACCTACATGGAGAAGTTGTGTCTTGCGATGGTCTTTGGGACTAAGAAATTCAGGCACTACATCCTCTATGAAAAGATAGTGTTCTATACAAAGGCGGAAGGGCTTAGATTGCTTATAAACAAGCTGCAGCCGCCTGATCGTTTGGCAAAGTAGTTAATCACTTTGCAAGAGTTCGATTATGAGATTAAGAGTAAGCCACCAAGATTGCAGGGTATTGTGGAATGCCTTGTGGATTTTGGGAAGCCGAAAGAGACTTTGGCTGAAGGAAGTGATATTGAGGAAATGTTTAAAGTTGATACAACTTCTATCCCATCTTGGTATGCTGCTATTACGCATTATCTATCAACAGGAGAGACGGGAGCCGGTTTGTCAAAGTGTGAAAAGAGGAAAATCAAACAACAGGCATTGAAGTTTTCCTTGATCGCAGGGATACTATATCGGCAAGGTGTTGATGATATCTACCGCCGATGTGTGATGCCTAACGAGGTTCCTTTCATCTTGGAGGAGTGTCATGACTCTGCATGTGGAGGGCACTTCGCAGGACGGTTGACGTGGCAGAAAGCTTTAAGAGCCGGATATTGGTGGCCATCTATCTTCCAAGATTATTTTGAGTATGTAAAGAGATGTGATACCTGTCAAAGGCATGACAGTAGAGAGAATAGGAAACGTCCACTTACGTCTATTATGGCTATCCTTCCATTTGAGAAGTGGGGCATTGAATTTGTGGGTCCTATTACCCCGTCGTCTACTACCCAGAAGAGGTATATTATAGTAGCAACTGATTATTTTACAAAATGGTCAGAAGCGCGGCGACGAGGCAGGACAATGCAAAAGAAACTGCAAGTTTCCTTTTAGAGCAGATTATCTGTCGTTTTCGTCCACCGAAAGAATTAGTATCGGACCGTGGAACCCATTTTTTGAACAAAGTGATCAAAAGCCTGACAGAAGCTTGGCAAATCAAGCACTATAAAACGACTCCTTATAATCCACAAGCAAATGGGCAAGTTGAAAGTACTAATAAGCAGCTTGTGGGTATCTTGTCTAAGATAGTCTCTGAGAAGAAACGAGACTGGGACAGGAAGTTGTATGTGGCAGTATGGGCATACAATACAACGTTCAAGCGAGCTACCGACCATTACTCCATTTAAATTAGTTTATGGGGAAGAGTGTGTGTTACCCCTCGAGATTGAATTTCCAACCATACGGTTTGCAATTAACCACTCTTTGGGAGATGAGGATTCCCTTTTTGAATGTTTCACGACCTTAGCCCACTTGGATGAGCTGAAGTTGCAGAGCTTATTACACCAGGAGGTAGCCAAGCGTCAGATGAAGCAGTTGCATGACCTTAGAGCAAAGAAATATACCTTTAAAAAAGGGCAATTATTCCTCTATTACGATGCGCGTAGGGAGTTGTTTCCAGGGAAGTTGGAACCTAAATGGGATGGTCCCTACAAGATTATTAGGTTAGGGGAAAATAAGTCTACGGCCCTATTAGCTAATCTACAGGGAGTAGAGTTTAAAAATAAGATTAATCTTAATAAGATTAAACCTTATTATTTCTAAGTATGCTAATATAGAGAAATGCATTGCAGGTCCATGCTAGGGATGATTTGAGACATGCAAAAGAGCTTAAAGCTGGTTGATGGGGCAGTTAATTCCTTATTTGGAGCACCCATATCTGTAGCAGAGATACCATCAGGGGAAACTTATCTGGTGGAGCAAAGGATACAAAGTGATTGAGCAAGAAGACGGAACCTTTGTGTGGGAGATCAAAGTCTTCTGCCATCACTGTTTACGACTGTTGACAAGTATCCTTGTTGAGTTCAATGACGAAGGTGGGATGGAGCTGTCAGTTCATCCTCTCAACATGCTAAACTTTGATTACCATAATTACGAATAGAGGAGTTCGCGATGGCCGGCTGTGTAAACCCATTGTGGACGTACACATTATATTTTGATGGATCGTCCAGGGGCCCTAATAAAAAAGGGAGTGTTGGAGTAGTAATCCGAGATCCCCGATGTAGAGTTACGATGAAATTAGCTGCTTATCTCGGGGGTAGGATTCACTAACAATATGGCGGAGTATAAAGCCTTGATTATGGGATTGCATATTGCCAAACAAGGTGGTATTCGGCGGTTGTTAGTAAAAGGGGATTCCCAATTGATCTTGAATCAGCTAGATGGGACATACACAGTGCGGAATCCCATTCTTTGTATGTATCATTGGACTGCTATGACCCTACTTGAGGAGTTTGAGAGAGTGTCTTTTCAGTTGATTCCACGTTACTGGAATCAATTTGCGGATTCATTAGCAAATCTTGCTTATGAAGAAGACATTTTATTCAATTGTGGTCCTAGTTTTGATATTGTGATCAATGATGAAATAGGACCCGATTGCTTGTGGGGTCTGTTATTAGAGCATGCAATATATGGCAGACGATGGTTGATATGGGTGATGCAAAGAATAGACGCGACCAATCTACCGTTGTTATCTTGGACCCATAGGTTGATTAGACAGCATATTATGCATACGCCTCTTGCTATATATGCAGGAGGGATGGGTCATAACCTTATGCATTTAGTTTAGGGCTACGAGCCCTATGTTTTCCTCCTTGGGAATGTTGAGATGACAAGCTTAACACATGCGGACATTGATGATGGACCGCCTGGTTAGATGGGTCCACACGTCTACACTTAGCACGTTGGTGGTCATTATGACTCTCACATGGCCACTCACTCATTACTTATTATATTTAGGTTGTTACACCTATTTACAGCTGGCATAGTTATAGCGCTAGTCGACTAGTGTAGTCGGTTATGCATTGTTTGACTTAGTAGGCCACTTTCCTTTTATGTCGTATCTTATCTATACTTTGTGTACATTGTAAAGAGTGTGTAAGAAGAAGAAGAAATCAGCAAGAAAACGTTTTGGCCTCCATCTCTCTTCTTGTCTCTTGAGTGAGCTTCTCTTTGTGCATTCTGTGTGTGTTCGGCGCAGCATCTTGAGCAACCTCCTCCACCACGCGATTCTTGACATGGTATCAAAGCCACGCCATTGAGAGAGGCTGATTTCGAAGGTTGAAGCAAAGGAGAAGAAGCAAGGTTCGAGCAAGCAAGCCACGGGTAAGAAGCTCTCCCATCCTTCAACTCTTTCTCTTGGATAGTGCCTGTGGAGGCACCGGAAGCAGGGCAGAGCAAAAATCTCAGATTGCAGTGAGATTTGGTGTGCGTGAAGAGCACTGTGTATTCTGTAGATAGGCCCTTTAGGGCTTTTCCGCAGTTATTTTGGGCATCTGAGGCCGTTTCAGGGCTCGTTTTAGAGTCGCAAGGTTGCAGACAACAGTTTCAGGGTACGCTGTGACTTCGACTGTATTGACCGAACGTGGGTGCGCAGGTTACAGA
The DNA here is from genome assembly GCF_053477565.2 of Lygodium microphyllum. Taxonomy (NCBI): domain Eukaryota; kingdom Viridiplantae; phylum Streptophyta; class Polypodiopsida; order Schizaeales; family Lygodiaceae; genus Lygodium; species Lygodium microphyllum. The sequence goes on along the minus strand of NC_141161.1, from coordinate 3,272,052 downwards.
TTTCAGATCTGTAAGTTCAAAGGTGTTTACCAGTGAGTAAACACAAGGTTTATCTGCAAACTGGTTGCAGATTGCATGTATTGTTGAGCAGACAGTGAAAAAGACTGTTTGGTGTATTGCTGTGCACTACAGGTCAAGGGTTGCAGAAGATTTGCTTGCTGTTTGGTATTAATTTTGTGATAATGGCAGAGAACAGTGGAAGCCCCATCATTGAGAAGCTCGACAAGAACAACTACCCTTCATGGAAGTTCCGTGTTACGAACTTCCTTATTGGAAAAGGCCTCTATGAGTTCGTTTCAGGTGAAGAAAAGGAGCCGGAGATGAGTGATCCTCCAACTGCAGAAGAGACAAAGGCACGGAAAGAATGGAATGCAAAGGATAAAAAGGTCATGTATTGGTTGTCTGCAGTAATTGACAATAATATGCCGGGACACATTAGAAATGTCGTGGCCCTATCCAGGTGATACCTTTCCTTTATGAGTACTGTGGTTTTTATGCTATATGTGTTTGTGTACTTGTTTGGGGGATTTTTTGTTTCTTGTTGGGGATCGGCGTCCAAGGCATGAAGCCCCAAGGTTTAGTTTGAGTATGTTTGAGGGAGGTCTGAATAGTCGTTGCCTCCTGTAAAGACATTGCCCCACATCAAAAGACCTATTTTAGAAGGGAGTTCTAGTGACCCTGTTCTGCTAGCTTGCTAGGCGGTTGTTCTAGGAGTTCTTGCTCAGTTGTGAGGCAGTTAGAGAAGCCTGCAAAAGAAAAATGATGATGATAAAGAGGAAATAAATCTTGAATATCTCAAAGACAATAAATATACACAAAGATGTGTAAAAAGGGGTTCTAACCCCTATCATAGAAAAGAAAAGAAACAAAAAAGTTTATAAGCAGTTGATCATCGCCTTGTGAAGGCCTGGTAGGTTCTTGGGGACGAGTCAGATGCCTTGTCTTCCTAGGGGTGGCATCTTGCTAGAAAAGAAGAAATTAAGGAAGGTTGGAGCGAAAATAAAAGTAAGCATAAAAAAAGGATTAAGTGTCGCCTTGCGAGGGCTTGGTAGGTTTTTGGGTACCGAGACAGGTCTTGAGGTTGATGCCCTATTCTCCTTGGTTCACTACGCTCAGCTCCCTCCTTTTTACATGCCCGAGTATGGAAAATAAAAACCCTAAAATAAGAAATGTACTAAAAGAAAATACTTTTTGATCAGGCTATAGGAGTCCTCACCTAGTAAGAGCTCCTGGTTGTGTTGTCCTTAGTTAGGTAGGTAGTCCAGACCACCACTTAGGGCAACCTCTTTGACAGTTCTTTTTAGTTTGGCCATGTTGGAGCAGTTGGTTAGTGACTAGCTTCGGATCTCCTATCAAATTATGCTAGGCCTACTCCTTGTGGATGTCATGCCTTGGTTTTGTCAGGGGGTAGGTTGAGCATTGTGCTGGGTTTAGTATGTATCTATTTTGTATCAGCTTGATGCTTCCTTTGGTTGTTTTGTGCAGATCTACTATGGGATTCGACGGGCTGAGTCGCCCTATCCCATGGTCGCCAATGAGAGCGGAGTTTTGATGCCGAGAAGTGCTTAAAAATAGCTAAAAATTACGAATATCAAGGGAAAAATATTCAACATCAAAGGTGGCCGCTCCAGCTAGGATGATTTTAAGCGTCAAGTGCTTTAAAGGTGCCCGAACGACACTTGTTGATTTTTGATAGTTTTTCAGACCGCCGTGCCGGTTGTCAGGAGTTGCCGGCCAATACGGGATGTCAAACTGGACGCGCAAAAATTTACAGCACTCGATTTGGACACCGGACGGGAAAATTGCCAACAAATGAGCAAGATTTGAAAAGGTGGACTTGTTTTGTCCAAGTGGGGTAGTGACCTTTGGGGCCAAGAAGCATTTTATGTAAACATCAAAACGTGGAGAGAGAGAGGAGGCAAAAAGACGTGGGGAGGGAGATGTCAGAATGCGCCCAATTTTTGCAGCACCAATCTTGGAGGAGGCATCATGCAGGCTGTGAGCAACCCACCCAATGGATCTTGGGCCTTGATTCCCCTCTGTATGCTGACTCTATCGCCGCCTCTTGCCCGTCCAATGGTGGCCTAGATGGAGATCTCTGTTTCTAGTCTTTCTCTCTCCTCCCTCTCTCTCCCTTAAGGGGCTGTTCTTGTGTGGAAGAAGACAATGAAGAATGGTGGAGAAAATCTTGTCCGGATGAGACCGGATTGCTTCCGGATGGATGAAGACTTGAAGAGTGCTGTTCTTAAAGATCATGAGCATTAAATGCATGCTGAAAATCAATCCCATAATCAAGACTAAGAAACCGAGACTTGAAAATAAGCAGTAATGCTATTTTTATGAAGAAAAGTGATCTTTTTATGCTATTTGCTTTATGAAATCTTGTTCATATGGGATGAAAGTTCATTATGATATTGTTTGCCATGATTTTCAACTGTTTGCAACCTAAAAATCAGAAAATATAAGGCTACGTGGTCGGAATTAGTGTTAAAATACATGAAAACACGCATTTAAAGGGTAAAATTGGGTTTTTTGCTATATAAATGAGAAATATGATATTTCACACCAACTAAATCTGAGTTTTTGCTATCAATGAACCTAAGGGCCACAATCCACAATCAACTTTCATTTTCAATCATTTTTTATTAAAGAAAAATAAAGAAAAATGCCTAAAAATGGGTTTAAAATTAGGGAAAAATGAAAAATGGGCTGAGAAAAATTAGGAAAAATTATATCTATGTTTGTGCAATGTATAACGATGGCAAAGCACGAGGTTGGCCTCGGTTTGTCCCTGTTTCTATGTTTTGTGCGTATTTATCGTTCTTTTAAAAGGGAAAAATGCATAGAAACCCTATCTAACTAATCAATGATGCAAAATACTAAGAGTTGGATGAAAAGGGGCTGAAAGATTAAAAGATAAGATAAGATTTGATTTATGCATTACACTTGGCATATTGGAAACGGTTTAAATAAAGAGGATGGTAGCATGAGCGCATGGCTCGATGCCTTCTTTCAGCGCAGCACGCGTTAGTGAAACTCATGGAAAGAATGTTTTATGCACTATGCACGATGCTGATATTTCTTTTTTCTGAGCACATAGCCATACACGATTTGCATTAAGCATAATAAATAAAAGGTATCAGAAAAACCTCCTGGATGCATGGCACTTGTCTTCCTTAGGTTGTGACCAACGATGAGTATGAGAGGATGTCCCAAGCTGTAGGTTAGTCGTTGGGTCCTAAGGGAAAATTGTTGTGAGGAATGGTACATCCTGGAACGTAAAATATTGGTAGCTTGAGAGGAGTTGGTGCTCGTATGTGTTATATGTTTAGCATCGCATCAAAGGGCCAATCCCTGTGATGTAGGAGAGCTGCAGTGGAGCTCCGACTATTAGTCAGTGGAGTGCCTCCTATGTGTGTGTGACGAGGCATTATGCCTATGTACTTTGGGATCTCCCTTTGAGGAGTTTAAGGGAAATGTTGGACTATAAACTATAAATGCAGGAATTAAGCTTTAGGGCGGTTTGTCCTTTAGCATTAGATTGACGCTCCTGGTCCGTGAGGCCGTGAGGGTGTTTGTGTGTCATGAGCATGAGGTCCGGCTAGTGCTATAGCCAGTGCCGGCCTATTTCAGGTCCCATCAAATTTTTTCCCCGTCCCGTGCATGCACGTAGGACGAGGGCGACCCTCCATTTTTTCTTTCTTTCTTTCTTTTTCTTTCTTTCCAATCCATTTTTGTATTTATTTATTTATTTTTCAAACATCCCCCAACAGTTTTCCCTCCCCTCCCCTTCTCCCCTTTTTCTCTCCTTTCCTTCGCTCTCTCCCTCTCTTTCTCTCTCCCCGACCCCTCTCTCTCTCCTCTCTTCATGCTCTTGCTCTCCTTCTCTTCTTTCTTCTTCTTTTCTCTTCTTCCTCTTCTTCTTCACCTTCTTCTTCTTCTCCTCTTCCTCCTCCTCCTCCTTCTTCCCCCTCTTCCTCTTCTTCTTCTCCTTCTCTACCCTCTCTTCCTCCCTTTCCTCCTCCTTGCCGACACGCCTCCTTTCTCCTCTCGCCGCTATCGTCTTCTCCTTCTCCATCCTCTCTTCCTCCCCTTCCTCCTCCTTGCCGACACGCCTCCTTCCTCTCCTCGCCGCTATCATCCATGGCCGCCCACTGCCAATGTTCACTCGCCGTCCGCCATCCACATGCCGCCACCTACCACCTCCCTTTACCACCCCCCTCCCATCATCTCCCTACCCACCACCCACCATCCCCCTACCCAACTCCTTGTCCATCCCCCCTCTCCACCCCCTTGTCCAACCCCCCTTGTCCCACCCCCTTGTCCACCACCCATCGTCCACCCTCCCACACCCAAAAAAAAAAAACCCCCCTTGGCCCCCGTTCCCCCACAGCACCTTTCGAGCCCCCTTTGCCCCCATTCTCTCGCGGAAATTTGCCGCCACCTCGTTCATAACCCTACCTCCTTTTCCATGCCCCAATAGGTCCACATCCCTCCCTTGTCCCCCCACCTTGTTTACAGGTGTTCGCACACCGCCGCATGTTTGTGTTCGTAAGTTGTTGCGCGCGGGTGTTCGTGCGCAAGAACACGCGTCTGGATTTGTCCGTGCGGTGGTGCGTGACGTCCGAGCATAAGCTAGTGTTCACACGTAGCCTGAGTACCTCCTTTTTATTTTTTGGAAACCTATTGACACCCGAAAAAACACATAAAATCATAAAAATTCATTAAAAAACAATACAAATTCAAGTAAAAAATAAAAAATAGCTAAATTTTTCCTTACTAAATTGGAAAAAATTTTGGTTTATTTTGGGGTTACAATGTAGAGAATTAATTGCAAAAAATTAACAGCCCTTAAAATTCTTCAAAATTCATTGAAATTTGAGAAAATTTCACTAAAAATCAGATATAAATTCAAAAAAATCACAAAAAAATCTATCAATTCATTTGACTACTTTTGGGATATTTTATAAGCTGAAAAATCCTTGATACATGATCGCCCTATTATTTTAAGGCCAAAATGTTAAACTTTTATCTGAATTCATAGAAATTTCATTTTAAATTCCAAAAATAGATTGAAAAATTATTAAAAAATAAAGATCCATTATTGAAGCTTGACGGTTCAATTCTCACTTAGGGTTGATTGCAGAAAGCTAGTTATTATTTAAAAAAACCATTTAAAAAACAAACAAAAAGGACAAATAACACATAAATAACAAAAAATAATAACAACACCCCAATATTAATCAGAATTAACTAAACCGAATAAGACCCCACTAACATTGTCTTGATTTATTTTAGAAAAAATAAGGTGTTTCATTTTTTTTCAATAGTGGCTTTTGCTTTTTTGTTGGACTCATTACATCTTGGGATCCATCCGTGCGTCATCAGTGTCTTGCATACACACCCTTGCTAGGTATTTATATTTCATGCTTTATTTATTTTTTGACACCCTTTAACCGCAGTTAATTGTTAAAATAAACTTTAATCACCCACTTTTCCACGTGCGCTCGCACCAAATATACATTTTTCTAAACAAATAAAATGAACCAGTCGTTCACTTAGCATACGCTTTGTGTGCTACAAACACATCTAAGTTTATTAAAAATGAACCTGCCATCACAAGTGTATGCACTACACAAAAAATGCTAAACATACACTTAATTTTTAATCAATGAATATGCATTCAGAGACCTGAGTGTGGGTATCGAAGTCCGGGTTTCGTTTAAAGCACCATTTTTTCCTAATAATTTGTAATTAACATTTTAGGAAGGAACCCTCGTTTTCTTATTAAGGTTTACAACCTAATAAAATTTCATCCATTTTCAAATAATTTCTTAAAACAAACCATTCATTAACCTGATTCCCCTCACTACACTTTTTTTCCTTTTCAATAAATGCACTTTGTGGAATGGGTATGTGCAGTCTTTCGAGCTATCATTGCTTGCAGAAGTTCTGGTTATGTCCTGAGTGAGTTATTGATGTATTATGGTTTGCTTGTATGATACGATTACGGGTGCGGTTTGTAGTTTTCTTTTTTGCCTGAAACAGGGATTCAGGGTGTTTCTATGTCTTGTATATCATGAAGCTTTCGGTCACATATGTGTAGAGATCATACCGAATTTTTTTAAGGATGTGGATTGTTTGGGGTGGTCATTGGGTTAGTCACGTCTGTGTGTGCTTATTCTAGTCGATTTCTTCTTTATGGGTATTATGTTGTTTTGCAGACATTCACTGTGATTGTCTATGTGTGTGGTGTGTGTAATCTATGTGAATGGCACCTCAAGCTCCTCCTCCAGTCCAGTACGTCCCATTGGTATCTCACAATTATTCTTTATTGCTGGAGTCCAAACTTATTGGCAAAGCAGGCTTAGCCAAGTTCATCGCACTCTCATTACCACTCATCCCAGAGGATACTGATACTTGTGATCAGTTTTTAGCCTCTTATAGTAATAGGTCTAGTCCTGTTAGAGGAACAGTTGTCCAATTGACGCCTAAAATTTCGGGCAAGGCTCTATCTTTACCCTATCAGGGAGACTCTTTTCTCACTACTAGACACATTTTCTGGAATGAGGATATCCTTAAATTATTGCAGAAGTAGATCCAAGATGTGTTGGATCCCAAGAAGGTTCTTACCACTTCTGGCATCAGTGTCTCCATGATCTCTAATCCTATGTGGAAGCAGCTATGCCAGTTCCTTCAGGACAGGTTTATGCCTGCCAAGACACCCTCTAATTACCTTTCAAAGGGGTTGTTTACAGCTTCCAGAATGGTGTTGAAAGGCATAACGATTGATTGGAGTAGCTCTAATCAACACTTTGTCAGAGCCACCCAGGGTAGTGTAACTAATGTTACCTTTGATTCCTACCTTTTTATCTTTTTGGCATATGCCTCCCCTTCAAAAGAAGTTTCTACCTTGATAATTGATCCACTAGATGCTTCTCCCCCTACTGAACACTCTAATGTCCTCATTGAGGATCTTGATCCTATCCCTCTTCTGGTAGTTCAGAGGAAACACTTAAAACAAGTGGCTGAATCAGCCTCAACTCCTTCTCCAGTCTCCATTCCTCATCATCTACCAGCTAGCAGTCACCTACCAGCTTTCCTCACAACACCGAATCTTTTCAGAGCACATCGTGAGGATACTCTGGAGAATTTCGTCCCTTCAGTACAACACTTGGTAGCTGGAGATGCAATTCCCGTCCTATGTCAAGATGTTTAGCATTCTATTGAGCTCTCTGTGATTGCATGTATCCAGCAACTCTATTCCTCTTGCTATGATAAATTCCAATAAACCAAAGAAGAGCTAACAAAAGAAAATGCAGAGCTAGCTTCTCCTTGTGAACGCTTTTTTGATCTTTGTATCCAAATGGAGCAACAGACTAAGATCATTTATGCTCAGAAAATGGAAATTTCTAGTTTGCACACTCAGTTGATTGACACTAAACCCAAGTGGTTAATGTAACTGAGGAATGAGATAGATTGTTGAAGGAATCTCATGAGCTTCAAGCTTTGCTAGCCACCCAGACAGAGGAGCTTAAGATATCCAATACCACCTTAGACCACGAGAGCAGAAACCAAATTCAACACCTTAACAAGCAATTGGTCTAGTCACGTTCTTCTTCACAGAGCCCTATTGTGCAACCAGTTCCTTCTTTGACCCCTACGGACTTGGCAATTCTCCAAAGACAGGCCACATTATGTCCGTTGTTTCAAGCTAAAGTGGCAAGATTGTAGTCCAAGATAGATTTATTATGGTCTACATTTGAGCAATTTCAAGAGTATGTTCCTCCCGACCATTCCTTTTTTGTCCACTATCTGAAAAAGTTGGCCTTCTATATTAAGCTCTCAACGATGGATCTACCTCTTTCAGAGGATGGTTGTAGTGGAGCCTAGTTTTCTGATTTGTTGAGAAGTTGTCCATATACTCTTTGAAGATTCTGTGACATTGGATATAATGATGTTGTCTTATATGTATCTACGAGGTGATCTGTTAACTCCAGATGATGTAGATCTAGCTTGGTATGTAGGAGATGTGGTCTTACAAGCTACCTTATATATCAACCATTTAGAGTTGAGGATAGATGAAATGTTCTAGTGCTATTCTTCTAAAGTGACTGCTTTCCCTGACACTTTATGGCATTCAATGATTAATTCTATAGTCCTGAACCAATGACTGAATAAAGTCTCTACTCATGTGCAGAACACTAATCAACTGAGGATGGATCTTTTAGCTTATCTTTCCAAGAACCATTCATTTGATTCATCCTTCTTTGATGCCTATCATCAACTATTTGTTTTAGGTCCCTCCATTCCTAGCTTATTTTATTATCAACAAATGGCCCATCACTATGGTGCTTATTTTTCCCTTTATCAATCCAACTCAGTAGCCATCTTACCTCTCATTTTCCAACCTCAGGGTGCTCCTCAAATTCCAATCTTTACCTACGGTTCTTTCATTGAAGATGGAGTCTTTTTCCTTGTCCGCCTTGTCTTTCCCCATGTATCCATATACCTTCCACTTTTCCTGTTTATCAATTAAAATTCTTAACTGATTTGCTTAAATTCTCAGCTAATCCTTCTTTAGCTTATTCCTCATTTTATGATTTTTCCTACCAATCTCTTCATTCTCTTTTACCCATTCCTCTTCCATCTCCTACTACTTCTATTTCTCAACCCACTCTGTTGGTTAGTGGATATGAAGGATTTGATTAGCATATTCCAAGAAGAAGAGAATGGAGCTCAATTGATTCTCTTACGGGACCACAGATTAATTGGCCAGTAATTCCAGGGGACTGGACAACTGCTAGTCAAGCGTACCAAAATTATATCCATTTTTCCCAACAATATTCACAATCTCCAAATCCTTCGGTGAGATTGATAGCCCATTTTGCTTGGTACCTAGCATATATGCAAAGGCATTCCCATAATGATCAAAAGGCCATTCCAAAGTTATGTATGAATGCCAATGTAAACATTGATTCCCAACAATTGGATGTCCTATATTTTGATACCCTTTGTCTACCTAGAAGATACCTTGTCTTGCTAGAAAGGATGCGCTGCCTTCAATTCTTTCAAAATCCTCCAAAATCTTTTGTAGATGAATCCTTATCCATGGATCGTTTTCGTAATCATCATGCTTTCAAGAGGGATCATCTTCATAGATATCCCTGGATATATCTTCTATGTTTCTTAATGATAAATCTCTCTTCTAGAGGTGCCATTAAGATAGTTGTTTTGTGTTTGTGCAGTATTAATTTTTATGTAATGAGTTCGTGATGGTTGAATATTGGATTTGTTCGAGAGCTCTCTTTTTATCTATTGACACTGATGGAGATGGTGGATGGAAAGCCTACGATGCAATGTTGAAGAACCTCTTATATCCTTTACAAAATTTTCATGACTTTCTATTGTTTATAAGATGTGTTACTGGATAACAATGTTTTCCTTTAGTTGTATTCTTTCTTAGACACATGTGATATGTTAGGGTCGTGGTTGAGTGATTATTGAAGATGCTAAAGAAGATCTAATTGAGCTCTTTATTGAACTTATATTCTTCTTTTCCTTAGGTTGCGAGGACACTTCCTTTCTAAGTGTGGGGATATGTTAAATGCTAAAATGACTAGATTTTTTGGTCGATTTTTGTTGTTTTTGAGACCTAAATGGTTGATTTTTGATGGATTTTGAGTGATGTTTGGTTGTTTTGGAAGTATTTGAAAGTGTTTTTGGATGATATTGATTATGTTTTGGAAGCTCATGATGATTCTTAGTAGAAATATAAGGCTCTGTGATATTCTCATAGGTTCTGATTGGTTTTGATACCTTTTGTTTTGTTCTGGTTTTCTTCTATATGAAGCATGGATTGATGATTGATGAAGGTTGAGGTCTTTTGAAATCTTATTGAATAGTTTTTTATAGTTTGGGATGGTTTTAGTATGAGTTATAAGGTTCTGATGTTCTTTGATGACCTTCTATTAACCCTCTGTAGACCTTCTATAGAGCCTTTGTTCCTGCTTTGTTCCTATTCTGTTCTTGTTTAGTTCTGTTCTATTCTATTCTGTAGATCTTCTGTAAGTGTTCTATGATATGAGGGTGTACTTTGGAAAAGTTTTCTAACTTTTGGAAAGGATGAATCTAAGTTCAAAAGAGCTAAAACAAATGGAAGAAGCAGCTCTACTAAAGGCTGAAGAGAGGACTGAAGTGAAGTGACAGTAGTGAGCTATATAAGAGACACTGTAGTGACTCTAGTGCCCTTTCATATCAAACATGCCTCTTGGGACGTGCATCCACGACCTAAGAAGGATTATTGTGAGTCATTATTGAGTATTGTATTAAGGAGATGATGTACTATTGAGAGAGAGAGAGAGAGAGAGAGAGAGAGAGAGAGAGAGAGAGTCAGAGATAGCCAATTCTATCAAAACAATGTATCTATCTATGAGAGATTAAGAGAGAGAACTATGAAGACAATGAAGATGAAAACTATGTGCTTATTTCCATTAAAAAATGGTGTATTCTTTTGTGTTTCTTGTTATATTGATGGATTCTGTGAAGATGTTGAAGACTATGGTTGATTCTATAAAATCCGTGGGAGATATCTACTATGATACTACGTGAAGATTTGTTCTTTTCCTTGTTGTGGTTCTCAAAAGAATGAAACAAAAGCTTGTTGATGTTACAAGATAGATTTTCTTGCAGTAGAAACCCCTTTCCCTTGGTGTTCTTCTTGGGGCTCTAGGGGATGATTTTTACATTGAAAAAGTTCAGGCATTATTTGCTAAGGAATAAAGTGATCTTTCATGTGGATCATCAAGTGCTTATTTTCTTGGTGAAGAAACCAAAGCTGGAAGGTTGACTTGCCAAATGGATGCTTTTGTTACAAGAATTTGATTATACAATGCTGCATACACCAAGAAACAAACATGCAGTGGTGGATTATCTTAGCAGATTCGAGCATATGTAGGAGGCACCTAGAGTGTCAAATTAGCTTTCGGATGTGGAATTGTTTCAAATACAAGGTCAAGATTTTGACAATTGGTATGACCAAATGGTGTAGTTTTTGATAGATGGAGTGTTGCCTTCTAATATGTCAACAGACCAAAAGAAGAAGTTCGCCTTGCGAAGTAGGTCATTTTTAATAATTGTAGGAGCATTGTATAGGAAAGGAGCGGATGAGATAATTAGAAGATGTGTTTTGGATGAGGAGCAAAAGGTTGTTTTGCAAGAAGCACATCATGGAATAGCTGGAGGACATTTTTCAGGTGAAATTACAGGAAGAAAGATTATGCAAGTACGTTTGTGGTGGCCATTGTTGCTTAAGGATGCATATCAATTTGCTAGGGAGTGTTTGCAATGTCAGAAGATTGGGAAACCAACTTCAATGGATAGGATGCAAGATCATCCTGTGTTACAACTTGAGCCATTCCAGAAGTGGGGATTAGACTTTGTAGGTCCATAAGGCCAAAAGCTAGCATGACAGGAGCAAGATATATTCTAGTTGCAATGTACTATGCCAAAAAGTGGGTAGAAGCAATACCTTTGAGAGACAACAAAGCAGCAATTGTGGCCAGATTCTTGTACAAGCACATTATGACTAGATTTGGATGTCCAATTGAACTAGTGTTTGATTAGGGTGTGCATTTTGTGAATTCAATTATTGGAGAGTTGGCAAGTAAGCATATGATCATGCACAAGAAATCAACCCCATATCATTTGCAAGTGAATGAGCACGAAAAAATACTAAGAAAGTGGTGGTGAGGATTCTGAAAAAGATAGTAGTAGAGAACAGATCAGATTGGGATGACAAGTTGGATTCAGCATTGTGGTCGTTCTGCACAGCATACAAAGTTGCAATGGGGATGACACCTTTCAAGCTAGTTTATGGGATTGAAGATGTTGTTTCAACGGAGTATGTAGTTCCTAGATTGAGGCTAGCAATATAGCATAGGATGAGCCCAGAGGATTTAGTTTTGCATAGACAAAGGGAGTTGCTGAAGTTGGAGGAAGATCGGATTCAGAGTGCATATGTAGTGGAAATAAATCAGAATAGAAGGCAAGCTTAGATTTCAAGGTAGGTGAAATTTAAGATATTTTAGAAAGGGGATTGGGTGATGCTCTATAACTCAAAGTTAGGAGCACATCCTGGTAAATTTAAGTTGAGGTATTTTGGGCCTTATCAGATTGTGGAAGAATTGGAGCAAGGCACTTTCAAGTTGCAAGATGTGTTTGGGACTCCGCTTTTGAAGCTGGTAAATGGATTTCGCTTGAAAAAGTTTTGTGGGAAGGTTCCTGAAATTACTCATTGGATGGTGAATAAAGCTAAAGAAATAGTAGTCAAATGGGTAGATGTTGTGCCAGAGGTTTTAGTAGACAATTCAGGGGATGTGACTGTTTGTCAAGACAAAAGTGATGGCACATGCTTGCGGAGTTGCTGCGGAATGCGGATTGGATGCGGATTGTCAGAGAGTGCTATTGGTGTTCATATTGTGGAGTTCTGGAGCAATTTTGTCCGTGGATGTCACCAAGATGAAGTGTAGAGTACAATTATAGCAAGTTTACATTTGTGGGACACATGTACGAAGGGACTTAAGTTCATCACGCTTTTCGAGGGCTGATCATCATTTGTGCAACCTACCTAAAGAGGTGATGTTTTATTATATATTTTCTTGGAGACATGCAGTACCCTTTGTGCAGGCCATCAGATCAGTTGTGTGCGAGCCTTCTAGCCTTCAAATTGCCATGTCCTCGGGCAGCATGAAGTGAAAGCAGCAGATAGCATGCAAGAGCTCACTAGTGAGTCTATGACGCACACAAGGTCCATGAAGATGGCGATGGAGGAGCTCTTGTGCCCTAGGCGAGAGAACCTGCACAGTGTTGAAGGAAGGAAGGAAGCGGACTTTGGTGGCATGATGTAGAGGAAATCGAAGTGGATGAAAAGTTCGATGTGCTAGACAGAGAGACAAAGGTTTGGCTACGATGCATCGAGCTATATGATTATGCATGTTTGCCATGGGAGCTCTAGGAGAAGAATGAGTATGCAGAGAAGCAACTCAGCTACCTTAGAAATAATGCAGGGCTCATCGTAGATGACAAGGAAGTAACCGCGCAGTTGGTAGAAAAAGTGTTCGGAATGCCTTATTGCCCAGGGAAAAAGGTGACGAAGATCAATGATGTTGTCATAAAGGCGAAGTTCGTAGCGCCTGAAGGCAGAAGGTCTTATTACATGAAACAAAACCCCACAGCGTTCACCTATTTTGGTATGTAGACAAAGTTTTTCTGTTGGTAAAGATGGCCTACATGTCCAAAGAGACTTTTGCACTTGTGTATCATGCGGAGAGAGGGTCGAAGATAGATTGGGCAACCTTCATTTTTGACAGGATGCAGTTGACAAAGCTGAAGGACAAGAGGAGATCCCCTTCTCTTACAAAGGTATCACCTTACTTGGTAGCCTTATTCTTTCATGTGCTACAGGTCTCATTAGTACCATTGGTATCACTAGCTAGTATTGGGGGAAGATATAGTCAGGGGAATGCCAGTGAATTCAAGAAGAGGAAGTTGATATTATAGTCGATGTCCTTTGAGAATTCAAAAAGTGGAGTGAGGCATGGATTAAAGAATCAAGAGGGAATACCTCTTAATAAAAAAGAAGCGGCAAAGATACCATTAGTTCCTCAGTACAGCCGGTGGTGCCTAGATCAAAATTCCAGAACAAAACCATCACTTTGTTTCTGCAGAAGTTAGGAGAGAGCTCTAGGGAGAAGACTCCACTCACATAAGAAATTAAGATAAATCAATTCTCACAGGGATCCAATTCGAGGGCACTTAGAATATTTTCTATTCAAGATGTAGTTTGAAGTTTGTCAGATTTGAATCGATTTATTTGCAATCAAGATACTATGATTCTGACTTTGGAGAAACAGAAGGGGGATGGACAGAAGGTTGACATGATGGAAAGAGAGATAAAGAGGTTGCAGGATAAAGTGGAGGAGCTAATGGATGATGGAAAAGCTTGTCGAGAGACCTTAGTTCGTGTGGAAGTAGAGAGTCAGAGTTGCTATGTGGAATTGCTTACAGTAGCTCATGATTTCAGAAGCTGGGCGAATGGTTTGAAGGTGGCCATAGAGTAGTTTCAGGATGTGGAGGATAAGATTGTTCAACTCATTTCAGATAACCACTTCTTGATGAATCGATTGACGCCTTTAATAGAGTTGGAGAAAGCTACCTTGGATGGAAAAGGAGTAACCGGGGTATTGTTGCCTGATGTGGATGTAGATTCATTGAGGCCAGATGTGTTTGAATACGTCAAGGAGCTTTGGGGCCAGGTAGCTAGATTGCTTCAAGAGCATCTGTCAACACCTATTGACAAGTTCAAAGCCTAGTTTGAGGCTGCAAGAGAACAGTCACTTCGAGCTGAGAATGCAGAGATGAAGGCAAAGATTGCGGATTTGGAAATGCAGTTGGAAGTAGCAAGGCAGGAAGCTAAGATGCAGATGTCTTTGGAGGCTTTTGATAAACAAATTGTGGATGATAAAGTGCAGGGTAAGGAGGATGCTAAGAACTTGGTAGTGCAGATTGAAGAAAAGGAGGCTGAGGTGGATTTGGTCGGATGCCAAGCAATGGAAGGCGGAATTGAAGAGGCAGCAAAGGAGTCATCAGAGGTTGTAGATAAAGAAAGCGGTGGCATAGATCAAGGGACTGTGGGTCCGAGGTTAAGCCACCAAGCTGTGCCAGGTGTTTAGGCTAGACCTTAGAAGACATTAAAAGAAGTCATTTTAGTAATATGAATGGTCTTTTGTCTATTTGGGACATTTGTCAATTTTGATAACTTTTGGAATCTTGAAAATGGAAGGTCATAGCTTTTTCATAGCATGCCTGGGATTCAGTAATGTTCACATGTATGCTTAGGCAGATCATTATGTAACTATGGCAGATTTTCTGAATGGAACATATAGATGCAGATGCAGTCTGTCAACCTACGTTGTCTTAATTTCTCTATTCTTATTCCTTATGTAGTTCATATCTGAGCGTAGTGAGATAAGCAGTGATGTAGAGAGTGAAATTCTTGTGATGTGAAGATGAAAGTTTAGTGTGAATTCTAATTTTCTCAATTGTCAGATTGAATGTCAGCATGTCATTTGGACTGTCAAAATTGTGAAACCACTGCTTGGTTGTGTAAGCATAATAGAGGGATTGATCCCACAGTATGCCAACATCACATCAATCTAGAGCCTCATGCTAAGCCGGTGAGGAAAAGACAAGGCACATGAATCCAAATTACTCTACCCTAGTGAAGGCCAAATTACTAAAGCTCCTTCAAGTTGAGTTTATCTATCTAATGGCCAATAGTGAATGGGTTTTGCCCATCATAATAGTACCCAAGAATAATAGAAAGTTGCGAATATGTGTGGACTTCCGAAAGCATTTGTTTTGGGTTTCTCTTGTCAACTTCTCCATTTTTCTTGTATCATTTCAAATTCTACCTCCTATCAACTCATTTCAAATTCTACATGGATCATGAGGCCCTATCATTCCTGATGAACAAGGCTGATGTGAAGGGAAGAATGATGAGATGGCTCATGTTTTAGGAGTTTGACTTTGAAGTGGTTACCAAACCCGATCCTTCCCATGTTTTGGTTGATGATCTATCACGAATCCTTCAGAGTGATGATGAAGAGTAGGATGATCTAGACCTTCTTGATGCTTTCGTGTTTCTAGTCAAAATTGTTACCCCATGGTATGAAAACATAGCTAACCTCCTCGCAACCCAATAGTCTTCCCCCTAGTATCTCTAGTTGTGAGAAGAAGAAGCTTCTATTGGACTTATCCCTCTATACCTTGTTAGGTGGTGCTTTGTACAAGAAAGAAAAAAATGAAGTATTGTGCATGTGTTGTAGGGAAAGAGATTGGAATCGTGTTGAAAGCATGCCACGATGAGCCCTATGGTGGACACTTTGTAGGAGAAGTGACAGCTAGAAAGGCCTTACTCGCAAGATATTGGTGGCTGACCCTGCACAAGGATGGCTATGACTATTGCAAATTTTGTGATGCTTGTTAGAGAATGGGAAAGCCTACCAAATCTATCATCATGCCATTGCAAACCATCATTTCCCTTCCCTTAAGCCATTCGAGAAATGGGAAATTGACTTCGTGGGTCCCATCGATCCGCCAACCAGAAGGAAATTGAATAGATAAATCTTGGTTTGTATAGACTATGTTACAAAGTGGTGTGAAGCCAAAGCTCTCAAGCAGAATGATGGAAACAACATGGACTTGTTCCTATATGAGAATATCATCACCTATTTTGGCAGTCCCCTAGAGCTTGTAAGTGATAGAGGTACTCATTTCCTTAACAAGATTATGCAAGAATTAACAAAGTTGTACAAGATCTGCCATCATAAGTCCACACCCTATTACCCCAGAGCCAATGGCCAAGTCAAAGTTACCAATCGTATTCTCTGCTTGATCTTGACAAGGACAATTGTTGCACATCGTCATGATTGGGACAATTGACTTACAGAGGCCCTCTGGGCATACAGAACCTCCCATAAGGCTACTACAAGACAAAGCTCTTTCCAACTAGTGTAATGGAATAGAAGATATCTTTCCTATTGAACTCAAGCTACCCTCTTTGTGGGGGGCTATCAAAGAATGCTCGGGAGATTATGAATCCTTGCAATGCCATCTCTTGCACTTGGAATGTCTAGATGAGACTTGTAGGATGGCTTTACGTTGCATGGAAGCCACGCAAGCTCGTAGAAAGGCCTATCATGAAAGCTTTCTCAAGTAGAAGGAGTTCAAGGAAGGTGATTTAGTCCTTGCTTATGATTTGCATTTTGGCAAGTTTCTAGGCAAGCTTCAATAATGATGGATAGGCCCCTATAAGGTACTTGCCGTCAATCCTAATGGCTAGACTATCGACGCTTTAGATGATCCCTTCTTGATTAATGGCTATCGTCTCAAGATGTATTACCCTCCTTGGGGATCCTAACAATCATCGCTAATAGCTCCTTCATTATTTCACGAGTCAGTTATTTTTTAAGTGTGGGGATGTACATGTATGGGTTATGGTCTTGTGTTAGGACCTTGTTGCATCATCAATATGATTTATTAAGGTCTTAAGTCTGGGGACACGTCCTTGCATATCCACTTTGCATACCCTCATGGACACATCCATATCAGATGATTTAAGCATACCAAGTCCTGATCTTTCCCTATTGCGAGCCCCTTCCCCAGTCACTCATCCTCTTTTCAACCCGTCTTGGGGTTGTTCCTTGTCTATTTGCCTTTTCCTTTATTTCGTCTTTTTCTCATGTGAATGCATCCTATGTCACCAAAATTAAAGTTTGAACTTACAACCCTATTCATCTCTTCAAACTAGCCTCTTATTCCTTTTATAGCCCTCCATTCTGTGCCACAGATCATGAGTTATTAATTTTTAAAGGATTTTATGTCAATTTCATGTTTTTCCAAGTAAACGTATCTTTTTCACTTTGAAACAACGATCTATTCATACAGCCTTGACTTTCACATTCCTATGACATTTTTCCTTTTTACCACCCATCATTCTGATGTATTGGTTTGTCCATTATTCAATTTTCCATCTTTTCAGGTATTTTCACATGTCTTTTTGACTATTTTTCCATTTGAACTTGCCTTAACCACCTCAAAATTCACTTCAAATTTGATAGCTCTATTTGACTTGCTCCCTTGCATACTTTTCCTTTTTTCCTCTCCTATTTTGGCCTACCAATTTTATTTTATTAATTTTTATGTGCATTTTCGAGCTCCATTTTTCTATTTTTCCAATGTGACTGCCCTCAATGCCATCAGAATTGCATTTGGACTTGACAAACCTATCCCACAAGCTTCCCCTCATAATTTTTCTTTTTGTTTCCCTCCATTCTGATGCATGGATTTTTATGCATTAATTTTTTACTCTGTTTTTTTTGTGTTTTTGTTGTTTATTCCATGCGAACATGTTATACTGTCCTTGAACATTTTTTCGATCTTACCTCTCTTGTCTGATATCTTCTTGCGGACATTTTTTGTGTTCACCCCGCCAGGTTTCTCACAATGGATCTTTCTATATTAATTTCTATTTCTTGTTTTCAGGTGCACTTTTTCGGTTCTCATTTGATAGGTTTGTTCGGCACATCATTCTACACAATTTTCCATCTTTTTGTGCTTTATTTTAGTGGTTGGATTTTTCAAAAGAAAATTTCTATGCCTTCTTGTTCCGATGTTCCATTTTTTGCATGCAAACATCCGTGTTTCTGTCTTTTCATGTGCGTCTACATGTCCATCATGCCATCCTCTGCATGCCCTCTCAATCCCAAGAACACAAAATTTTTTTACCCTTGCCGTGCGCATGTGTGTGGGGTGAGGGAAACGACGGTTGTTAAGCAATCCAAACACAACTAACAACACAACACACAACTTTTTTAAAAAAAAACAAACAAACAAATAAACCACCACCAACACTTACTCCCCTCTTACCCCCACCACCCCGCATATACCTCCTTAATACCCCCCTACATCCCTCTCCACCCCATTTCCCCCCCTTTCCCCTTCCCCCCCGCCCCCCCCCCCCCCCCCCCCCAAATCTATGTCCATCCCCTCCCTCCTCATGACCCCCCTACCCCATATCCACCCCCCCTCATGCCCGCTACCCCCATCCCACGTGCCTCCCACCCCCATCCCCTCCTTTCCCCTCTTCCAACTATCTTCTTCTCCTTCCCTATGTTTTGCCCTCCTCCACCTCTCCTACTACTCCTCCTCCAACCTCGCTGGCCTATTCCCCCTCTCCTCCCCCGATTGCTCCTCCTTGATGCACCACCGACTTCCTCCCTTCTCCCCTTGTTTGTCGATCACGTCACCACCTATGCCTCCCCTCACCACCATCATGCTAATCATGTCACCGCCAGGGGAGAATCGCTGCCCATCGCCAGGGAGAACTGCCGATGACACCTACTACTTGGCATGCCTGCAACCGCTACCCGCAAGCCACGGTCCGTCGCAATTCGCTACCTACCCACATCCGTCTGCCTTCTCGCCACCATGTCTATCCCCTTCCCTACCCTCAACCACCTAGAACCCTCCCTTGCCTCCCCCCCCCCATGCCTACCATTCGGCCCTGCCCATTAGCCTACCCCCTTGCCTACCTTGCGGCCCATTGGCCTACCCACCCACCCCCTATCCCTCGGCCACCCGAACCCCCCTTCCATGGTAACCCACTCCCCCTATTTGTGTTTTTGTCATTTTTTCCATACGAACGCGCTATACCGTTCCTGAACATTTTTTCAATCTTATTTCTCTTGTCTGATTTTTTCCTGCATACATTTTTTGCAATCACCCCGCCAAGTTTCACACGATGGATCTTTCTGTATTAATTTCTATTTCTTATTTTCGATGCCTTTTTTTGGTTCTTTCTATGTGAACGAAGCCTATCCCTATCAGAACTGTGTTCTCATTTGATAGGTCTGTCCGGCACATCATTCTACACATTTTTCATTCTTTTTTTTGTGCTTCATTTTGGTGGCTGGATTTTTCGAAAAAAAATTTCCATGTCTTCCCGTTCCGATATTCCACCTCTTTGCATGCAAATGTCCGCATTTCCTCTTTTGATGCGTGTGTACATATCCATCATGCCGTCCTCCATACGCCCTCTCAATCCCAGGGACATAATTTTTTTTACCCTTGCCCCACCCATGTGTGTGGGGCGAGGTGGCCGACGGTCATTATGCAATCCAAACACAACTAACAACACACCACACAACTTTTTTTAAAAAAAATGAAAAAAAAAAACAAACAAACCACCACCAACACTTACTCCCCTCCCACCCCCACCACGCTACATACACCTCCTTAGTACCCCCCATGCATCCCTCCCTACCTCATTTCCCCCCCTTACCCACCCCAAAACCTATGTCCAACCCCTCTCTCCTCATGATCCCCCCTACCCCATGTCCACCCCCCCTCATGCCCACCTCCATTGTTGACAAACACGGATCTAGAGCTAGATCGGCTACGGTGGATGCAAGTCAAACACATGATACATTGTCAAAATGAGGAATTGTAACTCAAGTGAATTAGGTTCCAAGATAAATTAGCTTGGACTCATAAACACTATCTTGAGTAGCTCAAACTGATAGTATCATTACATTGTTATGAGTGTGAACCAAGTATATGCCTTCATAGCTTTTTGGATAGTACCATTCTCCTCATTGTGCATATGGGATTCTAAAACTCTTCTTAGAGCTTCTAGAGCATACATCTTTGCTATATCTCTCATACAAAGGCTCTTATGGATAGCCTATTTTAGGCATACATCTAGCCTTTACAGGTGTACATGCAAGCATCATTTGCTATTCTCAACACCCCCCTCAAATGACGAGTCTCTACCCTTGCTGCCTTTTGCCCCCCCCCCCCCCCCTCCCCTGCATGTGAACATGGACCAGGAGACTAGCTCTTTGGCAGCCTAGTCAGGTTAAGGCTTGAAACTTGACATCTTGGTAGGTGTTTATATCTACTATGGGAAACAAGATTCACTATGGGGGGGTCATTTTGTTGGTTTGTAACAGCGAAAAATATTTTCTTCATTATCTTTTGTTCTAGTTTTCTTTCTCAGTGAGTTTGAGATGGGTACATTGCTGTGACTTGATGTGTCTTTTGGTATGATTTAGCACATGGTTTTTCTGGACATTTTTTAGGGTATCCATTACAGCTTCTATATGTCCAAGATATGGAGAGGTCTTGCTGAGTTTTTATTTCTCGGCAGTGTCTAACTCCTTAGAGAATAATTTGTGGGATAAAAAGGATTTGGATTATAGCCTGTACTCAATATTGGCAAGTGCATTGATAAGCTGTACTCTGATAGCAGCTGGCATATCGATACTAAAAAAGCAAACGGATGAAGCTCTCTGATTACATCTACAAGAGCAAGTCCTGTGTCTGCTTCATCGAATATGACTAGTTTCACATTGGTACTCACACCAAAGCAGATGCTTTGAGTGCTTGCAAAATCTTGAATTTGCTTGAGAAAGTCCTGTGTCTGCTTCATCGAATATGACTAGTTTCACATTGGTTCTCACACCAAAGCAGATGCTTTGAGTGCTTGCAAAATCTTGAATTTGCTTGGCGCACTATATCAATGCCACGGTCATCCAATGCATTAAGTTCCAATATCTTGTTCTGGAATTGATTTCCATACACCTTGCGGGCAACAGCGAGAATAGTCGACGTCTTTCTTGTGCCAGGTGGGCCATACAAGAGTAGATGCGGTAGTCGATTTTCACCCGTCAATTGTTTCTATGATGTCTTTGTGGGCAGCAACATCAGAGAGTGAGATGGGCCAATACTTCTCCACCCAAGGCGTGCTCTTCTACGGGGAGGGTGGCAATTTGGATTTGCCCTTCTAAGCTGAGAAAAACTTCGAATGCGGTGGTGCATCCACGTCCATTGGCGCCACACCCAGGCTACACAGTAGCCGCTTCACCACGTGGCACAGGCAACACGAGCTGTTGCTGAAGACTACCACCGTACTCTCGGAGGCCAGCCGCTCTGTCCTCCTCTGCGTGATTATTTCAAAGGCACTATTCATGTTGCCACAGCCAATATCGATGCTATTATTGTTGGTATTGTGGCCTGCGACGTCTGGGCTATCATAGTTGCACTACATAAGCCGCATAGTCTGCACCACTGCACAGCGCAAAGACCTAAAATTCATGTGAAGTCAGCGCTGGGAATCCTCCTGCGTGTCTATGATCTGAGGAGTGAGGAAGGATTATACACAAGAGACCAGCAACAACATTCGCGATCACAGAGATAGAGAGAGAGAGATAAAGTTTGGGAGGTATGCCCACTAGCTACCTAGCTCAGCCATGGCTCTAATACCATGTTGACAAACACGGATCTAGAGCTAGATCAACTATGGTGGACGCAAGTCAAGTACACAATACATTGTCAGAATGAGGAATTGTAACTCAAGTGAATTAGATTCCAAGATAGATTAGCTTGGACTCATAAACACAGTCTTGAGTGGCTCAAACTGATAGTACCATTACATTGTTGTGAGTGTAAACCAAGTACATGCCTTTATAGCTTTTTGGATAGTACCATTCTCCTCACTGTGCATATGGGATTCTGAACATCTCTTCCTAGAGCTTCTAGAGCATACATCTTTGCTATATCTCTCATACAAAGCCTCGTATGGGCAGCCTCTTTTAGGCATACATCCAACCTTTACAGGTGTACATGCAAGCATCATTTGCTATTCTCAACACCCATCCCATGTGCCCCCGACCCCATTCCTCTCCTTTCCCCTCTCCCAATCCTCTTCTTCCCCTTCCCCTCTATCCTGTCCTCCTCCACCTCTCCTACTCCTCCTTCTCCCTCCTCACTGGCCTATTCCCCCAGTTGCTCCTCCTTGATGCGCCGCCGACCTCCTCCCTTCTTCCCTCACTGTTGGTCGTGTCACCACCTGTGCCTCCCCTTGCTGCCATCATGCTAATTGTGTGACCGCTAGGGGAGAATCGCCGCCCATCACCAGGGAGAACCGCCATCGCTACCTACAACTCGGCATGCCTGCAGCCACGGTCCGTCGTAGTTCATTGCCTACCCACACCTGTCTGCCTCCTCGCCACCACTCCTACCCGCTTCCCTACCCTCAGCCTGCCAAGAACCCTCCCTCTGCCCACCATTCGGCCCTGCCCATTAGCCTATCCCCTTGCCTACCCTGGGGCTGCCCAGAAACCCTCCGCCCAACCATTCGATCGGCCCATTAGCCTACCCACCCACCCCCTATCCCATAGCCACCCAAACCCACCTTCCATGGTAACCCACCCTCCCCCCGCGGCCCATTCGTATTTTTTTTCTTAAACTTAAATATAACCTACACTTATATTAGCACTAATTTAATTATTATTATTTTAAACACATAGAAACAACAGCCCCCTCCACCTCCCTATCCGACTACACACACACACACACACACACACACACACACATACATATTATTACCACAGTTATTCTTTACGCACAAAAAAAACCACACCCACAAAACACCACCTATTCATCCTATAGATACCGTACTTTCCTCTTCCCCACCTCTTGTTTTACGATCCCCTTGTTTTTTTTTCCCTCCCACGTGTGACCCCCCCTCCCCTGTCTCATGTGCATGTGTCCCCTTCGCGTGCGGGGTTTTTGACCTCGATATGCATGTTTGAGATTGTAGTTGTTCACATGCGAGGATGCGCGTGTGATTTTATCTGCGTGGCAACAAGTTTGCAGTTATTCATGCATCATCCACGTTGTTTGTGCTTGGGAAGACCGATTGAAGAATGCTTGTCTGGCGGTGTACTGGATTGCTTCCAATTCAAGTGGGGATGAAGATGGATGTTTGAAGATGGACTGAGCATTAATGGTGGACTGTTTTTCTGTCCCGAATCAAATTTTAAAAACCCACAAAGAAGGAAAAAAATCAATAATTCTATTTTACAAAGGAAAATTGCTTGTTTTTGACAATTGATTGAGCCAATGTTGTTCTTATGGAGTGAAAATTGGTAGGAATGTTGTTCACTGTTTGTTCTATGTTTCCATGATGAAAAAATTAGAAAACATACTCCATAGTCCACTTTCTCAACGAATTCACTTCATGCCCATAGATAGCCTTCTTGACTACATGTAATTATCTTAGATTACTTAGGGTACTATTGAAGCAAGAGCATATTTTCCTAGATGCATTTTGACATCAGGAATTTAATGCAAGTCTAAGATTGTCGATCAGAGGTCGTTTGACCCCCATTTAATCCTTGCAAGGTTTGGCGTTATAAAGTAGCTACTGAATGTGCGGAGCCAAAATGTACAAGATGAAGGCCAAGTTGATGGATTTCGATGCTGCGAAGCCACTTGTCCAAACAGATCTTGAATCTGAGTTTGTTTGCCCATCCAAAATTGAAATATCCACTTGCAAAACAATGTGAACACAAAAGGCCAAACCGGTTATTTTGAGGATTTATAACCTTACACTTAAAAAACAAAGCTAAAAAACTGAAAAAACTAACGAACAGGAATGGTGCAAATTTTTTTGTGCCCCTTCTAAATCTCCCTAAAGACGCTCCAATTGTGGGATTTCTTAATAGAGAGAGATTCTTGTGTAAAAATTACACGGTGCAGCGAACAGAATTTGAGAAAGAGATAGAGATAGAGAGTACACAACAGATAAGAGGAGAATTAGAAAATTTCTTTAGCTCCAAACAATTGATACAAAGATGGCTCTGTCCACCCATGCGCTTCCACTGTGAAGCTTAGATGGCGATCTAGATAGAAGATAGGTGAAGAGGTTAAGGCTACCTGGAACGACTCAGACTGGGTGAAAGATAGATAATTGATGACTGTGAAGGGGTTTAGTGAATATTCCAAGGAATATTCCCTTTCCTCGGACCCAAAATAGGGGCCCCTTTTAACTCCCTTACCTCGATGCAATGTGCCTGGAGTTGCTACTAGCTTAACTACTTAGTCCAACCCAAAGATTAGACCCACAATGGTCCCTTTTTGCCATTTGGTTACATAGACCTCATTTGATATACAAGTCAGGACTCAACCAATATCTGGGCTCACATTTGGCTTCTCCTCATAATGGGAGCCTTACAACTTTGAGCACCATGGATCATTGGTGGCACCTTATGAGGGTGGGGCATTGGGCATATCTAAAATCTTGATCAAAGCAAAGAGAGGAATGAGATGTGTGTAATTTTACTGATCTTCATGGAGTATTAAGAATTCTGAAAATTTAGTCTTTCTCTCTCCTCTCTCCTCTTTGCGGTTGTTCATATGTATCAATTCAAGAGAGAAGAGGGAGGGTTGTGATGAAGAATCCAGAGCAAATAATGATGCTAGAGAAATGGAGGCCATAGATTTGACTAACAAAGTGTGTCAACGGCAAAGAAGAAGCGTCAATGGCCTCTCGTCTACTAGATACGAGCCTCAGAATCGCGGTTTCTATGCGTAAGTGAGCGGTTCTTTTGTTTTATGAAAAATGATCGAAGAAAGTGCTTGATTTTGATTGTTTTTTATTTTCCATGTTGCATTCTCTCTAAAATATGAAAGAAAACCAAAAAATAAAATTATATAATATTTTTTCGCAAAATGCGCAAGTTGCGGGTTTTATGAAAATAATGGAATTTGGAGTTTTTGTCGAGTGTTTTGGGGTCATATGAAATGAAAATTGATATGAAATGATGTTGAGTGTCCTTGATCAGTAAGAACTCATAATTTTGATATATCTCATTTTGATGAAGAAATAAATGGAGAAAATTAGAAAAAATAAGAGAAAGTTTAGTTTTTGTGACTTAAAACTTAGAAAAAAATACATTTCATATTTGAGAGTATATAGCAAGGCTAGAGCATGAGGATCAAGCCTCAGTCAAGTCTTATTTCTAGTTATAGTGTGTTTTTATGGATTTTTATATGAAAAACGACATAAAAATGAACCTTACACTTACCCAACGAATGCAAAACCTAAATGGTAGGAGGGAAAAGGGTTTGTTAGAGTGGTTAGTTGCTGAAAATGATTCAAAGTTTGATTTATTTGTCTATGCATAACATATAGGACGGATTATCATTGGAATTAAGGAGACTAGTAGCACGAAGAAATTTGGTGCTAGTCTCTATCAACGCCGCACATTTGATTAGTTGGAAAATCATTGAAGGGTTGTTTTTGCACTTCACCTAGCTGGTCTCTAATGATAAACTACTTGAGCATAATGGTCATGCACATTTTCATTGAGCATAACATGGTATCAAACATGGATGCATTGCAATTGCTTTCCAAATATTGACCTACATGGAGTGTGTAAGGAAACCCGAGCTGTAGGGTAGATGAACAGTTTCTTGAGGCAAGCTTGGTAAGGAATGGAAAATATCCCGATCTAAGGCACCAATTAGAAGGGGTTGATAAGGTCAAGGAGTGGGTGAGAGAAGCCCAACCACACCTAAAGGATGTGAAACCCATCATGGAAGATGAGATTGATGAGCTCTCTAGTGTGAGCATACTAATCTTGCCTACTTAGTTCCAATCAAGAGATGCATCCGCACCCCACATAACATTGCATATATAGAGCCTAGATGCCATAGGTGGGCAGATTGCCTAAGATCATTGGAAAAATAGTGAAGAGCCTAACAAAAAGTGAAAAATTAGTAACTTGCTCATGATGTTGATATCAGCCCCTATGACCCTACCTTTGGGAGAGTTGCTTAGACTAAACCTGACACAATATCAATGGTTGAAGCAATGGGTAAAATAGCATGACTAGCTTGGAGTGACTGACTTGCCTAGCCACGATAGAGTAATGTACATACTAAGCTTAACCTTGAACTCAGTGCTAAAGACTTTATACATAAATGCTTTTTTGGGAAGGTGATGCACGTAGTCTTACCTATCAATGCATTAGGCGATGCTACAAGAAAGGGAGTTGTGGATACGGGAGAGCTGGAGTCAGTGTGCTCAACGATGTTGTTTTGTAGGCTTGGTAAAACCCACCTAACAGAGACTGCAAGGTTTAATGTCAGAATGGCTAATGGAATGAAGGTCAAACAATTTGGAGTGCTAAAAGTTTGGCCCCTGAAGATAGTTGGGAGTCCAGTTCTCATTGAACTTCATAGTTATAATGAAGGGAGTGAACTACAACATCCTGCTAGGCCAACCCTAGATGCAAAATGCAGGAGTGATAGAAGATTGGAGAAATGGCCTAATGTTCTTAGGCAATAGATCAGAGGCCATGAGAGTCGAGATGGATACTTGGAAGACCACTCCGATTAACCTAGATGCCATCTTTGCCATGTTGAAAGGAGGCACACAAGCCAAAAATTCCTGTGGGCCACTAACAAAGTATATCCCTTGCCTTGAGGACAAGTGGGATTGGATGCATCTCCTAGCCACCATCGATCTTCCATTCTTGGATGAAGAAGAGGATTATAAACAAGCTACCAGGGCAGCTGGTGAGTCCTAAAAAGTCGCATTATCTTAGCTACCATCGAAGACTAGGATCCCACCATCAACACCACTCTACATGATGGCTAGAAGCTCTAGTAATCAATCAACACCAATATATTCACTGCATAAGCCTCCAATGCTAGAACCCCCTCTAAACATGAGAGTTGCCACTAACACTGAGATTGAGGATGAGGAAATGGTAGAACCTGCCTAGCTATGCATATTGATCACTGGTCACATGACATATGCCTTTGATGCACTCATTGACAAGGGAGCTGACTTTAATATCCTTAACATGATCATTGGACCCTCGTTGGTCCTACTCACTGGTGGGAAAGTGCAAAATAGTGGTGTCTATTGAGTTTGAAAGTCTACATGTGAACTTCTATGTGATTCCTAACACCAAGGCTATTGGTAAGGAATCACTACTAAAATGTGCATTCAAGAAACAAGCACACTGCACAGTCGACTATGACTCACAGTGCATTCACCTTGCCATTGGCAATGTTCAAATAATGATGGTTTTTAGCAAGGGCAATGCAGCTCCATCAAAGCCTTCAATGCCACTGGTAGAGGAACCAAGTGCAAGGTCTAAGGATTGCCCCACCCTGTCAAGGTAAACTGGCCGCAACCTAAAGGAGACACATCCATCCAAGACCACTAAGCATCATCTCAAATGGATGCCCAAACGGCCACCATAACTGCCCAGAAGTAACCAAATCGCACAAACCTGTAACCATAGAACCACACACCCAAAGCCTAGGAGGCAAAGTTGGTGCTATATAGAAGCAAATGAAGGTCAAGCTACAATGGGTGCCCAAATACCTATTTCATGCTCAAGGCTACTACAAAGGCAACAACTAGATTTAGTTGCCCAATATCACGAGTGACATGTGTGCCCCTCAATCCAACCCCTTTAGCCCATCTTCACAAAATGGTAAGCCAGCCTTAAATGAGAAAGAAATTGACTCAATATTCATCAAATCCATAAAGTTCCAAGAGGTCTATCGACAAAATCGTAGCTCACTACATCCAAACCGACTCAACCTGACACTTCTACCATTCCAATATCTCCACAAGTACAGAGAAACACATCAATTGAGCTGCAAGACTAATCCATTGCACAAGTAGCCAACAAACACCCCATTGAACTATCCATGCAAGGCTAGCATCCATAGTGGATCTTTCTAGCTCACCAACCAAACCCCAACCTCTCACAAGTCTTAGACATGTCTATAAGCAAATATCTATCCTTACGTTGGCCTTAGACCTAGCTGTGAATACAAGGGACAACCTTGTCACGTGTATCAGATGCTTGGACACCACATTCACCACGTTAGCCTCACAAGAGCTATGAACAGTTGTGGACTTAGGTCTGTCAAGATTGTGGGAGAGAAGGAAGGAGTCTCACTTGTAGCTTTCTTGCTTGCACAATGGGGGAATACACACAAAGGTGGAGGCTGAAAACAGTTTTCCTCTTCTTAGTTGTGTAAGCCAAAAAGAACTCTCATACAAAGAAATAGAAGAACCCTATATATGGGTCTCAAACCAAACTCAACTAACTAAGGTGGCATACTAACTAAGCCACGAACTAGAGTAGATAAGGATAGCTATCATGTAGCTATTATTCATGGGCGGTGTACCAACCGCGTCTGCAACTGACAAGTCGGTGACATAAATACATAACGGTCACCCTGGCGTATCACGAGTGGAGCTCGATATCTCAACACTCCCCCTCAAGCTCAATCCCAATTCCTGCACACCAAGCAGGTCTCTGAACTTGCGCAGCTTCTCTGCGCCGCCCAACGCCTTCGTGAATATGTCAGCTACCTGATCCTCTGTGCTGACATAAACTAGATCAATAAGACCTAGTAAAACCCTCTCTCGCACATAGTGATAATGCACCTCAATGTGCTTTGTTCTAGCATGATAGACTGGGTTATTTGCCAAGTGTATACTACTCATGTTGTCACAATAAATAACAACTGGCCCATCTGTAGACTGATGCATATCATAAAGTAGCTTATGCAACCAAGCTACCTCACATGCAGCCATTGTTGCACCCCTGTACTCAGCCTCTGTGCTCGACAAGGCAACTGTAGGCTGTTTCTTGCTGCTCCAAGTGACTGCAGCACTCCCAAAAGAGAACACATATCCACTGGTAGATCGTCTATCAGAAATACTACCAGCCCAATCAGCATCAGTGTATCCATGCAACTGTATCTGAACCCCAGTCTCATAAAATAGTCCATACTGCAATGTGGACTTCACATACCTGAGTATGCGTCTAGCCGCATCCAAATGTGGTTTCCTTGGAGCCTGCATAAACTGACTTACCAATCCAACAGCATAGCTCAAATCTGGCCTGGTAATAGTCATATAAATCAAGCTTCCTACTATGCGTCTGTACATAGTAGGGTCTTCCAGAAGCTCACCTGAATCTGCGCTCAGCTTCACATTCTGCTCCAAAGGAACTGAAATAGGCTTACAGCCTGTCATCCCATATTTGGACAGCATGTCCAATCCATACTGCCTCTGCAAGAGCTGTATCCCACTTGGTGATCTAATCACCTCAATGCCCAAGAAATAACGCAGCTCTCCCAAATCCTTCATCTCAAACTTCTGCTTCAATAGCATTTTCACATGAAGGATATCTTCATCACTGTCACCTGTCATAATCAAATCATCAACATAAATGACAAGTAGCATAATACCTTTCTCTGTTTTTCTCACATAAAGTGAGAAATCTGCCTTGGAAATCTGAAAGCCAATAGTGACAAGATACTGTCCTATCTTGTCAGACCATGATCTAGGTGCTTGCTTCAAGCCATACAAGGCTTTCTTCAACCTGCAAACAAACTCAGGATGAACAACATGCACATAACCTGGTGGCTGCTCCATATATACCTCTTCTTGCAAATCACCATGCAAGAAGGTATTCTTTACATCCATATGATGTAAAGACCATCCCTTTGATGCAGCCATAGCAATAACTGCTCTTACGGTTGCCATCCTTGCAACCGGACTGAATGTTTCTTCATAGTCAATGCCATATGTTTGTGCATACCCCTTGACTACTAATCTTGCCTTGTATCTGTTCACAGAACCATCAGCATTGTGCTTCACCTTATAAACCCACTTACAGCCAATTGCATTCTTACCTTTAGGCAAAGGTACCAATTCCCATGTAGCGTTTGCTTCCAAGGCATCCATTTCTTCATCCATGGCTTTCTCCCATTTCTCTTTTCCCATGGCTTGCTCAAAAGAAGTGGGTTCTGGTTCCTGTATCACGTTGACCATATATGCATAGTGAATGGCTGTAAATCCATCATATTTCAGCCTATCCACAGGATACCTAACTCTGGTAGACCTGCGCAAAGTGGGTTCACTCCCAGGTGCTCTCAAAACATCCCTGGTCTTCCTTACTTCAGGTGTAACAATAGAAGGAATACCCAACTCATCATCAATGCTCTGTTCTGAACCACTGGATTCACCATCCACATAAGAGTGACCTGCATTCACATCAAACATGGGCTGATCAACCATCTCTTTTCCTTTTCGTGATACCTGCATACCACTATCTGTATTACTTTGAGAAGATTCTCCTGATCTCAATCTGCCTGTCCATGGCGAAGAATGTGAACCACTGCTAGAGGATGCTCCAGGTCCACTAATATTTTGTGACTGCTGCTGTGAATTCTGTGCAGCATTACCATTTTGTGCATCTACATCATCAATCACATTTACTGGTTTATACCAGCTACTCATCTCATCAAAAACAACATCTCTACTCACTGTAAACTTACGAGTAGAAGGGTTATAGCATCTATACCCTTTTTGCTGCAGAGAGTAACCAATAAAGATGCACTTCTCAGCTTTTGGATCCAACTTGGATCTCAGCTCATCTGGCACATGTACATAGGCAATGCAACCAAAAATTTTCAAATGAGAAATATCTGGTTTCCTACCAGTATACCTCTCCTCTGGAGTCATTCCATGTATTGCTGCAGTGGGAATCCTGTTCATTATGTAGACTGCTGTAGCAACTGCTTCAGCCCAATAAAAATCTGGCAAGTCTTTTTCATTGAGCATGGCACGAGATACCTCTCCAATATGCCTGTTTTTCCTTTCTGCAATTCCATTTTGTTGTGGGGTATAACTGCATGAATATTGCTGCTTTATGCCATGCTCCTGCAAGAACTTTGCAAACTCATTTGAGAGGTACTCTCCCCCTCCATCTGACCTCAGGCATTTTATTTGCAGACCTGTTTCTTTTTCAGCCATAGCTTTAAGGGTTTTGAAATGCCCAAAAACTTCACTTTTTTTTTTCATAAAATACACCCAAATTTTTCTGCTATAGTCATCAATAAAAGTGACAAAATAATGACAGCCTCCAATAGATGCATCTTTAGTAGTCCACACATTAGAGTGGATTAATTCCAATGGCTTCTTACTCTCTTGAACATGTCTAGGAAATGGTTTCCTTGCTTGTTTTCCAAACTGACAGGCTTCACATACCTTATGCATTTCTGCAACCTTGAACTTAGGCAATCCTGCAACAATGTTTTGGGCCTGCATTGATTTAAGTCGCTGTACATTAACATGACCAATGCGTTTATGCCAGATATCAATATCAGCAACTACACCGGTCCCATGTGTAAACATTGCTGCACTCAATTCAGACATGTCTGCATCCAACGTAAACATTCTGCCCTTCTTCTTTCCTTTTGCTATCAAGCGACCTTTATTTTTCATATCCTCAACAAAGCATCCATGAGGATTAAATCTGACCTGCAAGCCCTGCTCAACCATTTGACCGACAGAAAGCAGATTCTTGGTGATATTCGGGACATGAAATACATCGGACAGGTGTTTCTTTTTCCCATCCTGCATAGACAAGGGAATTTTTCCAATCTGCACAATAGGATGTGCAGTATCATCACCAGTCTCCACAAATCCTGGTTTTTCCATTTTCCTTGCATCCTCCATCCATTCTGCATGACCTGTCATGTGGTTTGATGCACCTGAGTCAACATACCATACATCATTGCTTTCTTCTGCACTTGTCACAGAATTGTTCATGTGCTGCACCATGAACAAATGCTCATTTCTGTCATCACCCTGTCTGCTAGAAGATGCATAATTCCCTTGTTGCAGTTTTCCATTCATGATGTCATTCTGCTTTTTATAGCAGTCTTTAGCCATATGACCCATTTTACCACAGTAGTAGCATTCAACATTACTGTTTGCATTTTGACCTCTTTGCCATCCCGACCTCTTTGGCTCCCCCTGCCTCTAGAGTTACCACGTCCTCCTCCATAGGACTGGTTTTCTTGAGTTTGCTGCATATTCTGATTTCTACCACGGCCTCCAAATCGGCCTCCTCTACCTCTGCCTCTACCTCTTCCAGCATTTGAGTAGAAGACAGCTTCTTTTGAAGTTCCTCCTGAAGAAGATGCACCACCATTTCTCTATTCCGCAGAAATTAGAAGAGCAATCAACTCCTCAAAATCAGGAAATCTTTCACGGACAGAAATGGATGTCCGAAACTGCGCATAATCCTTTCCTAGACCATTCAAGGTCATAGAAACTAAATCATCATCTTCCACTGGCGACCCAATGGAAGCAAGTGCATCTGCAATCTTCTTCACCTTCATGTGGTAGTCATTGATGCTCATATTTTCTCTTTGCACATTGTGCAACTCTTGCTTGAGTTGCATTTTCCTGGCTTGCGTATTTGTGCTATACATCTTTGACAGAGTATCCCATGCCTCCTTTGGCATACTTGCATCCTGAATATGCACAATCATAGAGTCTGAAATGCTGATAGACAGCCAGTACATAACTTTCCTGGCTCTCTCATGCCATGCTTTAAATGCCTGCATTTGCTGTTGATTGGGAACATCAGGGAGAACTGGTTCTTCTTCATTTCCTGCAACAAATTCCCAATATCCTTTTCCCATAAGGAAATTTGTCATTCTAAACTTCCATGCTTGGAAGTTGTTCTTGTCAAGCTTTTCAGTGACAATCTGTGAAAGAGAATCAGATGCCATTACAGAAGACTGCAAAAAATTCTGTCACTGCAAAAACCACAGCTTCACCCTCACAAGGGAAAAATCTGCAAAACTGGCGAAAGTGGTATTTGACCACACAGTCACTTCCTAGTGACGATTTTGCATCAACAAGCAACATGGATGATTCTGTAGCTCCCAATGTCTCTGCGCACAAGCATACAATGCAATTTTTATAGTAACTATTCACCGACCTGTAGAACAGTGGCTGCACAGCATAAAACTGGGCCTTTTCCTGAGTGCGTGCAGAAAACTTCCGCCTTCAAAACAGGCCCCGAAATGGCCTCAAATCAAAAAAATAAGGTCGCCGAGGGCTAAAGCCCTCGCCCGCAGCATATACTGCCCTCTTGCTTCACCGCGAAGGGCGTCTCAACCTGAGACAATGCACTCCTGCACTTTCCGGCTGTGCTACCTGCAGAGATCTGCTCCCAAAACAGAAAATGAAAGCAACACTGCTCCTCTTACCAGAACACCGTGAGCTTGGCTTGCTTTCTTGAGCTCCTTACCACGAACAAGGCTCTGATACCATGTCAAGATTGTGGGAGAGAAGGAAGGAGTCTCACTTGTAGCTTTCTTGCTTGCACAATGGGGCAATACACACAAAGGTGAAGGCTGAAAACAGTTTTCCTCTTCTTAGTTGTGTAAGCCAAAAAGAACTCTCATACAAAGAAATAGAAGAACCCTATATATGGGTCTCAAACCAAACTCAACTAACTAAGGTGGCATACTAACTAAGCCACGAACTAGAGTAGATAAGGATAGCTATCATGTAGCTATTATTCATGGGCGGTGTACCAACCGCGTCTGCAACTGACAAGTTGGTGACATAAATACACAACGGTCACCCTGGCGTATCACGAGCAGAGCTCGATATCTCAACAAGGTCTCCTCTACGAGACATTAGCAATGGAAGTGTGATCCTTGCCATGCACTTGGGAGGAACATGAGTTT
This sequence comes from Lygodium microphyllum, assembly GCF_053477565.2. Lineage (NCBI taxonomy): Eukaryota > Viridiplantae > Streptophyta > Polypodiopsida > Schizaeales > Lygodiaceae > Lygodium > Lygodium microphyllum. The sequence goes on along the minus strand of NC_141161.1, from coordinate 3,238,047 downwards.
GTGTTCGTCAAGATTTTGAGGTAGTCAAGGAATAAATTATCAATGAGATGTCTCGAGAGTAATCTTGCACACAAGGGCTAATCACATCTAATAGCAGGAGAAAAGTATCTGCAACAAGCCAAGAGCTAAAAGAGTTGACAAAGCTAGCTGGATTTGACTCTTCCTTTTTGTGAAATGGTATGCTTTTCATCTCCAATGGGAACAAGACAGATACCAAATTATGACCAATACTAAGTAGAGATTTGTAATCAAAACTGCTGAGTGCGACCCAACCTATGTGGCTCCTACCTTGTTCTTTAGAGTCTTGGCCATCACATGAAAATGACATTTAGAGGAACATGTCATGGCCCTGGATCAACTCTTGATTGAGGAAGAACTACATGTTGTAGGATGAAATCTAGAGGAGATTTTCTAACTGATGTCCTGACTACATTACACAACTAGGCATTAACCTCAAAACATGTATGGTTACACCCAGTTAGAGTATAGCCCATAGTTCTATGCTTGGCTCATGAAGAAATAAAGCACCACAAGAATGTTCTTCAAGCCCTTAAACCTTCATTCTCCAATCTTGGGAAGGATTTTCATCATTCTCGAGGGGGAGGGGGTAAGATGGAAAAGAAAACATGACTTGAACTTCAAAACGTAAGGCGGAAAACAAAATATGACTTGAACTTCAAAACTTCAAACCAAATTTCAAAAGTAAAAAAAGTTCAAAAGCAAAAAAGGACGAATACAAGAAACTTGTACTTGAATAAAATCTTTTATATTGGAATTCAAGCTTGGAATGTGTGCATTGCTTGAAGTATGAAAAGTTTCCATTCCTTACTAGACCATCACACCATTCAATTGTAAAGAAGCTAATTACCATAGCAAGTCATTAAAATTGAAAATACAAAAAATAGACATAAAATGCCGAGAAATCGTAACCAAGGTGTCTAGGCATGAAAATGGTATTACTAATGTTGGCTAAGAATCAAATGATGAATGGCTGCAGCATGGTATGCACCCCAAGCTATGGTGGCCAAGAGTATTCACCCTCTTAGATGATGGGAGGTTGAGACCTCAAACATGTAATTTTTGTAAAATGGCCAAAAGATACTTCACATATTACATCTCCACCTTTTATACTTAACCCTAGCCTACCCTAGACTAGGGCATTTATGCTTTATTACAAGCCATCTTGGCCTAAAGGAGCTTTGTCCTCAAAGCTAGAATTGGGACAATTTACAAGGAAAGATTACAAGGATAGCTTTGTAAGTGATGAATCCATGTTAAAATGAAACTTCAAGCTGAATAAGATCTCATATGCCAATGAAGTACAAGTATGAAATTTGAGTATACTGCTGGAAACTGTCCAAAGCAGGCTGCTACACAAGAATGGCCATAACTTGAAGAAGAAATATCCAATCACCATATATGAGCTATAGAAATGTAGAGGACAACCCCTGGTATCTAGGCATGCCATAAAAATATAATTTTGATGATCGTAGAGAAATTATTTTTATGACATAAATTTAATATAGGAAGCTATCATATTCAGATATTACTCTATTTCTTGCAAAAGCCATGGAAAAGAATCAAGGTATGATGATGGCTCCTTAAAACCTTTTCTCTTTTGCCAAGAATATTTTCAGGCTCATAAATGATGAGACCATCTTCATCTATGGGAGGTAACTCTTTAATACCTTTATGGTTGGTCCCACATATTTCTTAAGTTGGGAAACATGGAAGGTAGAATGAATCCTTGTTGAAAAAGGTAAATCAAGCTTGTATGCTAGCTCACCAACTCGTTTAAGGATTTGATAAGGCCCATAGTAATGATGAGCCAACTTATTATGACCACCTTTAAGAGAAGCATACCTAGATTTAGGCACTTTTATAAATATCCAATCTACTTCTTCAAACTCCAAAGGTCTCCTCTTTTTATCAACATAAGCCTTCATAATATCATGTGCCTTCCTAATGTTTTCCTTGCATTGATGTAAAAGGACTTCCATTTTTTCAACTTTAACCTTGGCTTACGGATTCACGTCTTCATGAAAAAGAACTGAAGGTATTTGCACTTTGTATCCATAAACCACTTCAAATGGCAACATGCCAATGCTCATATGATGAGTGTTATTATAACAGAATTCAGCTAGATAACCCTAGCCTACCATAGACTAAGGCACTTATACTTTATTACATCCATAATCTTCAATCTTAAAATTTTCCTTTTTTGCAAAAAGTATTCTCAAAGGAACTAATTATTAGTTGTTATACCATAATAGGAACTTGAGATGGTTGGGCACGACAAAGGTAGTAAGCTCCCATTCATAGAAGAAGAGCAGGACAAATATGGACTAAAAACGGAAATAAGGGCCTTCAATAAGCTTAAATTCAGAAGCATTCAGAACTTAGAGAGTGTGGAGATGAAAGAGCAAGCGGTGAAATAGATGGTTGACCAAGGTGACCTTGATAAATATATGGAGAAGGTAGGCCAATCCATCAACTGTAGCAAGTCTCATCATCAAGCCAAGGTGCAAAAAAGAAAAATCAAGCTGAGCATCCCAGGGAAGAGGAAGAAAACCATGGTAGAAGAAGAACAAGAAGTAGAAGCTGCACTGGAGCTCTAAGAGGAACACCAAGAAAACTTGGATTCTACTACAAGAAAATCTATCTTGTATCATTAACAACCATCTTTTTCATATTTGATATATCCACAACAAGGGAAGAGAATACCAAGAAAAAAAATCTTCATTTTATAGAAGTTATTCTCCCACAGGTTTAACTTAAACAAAATCGTTCATGCTCTTCGTATTCTTTAGAGAACTCATCAATATATCACAAAGTCACAAGAGAATACACCACTTTGAATGGAAATAATCATATATTATTCTTGTTCAAAAGTTGCATAGCTTTCTCTCACAATCTCTCACTCATAGATACATTTTTTTACATAGAATTGGCTATCTCTCACACACACTCTCTCTCTCATACATGCTCTCTCTCAATAATACAATGGATAATCAAGAATAATCATTGATAAACCCTATTAGGTTGTGAATACCCCTCTCAAGAGATATGTCTTGTATGAAAGGTCACGAGAGCCACTATAGTGTTTCTTGAGAGCTTACTATTGTCACTGTCACTTCAGTCTTTACTTCAAGTCTTCATCAGCAGCTATTTCTTCAACTTCTTCAAGCTAATTGGAACTTATATTCATCCCTTCACAAGCTTCACATTCATCCATCATCACATTTATAGAGGTATACAGTACAAAATAGAATAGAAACAAAGGATCTACAAACTCTCAACACAGGGTCAATAGAAAGCATAAGGAAGTCTCTACCTCAACTTAAATAATTCAAAACCATAAAAAATAAATCAAAAAGCTTACAAACACTCTCAAAATTTATCAATAATTTCTCAAAGCCTTCATACAGAAGAAAAACAGAACAAAATAGAAGGCCAATAGACTCAAACATGCACAATCAGACATTAACAGAACATCAATAGAATATATCAAAACATCACATCTCATCTATAAAACATCATGAGCTTTCAAAACATAATCAATCTCATCCAAAACACTCTCAAACATTTCCAAAACAACTAAACATAATTAAAAATTCATTAAAAATCAACCATTCAATCCACAAAAACAACAAAAATCAACCAAAAATCAAGTCATTTCAACCCTCAATATATCTCCACACTTAATCAAGGAGTGAATATAAGTTTAAAATATAGCTCACCTTGATCTTATTTATCATCTTCAAGAAAAACCATCCAACCACAACCCCAACTCAAACCTATTTCTAATAAAGAATACAACAAAAGGGAAACACCTTTATCCATCATCACAACTTTGAAATAGAAAAGCATGACAAACTTGTAAAGGATATAAGTGTTTTGTTATCTTCCTCCATAAGCATCCATCCCATAGATAGAATCACAAATAACCATTAATCATCTTCTCAATCAACTTCATCTTTATCTTGATCTCCATGCAAGAGGGATAAAATACCATAGATACACAGTAAAATATATACACAACTCACATGGACACAAAACAATGTAGTCTAAATGGCACATGCTCCCAAAAACTGAAGAGCAAGGATAAATATTTTCATTAAAAAGGATCAATATATCCAAGAGAGTGTCCATATCTATGTAGGATGAATATATTTTTTCTTGAACTTCATAATCAGCTTGAGACGTTCTAGACTCTTGTTCTCATTCAGAAAATATAGAGGCACATTCTGAAGAAATTGTAAGCAACACATCCTTTCTAACCGGATAATGAACCTAGTAGGAAAAGCTTGTGCAAAATAATACAGAACATCCATTTGAGAAACAGTCACATCCTCATTTGGATTAATCATCAAGTTCGAAATACTCTTTCTAGTATTCACATGAGACTGTTGATGCATAAAATCAAGATACCATTAAAAATGAGATGCCAATCGTATCCAACTATCCTCAAAAGAAGAATGTGATGTAGCAAATTGCAGATAAGAAGTGGAACATTGCATTGAAGTGTCCCAAGAGCCAAGAATGATAGGCGTGGTCCTATCAAAGAACCCTTCAATGTCCATTGCCGTCGATGGAGGATATCATTGTTATACTTAGGAGTATCCATAACCAATTGGAGAGGAAGATTAATATAATCTGAAGGAGATGGTAAAGGGATAATAGGAGAAGAGTGAAGAGGGGATATGATAAATTATAGAATGAAGATATCTAAAGAGATAATGAGGTGGAAAGAAGGGAAAGAAAGTAGAAGTTTTTGAAGGGATTTCGTTTTTAAAAACAAAAGGAATAGGTTGAACAACAAAAGTTGTTTCAATAGGAGTAGGCAAGGATATAGGATAAGAAATAAATGGGCATGTAGTAAAAATTGGAATGTGAGGAGAAACATCAAGGGTAAAAGATAATAGAGGGATACTAATATGATTAGATTGGAGAATGGAAATATACAAGGGTAATTGATAGGATATTAATGAATAATCATGAGGATCATAAGGATAAATGGAACAATGAAAATCAAATGTTGAAAAGAAATCTTCATTGAATAAAGGATTGTTAGTGTAGTGGGAGCTCACGCTCAACCGCCAAGACCCACGGACCTCTTATTGTTTCAAGTGTTTCAAGTGTTTCAAGCGAGCTCTCATGGCTATCTCTCACCTAGCCGACACACCGTCGATTCTCTTGGGGTGTAGTGAGCTTACCTTGATGCCAAAATGAGTTGCCTCCTCTCTTGCACACGGCGATAGCTCCATGATCCTAGATGCTAGCTCAAGCATCCTCAAGCCTCCTCCATCTCCAAGCTCCATCCACCATAGCCGCACGTGTGAGAAAAGAGAAGAGAAGAGAAGAGAGAGGAAGAGAAAAGAGGAGATGGTGAAGAGCTTCACCCTCTTGATCCCTCACTCCCACAAACTCACTCACTCCCTCACACTCTCACACTCCCTCTCTCAAGAGCACACACACAAGCAAGATGAAGTGAAAAAGAGGAGAAGAGAAGACCGCACTTCTAGCTATTTGTTGGGAAAGGGTAAGCAGTTGGCAAGTTGTTGGTCAGGTGATGGTAGGGCCACATGTGGACTCGGATGCTTTGGAAGCTTTGGCAATGATGGTTGACAAAGAAATTAATCAAATGTCAAGTGGATGATGGGGCCTCCGAAGTTGGTGGTTTGCCGCATTTGGTAGTATTTGAAAGGAGAAGGTGCAGTGCTCTACCTAAGGGGGGTATTTACCTTATTGTGTGGTACATTGTGCTCATGTGGTGCATTGTGCTCGTGCTGGTAGAACAGGGAGTTGGGTCTAAACACAGGCAGGCCTGGGTAATGTCCCACACTTGAGGACCCCATTCGTGCGATAGGGAGGTGCGGTGCATGTAGCGTAGAGTGACAAACCATAGGCGAGTGTTACCTCTCTAGGTATGTCCTGCGCTTTATGTGCCCTAAGCGTGAAGTGGGGGGTCAAAAAGGGGCTAGGGGGTTAGGAGTGGAGCCGACCGACCGAAGCCACCAGACATGCCTAACTTAAGGACCCCTAAGTGCAGTGATCATGTCCTGTGTGGTCCTGATTGTGTCTTCATGTGAGTCTTTCTTTCCATGTCTTTTTCTTTTTGTGATGTGTTTTCTTGACTTCCTTGCTTTTTTTTTCTTTAAAGCCAGGATGACAGCTAGCTTCTAACTTTCATCGTCAGAGTGAGGTGGAGAAGGGGGCCGAATAGATTTACTAAAAACCTATCAGCTTTGCATGTATCCCTTGAGAATCATGCGAACATGGAGTGAAGTGGTGGAGAGGAAGGGGTGGTTACATTGGGTGAACTGGCTATCATTCATATCTTCAAGAAGAGCTAGGCAAAAAGAAGATAGAAGGCTAGCTCTCATCATCAAGTGCGTCATGGCACAGTTATCGATGGTGTTAGGATCAAAAAAGAGGGGTGGAAGGCCACGTTCTTGTGAGGTAGGGTCCTGATTAAGTAAGAGTTTAAGAAGCTTAAGGTAGTTACAGGTGGTTATGAAGGCTAGATCGGGGCAAGAGGAAAAGTCAGTGAGGAAGCGGGTCATGGAGACGTCTGTAACGTGTCCACCTGTTCCCTTTAGGACACATCTTAGCAGTCCATCAGAAAGGAGGTCTAGAAAGCTCCGTCGGGCAACCCCATGGAATGTTACAGGGTTTGTGATCTAGGACTTTCCGTGTTTGCCATATAGCGGAAGTATTCTGGCCATTCCCACTTAGGACCGACCTGAATCAGGGTTTCCCCTAATGGTCATTTCCTAAACGGCGACTAGCATCGAACCCCAAGCAAACTACTTTACGTAGAAACACCAGGGCTGAAGCGGATTCATGCTGCACTTGGTTCAAGGAGAATGGGAAATGAGAGGGATGCAAGGCTCGACCTCTATGCCATAAGGCATAGTCCCATTCCGTTCCCCTAAAATGGCATAAGCCGGGATTATTATAACCTAGATTCTAGGCCAGCACCCTTGCTATTCATTTCCTTTAAGAAGATATCCTTGTTGTCCTTTATGATTGAGAAAAGTTCCCGGCCAACCGGGACTACCCATCCGTAGAACGGACCCATGGCCACATCCATCGCACTTTCCTCGGGTTGTTTTAGTTGTCTAATTATCTACCACATTTAGTTGGACATGCATCAAGTAGCTTCTTTAATTAGCCCGTTAGGCACCGGTTCCTTCACGTAATCTTAGCACTTGATATAGAAAATCAGTGTCAAACAAGTTTCTTTTCAATAGGTTATCATATTTATCTTTGGAATACATTCATAAAGTCTAGCCCGCAGGCTTATCCATAATCTGCCCGAAGACTATCCATAGTCCGCCCGAAGGCTATCCAGCAATCCACATGGATTACTAATCCAAGATTTCGCTCGTAGACTAGTATGCGGGCCTCCAAATCCAATCCGGAGTCACATTGGCCTCTTGTGCAGGGCCCCGAAGGCGAGGGATTTACAGCCAGAGCCCCCGTGGCACCCAAGCGTCCTCCTGCTCCAAGTAGTGCCCAATTGAGAGACCTCATGTGGCGGGTTCGGTCCACATTCCCAGCGTGGCTAACAACCCCCTTCGTTAGGGTCAAGCTGACAGTCGGGGGTAACTGAGGCTGCCTCTCCCTTCAGGCCTTCAACCTGAAGCATTAGATATCTTTTCATCCTTTAGTTCCTTGAGCAAACAAAGCAAACAGTGTTCTCTAAGCTGTTACAAGCACAATCATTTCCAATGGTCTTTATTTGGCCAACTGCTAAGGAGTGAATCCTTCTCTCCGAATGCATCCATCATTCGTTTCGGGTTTCAATTGTGACTTGGCAAGATCCCCAAGGGTTTATTTGTTAACCCTTATGTCCTTGGGTTAGGGCCATACCCTATTAACCCAACTTAACCAATACCTTAGGTTTTATTAACAATAAATCATGGCGATTATGTTGCTCCAAATTATTGATTGGTTCTTTGCTTCCAAGCAATATCTAATTCCCTTATCTTGGCAACTTTTCCCAAGAAAGGTGATATAACAGGATGACTACTCATCCTCTTGCAAGTTAAACTTGCGCAAGAATCTGCCAATCTCATTCCGAGGAATTGGCCATTCTCTTGTGATCAAACCACAAGTTCATGCGACGTTGCAACTTGTTGCACAAGTGTCGCATCCAATCCATGGGACTATTTTACCTATCCAACGACGTCTTCTAACCATGGAATCATGATTAGATAAGAAATAGGGTTTAGGGTGACTTCATGTCCAACCCATTCCCGATTGCACTAGGCCGATATCATTCGGTCCTAGGGTTCCAACTCAATCCCAGTTTCATCTTTTTAACGAGTTGACCCTTAGGGTAGAAACCCTAGATCGTTTCTTGTAAGTACGTCCAATTGTCCCTACATTTCATGAATGTGGATAGGACTTTAGGGTATGAGAGTTTCGACTTGGCAATAAGTGCGACTAGGTCAAGTCCTTAACGTGCTAAACCCTAGTTAGCACTTGGAGTATATTGTATCGATTTAACCATCCTAAGCGAATCCTTTGCGGTTTAGGTGTTTTGGGTAAACCAATTTACTTGTCTTATGACAAGGACGAGCCATTCCTAAAGACGTTGTCTTGATCTAAAAGGGGAAAAACTAGTTGCATTATGATACAATTCTTGTAAGCACACGATTCATTGCCTCTACGTATAATTAGATTTACAAACCCTAACTTTTCTTGTTAAGATCAAAGCGCATGTTAAATTATGACATAATTCCATTGATCCTACTAGGACATGCATTCACGATTCATGCTACTAAGATTTTAAGGTTTTATGTTAAAATGAATCATGCAGCCTTTCCCTAGCTTCATTTCTGAATGAAATATTCGTATGCTGATTGAGCATTATGCAACCTTTTCTAACTACTACATAGTTGAATGACATTTATGCCAATTGAAACTAGAGTTAACCTACTTCACGTAGCCCTTAGAATCTTTCAATGCCTTGCAATTTCCTATGGTTGATAACTACTTTTTGTAATGAATCATTACGAAGAAGATTTGTCTAAAATTTGCAACATGCAACTTAATCTTTCCATGCATAACCAAAGGTGTGCTACAATAATTTCGACTTTGTAATGATAGTCACTAGATTTGTTACTTTGCAATGCTCAAAGGCAACTTGCTAACAATGCATAGACATCTTATTTTCTTTTGCATTCATTCCAAAAAATACAAATGACCAATCTTCAATCGTGAGTTACTTCTTTTAAAATAGCCAATGAATTTCAATTGCGTCAACTAGGTGGTTTTGACAAGCATAAGTGCATCTTAATTCCACGAATTAACCATGCATAATTGCAATACTTCGACGTAAATGAAAAATAGAAAGAAAACCTGGACTTGTGGGTTTGGTGAAATATCCACATGAATATTAGGAGATGATCCTCGTGCGGTTGCGCCTTGTGACATTTTAGGGGCCATCATGAATTCGACTTCTGGTTTGCCTTCGTGGATTCAAACTTCTTGCCTTGGCTCGCAGTCTTATGATATTTAGCCACCTCCCTTTGTGGGAGCTTTCGCTCAACCGCCAAGACCCACGGACCGCTTATTGTTTCAAACTTTCCAAGCGAGCTCTAATGGCTATCTCTCACCTAGCCGACGTGCCATTGATCCTATGAGTGTAGTGAGCTTACCTTGATGCCAATGTGAGTAGCATCCTCTCTTGCACACCTCGGTAGCTCCACGATTCTCGATGCTAGCTCAAGCATCCTCAATCCTCATCCATCTCCAAGCTCCATTCTCCATAGCCGCGTGCGCAACAGAAGAGAAGAGAAGAGGAGATGGTGAAGAGCTTCACCCTCTTGATCCCTCACTCCCACACACTCACTCCCTCACACTCTCACATACTCCCTCTCTCAAGAGCACACACAAGCAAGGAGGAGAGAAGAAGAGAGGAAGAAGAAGACTCCTTTTGCCACACACCAAATAATGAGCTTCTCATTCACTTTTCAACTTTATATACAAAGCCCTAAATCCTTTTTGGGCGGTCATCCCCTTTTCTCTTTTTTACATGGCCGGCCATAGCCTAGGCCCTTTTTCCCATTTCCCACCATTCTAATTTATCCTATGCCCAAGCACCCGTCTTGGTGAGGCTGGACGAATCCGGCATCCATGGCATCAGAATGTCGAAGCGACTGCTGTTGTGACGGTCGGCTTCTTCCACCGCAGCATTGGCATGTGTGTCCCTTCTCCGCCACGGCCTCTGAGCATGCCTCCCTTTATCTCCATCTCTCCCTGAGCCTCTGTGTCCGTGTCCCTTTCTCTCTCGTGTGCAGGCAGAGAGTCTCTCTATGGAAGAGTTTGAAGGTAAAAATCTGGAGAGGGAGCGAGCAGGCACATGCAACAAGCTCCCAATCTGCACTTCCACTTCCACTACCGGGAGGTGAGAGCAAGACATGCTCATCGCCAGCATTTGTACCTCTGCTGCTGAGATTGTCCGCTATTGCGGTTGCAGAGGCCGAGGGGAGTCAATTTGAGGTCACAATAGCTGGGGAGTATTTGTGCGCTCTGATACCATGTTGAACAGTGCATGAGGGAGACAAGGAACGGAGGAAGAGAGAGGAAAAGAGAGACAAGAGACACGGAAAGTGGAATCCCAGAAGTGTGTCAACTGATCACACATGATAGGAATATATAGAGGGGACCTGGGGCGCTATATATAGATAGACTATATATAGCTAACAAGGGCGCTATATATAGATAGACTATATATAGCTAACACATTATTTCATTTATATTCTTTCCAACTGATGAGTGTCTATATTCCAGCTGATGACAATTTTTTTTAATTTATATTTTGTTCATGGGGCCCCACATGTGTTATGTTGTCTATAGAGCGGCGTCGCGAACCGTCTCTGTAGACCTTGTGTTGTTCTAATGTCACTGTAATGTTTTTCTTTAAGTTTTGATGTGACAGATATACTGCTTACATCCCAAGTTCAGTTGCAGGAATTTCGGAGTGATAAAGCTCTTTTGATGCCTCTGAATAGGCTGTTGTAATTCAGGAGTGATGTAGCTCCTGAGTGATGTAGCTCCTTCTCCGTTGATGTTGTAATTCACGAGTAATGTAGCTCCTTTGATGCTTTTGAATAGGCTCTTGTAAGTTCAACTTTGTAATTTTATATTTTGAATATTAATATAATGGTAGGCTTATATAGAGCTGTGGGTTTTTCCCTTGAGCCCCCAAGGGTTTTTTCATCCATAGTAAGGGACCTTTATTTGAGTGGGGGTGTTAGCTATATATAGTCTATCTATATATAGCGCCCTTGTTAGCTATATATAGTCTGTCTATATATAACACCCCAGGTCCCCTCTATATATTCCTATCATGTGTGATCAGTTGACACACTTCTGGGATTCCACTTTCCGTGTCTCTTGTCTCTCTTTTCCTCTCTCTTCCTCCGTTTCTTGTCTCCCTCATGCACTGTTCAACATTCCCAACTAATGCATACACTTTGCACAGGAGCGAGCCTGGCGCTCTTTTACAAGGATTTAGGGGCGCTTCCACATTTAATGGTGCGCCTTTTACTATTTTGCTGTCTTGGGGTGACACTGAGACTTTTCGAGGGTCGTGCCTGAGCATTTAAATTTCTAGGGTGCCTTTTCCTTCTTTTATCCTGCGCCTTTTTTGCTATTTACATTTTTTACTTTTTTCCATTTTCTCACTCCTCTGTGCTACGGTAAATACAGTAAACATTACTCCCCTCCTAGCCAAGTGCCAGTCCCATGGCACTGCCGTGGGAAGTAGTGGCTAGTTGGGTCTGCTGTCTGCGAGGTGGAACTGGTTAGTAGATGACACTGATTCAAAGATGATTGTGTGAATGGGAGGTGATGGAGTTTAATGATGATGATCAGGAGAGATTCCGATGTGCTTTAGGCGTCATGAAGATCTCGGTATTCCTCACACGGTGGGGGCTTCCATTCTGCGATGGCTAATTGGGGTTCAAGTTAGCTGGTGGAAAATATGTAGCCTATCGTCGAGCCTCAAAATCGCTTGAAGCAATAAGCAATCCCTTAGGAGGGTGATATTGGAGGGATTTATCCTGGAGAAGCCCCTTTCGACTCTACCTTGACAAGCATATGCTGTGTCTTCGCATTGGAAACCTGTGTCTTTGATTTGAAGGTCTTTGTCTTTGAGTTGAAGGTCTTCAGTGCTGCGGTGAAGATCTTCAGCCTTGCATTGAAAATCTTCAGGCTTGTGGAATCAATAAGCGATCCATAGATCTTGAGGCGTTAGGCATGCATCTTGGGAAGATGAGGGTCCAAGATCTATGCCAATGGCAAATTCATTACTAAGTACTCCTGTTGCTTGATTTGGGTCAATCATGGTAGCCGTCAGTAGGTAGATGGGTGGCGACGTGAAGCATGTTGGTCCTTCCATCCCAATTCAGAAAAGCTCCTGAAACAGTGGCAATGGTGTCATGTTCGGCACATGGAAAAAGTTTTGGTCATTAAAGGATGCCGGGGTTGATCTTTTTCAGCTCAACAACCCGTTCTTGAAACTCGAACATAACCTGCAAGAAAAGTTGTGCACTCCCTAAGGGGTGTGTCTGCCTCTCTGTGTAGTGCATGGTGCCCGTGGCAGTGGAACTGGGAGATGGGTCTAACCTTGGGCAAGCCCTTGGTAATGTCCCACACTTGAGGACCCAGTTCCTGTCTTGTTGGAGGTGTGGTGCAAGTCATAGGGTGACATGTCTAAAAGTCCTGCCCTTGATGTGCCCTAAGAGTGAAGTGGGAAAGGGGCTAGGGAGAACCCTAGGTGTAGTGACTGTGGTGCGCGATGAGGAGAAGGGAAGTTGCAAGCACAACTTGTGAAGTTCTTTCTCTTTTAGCTTTTCTTAATAGTAGATTTGCCCCTTGGCTTTGCTATTCTTTACTGTTGTCTCTTCTTTCCAGTTCACCTTGTTCTTTGGTTGCCTTGTGGCTTCTTCTTCTTCTTCTTCTTCTTGAATAATAATATAAAGAGGCTTATACATAGTGTTGAGATATCGAGCTCCACTCGTGATACGCCAGGGTGACCGTTGTGCATTTATGTCACCGACGTGTTAGTTGCAGACGCGGTTGGTACACCGCCCCTGAATAATAGCTACACGATAGCTATCCTTATCTACTCTAGTTTGTGGCTCAGTTAGCATGCCACCTTAGTTAGTTGAGTTTGGTTTGAGACCCATATATACAGGGTTCTTCTATTTCTTTGTAAGAGAGTTCATTTTGGCTTCCACAACTAAGAAGAGGAAAACTGTTTTTAGCCTCCACCCTTGTGTGTATTCCCCCATTGTGCAACCAAGATAGCTACAAGTGAGACTCCTTCCTTCTCTCCCACAATCTTGACATGGTATCAGAGCCTTGTTCGTGGTAAGGAGCTCAAGAAAGCAAGCCAAGCTCGCGGTGTTCTGGTAAGAGGAGCAGTGTTGCTTTCATTTTCTATTTTGGGAGCAGATCTCTGCAGGTAGCACAGCCGAAAATTGCAGGAGTGCATTGTCTCAGGTTGAGACGCCCTTCGCGGTGAAGCAAGAGGACAGTATATGCTGCGGGTAAGAGCTTAAGCTCTTGGCGACCCTGTTTTTTTGATTTGAGGCCATTTCGGGGCCTGTTTTGGAGGCGGAAGTTTTCTGCACGCACTCAGGAAAAGGCCCAATTTTATGCTGTGCAGCCACTGTTCTACAGATTGGTGAATAGTTACTGTAAACATTGCATTGTATGCTTGTGCGCAGAGACATTGGGAGCTACAGAATCATCCCTGTTGCCTGTTGATGTAAAATCGTCACTAGGAAGTGACTGTGTGGTCAAATACCACTTCCGCCAGTTTTGCAGATTTTCCCTTATGAGGGTGAAGCTGTGGTTTTTGCACTGACAGAAATTTTTGCAGTCTTCTGTAATGGCATCTGATTCTCTTTCACAGATTGTCACTGAAAAGCTTGACAAGAACAACTTCCAAGCATGGAAGTTTAGAATGACGAATTTCCTTTTGGGAAAAGGATATTGGGAATTTGTTACAGGAAATGAAGAAGAACCAGTTCTTCCTGATGTTCCCAATCAACAGCAAATGCAGGCATTTAAAGCATGGCATGAGAGAGCCAGGAAAGTTATGTATTGGCTGTCTATCAGCATTTCCGACTCTATGATTGTGCATATTCAGGATGCAAGTACGCCAAAGGAGGCATGGGATACTCTGTCAAAGATGTATAGCACAAATACGCAAGCCAGGAAAATGCAGCTCAAGCAAGAGTTGCACAATGTGCAAAGAGAAAATATGAGCATCAATGACTACCACATGAAGGTGAAGAAGATTGCAGATGCACTTGCTTCCATTGGGTCGCCAGTGGAAGATGATGATTTAGTTTCTGTGACCTTGAATGGTCTAGGAAAGGATTATGCGCAGTTTCGGACATCCATTTCCGTCCGTGAAAGATTTCCTGATTTTGAAGAGTTGATTGCTCTTCTAATTTCTGAGGAGCAGAGAAATGGTGGTGCATCTTCTTCAGGAGGAACTTCAAAAGAAGATGTCTTCTACTCAAATGCTGGAAGAGGTAGAGGCAGAGGTAGAGGAGGCCGATTTGGAGGCCGTGGTAGAAATCAAAATATGCAGCAAACTCAAGAAAACCAGTCCTACGGAGGAGGACGTGGTAACTCTAGAGGCAGGGGGAGCCAAAGAGGTCGTGGTGGATGGCAGAGAGGTCAAAATGCAAACAGTAATGTTGAATGCTACTACTGTGGTAAAATGGGTCATATGACTAAAGACTGCTATAAAAAGCAGAATGACATCTTGAATGGAAAACTACAACAAGGGAATTACGCATCTTCTAGCAGACAGGGTGATGACAGAAATGAGCATTTGTTCATGGTGCAGCACATGAACAATTCTGTAACAAGTGGAGAAAAAAGCAATGATGTATGGTATGTTGACTCAGGTGCATCAAATCACATGACAGGTCATGCAGAATGGATGGAAGATGCAAGGAAAATGGAAAAACCAGGATTTGTGGAGACTGGTGATGATACTGCACATCCTATTGTGCAGATTGGAAAAATTCCTTTGTCTATGCAGGATGGGAAAAAGAAATACCTGTCCGATGTATTTCATGTCCCGAATATCACCAAGAATCTGGTTTCTGTTGGTCAAATGGTTGAGCAGGGCTTGCAGGTCAGATTTAATCCTCATGGATGCTTTGTTGAGGATATGAAAAATAAAGGTCGCTTGATAGCAAAAGGAAAGAAGAAGGGCAGAATGTTTACATTGGATGCAGATATGCCTGAATTGAGTGCAGCAATGTTTGCACATGGGACCGGTGTAGTTGCAGATATTGATATCTGGCATAAACGCATTGGTCATGTTAATGTACAGCGACTTAAATCAATGCAGGCCCAAAATATTGTTGCAGGATTGCCTAAGTTCAAGGTTGCAAAAATGCATAAGGTATGTGAAGCCTGTCAGTTTGGAAAACAGGCAAGGAAACCATTTCCTAGACATGTTCAAGAGAGTCAGAAGCCATTGGAATTAATCCACTCTGATGTGTGGACTACTAAAGCTGCATCTCTTGGAGGCTGTCATTATTTTGTCAGTTTTATTGATGACTATAGCAGAAAAATTTGGGTGTATTTTATGAAAAAGAAAAGTGAAGTTTTTGGGCATTTCAAAACTCTTAAAGCTATTGTTGAAAAAGAAACATGCCTACAAATAAAATGCCTAAGGTCAGATGGAGGGGAAGAGTACCACTCAAATGAGTTTGCAAGGTTCCTGCAGGAGCATGGCATAAAGTAGCAATATTCATGCAGTCATACCCCACAACAAAATGGAATTGCAAAAAGGAAAAACAGGCATATTGGAGAGGTATCTCGTGGCATGCTCAATGAAAAAGACTTGCCAGATTTTTACTGGGCTCAAGCAGTTGCTACAGCAGTCTACATAATGAACATGACTTCCACTGTAGCAATACATGGGATGACTCCAGAGGAGAGGTATACTGGTAGGAAACCAGATATTTCTCATTTGAAGATTTTAATTGCATTGCCTATGTTCATGTACCAGATGAGTTGAGATCCAAGTTGGATCCAAAAGCTGAGAAGTGCATATTTATTGGTTACTCTCTGCACAGCAGAAAGGGTATAGATGCTATAACCCTTCTACTCATAAGTTTATAGTGAGCAGAGATGTTGTTTTTTATGAGATGAGTAGCTGGTATAAACCAGTAAATGTGATTGATGATGTAGATGCACAAAATGGTAATGCTGCACAAAATTCACAGCAGCAGTCACAAAATATTAGTGGACCTGGAGCGTCCTCTAGTAGTGGTTCACAGTCTTCGCCATGGACAGGCAGATTGAGATCAGGAGAAAGGTATTACGAAAAGGAAAAGAGAAGGTTGATCAGCCCATGTTTGATGTGAATGCAGGTCACTCTTATGTGGATGGAGAATCCAGTGGCTCAGAACAGAGCATTGATGATGAGTTGGGTATTCCTTCTATTGTTACACCTGGAGTAAGGAAGACTAGGGATGTTTTGAGAGCACCTGGGAGTGAACCCACTTTGCGCAGGTCTACCAGAGTTAGGTATCCTGTGGATAGGCTGAAATATGATGGATTTACAGCCATTCACTATGCATATATGGTCAAGGTGATACAGGAACCAGAACCCACTTCTTTTGAGCAAGCCATGGGAAAAGAAAAATGGGAGAAAGCCATGGATGAAGAAATGGATGCCTTGGAAGCAAACACTACATGGGAATTGGTGCCTTTGCCTAAAGGTAAGAATGCAATTGGCTGTAAGTGGGTTTATAAGGTGAAGCACAATGCTGATGGTTCTGTGAACAGATACAAGGCAAGATTAGTAGTCAAGGGGTATGCACAAACATATGGCATTGACTATGAAGAAACATTCAGTCCAGTTGTAAGGATGGCAACCGTAAGAGCAGTCATTGCTATGGCTGCATCAAAGGGATGGTCTTTACATCAGATGGATGTAAAGAATGCCTTCTTGCATGGTGATTTGCAAGAAGAGGTCTATATGGAGCAGCCACCAGGTTATGTGCATGTTGTTCATCCTGAGTTTGTTTGCAGGTTGAAGAAAGCTTTGTATGGCTTGAAGCAAGCACCTAGAGCATGGTCTGACAAGATAGGACAGTATCTTGTCACTATTGGCTTTCAGATTTCCAAGGCAGATTTCTCACTTTATGTGAGAAAAACAGAGAAAGGTATTATGCTACTTGTCATTTATGTTGACGATTTGATTATGACAGGTGACAGTGATGAAGATATCCTTCATGTGAAAATGCTATTGAAGCAGAAGTTTGAGATGAAGGATTTGGGAGAGCTGCGTTATTTCTTGGGCATTGAGGTGATTAGATCACCAAGTGGGATACAGCTCTTGCAGAGGCAGTATGGATTGGACATGCTGTCCAAATATGGGATGACAGGCTGTAAGCCTATTTCAGTTCCCTTGGAGCAGAATGTGAAGCTGAGCGCAGATGCAGGTGAGCTTCTGGAAGACCCTACTATGTACAGACGCATAGTAGGAAGCTTGATTTATATGACTATTACCAGGCCAGATTTGAGCTATGCTGTTGGATTGGTAAGTCAGTTTATGCAGGCTCCAAGGAAACCACATTTGGATGCGGCTAGATGCATACTCAGGTATGTGAAGTCCACATTGCAGTATGGACTATTTTATGAGACTGGGGTTCAGATACAGTTGCATGGATACACTGATGCTGATTGGGCTGGTAGTATTTCTGATAGACGATCTACCAGTGGATATGTGTTCTCTTTTGGGAGTGCTGCAATCACTTGGAGCAGCAAGAAACAGCCTACAGTTGCCTTGTCGAGCACAGAGGCTGAGTACAGGGGTGCAGCAATGGCTGCATGTGAGGTAGCTTGGTTGCATAAGCTACTTTATGATATGCATCAGTCTACAGATGGGCCAGTTGTCATTTATTGTGACAACATGAGTAGTATACACTTGGCAAATAACCCAGTCTATCATGCTAGAACAAAGCACATTGAGGTGCATTATCACTATGTGCGAGAGAGGGTTTTACTAGGTCTTATTGATCTAGTTTATGTCAGCACAGAGGATCAGGTAGCTGACATATTCACGAAGGCATTGGGCGCAGAGAAGCTGCGTAAGTTCAGAGACATGCTTGGTGTGCAGGAATTGGGATTGAGCTCGAGGGGGAGTGTTGAGATATCGAGCTCCACTCGTGATACGCCAGGGTGACCGTTGTGCATTTATGTCACCGACGTGTTAGTTGCAGACGCGGTTGGTACACCGCCCCTGAATAATAGCTACACGATAGCTATCCTTATCTACTCTAGTTTGTGGCTCAGTTAGCATGCCACCTTAGTTAGTTGAGTTTGGTTTGAGACCCATATATACAGGGTTCTTCTATTTCTTTGTAAGAGAGTTCATTTTGGCTTCCACAACTAAGAAGAGGAAAACTGTTTTCAGCCTCCACCCTTGTGTGTATTCCCCCATTGTGCAAGCAAGATAGCTACAAGTGAGACTCCTTCCTTCTCTCCCACAATCTTGACACATAGATGCATGTGATATAAGGGTATGATGGGAGTTTAATCCTCGTCATCTGAATGGCGGGTAGGGGATTGTGGAAGGCGGGGGGCCTTATTAAGGAATCTGCGACTTAGCAAGTAGCCCTTGAGATTGAGGCAGGTTTTGAGAGTGGTGGTGGAAAGGAAGGGATCGCGGGCACATTCTTGCTGTTCCCAGATAATGAACTCTGTATGGAATTCAGCGGGGAGATCCTCAGGGCGCTGTGGGAGAGGGGCTGGTTGTCTTGGAACAGGTCTAACATTCATCTTTTTCCTTGCCTTCTCTACCATTTCTCTCCTGCGCTTAGCCAGGGCTGCTTTCCTCTCAGTAGATGTGTCAGGGGGTTGCACTTCATCTTGTTGTGGAGGAGGGGGTAGTGGGATGTAGTCCTCCTCCTGAGGTCCCAGATCAAACTTTGGTTCACCCCCTTCTGCCTGCACGTCTTCTTGCGCCTTCGCCTCTGTGAAGCCGAGTTCGTCGATTTCCTGCACCGTCAGGCCTACCTCTGCAAGATATCTTCTTTGCTCCTCTAGGCTCTGTGGCGGGCCTCCTAGCTGCAGTGGTATGTGCAGGCCTACTATTAGGGCTCTGCATTCAATGGCTAGCTTCTTCTACAGCTGATCATTGGCTTCATTTTCTTCGGGTTTGGTGGAGTGGAGCAGCGTGTTGAGGAAGGTGTGCTGCTGGGCTATCATGGAGAGCTGGGCCGCCTCTGCCTGATTCTCAGCCAACACTCTATCTCCTTTTGCTTTGGCCAGTCGACGTGCCAGGTCTCGCACTCTTCTCTCATTGTGGTTAGCCCATTCTTTCGCTCTCTTTTTCATATCTTCCAGGCTCTCCCCCTGATGGAGGGTCATAGCCATGAGTTGTTGCTGCTGGTCCTCGAGCTCGCGGTGTAGGCGAGACTGCACTTGGTGTTCATTGGCGATCTGTGCGTTGAGCTAGTCCAGCTTCATCTGCATCCTTCGCACCTGCTCTTCTCTTAACTGGTCCAGCTCTGCAGCCTCCTGTGTGATCTTCTCCAGCTGGTTTTGTGCCTCTAGGTTGACTGCAGAGAGCTGGTCGTTCTTGCGCTGCAGGTGAGCATTGGTCTCCCTCTCTCCGCTGAGGCGATCCATTAAGATTTTTCTTCTTCCTTCCTAAGCAGTGTCACGTTCCTTCAGGGCTTTTGATTCTTCTGCATCCTTATTGCTGGCTTCTTCCTTTAGCACAACAATCTCCCTTTGATAGTCTGCTATCTGCTTAGTTTTCTCCAGCTGGAGAGCGGCTCGTGATTCTCGCTCTGTTGCCAGCTCCTCCATGGCTGTTCTCTTTTCTTCCTTGGTCTTTTCTAGCTGCGAGAGCAGCTCCTTAATGTGCTTATCGTATTGGCCTGCTGGAGGTGGGTGATGGGACATGGTGGCGGTGGTGCCAACGGCTTCTATTTTCTGTCTTTTAAGCTCTAGCCTTGGCTCCATATCAGCCATGGCTGCCCTCTTCACTCCTGACGCTGGGGTGGCCATGCCCGCTTCTCTTGCCAACTCCCTTTCCACCAGGAACTACAGTCAAGTGACCATGTTGCTCTCATCGACTTTTAGAGTGGAGCCTTAGGTGGCGGTGGTAGTGGGCATTGTCATGATGAGAGTGGCTGGCGTGGAAGGTACGAAGAGAGGGGGATTTGGCATCATCGGCTCTTTTCCTTTTCCTTCTACTGGGGGCGGGGGTGTGATTTTCAGCACACTGGTACTGGAACCAGGTGCTTCTGTTCAGTGTGGGCTCTTTGTGCCTTCCTCGTCTCTTTTGTGCTACTCCTCAATGGAGCGACGGGTTGCCAGCGCTATTTCTTCCTCCTTCTTTCTTCTCAACTCCTCTTCATTCTTCTTTTTTCTCTCCTCTTCATCCCTAACCGACTCCCTTCGAGCCCTCTCCAGATCTTCCTTTTCTTTTTTTTGCGCTCCTCTTCTTTCTTTCTGTGCAAGGCTTTTGTTCTTTGTTCTGCGTGCCTCTGTGGGTTGCCCTGGGACTCTCCCTCTTTGTCTTCGTCAGTCTCCATTTCATCTGAAGACCTATGCTGCTCTTCTGTGTGAGGTGGGGATTGTGACGGTGACTCGTCACTTCCTTCTTCGCCTCCCTTCTTATCTTCTCCTTCCCATCCTTGCCCTAGTGCTTCTTGGATTATGGCAGTTAGGACGCCTCCAAACCCTATGGTTGAGGCTTTGGAGGATGATGCCTTGCATGTTGATCGGGATGATGGGGATTCTCCTCCAGCAGCTCTTCCTCCTGATGCTAGGGCCTTAGCCGAAGCCTCTATGGTTCTCCTCACAAACCCATTCAGGTTTACCTCATCCAGTGATTGTGCCGCAATGCTGTCGAGCAGAGGCACGTTGATCTGGCTCATTATGATGTTGTGTACCTCTGGCTCGAGAATAAAGGGTGCACCATTTTTGCTTGCAGTTGGATGTCTGGGTCTGGGATGTCTACCAAGCTAATCCCATCGTTGGTATGGACCTTCACCTTGTCCATTCCCAACATGGCATAGACGTCCCTCTTCGGCTTTCTTTCCACTTTATTTGGCAGCCCTAGTGCCCCTTCCACCAATTCTGGGGTCAGCTCAATCTGTACCTGTCGGGTGACTTCATTCTTGCGTACCGTGATGGTGCCTCTATTTCTATTAAAGGTACACAAAAAGTCAGTGCACTGGGTGTAGTCTACCCTCTGGCCCACTGCGTCTAGGTATTTCTGCAGATGGCACTAGTCAATGATTTGCCGCATTGCCGGCTCTTCGATGGCCACGTCTTCAAGGTTGAAGATGTGACAGAACTTCAACTGGTTGAAGGCTCTCATCTCCACCGTGAGGCCGTACTTTGCTTGATCCTCCTCCGAGAAGGGGAGCTTACCTGCCTTGTCCTAGCTTGCCATGATCGATGCCTGCAAGTTCAGCCATCTCCACTATTAGTGCTTTTTGACAAATAACTTGCTGAAATAAGAAAAGTGTAGCAGATTTTATTGATCTGAAATATTTTGAGTATAGCCTTAACTTTTCTTTTCAGACTTTTACCATTGCATCTTACCATTGCATTTCAAATTTTATTGACATTTCACACTTGGTTTACTTTTTAAATTCCACCTTACCCCCTCCGGCCCTCCCCCTTTGGAATGAGAAGAATACATCCTAGGATTGGAGGTTGAGAGGACAAGGGCGTTTAGCCTAAAGAGCGTCGGTCTATTTGCGCAGGAGCCAAGCATAGAAGTTGGGGTTGTACTCTAGCTGAGCTTCTCGATCGAATTCAAATGGACAGATACCCACATGCGTGAGGTATGTCAGAACATCGGTTAGGAGATCACCAGAGTCGACCCGACTTGCAATGTGGAGTTCTTCCTTTGTTAAGAGGCGGTCAAGGTAGGGATGCCCCTTGACGTGCTCTTCCATGGGTCAGCCATGAAGAGTGGTTAATACTCGATACGAGGTTGGCGCGACATAGGTGGGGTCGTACTCTACTGTTTTGATTGCGCGGTGCTGCTCAGCGTTGGTCGTTATGCGGCATCCCTCAACTTCCCATTGCAGCCTAAGAGTGTACCAATGCTTCAAAAACGTGGAGTCACTATCAGCGAGCTTGGATAACTTGGTGATACCCTGATCAGTGATAGCAGAAGTGGTTCGCTGATCGTAGGATGTGATGAGACGTAGTTTAATGGCTTGCTCTTTGGATATCTCGCAGTTGAGCAACTCAGCAGTAGAGTGAGAAGCTTTTGCAAATGTAAATTCAAAAGTCTTCCAAGAGCAAGGCATATTACACACTTTCGTTGCAAAGGGTTCCTCTAATAGACCTAATGTCAAGAATCGCGTGGTGGAGGGGGTTGCTCAAGATGCTGCGCCGAACACACACAGAATGCACAAGGAGAAGCTCACTCAAGAGACAAGAAGAGAGATGGAGGCCAAAACGTTTTCTTGCTGGTTTCTTCTTCTTCTTCCACACACTTTACAATGTACACAAAGTATAGATAAGATACAACATAAAAGGAAAGTGGCCTACTAAGTCAAACAATGCATAACCAACTACACTAGTCGACTGGTGCTATAACTATGCCAGCTGTAAATAGGTGTAACAGCCTGAATATAATAAGTAATGAGTCAGTGGCCATGTGAGAGTCATAATGACCACCGACGTGCTAAGTGTAGACGTGTGGACCCATCTAACCAGGCGGTCCATCATCCATGTCCACATGTGTTGAGCTTGCCATCTCAACACTCCCCCTCAAGCTCAACTGCATCTCTGCAACTCCAAGTAAGCTTCGAAACTTTTGAAGCTTCTCTGTACCCAATGCCTTCGTGAAGATGTCAGCTATATGATCTTGTGTGCTGACATACACCAAGTCAATCTCACTTGCTAGTACCTTCTCTCTCACAAAGTGGTAGTGTACCTCAATATGTTTTGTCTTGGCATGGAACACAGGGTTCCTAGCCAACTGTATACTGCTCATGTTGTCACAATAAATGACAACTGCACCTTCCACCTGCACATCCAAATCAGCCAATAGCTTTTGCAGCCATACTACCTCACATGCTGCAACAGCAGCACCTCTATACTCAGCCTCTGTACTCGACAAAGCAACTGTAGATTGCTTTTTGCTGCTCCATGCAACTGTTGCACTACCAAGAGAGAACATGTATCCGCTGGTAGATCTTCTATCAGACATACTACCAGCCCAATCTGCATCTGTGTATCCAAACACCTGTACATCTGTACCTGCCTCATAGAAAAGTCCATAATGTAATGTGGACTTCACATATCTCAATATGCGTCTGACTGCATCCAAATGTGGCTTTCTAGGTACTTGCATAAACTGACTCACAAGACCAACAGCGTAGCTCAAGTCTGGCCTTGTAATGGTCATGTAGATCAAACTCCCCACTATCCTCCTAAACATAGTAGGGTCTTCTATCTCATCCCCAACATCAGCACTCAGCTTCACATTCTGCTCCAACGGGACTGAAAGTGGTTTGCATGCAGTCATACCATACTTGGACAACATATCCAAGCCATACTGTCTTTGGGACAGCCATATACCATCATCACATCTGATCACCTCAATGCCAAGGAAGTACCTTAGCTCACCTAAATCCTTCATCTCAAACCTCATCTTCAAACAGCCCTTGACTTCAGCAATTCCACTATCACTATCACCTGTAATAATCAAGTCATCCACATAGATGACTATGATGACCAAACCTGCATCTCCCTTTCTCACATAAAGTGAGTGATCAGCATCAGAAACATAAAAGCCAATATTGACAAGATACTCTCTAATCTTGTCAGACCATGCTCTAGGTGCCTGCTTGAGCCCATAAAGTGCCTTCTTCAACTTGCACACATAGGTGGGATGCTCTAAATCTTCATAACCTGCTGGCTGATCCATATACACTTCTTCCTGCAAATCACCATGCAAGAAGGCATTCTTTACATCCATTTGCTGCAACCTCCAACCTTTGGCTGCTGCCAAAGCAATCACACATCTGACAGTTGCCATCCTAGCAACTGGACTGAAGGTCTCATCATAATCTATGCCATATGTCTGGGCATAGCCTTTTGCAACCAGCCTAGCTTTGTACCTGCTAATAGAACCATCTGCATTGTGCTTAATCTTATAAACCCACTTACATCCAATAGCTTTCTTTCCCTTTGGCAATGATACTAGATCCCAAGTCTTATTGGCCTCTAATGCAGCCATCTCCTCATCCATTGCTGCATCCCAATGAGCATGACCAACAGCCTCCTCAAAACATGTGGGCTCAATATCCTCAACTAGTTTCACCATATAAGCATAATGGTGAGCTGCATAACCTTCAAAACCAAATCTTTTAACAGGGTATCTCACCCTGC
Organism: Lygodium microphyllum; assembly: GCF_053477565.2. Lineage (NCBI taxonomy): Eukaryota > Viridiplantae > Streptophyta > Polypodiopsida > Schizaeales > Lygodiaceae > Lygodium > Lygodium microphyllum. The sequence continues at coordinate 3,213,606 of NC_141161.1, read as the reverse complement.
TAGACCTGCGTACCACTGGATCACTCAATGGAGTCTTTGCATTAACGCGTGCTCTCTGCACACCTGGAGTCCTCACTGAAGGAATGCCAAGCTCATCATCCAAGCTCTCTGAGCCACTGGAGTCTCCATCAAGAACCGCATCAATGCCTTCTGACACTTTATTCTTTCCTTTGTCTTTACCTGTAGTGCTACTAGATGCACCCGAAGATGTAGAGGTACTCCTTAGTCTCCCAGACCAAGGACTACCAGATGATGTCTCTGGTCCACTAAGAGTCCGTGATTCTTGCCTTTCAGCCTGCACATGAGTGTCATGATCATCATCAACATCCAATGCATCACCACTAGATGCATACCAACTGCTCATTTCATCAAAGATGACATCCCTGCTCACTCTGAACTTACATGTGACAGGGTTGTAATAGCGATACCCTTTCTGCTCCAAAGAGTATCCAATAAAGACACACTTTTCAGCCTTTGGATCTAGTTTCTTCCGCAACTCATCTGGCACATGAATATACGCAATGCAGCCAAATACTTTCAAGTGTGAAACATCAGGCTTCTTACCTGTAAAACATTCTTCGGGGGTCATACCATGAACTGCAGCTGTGGGAGTTCTGTTCATAATATAAACAGCAGTATGAACAGCCTCAGACCAAAAATGCTTAGGCATATTCTTTTCAGCCATCAAGGTGCGTGCAACTTCTGCAATATGCCTATTTTTCCTTTCTGCAACCCCATTTTGCTGCGGGGTATACCTGCATGTGAACTGTCTCTTTATCCCATGAGACCTCAGAAAATCACTGAACTCATTTGAGAGGTACTCTCCCCCTCCATCTGACCTCAAGCACTTTACTTTCAAGCCTGTTTCTCTTTCAACTACAGCCTTGAAAGTTCTAAAGTGCTCAAATGCTTCACTCTTTTCCTTCATAAAATATACCTACAGCTTTCTAGAACAATCATCAATGAATGTGACAAAGTATGAACTACCTCCAAGAGATACATTTTGTGTAGGCCCCCAAATGTCTGTATGCACAACATCAAGGATATTCCTGCTTACATCTCTCTCATGTGAAAATGGTTGTCTTGCCTGCTTACCAAACTGGCATGCTTCACATACCTTCTGAAATTCTGCAACTTTAAATGTAGGCAAACCTGTAACCAACCCTTTGGACTGCATTAATTTCAGCCTCTGTACATTTGCATGTCCAATGTGTTTGTGCCAAATTTCAATGTCTGCAACAACACCTTTTCCTTTGGCATACATAGCAGCATTCATAGTAGGAATTCCAGCATCTAGAGTGAACATACGTCCAACTCTACTTCCCTTTGCTACCAATCTGCACTTGTCATTGAAGTCTTCTACAAAGCAGCCCTTTGCATTAAATCTGACTTGCAGCCCTTGCTCTACCATTTAACCGACTGACACCAAGTTCTTTGTAATAGAGGGCACATGCAATACATCTGAAAGACTCTTTGTCTTACCATCATGCAAGGACAAGGGAACTTTTCCAATGTGTGAAATTGGGTGGCATGAGTCATCACCCGTCTGCACATAACCTGCATTCTGTAAATCCTGCATCTCTCCAAACCATTCTGCATGGCTGGTCATATGATTGGATGCACCTGAATCAACATACCAAACATCTTCATGTGTTCCCTTTCCTGTAACAGCATTCAGCATATGCTGCATAACGAACAAACGTTCATTTTTGTCTTCATTCTGTCGTGAAGACGATGCATAGTTTCCTTGCTGCAACTTACCACTGCGGATATTATCTCTCTTAGCATAACATTGGGCTGCAATATGACTTGTTTTGCCACAATAGTGGCACACAATACCAGAGTTGTTAGAACCTCTGTTCTGCCATCCACCTCTTCCTCTAAAGCTCCCCCTGCCTCTAAAGTTACCACGACCTCCTGAAACCTGCATATCGCCAAATTGCTGATTCAATCTGTTTTGCTGGTTGTCACTTCCACGGCCTGTACCACGGCCTCTTGAAGAGAACCTGCCACGTCCCCTTCCAGAACTGGAGTAGAAAGCCTGGACCTGTTCACCACTTCTTTCAGATGTCTCACTCTGCATGTTGATTTCTTCAATGATCATTAGAGAGACCAACTCATCGAAATCTGGAAATGGCTTTCTAACATATACGGAAGTTACAAAAGACTTCCAAGCCTTTTCATTATTCAGTCCACCCAAGGTAGACGACACCAAATCATCATCATCAGGCATTGCATCAATTGCTGCCAAGGCATCTGCAATGCTCCTTACCTTCAATGCATACTCATTGATAGACATCTTCCCTTTCTTCAATGTATTCAACTCTTGCTTGAGTTGAATCTTTCGTGCCTTTGTATTTACAGAAAACATACTTTCAAATATGGTCCAAGCTGCATATGAATTCTCTGCATTTCTAATGTGTCCCAGCATATTATTGTCAATTACTGCAGACAACCAATACATGACCTTCTTGTCTTTTGCATTCCATTCCTTTCGTGCCTTTGTCTCTTCCGCAGTTGGAGGATCACTCACCTCCGGCTCCTTTTCTTCACCTGAAACGAACTCGTAGAGGCCTTTTCCAATAAGGAAGTTCGTGACACGGAACTTCCATGAAGGGTAGTTGTTCTTGTCGAGCTTCTCAATGATGGGGTTTCCACTGTTCTCTGCCATTATCACAAGAATAATACCAAACAGCAAGCAAATCTTTTACTACCCTTGACCTGTAGTGCACAGCAATACACCAGACAGCCTTTTTAACTGTCTGCTCAACAATACATGCAATCTGCAACCTGTTTGCAGATAAACCTTGTGTTTACTAACTGGTAAACACCTTTGAACTTACAGATCTGAAATCTGTAACCTACGCACCCACTTTCGGTCAATACAGTCGAAGTCACAGCGTACCCTGAAACTGCTGTCTGCAACCTTGCGACTCTAAAACGGGCCCTGAAACGGCCTCAGATGCCCAAAATACCTGCAGAATACACAGCGCTCTTCGCGCACACCAAATCTCACTGCAATCTGAGATTTTTTCTCTGCCCTGCTTCCGGTGCCTCCACAGGCACTATCCAAGAGAAAGAGTTGAAGGATGGGAGAGCTTCTTACCCGTGGCTTGCTTGCTCGAACCTTGCTTCTTCTCCTTTGCTTCAACCTTCGAAATCAGCCTCTCTCAATGGCGCGGCTCTGATACCATGTCAAGAATCGCGTGGTGGAGGGGGTTGCTCAAGATGCTGCGCCGAACACACACAGAATGCACAAGGAGAAGCTCACTCAAGAGACAAGAAGAGAGATGGAGGCCAAAACGTTTTCTTGCTGGTTTCTTCTTCTTCTTCCACACACTTTACAATGTACACAAAGTATTAATAAGATACAACATAAAAGGAAAGTGGCCTACTAAGTCAAACAATGCATAACCAACTACACTAGTCGACTGGCGCTATAACTATGCCAGCTGTAAATAGGTGTAACAGCCTGAATATAATAAGTAATGAGTCAGTGGCCATGTGAGAGTCATAATGACCACCGACGTGCTAAGTGTAGACGTGTGGACCCATCTAACCAGGCGGTCCATCATCCATGTCCACATGTGTTGAGCTTGCCATCTCAACACCTAAGTCCAAGCCGTCGTAGCTGAGGGCTAGCGACACGAAGGTGGCATCAAGTCGTTTAATGCATTCCACCACGTCATCCTCGGTGTCCTCAGTGAGGTCAACAGCTAGCGCTAGAAAGGATTTTCGTTTATAGGAGGGCGTAAGGCCGATGGGTGGTCAAGGTTTGCTAGAACTAGAGGCCTTGACAATACAGAGTTGCGGTTGGGAGTTTCCTTGAGCCTGCAGTTGGGCTGTTTGGGATATGGGTGGATTAGGGTCAGCCACAACAAATGGATTGCTGCATTCAGGTTTGCTTTGGGGAGTCGGATTGACTCGGTCGGATGATGCCTCCTGTGACGGTGGCTGTTGCTTGGGACGATAGGCTTGTGCGACTCTCTTGGGCCGAAGCGTAGATGAGTCGGATGGCTGGGGCTCTGGAGAGCACTGTGGCTTATGGTTTTGAGGTGTTATGGGTCGTGGGCTGATCAAGCTTGAGGGTGGCATATGAATAGTACCTCTGGCCATGGGGGCCTTGTTGAGATATCGAGCTCCACTTGTGATATGTCAGGGTGACCGTTGTGCATTTATGTCATCGACTTGTTAGCTATAGATGCGGTTGGTACACCACCCATGAATAATAGCTAGATGATAGCTATCCTTATCTACTCTAGTTCGTGGCTCAATTAGTATGCCACCTTAGTTAGTTGAGTTTGGTTTGAGACCCATATATAGGGTTCTTCTATTTCTATGTACTAGAGTTCTTTTTGGCTTACACAACTAAGAAGAGGAAAACTGTTTTTAGCCTCCACCTGTGTGTATTCCCCCATTGTGCAAGCAAGAAAGCTACAAGTGAGACTCCTTCCTTCTCTCCCACAATCTTGACATGGTATCAGAGCCTTGTTCGTGGTAAGAAGCTCAAGAAAGCAAACCAAGTTCACAGTGTTCTAGTAAGAGGACTAGTGTTGCTTTCATTTTTCTGTTTGTGAGCAAGTCTCTGCAGGTAGCAGAGTCAGAAAGTGCAAGAGTGCACTGTCTCAGATTGAGACGCCCTTCGCAATGTAGCAAGAGGGCAGTATACGCTGCGGGAGAAGGGCTTTAGCCCCTGGTTGCTTTATTTTTTTTATTTGAGGTCATTTCAGGGCCTATTTTGGAGGCGGAATTTTTCTGCACGCACTCAAGAAAAGGCCCTGTTTTATTCTGTGCAACCACTGTTATACAGGTCGGTGAAAAGTTACCATAGAAATCGCATTGTATGCATGTGCGCAGAGACATTGGGAGTTACAAAATCATCCCTGTTGCCTGTTGATGCAAAATCGTCACTAAGAAGTGACTGTGTGGTCAAATTCCACTTTCATCAGTTTTGCAGATTTGCCCTTGTGAGGCTGAAGCTATGTTTTTTACAGTGACAGAATTTTTTGCAGTTTTCTATAATGGCGTCTGATTCTCTTTCACAGATTGTCACTGAAAAGCTTGACAAGAACAACTTCCAAGCATGGAAGTTTAGAATGACGAATTTCCTTATGGGAAAAGGATATCGGGAATTTGTTGCAGGAAATGAAGAAGAACCAGTTCTTCCTTATGTTCCCAATCAACAGCAAATGCAGGCATTTAAAGGATGGCATGAGAGAGCCAAAAAAGTTATGTACTGGCTATCTATCAGTATTTCAGACTCTATGATTGTGCATATTCAGGATGCAAGTACGCCAAAGGAGGCATGGGATACTTTGTCAAAAATGTATAGCACAAATACGCAAGCCATGAAAATGCAGCTCAAGCAAGAGTTGCACAATGTGCAAAGAGAAGGTATGAGCATCAATGACTACCACATGAAGGTGAAGAAGATTGCATATGCACTTGCTTCCATTGGATCGCCAGTGGAAGATGATGATTTAGTTTCCGTGACCTTGAATGGTCTAGGAAAGGATTATGCACAGTTTCGAACATCCATTTCCGTCCATGAAAGATTTACTGATTTTTAGGAGTTGATTGCTCTTCTGATTTCTGAGGAGCAGAGAAATGGTGGTGCATCTTCTTCAAGAGGAACTTCAAAAGAAACTTCTTCTACTGAAATGCTGGAAGAGGTAGAGGCAGAGGTAGAGGAGGCTGATTTGGAGGCCATGGTAGAAATTAGAATATGCAGCAAACTCAAGAAAACCAGTCCTATGGAGGAGGACGTGGTAACTCTAGAGGTAGGGGGAGCCAAAGAGGTCGTGGTGGATGGTAAAGAGGCCAAAATGCAAACAGCAATGTTGAATGCTACTAATGTGGTAAAATGGGTCATATGGCTAAAGACTGCTATAAAAAGCAGAATGACATCATGAATGGAAAATTGCAACAAGGAAATTATGCATCTTCTAGTAGACAGGGTGATGACAGAAATGAGCATTTGTTTATGGTGCAGCACATGAACAATTCTGTGACAAGTGCAGAAGGAAGCAACGAAGTGTGGTATGTTGACTCAAGTGCGTCAAACCACATGACAGGTCATGCAGAATGGATGTAGGATGCAAGGAAAATGGAAAAACGAGGATTTGTGGAGACTGGTGATGATACTACACATTCTATTGTGCAGATTGGAAAAATTCCTTTGTCTATGCAGGATGGGAAAAAGAAATACCTATCAGATGTATTTCATGTCCCGAATATCACCAAGAACCTGGTTTCTGTTGGTCAAATGGTTGAGTAGGGCTTGCAGGTTAGATTTAATCCTCATGGATGTTTTGTTGAGGATATGAAAAATAAAGGTCGCTTGATAGAGCAAAAGGAAAGAAGAATGGCAGAATGTTTACGTTGGATGCAGACATGTCTGAATTGAGTGCAGCAATGTTTGCACATGGGACCGGCGTAGTTGCAGATATTGATATCTGGCATAAACGCATTGGTCATGATAATGTATAGCGACTTAAATCAATGTAGGCCCAAAATATTGTTGCAGGATTGCCTAAATTCAAGGTTGCAGAAATGCATAAGGTATGTGAAGCCTGTCAATTTGGAAAACAGGCAAGGAAACCATTTCTTAGACATGTTCAAGAGAGTAAGAAGCCATTGGAATCAATCCACTCTGATGTGTGGACTACTAAAGCTCCATCTATTAGAGGCTGTCATTCTTTTGTTACTTTTATTGATGACTATAGAAGAAAAGTTTGGGTGTATTTTATGAAAAAGAAAAGTGAAGTTTTTGGGCATTTCAAAACTCTTAAAGCTATTGTTGAAAAAGAAACATGCCTACAAATAAAATGCCTAAGGTCAGATGGAGGGGAAGAGTACCACTCAAATGAGTTTGCAAGGTTCCTGCAGGAGCATGGCATAAAGTAGCAATATTCATGCAGTCATACCCCACAACAAAATGGAATTGCAAAAAGGAAAAACAGGCATATTGGAGAGGTATCTCGTGGCATGCTCAATGAAAAAGACTTGCCAGATTTTTACTGGGCTCAAGCAGTTGCTACAGCAGTCTACATAATGAACATGACTTCCACTGTAGCAATACATGGGATGACTCCAGAGGAGAGGTATACTGGTAGGAAACCAGATATTTCTCATTTGAAGATTTTTGTTGCATTGCCTATGTTCATGTACCAGATGAGTTGAGATCCAAGTTGGATCCAAAAGCTGAGAAGTGCATATTTATTGGTTACTCTCTGCACAGCAGAAAGGGTATAGATGCTATAACCCTTCTACTCATAAGTTTATAGTGAGCAGAGATGTTATTTTTTATGAGATGAGTAGCTAGTATAAACCAATAAATGTGATTGATGATGTAGATGCACAAAATGGTAATGCTGCACAGAATTCACAGCAGCAGTCACAAGATATTAGTGGACCTGGAGTGTCCTCTAGCAGTGGTTCACATTCTTCGCCATGGACAGGCAGATTGAGATCAGGAGAATCTTCTCAAAGCAATGCAGATAATGGTATGCAGGTATCACGAAAAGGAAAAGAGAAGGAAGATCAGCCCATGTTTTATGTGAATGTAGGTCACTCTTATGTGGATGGTGAATCCAGTGGCTCAGAACAGAGCATTGATGATGAGTTGGGTATTCTTTCTGTTGTTACACATGGAGTAAGGAAGACCAAGGATGTTTTGAGAGCACCTAGAAGTGAGCCTACTTTGTGTAGGTCTACCAGAGCTAGGTATCCTATGGATAGGCTGAAATATGATGGATTTACAGCCATTCACTATGCCTATATAGTCAAAGTGATACAAGAACCAGAACCCACTTCTTTTGAGCAAGCCATGGGAAAAGAAAAATGGGAGAAAGCCATGGATGAAGAAATAGATGCCTTGGAAGCAAATGCTACATGGGAATTGGTACCTTTACCTAAAGATAAGAATGCAATTAGTTGTAAGTGGGTTTATAAGGAGAAACACAATGCAGATGGTTCTGTGAATAGATACAAGGCAAGATTAGTAGTCAAGGGGTATGCACAAACATATGGCATTGATTATGAAGAAACATTCAGTCCGGTTGCAAGGATGGCAACTGTAAGAGCAGTCATTGCTATGGCTGCATCAAAGGGATGGTCTTTACATCAGATGGATGTAAAGAATGCCTTCTTGCATGGTGATTTGCAAGAAGAGGTCTATATGGAGCAGCCACCAGGTTATGTGCATGCTGTTCATCCTAAGTTTGTTTGCAAGTTGAAGGAAGCCTTGTATGGCTTGAAACAAGCACCTAGAGCATGGTCTAACAAGATAGGAAAGTATCTTGTCACTATTTGCTTTTAGATTTCCAAGGCAGATTTCTCACTTTATGTGAGAAAAACAGAGAAAGGTATTATGCTGCTTGTCATTTATGTTGATGATTTGATTATCATAGGTGATAGTGATGAAGATATCCTTCATGTGAAAATGCTATTGAAGCAGAAATTTGAGATGAAGGATTTGTGAGAGCTGCATTATTTCTTGGGCATTGAGGTGATTAGATCACCAAGTGGGATATGGCTCTTGCAGAGGCAGTATGGATTGGACATGCTGTCCAAATATGGGATGACAGGTTGTAAGCCTATTTCAGTTCTTTTGGAGCAGAATGTGAAGTTGAGCACAGATGCAGGTGAGCTTCTCGAAGACCCTACTATGTACAGATGCATAGTAGGAAGTTTGATTTATATGACTATTACCAAGCCAGATTTGAGCTATGCTGTTGGATTGGTAAGTCAGTTTATGCAGGCTCCAAGAAAACCACATTTGGATGTGGCTAGATGCATACTCAGGTATGTGAAGTCCACATTGTAGTATGGACTATTTTATGAGACTGGGGTTTAAATACAGTTGCATGGATACACTGATGCTGATTGGGCTGGTAGTATTTCTGATAGATGATCTACCAGTGGATATGTGTTCTCTTTTGGAAGTGCTGCAGTCACTTGGAGCAGCAAGAAACAGCCTACAGTTGCCTTGTTGAGCACACAGGCTGAGTACAAGGGTGCAGCAATGGTTGCATGTGAGGTAGCTTGGTTGCATAAGCGACTTTCTGATATACATCAATCTACAGATGGGCCAGTTGTCATTTATTGTGACAACATGAGTAGTACACACTTGGAAAATAACCCAGTCTATCATGCTAGAACAAAGCACATTGAGGTGCATTATCACTATGTGCGAGAGAGAGTTTTACTAGGTCTTATTGATCTAGTTTATGTCGGCACAGAGGATCAGGTAGCTGACATATTTACGAAGGCATTGGGCGCAGAGAAGTTGTGTAAGTTCAGAGACCTACTTGGTGTGCAGGAATTTGGATTGAGCTCAAGGGGGAGTGTTGAGATATTGAGCTCCACTCGTGATATGCCAGGGTGACCGTTGTGCATTTATGTCACTGACTTGTTAGCTGTAGATGCGGTTGGTACACCGCCCATGAATAATAGCTAGATGACAGCTATCCTTATCTACTCTAGTTCGTGGCTCAATTAGTATGCCACCTTAGTTAGTTGAGTTTGGTTTGAGACCCATATATAGGGTTCTTCTATTTCTATGTACTAGAGTTCTTTTTGGCTTACACAACTAAGAAGAGGAAAACTGTTTTCAACCTCCACCTATGTGTGTATTCTCCCATTGTGCAAGCAAGAAAGCTACAAGTGAGACTCCTTTCTTCTCTCCCACAATCTTGACAAGCCTTAGGGATCCACAGCCAGGTATTTCCCTCATAGTAGCCTTGCGCGTGCAAGAGGGCTTTAGGGACCCATATTTGCTTGATTACGCGGTGCTTCCTGTGATTGCGCCTTGGCCTCCTAGGTGTAGAGTTCTGGGTCTTATGAGAATAGGAGCATCGACTCCTAGGCGGTTGTTGCGGCTTTTTAGGCACCCATTGAAGGCGAGGTTATTGGGCCTTAGATTTGGTTGCTGTGGGTTGCGGTTTATGGAAGTCGGGGAGTGGCGGCCGCGCACTACCCCCCTCCTTAGTCTTGCCTACGGATGTTTCTACCGGTGGCCTTGCGGACGGTGATGGTGTCGCGCAACCCTTGCTAAAAGCTGTGACAATGCACACGTTGCCTATTGTTAGGTGGATGCGTTGCGACTCATAATCAACATTGCAATGAATCTTCTTTTTGAAGGTTTTCCCTAGCAGCGACTCTGTGTCTGCATTTGTAGCACTTGGCAATATGTAAAAAAGCATTGGAACAGTCTCAGACTCGATAGAAATGGCGACTCTGCACTTGTCGAGAACCGCGTATGATTGGGCCCCGTATGGGTTTAATTTGGCAGTTGTGGGTTGGAGTAGTGGTTTGCAAAGTTGGATCCAATGACGGTGGGTTAAGATATTAAAGTCTGCTCCCTCGTCGATCAAGGCGTTGAAAGTGCATGTTTGCTTGGCAGTGACCGTGATACGGAGGTAAGCGGGATCTACGGCTTCCTCATCCTCTTCGTTGATTTCAGTGATTGTAGCTACTCGTACTTTGAACAACGGTTCTAACAATGGTGGCTCATGCCAAGGATGCATGGGAGGGTAGTACTTCTTGACATGACTCCCATTGAAGAAGCCTATTCCTGCACCATCTAGTGTCTCAAGCTCGGCATTGCCGGTTCGGCTGATCACATGAACCTTGAAGGGTCGAAGACCTCTGAATTTCTTTTTTTTCTTATGCTCCTTAACGGAGTAAAGGAGCACTAAGTCACCCTATTCAAATTCCCGCTGCTTAACATGCTTGTCAAACCAGCTCTTGCATCAGGCTTTCTCACAGATAAGCGCGTGGGTGGCTAGAAGATGAGTTTTTGATAGGCGCTCAAGCTCGACCAAGCATTGCGCCCATGCCTCCTTCCCTTCCCATCATTCTTGAAGTGCTATTCTCAGGCTAGGAACGAAGAATTCTAATGGTAGAATTGCCTCAGTTCCATAGGTTAGCCTAAAGGGGGTTTGGCCGCCGACAGCCGTTTTATAGGCTGTGTGGTAGGCCCACAAGGCTGCCATCAGTTTGTTGTCCCAGTCGCTGCGTGAGGTTGAGACTACTTTAGTCAAGACATTGATAAGAATCTTGTTAGTTGATTCTGCCTAGCCATTCGCCTGAGGGTAGTATGGTGAGGATTTGCGATGGATAATGAGAAAGGTGGATAGGAGATGTGCTATCACTTCGTTGATGAAGTGTGTGCCTTGGTCGCTAACCAGTTCAATGGGGCAGCCGAAGCGTGATATCACTTGCTCCCATAAGAACTTGGCAATTGTCCTAGAGTTTTTATTTCGTGTGGCTCTTGCCTCTGCCCATTTTGTGAGGTAATCCGTGGCCACAACAATGTACTTGGCTTGTGAGTACTGCACCGTAGGACTGATGGGCCCTATGAAGTCGATTCCCCATTTTTTGAAGGGTTGGCGAGCAATAATTGGGGTCAACTCCATTTGATCTTTACAAATCGGAACTTTTGTCCGTTGGCACTCATCACAATGCTTGACAAATTGCTTGGCGTTGCAGAAAAGCGTGGGCCACCATAGTTGAGACTGCAACACCTTCCGTGCCGTTGTGTCTCCACTAAAGTGTCCTCCCACAATGTTGTTCTGCGCCTCCGAGAGCACATCGTGCATCTCATGCTCACACATGCATCTATGCAGTAATCCATCTTGCCCCAGCCTATAGAGTTGGCTTGCAATCAGCTGGTAGGGCTGGATCTTCAGGATCAAGCACCTGAGCTGGGCTTTTTCTATTGGCCGCTCAGGTAGTCCGTGCTCCAGCACTTGGACTATGTCGTCCGCCCAATATGGCGTCAGATCAGCCTTAAATAAATCTCTCTCACTGGACAGGTGGAATAGGTGGGCATCGGGTAACTCATCAACGATGCCTTGCCCAGTGGCTTCTCCTGTGGGGATGTGTAACATGTGATCAGCCATGTAATGTTGTTTTCCCTTTCGTACTACCACAGAGAAATTGAACTCTAGAAGCAGGAGGAGCCACCGAGCTATACGCCCTGTAGCACAAGGTTTGTTTACTAAATAGAGCAAGGCTTGATGGTCCACGAAAAAGATGAAGGGTGTGGCCAATAGATAATGCCGGAATTTCTTCACAGCAAACACCATGGCTAATCCCTTCCTTTCTGTTGTCGAGTAGTTTATCTCTGTCTCAGTGAGTTGTCTACTAGCAAAACTCACTAGATAATCTAAGTTGTGTTCACCAGGTTGGCACAACACTGCCCCCACAGCGAACTTAGAAGCGTCGATGTGCACGTGGAAGGTAATGGTCCAATCTGGGACTCGTAGAATTGGTGCTGTTGTTAGAGCCTTTTCAATTCTTTGTATGCTCGTTGGCATGCCTCGGTCCACTCAAAGACAATCAGCAGCTTGTACAATGGTCTGGCGATTAGTGCGTAGTTCAGTACAAACTGCCGAGTACAAACCACCGATAGTATCCTGTATGGCCTAAGAAGCATTGAACTCCCTTGTAATAAATTGGGGGTGGAAGGTCAACAATAACCGTGACCTTTGAGAAGTCAGTGGCAATGCCGTTCTTCAATACCACGTGTCCCAAGATGCATCTGTGCTTTACCCAAAACTAGCACTTCAAGGGGTTCAAGGAGAGACAATATAAGCGACACCGTTTAAATACTGTGCGAAGTTTGTCTATTTGTTCGATCCAGGTCGAATGGACACACAGGTCATCGACAAAGACCTCTAACTCCTTGCGAAGCATGTCCTTAAAGATGGTGCACATGAGATGTTGGAAAGTGGCAGGGGCATTGGTCAACCCGAAGGCATGACTATGTATGCAAAGACGCCCCACTCAGTGGCAAAGGCGGTCTTGTGCCTATCCGCAGGATGCACTTGCACCTGGTTATACCCTAAGAAGCCATCCACAAAACTGTAGGCTTCCTAGCCTACCACCCTCTCAAGCATGTGCTCGCTGTACAGCAATTGATAGTTGTCTCTCTTTGTAGTAGCGTTCACCTTCTTGTAATTGATGCATACTCGGATTTTTCCATTCTTCTTCATCACAATGACTATGGGTGATACCTAGTCCATGTGCTCAATTTCATAAATGAATCCAGCTCTCATCAGCTTATCAATTTCCTCTTTGACAGCATGAGCATGTTTTGGATTCATAGGGTACGGTCACTGCTTGATCGGCATTGCGTCCAATGCCATGGGTATGTTGTGAGTCATGACACTCAGATCTACCCCCTATATCTCCTGGCAAACACGTCTATATACTCTCGCAAGAGAGCAATAAGACTCGTTTCTTCTTCACTAGTCAAGTCATCAGCAATGAACACTGGTCAGGGTGTTTCCCCTTCCTGGGCTAAGTCTACCTCCTTGACTTTGGCTGGTCCCTCGATTGGTTCACTCGTCTGCCCTTGACGTTTGGCACCTAACAGAACTACTACCCTATCCCCTTTCTTGAATTTTGTGAAGCGTTTAGGGAGGTCCTGCGGCTTTCGCTGTTTTTCTGATCGTGTATCCCTGGGTTGCTTTGCCTTTTCCTGCCTTAACCACCTGCGCCTCAGGTGGACAGGTAGGTCCCCCTTGGTACGTCTGGTCGTGGGCGGCCTAGGGATCTCTGGATCACGATCCAAACTAACTTCCGATTCAGAGTCAAACCCTCCATCTTTGCTAGAAGAGGTGGTCTCCCCTAGTGGCCGCAGTTCAGATGGCGATTCAGTCCTAAGTATTGATGTCGTTCCTGGCTAGGCTAGGCCTACTTGCCCAAGGTCTATGGCTCCTACGCATTCCAACCAAGCGCGATCACATTCCATGCGCATGACTCCTTGCTCTGTTCTAAGGGTCTGCCTTTCCTGCAGCTTGGCGTCTACTCGTATCTGCTCAATTTCTCGTCCTTCAGTGTCATATTCTACAGTATCTACTTCACCCTCGCTCTCATCATTGAAGGATTGGTAGTCTTCGTATTCGTCACTAGAATCTTTGTCATCCGATTGCTCGTCATCTCCTAGGGTTCGGTATGTCTCGTGTCATTGGTCAGGAACTAGGGCCCAGTTATACATGAGGTTTAAATTGTGCACCTTGGTCCATTGCCACTTGGGTTCCTCTAAGAGATCCTGGAGGGGGTTGAAGTTTGCAGCTGGATTGCCAGCTAGCTGGTCCGTTAGGTATTCCAGTATCTTCTAGAGTTCCCTTTTGTTGGATGGTACGTGGAAGGTGACAGGCTCAGGCTTTCCACAGCAGCTTCCTGCCATCATGCAGACTGGTGTAGAGAGTGCTTCGTTGGACTTGCCGATCATTTTTATGGCTTGCTTGTATGTCTCATGATCTGAGAATGGCAGGTCGATTGTAGTGAGAATGTGCATCCAATCCTGATCATCCTTTGGGCATGGGATATACTTGGTCAAGGGCCCATAGGGCTTCTTGACCTGAGTGTTCCCCTTGAGCATAGCAGAGATGGCGTCTAGGTCAACTGGTGAGGTCTTCCAAGTGTCCATCTCTATTCTTACGGCATCCATTCTATTACCAAGGAAGATCAAGCCGTTACCCCAATCTTCGATGACTCTAGCATTGTGTATCCAGGGTCGGCCTAATAGGATATCGTAGTCCACTCCCTTCATGACTATAAAGTCAACAGAGAACTGGACACCTGCGATCTTCACTGGCCAACTCTTAAGTACCATGAATGGCTTTACTCTCATACTATTTGCTAATGTGATATTAAACCTAGCAGTTTTGACAGGTGGGTTTCCCCAAGTTTGAAGCATTGCGTGGCTAAGCACACTAACCCCATCTCCCATGTCTACAAATCCCTTTCTTGTTGTGTCACCTAGGGCTAGGACCGGTAAGACTGCGTGCATCTCAGAGCCTTCCCAAAAGGCATTGATGTGCAAGTTTTTAGGCATAGAGTGCAGCGTCAAACTTGGTAATTGTATTTCTGCATCATGGTCTTAAGGGTCTGCCGTGACCTGCTCTTGTGACCCTTCAACCCACTGCTTAAGATCTTGACATAGGGTAGGATGCTGCTTAAGCAGATCTCCCAGGCTAAGTGTTATAGGGGTAGTCACTAGCGTGGTCAGGAGATCATTGGACACTCGTCCTTCCCGTAACCTAGACTTTTCGGGCAAATGACCGTGGCTGATCTGCAGCTCTGTCCCGTCAAGGCTTGGTCTTAGCGGCACTGCTTGTGGCGCGGTTGCTTCTGTTGACTTAGGTTGAGGCAGTGATATTGACATGCTTACACTGGAGAGGTCATCGATCTCATCCTCTACGATGGGCTCAGCGTCCTTGAGGTGCTCTTGAGCCTCCTTCACCCATTCCTTCACCTTTTCTATGGCCTCTAACTGTTGCTTTGGATGCGGGTATTCCCCTACCTTAGCGCTTCCCTTTTCAGCTGTCTTAGGGGCTGAAGTCTCTGCCTCTGCGTCTGAAACCTTCTTTCCAGCAGGCAAAGTCGTAGCACTCTCGGTTTTTAGTGCGACTTTAGCTTTCGATCTCTTCTTTTTCCGCCTGCGGCTTTTCTTCCCTATCGAGGTTGCGTCAAAATTGCTAGGTCCTAGTAGAGAGATGCTGGCCTACTTTGTTTGGGCTCTGGTCATGACCCGCAATGGAATAGGTGTGGCCTCCCCATCGAGGTTTTTGACACCAAATAGCCCCAGTGGGACAGATGGTATGTTGGCTGAGCTAGAAGATGGCTTTCGCTTTGGGCAATCTACAAAAAGATGGGTGATTCCGTACTCTGCGCACCTTTGGTCAGCCTTGTCTCTATTTTGCTGCTCTCTTTCAGGGCAGCATGATGAGACATGGCCAGGGTGACCGCAAGTCCAACAGGTGACCGGATCCTTGTCTGCCCTCCTAGGCCCCTACCTCGTCCCCTTCCCAATGCCATCACTGGCACAGGTCAATAATCCATAAGGACTGTGTTGCCCTCGTCGTCGTGCGAGACATAAGCACACATGTAGGTCTCTTTCTCATTCGGCTCCTCCACGTAGTGGACTGGAGCGTCGCTCGGTGGATGGATTACGTAAGGACCAGGCAGTCTAGGAATGCCTGTAGGGTTTATGTCCATTCTAGGAACGGCTAGTTTCATATCGTTAAGCACGGGAAGAGCCAATGGGGCTCCCCTTCCGAAGAATAGCTACGGCCTGTTCGCTAGATAAGGCTGGCGGTGGGGTTGCGAGTATGGAAGTCTTCTTGGTAATCTACAATGCACGACATCATGGCCGAACCTACCGTAGTTAGCACAAGGTCTTGACCTAGGGTCTTGACACTCGGCCGGCAAGTGGTTTCTGCCACATTACACGCATTGGACGTGTGGGCGCATTGGTCATCTTAACATGTCTTGCAACTTGGCTAATTCCATCTTGACCTCAGCCAAGCCTTGGTCTGTGTTGGTGGCCTTCCCCTTATCTTGGGATGATGGGATTGATCGCTCACTAGAGACTGACATTCTTTCTGAGCTTCGCGAGTTGGTCTACTCTAGAGTTGAGCTCCTGGAGCTCCGCTCTTTTAGCTGATCATCGACTCTGATGGCTTCCTCAAACACTCTAGCCACCATGTCCCGCTGCAAGCTTGAGTTGCCTGCCAAAGCCTTGTTGAGATATCGAGCTCCACTCGTGATACTCCAGGGTGACCGTTGTGTATTTATGTCACCGACTTGTCAGTTGTTGCAGACGCGGTTGGTACACCGCCCATGAATAATAGCTACATGATAGCTATCCTTATCTACTCTAGTTCGTGGCTCAGTTAGTATGCCACCTTAGTTAGTTGAGTTTGGTTTGAGACCCATATATAGGGTTCTTCTATTTCTTTGTATTAGAGTTCTTTTGGCTTCCACAACTAAGAAGAAAAAAACTGTTTTCAGCCTCCACCCTTGTGTGTATTCCCCCATTGTGCAAGTAAGAGAAAGCTACAAGTGAGACTCCTTCCTTCTCTCCCACAATCTCGACATGGTATCAGAGCCTTGTTCGTGGTAAGGAGCTCAAGAAAGCAAGCCAAGCTCGCGGTGTTCTGGTAAGAGGAGCAGTGTTGCTTTCATTTTCTGTTTTGGGAGCAGATCTCTGCAGGTAGCACAATCGGAAAGTGCAGGAGTGCATTGTCTCAGGTTGAGACGCCCTTCGCAGTGAAGCAAGAGGGCAGTATATGCTGCGGGCAAGGGCTTTAGCCCTCGGCAACCTTGTTTTTTTTATTTGAGGCCATTTCGGGGCCTGTTTTGGAGGCGGAATTTTTCTGCACGCACTCAAGAAAAGGCCCAGTTTTATGCTGTGCAGCCACTGTTCTACAGGTCGGTGAATAGTTACTGTAAAAATTGCATTGTATGCTTGTGCGTAGAGACATTGGGAGTTACAGAATCATCCCTGTTGCCTGTTGATACAAGATCATCACTAGGAAGTGACTGTGTGGTCAAATACCACTTTCGCCAGTTTTGCAGATTTGCCCTTGTGAGGGTGAAGCTGAGTTTTTGCAGTGACAGAATTTTTCACAGTGTTCTGTAATGGCGTCTGATTCTCTCTCACAGATTGTCACTGAAAAGCTTGACAAGAACAACTTCCAAGCATGGAAGTTTAGAATGACGAATTTCCTTATGGGAAAAGGATATTGGGAATTTGTTGCAGGAAATGAAGAAGAACCAGTTCTTCCTGATGTTCCCAATCAACAGCAAATGCAGGCATTCAAAGCATGGCATGAGAGAGCCAGGAAAGTTATGTACTCGCTGTCTATCAACATTTCAGACTCTATGATTGTGCATATTCAGGATGCAAGTACGCCAAAGGAGGCATGGGATACTCTGTAAAAGATGTATAGCACAAATACGCAAGCCAGGAAAATGCAGCTCAAGCAAGAGTTGCACAATGTGCAAAGAGAAAATATGAGCATCAATGACTACCACATGAAGGTGAAGAAGATTGCAGATCCATTTGCTTCCATTGGGTTGCCAGTGGAAGATGATGATTTAGTTTCTGTGACCTTGAATGGTCTAGGAAAGGATTATGCGCAGTTTCAAACATCCATTTCCGTCCGTGAAAGATTTCCTGATTTTGAGGAGTTGATTGCTCTTCTAATTTCTGAGGAGCAGAGAAATGGTGGTGCATCTTCTTCAGGAGGAACTTCAAAACAAACTGTCTTCTACTCAAATGCTGGAAGAGGTAGAGGCAGAGGTAGAGGAGGCCGATTTGGAGGCCGTGGTAGAAATCAGAATATGCAGCAAACTCAAGAAAACCAGTCCTATGGAGGAGGACGTGGTAACTCTAGAGGCAGGGGGAGCCAAAGAGGTCGTGGTGGATGGCAAAGAGGCCAAAATGCAAACAGTAATGTTGAATGCTACTATTGTGGTAAAATGGGTCATATGGCTAAAGACTGCTATAAAAAGCAGAATGACATCATGAATGGAAAACTGCAACAAGGGAATTATGCATCTTCTAGTAGACAGGGTGATGACAGAAATGAGCATTTGTTTATGGTGCAGCACATGAACAATTCTGTGACAAGTGCAGAAGAAAGCAATGATGTATGGTATGTTGACTCAGGTGCATCAAACCACATGACAGGTCATGCAGAATGGATGGAGGATGCAAGAAAAATGGAAAAACCAGGATTTGTGGAGACTGGTGATGATACTGCACATCCTATTGTGCAGATTGGAAAAATTTCCTTGTCTATGCAGGATGGGAAAAAGAAATACCTGTCCGATGTATTTCATGTCCCAAATATCACCAAGAATCTAGTTTCTGTCGGTCAAATGGTTGAGCAGGGCTTGCAGGTCAGATTCAATCCTCATGGATGCTTTGTTGAGGATATGAAAAATAAAGGTCGCTTGATAGCAAAAGGAAAGAAGCAGGGTAGAATGTTTACATTGGATGCAAACATGTCTGAATTGAGTGCAGCAATGTTTGCACATGGGACCGGTGTAGTTGCAGATATTGATATCTGGCATAAACGCATTGGTCATGTTAATGTACAGCGACTTAAATCAATGCAGGCCCAAAATATTGTTGCAAGATTGCCAAAATTCAAGGTTGCAGAAATGCATAAGGTATGTGAAGCCTGTCAGTTTGGAAAACAGGCAAGGAAACCATTTCCTAGACATGTTCAAGAGAGTGAGAAGCCATTGGAATTAATCCACTCTGATGTGTGGACTACTAAAGCTGCATCTCTTGGAGGCTGTCATTTTTTTGTCACTTTTATTGATGACTATAGCAGAAAAGTTTGGGTGTATTTTATGAAAAACAAAAGTGAAGTTTTTGGGCATTTCAAAACCCTTAAAGCTATGGCTGAAAAAGAAACAGGTCTGCAAATAAAATGCCTGAGGTCAGATGGAGGGGGAGAGTACCTCTCACATGAGTTTGCAAAGTTCTTGCAGGAGCATCGCATAAAGCAGCAATATTCATGCAGTTATACCCCACAACAAAATGCAATTGCAGAAAGGAAAAATAGGCATATTGGAGAGGTATCTCGTGCCATGCTCAATGAAAAAGACTTGCCAGATTTTTATTGGGCTGAAGCAGTTGCTACAGCAGTCTACATAATGAACAGGACTCCCACTGCAGCAATACATGGAATGACTCTAGAGGAGAGGTATACTGGTGAGAGCGGAATTTAGGTGACGGCAAGTGCTTAAAAATAGCTAAAAATTATGAAGATCAAGGGAAAAATATTCACTGTCAAAGGCGGCGGCTCGATCTAGGACGATTTTAAGCGCCAAAGTGCTTTAAAGGCGCCCGAGCGACACTTGGTGATTTTTCATAATTTTTCAAACAGTCGTGCGGGTTGACACGAGCCACTGGCCAATGCGGGATGCTAAGCCGGACGCCCAGGATTTTTCAGAGCTCGATTCCAAGTCCGGGCGGGGAAATGGCCAAGAAACCGGTCAAGATTTGAAGAGGTGGACAAAATTTGGCCAAAATGGGCAAGTGACCCTTGGGAGCCCAAAATTTAAATGTCACATGAAAGTTTGGGAGAGAAGAGATGCAACAAATCGTGGGAAGGAAACGTGAGCAGATGGCGCCGAAATTCACGCCATGATGTTGATCATGCTTCTCCCTGCCTGCAAGCAACCCCCCTGTTTGACAATGGCCCCTCATTCCCCTCCGTATCCTGACTCTATCGCCGCCCTTCGCCCGTCGAATGATGGCCTGGTTTGGAATTTCTGATTCTAGTCTTTCTCTCTCCTCCCTCTCTCTCTTCTAAGAGGCAGTTCATGTGTGGGAAGGAGCAATGAAGAAAGAATGATGGAGGCTTGTCCGGCATGGACCGGATTGCTCCACGGGCTGAGAATGGTGATTTGTGATGTTGCTGGACATGAAGTGTTGCTGTTTTCCTGATCTACAGCCATGGACTCAAAACCCGAAACACGCGTTTAAGCGGTAAACTACAAAATTACAAAGGAAATTTAGTGTTTTATGCTTTTAATTGATGGAATGCCGTTCATATGGACTAAGATTTGATTATGCTACTGATTCTTCTGAGTTCTTACTGTTTATAACCAGAAATTATGAAAAACACGCATTTCATGGCTCGAAATAATGTCAAGAAACCCGAAAACGCATGAAAAAGGGGGAAAAACAAGGGTTTTGGGCATATAAATGGGGAAAACCGTCGATACACATCAACTAATCTTTCAATTTTGTTGCAAATGAACTAAGGGCCACAGCCCACAAATTGGTTTTCATTTTCAGCAATTTAAAAAATACAAGAAAATGAAGAAAATGGGGAAAAATGACAAAAAAACCATGAAAATAGGGGAAAAATACATTTGAGGCTACGAAAAATATAGAAAAATGGGATTTATGTTTGTTGATGTATAACAAGGCTGGGGCATGAAGTTATGCTTCAGTTCAGCCTTGTTTATATGTTTTAGTGCGTGTTTCCTTCCTTTCTTCACATAAAATGACAAGGGAAACCCTAAAAGAAATGAATGCAATGATGCACTATCAACGGGGGAGGGAAGAGTTGTGGAAAAAATGGTTAAATGCCGCTGAGCATGATGAATAATTTGCTGATTTTATATGTATTGCATCTAGGACGTAATAATAATGATAAAAATTAACACCTAGTAGCACGAAGATCACTTCGGTGCTAGGTGTTGCAGCGAAGCACAAAGCGGTTAGAAAGAAGAGCATGAAAGAGATGTTTTGCACTTGCACGCTGCTGGTTTTTAAAATGTTTGAGCACTAGGCATCCACCTCTTTGCATGATCATTTAGAGGAAATTAAAAGTATCAGAGTTAGCTCCTGGATATGCATAGCAATTGTTTTCAGTAGGCCCTTGACCCACCGTTGAGAGTGTGAGGTTCCTATGCTGTAGGCCAGCCGTAGGAGGAACCCCATGTGTATGTGATTCGAGCCTTTCGGCTATGTGGAAGGGACTCCCTCTGAGGAGCAATATTGGGTTAGGATCAGTTGGGCTACAACGTATTACAAACGCAATGTTTAGGAAGGCAGAGAGTTTGATAGACGCTCCTGGCCGCGAGGCCGAGGGGTTGTCTTGCGCATAGTGACGAGGTCCGGCTAGTGCATGAGCCAGTGCCGGCCCGTTTTTAGGTCCATCAGTGGTGCGTTTGCCGGGAGCTGCCTAAAAGTGGCGGTTCTCGAATCCTGGTTGTTTAAGGACCAACTAGCAGTTTATGCCAGAGGATACTGAGCTTGATCCGTTATTTATTGATAAGCATCGTCTAGCAGAAATCCAAAAGCAAGAAAGAGACGAAAGAGCTAGGCGACGTGCTGAAATTTTTAGGAGATATTCCCCTAAGCGTAGCGGTGCTGAACCCTTACGAGGGAGTGGATCTAGTGGTCTTAGGACCACAAGCAGTAAGTTAGGAGAAGGTGGAAGCTCTAGTGCTCCCCTTTCTTCTATAAGTCAGTCCACGTCAAGTACGGGAGGTGTAACCCCACCGTCCCCTATTCCTAGTACAAATCCAATCCGCGTCATGGCGCAGCCTATTGCAATTCCAGCAGGAACGACGGATTTGCCGGCTCTAGGTTACCCGCTACCCATTTTTAATGGGCTAGTTGAGGAAGATGCGGAACTCCACATTAGGGAGTTTCAAAAGTTGATGTTTAACTGTCGCATTCAAGAGGAAGGACATTTAATGATGTTCTTCAACATGACTCTCAAAGGAAGAGCCGCTATATGGTATCATGGTTTAGAAGCCGGAACCATATTGAACATTGATGCATTTTATGGAGCTTTTCGAAGGGAGTTTGCCCCTGAAAGGGGTGGGCAATATTGGTTGCGTGTACTCAACGTGACCCGCCAAGATCCACACGAGGATATTCGTGCTTATGCGAAGAAGATGAAAGAGGTTTTCCGTAAGTTGGACACCTCTATTCCTATCCCCGCAGCTGCCCAATTGCAATATTTTCTACATGGGTTGGACTTCAATATCCAATTGCAGTTGAGTAGTGTCCCCTTGGGGGATATAGACACTGCCATTACACGAGCACAAGAGGTGGAATCCCGACTACAAGCAGCCTATGCTTCTCGCGGCAATTCGAATATGGGTTTAGTATTGGGAAACAATATGGCAATAGCCAATGGCAGTAGTGGCCAAGGGATAGCAATGGCTAATCCTAATGGGAGAGGGAACATGATACAGAATGTCCCTTTATTACCAGCTCCCCCTAGCATGTCGATGCCTACGGGCAGTCAAATGGCTCCGAGTAGTGGAGGCCAGGCGGTCAATTCTAATACCATGCCTCTAGCTCAACAGCCTGTGCCTAATCGGATTGTTAGGCCGATTGAACGACATGGTAATGACCAAGGCTATGAGCCGAGTTCTTCCAATGTTCTTGGCGAGGTTAAGGACATGATGAAGCATTATACCGACATGATTACGGAGCAGTATCGACAAATAGCCGTTGATGTCAACTTCCTTAAAAAACAACAAAATTTGATAGGAAGTAGATACCCGGAGGAGGGTGCACCGTCGAGGTTTAGTTGCAAATGGTGTGGCGGGCAGCACTATCCACGAAATTGCCCAAATGTTAAGTGCGACATTTGTGGAAAATCTGGCCATCTAGCAGCCACTTGCTGGAGTAAGATCAGTTCTCTCCAGCGTGGTAGTCGGCAACCAGGGCCTGTTAATCATCGTGCCCAAGGAAATGATTCCCAGCCAGAAAATGGGCCTAAACAAATACTTCAACGACCAAAGACTACAGTGGAGGAGCTACCAAGTGGTAGTGGGGTTAGTTTGATTGAGGCTGTACGCGTTAATGATGCTGAAACCTCTAATCTACGAGCTGTTCTTACAAGAGGTAAAAAGGGTAGAGAAGCCGACATGGATAAGCCTGTCGACGGAAACCCTAAACAAGGCGACAAAGGAACGCAAGTTTTGGATCCTGCCCTAGAAGGGGGACCTTTGAAGCCCGTAGAGAGTAAAGCCGATAAGGAAGCACCAAAGAAGAAGGTGAAAGTTAAGAAAGAGGCAATAAAGCCAGTTCAGCGACCTAAAGAGCGGATGATTTGGCGTGAAAAGCGAGCTCTATCGAACTATCATGAATTCGATTTGGCGGGCTCTCTTTGCGAAGTCAAGCCGGATGTGAACCTTTTGCAGCTTATTAAGCTTTCCCCAGGAGTACGTAAGGAATTTAGAAAGATCCTACGTACCGGGTATATCGTAGAACCTTTGGGTATTGCGCGAGTTGGTGATGACTGGTTCGAGCATGCTGAGAACCATTGCCCAAGGGTTGTAGCCTATGTCGATGGGATATTAGTAGATTATGCCATTGTCGACACGGGATCATCTGTTAACATTATGAGTTCTGAACTGATGGAAAGGTTGGGTCTTGCGATTCAGAAAGATACTTCCACAATTCTTAGAATGGCAGATGACAGTTTGAGACAGCCGGAAGGCTGCATTACTAAGGTCCATGTCACTGTTGCAAATGTAGAATGCATGTTGGACTTTAGGGTGATTCGTTTTGCAGGGCGGCCAAGTTACCAAGTATTACTTGGACGACCTTGGATCTTGCAAGCGGATTGCCAAGTGGATATACCCGCCGGTCGATTAATATTCGGCAGAGGTGCTCAGCGTGTGGTGGTTGATGCTTATCCTGAGTCCCCGCAGAGTGAGAGAGCTCCTCTATCTTCTACAGAATTGGAGACATTAGAAGATTTATCTGCTAGTGAGACATCATCGAGTGATGAGTCCAAAGAGGGATCCACCACAGAGGACATCTATCAGATCACTTTGAATGAGCCGATAGAGGCCCAAGATCGTATAAGAGATGCAGATGTTATCGAGCTAGACCTTGGTACGCTTGATGATTCGCGGCCAATCAAATTAGGGTCCATGCTCAGTACAGCAGAAAGGGAGGACTATGTGGCCTTGATCCAGGAATTCCGTGATATCTTTGCCTGGAGTTATGATGAGTTGAGAGGCATTCCTCCTAG
Organism: Lygodium microphyllum; assembly: GCF_053477565.2. Taxonomy (NCBI): domain Eukaryota; kingdom Viridiplantae; phylum Streptophyta; class Polypodiopsida; order Schizaeales; family Lygodiaceae; genus Lygodium; species Lygodium microphyllum. The sequence continues at coordinate 3,189,271 of NC_141161.1, read as the reverse complement.
TCTTGCTGTTCATACAATTCCGTTGAAAGAGGGCAGTCGTCCTGTACGGCAGAAAGTAAGGCGTATGCCTTTCGAATTGAGGGACGGGCTGTTTGAAGAGTTAGAGAAGCTTCGAAAAGCGGGTTTGATTTTTCCTGTGCAACACACAGAATGGTGTTCGCCAGTTGTGATTAGAAAGAAGAAGAATAATCAGATCCGTTTATGTGTAGACTTTAGGGAGCTGAATAAGCAGACAGTTAAGGACTACTACCCATTACCATTTATTGACCAGATTTTGGATCAATTAGCGGGTAGGGAGATATATTCGTTTATGGATTGCTTTGCAGGATACAACCAAATGGCAATTGCAGAAGAGGACAAGTTGAAAACAACTTTTATCACTGTATTTGGCACTTTTGCTTACCACGTGATGGCTTTTGGTTTATGCAATGCGCCTGGTTCGTGGCAACGAACAGCCGATAAGACATTCGGTGACATATCCCCTGAAGAGTTGAGGGTGTTTATTGATGACTTAGGGGCCGCCACCGTGAGGGAAAGGCAGTTGATCATTTTGAGAAAATGCTTTGAGCGTTGTAGACAATTTTGCATCGCCCTAAACCCACGGAAGTGTGCTTTTGGAGTACCTTATGGGCTATTGCTGGGCCACGTGGTCAGTTCGGTAGGAATTGCGACAGACCCCGAGAAGGTGAAAGTTATAGTTGCCATGGGTCCACCACGCACTTCGAAAGAAGTTCATAGCTTTCTGTCTTCGGTTGGTTACTACCGTAGATTCATTAACGCCTTAGCAGAAAGAACGTTGCCACTTACAAATTTATTGTCCTTTAGCTGTTCGTTTGTATGGGGTGACCCTTGTAAGGTAGCATTCGAGGATGTGAAACAAGAGCTAGCAAGAGCGCCCGTTTTAAAAGCACCTAAAAGAGGTGAGGTGTTCTATATATTCTCAGCAGCCACCATGTATAGTATCAGCTGCTGTTTAGCCCAAATTTGGGAAGAGAAGTGGTACCACCCGATTGCTTTTGCTAGTCAGAAGCTGGGGGTATCCGAAATCAATTACACCTACATGGAGAAGCTGTGTCTAGCGATGGTCTTTGGGACCAAGAAATTCAGGCATTACATTCTCTATGAGAAAGTCGTGCTTTATACGAAGGCGGAGGGACTTCGACTATTGATGAATAAGTTACAGCCGCCTGATCGTTTAGCGAAGTGGTTGATCACTTTGCAGGAATTTGATTATGAAATCAAGAGTAAGCCACCAAGGTTGCAAGGCATCGTGGAATGTCTAGTGGACTTTGGGGAGCCGAAAGAATCTGTGGTTGAAGGTAGTGACATGGAGATGATATTTAAAATAGATACGGCATCTATTCCCTCCTGGTATGCTGCAATAACGCATTATTTATCAACAGGAGAGGCGGGATCCGAATTATCTAAGGCTGAGAAAAGGAAAATTAAGCAGCAAGCGTTAAAGTTTGCCTTGATCGCAGGTACATTATATCGACAAGGGGTTGATGATATCTATCGCCGATGTGTGACGCCTGACGAGGTGCCATTCATTTTGGAAGAGTGCCATGATTCTGCTTGCGGTGGCCATTTTGCTGGACGGCTTACAGCACAAAAGGCTTTAAGAGTAGGTTATTGGTGGCCTGCCATCTTCCAGGATGCGTTTGCGTATGTTAAGAGATGCGATATTTGCCAACGACATGATAGTCGAGAGAATAGGAAACGACCACTCACCCCTATTATGGCGATACTTCCATTTGAGAAGTGGGGAATAGACTTTGTGGGTCCTATTACTCCGTCATCGACTACGCAAAAGAGGTACATCATTGTAGCAACTGACTACTTCACAAAGTGGTCAGAAGCACGTGCAACAAGGAAAGATGATGCTAAAGAAACTGCTAGTTTCCTTTTAGAGCAGATAATATGCCGGTTTGGTCCTCTGAAAGAATTAGTGTCGGACCGCGGAACTCATTTCCTGAATAAGGTGATCAAAGGTTTGACAGAGTTGTGGAACATCAAGCATAACAAAACAACTCCATATAACCCGCAAGCCAATGGGCAAGTCGAAAGTACCAACAAGCAGCTTGTGGGCATCCTGTCCAAAACTGTGTCGGAAAAGAAACGGGATTGGGATAAAAAGTTATACGTGGCAGTGTGGGCCTATAATACGACCTTCAAACGAGCCACTGGCCATACCCCGTTCAAATTAGTATATGGGGAGGAGTGTGTCTTGCCTTTAGAGATTGAGCTGCCGACTATTCGGTTTGCCATCAATCATTCTTTGAGCGATGAAGACGCTCTTTTTGAGCGCTTGACGACACTGGCACATTTAGATGAGCTTAAGCTGCAGAGCTTATTGCACCAAGAAGTGGCGAAGCACCGAATGAAGAAGCTACACGACCTCAAAGCCAAGAAATACACCTTCAAGAAAGGACAGCTTGTTCTGTATTATGACGCACGACGTGAATTATTCCCAGGCAAGCTAGAACCCAAATGGGATGGGCCCTATAAGATCGTTAGAATAGGAAAGAATAAATCCACAGTTTTGTTAGCTGACCTTGAGGGGATAGAATTTAAAAATAAGGTTAATCTTAATAAGATTAAACCTTATTACTTCTGATTGCACTAATGCTATGACGTCTAGGAAAGATCGATCAAACATCTGCAAGGAAATTGTGATAGAGGTTGATGGGTCGTCTGATCCCTTATTTAGAACACCCATATTTGGAACAGAGATATCATCAGGGAAAGCTCATTTGGTGGAGCAAAGGATACAAGGTGATTGAGCAAGAAGGCGGGACATTCATTTGGGAAATCAAGGTCTTCTGCCATCACTGCCTACAACTTTTGATGAGCATCCCTGTCGAATTCAATGATGATGGAGGGATGGAGCCTACAGTCCACCCGTTGAATATGCTGAATTTCGATTACCATAATTACGCGTAGAGTCCAGGATGGCAGGATATGTAAACCCTTTATGGACGTACACCTTGTACTTTGATGGGGCGTCCAGGGGTGCATGCAAAAAAGGAAGTGTAGGAGTTGTCATCCGCGACCCCCGACGACGCATTGTCATGAAGTTAGCTGCTTATCTCGGGGCGAATTTTACTAATAATATGGCAGAATACAAAGCCCTGATCATGGGTTTGAATATTGCAAAAAAGGGTGGTATCCGCCAGTTGTTGGTGAAAGGGGACTCTCAGTTGGTTTTAAATCAACTCAATGGGACGTACATGGTGCGGAACCCGATCCTTTGTATGTACCATCACACTGCCATAGCCCTGCTAGACGAATTCGATAGAGTGTCTTTTCAGCTGATTCCACGGAATTGGAATCAGTTTGCCGATTCATTGGCTAATCTTGCGTATGAAGAGGACCTCTTCTTTAATTGTGGCCCTTGTCCCGATATATCTATTGATGGTGAGACAGGACCTGGTCGTTTGTGGGGTATGCTTTCTGAACATGCCCTTTTTGGCAGACGATGGTTGATTTGGGTGATGCAGAGGGTAAGCGAGACTCATCTACCTTTATTATCAGGGACCCATAGACTGATTCGACGCCATGTGATGCGAACACCTCTTGCGATATACACAGGAGGGATAGGTCATAATTTAATGCACCTAGTTTAGGGCTATGCGCCTTTGTTCCCCTGGGAATAGTATGCTTTGATGTCTATCATGGTTGTTTCCAGGAGGCTGTTATGCATAGTATTGTTTTATTTCATTAGGCCAAGAGGGCCGATACAGTTTAGTAGCAAAGTCATGTCTGCATTCATTAGGCCAAGAGGGCCATTTCCCTGTCTAGTGCGGGTGCGTTTAATTGGGTTTTTGTTTAGTGTTGTGCTGGACAGGTTTCGCGGGTTGTGGAATTTTGTGGAGCCTGGAGGAGCCTTTGCTGCGATGGAAGCTTCTTGTGGCCACTCCAGGTGATATTTCTCCTTTACGAGTACCTTTCTTTCCTGTTATATGTGTATTTGTACTTGTCGAGGGGGCACATTTTTGTTGGGGACCGGCAACCAAGGCATGAAGTCCCAGGTTTAGGCTACGTATGTTTGAGGGAGGTCGGAGTAGTCATTGCCTCCTGTAAAGACATTGTTAGACGTTGAAAGACCTGTTTTAGAAGGAAGTCCTAGTGGCCCTGTCCTGCTAACCTGCTAGGCAGCCGTTCTAGGAGTTCTTGTTAGTAGTGAGGCAGTTAGAGAAGCCTGCTAGAAGATCATAATAATGATGCCAAGAAATCCTGACTGTCCTAAAAGATGAATATAAATACGAAGGTGTGTAAAAAGGGGTTCTAACCCCTATCAAAGAAAAGAAATGCAATGAAAATATATAAGCAGTTGATCATTGCCTTGCGGAGGCCTGGTAGGTTCCTGGGGACGAGTCAGACCCGGGGCCGATACCTTGTCTTCCTAGGGGTGGCTTCTTGCTGGAAAAATAATATCAAAACAAGGAAGGTTGGAGCGAAAATACAAGTGAGCGTTAGAAAAGGATTAAGTGTCGCCTTGCGAGGGCTTGGTAGGTTCTTGGGTGCCGAGATAGGTCCTGAGACCGATGCCCTGTTCTCCTTGGGTCACTACGCTCAGCTCCCTCCTTTTTACATGCCCAAGTATGTTCATCCAATAAAAATCTTCAAAGAAGACATGTACTAAAAGAAAATATCCTTTGCTCAGGCTATAGGAGTCCTCGCCTTGTAGGAGTTCCTAGTGGTGTTGTCTTTAGTTGGTAAGTAGTTCAGACTACCACTTAGGGCAACCTCTTTGACAGTTCTTTTTCGTTTGGCTGTGTTGGAGCAGCTGGTTAGTGGCTTGCTTCGGATCTTCTCTTAGATGATGCTAGGCCTCCTCCTTGTGGATGTTATGCCTTGGTTCTGTCCAGGGGTAGGGGGAGCATTGTGCTGAGTTTTATGATGATAATTGTTTTGTATCAGTTTGATGCTTCTTTGGTTGTTTATGTGCAGATATGTTCGTGGGTTCGACGGGCTGAGTCGCCCTATCCCGTGGTCGCCAATGAGAGCGGAATTTAGGTGACGGGAAGTGCTTAAAAATAGCTAAAAATTATGAAGATCAAGGGAAAAATATTCACTGTCAAAGGCGGCGGCTCGATCTAGGACGATTTTAAGCGCCAAAGTGCTTTAAAGGCGCCCGAGCGACACTTGGTGATTTTTCATAATTTTTCAGACAGTCATGCGGGTTGACACGAGCCACTGGCCAATGCGGGATGCTAAGCCGGACGCCCAGGATTTTTCAGAGCTCGATTCCGAGTCCGGGCGGGGAAATGGCCAAGAAACCGGTCAAGATTTGAAGAGGTGGACAAAATTTGGCCAAAATGGGCAAGTGACCCTTGGGAGCCCAAAATTTAAATGTCACATGAAAGTTTGGGAGAGAAGAGATGCAACAAATCGTGGGAAGGAAACGTGAGCAGATGGCGCCGAAATTCACGCCATGATGTTGATCATGCTTCTCCCTGCCTGCAAGCAACCCCCCTGTTTGACAATGGCCCCTCATTCCCCTCCGTATCCTGACTCTATCGCCGCCCTTCGCCCGTCGAATGATGGCTTGGTTTGGAATTTCTGATTCTAGTCTTTCTCTCTCCTCCCTCTCTCTCTTCTAAGAGGCAGTTCATGTGTGGGAAGGAGCAATGAAGAAAGAATGATGGAGGCTTGTCCGGCATGGACCGGATTGCTCCACGGGCTGAGAATGGTGATTTGTGATGTTGCTGGACATGAAGTGTTGCTGTTTTCCTGATCTACAGCCATGGACTCAAAACCCGAAACACGCGTTTAAGCGGTAAACTACAAAATTACAAAGGAAATTTAGTGTTTTATGCTTTTAATTGATGGAATGCCGTTCATATGGACTAAGATTTGATTATGCTACTGATTCTTCTGAGTTCTTACTGTTTATAACCAGAAATTATGAAAAACACGCATTTCATGGCTCGAAATAATGTCAAGAAACCCGAAAACGCATGAAAAAGGGGGAAAAACAAGGGTTTTGGGCATATAAATGGGGAAAACCGTCGATACACATCAACTAATCTTTCAATTTTGTTGCAAATGAACTAAGGGCCACAGCCCACAAACTGGTTTTCATTTTCAGCAATTTAAAAAATACAAGAAAATGAAGAAAATGGGGAAAAATGACAAAAAAACCATGAAAATAGGGGAAAAATACATTTGAGGCTACGAAAAATATAGAAAAATGGGATTTATGTTTGTTGATGTATAACAAGGCTGGGGCATGAAGTTATGCTTCAGTTCAGCCTTGTTTATATGTTTTAGTGCGTGTTTCCTTCCTTTCTTCACATAAAATGACAAGGGAAACCCTAAAAGAAATGAATGCAATGATGCACTATCAACGGGGGAGGGAAGAGTTGTGGAAAAAATGGTTAAATGCCGCTGAGCATGATGAATAATTTGCTGATTTTATATGTATTGCATCTAGGACGTAATAATAATGATAAAAATTAACACCTAGTAGCACGAAGATCACTTCGGTGCTAGGTGTTGCAGCGAAGCACAAAGCGGTTAGAAAGAAGAGCATGAAAGAGATGTTTTGCACTTGCACGCTGCTGGTTTTTAAAATGTTTGAGCACTAGGCATCCACCTCTTTGCATGATCATTTAGAGAAAATTAAAAGTATCAGAGTTAGCTCCTGGATATGCATAGCAATTGTTTTCAGTAGGCCCTTGACCCACCGTTGAGAGTGTGAGGTTCCTATGCTGTAGGCCAGCCGTAGGAGGAACCCCATGTGTATGTGATTCGAGCCTTTCGGCTATGTGGAAGGGACTCCCTCTGAGGAGCAATATTGGGTTAGGATCAGTTGGGCTACAACGTATTACAAACGCAATGTTTAGGAAGGCAGAGAGTTTGATAGACGCTCCTGGCCGTGAGGCCGAGGGGTTGTCTTGCGCATAGTGATGAGGTCCGGCTAGTGCATGAGCCAGTGCCGGCCCGTTTTTAGGTCCATCAACTGGTAGGAAACCAGATATTTCTCATTTGAAAATTTTTGGTTGCATTGCCTATGTACATGTGCCAGATGAGCTGAGATCCAAGTTGGATCCAAAAGCTGAGAAGTGCATCTTTATTGGTTACTCTCTGCAGCAAAAAGGGTATAGATGCTATAACCCTTCTACTCATAAGTTTACAGTGAGCAGAGATGTTGTTTTTTATGAGATGAGTAGCTGGTATAAACCAGTAAATGTGATTGATGATGTAGATGCACAACATGGTAATGCTGCACAGAATTCACAGCAGCAGTCACAAAATATTAGTGGACCTGGAGCGTCCTCTAGCAGTGGTTCACATTCTTCGCCATGGACAGGCAGATTGAGATCAGGAGAATCTTCTCAAAGTAATGCAGATAGTGGTATGCAGGTATCACAAAAAGGAAAAGAGAAGGTTGATCAGCCCATGTTTGATGTGAATGCAGGTCACTGTTATGTGGAAGGTGAATCCAGTGGCTTAGAACAGAGCATTGATGATGAGTTGGGTATTCCTTCTATTGTTACACCTGGAGTAAGGAAAACCAGGGATGTTTTGAGAGCACCTGGGAGTGAACCCACTTTGCGCAGGTCTACCAGAGTTAGGTATCCTGTGGATAGGCTGAAATATGATGGATTTACAGCCATTCACTATGCATATATGGTCAAGGTGATACAGGAACCAGAACCCACTTCTTTTGAGCAAGCCATGGGAAAAGAAAAATGGGAGAAAGCCATGGATGAAGAAATGGATGCCTTGGAAGCAAAACGCTACATGGGAATTGGTACCTTTGCCTAAAGGTAAGAATGCAATTGGCTGTAAGTGGGTTTATAAGGTGAAGCACAATGCTGATGGTTCTGTGAACAGATACAAGGCAAGATTAGTAGTCAAGGGGTATGCACAAACATATGGCATTGACTATGAAGAAACATTCAGTCCGGTTGCAAGGATGGCAACCGTAAGAGCAGTCATTGCTATGGCTGCATCAAAGGGATGGTCTTTACAGCAGATGGATGTAAAGAATGCCTTCTTGCATGGTGATTTGCAAGAAGAGGTCTATATGGAGCAGCCACCAGGTTATGTGCATGCTGTTCATCCTGAGTTTGTTTGCAAGTTGAAGAAAGCTTTGTATGGCTTGAAGCAAGCACCTAGAGCATGGTCTGACAAGATAGGACAGTATCTTGTCACTATTGGCTTTCAGATTTCCAAGGCAGATTTCTCACTTTATGTGAGAAAAACAGAGAAAGGTATTATGCTACTTGTCATTTATGTTGACAATTTGATTATGACAGGTGACAGTGATGAAGATATCCTTCATGTGAAAATGCTATTGAAGCAGAAGTTTGGGATCAAGGATTTGGGAGAGCTGTGTTATTTCTTGGGAATTGAGGTGATTAGATCACCAAGTGGGATACAGCTCTTGCAGAGGCAGTATGGATTGGACATGCTGTCCAAATATGGGATGACAGGCTGTAAGCCTATTTCAGTTCCTTTGGAGCAGAATGTGAAGCTGAGCGCAGATGCAGGTGAGCTTTTGGAAGACCCTACTATGTACAGATGCATAGTAGGAAGCTTGATTTATATGACTATTACCAGGCCAGATTTGAGCTATGCTGTTGGATTGGTAAGTCAGTTTATGCAGGCTCCAAGGAAACCACATTTGGATGTGGCTAGACGCATACTCAGGTATGTGAAGTCCACATTGCAGTATGGACTATTTTATGAGACTGGGGTTCAGATACAGTTGCATGGATACACTGATGCTGATTGGGCTGGTAGTATTTCTGATAGACGATCTACCAGTGGATATGTGTTCTCTTTTGGGAGTGCTGCAGTCACTTGGAGCAGCAAGAAACAGCCTAGAGTTGCCTTGTCGAGCACAGAGGCTGAGTACAGGGGTGCAGCAATGGCTGCATGTGAGGTAGCTTGGTTGCATAAGCTACTTTATGATATGCATCAGTCTACAGATGGGCCAGTTGTCATTTATTGTGACAACATGAGTAGTATACACTTGGCAAATAACCCAGTCTATCATGCTAGAACAAAGCACATTGAGGTGCATTATCACTATGTGCGAGAGAGGGTTTTACTAGGTCTTATTGATCTAGTTTATGTCAGCACAGAGGATCAGGTAGCTGACATATTCACGAAGGCATTGGGCGCAGAGAAGCTGCGCAAGTTCAGAGACCTGCTTGGTGTGCAGGAATTGGGATTGAGCTTGAGGGAGAGTGTTGAGATATCGAGCTCCACTCGTGATACGCCAGGGTGACCGTTGTGTATTTATGTCACCGACTTGTCAGTTGTTGCAGACGCGGTTGGTACACCACCCATGAATAATAGCTATATGATAGCTATCCTTATCTACTCTAGTTTGTGGCTCAGTTAGTATGCCACCTTAGTTAGTTGAGTTTGGTTTGACACCCATATATAGGGTTCTTCTATTTCTTTGTATTAGAGTTCTTTTGGCTTCCACAACTAAGAAGAAAAAAACTGTTTTCAGCCTCCACCCTTGTGTGTATTCCCCCATTGTGCAAGTAAGAGAAAGCTACAAGTGAGACTCCTTCCTTCTCTCCCACAATCTTGACAAGCCTTATATAACTCCTCATCTCGAATTCCGTTGATGAATACAGTCGAAAGTACTCTTTCAATCGGTCGCTTGCCCAGAGGGATTCTCTTGAAGAGACTCCTCACATGGGTTACTTAGTCGTGGATGTCCTCCTTCTCTTTTTGCTTGATGTTCATCAAGCATACTAGCAGGTTGTCGGAGTATCCAGGCTCGGCAAATCTCTTGACGAAGAGATCCTTGAGATCATTGAAGTTGGCTGAAATTGCAGCATCTAGGCTCGTATACCACGTCCTACCCTTGTTGCCTAGGCAAACCCTGAATGCTTACGAGCTTTGAGGTTGGTCGTTGAGGCCGTTGGCTTCGCAGATTTGCTCAAATTGCTCAACAAAGCTGTATGGGTCGTCGTGAGGTTGGTACTTATGGAGTTGCTTGGCAACAATCGGTATCTTGGCCTGGCTCTTTGAGCCTTGGTTCACCCCTAATCCTACGAGCAGCGACGTCGCTAGTGTAGTGGCACTCTGCTCTACTGCTGTATTATCGACGCAGTCGTTTCATGAGAAGCTCACTTAACATCAAGTCTCCCTCTAGTGCTCTCTCACGGTCCTTTCGGTTTCGGCCAGCCAAGTTCAGCACTCGTTGCACCTCATGCAGCTCCATGCTTTGCCTTTGGCTCCTAGCCTGTTGATCCCTATTGTACTCGGCTATGCCCTGCAATGCTTTGCGGGCTAGCCTTCTCTCCTATTCTAGATCTGAAATGATTGTGTCTACTGTCCTGCCACGGTGCTCGTACCGGGCATGCACGTCGTAACTGCTCACCAGTTTTGTTGAATAACATCTGGGAATATGTTCAAATCAAGATCCTCATTAGACCGATGGTCCGAGCTCTGAGCTCTCTTCCGCCATGGTTGAGTTCTCGTGCTCCACTAAGCTGTCGATCAGGTTGAATAGGCTTGACAAATCCACGTCGTTGGTGCTCCTTGCTTGGTCCTACTCCGCGCTTTGATGGTTTGTCGATGTCTTGGTTCTCTCCCGCTGGTGGGTTTCTTGAGTGGTTTTATCTGAGTGAGTTCCTTGACTTATTGAATACAATCCTCAATTTATGATCACTCAGTGTGTGTCTTTTCTCGTGCACTTGTGGTCAATCAAGCTTTCAGCTTCCTTATGTGTACTTCAAGTGCGGAATTCAATGTGAGTGCGGCAAACAATCTCTATATGCTTACGCCCTCTCGTCTCGTCTCGGCCTAATACGCTTCGTTGCTCAAGTCCTGGCCGTTCTAGCAGATTCTGGGGTCTACGTTGCTTCTTGCTCTTCACTAGGGGGTCGATCACAGGTCCTACAAATGGATTTCCATTCTCAACATGTCTGGTCACGCTGGGGAGTACTCCAACACTGTCCCCTTCTCCCTTGGTTGTGGCTCTACATCGGGAAGTGCCTACAAGGCATTTGCTATGTTGTCCTGGAGCGGGTTGTACTTCCAATCGGTCGCGGGGGTCAATTTTTTATGTTTTCCTCTTTTCTGCCTAAGGGTGTGTCCGATTCTGGGAATCGGATGTCCGATTTACCAGTGGTCCGATTCTTGGAATCAGACCAAGTGGGTCCGAGTTTGAGCTGTCTGATTCTCCGAATTGGATAGAGCTCAAGTGTCCAATTTTTGAAAATTGGACAAGTGGTCCGATCAGGCTAGGTGTATGGTCCGATTGCTGACGTGTCCTAATTCGTGAGTCCAATTTCCTTGATCGGACGATCGGACGAAGCGTCCGATTGGACGGGGCTGGTCTGAGTATCCGAGTGGTCCGAGTCCGAGTGATCCGAGTGATCCGATTCCCAAAATCGGATGGGTTGGTCCGATCGGAACATCCAATTCTCAAAATCAGACGTCCGATTCTGAGAATCGGACACTGAATCGGGTGTCCGATTCCGCTGACCCAAACGCACTTTCGAGCATGAAATCGCCCAAAATCTTAAAATATTGATTATTATAGGCTACAAGATTCAACAGGAATGATGCTGGAGTGATGGGGGAGAGATCTATATATCTGGGGATTGCCAATAGCAATGTCACTCCTCGCACTGATCAATCGAACGGGTCACCCAAGCTCTCTTTCTCTCTCTCTCTCTCTCCCCCCCAGCCACTGCCATCAAAGATGGCACATTATTATACACAGTTCTTGAGCATATCAGAGTAGGGATTCATAGAGATTCCGAGATATATGCAGATCTATATGCCACATCGATTGAGAGTTCTTATTGGACAGCTCAGGGTATCATCACATCAGCTTATGATTGAGAGTGGCAGAGCCAGTGGCATCCTACGGGAGGAGAGGATATGCCCCCTTTGCAGATCAGAGGTGGAGAGTGAGGATGCCCGGCATACTCAGAGTTGAGATCTAGATACACATTGAGCAGCTCACTTCAGGGATGTCTGGCATACTCAGAGTTGAGATCTAGATACACATTGAGCAACTCACTTCAGGGATGTATGACTGATATGGATAAGAGATCATTTGGCCGTTTTCTGGGAGAGGCATGGCACATCAGAGAGCAGAGCACACAGTGGGTCCCAATCAGAGAGGGGCCCACCCAGATGACTATTACACAGTTCTTTCAAACAGACAGAGTGAGAGCTACTGTACCAGCCTCCAGCCAGACCTCCGGGCTCACACTTCAGCAGGCTGAGGACCAGCGTACCCGACGTCACACGAGGATCCGTGGGTTTCGGACCCCATAGCCACACCGACAGGAGATCCGGAGGATTCTTGATCTACATCGACAGCAGACTGAGATCCGACGACACTCGACACATTGGATCTCAGATCTCCAATTTGCTCTTTCTCCACTGCCGATGTACTACATCCTGCATCCAGGAGGGATCACCTGCTATTAGCGACTTCGACGACTGCTACTACATCCCAGGATAGTATATCTCCCTGCATCTGTTACATATACACATCGCACCACTTTATCACAGCCGATAGTTGTTCCCCTATCACAGCTGACATTTGTTCCCCCTTTGTAGCCATTATCTGGAGTACCAGAGCTACATACGCACATACACATACACGACACTTATCACACTCACAGCACCGTATTTTCAGTTTCCAGTTTTTAGCTTTTTATTTAGCACTTTTATTTTGGATAGCTGGACCTCATCAATTGTATCACAGTTTGTCTCATAGGCCAGTTTTGGTCTTTAGAAGACGTTAATATAACTTTCTTTCTTTCTTTCTTTCTTTCTCTCTCTCTCTCTCACTCACTCTCAACTGGTTGCAAATGAGGATTTCCTTGCCCTCCAAGAACTTATATCCCTACTGGACATTACCCAGATGTTACCGATCACTCTCCTTGCAATTCCTACACATTCAAATGAGCATTTCCTCCATTTTCCACCTATTTTCCCCGATTTTCTCCTTGTTTTACAGTAGCAAACCCTATGCCTCTCGGGTGCAATTTGTCAAGAATCGCGTGGTGGAGGGGGTTGCTCAAGATGCTGCGCCGAACACACACAGAATGCACAAGGAGAGGCTCACTCAAGAGACAAGAAGAGAGATGGAGGCCAAAACGTTTTCTTGCTAATTTCTTCTTCTTCTTCCACACTCTTTACAATGTACACAAAGTATAGATAAGATACAACATAAAAGGAAAGTGGCCTACTAAGTCAAACAATGCATAACCGACTACACTAGTCGACTGGCGCTATAACTATGCCAGCTGTAAATAGGTGTAACAACCTAAATATAATAAGTAATGAGTCAGTGGCCATGTAAGGTGCATAATGACCACCGATGTGCTAAGTATAGATGTGTGGACCCATCTAACCAGGCGGTCCATCATCAATGTCCGCATGTGTTGAGCTTGTTATCTCAACACTCCCCCTCAAGCTCAACTGCATCTCTGCAACTCCAAGTAAGCTTCGAAACTTTTGAAGCTTCTCTGTACCCAATGCCTTCATGAAGATGTCAGTTATCTGATCCTGTGTGCTGACATATACCAAGTCAATCTCACCTGCTAGTACCTTCTCTCTCACAAAGTGGTAGTGTACCTCAATATGTTTTGTCCTGGCATGGAACACAGGGTTCCTAGCCAACTGTATACTACTCATGTTGTCACAATAAATGACAACTAGACCTTCCACCTGGACATCCAAATCAGCCAATAGCTTTTGCAGCCATACTATCTCACATGCTGCAATAGCAGCACCTCTATACTCAGCCTCTGTACTCGACAAAGCAACTGTAGATTGCTTTTTGCTGCTCCATGCAACTGCTGCACTACCAAGAGAGAACATGTATCCACTGGTAGATCTTCTATCAGACATACTACCAACCCAATCTGCATCTGTGTATCCAAACACCTGTACATCTGTACCTGCCTCATAGAAAAGTCCATAATGTAGTGTGGACTTCACATATCTCAATATGCGTCTGACTGCATCCAAATGTGGCTTTCTAGGTACTTGCATAAACTGACTCACAAGACCAACAGCGTAGCTCAAGTCTGGCCTTGTAATGGTCATGTAGATCAAACTCCCCACTATCCTCCTGAACATAGTAGGGTCTTCTATCTCATCCCCAAAATCAGCACTCAGCTTTACATTCTGCTCCAACGGGACTGAAAGTGGTTTGCATGCAGTCATACCATACTTGGACAACATATCCAAACCATACTGTCTTTGGGACAGCCATATACCATCATCACATCTGATCACCTCAATGCCAAGGAAGTACCTTAGCTCACCTAGATCCTTCATCTCAAACTTCATCTTCAAACAACCCTTGACTTCAGCAATTCCACTATCACTGTCACCTGTAATAATCAAGTCATCCACATAGATGACTATGATGACCAAACCTGCATCTCCCTTTCTCACATAAAGTGAGTGATCAACATCAGAAACATAAAAGCCAATATTGACAAGATACTCTCTAATCTTGTCAAACCATGCTCTAGGTGCTTGCTTGAGCCCATAGAGTGCCTTCTTCAACCTGCACACATACGTGGGATGCTCTAAATCTTCATAACCTGCTAGCTGATCCATATACACTTCTTCCTGCAAATCACCATGCAAGAAGGCATTCTTTACATCCATTTGCTGCAACCTCCAACCTTTGGCTGCTGCCAAAGCAATCACACATCTGACAGTTGCCATCCTAGCAACTGGACTGAAGGTTTCATCATAATCTATGCCATATGTCTGGGCATAGCCTTTTGCAACCAGCCTAGCTTTGTACCTGCTAATAGAACCATCTGCATTGTGCTTAATCTTATAAACCCACTTACATCCAATAGCTTTCTTTCCCTTCGGCAATGATACTAGATCCCAAGTCTTATTGGCCTCTAATGCAGCCATCTCCTCATCCATTGCTGCATCCCAATGAGTATGACCAACAGCCTCCTCAAAACATGTGGGCTCAACATCCTCAACTAGTTTCACCATATAAGTATAATGGTGAGCTGCATAACCTTCAAAACCAAATCTTTTAACAGGGTATCTCACCCTGCTAGACCTGCGTACCACTGGATCACTCAATGGAGTCTTTGCATTAAGATGTGCTCTCTGCACACCTGGAGTCCTCACTGAAGGAATGCCAAGCTCATCATCCAAGCTCTCTGAGCCACTGGAGTCTCCATCAAGAACTACATCAATGCCTTCTGACACTTTATTATTTCCTTTGTCTTTACCTGTAGTGCTACTAGATGCACTCGAAGATGTAGAGGTACTCCTTAGTCTCCCAGACCAAGGACTACCAGATGATGTCTCTGGTCCACTAAGAGTCCGTGATTCTTGCCTTTCAGCCTGCACATGAGTGTCATGATCATCATCAACATCCAATGCATCACCACTAGATGCATACCAACTGCTCATTTCATCAAAGATGACATCCCTGCTCACTCTGAACTTACATGTGACAGGGTTGTAACAGCGATACCCTTTCTTCTCTAAAGAGTATCCAATAAAGACACACTTTTCAGCCTTTGGATCCAAATTCTTCCGCAACTCATCTGGCACATGAACATACGCAATGCAGCCAAATACTTTCAAGTGTGAAACATCAGGCTTCTTACCTGTAAAACATTCTTCGGGGCTCATACCATGAACTGCAGCTGTGGGAGTTCTATTCATAATATAAACAGCAGTATGAACAGCCTCAGACCAAAAATGCTTAGGCATATTCTTTTCAGCCATCAAGGCACGTGCAACTTCTGCAATATGCCTGTTTTTCCTTTCTGCAACCCCATTTTGCTGTGGGGTATACCTGCATGTGAACTGTCTCTTTATCCCATGAGACCTCAGAAAATCACTGAACTCATTTGAGAGGTACTCTCCCCCTCCATCTGACCTCAGGCACTTTACTTTCAAGCTTGTTTCTCTTTCAACTGCAGCCTTGAAAGTTCTAAAGTGCTCAAACGCTTCACTCTTTTCCTTCATAAAATATACCCACAGCTTTCTAGAACAATCATCAATGAATGTGACAAAGTATGAACTACCTCCAAGAGATACATTCTGTGTAGGCCCCCAAATGTTTGTATGCACAACATCAAGGATATTTCTGCTTACATCTCTGTCATGTGAAAAGGGTTGTCTTGCCTGCTTACCAAACTGACATGCTTCACATACCTTCTGAAATTCTGCAACTTTAAATGTAGGCAAACCTGTAACCAACCCTTTGGACTGCATTAATTTCAGCCTTTGTACATTTGCATGTCCAATGCGTTTGTGCCAAATTTCAATGTCTGCAACGACACCTTTTCCTTTGGCATACATAGCCGCATTCATAGTAGGAATTCCTGCATCTAGAGTGAACATACATCCAACTCTACTTCCCTTTGCTACCAACCTGCACTTGTCATTGAAGTCTTCTACAAAGCAGCCCTTTGCATTAAATCTGACTTGCAGCCCTTGCTCTACCATTTGACCGACTGACACCAAGTTCTTTGTAATAGATGGCACATGCAATACATCTGAAAGACTCTTTGTCCTACCATCATGCAAGGACAAGGGAACTTTTCCAATGTGTGAAATTGGGTGGCATGAGTCATCACCCGTCTGCACATAACCTGCATTCTGCAAATCCTGCATCTCTCCAAACCATTCTGCATGGCTGGTCATATGATTGGATGCACCTGAATCGACATACCAAACATCTTCATGTGTTCCCTTTCCTGTAACAGCATTCAGCATATGCTACATAACGAACAAACGTTCATTTTTGTCTTCATTCTGTCGTGAAGACGATGCATAGTTTCCTTGCTGCAACTTACCACTGCGGATATCATCTCTCTTAGCATAACATTGGGCTGCAATATGACCTGTTTTGCCACAGTAGTGGCACACAATACCAGAGTTGTTAGAACCTCTGTTCTGCCATCCACCTCTTCCTCTAAAGCTCCCCCTGCCTCTAAAGTTACCACAACCTCCTGAAACCTGCATATCGCCAAATTGTTGATTCAATCTGTTTTGCTGGTTATCACTACCACGTCCTGTACCACGGCCTCTTGAAGAGAACCTGCCACGTCCCCTTCCTGAACTGGAGTAGAAAGTCTGGACCTGTTCACCACTTCTTTCAGATGTCTCACTCTGCATGTTGATTTCTTCAGTGATCATAAGGGAGACCAATTCATCGAAATCTAGAAATGGCTTTCTGACATATACGGAAGTTACAAAAGACTTCCAAGCCTTTTCATTGTTAAGTCCACCCAAGGTAGACGACACCAAATCATCATCATCGGGCATTGCATCAATCGCTGCCAATGCATCTGCAATGCTCCTTACCTTCAATGCATACTCATTGATAGACATCTTCCCTTTCTTCAATGTATTCAACTCTTGCTTGAGTTGAATCTTTCGTGCCTTTGTATTTACAGAAAACATACTTTCAAGTATGGTCCAAGCTGCATATGAATTCTCTGGATTTCTAATGTGTCCCAGCATTTTATTGTCAATTACTGCAGACAACCAATACATGACCTTTTTATCCTTTGCATTCCATTCTTTCCGTGCCTTTGTCTCTTCTGCAGTTGGAGGATCACTCATCTCCGGCTCCTTTTCTTCACCTGAAACAAACTCGTAGAGGCCTTTTCCAATAAGAAAGTTCGTGACACGGAACTTCCATGAAGGGTAGTTGTTCTTGTCAAGCTTCTCAATGATGGGGCTTCCACTGTTCTCTGCCATTATCACAAGAATAATACCAAACAACAAGCAAATCTTCTGCAATCCTCGACCTGTAGTGCACAACAATACACTAGATAGCCTTTTTCACTGTCTGCTCAACAATACATGCAATCTGCAACGTGTTTGCAGATAAACCTCGTGTTTACTCACTGGTAAATACCTTTAATCTTACAGATCTGAAATCTGTAACCTGCGCACTCACTGTCGGTCGATACAGCTGAAGTCACAGCGTACCCTGAAACTGATGTCCGCAACTTGCGGCTCTAAAACGGGCCCTGAAACGGCCTCAAATGCCCTGAAACGGCCTCAAACGCGCACACCAAATCTCACTGCAATCTGAGATTTTTGCTTTGCCCTGCTTCTGGTGCCTCCACAGGCACTATCCAAGAGAAAGAGTGGAAGGATGGGAGAGCTTCTTATCCGTGGCTTGCTTGCTCAAACCTTGCTTCTTCCCCTTTTCTTCAACCTTCCAAATCAGCCTCTCTCAGTGGTGCGGCTCTGATACCATGTCAAGAATCGCGTGGTGGAGGGGGTTGCTCAAGATGCTGCGCCGAACACACACAGAATGCACAAGGAGAGGCTCACTCAAGAGACAAGAAGAGAGATGGAGGCCAAAACGTTTTCTTGCTAATTTCTTCTTCTTCTTCCACACTCTTTACAATGTACACAAAGTATAGATAAGATACAATATAAAAGGAAAGTGGCCTACTAAGTCAAACAATGCATAACCGACTACACTAGTCGACTGGCGCTATAACTATGCCAGCTATAAATAGGTGTAACAACCTAAATATAATAAGTAATGAGTCAGTGGCCATGTGAGGTGCATAATGACCACCGACGTGCTAAGTATAGACGTGTGGACCCATCTAACCAGGCGGTCCATCATCAATGTCCGCATGTGTTGAGCTTGTCATCTCAACACAATTTCCTAATGTTAGCCTACTCTAGACGCAACAAAAATCAAAAGCAAAAAACTGAACAAATTTCTACATGTTTTCCAATCATCAAACAACCAAAATATCCCAAAATACTTGTTTTGAAGATCAAAAACACCAAAACTTCCTGTTGACATATCGAGCTCCACTCGTGATACGCCAGGGTGACCGTTGTGCATTTATGTCACCGACGTCTTAGTTGCAGACGCGGTTGGTACACCGCCCCTGAATAATAGCTACATGATAGCTATCCTTATCTACTCTAGTTTGTGGCTCAGTTAGTATGCCACCTTAGTTAGTTGAGTTTGGTTTGAGACCCATATATACAGGGTTCTTCTATTTCTTTGTATGAGAGTTCATTTTGGCTTACACAACTAAGAAGAGGAAAACTGTTTTCAGCCTCCACCCTTGTGTGTATTCCCCCATTGTGCAAGCAAGAAAGCTACAAGTGAGACTCCTTCCTTCTCTCCCACAATCTTGACATGGTATCAGAGCCTTGTTCGTGGTAAGGAGCTCAAGAAAGCAAGCCAAGCTCGCAGTGTTCTGGTAAGAGGAGCAGTGTTGCTTTCATTTTCTGTTTTGGGAGCAGATCTCTGCAGGTAGCACAGCCGGAAAGTGCAGGAGTGCATTGTCTCAGGTTGAGATGCCCTTCGCGGTGAAGCAAGAGGGCAGTATATGCTGCGGGAAAGGGCTTTAGCCCTTAGGCGACCTTGTTTTTTTGATTTGAGGCCATTTCAGGGCCTGTTTTGGAGGCGGAAGTTTTCTGCACGCACTCAGGAAAAGGCCCAATTTTATGCTGTGCAGCCACTGTTCTACAGGTCGGTGAATAGTTACTGTAAAAATTGCATTGTATGCTTGTGCGCAGAGACATTGGGAGTTACAGAATCATCCCTGTTGCCTGTTGATGCAAAATCGTCACTAGGAAGTGACTGTGTGGTCAAATACCACTTTCGCCAGTTTTGCAAATTTTCCCTTGTGAGGGTGATGCTGTGGTTTTTGCAGTGACAGAATTTTTTGCAGTCTTCTGTAATGGCATCTGATTCTCTTTCACAGATTGTCACTGAAAAGCTTGACAAGAACAACTTCCAAGCATGGAAGTTTAGAATGACGAATTTCCTTATGGGAAAAGGATATTGGGAATTTGTTGCAGGAAATGAAGAAGAACCAGTTCTTCCTGATGTTCCCAATCAACAGCAAATGCAGGCATTTAAAGCATGGAATGAGAGAGCCAGGAAAGTTATGTATTGGCTGTCTATCAGCATTGCAGACTCTATGATTATGCATATTCAGGATGCAAGTACGCCAAAGGAGGCATGGGATACTCTGTCAAAGATGTATAGCACAAATACGCAAGCCAGGAAAATGCAGCTCAAGCAAGAGTTGCACAATGTGCAAAGAGAAAATATGAGCATCAATGACTACCACATGAAGGTGAAGAAGATTGCAAATGCACTTGCTTCCATTGGGTCGCCAGTGGAAGATGATGATTTAGTTTCTGTGACCTTGAATGGTCTAGGAAAGGATTATGCGCAATTTCGGACATCCATTTCCGTCCGTGAAAGATTTCCTGATTTTGAGGAGTTGATTGCTCTTCTAATTTCTGAGGAGTAGAGAAATGGTGGTGCATCTTCTTCAGGAGGAACTTCAAAAGAAGCTGTCTTCTACTCAAATGCTGGAAGAGGTAGAGGCAGAGGTAGAGGAGGCCGATTTGGAGGCCGTGGTAGAAATCAAAATATACAGCAAACTCAAGAAAACCAGTCCTACGGAGGAGGACGTGGTAACTCTAGAGGCAGGGGGAGCCAAAGAGGTCGTGGTGGATGGCAAAGAGGTCAAAATGCAAACAGTAATGTTGAATGCTACTACTGTGGTAAAATGGGTCATATGGCTAAAGACTGCTATAAAAAGCATAATGACATCATGAATGGAAAACTGCAACAAGGGAATTACGCATCTTCTAGCAGATAGGGTGATGACAGAAATGAGCATTTGTTCATGGTGCAGCACATGAACAATTCTGTGACAAGTGGAGAAGAAAGCAACGATGTATGGTATGTTGACTCAGGTGCATCAAACCATATGACAGGTCATGCAGAATGGATGGAGGATGCAAGGAAAATGGAAAAACCAGGATTTGTGGAGACTGGTGATGATACTGCACATCCTATTGTGCAGATTGGAAAAATTCCCTTGTCTATGCAGGATGGGAAAAAGAAATACCTGTCCGATGTATTTCATGTCCCGAATATCACCAAGAATCTGGTTTCTGTCGGTCAAATGGTTGAACAGGGCTTGCAGGTCAGATTTAATCCTCATGGATGCTTTGTTGAGGATATGAAAAATAAAGGTCGCTTGATAGCAAAAGGAAAGCAGAAGGGCAGAATGTTTACATTGGATGCACACATGCGTGAATTGAGTGCAGCAATGTTTGCACATGGGACCGGTGTAGTTGCAGATATTGATATCTGGCATAAACGCATTGGTCATGTTAATGTACAGCGACTTAAATCAATGCAGGCCCAAAATATTATTGCAGGATTGCCTAAGTTCAAGGTTGCAGAAATGCATAAGGTATGTGAAGCCTGTCAGTTTGGAAAACAGGCAAGGAAACCATTTCCTAGACATGTTCAAGAGAGTAAGAAGCCATTGGAATTAATCCACTCTGATGTGTGGACTACTAAAGCTGCATCTCTTGGAGGCTGTCATTATTTTGTCAGTTTTATTGATGACTATAGCAGAAAAGTTTGGGTGTATTTTATGAAAAAGAAAAGTGAAGTTTTTGGGCATTTCAAAACCCTTAAAGCTATGGCTGAAAAAGAAACAGGTCTGCAAATAAAATGCCTAAGGTCAGATGGAGGGGGAGAGTACCTCTCAAATGAGTTTGCAAAGTTCTTGCAGGAGCATGGCATAAAGCAGCAATATTCATGCAGTCATACCCCACAACAAAATGGAATTGCAGAAAGGAAAAACAGGCATATTGGAGAGGTATCTCGTGCCATGCTCAATGAAAAAGACTTGCCAGATTTTTATTGGGCTGAAGCAGTTGCTACATCAGTCTACATAATGAACAGGACTCCCACTGCAGCAATACATGGAATGACTCCAGAGGAGAGGTATACTGGTAGGAAACCAGATATTTCTCATTTGAAAATTTTTGGTTGCATTGCCTATGTACATGTGCCAGATGAGCTGAGATCCAAGTTGGATCCAAAAGCTGAGAAGTGCATCTCTATTGGTTACTCTCTGCAGCAAAAAGGGTATAGATACTATAACCCTTCTACTCGTAAGTTTACAGTGAGCAGAGATGTTGTTTTTTATGAGATGAGTAGCTGGTATAAACCAGTAAATGTGATTGATAATGTAGATGCACAAAATGGTAATGCTGCACAGAATTCACAGCAGTAGTCACAAAATATTAGTGGACCTAGAGCGTCCTCTAGCAGTGGTTCACATTCTTCACCATGGACAGGAAGATTGAGATCAGCAGAATCTTCTCAAAGTAATGCAGATAGTGGTATGCAGGTATCACGAAAAGGAAAAGAGAAGGTTGATCAGCCCATGTTTGATGTGAATGCAGGTCACTCTTATGTGGATGGTGAATCCAGTGGCTCAGAATAGAGCATTGATGATGAGTTGGGTATTCCTTCTATTGTTACACCTGGAGTAAGGAAGACCAGGGATGTTTTGAGAGCACCTGGGAGTGAACCCACTTTGCGCAGGTCTACCAGAGTTAGGTATCCTGTGGATAGGCTGAAATATGATGGATTTACAGCCATTCACTATGCATATATGGTCAAGGTGATACAGGAACCAGAACCCACTTCTTTTGAGCAAGCCATGGGAAAAGAAAAATGGGAGAAAGCCATGGATGAAGAAATGGATGCCTTGGAAGCAAACGCTACATGGGAATTGGTACCTTTGCCTAAAGGTAAGAATGCAATTGGCTGTAAGTGGGTTTATAAGGTGAAGCACAATGCTGATGGTTCTGTGAACAAATACAAGGCAAGATTAGTAGTCAAGGGGTATGCACAAACATATGGCATTGACTATGAAGAAACATTCAGTCCGGTTGCAAGGATGGCAACCGTAAGAGCAGTCATTGCTATGGCTGCATCAAAGGGATGGTCTTTACATCATATGGATGTAAAGAATGCCTTCTTGCATGGTGATTTGCAAGAAGAGGTATATATGGAGCAGCCACCAGGTTATGTGCATACTGTGTTGAGATATCGAGCTCCACTCGTGATACGCGAGGGTGACCGTTGTGTATTTATGTCACCGACTTGTCAGTTGCAGACGCGGTTGGTACACCGCCCATGAATAGTAGCTACATGATAGCTATCCTTATCTACTCTAGTTCGTGGCTCAGTTAGTATGCCACCTTAATTAGTTGAGTTTGGTTTGAGACCCATATATATGGTTCTTCTATTTCTTTGTACTAGAGTTCTTTTGGCTTCAACAACTAAGAAGAGGAAAACTGTTTTCAGCCTCCACCCTTGTGTGTATTCCCCCATTGTGTAAGCAAGAAAGCTACAAGTGAGACTCCTTCCTTCTCTCCCACTATCTTGACATGGTATCAGAGCCTTGTTCGTGGTAAGGAGCTCAAGAAAGCAAGCCAAGCTCGCGGTGTTCTGGTAAGAGGAGTAGTGTTGCTTTCATTTTCTGTTTTGGGAGCAGATCTCTGCAGGTAGCACAGCCGGAAATTGCAGGAGTGCATTGTCTCAGGTTGAGATGCCCTTCGCGGTGAAGCAAGAGGGCAGTATATGCTGCGCGCGTGAGCTTTAGCTCTCGGCGACCCTGTTTTTTTTATTTGAGGCCATTTCAGGGCCTGTTTTGGAGGCGGAAGTTTTCTGCACGCACTCAGGAAAAGGCCCAATTTTATGCTGTGCAGCCACTGCTCTACAGGTCGGTGAATAGTTACTGTAAAAATTGCATTGTATGCTTGTGCGCAGAGACATTGGGAGTTACAGAATCATCCCTGTTGCCTGTTGATGCGAAATCGTCACTAGGAAGTGACTGTGTGGTCAAATACCACTTTCGCCAGTTTTGCAGATTTTCCCTTGTGAGGGTGATGCTGTGGTTTTTACAGTGACAGAATTTTTTGCAGTCTTCTGTAATGGCATCTGATTCTCTTTCACAGATTGTCACTGAAAAGCTTGACAAGAACAACTTCCAAGCATGGAAGTTTAGAATGACGAATTTCCTTATGGAAAAAGGATATTGGGAATTTGTTGCAGGAAATGAAGAAGAACCAGTTCTTCCTGATGTTCCCAATCAACAGCAAATGCAGGCATTTAAAACATGGCATGAGAGAGCCAGGAAAGTTATGTATTGGCTGTCTATCAGCATTTCAGACTCTATGATTGTGCATATTCAGGATGCAAGTACGCCAAAGGAGGCATGGGATACTCTGTCAAAGATGTATAGCACAAATACGCAAGCCAGGAAAATGCAGCTCAAGCAAGAGTTGCACAATGTGCAAAGAGAAAATATGAGCATCAATGACTACCACATGAAGGTGAAGAAGATTGCAGATGCACTTGCTTCCATTGGGTCGCCAGTGGAAGATGATGATTTAGTTTCTGTGACCTTGAATGGTCTAGGAAAGGATTATGCACAGTTTCGGACATCCATTTCAGTTCGTGAAAGATTTCCTGATTTTGAGGTGTTGATTGCTCTTTTAATTTTTGAGGAGCAGAGAAATGGTGGTGCATCTTCTTCAGGAGGAACTTCAAAAGAAGTTGTCTTCTACTCAAATGCTGAAAGAGGTAGAGGCAGAGGTAGAGGAGGCCGATTTGGAGGCCGTGGTAGAAATCAGAATATGCAGCAAACTCAAGAAAACCAGTCCTATGGAGGAGGACGTGGTAACTCTAGAGGCAGGGGGAGCCAACGAGGTCGTGGTGGATGGCAAAGAGGTCAAAATGCAAACAGTAATGTTGAATGCTACTACTGTGGTAAAATGGGTCATATGGCTAAAGACTGCTATAAAAAGCAGAATGACATCATGAATGGAAAACTGCAACAAGGGAATTATGCATCTTCTAGCAGACAGGGCGATGACAGAAATGAGCATTTGTTCATGGTGCAGCACATGAACAATTCTGTGACAAGTGCAGAAGAAAGCAATGATGTATGGTATGTTGACTCAGGTGCATCAAACCACATGACAGGTCATGCAGAATGGATGGAGGATGCAAGGAAGATGGAAAAACCAGGATTTGTGGAGACTGGTGATGATACTACACATCCTATTGTGCAGATTGGAAAAATTCCCTTTTCTATGTAGGATGGGAAAAAGAAATACCTGTCCGATGTATTTCATGTCCCGAATATCACCAAGAATCTGGTTTCTGTCCGTCAAATGGTTGAACAGGGCTTGCAGGTCAGATTTAATCCTCATGGATGCTTTGTTGAGGATATGAAAAATAAAGGTCGCTTGATAGCAAAAGGAAAGAAGAAGGGCAGAATGTTTACATTGGATGCAGACATGCCTGAATTGAGTGCAACAATGTTTGCACATGGGACCGGTGTAGTTGCAGATATTGATATCTGGCATAAACGCATTGGTCATGTTAATGTACAGCGACTGAAATCAATGCAGGCCCAAAATATTGTTGCAGGATTGCCTAAGTTCAAGGTTGCAGAAATGCATAAGGTATGTGAAGCCTGTCAGTTTGGAAAACAGGCAAGGAAACCATTTCCTAGACATGTTCAAGAGAGTAAGAAGCCATTGAAATTAATCCACTTTGATGTGTGGACTACTAAAGCTGCATCTCTTGGAGGCTGTCATTATTTTGTCAGTTTTATTGATAACTATAGCAGAAAAGTTTGGGTGTATTTTATGAAAAAGAAAAGTGAAGTTTTTGGATATTTTAAAACTCTTAAAGCTATGGTTGAAAAAGAAACAAGTCTGCAGATAAAATGCCTAAGGTCAGATGGAGGGGGAGAGTACCTCTCAAATGAGTTTGCAAGGTTCCTGCAGGAGCATGGCATAAAGCAGCAATATTCATGCAGTCATACCCCACAACAAAATGGAATTGCAGAAA
The DNA here is from genome assembly GCF_053477565.2 of Lygodium microphyllum. NCBI lineage: Eukaryota > Viridiplantae > Streptophyta > Polypodiopsida > Schizaeales > Lygodiaceae > Lygodium > Lygodium microphyllum. Next base: position 3,163,575 of record NC_141161.1, on the reverse strand, counting down.
GGAAAAACAGGCATATTGGAGAGGTATCTCGTGCCATGCTCAATGAAAAAGACTTGCCAGATTTTTATTGGGCTGAAGCAGTTGCTACAGCGGTCTACATAATGAACAGGACTCCCACTGCAGCAATACATGGAATGACTCCAGAGGAGAGGTATACTGGTAGGAAACCAGATATTTCTCATTTGAAAATTTTTGGTTGCATTGCCTATGTACATGTGCCAGATGAGCTAAGATCCAAGTTGGATCCAAAAGCTGAGAAGTGCATCTTTATTGGTTACTCTCTGCAGAAAAAAGGGTATAGATGCTATAACCCTTCTACTCGTAAGTTTACAGTGAGCAGAGATGTTGTTTTTGATGAGATGAGTAGCTGGTATAAACCAGTAAATGTGATTGATGATGTAGATGCACAAAATGGTAATGCTGCACAGAATTCACAGCAGCAGTCACAAAATATTAGTGGACCTGGAGCGTCCTCTAGCAGTGGTTCACATTCTTCGCCATGGATAGGCAGATTGAGATCAGGAGAATCTTCTCAAAGTAATGCAGATAGTGGTATGCAGGTATCACGAAAAGGAAAAGAGAAGGTTGATCAGCCCATGTTTGATGTGAATGCAGGTCACTCTTATGTGGATGGTGAATCCAGTGGCTCAGAATAGAGCATTGATGATGAGTTGGGTATTCCTTCTATTGTTACACCTGGAGTAAGGAAGACCAGGGATGTTTTGAGAGCACCTGGGAGTGAACCCACTTTGCGAAGGTCTACCAGAGTTAGGTATCCTGTGGATAGGCTGAAATATGATGGATTTACAGCCATTCACTATGCATATATGGTCAAGGTGATACAGGAACCAGAACCCACTTCTTTTGAGCAAGCCATGGGAAAAGAAAAATGGGAGAAAGCCATGGATGAAGAAATGGATGCCTTGGAAGCAAACGCTACATGGGAATTGGTACCTTTGCCTAAAGGTAAGAATGCAATTGGCTGTAAGGGGTTTATAAGGTGAAGCACAATGCTGATGGTTCTGTGAACAGATACAAGGCAAGATTAGTAGTCAAGGGGTATGCACAAACATATGGCATTGACTATGAAGAAACATTCAGTCCGGTTGCAAGGATGGCAACCGTAAGAGCAGTCATTGCTATGGCTACATCAAAGGGATGGTCTTTACATCAAATGGATGTAAAGAATGCCTTCTTGCATGGTGATTTGCAAGAAGAGGTCTATATGGAGCAGCCACCACGTAATGTGCATGCTGTTCATCCTGAGTTTGTTTGCAGGTTGAAGAAAGCTTTGTATGGCTTGAAGCAAGCACCTAAAGCAGGGTCTGACAAGATAGGACAGTATCTTGTCACTATTGGCTTTCAGATTTCCAAGGCAGATTTCTCACTTTATGTGAGAAAAACAGAGAAAGGTATTATGCTACTTGTCATTTATGTTGATGATTTGATTATGACAGGTGACAGTGATGAAGATATCCTTCATGTGAAAATGCTATTGAAGCAGAAGTTTGAGATGAAGGATTTGGGAGAGCTGCGTTATTTCTTGGGCATTGAGGTGATTAGATCACCAAGTGGGATACAGCTCTTGCAGAGGCAGTATGGATTGGACATGCTGTCCAAATATGGGATGAGAGGCTGTAAGCCTATTTCAGTTCCCTTGGAGCAGAATGTGAAGCTGAGCGCAGATGCAGGTGAGCTTCTGGAAGACCCTACTATGTATAGACGCATAGTAGGAAGCCTGATTTATATGACTATTACCAGGCCAGATTTGAGCTATGCTGTTGGATTGGTAAGTCAGTTTATGCAGGCTCCAAGGAAACCACATTTGGATGCGGCTAGACGCATACTCAGGTATGTGAAGTCCACATTGCAATATGGACTATTTTATGAGACTGGGGTTCAGATACAGTTGCATGGATACACTGATGCTGATTGGGCTAGTAGTATTTCTGATAGACGATCTACCAGTGGATATGTGTTCTCTTTTGGGAGTGCTGCAGTCACTTGGAGCAGCAAAAAACAGCCTACAGTTGCCTTGTCGAGCACAGAGGCTGAGTACAGGGGTGCAACAATGGCTGCATGTGAGGTAGCTTGGTTGCATAAGCTACTTTATGATATGCATCAGTCTACAGATGGGCCAGTTGTCATTTATTGTGACAACATGAGTAGTATACACTTGGCAAATAACCCAGTCTATCATGCTAGAACAAAGCACATTGAGGTGCTTTATCACTATGTGCGAGAGAGGGTTTTACTAGGTCTTATTGATCTAGTTTATGTCAGCACAGAGGATCAGGTAGCTGACATATTCACGAAGGCATTGGGCGCAGAGAAGCTGCGCAAGTTCAGAGACCTGCTTGGTGTGCAGGAATTGGGATTGAGCTCTAGGGGGAGTGTTGAGATATCGAGCTCCACTCGTGATACGCCAGGGTGACCGTTGTGTATTTATGTCACCGACTTGTCAGTTGCAGACGCGGTTGGTACACCGCCCATGAATAGTAGCTACATGATAGCTATCCTTATCTACTCTAGTTCGTGGCTCAGTTAGTATGCCACCTTAGTTAGTTGAGTTTGGTTTGAGACCCATATATATGGTTCTTCTATTTCTTTGTACTAGAGTTCTTTTGGCTTCAACAACTAAGAAGAGGAAAACTATTTTCAGCCTCCACCCTTGTGTGTATTCCCCCATTGTGCAAGCAAGAAAGCTACAAGTGAGACTCCTTCCTTCTCTCCCACAATCTTGACATGCTGTTCATCCTGAGTTTGTTTGCAGGTTGAAGAAAGCCTTGTATGGCTTGAAGCAAGCACCTAGAGCATGGTCTGACAAGATAGGACAATATCTTGTCACTATTGGCTTTCAGATTTCTAAGGCAGATTTCTCACTTTATGTGAGAAAAACAGAGAAAGGTATTATGCTACTTGTCATTTATGTTGATGATTTGATTATGACAGGTGACAGTGATGAAGATATCCTTCATGTGAAAATGCTATTGAAGCAGAAGTTTGAGATGAAGGATTTGGGAGAGCTGCGTTATTTCTTGGGCATTGAGGTGATTAGATCACCAAGTGGGATACAGCTCTTGCAGAGGCAATATGGATTGGACATGCTGTCCAAATATGGGATGACAGGCTGTAAGCCTATTTCAGTTCCCTTGGAGCAGAATGTGAAGCTGAGCGCAGATGCAGCTGAGCTTCTGGAAGACCCTACTATGTACATACGCATAGTAGGAAGCTTGATTTATATGACTATTACCAGGCCAGATTTGAGCTATGCTGTTGGATTGGTAAGTCAGTTTATGCAGGCTCCAAGGAAACCACATTTGGATGTGGCTAGACGCATACTCAGGTATGTGAAGTCCACATTGCAGTATGGACTATTTTATGAGACTGGGGTTCAGATACAGTTGCATGGATACACTGATGCTGATTGGGCTGGTAGTATTTCTCATAGACGATCTACCAGTGGATATGTGTTCTCTTTTGGGAGTGTTGCAGTCACTTGGAGCAGCAAGAAACAGCCTACAGTTGCCTTGTCGAGCACAGAGGCTGAGTACAGGGGTGCAGCAATGGCTGCATGTGAGGTAGCTTGGTTGCATAAGCTACTTTATGATATGCATCAGTCTACAGATGGGCCAGTTGTCATTTATTGTGACAACATGAGTAGTATACACTTTGTAAATAACCCAGTCTATCATGCTAGAACAAAGCACATTGAGGTGCATTATCACTATGTGCGAGAGAGGGTTTTACTAGGTCTTATTGATCTAGTTTATGTCAGCACAGAGGATCAAGTAGCTGACATATTCACGAAGGCCTTGGGCGCAGAGAAGCTGCGCAAGTTCAGAGACCTGCTTGGTGTGCAGGAATTGGGATTGAGCTCGAGGGGGAGTGTTGACATATCGAGCTCCACTCGTGATACGCCAGGGTGACCGTTGTGCATTTATGTCACCGACGTGTTAGTTGCAGACGCGGTTGGTACACCGCCCCTGAATAATAGCTACATGATAGCTATCCTTATCTACTCTAGTTCGTGGCTCAGTTAGTATGCCACCTTAGTTAGTTGAGTTTGGTTTGAGACCCATATATACAGGGTTCTTCTATTTCTTTGTATGAGAGTTCATTTTGGCTTACACAACTAAGAAGAGGAAAACTGTTTTCAGCCTCCACCCTTGTGTGTATTCCCCCATTGTGCAAGCAAGAAAGCTACAAGTGAGACTCCTTCCTTCTCTCCCACAATCTTGACACTTCCTACCTATCTCAAGCTCCATTTCGGGGATGAATCCCCTACTTCGATGCTTGATATGAGGCGCGCAAGTGCTCAAGCTTGAATCCGTTGGTCCCGGCAACGGAAACAAAATGTGGGAGCTTTCGCTCAACCGCCAAGACCCACGGACCGCTTATTGTTTTAAGCATTCCAAGCGAGCTCTAATGGCTATCTCTCACCTAGCCGACGCGTAGTCAAACCTACGAGTGTAGTGAGCTTACCTTAATGCCAATGTGAGTAGCATCCCCTCTTGTATACCTCGGTAGCTCCATGATTCTCGATGCTAGCTCAAGCATCCTCAAACCTCCTCCATCTCCAAGCTCCATTCTCCATAGCCGCGCGCGCAAGAGAAGAGAAGAGAAGAAGAGAAGAGGAGATGGTGAAGAGCTTCACCCTCTTGATCCCTCACTCCCACACACTCACTCCCTCACACTCTCACACACTCCCTCTCTCAAGAGCACACACAAGCAAGGAGGAGAGAAGAAGAGAGGAAGAAGAAGACTCATTTTGCCACACACCAAAGAATGAGCTTCTCATTGACTTTTCAACTTTATATACAAAGCCCTAAATCATTTTTGGGTCATCCCCTTTTCCCTTTTTTATATGGTCGGCCATAGCCTAGGCCCTTTTTTCCATTTCCCACCATTCTAATTTATCCTATTCCCAACTAATGCATACACTTTGCACAGGAGCGAGCCTGGCGCTCTTTTACAAGGATTCGGGGGCGCTTCCACATTTAATGGTGCACCTTTTACTCTTTTGCTCTCGGGGTGACACTCAGACTTTTCAGGGGTCGTGCCCGAGCATTTAAATTTCCAGGGCACCTTTTCCTTCTTTTATCCTACACCTTTTTTGCTATTTTCCTTTTTTACTTTTTTCCATTTTCCTACTCCTCTGTGCTACGGTAAATATGGTAAACACCCTCGTATGCGCAAATCCCTTTGAGGTACGGCACCTTGACAGAAGTACCGATTTGTGAAATTTGGCTTTGGAAGGCCTCAGGGAACTTGTGAAGGTCCTTGCGGAAACGGAGGCTCGAGAGATTCTTCTCCTTGAAATTTCGGCTAGGAATGGTTTTGTGGGCCTTGCGAAAAAGGGAACTTTAAATCCCAAGCCTAGGGCCTTGTGGATGTTTGGTGGGAAGGACTTTACACTTATTTTCTTCAAAATCCCGAGGTAAAGATCTTGAAAAAGGGGGCTTAAATAAACCCTCTTCTTCTCTACAAGACCCGAGGCATTGAGGGCTTGTGAGGGATATTGTAGGAAGGCCTTATAGGCTTCCTCTTTGAAGCTCGAAGGAAAAATTGGCTTTTGGAGGGTTCAATGGGAAGGGACCTTTAAATCCTGCGGGTAAAATGAACTTACGGAGATCCAATGTGAAGGGGCTTTAAATCCCGGGGGTAAAATGAACTTATGGAGATCCAATGTGAAGGGCTCTAAATCCCGGGGGTAAAATGAACTTACGAAGATCCAATGTGAAGGGCTTTAAATCCCGGGGGTAAAATGAACTTACGGAGATCCAATGTGAAGGGCTTTAAATCCCGAGGGTAAAATGAACTTTATGGGGAATCTACGCAAACGGGGGCTTTAAAACCGGGGCTAGGAAATGGCTTGTGGGGAATACAATGGGAAGGGGGCTTAGAGAATCCCCCTTAGAAGCTTTTAAGAAGCTTTTGAGATGGGTGCAGGGCCACGTGGAAGAGGGAAGGATAGTAGTTACATGAAGGGGGGGAAAGATGATACCCACATGGAAGAGGAAAGGGGTGGTGCTGACGTGGAGTGTGGGGGCTTTCCTTAAGATGGCGGTGGAAATTTTGGCCGGCAGCTGGCAGTGGCTATCGAGCCTAGGCAGTGGCATGTGAACTGGCGGCACCCTCTCCTCCTCATGGCGCAGCACGACTACTCTCATCCTCCCTCCACACAAGATGACAACCTCTGCCGTCTGATAGCCTCTCTCTTACTTTCCACTTATGCAGCCTGTCACAGCTCCCTTCTCTCACGCCTTCATTACTCCCCCCCAAAGGGGGGTTTTTATAGTCTTGGGGGGGACAGAGGACCTCCCCCCTATGTGGTCCCTCGTATGGCTTCTTCCCTTCCACCTCCTCAAGTTGCCCATAATAGCCCATCCCCTTCCCTCAGCCATGCATCGGCTGGGAGAAGGTAAATAAAAAATTTGCAATAATTCCATCTTTATCCTCTTAACATCCTCCCAAGAGGATGTTTCCCCACAAATGATGCGATTTTTGATCCTCGGTCCCGATTGACCAATGCGGAGTACACTATTTCTCGTGTACGGTTGGTTATAGATCAACTGCCGGCACTGAAGATAATCTTTTCACTAATTTACAGTGCGCGGGAGGTTGGTCTGGTAATATTTTTACTCAAACGGAAATATTACATTCTCTCCCCCTTGGACGAATCGACATGTCCTCATCTCAAGACGAACTGGGGATATTGTTGGTTGAGAGTGCTTTCATCCATCCAAGTGGCATCCTCCTCAAGATAATCTTTCCACTGGACAAGGCATTCTCTCAAGGTTCTAGATCTCAGTTGTCTCTCCCTAACATCTAGGATCCTGTCAAGCTGTAGCTCAAGGACTCCTTGGCTAGGCATTACAACTTGTTGGTCATCAAGTACATGGCTAGGATTAGGTACATACTTCTTCAATAGGCTGATATGGAATACATTATGAACCTTTAGGTTCTAAGGGAGTTGCGGTCTATAAGCATTAGGACATAGGCACTTGAGGATCTTGTATGATCCACAATACCTTGGACTTAGCTTCTTGCAATCTCCTAAGGATAGGGAACTCTTCTTTGGGCGTAAGCAAATGCAGACCATGTCTCCTTCCTCGAAGGTTCTATCTTGACGCTTCAAATCCGTGTATGCCTTCTATCTATCCTTGGCGTCTTGGATGTCCTATCTTATTGACTTCATTTGGTCATCCATCTCTTCCAACATCTGCCTTGAAGCTTCAACCCTCAAGGTTAGATCTGAGAAGTTTAGGGGACTTCGACAGTCATGACCATACAATGCTTGAAAAGGGGTCATCTAAATGCTTTGTTGGTAAGAAGAATTGTAGGAAAATTCAATTAAAGGCAAGTATTGAATCAACATTTTTGGTTCACGGTAGCAGTGTACCCTTAACATATCCTGGATGACTTGATTGACTCGCTCCGTTTGGCAATCAGTTTGGGGATGGTAAGCTATACTAAAACAGAGTTGAGTCCCAATGGCTTCAAAGATAGATCTCGAGAAGTGTGATGTGAAGAGAGAATCACAATCACTAATGATTCTTCTGGGTAGCCCATGTAGCTTGAATATCTCCTTGATAAACAACCTTGCAATGTCTGAGGCTTTATAGTTTGTCTTAACTGGAATAAGGTGTGCAACCTTAGTAAGCATGTCAACCACAACCATAATGGAGTTGTATCCTCCCTGAACTTGGGGTAGGCCAACAACAAAGTCCATACTAATGAATTCCCATTTCATTTGGGGAATGTCAAGTGGTTGCAACTTCCCTGGCATTTTGACATGTTCGTCCTTTATACTTTGACAAGACAAACACTCAGTGACATATTTGAGAACATCACCTTTAAGCCTCTCCCAATAGTAGCTCTTTCCTAACTACATTGAGGGTCTTGGCATAGCCAGGATGTCCTGAGAAAGGGGAATCATGAGCTTCCCACAATATCTTCTGCTTAAGTGACTAGCTTGCCAGTATGCATATTCTCGTTCGATAGTAGACAAGTCCACTACTAATAGAGAATTAATGATACTTAGCCTGTAGCTTTTGGTCATGGTCCTTGATAGAGATCTCCCTTAGCATCTTTTGATAGGCTGGATCATGGCATGCTTCTTCTCTAGCTAGCTCAAGTATTGGGTTGTTTGGCATGGATACCTTTGTAGCTAGAGATCTAGGTGTTGATGGATTTTGCAAGATTAGAGAATTAAGGAATGCCTTGCGAGTGAGTGCATCAGCAACTACATTCTCCTTCCTGGGACGGTATTTGATTTCAAAATCATACTCCTCCAGCACTTCAATCCACCGACGTTGCCTCATGTTGAGTTCGTTCTAGGTAAAGATCCACTTGAGGCTTTTATGATCCATCACTAGAGTAAACTTGTTACCCAACAGGTAGTGTCTCCAAAGCTTTAGAGCATGGATGACATCTACCAGTTCTAGATCATGGGTAGCATCATTCTTCTCATTGCTCTTCAATTTCCTTGAAGAGTATACTACAAGATGACCTTCTTGCATGAGCACACATCCTAAGGCAAGCGTGCTAGCATCAGTTACTTCCTCAAACTTCTTTCTGAGGTCTGGAAGTTTTAGGATAGGTGATGATACCAAACTTTGCTTTAATCTATCAAAGCTAGATTGTTCGGCAGTTGACCATGCAATGGATGTTTGCTTCTTCAGTAAGTTTGTCAGAGGTGGTGCAATCAAAGCATTCTTTTTTATGAAGACCCTATACCATCCTGTCAATCCAAGAAAACTGCCTATTTCTTTTACAGTTGTTGGTATTGGCCATTCTAGAAAATCTCCAACTTTGGCCGGATCCACTGAGATTCCTTTCGCTAATACGATGAATCCCAGATATTCAATCTGATGCTTGAAGAATGCACACTTCTTCATCTTAGCATAGAGGTTGTGTGCCCTCATTGTCTCAAGACAATGCAAAGTTGGGGTTCATTATCTTCTTCAGGTGGGAAGGACATTACACTTTTTTTCTTCAAAATCCCAGGGTAAAGATCTTGAAAAAGGGGGCTTAAAGAAACCCTATTCTTCTCTACAAGACCCGAGGCGTTGAGGGCTTGTGAGGGATATTGTAGGAAGGCCTTATAGGCTTCCTCTTTGAAGCTCGGAGGAAAAATAGGCTTTTGGAGGGTTCAATGGGAAGGGACCTTTAAATCGCGGGGCTAAAATGAACTTACAGAGTTCCAATGTGAAGGGGCTTTAAATCTCGGGGGTAAAATGAACTTACGGAGATCCAATGTGAAGGGCTTTAAATCCTGGGGGTAAAATGAACTTACGAAGATCCAATGTGAAGGACTTTAAATCCCGGGGGTAAAACAAACTTTGTGGGGAATCCACGCGAAGGGGGCCTTTAAAATCGGGGCTAGGAAATGGCTTATGGGGAATGCAATGGGAAGGGGGCTTAGAGAAGCCCCCTTAGAAGCTTCCAAGAAGCTTCTAAGAAGCTTTTGAGATGGGTGCAAGGCCACATGAAAGAGGAAAGGATAGTAGTTACGTGGAGGGGGGAAAGATGATACTCACGTGGAAGAGGAAAGGGGTGGTGCTGACATGGAGTGTGGGGGCTTTCCTTAAGATGGCGGCGATAATTCAGGCCGACAGCTGGCGATGGCTATCGAGCCCAGGTGATGCATGTCAACTAACGGCTCCCTCTCCTCCTCACGGTGTAGCACGACTACTCTCTTCCTTTCTCCACACAAGATGATGACCTCTGCCATCTGACAACCTCTCGCTTACTTTCCACTTATGCAGCCTGTCACAACTCCCTTCTCTCACGCCTTCATTACCCCCCCCCCCCCCCAAAGGGGGGTTTTTATAGTCTAGGGGGAGAGAGGACCTCCCCCCTACATGGCCCCTCTCATGGCTTCTTCCCTTCCACCTCCTCAAGTTTCCCATAATAGCCCATCCCCTTCCCTCAGCCACGCAGGGGCTGGGGGAAGGTTAATAAAAAAATTTGCAATAATTCCATCTTTATCCTCTTAACGTCCTCCCAAGAGGATATTTCTACACACATGATGTAGTTTTTGATCCTCGGTCCCGGGTTGAGCAATGCGGAGTACACCATTTCTTGTGTACGGTTATAGATCAACTGCCAGCACTGGAGATAATCTTTTCACAAATTTACGGTGCACCGGAGGTTGGTCTAGTAATATTTTTACTCAAACGGAAATATTACATTCTCTCCCCCTTGGAGGAATCGAGATGTCCTCATCTCGAGATGAACTGGGGATATTGTTGGTTGAGAGTGCTTTCATCCATCCAAGTGACATTCTCCTTGGGATAATCTTTCCACTCGATGATGCATTCTCTCAAGGTTCTAGATCTCACTTGTCTCTCCCTAACATCTAGGATCCTGTCAGGCCGTAGCTCAAGGACTCCTTGGCTAGGCATTACAACTTGTTGGTCATCAAATACATGGCTAGGATTAGGTACATACTTCTTCAACAGGCTAATATGGAATACATGGCTAGGCATTAAAACTTGTTGGTCATCAAGTACATGGGTAGGATTAGGTACATACTTCTTCAATAGGCTAATATGGAATACATTATGAACCTTTAGGTTCTCAGGGAGTTGCAGTCTATAAGCATTAGGTCCTAGGCACTTGAGGATCTTGTATGGTCCACAATACCTTGAACTTAGCTTCTTGCAATCTCCTAAGGATAGGGAACTCTTCTTTGGGCGTATGCAAATGAAGACTATCTCTCCTTCCTCGAAGGTTCTATCTTGATGCTTCAAATCCGCGTATGCCTTATGTCTATCCTTGGCGGCTTGCATGTCCTCTCTTATTGACTTCATTTGGTCATCCATCTCTTCCAACATCTGCCTTGAAGCTTCAACCCTCAAGGTTGGATCTGAGAAGTTTAGGGGACTTCGACAATCATGACCATACAATGCTTGAAAAGGGGTCATCTAAATGCTTTGTTGGTAAGAAGCATTGTAGGCAAATTCAACCGAAGGCAAGTATTGAATCCACCTTTTTGGTTCACGGCAGCTGTGTGCCCTTAACATATCCTCGATGACTTGATTGACTCGCTCTGTTTGGCCATCAGTTTGGGGATGGTAAGCTGTACTAAAACAGAGTTGAGTCCCAATGGCTTCAAAGATAGCTCTCTAGAAGTGTGATGTGAAGAGAGAATCATGATCACTAATGATTCTTTTGGGTAGCCCATGCAGCTTGAATATCTCCTTGATAAACAACCTTGCAATGTCTAAGGCTTTATAGTTTGTCTTAACTGGAATAAGGTGTACAACCTTAGTAAGCATGTCAACCACAACCATGATGGAGTTGTACCCTCCTTAAACTTGGGGTAGGTGAACAACAAAGTCCATATTGATGAATTTCCATTTCATTTGGGGAATGTCAAGTGGTTGTAACTTCCCTGGCATTTTGACATGTTCGGCCTTGATATGTCGACAAGACAAACACTCAGTGACATATTTGAGAATATCACATTTAAGCCTCTCCCAATAGTAGCTCTTCCTAACTGCATTGAGGGTCTTGGCATAGCCAGGAAGTCCTGAGAAAGGGGAATCATTAGCTTCCCACAGTATCTTCTGCTTAAGTAACTGGCTTGCGGGTATGCATATTCTCGTTCAATAGTAGACAAGTCCACTACTAATAGAGAATTCATGATACTTAGCCTGTAGCTTTTGGACCCGGTCCTTGATAGGGATCTCCCTTAGCATCTTTTGATAGGCTAGATCATGGCATGCTTCTTATCTAGCTAGCTCAAGTATTGCATTGTTTGGCATGGATACCTTTGTAGCTAGAGATCTAGGTGTTGATGGATTTTTCAAGATCAGAGAATTAAGGAATGCCTTGCGAGGCTGAGTGCATCTGCAACTACATTCTCCTTCCCGGGACGGTATTTGATTTCAAAATCATACTCCTCCAGCACTTCAATCCACCGACGTTGCCTCATGTTGAGTTCGTTCTGGGTAAAGATCCACTTGAGGCTTTTATGATCCATCACTAGAGTAAACTTGTTACCCAATAGGTAGTGTCTCCAAAGCTTTAGAGCATGGATGACAGCTAACGTTTCTAGATCATGGGTAGCATAATTCTTCTCATGGCTCTTCAGTTTCCTTGAAGAGGATGCTACAGGATGACCTTCTTGCATGAGCACACATCCTAAGGCAAGCGTGCTAGCATCAGTTACTACCTCGAACTTCTTACTGAGGTCTGGAAGTTCTAGGATAGATGCTGATACCAAACTTTGCTTTAATATATCAAAGCTAGATTTTTCGGCACCATGCAATGGATGTTTGCTTCTTCAGTAAGTCCGTCAAAGGTGCTGCAATCAAAGCATAGTTTTTTATGAAGACCCTGTACCATCCTGTCAATCCAAGAAAATTGTGTATTTCTTTCACAGTTGTTGGTATTGGCCATTCTAGAACATCTATGAATTTGGCTGGATCCACTAAGATTCCTTCCGCTTATATGATGGGTCCCTTATATTCAATCGGACGCTTGAAGAACGCACACTTCTTTATCTTAGCATAGAGGTTGTGTGCCCTCATTGTCTCAAGGACAATGTGAAGCTGGGGTTCATGATCTTCTTCAGGTGGGAAGGACATTACACTTATTTTCTTTGAAATCCTGGGGTAAACGTCTTGAAAAAGGGGGTTAAAGAAACCCTCTTCTTCTCTACAAGACCCGAGGCGTTGAGGGCTTGTGAGGGATATTTTAGGAAGGACTTATAGGCTTCCTCTTTAAAGATCAAAGGAAAAATAGGCTTTTGGAGGGTTCAATGGGAAGGGACCTTTAAATCTCGGGGGCAAAATGAACTTACAGAGATCCAATTTGAGCGGGCTTTAAATCCCGGGGGTAAAATGAACTTACGGAGATCCAATGTAAAGGGCTTTAAGTCCCGGGGGTAAAATGAACTTACGAAGATCCAATGTCAAGGGCTTCAAATCCCGAGGATAAAATAAACTTATGGAGATCCAATGTGAAGGGCTTTAAATCCCAGGGGTAAAATGACCTTTATGGGGAATCCATGGGAAGGGGGGCTTTAAAACCGGGGCTAGGAAATAGCTTGTGGAGAATGCAATTGGAAGGGGGCTTAGAGAAGCCCCCTTAGAAGCTTTGAAGAAGCTTCTGAGATGGGTGCAGGGCCACGTGGAAGAGGGAAGGATAGTAGTTACGTGGAAGGGGGGGAAGATGATACCCACGTAGAAGAGAAAAGGGGTGGTGCCGACGTGGAGTGTGGGGGCTTTCCTTAAGATGGCGGCGGCAATTCTGCAGGCAACTAGCGGTGGCTATTGAGCCCAGGTGGCGGCGTGTGAACTGGCGGCACCCTCTCCTCCTCACACGGCACAGCACAGCTACTCTCTTCCTTCCTCCACACAAGATGACGACCTCTGCCATCTGACAGCCTCTCACTTACTTTCCACTTATGTAGCCTTTTGCAGCTCCCTTCTCTCACGCCTTCATTACTCCCCCCCAAAGGGGGGTTTTTATAGTCTAGGGCGGGAGAGAGGACCTCCCCCCTACGTGGCCCCTCGCATGGCTTCTTCCCTTCCACCTCCTCAAGTTTCCCATAATAGCCCATCCCCTTTCCTCAACCACGCATCGGCTGGGGGAAGGTAAATAAAAAAATTTGCAATAATTCTATCTTTATCCTCTTAACCTCCTCCTAAGAGGATGTTTCCCCATAGATGATGCGGTTTTTGATCCTCGGTCCCGGTTGAGCAATGCGGAGTACACCATTTCTCGTGTATGGTTATAGATCAATTGTTGGCACTGGAGATAATCTTTTCATGAATCTACGGTGCGCGGGAGGTTGGTCTAGTAATATTTTTACTCAAACGAAAATATTACATTCTCTCCCCCTTGGAGGAATCGACATGTCCTCATCTCGAGATGAACCGGGGATATTCTTGGTTGAGAGTGCTTTCATCCATCCAAGTGGCATCCTCCTCGGGATAATCTATCCACTGGACGAGGCATTCTCTCAAGGTTCTAGATCTCAAATGTCTCTCCTAACATCTAGGATCCTATCAGGCCATAGCTCAAGGACTCCTTGGCTAGGCATTACAACTTGTTGGTCATCAAGTACATGGCTAGGATTAGGTACATACTTCTTCAATAGGCTGATATGGAATACATTATGAGCCTTAGGTTCTCAAGGAGTTGCAGTCTATAAGCATTAGGTCCTAGGCACTTGAGGATCTTGAATGGTCCACAATACCTTGGACTTAACTTCTTGTAATCTCCTAAGGATAGGGAACTCTTCTTTGGGCATACGCGAATGAAGACCATGTCTCCTTCCTCGAAGGTTCTATCTTGATGCTTCAAATCCACGTATGCCTTATGTCTATCCTTGGCGGCTTGGATGTCCTGTCTTATTGACTTCATTTGGTCATCCATCTCTTCCAACATCTGCCTTGGAGCTTCAACCCTCAAGGTTGGATTTGAGAAGTTTAGGGGACTTCGACAGTCATGACCATACAATGCTTGAAAAGGGGTCATCTGAATGCTTTGTTGATAAGAAGCATTGTAGGAAAATTCAACCAAAGGCAAGTATTGAATCCACCTTTTTGGTTCACGGCAGTAGTGTACCCTTAACATATCCTCGATGACTTGATTGACTCGCTCCATTTGGCCATCAGTTTGGGGATGGTAAGCTATACTAAAATAGAGTTGAGTCCCAATGGCTTCAAAGATATCTCTCCAGAAGTGTGATGTGAAGAGAGAATCACGATCACTAATGATTCTTCTGAGTAGCCCATGTAGCTTGAATATCTCCTTGATAAAAAACCTTGTAATGTCTGAGGCTTTATAGTTTTTCTTAACTAGAATAAGTTGTGCAACCTTAGTAAGCATGTCAACCACAACCATGATGGAGTTGTATCCTCCTTGAACTTGGGGTGGGCCAACAACAAAGTCCATATACTGATGAATTCCCATTTCATTTGGGGAATGTCAAGTGGTTGCAACTTCCTAGGCATTTTGACATGTTCTGCCTTGATACGTTGACAAGACAAACCCTCAGTGACATATTTGAGAACGTCACCTTTAAGCCTATCCCAATAGTAGCTCTTCCTAACTGCATTGAGGGTCTTGGTATAGCCAGGATGTCCTAAGAAAGGGGAATCATGAGCTTCCCACAATATCTTCTACTTAAGTGACTGGCTTGTTGATATGCATATTCTCGTTCGATAGTAGACAAGTCCACTACTGATAGAGAACTCATGATACTTAGCCTGTAGCTTTTGGTCCTGGTCCTTGATAAAGATCTCCCTTAGCATCTTTTGATAGGCTGGAGCATGGCATGCTTCTTCTCTAGCTAGCTCAAGTATTGGGTTGTTTGGCATGGATACCTTTGTAGCTAGAGATCTAGGTGTTGATGGATTTTGCAAGATTAGAGAATTAAGGAATGCCTTGCGACTGAGTGCATCGGCAACTACATTCTCCTTCCCGGGATGGTATTTGATTTCAAAATCATACTCCTCCAGCACTTCAATCCACCGACATTGCCTCATGTTGAGTTCGTTCTGGGTAAAGATCCACTTGAGGCTTTTATGATACGTCACTAGAGTAAACTTGTTACCCAACAAGTAGTGTCTCCAATGCTTTAGAGCATGGATGACAGCTAATAGTTCTAGATCATGGGTAGTATAATTCTTCTCATGGCTCTTCAGTTTCCTTGAAGAGTATGCTACAGGATGACCTTCTTGCCTGAGCACACATCCTAAGGCAAGCGTGCTAACATCAATTACTACCTCGAACTTCTTACTGAGGTCTGGAAGTTTTAGGATAGGTGCTGATACCAAACTTTGCTTTAATCTATCAAAGCTAGATTATTCAGTAGTTGACCATGCAATGTACATTTGCTTCTTCAGTAAGTCTGTCAAAGGTCCTGCAATCAAAGCATATTTTTTGATAAAGACCCTATACCATCCTGTCATCCAAAGATATGACCTAAAGATATCATGCATTAACTTGTTGAAGGTGGCAGGTGCATTCGTGAGCCCGAATGACATAACTAGGAACTCAAAGTGTCCATATCTTGTGTTGAAGGCCGTCTTTGGGATATCTTCTTCCTTGATTCTTATTTGATAGTAATTAGACCTGAGATCAATCTTGGAGAAGATCTTCACACCCTAAAGACGATCAAGTAGCTCATCTATTCTAGGAATAGGGTACTTGTTCTTAAATGGTTAAAGGGGCAGGCTCCCCACTTGTATATACTTTCCTTACCTATTGCTAATATATGCCACATCTTTAACAAGCATCATAATATGCATTGCAGTCAGTATCATAGGATTTTGATAAAGTAATATCTTAACATGATTGCATATGTTCGTTGTTCTTAGTGCGTGCGACTTGCATATACTCTCATGAAGTGACAAGTGGATGTAGGACGATGCGTGTCTTTGTGCGAAAGTGTTCAATGCCCAAGTCATTGCAAGACCACAAACCTCACAAAGAGTTGCGACAGAGACGCACTACCGAAAGCAAAAATCACCTTTGTCGATCACCCACATCGTATGGCCCAAAGCATGATCACAACCACTTTCTATTTCTGGGTTACACTCTACACCTGGCACTTAGGACAACAGTTATCTCAATTGTACCAACATCGCACATTCCAAAGAGGGTTGCAAAATCTCAAGTGTATCTCCCCATCTCAACAACTGCTTCTCTAACAATGAGGCTAGTGCACAATCATCACTGTAATATCCATTTCCTGATCCTTCAAAGCTCGACATTTCCCAACCCATTTCCTGAGGAAAATTTGCTATGTTGCCCCACGAGGCAAGAGCTTTCCTTGTCTTGTACCACCGTTGTCTTGCAAGATAGTGGTACCTTTGAAAAAAATCCAGCTCTCTTGCTGGAAGAGGGGAATCCTTCAAAGAATCATTATTCCACTTATAGTTGACACAAACTGTCATGAACTAGACAACCCTCTTTCCACCCTTGCTTTGGATCCATGCATAGGCAGACCCATCATCTAGAACTTTAGTCTCCATCTAAGACTCAACAATGAATGGCTGCCCTAAAATAATAGGATAGGAACAATAGTTCTATAGAAAAGGAGGTTGGTCTAGTAATATTTTTACTCAAACGGAAATATTACAACGTCTAGGCTTTCAAAGGTGAAGGTGAGAGCTTGTTCAAAAGAGGTAGAGTTAGGATTATAGATAATTAGGAAGTCATAGGGTCCATGGAGGGTAGCATCAAAATCCACTCCTACCCTACGAGGGTATGCCATAAATGTAGGGTTGTTCCTCTCATAAGGTAAGGTGTTGCAAAACGCCATCCAGGAGAGCATGCAAATGTTGCACACCCATGTCCTCCACATGGACTGGCAGTTATAGCCTTGTGCAGAATGTGGCATTTCAAAGACCTTACTTTGCCAAAAGTCTTCCTCTTCAGTCCCCGAGAGAGTGGGATTCTTTCCTCTCTCTTCCAGTCATTGTTGGCCTAGTCGGCTTCCAATCGCAATCACTTCCTCCACTACTTTAAGTGGCATGACTCTCCTTAGGCTGTTGGACAGAAGCAAGCTAAAAGAGAAGGGTTTTTTGTCCCTTTCATGTCGCTCCCAAACTATCAATTCAGTGTGGAAACCTGTTGCTGGGAAGTCATCTAGGCATGGTGGTAGGGGTGTGGATGGTTGCACAACCAACTTGGCTCTCATTTGTATCTTGGTTTCTTCCACCAGTTTCTTTCTCCTTTCCCTGAGGGTGGCTTGTCTTTCCGTAGATGTGTCAATTGATGGTTGCCCTTGGAAATGTGGCAAGGGGGCTTGTGGGATCACCTCTTCTTTAAATCTTCCCATATCAATTTGGAGTTCAGCTTCATCCCTTTGTCGGTCTACTTGCTGTGTTTCCTCTTCAAAACCTAGTGCATCGACCTCCTGGGAGGTTAGACCAGCCATTGACAAGTACTTCTGTTGATCATCAAGGCTCAACCCCGTGACATCAACTTGGGGTGGCATGTGTAGACTTGCTTGCAGGGCCCTGCGGGCTATGCTTAGTTTCTTCTTTGCCACATCGATGGACTCCCCTTCCTCTGAGTGGATGGTATCCATTAGCGTATTCAAGAAGGCTTTCTGTTGAGTGTTGAAGGCTACTTGGGTAGCATCTGCTCTACTCTCTTTTTCCACGAGAGCCAAGCGACGCGCCAAGGTCTTCATCCTTTGCTCATTCTGTCCCGTCCATTCTTTGGATCTCTTCTTCATTTCCTCCATGCCTTCCCCTTGCCTTTGCACCAAAGCTATGAGTCTTTACTCTTGGTCTTTTAATTCTTTGCTCATTCTCTCCTGCTCTTTTCTTTCTAAGTACAGCTTCTCGGTCATGGTCTCCATCTCCTTGTGATGTTGTTCTTCCTCTTGCTTCCTTTCCTCTTCTTTGGTGGAAAACTCCTCCATGCCTCATTCGATTTGATCAGTCCTTACAGTTAGCTCTTCATGTTGCATGATCAAGAGTTTATACTCCCTCTGCATTTTTACCAACTCTTGATTCTCATCTTCCAATCGCTGCCTCCAACTTTGCTCCCTGTCGTCCTTAGCCTTCAGATCTTGTTTGAGATCAAAGATCTTCTTTTGTTGCATGGCTATCTGTCGGGTATTTTCAAGCTAAAAAGAAGCTACCGACTCTTTTTTTGCAGCTTTAAACTCAGACACAACTATCGTCCTCTCCTCTTTAGCTTTCTCTAGTTGAGAGAGCAATTCAGCAATGTATTCGTCATAGTTAGCTGGTGGCGTCATCGTCGTGTGGATCGGAGTGGTTGAGGCCTCCATTTTCTGGTGTTTTGGATCTTGTCTAGATTCGGCATTTGTGGCCAGCCTCTTCTACCCCGTGGCCATGGTTTCCATGCTCTTCCCTTGGGCTAATTCTTTATTGATGAAATATTACATCCAGGCCACAAAGTTTGAGACGTCGGCACTAGTGGGGACGCTTGGGGTGAGGGAGGCTACTTTGGTGGTAGGCACGAGGAGGGTCAGGATGGGGTGGATGGGGGGTTTACCCTTGCCTTCAATGATGGCAAGCAGTATGATCTCCGACACCTGAGTGCTTGAGCCTAGCCCCTCCTCCCTAGGCGGGCTCAGAGCTCCTAAGTCATCTGCCCTGCTTTGTTGCTCTATAGACCGACGTGTGGCTTCGGTTATGTCTTCCTCCTCCTTCCTTCTCAGCTCCTCCTCTTCCTCAACAGCCCTTCTCTTCCTCTCTTCTTCTGCTTTTCCAAATTATTCCTCCAATTTATATGCTTCTTCTTTTTCTTTCTTCTTCCTCTCTTCAACCTCCTATTTTGACACCTTCTTGGCTTTCTTGGCTTCTTCCTTCAACTTTTCTATTTTCTGTTTCTTCTTCTTCTCCCTCTCTTCCGCCTCTTTGAGGGAGTCCCTTTTTGCTCTCTCTAAGTCCTCCTTCTCCTTTATGCGGCCTTCGCCCTGCTTCTTATTTTGCGTCATCCTCTTCTTAGGTTTCTTTGCTTGCTTTTTTCTTGACTGTTCCTTTTGTTCTCCCCCTTCTTGGTCACTTTCTGTCATGTCGCTAGACAACTCTTGGTCTGGTGAGGGGGTCATCTATCGGGTGTTTCTCCTTCTCCTTCCTTTGTATCCTATGCCTCTTTTGTTCAGATTCAAAGAGGCAGATAGATGACAGACAGAGTGAAGCAACTCGCTTCCTCTCTCACACTCTATTATTTATACCACACTCAATAGTGAAAGATACAACCTACGGTCATAAGACCATTCACACCAAAGGCACCGACTTATTTAATGTATCTAACTACTATGGCTAGACTAGCTGTGTCCAGCTCATGTCGGTCAACACACACTAAATGAGCTTGATATTCTAACACTCCCCCTCAAGCTCAAGACAGCATATGTACTCCAAGTAGCTGTCTAAAACCACAGAACTTATCTTTACCCAGAGACTTGGTAAAGATATCTGCTACCTGCTCATCAGTCCTCACATGCATAAGATCAACCTTTCCTACAAGGACCATCTCACGAATAAAGTGGTAGTGTACCTCTATGTGTTTTGTCCTAGCATGGTAAACTGGATTCATGGCCAGGAGTACACTACTCAGATTATCACATAACAGTTTCACTGGAGCATCAACCTGAATATCCAAGTCAGCCATAAGCTTGAGCAGCCAAGCAATCTCACATGCTGCCAATGCAGCCCCCCTGTACTCTGCCTCAGTACTAGATAAAACAACCGTAGGCTGCTTCTTGCTGCTCCAACTGATCATGCCGCTACCAAAGCCAAAG
Organism: Lygodium microphyllum; assembly: GCF_053477565.2. Taxonomy (NCBI): domain Eukaryota; kingdom Viridiplantae; phylum Streptophyta; class Polypodiopsida; order Schizaeales; family Lygodiaceae; genus Lygodium; species Lygodium microphyllum. The sequence goes on along the minus strand of NC_141161.1, from coordinate 3,143,321 downwards.
GCATAGCCACTCGTAGATCGTCTGTCAATTGAGCATCCTGCCCAATCTGCATCTGTGTATCCAATAAGTATCAAGGGCTTATCTCTGACATAGAACAGCCCATAGTCTACAGTGGACTTAACATACCTCATGATGCATCTAACTGCATCCAAGTGCGGCTTTCTCGGCTTTTGCATAAACTGGCTTATAAGCCCTACTGCATAGCTCAAGTCAGGCCTAGTGACGGTCAAGTAAATCAGACTGCCGACCATCTGCCTGTACATAGTCACATCTTCTACTTCAGCCCCAGTGTTCATGTCTAGCTTTACATTCTGGTCCAGAGGTGTATCCAGTGGTTTGCATTCAGCCATGCCATACTTCTTAAGCATTTCCATGGCATAGTGCTTCTGCATCAGCCATAAGCCATTTTCAGCTGGTACGACCTCAATACCCAAGAAATACTTCAGATCTCCCAGATCTTTCATGTCAAATTCAGATTTCAGCATCTTCATAGCATGCTGAATTCCCATGTCATCATTTCCAGTGATTATCAAGTCATCAACATATATGACCAGCACTACCAAGCCACTGTCAGTCTTCTTTGTAAACAAGCTGTGATCAGCCCTGCCAACAACAAATCCAAGACTCTGCAAGTAACTGCTGATCCTAGCATGCCAGGCTCTCGGAGCCTGCTTCAGCCCATACAGTGCTTTTTTCAGCCTGCACACATAATGCTGAAAATCAAGGTGCTCATACCCTTCCGGCTGAACCATGTATACATCCTCTGTTAAATCACCATTGAGGAATGCATTCTTAAAATCCATCTGCTGCAATTTCCAGCCTTTTGCAGCAGCCAAGGCAATAACAGTTCGTATGGTTGCCATTTTTGCAACCGGGCTGAATGTTTCATCATAATCCAAGCCATACTGCTGAGCATATCCTTTAGCGACCAGCCTTGCTTTGTACCTTTCTACACTGCCATCAGACTTACATTTGATTTTATACACCCATTTGCAGCCAACAGGCTTTTTCCCTTCAGGCAGTGGTACCAAATCCCAAGTCTGATTTTCAGCCAAGGCTTTCATCTCTTCGTCCATAGCCATGCACCAGTTTTCATCCTTTGCAGCTTCAGCATAAGTACCTGGTTCTTTGATCTCCATCACTTTTGTCATGTATGCATAATGCTTTGCAGAATAACCAGAGTACGTCAACCTGTCAACAGGGTATCTGACCCTCTGCGATCGTCTAGGCTGTGGTGCACTACTCGATTCACCTCTCTCATGAGGCGGAATGTACCTGTTATGCCTCGTGCCAGGCGTATAGACAGTCGGAATACCAAGTTCGCTGTCTAAAGTATCACTAGACTCATAGCCCGAAGTCATTCTGCCAGGTGTCATCATACCATCCTCACTAACTTTCTCTTTTCCTTTGCTGTCCAAGACATCATGTCTCCCCCTCACTGACATACCCGTGTCAGTGGACGGTGAGCTCCTCAATCTCCCTGTCCATGGGGATACTGTCTGACTGATAGGGCCTGTCATAGCAGTGCTCTGCTGCATATCAACTGTAGAGACATGAGTGGAAGACAGATCAGATAGCACTGCAACTGGTGAGACATACCAAGAGCCCAGCTCATCAAAGATGACATCCCTGCTTACCAAAGTCTCCCTGGTAGAGGGATCATAACATTTGTATGCCTTCTTCTCCTGCGAGTATCCAATGAACACACTCTTATGCGCTTTGGGATCCAGCTTTTTCCTCTTCTCATCTGGAATGTGCACATAAGCAAGACAGCCAAAGACCTTCATGTGTCTTACATCCGGCTTATAGCTATAGAGCCTCTCAAACGGTGTCATGTCATGAATGCCTGCAGTGGGAGTCCTGTTCAGAATATATGCGGCTGTCACAACAGCCTCTGCCCAATAGTAAAGCGGCATATGCTTCTCATTCATCATGGCCCTGGCAGCTTCCATTAGAACCCTGTTCTTCCTTTCAGCTACTCCGTTTTGCTGCGGAGTGTAGCTGCAGGTTAGCTGCCTACGAATGCCATTTTCAGCCAAAAAATCAGCTAATTCATTGGAGACATACTCCCCACCGCTATCAGATCTCAAGCAAGAGATGTAACACTCAAATTCCTTCTCAACCTGTGCCTTAAATTTCTGAAAAACAGCAAAGACCTCATCTTTTGTTTTCAATATGTAAAGCCAGGTATATCGACTGTAGTCATCAATGAAGGATACATAGTATCTGGAACCCCCCATAGATGCATTATGAGCTGGTCCCCAAACATCAGAGTGCACTAACTACAGTGGTCGTGTACTCTGTCTTACATGCCTGACAAACGGCAATCGTGACTGCTTACCAAACTGGCAAGCCTCGCAGACATGACCAATATCTGAATATTGGAATCTAGGTAGCCCTGTTACCAGCTGCTTCTTCTGCATGGTCTGCAGCCTCTGCAAATTGACATGCCCCACTCTCTTGTGCCAAATCTCTAAGTCCCTGATAGTGCCAGAACCCTGAGCAAACATAGCGGAATTCAGCTCTGGCAATGTAGCATCAAGAGTGAACATTCTTCCATTTCTGTGGCCTTTCGCGATCAACTTGCATCCATTGCCAAACTCTTCAATAAAGCAGCCATGCTTATTGAAGCGAACCTGCAAGTTCTGCTCTGTCATTTGACCCACAGACAATAGGTTCTTCGTAATCGAAGGAACATGCAAAACATCATGAAGATTCTTCTTCCTGCCATCATGTACAACCAGAGGCACTTTGCCTTTATGCTCAATGCTATGTTGCGTGTCATCACCTGTGCATACATAGCCATGCTTTTCAGCCACCATATCCGTGAACCAATCACCATGAGGGGTCATGTGATTCGACGCCCCCGAGTCAATGTACCACACTACATCATCATATGATTTTTGAGCAGCCTTATCTTTGACATATTGCATGGCAAACAGTCTATCACCAGAGTCATCTGCCTGACTGGACGTAGCATAATGTCCATGCTGCTTGCCCTTCTGATTTCCCTGCTTCTTCCAGCAATCCTTTGCAATATGCCCATACTTTCCGCAGTAGTGACAATCCTTGTCCTTATTTGGATTGTCTGACTGACGCTGCTGCTGCCATGAGCCTCTGCCACGGGAGTTCGATCTCCCCCTACCTCGAAAGCTGCCACTACCTCTTGCATTTGATGACTGCTGATTGCTATTACTATAGGATGCATTCTGCTGGCCTCCTCTGCCAGATCCATAGCCTCTACCACGGCTACCACGACCACGCTGATTCGAATAAAAAACTGCATCCTTATTCTTAGAGCTGCTTGACCCTGTAGCTAAGCCAAGCTTCACCTCTTCACGAATCAATAATGCAACCAGCTCATTAAAATCAGGCATCTCAGCCCGCACAGATACTGAAGTGTCAAAAGACTTATACTCCGGACCCAAGCCATTTAAGGTCACTGCAACCATATCCTCATCTTCTACCTGTGAGCCAACAGATGCGAGCTGATCTGCTAAGGTTTTAATCTCCGTGACATAGTCCTGTATGGATCTGTTCTTCCTCTCTATGTTGTTGAATTTTTGCTTCAGTTGTATCTTCCTGGCACTTGTAGTTGTGCCATAGTACCTGACCAATATGTTCCATGCATCTGCTGGGGATTTACAGTTCATGATCTGCATCACCCTAGCATCCGATATACATAATGACAGCCAATGTAAAACTCTGCGAGCTCTTTCCGTCCAAGCTCGATGTGCTCGTCTTTGATCAGCTGTAGGATTCCTATCTGGAACTTCAGGTTCAGCCTCAACACCTGTCACTAAGTCCCAGTATCCTTTGCCTATCAGAAAGTTCTCCATGCGGAACTTCCATATTGCGTAGTTGTTGCTATCAAGATTTTCTCCCACAATCTGGGTTACATTATCAGTTCTATCAGCATTTGCCATGTTGCAGACCTTGCCTGACTACCTGCAAACCAAGATTTTCTTAACAGTTCAACTTCAGCCCGAAACTGTTTATGACAGTTTTCTGCAATTAATTGCAGTAAAAAAACCAGAGTATTTCAGCCCACTGACACCCCAAAACAACCCACAAACAAGTGGTCTCAACTGTAGATATAACTGTCAATACATAAGCTATGTGTTTGCTTCAGCTTAAGCTTATGTAACCTCACTGCCAGGGTACATACATGCAGTCTGAAAACTGTAAACTGTGAGTAACCAGCAGCAATTTGAAGTCCAAAACTGAGTGTGTCAACAAATTCAGTTTCAGGTTGCAGTCAACCAGAATTCAGCATACCAAGCTCCAAGCAGCTCCAAAATTGTAATTAGCCAGGACAGTGTAACTGCATTTACTTCAACTTCAAAATTCAGTTTTCAATGATGCTCATTGCTTGCTTCAATTCTCCATGCATTAGCATGTATAGGCCAGTTCATATAGATGATGGAACCCCCAAGATGACCTGTATTCCTTCAGTAATGCACAGTACTTGTCATTGACTGTGTATGACAGTTTTCAGCTTGTCATTGATTTTCAGATCTGAGTATTCTGTCATTGGCTGTGTATGACAGTTTTCAGATTTTCAGATCTGAGTATTCTGTCATTGAATGTGTATGACAGTTTTCAGATTTTCAGATCTGAGTATTCTGTCATTGACTGTGTATGGCAGTTTTCAGATTTTCAGATCTGAGTATTCTGTCATTGACTGTGTATGACAGTTTTCAGATTTTCAGATCTGAGTATTCTGAGCAAGAGATCTCAGCTCCAAGACATTTGATCCAATGTATATATGCTTTGACACATTCTTATGCTCCAAAGATGCTTTCTGAGTGTAGTACAAGGCTCCTGTGTGTCAGTAATGACTGAATGCATGCTGTCCATTCATGTTTATAGCAGTTCAGAAATGATTACAGGTCTGTGTCTGTCACTCCAGCTCATAACAGAGCTCCCACACAAGCATTTACTCCTTGCACACTTCAAATACCTTCAATAGTGAGCATACATGCTCTATGAACCTTGTCCAGGTGCCCCATTGAAGATTGACAGGTTGCTATTCGCTCAGATCAGTAAGCGCAGATTTTCAGATACAGGTTGCTATCCATTCAGATCAGCAGGCGCAAATTTTTAGATACAAGTTGCTGTCCATTCAGGAGGCAGTCCACGATTTCCAGACACAGGTTGCAGTCCACGATTTCAGGACACAGATTTCAGGAGACAGTCCACGATTTTCAGACACAGGTTGCAGTCCACGATTTCAGGACACAGATTTCAGGAGACAGTCCACGATTTTCAAATACAGGTTTCAGGAGGCAGTCCACGATTTTTCCTGATTCCTTACTTCCATCTCCTTTGCACTGCAAGTTGTCATGCCCATTCTCCCACAGCCTCATGGATGAAGCTCTGATACCATGTTCAGATTCAAAGAGGCAGATAGATGACAGACAGAGTGAAGCAACTCGCTTCCTCTCTCACACTCTATTATTTATACCACACTCAATAGTGAAAGATACAACCTACGGTCATAAGACCATTCACACCAAAGGCACCGACTTATTTAATGTATCTAACTACTATGGCTAGACTAGCTGTGTCCAGCTCATGTCGGTCAACACACACTAAATGAGCTTGATATTCTAACATATTTTACTACCTCCTAGATGAGGGTAGTCAAAACACTTCCATAGTTTATGAAAGAGGCTTTGAATGAGGCCTTCTTCCTCTCAGTGCTTTTGGAGGTTGGAGACTCCCCACCTACTAGCTTGCTCCCCAAGGCTAGTGTTTTTGCTGCCTAGTCTATCGTCTTGCGCACATAGCCATTCTAGTCAACCTCATCCAAAGTGTGAGCTACCATATTCTCTAGCACATGCATGCTGATCTGATGCATGAGGGAATCGTAGTGCTAGCTGGAGAATCGTAGTGCTAGCTCTAGCACAGGCATGCTAATCCGGTGCATGAGGGAATCGTAGCACTAGCTGGAGAATAGTGTGTGCATCAGTTTTGCATGCATGCGGGCTTTAGCACATTAGGGACATCTTGGATGGTGATGCCGTCATTGGTCAGCACCTCTTCTCTCTTCATCTTAAGCATGGCATAGACGTCTCTTTTCTGCTTCTTCTCCACCTTAGGCTCTAACCCCAGTGCCTTCTCCACCAAGGTTGGGTTCAAGGGTACCTGTATCTGTTAGGCCTTCTCCCCCCTTCCCACTATTACAGTTCCACATTCCTTATCTGGGTTGTAAGTTTTGAGGAATTCCACACACTTTGTGTGGTCAAGCTCTTGTGCAAACTTCTCAAGGTACTTAGCAAGGTTGCACTACTCTACGACCCTCTTGGCTGCTTCCTCCTTGGCCACTACTTCCTCGATGTTATGGATGGTTTGAAATTTTAGTTGGTTATAGGCACAGCTTGCCAAGGAGATGACGTACTGGGTCCTCTCCTCTTCCGTGAAGGGGAGTCGGTGGGCACAGTCTTATTGTGACATCTTTCGTTCATGTCATGAACCATAATTCCCACTAGTGCTTTTAAAAATAATAATTTGCTAAAAAGAAAGACTTTATGTTTGTTAAATGAAAGCATTAAGATCCAACATAGATTATTTCCTTCAAAATTTTTGCCTTTTGTTTCAAATCTTTTGTGACATTCCTCCTACATCACCAGTTTCTTATGTGTTTATGTGTTTACTTGATCTTGATTGGTTTTACTTTGATTCACCTTACCACCTTCCCCTTCCAGATTGAGAAGAATCCTTCCTAGGATTGAAGGTTAGGAGGTCAAGGGCATTCAGCATTCAGATATAAGGGTTGCGCATGAGCCAAGTATAGAATTTTGGGTTATACTTGAGCTAAGCCTTGCAGCCCAGATCAAAGGGTTGGGTACTTACATGTGTGATATAAGTGAGGACCTTTGTTAGGAAATCACCGGAATCGACACGGCTAGCGATGTGTAGCTATTCTTTGGTCAAGAGACAATCAATATATGGGTGTCCTTTGACGTGCTCTTCCATGGGTCCCCCACAAAGAGTGGTTAACACTCTATATGAGGTGGGTGCGACATAGGTTGGGTCATACTTCGTGGGTCATACTCCGATGTCTTGATTGCATGACACTATTCAGTGTTGGTCATGATTTGACATCCTTCGAGTTCCCATTGCAATCGTAGAGTGTACCAGTTTTGTAAAAATGGGAAATTGGTGTCAGCTAACACTTTCAACTCCTCGACTTCTTTGTCAGTGATGGAAGAAGTCATGCGCTTATAGTGGGACGTAATGAGGCACTGTTTGATGACTTGTTCTCTTAATATCTCAGTGCATAGCAACTCGATAGTTGAGTGGGGTGTTTTGACAAATGTGAATTCGAATGTTTCCTAGGAACAAGGCATCGTGAGAACTTGCTAAAGGCTCTTGCAACAGGCCTAAGTCCAAGCGGTCATAACTTAGAGCTAGCGACATGAACGTGGCATCTAAGCATCTAAGACAAGCAATAACGTCATCCCCTATGTCTTCAACTAGGTCTATGGCCAGAGTTAAGAATGATTTCCGCTCGTAGGAGGGTTGATGGGGCTAGAAGGCTTGGCGGAAAATGGTGGCAGTTGCCTATGAAGCGGTGGTTGAGCCTCATGGATGAGCGTCGAAGTAGTAGCTACTACAGACGAGCTGCTACACTCGGATTGGGTTTGGCAAGTCTTATCAGCACTAGTAGAGGTTCAAGTGTGTAAAGGCATTTGTGGTTTGGGCCGATAGGCTTGCTCAACTCTTCTGGGCTTATGCGTGGGTGAGCTTGTTGGAGGCAAGTCTTGGAAGCGCTACGACCTTCTGGTTCTGAGGTTCTATGGGGCTTGGGGTGATCAAGCTTGAGGGCAGCATGTGAGTAGTGCCCCGGGCCATTCGGGCCTTAGGGATCCATATCTAGGCATTTCTCTCATAGTAACCTTGCATGTGTAAGAGGGCTTTAGGAACCCATCTTGACTTGATCATGCTTCGATTTCTGTAACTACATCTCGGCCTCCTAGGTTTAGATTTTATTGTGTTACAAGGACGTGAGTATCTAATCCTAGGTGGCAGTTGTGGTTGTTTAGGCCTCCATTGAAACGTAGGCTATTGGGCCTTAGCTTCTACTACTGTGAGCAGCGGCTCCTCAGATTTGGTGGATGGTGATTGAGCACTATCCCCCTCCATAGACTTGGCTGCAAGTACTTCTATCGGTGGCCTTGCGGACTTTGATGAGGTCGCATAGCCCTTGCTAAAGGCTGTAATAATGCGGACATTGCCTATGGCAAGGTGGATGCGCTATGACTCATAATCGACATTGCAGTGAGTTTGCTTCTTGAAGGTTTTCCCTAGCAATGACTCCGTGCCTGCGTCCTTAGTGCTTAGCAATATGTAAATGGTATAGTCTCAGACTCGATAGCAACAGCAACCCTACACTTGCCGAGAAGTGCATCTAGGCGGCCCCTATGTGGGCTTAATTTGGCATTAGTAGGCTGTAGTGGTGGTTTACCAAGTTGGGTCCAACGATCGTGAGTTAAGACATTGAAGTCTGCTCGCTCGTCGATCAAGGCATTGAAAGCGCATGTTTGCTTGGTAGTGATCGTGATGTGGAGGTATGCGGGTTCTACGGCTTTCTCATCCTCATCATTGATTTTCGTGATTGTGGTGACTCGTACTTTGACAGGGGTTCTAACATTGGTGGCTCATGCAACAGATGCGTGGGAGGGTAGTAATTCTTAATGCGACTGCCACCCACTGAAGAAGCCTATGCCCTTGCCGTCTAGAGTCTCGAGCTCAACGTTGCCAGTTTGACTGATTGCATGAACCTTGAAAGGTCCAAGACCTCTAAACTTCATTTTTTTCTTGTGTTATTTAACTAAGTACAGAAGCACTAAGTCACCCTGTTCAAAGTTGCGCTGCTTGACATGCTTGTCAAACTAGCTCTTGTGTTTGCCTTCTCGCATATGAGCGCATGAGTAGCTAGAAGGCGAGTTTTTGAGAGGCATTCAAGTTCAACCAAGTGTTGTGTCCATGCCTCCTTCTCTTTCCATTGTTCTTGAAGCGCTATTCTCAGGCTAGGAACAAAGAACTCTACTGGTAGAATTGTCTTAGTCCCATAGGTCAATCTAAAGGGAGTCTGGCCGACAGTCGTTTAATAAGTTATATGGTAAGCCCACAAGGCTGCCATCAACTTGTTATCCTAGTCACTGTGCGAAGCAGAGACTACTTTGGTCAGGACATTTACAAGGATCTTTTTTTGTGGATTCTACCTTTCTGTTTGCCTGAGGATAGTATGGAGAAGATTTTTGATGGATAATTAGAAAGGTGGATAGAAGGTGTGCTATCACTTCATTGATGAAGTGCTCAGGGGGGTCACTCATGAATATATGTAAATATAACGTGAGTTCAAAATAAGGGATTTTTAAAACACCATTTTTATATATTTTTTACATACAAAAGGGTGTCATATAAAGGGGTTACTTACAAATTGAATAGAAAAGGGTTGTGTTTTATTCAAGAAAATTTCACAGATTAGGATATTTATAAATAGGCCATGAACTCACGTTATATAGAGAATATATATATAGTGAACCCCCCGAGATGAAGTGCGTGCCCTGGTCACTAACTAGTTCAATGGGGCAGCCAAGTCGTGAGATCACCTGCTCCCATAAGAACTTGCCAGTCATTCTAGCATCATCCTTTCATGCCTCTCTCGCTTCTACCCATTTTGTTAGGCAGTCCATGGCCACAATGATATTTTTGGCCTATGAATATTGTGACGTAGGACTAATGGGTCCTATGAAGTCGATCCCCCATTTTTCAAAGGGTTGTCGTGCAATGATTGGGATCAACTCCATTTGATCCTTGCAAATCAGGACCTTTGTCCGCTGACACTTGTCACAATGCTTGATGAATCATGCTGTGTCGTGAAAAACCATGGGCCACCACAATTGAGACTGTAGCACCTTGCGGGATGTGGTGTCTCCGCTAAAGTGGCCTCTAGCAATTTCGTTGTGCGCCTCTGCGAGCACATCGTGCATCTCATGCTCACATATGCATCTACACAACAACCCGTCTTGCCCTAGCCTATATAGTTGGCATGCTATCAACTGATAGGGTTGGATTTTGAGGATAAGTCGCCTAAGGTGGGATTTTTCTATCGATTGCTCAGGCTGTCTGTGCTCCAGAACTTGGACAATGTCATCTGCCCAATATGGCATTAGATCAGTCTTGAATAAATCTCTCCCTGGAAATTTTAAATAGATGGGCATCTAGCAACTCATCAACAATGCCTTGTCCAGCAGCCTCTCCCATGGGGATGCGTGACATGTGGTCAGCCATATAGTGCTATTTTTCCTTCCGTACAATCATGAAGAAGTCAAATTCTAAAAGCAGAAGGAGCTATCGAGCTATGCATCCTATAGGGCAAGGTTTGTTTACTAGATACAACAAGGCTTGATGGTCCACAAAGAAAGTAAAAGGCGTAGCCAATAGATAATGCCAAAACTTCTTTATATCAAATACCATGGCTAAACCCTCTCTCAATCATCGATTAATTCATTTCAGTCTCAATGAGTTGTCTACTAGTAAAGCTTACTGGATAGTTGAGGTTGTGTACGCTAGGTTGGCACAACACTGCCCCCACGATGAATTTCAAAGCATCAATATGCACATGGAAGGTAATGGTCCAATCTGGGGCTTGTAGAATTTATGCAGTAGTCAGAACCTTCTTCAATTCCTCATATGCTCATTGGCATGCTTCAGTCCACTCGAAGACGATCAATAGCTTGTATAAAGGTCTAGCAATCAATGCATAGTTTAGCACAAACCGTCGATAGTATCCCGTATGGCCTAAGAAGCATTGAACTCCCTTATAGTTGATTGGGGGTAAAAGATAAACAATAACCTTGACTTTGGAGAAGTTAGTGGCAATGCCGTTCTTTGACACCAGTGCCCTAGGGTGCATCCATGTTTCACCTAGAACTGGCACGTTAAGGGGTTTAGGGAGAGACAATATAGGCGACACAGCTCAAAGACTGCTAAGAGTTTGTCTAAGTATTCTCTCTAGGTCGAGTGAACACACGTCTTTCACAAATACTTCCAATTCCTTGTGAAGCATGTCTTTAAATATGGTGCACATGAGGCATTGAAAGGTGGCTGGGGCATTAGTCAACCCGAAGGGCATGACTATGTAAGCAAAGGTGCCCGACTCAGTGGCAAAGGCAGTCTTATGCCTGTCGACAGGATGCACTTGCACCTGATTGTATCCAAAGAAGCCGCCTAGAAAGCTATAGGCCTCTTTTTCCACCACTCTTTCGAGCATGTGCTCGGTGTACGGCAATGGGTCATTGTCTCTCTTAGTGGTAGTGTTTACCTTCTTGTAATTGACACACACTCTAATCTTTCCATTTTTCTTCATCACTATGACTACAGGCGACACACAGTCTGTGTGCTCAATTTTGTATATGAATCCTACTCTCATCAACTTGTCAATCTCCTCTTTGACTACATGAGTGTGTTAATTCATCGGGTATGGTTGCTGCTTGACCGGCGTTGCATCTGTCATTATGGGCATGTTATGAGTCACTACACTTGGATCTATCCCCTTAAGCTCTTCTAAGGACCAAGCAAACATGTCTATATACTCTCACAAGATAGCAACAAGACTCGTCTCCTCGTCCTTAGTCAAGTCATCAGCACAATAAAGACCAGTCAAGGTGTCTCCCCTTCTTGTGTTAGGTTCACCTCCTTGACCTTGACTGGTCCCTCGATGGGTTCACTTGTTTGCCCTTGGAGTTTGGCACCCAACAGGATTACTACCCTGTCACCCTTCTTGAGTTTTGTAAATCTCTTTGTGAGATCCTGCGGCCTTCTTTCCTCTTCCTTTGCATGTCCCTAGGCTATTTTTCCCTTTCTTCCTTCAACCATCTGCGCCTCAGGTGCACGGGTAGGTCTCCCTTGGTGCGTCTGGTCTTGGATGGTCTAGGTATTTCTAGGTCGCTATCTAAGCTTACTTCTGACTCAGAATTGAACTCGCCATTTTCACTAGAAGAGGTGGTTTCATCCTCTAGACACGATGGTGAACTCATCCTCTAGGATGGGCTCAACATCTTGTAGGTACTCTTAGGCTTCTTTTACCCATTCATTCACTTTCTCGATAGCCTCTAGTTGACGCTTTAGATGTGGGTATTCCCCTACCTTAGCACTTTCCTTTTCGGCCGTCTTAGGAGCTGAGGTTTCTGCCTCTACATCAATGACCTTCTTTCCAGCAGGCAGAGTCGTGGCACTCTCAGTTCTTAGCGTGATCTTAGCTTTGGGTTTCTTCTTTCTCTGTCTTCGTCTCTTCTTCCTAATCAAGGTTGCATCGAGGTTGCTAGGACCTGGTAATGATATGCGGGCCTGCTTTGACTGTGCTCGGGTCATGACATACAATGGGATAGGTGTGGCCTCCCCATCGAGGTCCTCGATGCCGACAGCCCCAATGGGACAGATGGCACATTGGCTGAACTTGAGGATGGGTTTTGCTTGGGACAGTCAATGAAGAGATGAGTGATTCCGCACTCAAGGTACCTTAGGTCTGCCTTGTATCTATTGGGTTGCTCCCTTTTAGGACAACGTGATGAGATGTGCCTTGGATGACCTCATGTCCAATGGATCCTACAACTGCCCTCCTAGGCCTCTACCTCGGCCTCTTCCTAACACCATCATTGGTACTCGTCGATAGTCCATAAGGATTGTCTTTCCCTCATCATCATGCGAGACGTATGGGTATATGTAAGTCTCTTTCTTATTTGGCTCCTCCACGTAGTGGACTGAAGCATCACTCAGTGGATGGGTAACATAGGGACTAGGTGGTCTAGGTATGCCTGTAGAGTTTATGTCCATTCTAGGAACAATCGATTTAACATCGTCAGGCGTAGGAAGGGCCAATGGGACTCCCCTTCCGAAGAATTGTTGGGGTCTGCTTGCTAGATATGGTTGACCGTATGGTTGTGAGTATGGAAGTCTTCTCGATAATCTGCAATGCGCAACGTCGTGACCGAATGTACCGCAATCAGCGCAAGGTCATGACCTAGGATCTTGACACTCGGCCAACAAGTGGTTTCCGCCATAGTACATGCATTGGACATGTGGCTGCATTGGTCATCTCAACATATCTTGCAGTTTGGCTATCTCCATTTTTACCTCAGTCAAGTCTTGGTTTGTCTCAATGGCTTTCCTTTTTGTCTTGGGTCGTTGGACCTGATCGTTCACTAGAGGGGCTGACACTCTCTTTGAACTCTGTGAGTTGGTCTCTTCTAAATTTGAGCTCCTGGAGCTCTGCTCTTTCAACTGGTTGTCTACTGGAATGGCCTCTTCAAACACCCTAGCTAGCGAGTCTTGCTGAAAGCTCGAGTTGCCTGCCAAGGCCTTATATAGCTCCTCACTCCATATTCCACTGATAAACACAGTGGACACTACTCTTTCGGTAGGTCATTCGCCCATGGGGATTCTCTTAATGAGGCTCCTCACGTGGGTGACATAGTTGTGGATGTCGTCTTTCCCTTTCTGCTTGACATTCATCAGTCTTACTAGTAGATTATGAGAGTATCTAGGCTTGGAAAATCTCTTGATGAAGAGGTTTTTGAGGCTGTTAAATTCCACTCGTTCTCCGGCATCTAGAATCCTGTACCAATTCCTACCCTTGTCGCTAAGCAAAGCCCAAATGCTTGAGAGCATTGAGTCAAGTCGGTGAGGTCGTTGGCCTCATATACTTGCTTGAATTGATCTACAAAGCTGTATGGATCATCTTGGGGTTGGTACTTGTCGAGTTTCTTTGCAACAATTGGGATTTTAGACTGGCCCTTAGAGCCTTGGTTTTCTCCTAATCCTACTAGTAATGCTGTTGCTAGTGCTGAAGCACTCTGCTCCGCTGCTGTGTTGTTGAGCAGTCGCTTCATGAGAAGCTCACTCAATGTCAAGTCTCCTTCCAGGGCTCTCTCATGATGGTCCAATTCCACCTGCTAGATTCAGTACCCACTATACCTCATGCAATTCTATGTTCTGCCTTAAACTCCTAGCACACTGGTCTTGGTTGTATTGCATTGCAACGCCTTGTGGGCTAGCTTTTGTTCCTCTTCCAAGTCTGTTATGATGACCTTTACCGTTCTGCCACGATGCTCATACCGAGCCTACACATCAGAGCTGCTCACTAGCTGCTGAGTTGCCTCTGGAAAAACTCCTAAGTCGAGTCCCTCGTTTGGCCTGCGGTCTGAGCTTTCCTCTGTCATGATGACATTCTTGTGCTCCACCAAGCTGTCGATCATGTTGAGCAAGTTGGTCAGATCCACTTCTCTAGCGCCTCTTGCTTGGTCCTACTCTGTGCTTTGGTCGTCTGTCTATGTCTTGGAATCTTCTCCTATTGGTGGGTTCCTTGAGGTGTTTACCTTAGTGAGTTTCTTGACTTATTGCATCAAATCCTCAATTTATCTCTACTCAGTGTGTCTGTGTTCTTTCCTGTGCACTCGTGCTCAATCAGGCTTTCAGTTGTCCTTAAGTATACTTCAAGTGCAGAAGTTCAGGGTGAGTGTGGAAAACAAGTATCTAAGTGGCTTACACACTCTCGCTTTGTTTTAGGCATGTTAGGCTTGTTGACCCACTTCTGGCCATCTTGTTAGGTTTTAGGGTTTCTCGCTGCGTTGTCTTACCCGTTTTAGGTTTGTTCAGTGTCTTTGGCTCAGCTGGCTATCGGTAGGACTCTGGGTCTCCGAATAGCCTACTTGAACTGCTAAGTAGCTGTTCCTACGAATTTGCCTCTTCCTTGTGCCAAAATCGAGTTTTGTGCGTTGGGAGGACTCAGGAAGGTTTATGTGGCCGGACTCTAGGGTCTGGTGTAATTTCTTGAAAATTTTAAAAATTCCTGACTCGGTCCAACTCGTTCGAATTGCAAGGGTGGAGTGATGGATTCGAATGGGCTGAGGGCCGAATGATATGTGCCAGAATCCTAGTTGTCACCGGATTCTAAGTCCTCCTCATCCTCTACAACCATATCCTTTGTTTCTTTATCTTCCATATCTTCCTGCTAGCCCCTTTATGATGGCCACTATTTTCTTCCAATTCTGGCAACTCATAGGCAATAGATTCCCGTCTTTTGAATAATTTGATTCTTTTCCCTACTACCAAAAGTTTTATGGCTATCCCATCTAATTCATTTAATGCATAAGTATCATTAACAAACACCTGTCTTACAACATAGGGTCCAAACCATCTTTTGGAAACTTTACTCATGGCACTATGCTGGTTGTCTAAACTTCTATCATAAACCAATATATCAATCCCCATCTTGTATGGTTCTTGGTCTCAATCTATGTCTTTTGTCAAACCATTTCTTGTTCTATATCCTTGCTGCCCTTAATTTTGCAATTGTTGCCTCTATGTCTTCTGACTTTCTTTCCAACTGTCTAATGTGCAAGGCCAACAACTCCTCTCGATTCAACTCCTCCTCCCAAGGTAGCATACTCCATGTGATTGTCATCTCTTCTTTTGGCATGATAGGTTTTTGATCATACATCAATTCAACAAGCATATAGCATGTAACAACATTATGTGTTGTTTTGTCAGCCCACAAAGCATAATGGAGCAATCGTGGCCACTCTTTTACCTTCTCTCCACATGGTTTTTCCAATGCCTTCACAATAGGTGGATGACCTCTTTCAGGGTTATAGGCTAGAGTTAAAGCAAGCTTTATCCCCAACCTTGCAAATAAATCATGAGCCACATCTACATCTAGCTCACGCCTATCTGCTGTAATTTTTCCCACAGCCGTACCCACAAAAGATCGCTTCTAAGAGAAAAGTACACATGTCATTTGTTTTCTTAGTATGCAAAGCTCTCCCTTCCACTTGATTAGTCAAGTCTTCACAAGAAAGCACAAGATATGTCATTTTCCAAAGACATGTAGGCATCGTGACTAAATCCACCGCCCACTTAAAATGAAGAGACAATTGATATGTGGGATGCAATCCATCCCGATGTCTCACGGATGAATACATTTGACATGTCATACATGTTTTCACAAAGTGAGAAACATCATTATACATACCCTGCTACCAATATCTTTATTTGATCTTTGCAAAAGTACCCCAAACACCTCTATGACCAGCCCATAAGCTTTCATGAAATTCTTGCATAACATTTACTTGTGAAGCTCTATCACCCAAAACTCGCAATGGTATACCCTATTTACTTTTAGCATGTTTCCATAAGTATCCATCTATTAAGAAAAATCCATAGGCTTTCCTCTTGATCTTCTTAAACTCCTCATCTGACCATTCATCTCTCTTTGTTAATGTACTAAGGTATTGACCAATTCTCAGCCACTCTCCTACATATTTGTCTTCCATAAATACTTCTACACAAGATGCAAAACATCTAAAGTGTCTTTTCTTTGTTGTCCAAGCTTCTGTTAATGTTGTAACAACACCTTGCATTGCTAAATTCACTCTTGCAACATCATTTTCAGCCACAAGAAAGTCAACTTTTTCCTCCTCATCCATCATTCCGTCTTCATTCTCATAGCGTGCTCGAGATAACATGTTTGCCATTGGGTTATCTCTTTCACCATTATGCTAAAATTCGGGGTTCAAAGATTTGATGTATGCAATCCACTGGAGCATAGCAATGTTCGAGGTAGCACAACTAGTAATCATACCCAATACTGGGGTCTCAATGACTACATGAGCACCCATAAAATAATCCTTATCACATTTAAGGGCTGTCACAATTCCCCATAATTCTCTTTTGACCTATGGTTGGATACCTTCTTTGTCTTTCAATCAATACTTTAGCACCAAAGTGTATTGCATATCTTTGCCCTTCCTCATCATCTTGCCCAATTGCCCATCTAATCCCAATTGGGCTTGTATCAACAGTAATAATGATAGGCTTTCCATGTGAATAGTCAGTCTTTCTCAATGTAGGAGCAAATTTTAAGAGGTGCTTCAATTTTTTCATTACTTTCTGATGCTTCCTTTCCCAATGAAATCTCTGATCTTTCCTCAAAAGTTGATATAGAGCATCGGCTACATGTGCAAAGTGAGGAATCCATATCAAATAGAATACACATGCACCCAAGAATCTACGCATCTCTGATAAATTCGTGCATACATCTTGCATTCTATCAATCCCATCTATTTTTGCTGGTGATGGTCTTCGCCCATAGGGCCCACACATATGCCCAACAATCAAAACCTCTTCAACTTCAAAGACAGACTTTTGTCCCAGAAAGAGTTAAATGCACCTCTTCTAGACGTGTCAAAATCCTTTCACAATCCACAATATGGTCTACAACAAACTACCTACATCCATGGGCATCCATCTCTTCATTCTTTTCATCCACTGCACACCCTTTGATTGGAACATCATCCAACAAGGGCATAGTCAATTGTGGTGAGGGCTGAAATGATGAACGGGTTGCCTCTTACCCATCCAACCTCCAATCCTCACTAAGAGAACTAAAGAGGGGCACCACCTAGCCAAAGGGAGGATGGGCTAGGACATCCCTATCCTCAAAGAGAATCAAGAGAGCCAAGACACAAATTTACAAGAGAGAATATATGTGCTAGACACCACATTGGAATATAAGAGAGAGAGATGAGAGGAGAGGGAGACAAGAGGAGAAGAGGTAGAGAAAGCTTGCCATTATACTACATAATAAAAGAACTTACTCATAGCTTATCTCAAAGAGATGAGGATATTGTAGAGTGCTCTCATGGACTTGTCATTCTCCCCCCCTTTCCCTCTCTCCATGGGCTCTTTATATAGCCTCCATGAGGGATTAGATTAAGCTAATCTTCTTGATTAACATAATCCCAGATGATGTATGGCATCTTTGAAAATATGGAGCATAGTGGATGGGACAAGTCCCCACCTTGGTCATCATGCAAGAAGCCAAGGGTGGTGGTAGACAAAATAGAGAAATTGAGCTAGATTACAAGAGGTGGGTGCCCAAAGCACATTATTATAATATATTTACAAGAAGGATAGAGTGGAAAGTTGGTGTGGTGAAAGAGAGAAGAAAATTGCATGTAGCCAGCAGTCTGCGCCTTCGTAACTTCAAATCCATGAGGAATTTGGAAAAAGTTTCTTCTGCAACTTTGTAGATCAGGTCGAAACCGATCGGCCTAACCGGGAATTTTCTTGAAATTCGTTTTTTCTTGGGAGTTATGGAGATTATACAAAAGGGCTTCCAAAAGCTGCTTTGACTTTAGTATCCCATATGTATATAAATACATATAAGCATGTGACAAAAGGGGTCCATGCTTGTAAGCTTTTGTGCAAGATCCAAATGACACCATGATGTGGATATTGACTTGTGTGCAAGGGTGAGGTGTCCTCTAATGATGGTGATAGATTCCAAATCTTAGTGATGCAGACGGAGCCCATGTGTAGTTGGAGGCTAGTCCTTTGAAAAAATCTATGCATTCACTCAACTCCTAGGTGTAATCTATTTTCATCTTCACTAAGATAACCATCCCTTTGACCCTTTACATTGACATGCCTTCTAAGAACTTGTTCCCCCCATTTGCTAGAGTTATCATAATCGAGAAGCAATGTAGCATACCTAGTGCTTGAAGAGTAAACCCAAAGTGATATGGTAAGCTCTTGATAGGGGCTTTGGCCAAAATTTTGTGGTAATAATCCGGGTTGTAAAAAACCCGGATCATTAGCCCTCCCCTTAGGCTAGAGGTATTCATGCCTCTAGCTTGATAATGATGGTCCAATAGAGCAAGGAGGACTGCACCCCCTCATTGGTGGCTCTTCATTGAATGACTGCTCCAAAGTATTCATATTTCTTTGAAAATAAGGCTTCAATCACCATCCATTTACCCTTGTCTTGTGAACCTTCCCATCCATGTCACCTAGCTTATAGCTGCCATTTGGATATCTCCTTATGACCATGAATGGCCCTTCCCACTTGAACACAAGTTTAGCATCCTTTCTGTTATCGAAGTGGTTATCATAGCGTAGCACAAGTGATCCTTCCCTTATGTGTTTGCTAGCCAGCTTCTTATTAAAGGTCTTCCTCCTCTCTTCAGCCTGCATGGAATAGTGTTGGACTGCTGCTTCTCTATCTAACTCCAGCCTCTCTAGATCCAAGATCCTTTCCTCTAACTTCTTATCTTGATTATTCTCTTGACTAGCTACTAAAACACACAAACTGGCCAGTTCCACCTCTATAGGAAGCAAAGCTTCTTGGCCATAGACGAGGTGAAATGGAGTATAGCCAAGCAAGGTTCTAAATGAAGTCATGTAGGCCCAAAGAGCTGCATTCAATTTTTTATCCCAGTGCTTGGGGTGCACGTGTACCTGCTTGGTAATTATCTTACAAATCAGCCCATTCACTTTTTCGACCAAACCATTACACTGTGGATAGTAGGGAGTAGAATGCCTGTGCTTGATTTTTAGCCTTTCCATTAGCTCCCCTACTAGGTTTGCCCTAAAACCAGGACCCCGATCCGAGATAATTTCCAAAGGTGTGCCAAACCTGCAACAAATATTTTCAAACACAAATTTTCCCACTTCTTGGGCTGTGATCCTACTAGTTGCTGAAGCCTCTGCCCACCTCGTCATGTAGTCCACTCCCATTATGATGTATTCCTTGCGAGATTGAGTTCGTGGGAGTGGCCCTATTGCATCAATCCCCCATTTCTCAAATGGGCCATATGTAGTTATGGGATTTTGTTCCTCATGCACTAGCTTCCTTGGTCTGGCCTTTTGGCAATCGTCACAAGTGCGGCACCAATGTTGCACATCTCGATGTAGACTAGGCCACACAAAACCGGCTTGGAGAATCTTTCTGCTGGTTATTTCTTGAGCAAAATGTCCACCACAAACCCCTTCATGGCAGCTCTTAATCACATCTATAATCTCCTTTGCTATTGGCACCCTTCTAAGCACTGCATCCTTTCCTTTGCAATACAACACATCATTTATCAAGCGGTATTTAGTGGCCTTAGTAGCTAGCCACCTTTTCTCACTTTTACTCATATGTGTACGTGCCTCACCTTGCTCGAGAAAATAAAGCACATCTTGTAGTTGAAACTTTCCTTGAAACAAGGGAAGCTTTACGGCAATGATGCCCACCATTGCCTCTTTCAATTTTCCAGCTGCTAGAGCATCTGCGTCGCCATTTGTGCGCCTTGGCACAAAATAGATTTGGGCCTTCTGTAGCTTTCTCATGAGAGTTTTAGCTTCCCTCATTTTCACTGCTAAGTTATCATTTTTACAAGCCCAGATCCCTTTCATTTGCTTAACAATGAGCATAGAATCCCCAAAAACATTAAGCCGAGTGATACCATGTGAGAGACACCACTTCAAACCTAAAAGCAAGGCTTGATATTCTGCTTCATTGTTAGAATGGACATCCTCCAAGATGATACCTTCTCCATAAATTTTGTCACCTTCGGGACTGAACACCACTATTCCTGCTGCCGCTTTGTCTTTAACACGCTTGTAGGCTCCATCAAAGTAGAGGGCATGGGCATTCTCTACCCGCGGCGGCTCCTCAAGAGGAGGTGTCTCCTCTTTTACCTTTCCTTTCTCTTTTTCCTTCTTTTGATGGCATCTATGGGTCAACAAATCAGCTAGGCAAGCTCGAGTAGAATCCTCCACCTTGAAGGTGTAGTCAAACTCTTGGAGTTGTATCACCCACTTAGCGATTCTAGCTAAAACATCCATGTGCTGTAAGGCATAGGGAAAATGCTCTTCTGTCGTGATCACTGTGAATGGCCTAGGGAGAAGATAAGGACGAAACTTTCTTATAGCAAACATTAGAGACAAAACCATTACCTCGACCTTCTTGTACCCTCGTTCTGATGCTGTCATTACTCTACTAGAAAAGTAAACTGGTCTCATTAGTCCAGTTTTAACATCTTTTTGTATTAGTGCTGCCCCTAGAGCATTGTCCCCAAAACTCGGGTTGACAAAAAACTCTTGATCCCAACAAGGCTGTAAAATTATAGGAAGGGTGCTAAGAGCCTTCTTCACCTCGTGAAAGCACATTTCGCTTTCGTCACTCCACAGGAGCTCCTCGGAGTGGGTTAACTGTTGCAGTGGAAATATTAATTGGGAGAGGAGATGAATGAACCGCCCCATATATCGCACCTTCTGAATGAAAGAGGTTAGTTGCTTCACAGAAGATGGTGATGGCACCGCCAATAGGGCCTTAACTTTGTTTGGATCAGCTTCAATGCCCCTCTCACTTACGACATGCCCTAACAAAGTTACACTGCTTTCACCAATGCGACACTTCTCATGGTTTAACTGCCCCCCCATTTGTGCGAGTCGGTTGAAAGCTTCATCCACCTTCCCTAAATGTAGAGCCTTAGAACTATAAATACAAAAATCATCAATAAAGACCCTGATGGATTTCCCAAAATATGGCTGGAAGACATAATTCATGAATCGTTGGAAGGTAGCTGGGGCATTTGTTAATCCAAATGGCATTACTTTGTAAGCAAAACAACCCCAAGGTGTAATGAAGGTGGTCTTCTATTGATCCTCCTCAGCTATTCGGATCTGGAAATAACCTGAATACCCATCACAAACAGTGTATCTCTCATGCCCGGCCACCTCATTGAGTATTTCATCCTGAAAGGGAAGAGGAAAGTGATCTCTCTTAGTTGCGGCATTTAGCGGCTTGTAATCCACACAAATCCTCCATTTTCCATTCTTCTTGGGTATCACCACCACAAGTGAAACCCACTCTGAATCCCCTATTGGATAGATAAAGCCTGCCTTTAAAAGTCGTTGCACCTCAGTGAGTAGAGCGTTTTGTTGAACTACTCCCAATCGTCGTAGTCGCTGCACCACTGGCCGTGCTCCCTCTTTTAGATTAATGTGATGTTGTACTGCTGTCACACCTGTGATGTGTTCATAATCAAAAATAAAAAGTGCAGAGTGTTTTATCACCACTTCCATGTAGGCTGCCTTCTCCTCAACTGATAGATCCTTAGCCAACATTTTTTCTAACCCCTCCTTCTCGACCTTTGGAAGCTGCTGCGGAATTTCACTACTAGGAGGCCCTTTTAATGTAATCCCCATCACTTCTAGAGAGCTTTCTTCCTCCTCATTAGAAGACTCTCCCTCTGTCATAGATGACCAACCCTCGCTGGAACTCCATTCATCAGCGGTGGTTTCTAACACAAGATCCTCCTGTCGGCCCTCCTTCATGTTGTAGATAGTGCTCTTCCATTTTTTATTCAGCCCCTTTTGTGGCCTGAGCTCTAAAGCCCCTGTCTCCCAATCTTGTCTGGCTTTCATTCCCATTAGCCATGGTCACCCAAGAATGAGCAGATAGCCATCCCCCTTCACTGGCATCACATACATGTCAAGCTCCAATTGCACTCCACACACCTTTACCTTGACTTTCTTTATAACTCCCAAACAATTTACTACCACATTGTTAGCCATTTTGGCCCCAAATTTAGTAGTTTCATTTACCTCTAATCCCAAACGATGCATCAACTTTTCCGTCATGACACAAATCTCTGCACCTCCATCCACATATGTCTTTGACACTCTCTGCCCGTTGATTTCGGCTTCCACTAGAGGTACAATATCTTTCATCTTTCTAGCCTGGATTGCATTCACATGTCTATTCTTCATGGGTCTAATGCTTACCATCTTTGACCATTGTCACCACACTGTTGGAGATAGATGTAGTAATTGTGGCCATGAAATTTTTGGCCCTTGATTCCTCACATCAGCAAGCAAATCATAAGCTCTAGTACCTTTACCCAAGGGAAAATCATCTGGCTCAATGTGTCGGCGTGAGCGAGCCCTCCTCTTTTTACTGTTGTGTGTCTTTGCAGCCACTGATGACTCTGCCTCCTCTTCCATATTTTCAACGTCCTTTGGTGGTGTAGGTTCCATCTTCTCAATTCTCCGGGCTTTCTTCACCGGCATTGCTTCAACCTCTACTACTTTGGCCTTCCCTTTGACATCACTCTCATCTAAACTAATTATCCTAACATCATGATTCTCTGACTGTTGGACAGGTAAGGGCGGCACCTCTGCAAGTGGTCGAGGATGCTGGAGAACTTGAACCGGTGGTGGAGGCCTTGGATTCGGTGGAACAAACCTTTCCCTAGGTGGTGTCACTTGTTGTCCCCTCCTTCTTGGTTGGAACCCATTTTCTGGAAAACGCCTGGGATGAGGGCAAAAGTACATACCATGGCCAGTCTCCCCACAATTATAGCAAACATACTCTCTTTCTTGTCTTCTTGGACCTCGATTGCCTTCATTTATGAGGGGAGGGGGTCGTACTCCTTGCACCAAATTTAACGAAAGGCTTTCAAGTTGATTAGTAATGCGTTGTAGGAGCTCTTGCTGTGGTATCTCTGGTTCAAGTGGGGCCTCTGCTATTTCTCTAGGCCTTGGCATGGTTGGTAAAACCTGTATGGGTTCAACTCCCCCCTTCAACTGAGCTTGATACTTCAATTTTCTATCTTTCTCCCTCGCATAAGTGACTGATTCTTCATAGGATGTGGGAAACTTTCCTTTGACCTTCTCCCTTAGTAGAGGATGGAGTCCGGCTAGAAAACAATCTTTCTTAAGGCAATCAGGTACTCTTTCTCCCTCAGCTAAAGAGGCTGTCCATTTATCCCACAATTTTATAAACATGCCTTCATAGGTTTGGTACTCCCCTGCTATGGTTTGGCGAAGATCTAAGAGTTGTCTCCAAATATCTTCAGGTGGCTCTGTATCTTGGTACTTGTGCATGAATGCGGTCTTGAGATTCTCCCAATTACCCCTTGTAGCCTCTGGGAGAGCTTGATACCACACTCGAGCATCACCCTTTAGAACTAAAGGGAAGGCCCGTACTTTGGTTGCTTCGTCATCCCGTCCTGTGACTAGGAAGGCCATTTCTAAGTCATCCAAAAAGTCCAGAGATTTCTCCCCTTTGTGCCCAAAAAAACTTGGAAAAGCCATGATAGGAAGATGTTGGTCTAGCTCAATACAAAATAAAGATGAACACGTCTAGGCCCAAGTCATATCTTATTAAGGGTAGAATAAATGGATTTACAGATGCATTAATCTCAGCAAGACGACGAGGGCCCAATAAGCCCCTTATAATATTTTGAAACCTGATCTTTGTGCTAACGATTATATGCACGGTTTGTCTAGCAAGTGGACGGATAGGTCCGTACAAGTCCCTATGGTTCATGGGATACACTTAGAGTAGAATGAATATGTGCACATTAAAGGAGATGTTATAATCCAAAATAGGGAGTATTATGGGATCAGGAGACAACAAGATCTCTCTCAACCTCTCAGGTCCAAAATAGAAGACCAACCTTTGCTGGAAATGTATCTTTCTACTAATGCACACATCCACCCGAATGTTTTGAACCGATTGAAAGTTGTAGAAAGTAGAAGTAGTCATTTATGCATTAACTACAAATTTACACTACAAACTTTCATGAAGCGTGTCGTTGAAGCTATGGCCTCTTAGATCCCACCATTCGAGAGATGCAAAGGATTTGCTCACCACTAATTAGCGTAGCTTTTGTGTGACCATCATCAGCCTTGTAAAGTTCATAGGCTTCGATAGCTATCTTTTCAATTACTTTGAGTCTTCTTGCTAGTAGTAGTTGAAGCGCATCACCATATGTAGCCTCTCGCCAATACCGCACACCATTGATGTGTAACTCACCCTCCAAAAACTTGTTAATCCCCGAATTTGAAAGCGCCTTCACCACTTGAAGACGAAGCTCCGTAGGGAGTGTCTTTACACTAGACACCAAGCACTCAACACAATGCCTTGACGTAGAGACTTGATGAGAGCAAGATTTCTCATGAAGCAAAGAAGGATGTGTGTAATTAACTTGCTTTACCCGCATACGTGCCGTTTGTCGATAAAGATCCTTCTTCTCTTGAGCTTCTTTTGGAGACCATTGCGGTACTCTTGAGCGGCGAATCCCTTGAATAGGGTTTGATGAAGATTCCTCCTTAGTGATTTCTTGACAAACACTCGTTGAAGAAGAGGACAACTCCTTAGATGTTTCTTTCTTCATGGAAGTTGTAGAGCATAGCTTGAGAATTCCTCAGCGGGGGCACCAAAAATTAGGGCTGAAATGATGAACGGGTTGCCTCTTACCCATCCAACCTCCAATCCTCACTAAGAGAACTAAAGAGGGGCACCACCTAGCCAAAGGGAGGATGGGCTAGGACATCCCTATCCTCAAAGAGAATCAAGAGAGCCAAGACACAAATTTACAAGAGAGAATATATGTGCTAGACACCACATTGGAATATAAGAGAGAGAGATGAGAGGAGAGGGAGACAAGAGGAGAAGAGGTAGAGAAAGCTTGCCATTATACTACATAATAAAAGAACTTACTCATAGCTTATCTCAAAGAGATGAGGATATTGTAGAGTGCTCTCATGGACTTGTCATTCTCCCCTCCTTTCCCTCTCTCCATGGGCTCTTTATATAGCCTCCATGAGGGATTAGATTAAGCTAATCTTCTTGATTAACATAATCCCAGATGATGTATGGCATCTTTGAAAATATGGAGCATAGTGGATGGGACAAGTCCCCACCTTGGTCATCATGCAAGAAGCCAAGGGTGGTGGTAGACAAAATAGAGAAATTGAGCTAGATTACAAGAGGTGGGTGCCCAAAGCACATTATTATAATATATTTACAAGAAGGATAGAGTGGAAAGTTGGTGTGGTGAAAGAGAGAAGAAAATTGCATGTAGCCAGCAGTCTGCGCCTTCGTAACTTCAAATCCGTGAGGAATTTGAAAAAAGTTTCTTCTGCAACTTTGTAGATCAGGTCGAAACCGATCGGCCTAACCGGGAATTTTCTTGAAATTCGTTTTTCCTTGGGAGTTATGGAGATTATAAAAAAGGGCTTCCAAAAGCTGCTTTGACTTTAGTATCCCATATGTATATAAATACATATAAGCATGTGACAAAAGGGGTCCATGCTTGTAAGCTTTTGTGCAAGATCCAAATGACACCATGATGTGGATATTGACTTGTGTGCAAGGGTGAGGTGTCCTCTAATGATGGTGATAGATTCCAAATCTTAGTGATGCAGACGGAGCCCATGTGTAGTTGGAGGCTAGTCCTTTGAAAAAATCTATGCATTCACTCAACTCCTAGGTGTAATCTATTTTCATCTTCACTAAGATAACCATCCCTTTGACCCTTTACATTGACATGCCTTCTAAGAACTTGTTCCCCCCATTTGCTAGAGTTATCATAATCGAGAAGCAATGTAGCATACCTAGTGCTTGACGAGTAAACCCAAAGTGATATGGTAAGCTCTTGATAAGGGCTTTGGCCAAAATTTTGTGGTAATAATCCGGGTTGTAAAAAACCCGGATCAGTGGTATAAAATCCCTGAGTACCCTATTCATAGCATTTGTCATGTGTGCCATTGAGTTTGTTGCACCCTGCACGAGAGTACACATCCGTACTAACCCCAAGGGAGTCTTCATGGTTGTGATATCCCTGCTTTCAATTGCAAGCTAAAACTGATCATACCCTGAGTAAAGATCACCCAAATAATAGATCGCTATACCTACAAAAGCATCTACAAATTCATCAACCAAAGGACCTACACCCACATTTCTTATGGTCACTTTATTGACCAGTTGCATGTCTTGAATAAACCTCAAAGCGCCATTCTTTTTGGGCATAGTAAACCAACGATTTGAGTACAGGTCTGAAGAAGGTTCCAAGATCTTCATGTGAGTCTTTTCATTTAGCAAATTCATTAGCTTTGGCAAGTAAGCTTTAGCCACTGGAATAGGCCTCAAGTTCCATGGTACATGTGGCACAGTAAATATTACCGTTGGAGAGACAAAATTTGGATCCACACAACCTATTTCACTTGGCTGAAATGCAAATGCCTTTCCATGCCTAGCCAACATCCGCATAAAACAGTCTCTCTCAGTAGGCAAAAGAAACCCTTCTACACCAACTTTCAATTCATGTAATGTTTCAGATGTAAACGGATGACCTATATCTTTAGGATCCCGTAAGCTTGCCTGCCTTGACACTTTTTCATACAAACCCTCACTCTCTGGTGGAAGTGGCAAAGTAATTGGTTTCACATTTTTGTCAATTGTCTTATACTTTGTCAACATCCATTTCACCTAAGATTTCATGAGTGAATATATCACCACATAACTCAACTCTATTTTTGGTTTTTATCCCTAATTTTTCATTAATATTCTTAATTTTCACTAATTATGGTAAAAAATATAGTGTTTATCATACTTTTAGCCATTCCCTTATCATTTTAATGCATCTAATGCAAGAAATTTGTTTCTTTTGTTCCATTTCACCTTAAAAAATCAAAAACTGAACGCACATGATCACAAACATCAATTCTTTCCATTTCTCGCAATGAAAATCAACATACCCGATTAACCAAGTAATTAGAGTCGTTCCACCGTATTCCAAAGTGTTGGTGCTTGCTCCTCCACTCCCTTCACTTCCAAAAAATTAGTAAACTTCTTAATCTTCCACTTCTCTCACTAATATTCACTAATCATCTCTAAATCTTGTAGAAATTCTCTCTCTCAATACCCAAGAATGGTTGCCAAGAATGGAATGAGGCTGAAGGAGATGCAAGAGGAGATCAAATGCAGCCTTCCAATCCTAGAAATGAGGCAGAGAAATCAAAGAAATCATCAACATACTCTTGCATGATGGTGCCCATTTTTTTGTGTCTCCTTCACCCTTCCTTCAACCTCTCTTCACAAGACACTCTCCACATAACTTCTTGATCAACCTCTTTTCAAAAATTGACCATTTTCCACTTGAACTAGTTTCTTTTTGCATCTCTTCAATCTCTAGAGCTAATTTGTCCCCCGCCCCACAGCTTCTTAACCTGAAATTTGTGTATGCATGCTAAGTTATACTCGTCTCCAATTTATCTACACTTTCCACTTAAAAATATCCCACTGTCGTCGCATTAAGAGTTGAAGGTCTACCTCCGGGGCTTTTAGTGCAGAAGAAGAGTTTAGGATTCAAGATTCAAAAAGGAAAAATGGATTGGGGTTTAATAAGATCCGGGATTTAGAAATGATTTAGGTACGGAAGAAGAGTTCAAGCCTTCTCACTATGTACTTAGCATACATGAACAGAAGGAATAAGACTAACTTGATTACATCAAAATGCCTCAGGATACATACATCATTTCATAAAGGATATTTTCAGATTCCCAATTCATTTATGAATGTCAAATGCAAGCTCTAATGGCATTTATTTCATGTATATAGATGGATTTCAATCCTTTGGAACAAGTATATTGTTGATAGATTCAAATGCATCCAAGATTTGGGCCAAAGATACATGAAATGAATTGAAAAAGTATAATTTAAGCTTCAGCCCTGTTTTAAAACAGAAAATTCCAGCCCATAATCAAGTTCAAAATGAGTGCATAAACTCAAGAAGAAGCACTTTTAATCATCTATGAACAATGTCCTGAAGAAAAGAGGTCATTTCCCTTCATTACAACCATAAAAAAACCCATGTTTTGTTCATAAAAATGGATCATAACAGTGGGCTGCCCTATTTATGACTGGTTATTACAGCCCATAACAGTCCATAAGTCTTCAATATCCTCACCCTTTGCTTGCCCCAAAGTCACTCAAGTACTTGGGTACAAGTCGGGGGCTTCATTGGACCAAGAATAAGGTAAACAAGATAAGAGAAGTCATGCATAAGAGCAGGCTGAATACTCTTCTCTCAGATTTCCCTCTTTTATAAACTATTTCAGCATACATTTTCGTCAGACCAAAGAGGCAGAGAAGTGGAGCTCTCACCATGTTTACATCTTCAATAGTTGGGCCTATTAATCTTCAGTTTGCATGCTCCATTTCATGCACCATAGCTCCAGCTCTCTCCAGTTTGCCTCAGACAGTGCAGCCCGCATTTTGCGCCGAAAAATGCGGGCTGCTCCCTGCTCAATCCCTGGCACTTTTTGACCCTAGGTCACCTACTGGTCACTTAAGTCAGTTACTTCTGGTCCCATGTGGACCTAGTGGACTTTTGACAGTTTTTGGCATCATTCTTGGGTTCTGACCATATTTTTGTACCTGAATTAATGTGATTTATCCTGCAGACTGTCAATTACTTCCAGATGTCCAAGTTGTAGGTTCTCATAGACTTATTTTTCATAAATGTACATGGTATAACTAAAAATTATATACTAAATACAAAAGAACTTGTATAACTAAGGTGGTTATTGGATAATAATGCCTGAATTTTGTATGCAAATATCTCATATAACTTCCAGTGAAACTCTTCTGTGTTCATAAGAATCCCATGATTTATATCATGAACAGTAAACTCTTTGACATTCACCCCCTCCTAACCTGCACATCCTCCGGGATGTGCCATTTCATAAGATTACAGGTCAAGGAGGGTCTTCTTCTTCATCTTCATTCCCTAAGTCTTTTTCTTCCTACATGTCTTCAAGTAGAAGGATTATATCTAAGTCATCAAGTTCATAAGTTGAAGATTCTCTTCGTTTGAAGAGTTTGATTCATTTCCCAGCTATTGGAGTCTTTATCATGGTCCCATCCATTTCAGCCAAAGAGTAAGTAGCATTATGATGTACTACTTTTACAACATATGGTCCAAACCATCGCTTGGCTAACTTCCTATGAGCACTATGTTGATTGTCCATGCTGCTATCATAAACAAGAACCCAGTCATTCTCTTGAATAGCTCTTGGATGGAGTCAATGGTGCTTGTCAAACCTCTTCTTATTATTTAATCTTGCTGTTTTTAGCCTTTCAATGGCTATTTTAACATCTTCTGGCCTTCTTTCAAGTTGCCTCATGCGTAAAGACAGCAATTCTTCCCTATTCATGCCTTCATCCCAAGGCAAGATACTCCATGTGACAATGGATTCCTCAATAGGCATAACAGGTGGCTGTCCATACATGAGTTCAGCTGGCATATATCCTGTCACTGCACTATGGGTTGTTCTATCAGCCCATAATGCGAATGGTAGTATTTTAGGCCATTCCCTCAACTTTCCTTTGCATGATTTTGCTAAAGCTTTAAGAATTGGTTGATGGCGTCTTTCACTCTTACTGTTGCCTTCAGGATTGTAGGCTGAAGTAAGAGATAGCTTAATTCCCAATTGAGCAAAGAAATGGCAAGCTTCATCGGCATCCAATTCTCCTCTATCAGTAGTTACTTTAGCAACACATCCATACCTGCAAAATACTTCTTTAAGTAAAAATCTACAAACAGCATGAGTGGACTTTATTGTCAAGGCCTTTTCTTCCACTTGATTTGTGAGATCTTCTCTAGAAAGTACTAGATATCTCATGTTCCAAATTCCTGTAGGCATGGTTACTAAATCAATAACCCATCTATAGTGAATGGATAAAGGATAGGTAGGCTGAAGCCCATCTCTATGCCTTACCATAGAATACATTTGACAAACATGACAAGACTCAACAAAATGCTCAATGTCTTTATACATGTTTTGCCACCAAAATTTCTCTTTTATTTTGGCAAAAGTGCCCCATATACCTCTATGACCAGCCAATAAGCTTTCATGGAATTCTTGCATGACCCGTCTTTGTGTCTTTTTGTCACCTAAGACACGAACAGGCGCCCTTCCTTTCTTTTTTGCATGCCTCCAAAGGTAACCATCTTTAAGAAAAAAACCATAGGCTTTTCTCTTAATTCTCTTGAACTCTTTATTAGTCCATTCTTCCTTGTTTGTCATAGTGCTCAAAAATTGGCCAATTTTTAGCCAATCATCTGCATAATATTCTTCTTTAAAGTGTGAACAAACCATAACAAAACATGGAATATGCTGTTTACTAGCTGTCCATTGTCCTTCTTTAGTTGATTCATCCTTCCTTGCTAATGTAAAAGTTATTTTAACAGCTGAACCTGTTGTTCTTGCTGTAATTTTTGTTGTACCTGCATTAACAACTTCATTTATAAACTCTGATTCTTCTTCATCCATCATTTCTTCTTCATCCATATATCTGGCACGTGAAAGCATGTCAGCAATTATCTCTACCTGCAATATGTTTCAAATCAGGATTTAAGGATTTAATATAGACTATCCATCTTAGCATGGCTATGTCAGGAGTGGAACAGTTGGCTATCATGCCCAAGAGTGGAAGGCAATCTGTCTCAACTATAACATGTGCGCCCATGAAGTACTCCCTATCACATTTTAATGCAGTTACTACTCCCGAAAGCTCTCTTTTAATTTGAGCATACCTTCTTTGTCGTTCATTAAGAACCTTTGCTCCAAAGTGGATTACATATCTGTTGCCTTCAAGGTCGTCTTGACCAACTGCCCATCCTATTCCAATAGGACTTGTGTCCACTGTGAGTATAATGGGCTGTCCATTAGAGTAGTTAGCCCTCTTTAAAGTGGGAGCTGAAGTCAGCATTTTCTTGAGTTTCCGAATAGCCTGAGTGTGTTCTTTTGTCCATAGAAACCTTTGGCCCTTTCGTAGAAGCTGATAAAGACTTTCAGCAACATGGGCAAAATGTGGTATCCAAATAAGGTAGAAGACACATACACCAAGAAATCTTCTCACTTCTGAAACATTTGTACATTCTTCTTGCATTTTGCTGATTGCATTTATTTTAGATGGAGAAGGCTTTCGACCATATGGACCACACATATGACTGACCACAAGGACTTCTTCAACTCCAAAAATAGATTTAGCTCCTGAAAGAGTAAGATGAACTTCTTCTAATTTAGACAGGATCTGAGCACAATCATTAATATGATCAAAGACAAACTTTTGACATCCAAGTTCATTGATTTCTTCATTTTTCTCATGAACTTCACATCCTTTGATTGGAACATCATCAAGAAAAGGAAGAGTCAATTGAGGAATATAATCCCTTAATACTTTATGAATAGCATTCATCATGTGAGCTACTAAATTCGTAGCCCCTTGAGGTAGAGTACACATGCGGACTAGGCCAAGAGGCGTCTTCATTGTAGTAATGTCACGGCTTTCCAAAGCAAGCTGAAATTGGTCGTAGCCTGAATATAGGTCTCCCATGGAATAGATTGCCCTTCCTGCAAATGCTTCGGCAAACTCATCCACAATTGGTCCTGATCCAACATTTCTTATAGTGACTTTATTGACGGGTTGCAAATCTTGAATGAATCGTAAAGATCCATTCTTCTTAGGTACGGTAAACCATCGGTTGGAATATGGAGCTGAAGATGGCTCCAATATTCGCATTTTTATCTTTTCATTTAAAAGCTCCAATAATTTAGGCAAATGAGCCCTTGGAACTGGAATTGGTTTAAGATTCCAAGGCACATGTGGGACTGTAAAAATTACCATTGGTGCCACAATGCTTGGATCCACATAGCCAATTTCATGTGGCTGAAATGAAAAAGCTTTACCATGGTTCTTTAACATCTGCATGAAGATTTGCTTTTCGGCTGGCAAGAGAAAAGAGTTGTCACCAATTTTCAGCTTTTGTAGACTTTCTGTTGTAAATTGGTGACCAATATCTTTAGGATCACGAAGGCTTGGTTGTTTGGAAGCCCTCTTTGCCAGTCCTTCTCTTTCAGGTGGTAGAGGAGTAGCTACCGGCTTGACCTTCTTATCAACTGTTTTATACTTTGTTTCTACTCTTGCTTCATCCTTGTTTGGCTGTCCAAAAGCTTCATAATCTGCAAATTCTTGAATTATGTCATACATATCCAATGTACATACCTGTATGGACTGATTTTCAGCTTGATTTTCTGCATGAATGGCTGTATAAATTTTAGTCATTGTATCATTATAATTTAGCCCATAAAATAGTCCTAAAATTTCTTCATCTTTGGGTAAAACATCAATTTGCTTCAGCTCTTACTCGATATGACTCAAATACTTTCTTTCAGCCCTGTTCATGGGCTGAAGACTGTTTATAACAGCCCACACCATTGGCTAAAAAAACCTGCAAATCAACTTTTGGCCTTGCCTCCTTCATATGTGGAGGCAATTTTTTGTGACATGATGCACTGCCATAGCCTCCACTTATAGCAGCGCTACCCGAAAACCCTTAAATTCTCGGGCATTAGGAGGAACAGGATGATCTCTTAATCGATCCCTATTCCGATGGTGATTAACACAAACAGTTAGAAATTGAACAGCTTTATCATTATCCTTGCTTCTTATCCGAGCATATGATGAATCATCATCAAGAGCCTTTGTCTCTAAACGAGACTAAAAAATAAATGGTTTTCCAAGAATGATTGGATAACTGCAGGAATCTTGAACAAAGAAATGAAATTCAGCTTTTACATTACCAATAGTAACTTGTACATAAGGACATGCTGCATAAAGATCGCCAGAAGAGTTTTTGGCTGCCTTCATCGCCACCCTGGGTCCACATCAATGGGCCAACCACCATTCTCATAGAGACTTCTTGACATAACATTAATTTCTGAACCATGGTCTATAAGGGCAATGCATGGAGTTTCTTTCTCACCAATTTTAACAACAGTTTCAGTAGTCACCCTTGCCCAATGGGTACGGGAATAGTGACTACTTGGAATAAAGTGAGTTTTACTTTCTTCTTCCATATTGTGAAGAAGAGTCTCTTTCTTATGCATGGGCTGCACTTTAGATTGAGAAGTTTCCACCATTATGGCTTCTTCAGCTTCTGCTTCATAAATGTCTTCTTCTTTGGCTTCTATGGCTGCAATCAATTCTTTGATTGCCTCCAGTCGAATCCCTTGGTTTTTCAGCTTTTCTTCATCCTGCAAATACACATGAAGTACTTGCAAAAAAGCATGTATAGATTCTTCATTTTCCTCACCAACATATTGTCTTTTTCGTTTAATTACATCAATTATTACATAATGAAATCCTCATTTTGCAATACCGAGAATTTCACCTAATGTAAATTCAATTCTGCTTCCTAGAATCCTTTCTTCTAGGATCCGTTTAAGATCCATTGCGGTCTCTATGTCAGACTGCAACTTGTAACTGGGATGTTTTCTTTTTCTTTTTCCTTCCGTTTTCTTTGCTTGAGGGGCTTCTCCCATGTCAAATTCTGGTGGTGGCAGAGTTTCAGCAGCCTTCTGTTGGTCCGGTTTGCTTCTTGTTATGCGTTTAGTCGGTCCTAAAGAGGAAGGACCGGCAACATCTTCTTCTCTTCTTCTCTTTTCTTCTATCATGGATTCTTGATTATTAATTTCAGCTAACCGAGCAAAAGCTGAAATGAATCCACAGGCTCGGACCATCCGGTTCTTCCTTGAATACATTGGCTGGCAGTGGTTAAATCATCCTTAGTTGCCTTGCCTTGCTCCATGTGTTCCAAGGCCTGCATCCACACTTTAGATTTTGCATTAGTTTTACATGTTTTAACAATTTCATTAGTTGGCTCAATTTGCAATCCATAAGTTGCAGCATCAACAGCTGCATAGGCGGTTCTTGTTGCCAAATCCTCCAATCTTTTCTTCATGCCACCGTTGCCGAAGTTTGGCTCAAGAGGAAGCCCGGTTTCGGTTGCATGAATTTTACTATCCTTCCAAAAGACTAATTTTTGTGCTTCAACTTCAGGGAATGCACCGCACTCCCTCTTGTCATGCTGAAGGCTATCACACCAAATGCAACATCTTTTGAAGCCTTCTCGTGCAGGTCTTTGGGCGGTTGACCGACCCCTTTCTTCTACTTTAACATCAAGCCTTTCTACTTTAGAATTAATTTCTGTTAAATTAAGATGGAGATCCCGCATGCTTTTAATTAACTCTTCCATGATATCCTTCTTTGGAGAAGGAACAACAGAATTCCTTGATTGCTCAGCCATAGAGACAGGAGGTCGAGAAACTGGAACAGGCTCCTTCATAGAATCAGTTGTTACAGGGGTTGATCCCCATCTTAGGTGCAATCGCTCTCTTCGAGCAATCATATTAACTGCTTCAATGACATCACTCCAAGCAATCTTCAATCCCGACTCAGAGTCAGGGTCTTCAAGTCGGTCAGTCAATTTCTCCTGAAGAGAACAATCTACAGCCTTTAAAAATAATTCAATCTTTTGACTTTCCATACCTTGTTGGTCATCGGGATCTAGTTAGGCAAATTTGCTTTCAAACTCTCGATGAAGAGCAGTATAGCAGTTAGACTCTTATTGGGCCTTTCGACCCATTCGGTGAAGATTTTCTTTGTCATAAGGCCAGAATCTTCAAGGAAAAATTCTTCTCGAAGAGCCTATTTGAACACAGTCCATCCTGCATCTTTTTGGGAAAGACCATGAATTCGGTCCTGAAGACCATGCACAGCCAGGCGGGCAAAGTAACGGCTCCAGGCATGTTGAGGAACTCCAAAGAAGACCATCTTGTCAGTGTAGAGGCAGATAAAAGAGGACACATTTTGCCCATTAAATTGCTTGAGCTCATGTCCAACTGCTTCTAAGGCCTTAATGGCAGCAGCATCAATCCGCTCTTCTTCTTGTCTCCGATGTTGTTGCAATTGCAACTGCTGCTGAAATTGTAGCTGTTATTCTTGGCTCTCTTGCATTAGACGAATCAACTGTTGCAAAGCATCTCCTCCCGAGCTTGATGATTCTCCCATTGGACTTCTTCTTCCGCAGCGGACCTTCACATCAGGTTCACCACTATCGTCGCGTTAAGAGTTGAAGGTCTACCTTTGGGGCTTTTAGTGCAAAAGAAGAATTTAGGATTCAAGATTCAGAAAAGAAAAATGGATTGGGGTTTAATAAGATCCAGGATTTAGAAATGATTTAGGTACGGAAGAAGAGTTCAAGCCTTCTCACTATGTACTTAGCATACATGAACATAAGGAATAAGACTAACTTGATTACATCAAATGCCTCAGGATACATACATCATTTCATAAAGGATATTTTCAGATTCCCAATTCATTTATGAATGTCAAATGCAAGCTCTAATAGCATTTATTTCATGTATATAGATGGATTTCAATCCTTTGGAACAAGTATATTGTTGATAGATTCAAATGCATCCAAGATTTGGGCCAAAGATACATGAAATGAATTGAAAAAGTATAATTTAAGCTTCAGCCCTGTTTTAAAACAGAAAATTCCAGCCCATAATCAAGTTCAAAATGAGTGCATAAACTCAAGAAGAAGCACTTTTA
This sequence comes from Lygodium microphyllum, assembly GCF_053477565.2. Taxonomy (NCBI): domain Eukaryota; kingdom Viridiplantae; phylum Streptophyta; class Polypodiopsida; order Schizaeales; family Lygodiaceae; genus Lygodium; species Lygodium microphyllum. The sequence continues at coordinate 3,107,227 of NC_141161.1, read as the reverse complement.
ATCATCTATGAACAATGTCCTGAAGAAAAGAGGTCATTTCCCTTCATTACAACCATAAAAAAACCCATGTTTGTTCATAAAAATGGATCATAACAGTGGGCTGCCCTATTTATGACTGGTTATTACAGCCCATAACAGTCCATAAGTCTTCAATATCCTCACCCTTTGCTTGCCCCAAAGTCACTCAAGTACTTGGGTACAAGTCGGGGGCTTCATTGGACCAAGAATAAGGTAAACAAGATAAGAGAAGTCATGCATAAGAGCAGGCTGAATACTCTTCTCTCAGATTTCCCTCTTTTATAGACTGTTTCAGCATGTATTTTTGTCAGACCAAAGAGGCAGAGAAGTGGAGCTCTCACCATGTTTACATCTTCAATAGTTGGGCCTGTTAATCTTCAGTTTGCATGCTCCATTTCATGCACCATAGCTCCAGCTCTCTCCAATTTGCCTCAGACAGTGCAGCCCGCATTTTGCGCCGAAAAACGCGGGCTGCTCCCTGCTCAATCCCTGGTCACTTTTTGACCAGCCTAGGTCACCTACTGGTCACTTAAGTCAGTTATTTCTGGTCCCATGTGGACCTAGTGGACTTTTGACAGTTTTTGGCATCATTCTTAGGTTCTGACCATATTTTTGTACCTGAATTAATGTGATTTATCCTGCAGACTGTCAATTACTTCCAGATGTCCAAGTTGTAGGTTCTCATAGACTTATTTTTCATAAATGTACATGGTATAACTGAAAATTATATGCTAAATACAAAAGAACTTATATAACTAAGATGGTTATTGGATAACAATGCCTGAATTTTGTCTGCAAATATCTCATATAACTTCTAGTGAAACTCTTCTGTGTTCATAAGAATCCCATGATTTATATCATGAACAATAAACTCTTTGACACCGCATCCACCTTCTACCACTTAATATTTTTCCGTTCCCTAAATTTTCCACTAAAAAATATCCTAACTCTCAACTTCTAATTCTTCACCCAGCACTACTTAAATACGACTTTATATCCCTATTTTTAATTAAAATTTATGAAAAATAATACATAATACAGAGCGAAAACTCTTCAGTTTTGCCAAAAAATAGTGTAAAAATGGCACAAAATAAGGAGTTATCATCACATAGCACGGACCACTTAAATTCTATTCGAGCTATGAGAGTGATGCTTGCTGGCTAGGTGTATAATCATCATCCTTTCTTAATAAGGATAGTTTAGGGTGACAAGAGCCATTGCTAAAGGAAGGCTTATTGTGCTTAACCCACTTCTTATAAATATTTTGTCTATGATGAGATTTGTTTGAGTCCAAAGGGTACCATAATCATTCAATCCAATAGCATGGGATCTTCAGCTTTTGTGGCCTTTGGGACATCCTCCCTATTAGTATCCTCTGTTCTGGTTGGATAGCTTATTCCACTTCACTTGCTTCACAATTGTTTTGGGGTCTCTCATGCTTTGTTTTTTAGATACTCAATTAGCCACGAATTGTATTGCCATGTAAAACATATATCGAGACACGAAATGTGTTAACCAACAGTGACAATGGTGCTTCAAAGTTTTGCATGAACTTTGAAGCACGAAACGTAAGCTGGCACATAGCGTCAACTTCGGTGCGAAGCATCGAGAGGACACTTGGTAGGAAGTGCTTCTAGACAAAGGGCACCTAGTTTGTACTATTATAACCACATGATTTTTGGAGAAACGCTAGATGCCTTAGTTTTGAAGATTACAAAACCCGCCAAACTTTGAAACACGAAATGTAAGTTGGCACATAGCGTCAACGCTAGCGTGAAGCACTGGGAGGATACTAGACACAAAGTGCCTCTAGACGCAGAGCGCCTAGTTTCCATTTATATAACCATATGATTTTTGGAGAAACGCACTACGTGCATCTACATATAACCGCATGTTATTCAAGCACCTACATGGTGATCCTGAGATAGCTGGTAGAGGTCTTCTACGAAGGCCTCCAAATTCATCCTGGACGTGCCACCCTTCTGCGTTACCTTGTGCAAAAGCTCTCTCATCTCTGAGACGGTCTTTCTGGCAAGGGTTCCTTCCTCCCCTTGCATTACATCTCGCACTGCCTTGGCTATGGCTGCCCTGACCACCCTACCCTCTCCATCGCTCTTAAGGCTTATACCGACCTTCCAATCCTCTTCTATCAGCTTCTTGTTAGTCGGTTGATCGGTTCTCTGCGGCCAAGCTATGATGGGAATTTGGCCGAAGCACAGGGTTTCCATGGTGGAGTTCCAGCCACAGTGGCTCAAAAAGGCACCGGTGGCGGAGTGAGCCAGGATATGCTTCTGCGGGGCCCAGGACACCACCAAGCCCCTCTCTGCAGTTCTGTCGAGGAAGCCTTCTGGCAGGATGTTCTGGAAGGAGCTGGCGGCAGCCATGTCGAGCACAGAGCCTGGTCTGATGACCCAGAGGAAGTTGTGCTTACTCTCTTCCAGTCCGAATGCAAGTTCCAGCAAGTCCTCTCTCTTGAATGTGGAATTACTACCAAATGCGACATATACCACGGAGGCAGCGCCTTTGCCGTCCAGCCACTGCAGGCATGAAGGGTCCTCCCTGTACATGCTTGATGGGCTGAGGATAGATTTCGGCATGGCCCCCACCACCGCGAAAGGGTTCACCCGGTAACTCGGTGGAAATTAATTAAAATAAAAAAGGCCCCTAAAAGGGTCCTCCCTGTACATGCTTGATGGGCTGAGGATAGATTTCGGCATGGCCCCCACCACCGCGAAAGGGTTCACCCGGTAACTCGGTGGAAATTAATTAAAATAAAAAAGGCCCCTAAAAGGGGGTTTGGTCTGATCCCCGCTGCACACGCCGGGATTTGAACTCCCACCCTCACGCAAGCACTCAGGAACTCTATCACTCTGGGCACGGATACGCTTGTTGGCAGCATGAGGTTTTAAATTTATTAAATCCTTTAATAGTGAAAAAAGAGCCACACGCGCCTAAAACCGGCGCTTCCGGTCACACCGATGGAAAAGTCAGGGCCAAGGGTCACTGTCTTTTGAGAATCTTGCCAAGAAAAATACACTAAAGGACAGTCTTTTATGAGCATTGCTTTCAAGGCAAAGTTACAAGTAAAAAGGACAATTTCTACCTCCAGTTCTTTAGAGGCTATTCACACATAATAATAGCTTTTGTTAGCAAGTACACATTCAATACACTTTCTGGACATTTACACATGTAAACTATGCTTCTCTTTTTTCAAATTTCAAATTCTCCTCCAACTTCCAAGGCAAAGTTACAAGCAAAAAGGACGTGGAAAGGACAATTTCTATATTCCATACAAATAGCTAACTTAGCCATAGAAAGGCTCCATAGTTACTAGTATTGTACTTAAAAGCAAGAAAATATTTGCAAAGTTTGACAAAAGCAAAAGGAGGCCTGCGTGCACGCGTGTGTGTGTGTCTCTCTCTCTAAAGCCAAATGCATTTTACATCACACCCCCACAAACATTTGGCAAACAAGTAGTAAATAACTATTTTTTACCTTGTTCATCTTAAGATCATTTGTGTGTATCATGGATCCTTTTCCTTGGAAGATAAACCACGGATGCATGAGGGCTTGCAAGGGAGTGCATCCCCTCCAAATTCAAAGATCTAAACATGAGCCAAGGGAGCACACAAAAGCCATGCTAGTGTTGTTCTTATGTTTTGCAAATAGGATAGATTACAAGACAAATGAACAACATAGCTTGACCTCACTAAGACCCTTCTTTGTTATGACCCTACTAAGGAGGACAACCAACCAAGTATTGAGCGGCTAGCCATGCAAACTTGACCTCATTAGGACCCTTCTTTGTTATGACCCTACTAAGGAGGACAACCAACCAAGTATTGAGCGGCTAGCCATGCAAACTTGACCTCACTAGGACCCTTCTTTGTTATGACCCTACTAAGGAGGACAACCAACCAAGTATTGAGTGGCGAGCCAAATGAACAACATAGCTTGACCTCACTAGGACCCTTCTTTGTTATGACCCTACTAAGGAGGACAACCCCTCACTAGGACCCTTCTTTGTTATGACCCTATTAAGGAGGACAACCAACCAAGTATTGATCGGCTAGCCATGCAAACTTGACCTCACTAGGCCCCTTCTTTGTTATGACCCTACTAAGGAGGACAACCAACCAAGTATTGAGTGGCGAGCCAAATGAACAACATAGCTTGACCTCACTAGGACCCTTCTTTGTTATGACCCTACTAAGGAGAACAACCAACCAAGTATTGAGCAGCTAGCCATGCAAACTTTCACAAAAATACTATATGAACAAAATTGTCCAACCAAGTGCAAGACACACCACAATCTCACATTTTCTAACATATCATGGTTGGGAGGTTTTCAAAATGGATCTCAACTGTTAGTTCCCATCAAGCCTAGTTACATTCTATTCCCTTTTCTTAACCAACTTTAGTATGGAATCTTTTGAAATATAAGTTGAGTTTCTTGATTTGAAATTCAAGGTTTATCTTATCGGAGAATAATACATTCAATTCCATAGAAAGGGGAGAATTCAATTGAATTATTCTATGGCGCATAGGAAAAGCCTATCAAACAAAGTGTTTTCAAATAAGTTATGCACATAATGTCTGCATAAACTTTATTCATGTAGATACTATTTGTACACTTGTAATTTTATTCTATATACTAACTTACCACACCTTTTGTGTTCAATAATGCTTTCTAACCCTTAATTGAGCATAATAAACAAAAGAAATGAAAGTGAGTTTAACCTACCTTGTAATAATGAACTAGTGGGTAGCTAATCATGCTTCACAATTGGCATCATTACAAAGCTTGCAAGGCTACCCCTTACACACTTTGTGGTTTTGTGAGCAAAGAGAAGCAATTGTATGATGCAAAAAACATGCCAACAAAATATGTATTCAATTAGTTACTTGAGACTATGATATGATTCTTAAATATTGTATGTACGTTATATCTGAGTCAAACAATTTACATTTTTATATAGTAATTTTTGCAAAACCTTCCAAAAATACATCCTTTAGTATCACTCTATTGCCCTCTCATTGTCAATTGAGCTTATACAAAAATGCACTATTGTGAAGCACACGAGATTACGCCTCAGTAACTTTACATTTTTAGGTAGTAGGTATTTCTTCCCTTTCCTAGTAAAATATGAAGAGGTGTGCCTCACATCACTCTTTGCATACATACTTAGGGCTAGATGTATAAAGATTTAGCAACTTGAGTTTAGATTTAGTTTCTTTATTGATAGAGCTATGTTGCATAGAGATGTAGGTACACTTGTTAAAACTGATTGTGCATTATGGCATTAAAGAAAAATTCTACAACATGGATGGGAGTGAGAGAGGGCATTTCCTACCATATGGATGAGAGAGGTAGAGAGCATTCCCTTTTAGTCCCATCATGTTACAAAGCCTTATCATTTCCACCCTTTGACATATTCACCACACAAATATCAAGTTCCTTACAATATCGATAGTGTACATATCTTCCCAACTCTCTCATAGTAGATATAACATTCTCAGGTGTCACTTGTAAAATCAAATAGGCTATAATGGTCCAATTTTTTTTCCAAGGATCAAGGTGTGCTTTACATGTGTGTTTATGTGTTTATGTGTGTGTGTTCATATAGATTTTACATACATACATACATACATATATTGTGTGTGTGTACACACACACACACACACACACACACACACACACATAGAGAGAGAGAGAGAGAGAGAGAGAGAGAGAGAGAGAGAGAGAGAGAGAGAGAGAGAGAGCATCTATCTATATGCATGTCTGACAAGAATACCAAAATAATCTCAACCCTTTAACTTCTAGATTTTCTAATGTGAAGGACGAATAGATTAGTTAGCACAAGAGATGTATCAAGTATGTGAGAGACAATCGTTTACCAAAAAAAGAGAAGTGCTTGAATTAATAAGTATTCCATCTACTCAAGCATTGAGCTTGCCAAAGCTCCAAGATTTTCATTCCATTATTTGGATCACGACAAAATCACCTAAGATGGAATACATTCTCTTTATCATGCATCGAAAGAGACACATAACTTTGAAATGGAATAAGAGCTCATACATCCAAACAGATTCAAAGTGGCTTTGAAATGAGTGTAAGGTACTATGACAAATGGAGTAGGAGAGATTGGATTATTTTGGGTTGAAAATTTGGATTTAGAAGTAAGTTGGGGAGTTAATGAAACCTTAAGAATGAACTTTAGACAAAAAAAGGCATTAAAAGATCCAAATTTTTTATCTTTGTTTTACAACCTATGAGAAAGTAAGGGGTTTGCTCTTGCAAGTTCAAAGCAAGGGGTTTGTAGGAGCAAGGGGCTTATCTAGGATCTGTAGCACTAGCCTTCTTGGGATTCATCGTTAGAGTGATTAGAAAGTTGCCTTCTTGTATAGATTTGGGAATTGTAGAGAGAAAGTCAGGGAACAACAAGTGATTTTGTGACTTAGTCACAGCCTCAACTTGTCCCCTCTTAGACTTAATCATTTTTATCTCAGCCCCTACATCAAGACTTGGACTTCCCTCTTCTTAGCCTAGAAGCCCTTGGGCAGGCTCTATATCAAGCCAAAGGGCTTCGCCTTCATTCATGCCTCATAAAGGGTGTGGAGTTTACTACTCATAAAGGACTTGGACTTCCCACACTGACCTTTCCCTCATCACATAAAGCAATCCATTACACCTCAAGCTTATCAATCGATTTATAAAGGCTATCAAACCTAACACTTAGCCCAATAAGGGCTTGCTTGAGAAGTGGAGGCCAAATTTGTCAAGGGGATTCAAGTGGCATGAGAAGCTCCCTACAAACTTTAGCTTGACCATAAGGCTATGAATATTTAGGATTCAATCCATAGAGCCAAGAGAAAAACCATTAAGCCTAATAGGGCCCCCTAAGCCTTTGTCATGGCCTCAATGGCCTCTATGTTGATTATTTAGGTGAATGTGGCTTGATGGCTAAGGGCCTTTGCTCTAGTTCTTAAGTTACTAAATTGACAAGTCGTCAGTGGGCCATGAGTCTTTACTCTAGGCCTTAAAGGTTGTTAAATTTACAAGTTGGCCCAATGTGGGCTAGGAGCCTTTTTCTTAGGCCTTAAGAGGCAGTCAAATTGATGACTCAGTCCAATGTGGGCCAAGAGCCTTGGCTTTGCTTGTAAGGCTATTGATTATTCCACCCTTTAGGGTTGAGGGCCTTGACATTGGCTATTGAATTGGTAATTTGGCCTAGAATATCAAGATTCTTATGACCACCCATTACCCCTCCTATTACTCACCCACTAGCTCATCATTTGGCCATTGACTGGGCCATGCCCATGTTGACTCAAATTCCTGCGCCAGCTCTCAATTTCTCATGCTTTTGTCTCGGCCCCTAAGCCATGGAACTTGGCCTTGCATCTTGCTTGGACATCACTATAGAGGGGACTTGACATATCCAAAATCCACATTGTTAAAACCCACTCTCAACCACCCTAGTTGGCGTGGAGACTCGGCCATCACCACCCTTAGTAGGTGTAGTGTGTCACACAAACTACTACTCAACCTGTAGCTCTTGCAGAGCTTGGGCACAATATATGTATCAACTTGAAACGTCCTTGATGCTAAGGTTTAGTGCAAGATCACCACTACTAGCTTAGATGGAGCTAACACATAGTGCTTGACTAGGTAATATAAATGGTGGTGCTAATCATCCCATGTGATATGATCTAATCTCACTCAAGATTCTACAACTGGACTACCCACGTAATTCACTCTTAGGTTACATTTTTTGTGCCATCCCATCTATACTTAGTGGGTTTAGACATAATGACCACATGTACATATATTTCAGCAGTTTCATGGTAGTATTTTATCATGTTGTACACTAAGTTTTTTAATGTGGAAGAAGAAGATCTTAGCCCTACTTCATTGTGTGCTCAAGTCTTCATTATGTGTGTTTGCTCTTGGTTGCTTCACTTCCTTCTCCTCTTATCTACTTTCATGGTATCAAAGTAGTCCCATGGCTACATGGTGCTCAATCAAAGGTTGAGGTGAAGGTGATAAAGCATGAAAGCAAGAACACAAGCCATGGGTAAGAAATTCCTCCATCTTGTTTGATTTGCCTTGGAATATATTCACAAGAGGATTTTGAGGCTGGTAGAGCTATAATCTCTAATTATTGTGGAAAAAAAAAAGCTCAAAGAGCAATGTATGTACTATTGATATCATTTTGGTCTCTATTTTGGACCTCAAGTTAGTTGAAAGTAGTTTTTGCCAATTGTGTCAGTCATTTACATGTGCAAAGGTTGCAAATTTCAGATATGTAAGGTTTCAAGTGTTTGGTAGGTTGTAGACATAAAGGTCATCTACATAAAAATTGTGAACTGTGGTACTTATGCAAATAGTGAAAAAGATTACGTGTTTTGGTTGTAGTGCACCTGATATCAACATATTTGCAAATTGCATGTTTTGCAATGTTACTTGTCTTGTCAAAATGTTTGACAATTTTAACCAAATTGTTAGTGAGAAACTTGATAAGAATAATTGTCGTGCATGGAAGTTTTCAAGATGACAAATTTATTAAAGGACAAAGGTATTTGGAACTACATTGAGGGAGATGTGCCAATGTCACTTGAAGTCCCTCAAAGAAATGTCACTCTACAGAAGAGACAAAGGCTAAGAAGGATTGGAAGCAGACACAAAGTAAAGTAATGCATTGGCTATTTGTGTGAGTGTCACAAATAATAGGATGGACTATTTGTAGGAATTTAAAATCCCCCACTATTGCTTGAAAGAATTTGGTAAGGTTATTTGAGGTAAATACAAAGGCCAAAAAAGCTATAGCTCAAGTCAAAGCTAAATCAAGTTAAAAGATAAAATCTATCCATCAATGATATGTGTTAAAGATCAAGAGTATTATGGAAGCGCTTGAATCTATCAGTGTAATTGATTATGATGATTTAATGCAAGCATATTTAGATGGACTTAGAGATGAGTATAAGAGCTTTAGGTCATCTATGAATACTAGGGATGTTATCCCTGACTATGAAAATTTGATTTCTATGCTAATGCTTGAGGAGAAGAACCTTGGTTTGGATTCCTCTTCTTCTCAAAGTAAGTGCAAGTGTGCATAGGTGTTTTAATCGTGAAGATAGAGGTCATGGCCAAGCTAAAGGTGGTGGTCATGGTCAAAGTTATGGTACACACAAAATAAGGGAGAACAATCTTGAAAAAAAAGAGGGCAAGTGGTAGGTTTTAACCAAAAATAATAGAATTTTGCTGATAATAGATAATATTAGCATCATGTTGAGAAAGGTCATAATAATAATAATTGTTTCAAAAAGAAGATTGACATTAGAAACATAAAAAAGTAAAAACAATGATGATAGAAGTGAGAAACTCTTTCTCATGTAGCATTTTATGAATACTATGACTATTGGTGATTGATCTAAGAATGATGTATGTATGCAAACTCAAGTGCCTCCAACCACATGAATTTTCATGGAGAGTGATTCAAAGAGACATGTAATCTAGAGTCTCTAGGCTATGTGGAGACAAGGGATGATACAACCCATTCCATTACTCACATCGAAAATGTTTCCTTGAGTATGTAGGATGGTAAAACAAAATACTTGGTTGATGTGGTGCATGCACCAAACATGTTACTAAGAACTTGATTTTTACTAGTTAGATAGTGGAGCAAGGATTGCACATTCAGTTCATATGTAATGGTTGTTATGTAGAAATCTTGAAAATGATTGCAAGTTGATTGCAAAATGTAAGCATATCAGCATATTATTTCCTCTTGATATATGATTTCTTGAAATGGATGCAACTATTTGCACAAGGTTCAAGTATTGTGGATGACATTAACATTTGACAAAAGTAAATTGGTCATGTAAGTGTGCGGCATTTTAACAATATACAGTCCAAATAGATTTTGGTGGATGTCTTGCCAAAGTTTAGAGTTGATGGGATGCATAAGGTATATGCAGCATGCCAATTTGGAAAGCAATCAAAGCATCGATTTCCACATGAAAGGTATGTATGCAGAAACAAACCACTTGAGTTGATACATTCTGATGTGATTGGGGTCTTACAAAGACTACAACTATGAGTGGTTGCAGGTATTATGTCTCCTTGATTAACAATCATACTCGAAAAGTATGGATTTATTTTATGCATGAGAAATGCGAGGTGTTCACTCACTTTAATAACTTTAAGATTTTGGTTGAGAAGGAGATATTGGAAGAGAGGGAGAGATGGATACTGGAGCATAACCATGAGCTTCAGCTCATCTTCATTGTCTTCTCATTATTCATTACATGACTACTAATTGCAAAAGAGACTACAATAGGTTTTACACTAACCATCATGTAACTATGGTTAGATCAAATCTACACTGACTTATTCAATGTCACACACATGTACAACTATATCCAGCTAGTGTCGATCAGTCACACAAACATAAAGAGATACAGGTGGAGCTTGATTTCTAATACTCCCCCTCAAGCTCAAACGATCTGTAACACTCCAAGTAGCTAACTAAAATAGATGAAATTTTCTTTACCAAGTGTTTTGGTAAAGATATTCGCTACATGGTCTTCAATCTTCACATGCATCAAGTCAATCTACTTTGCTAGTACTATTTCTCTGATGAAGTGGTAATGTACTTCAATATGTTTAGATCTTGCATGGTAGAGGGATTGCTTGCAAGCATCACACTGCTCATATTATCACAATGCAGCTTCACTTTGCTATCCAAGTGTATCTCCAAGTCATTCAATAACTTCAGGAACCAAGCAACTTCAAAGGCCGCTAAGGTCGCACCCCTACACTCAGCTTCTGTACTAGACAATGCAACTGTAGCCTATTTTTTCCTTTGCCAACTGATCATGCTGCTACCCAATCCAAATGCATATCCACTAGTTGACATCCTATCATAGGCACAACTAGCCCAATCAGTGTTAGTGTACCTTGTCAAGTTAAGGGGTTTCCGATATGCATAAAACAACCCATAATCTATTGTACCCTTTATATATCTCATGATTCTCCTAACTGCATCCAAATGTGGTTTGCGAGGCTTCTACATGAATTGATCGATCAGCCCCACAACATAGCTCAAGTCAGGTCGAGTAATAGTCAACGAGTAATAATCAAGTAGATCAAGTTGCCTACGATCTGTCTATACATCGTAACATTCTCTATCTCAATCCCAACATCAATCTTCAGCTTGACATTTTGGTCTAGGGGTGTATCCATAGCCTTACATTCAACCATATCATACTTCTATAAACATGTCATAAGCATACTGCTTGTGTAATAACCATATGCCTTGAGGCTTAGACACTACCTCAATTCCCAGAAAATATTTCAGCTCACCAAGATCTTTGACTTTGAATTCAACCTGGAACAATGACTTTATTTCATCAATCCCGTTCTCATAATCTCCGATAATGAATAAATCATCGACATAGACAATCAGAAACGCATAGCCATGATCTATCTTCTTCACAAATAAATTGTGATCTACATCACCCAATCTTAATCCATGCTATTGTAAATAACTGCTAATTCAAGATTCCAAGATCTAGGTGACTATTTCAGCCCATATAATGCATTTTTTAGCTTGCATACATGTGTAGGAAATCCCGGATGCACATAGCCTTCATGCTGCTCCATATAAACTTCTTCCTATAAGTCACCATTCAAAAAGGCATTTTTTACATCTATTTTCCATAACTTCCAGCCTTTAGTTGCTATCAATGCAATGCTTGTTTTGATTGTTGCCATTTTAGCTACAGGGCTAAAAGTCCCCTCACAGTCAAGGCCATACTTTTGTGCATACCCTTTTGTAACCAGCCTGGCCTTATAGTATTCCAATGACCCATTCGACTTGCATTTAACCTTTTACACCCATTTGCAACCAATGTGGACTTTGCCTTCAGGCAACTGAACCAAATCCCATGTTCCAACCATTTTTAGCCAAAGCTGAATACTCTTCGTCCATGGCAGCACACCAGTTCTCATCGGCAACTGCCTCATCAAACTTAGTGTGTTCTTTGAAACTTGTCACCTTAGTCATATAGGCATAATGACGGGCTGAATATACAATGTATGTGTACCTGTCAACTGGTCTTCTGACCCTTTCTAACCTCCTCAACTCTGGCTCACTTTGAGCTTGCCTCTCATGAGGTGGTACATATTGATTCTGCCTTGCACCAAGCATCATAATAGAAGGAATCCCCAACTCACTGTCCAAGCTATCACTGCTGGACGATTCATAATCTACAGTAAGTGGACCTATTACATCCTCAAGCATCTTTTCTTTTCCCCTTATCCAATCTTCCCCTCACTGACATGTCTGTGTCAGTGGTCATGGGAGTGCAATTCCACAACTGTCCTGACCAAGGACTTATTGTAGATGACATATCACGGACCACTCATAGATGTACTAAATATAGGGGTATTTTCAACATTACTTGTGCTGGTTGATCCCTCTGTAGCCTCTGCAATTGGATTCCCATACCATGAATCCAGTTCGTCAAAGACAGCATCTCTGCTTATCAATGTCTCATGAGTAGACATCACATAGCATTTATAGGCCTTCCTATCCTGTGCATAGCCCAAAAACACGCTCTTGACAACCTTAGGATCTAATTTCTTCCTCTTTTCATCAGGAATATACACGTATGCAATGCTGCCAAATATCTTTAAGTGCCTAATGTCATGCTTACGACCATACAACCTCTCATAAGGTGTTACATCATGAATCCCTGTTGTAGGGGTTCTATTCAGCACATATACAGTAGTCACCATTGCTTCAACCTAGTATGCATTAGGCAAACACTTTTCATTCATCATAGCTCTATTTGACTCCATCAGTACCCTATTTTTCCTCTCTGCTACACCATTTTGCTACGGTGTATAGCTGCAAGTAAGCTGTCTTCTAATCATGTACTTTGCAAGATACTTGTCAAACTCTTTAGTGACATATTCTATGCCTCCATCTAACCCAAGACAAGAGATATAGTAGCCCAACTCCTTTTCAGCATGCTTCTTGAAAACTCTGAATTCAATATGTACAGCCAATTGTACCTACTAAAATCATCAATGAATGATACATAGTAGTGAGCACCTCCAAACGAAGCATTATGAGATGGACCCTAGGCATCAGAGTGTATCAACTACAAGGGTCTCAAGCTATTATTCACTTATCTCATAAATGGAAATTGTGGCTGCTTTCCAAATTAACATGTAGGACATACATGGCTAAAGTCATTATACTTTCAGCTTTTGTACATTGATATGGCCAATCCTCTTATGCCAAATCTCAATATCCCGAATAGCACCCTCATCATGTGCAAACATGGCTGCCTTAAGTTGTAAAGAGTAGATGGTCATAGGTGAAGGTATAATGTAAATAGAAGGAAATAGGAAAAGAGGACCTTTGCAAGATGGCCGGTCACGCAAAAAAAAGGGATGGGTGCCCAAAGGGATAAGGGCATGTATAAAAACCAAAAATTGAATAGAGAAGCTCATACTGGTGTGTGGCAAAAGTGTCTCCCCTCTTCTCTTCTCTTCTTCTCTTCTCCTTGCTTGCTTGTGCTCCTGCTTGAGAGAGGGAGTGCGAGAGTGTGTGGGAGTGGGTGCGTGAGGGTGAGGGACTATGGTGGAGAAGTTCTCCATCTTCTCCTCTCTTCTTCTCTTCTTTTCTCTCTCTCGTCTTGTGTACATGGCTGTGGAGCACGAAGCTTGAAGGTGGAGGATTGAGGTTGCTTGAGCTCACACCTCAGATTGTGGAGCTACCAGTGTGTTTGAGAGACAATGGTGCTTGATCGTGCATTGACATAAGCTCACTAAGGTTATAGACTTGAGAACACGTACGGCTATGTGAGAGGTAGCCATTGGCATTCGGCTTGAAATTCTTGAGAAATATAAGTAGTTCATGCATCTTGGCGGTCAAGTGAAAGCTCCCACATTTTGGTTTTGTTATGCCAAGACCAACGGATTTGAGCCTTGAGTGCTTATGCGCTCCGAATTGAGCATTGGAGGGTTTTTCCCAAATTGGTACTTGAGGTAAATAGGTAGGAAGAAAGACCATTTGATCTTCATTGCAAGTAAGTGGTTGGATTTTTGAAATTTGGATAAATTGGTTTGATTAGCATTAGCATTTGCTTGTGATTTATAGGCATTTAGATAGGAAAAAATAGGGGAAGAGAAATAAAACCACAGTAGGGTTTTGTGTAACAGCATGTCTAAATCCACACAAAATGGGATTGAAATGTGGGAAAGAAGAAGAAAACGCATCCAAGGAGTGTTGGAGAGGGGATCTAAAACCCTGAGAAAGGGAAAAAAGAGTCCATTTTCAGTTTCAAAGTTGAGAGAGAGAGAGAGAGAGAGAGAGAGAGAGAGAGAGAGAGAGAGAGAGAGAGAGAGAGAGAGAGAGAGAGAGAGAGAGAGAGTTGAAGCTACAAGGCAAAGACAAGATTGAACGCACTGATTCAGAGGTTTTCAACTACCCTAGGTACACACAGACCTTCTTTAGCACTTAATCATTGATTTTGAAAGTCCTCATGGCTTAGCATCAGTTATAGAGATCCAACAAATTGAAAATTTGTCTCCCAGTTTGTTTTTGCCGCCAGAATTGGATGCAAGTTGATGGAACCACCCAAAAATGGGCCGGCATTGGCTATGGCACTAGCCGGACCTCATGCACACCACATACAACTCCACCACCACACAAGCTTGCGGACCACCAAGAGAGTCTGTAATAACTAAATGCACACTAGATACTTCTAATATTGTGTTTGTACCTGGATAAAATTCCAACAACACCTTTTCCAAAACCCCTTGAAGGGGGTATCCCACACATATTGGCAATAAATGCCATGTATCACAGACATAAGAGGCACCCCATCAGCTGATTGCCGTGATCCCACTGCAACTCTCCTACATCTTGGGGATTGGCCCCTAGATGCACTACTTTTATATATAAACACATTCGCACAAGACTCCTCTCTTTGTCAGTGAGATCCAAGAGATACCATGTTTCCTCACTAATAATCTCCCCCAAGAAACAAACAGCTAACCTACAGCAAGGGGAATCTCACCCTCTCAAGCGTAGGTCAACTATAATTCAAACAATTGCTATGCATTTCCAGGAGTTGGTACCACATGTATGATCAATGCAATAGTGGATGTCTCATCGTGCACAAACAGCTATGTTTCGAAATCAGCCTATGTGCTAGGACGAAAATAGTCTTTTCATGAATTCCAACTAATACATATATGCTTCATTTCAAGAATCTAGCACCAAGGCAAACCTTGTGCTACTAGATCCCTAATTTCCAAATAGACTGTTTCCTAAATTCTATGCATAGAAAAAACAATCAGAATTTGTATTATTTCAGCCCTCAAACTGTTGCACAAAATCCTACTCCCCCTCACCATTTAAGTTTTGCTTCGTTGCATAGGTGTATAGAGGTTTTTATATCATGGTTTAGTGTATAAAAAGCAATAAATCAATCACTATGACAAAAAAAATAAAGCAAACTGAGGCCAAACCTCATGCTTTGCCCCACCATACATCCACAACCACTTATTATACTTTTTTGTATTTTTCTAAGGCATATTCCTAAATTTTTTCACTTATTTTCCTCTATTTTTCTAATAAAAATATTGATATATTTTTAGAGATGTGGCTCTTGATTCTTAGAATAGCAAAAATGTAGATTTTTAAAGCATTTTATCCCATGTGTATTGGTTTATCCCACCCAAAAACACCAAAAACCCTATTTTCCTCATAAAAACCATGTTTTACAGGTTTCTAAAAATTATTTATAGCATTTTAACTTTTTTTTTTAAAATTTCTCATCATGAAAGCATTGAAAAAACAATAAACAACATGTTTACCAATTTCACTCCATAAGAACAACATTGGCTCAATCAAATATCGAAAATAAGTAATTTTTCTTTGTAAAATAGAATTACCGATTTTTTCCTTCTTTGCAAGTTTTAAAATCTGATGCGGGACTACAGATCAGCCCTCATTCAAGGCTTAGCCCACCTCCGAACAGCCAACACTAGCCCTCCATTGATCTGGGAGTGATCCGGTACCATGCCGGACAAGCATCCTTCAATTGGTATTCATTCTTCTTCATGGGCATGAACTGCCTCTTAAGGGGAGAGAGAGGGAGGAGAGAGAAAGACTAAAAAATGAGATTTTAAATCCTCCATTGAAACGGGCAAGCTTGTAGCCATCTTGTTCCTCTCTCTGCCTTGATCGAGAATCTCCATCTCTCTCCCCTAACGAGTTTGAATTGGAGAGACATCGAGCAAAAATGAGGAGGCGCATTGACGGTTCCCTCTGCTCGACAGTTTTTATTAAGCCTAAGGTTTAAAACATTAAAATAACTGGTTCATATTTTTGTATTCACATTGTCTCGCATGTGGATTTTTCAATTTTGAAGGACCAAACGAACTTCGATTTGCAATCCGACTGGACAGGCGGCTTCATGGCATCAAACTCCATCAACTTGGCCTCTCCCATGTGCTTTATAGCTTCTCGATCTGGTAGCTGCTTTATAACATCAAACCTTGCGGGGATTAAATAGAGAGTCAAACAACCTCTGATTGACGAACAGAGACTTGTGTTGCATTCCTGATGTTGAAATGCATCTAGGAAAACTCTAGCTCGATCATTAGCCATTGTTTGATTTTCATGAAAATTGGCTCTTTAACACCTCTCGGGCACTTTCTGGCTCCAAAACGAGCTTCAACGCTTCAAGAACGGGTCCAAATCGATTCCTAAAATCTAGTTCTCATTGGAGAACATGGTATAGGGCCACTCAAAAAGAGTTCACATTGCACATCACCTTGCAATGCAATAGCTCTTCTTGGCCAAAGCCTTAGAATATCATCAAAGGCTCTAGCATATTCTTTAACAAAATGATAGGAATCTTGCCTAATCTGCATCAACTGCCCTAAAACTTGGGTCATAGGCACCTTCTTCTCATATTCATCTAAAAATCGATCACTCAACTCCTCAAAGGATTTAATAGACCCCTTGGAAAGCTCCAGTACCATTTTCTAGCCTCTCCCTTTAGGGTACTTAAGAATATGAGTATCCGATGAATATCATCATACCCACTTGCAAGGCAAGTTAGATTGTATTCTCGTAAATGCACCATCGGATCCTCATTAACCAACCCATGAAACACTAGGAGATCCCTATAAGGAGGAGGGCATTTACTCCTTTCCTTCGGGATTAGCACTGGGCCATTAAAATCCTCATATTCCTCTTGACCTAGTACCAGCGTATTGGGGTCTTTAATTTCATCCACTTCCACCTTTACTAGTGTTGAAAGGTCATTGCCTCCATGAACTTCCCTTTCCGCCAACTCATAAAGTGGTTTAGGGAGGCATATACCTCCTAGCATGTCATTGAGATCCTTTTTAGAGGATCTTCCATATCTTACCCCTTCCTAGGCAGTTCCATGATGGCTTTATCTAGGAGCTTCTGCTCCTCATCAAAAGTAAACTTATCCTTAGCACTTAGGATCTGGGGATTGTGCCGTTTAAGCAACGACTTTCCCTTTATAGCTAGGGCTTCTAACATCCTTGTGATACCTAAAATTTTGGCACGATGCCCCACCACAGGGGATGTTTCATCCATAACTGCACTCCATTGTATGCTGAGTTTTTCCCATGGCACTAGGGCTTTAGCATAATCACTTGTTGATGCCATGACCGCAATATACTTGTTCCATGTGCTCTAGGTTGACGGATGGTTATACATGATTTCTCTTGGGTAGAGACCACACCAAGGCAAACCTCGGCCTATGCCATCACATTAGAGGATGGGGTAACCACTAACTAGTTACTCTTCTCATCACCTAGATCATCTTGTAGAGGACTCATGCTCTACATAACTAACTAAGTCCATCAATAAGTTTTGTATAAGGAAAGCCAAGGTTTTCTATCCTTGAAGAAATCCCATTTTATGGTTAGCTTAGTACCCCTAATGGAAATTATAAACTTCGGTCCCTTGACAGCCTAGATTCAGAGACCGCCACTTTATAGGCAGCTCTCGGCAGACGCACCACTGATGGGACCAAAAATGGGATGACACTGGCAATGGCACTAGTCGGACCTCATGCACACAACATACAACTCCACCACCACACAGCCTCGCGGGCCAGGAGCATCTATAATAACTAAATGCAAACTAGATACTTCTAATATTGCATTTGTAGTTGGATAAGAGTCCAAAAAAACCTTCCCCAAAATCCCTTGAAGGGGGTATCCCACACATATTGGCAATAAATGCCACGTACCACAGACATAGGAGGCACCCCATCGGTTGATTGCCGTGACCCCACTGCAGCTCTCCTACATCTTGGGGATTGGCCTCTAGATGCGCTGCTTTTACATATAAACGCATTCTCACAAGACTCCTCTCTTTGTCAACGAGATCCAAGAGATACCATGTTTCCTCACTAATAATCTCCCCCAAGAAACAAATGACTAACCTACCACAAGGGGAATCTCACCCTCTCAAGCGTGGGTCAACTATAATTCAAACAATTGCTATGTGTTTCCAGGAGTTGATACCACATGTATGATCAATGCAATAGTGGATGTCTCATCATGCACAAACAGTTATGTTTCGAAATTAGCCTATGTGCTAGTACGAAAATAGTCTTTCAATGAATTCCAACTAATACGTATTTGCTTCGTTGCAAGAAACTAGTACCAATGCAAACCTTGTGCTACTAGATCCCTAATTTCCAAATAGGCCATTTCCTAAATGCTATGCATAGAAAAAACAATTAGAATTTATATTATTTCAGCCCTCAAACTATTGCACAAAATCCTACTCCCCCTCACCATTTAAGTTTTGCTTCATTGCATAGGTGTATAGAGGTTGTTTTGTCATGGTTTAGTGTATAAAAAGCAATAAATCACACTCTGTGATTAAAAAAAAGGAGCAAACTGAGGCCAAACCTCATGCTTTGCCCCACCATACATCCACAACCACTTATTATATTTTTATGTATTTTTCTAAGGCATATTCCTACTTTTCCTCTTATTTTTCTCTATTTTCTCTATTTTTCTAATAAAAATATTGATGTATTTCCCTAGCTATGGCTCTTGATTCTTAGAGCAGTAAAAATGTAGATTCTATTAGCATTTTATCCCTTGTGTATTGGTTTATCCCACCCGAAAACACCAAAAACCCCATTTTCCTCATAAAAACCGTGTTTTACGAGTTTCTAAAAATTATTTCCAGCACTTTGACTTTATGTTTTTTGATTTTTTCATCATGAAAGCATAGAACAAACACTAAGCAGCATGTGTACCAATTTTCACTCCATAAGAACAACATTGACTCAATCAAATATCGAAAACAAGCAAATTTCCTTTATAAAATAGAAATACCGATTTTTTCCTTGTTTGCAGGTTTTAAAAATCTGATGCAGGACTACAAATCAACCCTCATTCAAGGCTTAGCCCACCTTCGAACAGCCAACTCTAGCCCTCCATTGATTCGAGAGTGATCAGGTACCATGTCGGACAAGCATCCTTCGACCAGTCTTCATTCTTCTTCATGGGCATGAACTGCCTCTTAAGGGGAGAGAGAGGGAGGAGAGAGAGAGACTAACAAATGAGATTTTTAAATCCTCCATTAAAAAGGGCAAGCTTGTAGCCATCTTGTTCCTCTCTCTGCCCTGATCGAGAATCTTCCTCTCTCTCCCCTAACGGGCTTGAATCAGAGAGGCATCGAGCAAAAATGAGGCACATTGACGCTTCCCTTTATTCGAGAGTTTTTGCATTAGTTTTAAGGCTTTTATTAAGACTAAGGTTTAAAAAATTAAAATAACCGGTTTATCTTTTTGTGTTCACACTGTCTTGCAAGTGGATTTTTCAATTTTGAAGGCCCGATTTGCAATCCGATTGGATAGGCGGCTTCGTAGCGTCGAACTCCATCAACCTAGCCTCTCCTACGCACTTTACGGCTTCCCGATCTGGTAGCTATTTTATAACACTGAACCTTGCAGGGATTAAATGGAGGATCAAATGACCTCCGATTGAGGAACCAAGACTTGTGTTGGATTCATGATGTCGAAATGCATTTAGGAAAACTCTAGCTTGGCCATCCGCCAACGTTTTTTTTCATGAAAATTGGCTCTTTAATGCCTCTTGGGCACTTTTTGGCTCCAAAACGAGCTTCAATGCTTCAAGAACGGGTCCAAATGGGGTCCTAAAATCTAGCTCTCACAAGTGAAAGAGTATAATTCTTAGAATCAAACCACTTAGACTCAGAGAGTCGGATTTGGCCCACTCAGACACCTACAATTCCTCATCTGATCAGACATCGCTTGCCAGTCCAAGTCGGATAAACTCAGAATCAAATAGCCAGACTTGGACGATTAGAATCAGATGATTAGACTCGGACAGTTCCATTTGAACAATTAACTTGAACATGAGACTTGAAGTCCAATTTGCTCACTCAGATAGACCAAAATCGAACAATCCGATTCTAGGAATTAGACATTTGATAATCGGACACACTAACCAGAACTTGGAAACTAATCAATCTAGCACATCCCAAGCCAAATAGCCAACCTAAAGCAAGGCAGCACACCTAGCAGGAATCTAGACACATCGGACGCCTCATAGAGCCTCAAAACTTCAAAGATCGTGACTCAACCACCTAGGAAGTGACCTAGAACAAAGCCTCTCAGACCACCAATCAAAAATTTCTTAAAGGACCCAAATGAACCTGTTAGAGTGACCACCACTTGAGGGAGTAGCCTAGAAAAGTATGTTGCCTCACATTGTTTTTGTCACAGTCACACATTGCATGAATAATCACTTGAAGTGCATTGAGAAAGTAGAAAGCCTGATTTCACACTATCCATGAAAAGAAGCACCCCATGAACACTTGAGTGCACTTAAATTTGAGGATTGGCTAAACTAACAAGGAACTCACATGCAAGATAAGTGACTTGAATGAACCCACTAATAGGAGGAGACCCTCAAATCTCAAACGTGCTGCTAAGAATATAGAGTATCAAAAGCAAGCCTCGTGGAGAGCAAGAAGATTGACACGATCAGGGACTCAACCTTATTGGAGTTGATAAGTGTGATTAACAACCTAGTGGACCAAGAGGCGGACAAGATATCGACAAGATGTTAGGATTAAGCTCCAATCGTGAAAATGACCAGCTTGACTTGGGAGATTTTCCTGTCGATATCTAGTAGATGATCAATTTATATGATTTACAAACCAAGATGGAGCATCATGGTAGGCCGGTTGAGGATATCATAGCTGACCTTGAGGAAGAGCAGAGATTGGCCAAGAAAGTGCTACAGGACATAGCTGATTACAACAAGGAACAATGAGCTCAAAGGCTGAGGTAGGAAATAGAAATGTGAGAGGTCTAGCAAGTTTTAGCGCTTGCCAATCGAAATATGACAGAACCCAATGTGGAGAGGGAAAGAGTACTAGAAGAGGATCTCACATTGAGCAAGCTTCTCACGAAGCAACTCATAGACAACAAGGATGTAGAACAGAGTAGAGGGGCCCTAAGGCAAAGGGACTAGGAATCACTCCAAATTCAAAGAGCCAAATGAAGATACTCATAGGTTGCCAAGTAACTTGACAAGTACCAGCAAAAAAACGATCCATATAGCTTTGTAGAGCAGTTCAAGTAGTGTGCAAGGCAAATGGCCTAACAGACCTTGCTCAATGTGTGCAAGCTTTTGGTATTTGTCTCGTATTTGTCTCAAAGATAAAGGATGGATGTGGTATACCAGTCTAGATAACATTGATGAACATAACAACTCCAATACTCTTAAGAGTCTCTTCACCAATAGATTCTTTAAGACGGGGTACTCGGATAACCTTATTGTTGGATTGATGAATGCCATTCAAAAGGATAAGGAGGACATTAAAGATTACATCATCCATGTGCGGAGTCTATTTAAGAAAATCCCAGTCATAGAGCGACCTAGTGAGTGAGTGGTCTCTACTGTATTCATAAGCAGAATTAGGAGTGAAGAGGTCTACAAGGCCTTGGCAGGCAACTTGAATCTACAAATGGATATGCTAGCTAGGATCTTTGAAGAAGCCATACGTGTAGACGACCTACTCAAGGATAGAAGCTTGAGAGCCACAAACTGAGATAGTATAGCCTCTAGAGCCTCAGAGAGAGCTACCACCACTAGTGAGAGATCTAGTCCGAGTAACCAAGAGAAAGGGAATAATGTTGACCCGAGCCAAGAATTGGTAGAAACACACTATCAGTGAGTTTGGGAATCTCCTAATTCCCATTTTTTGAATACTAAAAAGGTGGCACATGGATAACATGCCCATAAGTTTCTCAAAACCATATGATGTGACCTATCATTGGAAAGCGCTTGAAAAATGGAATCTTTTGAGCTATAGAGCAATCGATTTGGAGTTATAGTGTTCAAGTTATGAAAAATCCAAAAATTTAACCACATGTCCCAAACTTATGGAAAATTCCCATATTCCCCAATATGGTTTTTAGATGTAAAGCTAGAGCTAGCCAAGATCTAAGAAACAATTAGAAGATCTGTGTGACCTCATATGCGATGTGTCCATTGTGGATCTTAGATCTAGACCTTGTGCCAAGTGCATGGATCTTAGATCTAGACCTTGTGCCAATTGTGGTAGGTTGAGTCACAATGCTATGCGTTACGGATTGCCAAGGTGGTTATCATATCTGCATCTTTAAAACTAGCCATACTATTTAGGGAATAGACCACTGCAATTTGGAAGGGGAGCTCCATTAGCTCTCCTAGTGCCTAATGATGCCAAGCTAGCTATCCCTAGAATGGACATCAACCCTGTAGGCATACCTAGACCACCTGGACCCTTCCTGACCCATCCACTTGTGATGCTCCAATACATTATGTAGAGGAGCCGAATGAGGATGAGACATACATAAACCATTACATCTCATATGACAATGAGGGAAATCCCATCTTAATGGACTTTAGACCAATACCAGTGATGGCATTAGGTCGGGGAAGGGGTAGAGGCATAGGAGGGAAAAGCGACTTGCAACCACCCAGGGTATATCTCATCTCATTGCCTGAACGAGAACAAGCTTATCAAGAAAGGATGCCTTGAGATGCCGTGAGTGTGGAATCACTCACTTATATACCAAATTTCTTAGGCAAAAATCATCTACTAGCTCAGTCATCATACCTTCTGTACCTTTGGGATTGTTATGAGTCGAAACACTTAATGGTGAGGCCACTTTCATCTCATTGAATGTCATAACTAGAGCACAAATGAAGCAGACTACTATTTCATTGCTAGGACCTAGCAATCTAGATGCAGCCTCAACAGGAAAGAAGACATGCCGAAGGAATAAAAAGAGGGCTCACACCAAAGTGATACAAAAAATGAATAGTGCAACCACACTAATGAGAGGGAAGCAAGTCACAGATGTAGAGGTTGAGACTTCAACACCTAAAACAATGGAGAAGAGGAGTGACAAGATTGGGGAATATCTTGATCCAAAGCGCCAATTGGAAATAGTTGACAAGATTAAGAAGTGGGTGTGCCAAGAGCATCTAAACAATGCTGAGCCCATCCTAGAAGATGAGATCAACGAGTTCTCCAATGTAAGCACACCTCTTATTGACACACATAAACTCAAGAGATGCATGTAAACCTCATGCAGAACCATGAAGACATGGCTTAGATGCCATTGATAGGCTAGCTACCCAAGATCAATTGCAAAAGAGTGTAGGGTAAGGTGAAGGGCAAGTAGCTAATGGCCTACTTATGACATTGTTATTGGCCCCTGTAATGTTTCTGATGGGGATTTGCTTAGGCAAAGCCCTTCATTATGGTGAGAATTGAAGCAGTGGGTAGAGGGATATAACGAGCTAGGAGTAGCTGACTTGCATGACCATGATGCAGTCATGCAGATACCAGCCTCACATTGAGCTCAGGGTCTGAGTCCTTGAATGTGAGTGGTCTTTGGGAAGGCATGAAGATGCATGCCATCCTACCAGTGGCAGCCATAGGAGATGTCATGAGAAAGGGGATTGTAGACACAAGAGCAAGAGTTAGTGTGTTTAGCCATGCAGTTTTGCAGACATGGGGTAACCTTCTAGTGGAGAGAGTGCAACGTTTAATGTCACGCTAGCTAATGGCATGAAAGCTAAGCCATTCAAAGTATTGAAGGACTGGACCTTGAAGATATCAACTGTCTAGTTCTCAGTGAACTTCATCATTATGAAGGGAGTAGACTACGATATCTTGCTAAGTCAACCATGGATACAAAGACTGGGGTAATGGCCTCTTACTAAGCCAACTATGGATGAGGAATGCACGAGTAATCAAAGATTGGGGTAATGGACTCATATTCCTAGAGGTAACAGATTGGAGGCAGTAAGAGTTGAGATGGATACCTAGAAGACCATGCCAATCGACTTGGATACCCTCTCCTCTATCTTGAAAGGAGACACCTAGGCCACGAATTTGTGTGGACCATTGATGAAGTACATTCCCTACCCTGAAGACTAGCAGAATTGGATGCACGTGCTAGCCACCATTGACTTGCCATTTTTAGATAAGGAAGAAGATTATAAACAGGTTGCAAGAACAGTTAGTGAGTCCCATAAAGCCATCACACCTCAGATTCCAAGGGGTGACCCTACCATCAATGCCACTTTTTATGATGGCCAAAAACCTAGTAGACAACAAATACCCACCCATTTCCACATCTCTTCTAATGGAGTTGAGCTCTCTAGGGGATTTTTGAGTATATAATAAGGGAGCTCATTGGCCACCTAGCTGCTAATCTCAAGCTGCTGCTCCAAGATCTCACGGATGAACCAAAATGGTGATGGACTAAAGTGCATGACCTAAACCTTATGTACAATTGGGAATTTATCATGGATGAAAAGAGAGTTGAGAATAGAGATCTAGATGACGATGAGCACTTCAAAATGTAGCAATTTAGATGATGATTATGAGGCTACTATTCCTCAAATGAAAGCAGTGAAGAAGAGGACGAGATGATAGAGTACGACACTGACTATCAAGTGATCGAACAAATAAAAGTAGACTCCAAGCCGCAAAGAGCCAATGCATTTAGAATCGAAAGAGGAGTCTTTAGAACTAAATGCAACTAGGTTGGATCACTTAGGTGTGATAGACTATGAGCAAGTAGGGCTAGTCCAGCTAAGTTTCTTGTGCCTCTCTTTAGGATAGAGTCAACCTCAGAGATACCGACCACCATGGAAACATCCATCCTCTAGTGAGGGTTGTGAGTTCAAGTTGGAATTATAAGTAAGCCTTGAGAGCGATCTAAAGATACCCCAACCACCTAAAACTAGACACAACAAAGGGGACTTGCTGGTCCACCTAAGGCAGAAACAAGTGAGGGAGGAAAAGAGAGGACAATCAAAAGGATTGGAAGCCAAACAACAAAGGAAACCCCAAGACCTACCAAAGCGCTTCATTAAATTCAAGAAAGGGGACATGTTGGTGATCTTGTTGGTGCAAAGAGACAAGGACAGATAAGTGAATTGATAGAAGGACTTGCCAAAGTCAAGGAATTCAACTTAGGAGGGGAAGGGAAGAGGCCTCAACATATGTCTATAGCTAACAACCTGACCATGCAAGAAGAGGTTGACACTATTGCTCTCTTGTGAGAGTACATAGACATGTTCACTTGGTCCTTAGACAAAGTGAAAGGAGTTTATATGAGAGTCGTAACACATAACATCTCAATGACTCCTGATGCAACACTAGTAAAGCAACAAGCTTACTCGATGAATTCAAAGTATGTTCACGCCGTGAAGGAAGAAATCGAAAAGCTATGAAAGGCAAGATTCATCTACAAGATTGAGCACATGGATTGGGTGTCACCCATTGTGATTGTCTTGAAAAACAATGGAAAAACCCGAGTGTGCGTGAACTACAAGAAAGTGAATGCAGCGATTAAGAGAGATAATTATTAGTTGCCTTACATGGAGTACATACTTGAGAGAGTAGCAAGAAAAGAGGTCTACAATTTCCCGGATGGCTTCTCAGGTTACAACCAAGTTCAAGTATACCCTGATGAAAGGCATAAGTTAGCATTTGGCATCAAGTGCGGTGTATTTGTGTACATAGTCATGCCATTTGGGCTGATGAATGCACTTTCTATATTTCAACATTTAATGTGCATCATCTTCAAAGACATGCTTAGGCAAGATCTAGAAGTATTTGTAGACGATCTATGTGTGCACTCTAGCTAGAAAGAACACTTGGATAAGCTTCACACAGTCTTTGAGCGATGTTGTCTCTATGTTGAGAAACAGTTTTTATCGTGCCTGATTTTTAGAATTAAGCTATCTACATGGGCTTAAAGTACTCTTCAAGAGCTTCGTTTTGATATATGGTACGTCTCATTTGGACACTTCTACTAGAAGTTATGGCATATTTGGTCCAGCAGGGTCTGTTTACACAGCAAGCTGTCTACTTTGTTTTGAGATTATTTGTTGAAGACTTTATGGCTCCATATGCTTTTGAAGTACTCCAAATCATGTATATAGCTGAGGCTTACTTCCGTTCTTCAATTTTAGTTCATGTAGTTGGTCATACTTCATTCATTCCCCATTTGTAAAGCTGTAAAATGGAGCAAAAGTGCAAAACACGGATGTAATTGTGAAATAAAAATGGAAGAAAGATAAAGATAATGTAGGGACATCTAATAGAGTGAAAAAAAGAAGTGTGGACCAACTAAAGCTGCAAATCAGTCACCACCTCTCGAGCATATTATCGAAGAGGTTGCGCGGCAAGAACAAAAACATGATAGCAAACAAGAGGGAAAAAAGAAGGGCAAGCAACTAGGATATAAGTTACAATCTAATATTGAGATAGCCACAGATCTCAAGAAGGTTCTTGAAGAACAGATTTTAAATAGTCGAGTGGAATTCACCTTGGGACAGGTGCTTGGCATCCGTAAGCATGAATTTCATGATGAAATTCCAAGATAGATTAACTTGGACTCATAAACATAATCTTGAGTGATACAAAATGATAGTACTATTTCATTGAAATAAAAGCCAAGTACATACTTATATAGCTTTTGGGTTATTCCACTCTCCTCACTATGCTTATGGGATTCTGTCATCTCTTCCTAGAGCATACATCATATGTCTATCTTCCATCCTCTTTTGGGCACACATATCAAGCATCATTTGCTATTCTCAACACCCCCCCTCAAATGATGAGTTCCTACACCTGCTGGCATTTGCCACCCCTACATGTGTACATGGACCAGGAGACTAGCTCTTTGGCAGCCTTAGTCAAGTCAAGCTTGAAAGTATCTTCTTCTTCATGCTTCTTTGGTGTCCTTTTCTTTTCTCGATCTTCTTGGTCTTTGTTGGTCTTGGACTCCTTCTTGGTCTTCATGCTCTTTTTCTTTGTCGTGATCCTTGTCCTCTTTGTTGATGTGTGGTACTTCTCTTTTTGCTTTAGTCTTCTTGACATGATCTTTGTGCTTGCAAGGCTTTGACTTGACAAGCTCTTTTTTTTTGGCATTCATGACATAATTCTTGGAATACACAGCTTTGGGATACATGATTTTTGGGAATTTATTTGGCTCAATAGGTTCTGACCTGACATAGAATTTGACATTGCACTTTTGTGCATAGTGCAAGAAAATCATTTCTAATGTGGGGAGGTCTTACCAATTGGTGTTTTCTGCTCAATGGAAATTTCTAATCCATTTTACAGAATGCTTTGACAGATATTGGAATGGATGTGTAGTGCTAGTGTCAATAGACACTCGATGACCTATATGCTCAATGAAAGGAGCTTGATTGAGTAGAGTGTGGAAGAGGTGTGAATAGGGTTTCAATCGAGTTAGATACTTTTTTAAACTAAAGTTTAGATTTTAGGGGAAAAATAGACTTTAAGAAAAAAAATGGAGAGAATATCGAGCTGCAGAGGCAATGAGTTGCTTCAGGCGGGCAATTTTTCCTACCCACTGGTTGTGGAGCTTGAACAAGTCCAGCAATGTAGACGTCTGTACCTCTCGCAACAGACGGATAACTTTTGAGCTCTTCTTCCACCCAAGGCAACAACAAACCTATTGCTCCTCTGTAGCCCAAGTCACCTTGTGATCAGTTTCCCACAGAGATATTGTAGAGCAATCCCCATCTCTTCTTTGCAACTGCCAAATCAACAACTAGAGAGTCTAGCAAGCTACAATCTTTGAAGACATAGAATGCAATGCCAAGGCCCTGCATTTTGAGCTTTTGCTTCTCATCAGTTAGCTTGTCTACCTCTTCTCTTGATTGACTAGGCCTCCTCAAACTCTATCGTTTTCTTCTTCTTGGCTACGAATAGATTATAAGTTTGCTTCTTCTTCTTAAGACAATGAGGCCTCAAGGGAACTGATGCCTGATGCATCAAGCTGGATCAAGAAATCGGAGAACTTCCAATGTGAATATCGGGTTAGTGGAATGTGTATATCTTACATGGAAGTAGTATCAGGAGAAGGATCACAAAGAGAATAGATAAGGTTGATTTTATGTGAAGAGAAGGATGAGAAGGATATGAGATGAAGAAAAAACCTAAGGTATGGATATGGCAAAGGGTCTTAAGGTAGGTTCAACTCCTACTATCCATTCATAATAAAATAGGGCTACAAAAGGGCTCTACTCTAATGAAGCTAGTCATAGCTCACCATGGCTTTGATACCATGTTGAGAAACACAGATCTAGAGCTATGCTAGCTATGGTGGATGGAGGTTATAAACATAAAACATGATTGAGATAGAGAATTGTAACTCAAGTGAATTAGGTTCCAAGATAGATTAACTCCGACTCATAAACACAATCTTGAGTGATACAACATGATAGTACTATTTCATTGAAATAAGAGCTGAGTACATGCTTATATAGCTTTTGGCTTATTCCAATCTCCTCACTGTGCTTATGGGATTTTGTCATCTCTTCCTAGAGCATACATCATATGTCTATCTTCCAGCCTCTTTTGGGCACACATATCAAGCATCATTTGCTATTCTCAACACTCTATAATCTGTCTTTGAACCCCCTAAAGTGCCAATTTTGGATGAAACATGGATATATCTTCGGGCACCTAGTGTCCAAGAATGACATTGCCACTAAGTTCTCTAAGATTAGGATTATTGTTGACTTTCCACCACCAACCAACTATAAGGGAGTTCAATGCTTCCTAGGATACACAAGGTAATATCAACACTTCTTTCTAAACTATGCATTAATTGCTAGACCACTCTACAAGTTGTTTATTGTATTCGAGTGGACCAAGGAGTGCCAATGTGCTTAGGGCTTATCTGCAGTTATTTTGGGCATCTGAGGCCGTTTTAGGCCCCGTTTTAGAGCCGCAAGGTTGCGGACAACAGTTTTAGGGTACACTGTGATTTCGATCGTTTTGACCGAAAGTGGGTGCGTAGGTTACAGATTACGAATCTGTAATTCTTGAGGTATTTGCAGGAAGAAAACATAAGGTTTATATGCAAACAGGTTGCAAATTGCATGTATTGTTGAGCACATAGTGAAAAAGGTTGTCCGTGTATTGCTATGCACTACATGTCGAGGGTTGCAAAATATTTGCTTGTTGTTTGGTATTAGTTTTGTGATAATGGCAGAGAACAGTGGAAGCCCCATCATTGAGAAGCTCGACAAGAACAACTACCCTTCATGGAATTTCTATGTCACGAACTTCCTTATTGGAAAAGGCCTCTACGAGTTTGTTTTAGGTGAAGAAAAGGAGCCGGAGGTGAGTGATCCTCCAACTGCAGAAGAGACAAAGGCATGGAAGGAATGGAATGCAAAAGACAAGAAGGTCATGTATTGGCTGTCTGCAATAATTGACAACAATATGCTGGGATATATTAGAAATGCAGAGAATTCATATGCAGCTTGGACCATACTTGAAAGTATGTTTTCCGTAAATACAAAGGCACGAAAGATTCAACTCAAGCAAGAGTTGAATACATTGAAGAAAGGGAAGATGTCTATCAATCCTCCGAATTTAATCTTCTACTTATGACCCTTCACTGAGTATAGCAATACTAGGTCCCCTTTCTTGAAGTCACATTGTTTGATATGCTTGTCAAACTAACTCTTGTGTCTTGCCTTCTCACATATTAGTGTATGACTAGCTAGGAGTTGTGTCTCAGAGAGACGTTCCATTGCTATTAAGCATTCGATCCATGTTTCTTTTCCATCCCATCTCTCTTGCACTAAAACTCTACTAGAAAAATCACTTTAGTTCCATAGGTCAACTTGAAGGGTGTTTGCCCAACTGCCGTCTTATAGGGTATCCTATAGGCCCATAGTGTTTCCATGAGTTTGTTATCCCAATCATCGTTGCGTACCTTAGTCAGGGCATTCACTAGAATCTTATTCATGGACTCCACTTGACTATTAGCTTGGGGATAATAAGGTGATGATTTCCTATGGATAATCAAAAAGGTGGAAAGAAAGTGGGAAATCACTTCATTAATGAAATGAGTGCCTTGGTCACTAACTAGTTTGATGGGGCAATTGAATCGTGAGATCACTTGCTCCCAAAGGAACTTAGCCGTAGTTCTAGCATCATTCTTTCTCGTGGCTTGAGCTTCGGCCCATTTTGTAAGGTAGTCCATTGCCACAAAGATGTATTTACCTTGGGAGTACTATGACGTGGGATTGATTGGCCCAATGAAGTCAATGTCCCATTTTTCAAATGGTTAACGTGCTATGGCTGGGATCAACTCCATCTTGTCTTTACGAATATGAACCTTAGTCCTTTGACACTCATCACAATGCTTTGTGAATCTAGCAACATTGAAAAATAGGGTGGGCCATCGCAGTTGAGATTGTAGCACCTTGTGAGCCACCATAGTATCTCTACTAAAGTGTCCTTTAGCAATTCCACCATGTGATTCAGTCACAACACATCATGCATTTCATGCTCACATACACATCTCCGCAATAGGCCATGTTGCCCTAACCTATAGAGTTGGCTGGCAACAATCAATTGATACGGTTGAATCTTAAGGATAAGGAAACTTAGCCTGGCCTTGTCAATAGGTCTCTCTAGTAGTCTGCGCTCTAGGATCTAGACTATGTCATCAACCCAATAAGGCATCAAGTTAGCTATGAATAAATCATTTTCATTGGACATATTAGAATGGTGTACATTGGGTAGGTCATCTATAATGCCATGTCCAACCAGTAATCTCTCCTATGGGTATGCGGACATGTGATTTGCCATGTAATATTTCTTGCCTTTGCGTACAACCACAGACAAGTCCAACTCTTAAAGTAAAACTAATTATCAAGATATGTGTCTAGTAGTGCAAGGTTTGTTAATAAGATAGACCAAGGATTGATGGTCAACAAAGAAGGTAAAGGGCATAGCCAAAACATAATACCAAAATTTCTTTACAGCAAATACCATGGACAAACCATCCCTCTCCATTGTGGATTATTTCATCTCTGTATCTGTGAGTTGTTTGCCAGCAAAGCTCACTGGATAGTCAAGGTTATGTTAGCCAGACTAGCACAAAATTGCTCCAATGACAAATAGGCAATGTAGGGCTCAAAACCTTAGAGGGAAAGGGCATAGGCTTCTTTAAGGACACTTGCCTCAATAAGTACTACCGTCAACCCATCCATTGCATGAGATGGCAATGTTGTAGCCGCCTATCAACTTAAGAGTAGCATCAATCTTAGAAATTTAGGGTATGGATGAGGAGGTAGTAGAACTTGCTTACTTGTGAATCACAGTCACTACTCAAAAGACATTCGCTTTTGATACACTCCTTGATGAGGAAGTTGATTTCAATATCCTTACCCATAAGCGTTGGACTCTCATTGATCAGCCCCAACTGCAACCTATGAATGCTAAGCTCAACCTATTTAGGGGACAATCCTAGCCTCTGTGCTAGGGAAGTGCAAAGTAGTAGTCTCTATCAAGACTAAAATCCTACCCATTATTTTATATGTGCTACCTCACACCAAGGCCACACATAAGGAATTGTTGCTAGGACACACTTTCAAGAAGCAGACACATTGCAATGTCATCTATGATTCACAATGCATTCGTCTTGCCATTGGCAATGTGAAGATAGCAACGACTTTCAGCAAGGATAGCATAACTCCATCCAAGCATGCAGTGCCACCAATGGCAGTACCTAAGATAAAGTCTAAGGAGGGGGGTAGTGACTCATACTGCCCCTTCCAAGACTGACCAATTGCAACCCAAGGGAAATGCACCAAGACCATTGAACAACAAGTAAAATGGGTACCTAAATGACAATCACAACCATCTTAGAGTCGACCCACAGCATGGACCCATAACTCCCGATCATTACATCCTAAGCATAGAAGGAATGGTTGGCATTCTAGAACCTGACAAACAACTAAGCCTCAATGGGTACCTATGGCCCTATTGAGCACACAAGGCTTACTATGAGGGGAGCAAAAATTGGATTTGGGTACCTAAGACCAAGAGTAGCATACGTGTCCCTCAGACATTTGCTACTAGCCCATCTCCAAACACTGGTGAGCCACCTAAACTTGCTAAACCACTTGAGTTTAAAACCAAAACTGTCGAACCTCAATAGGTCTATGGACCAAAATCACAACCACCTGCCCCTAAACCAACTCAACCTAACACTACTAACACCCCAACGACTTCATAACCAACAAAAAACACAGCATTTGAGCCCCCAACCATGCCCCTCACCCAAATGGCTAGCCTGCACCTTAAGGACCAGCCAAAGTAGTAGACACCAATTGCTGAGCTATCCAGCTCAGTCAAACCCCAACCTCTTGTAGGCCTTAGACCCTCTTATGAGTGGAGATTTATTTTGATTTTGGCCTCTGATCTAGTTGAGAACACGAGGGATGACTTGGTCACATGCATTAGATGCTTGGATGCTACCTTCATAATGCCTGCTACAAGCTACAAAATGATTGGACTTAGGTCTCCTAGAAGAAACTTTGGCAACTAATGTCTGCACACTCCCATGCACCTGAGAAGAATCCAAATTCATGTTCATTAAAGTCTCCATGGTAGCTGAGGAATTGATTTCCACTGAGATTTCTTAAGATCAAGCTCATAAACAAAGGCTAATCACCTCATATATCAAGAGCAAAGACTTTGCCACAAGCCAAGAGCTAGAAAAACTTAAAAAGCTAGCCGTCACTAACTCCTCCTTTCTACATAAATGGTACAATCTTTGTCTTCAATGGGAACAAGAGGGCTGCCCAATCATGACTAATGTCGAGCAGAGACGACGTGCCATCAAAACCTCTAAGTATGACCCTTCTTATGTAGCTCCTACCTTTTTTAGAATATTGGCCATCACTCGCAATTGACCCTTAGGAGATCATAACATGGCCCACCCCTATTTATATCGAATCCTTACTGAGGAAGAGCTACACATTGTCCAGCACGTGATCAACTCCGATGACTTCCTAACTAATGTCCTGACCTACATTGCCCACATAGGCATTCAACCTCACGACATGGACTGACATGGCCAGTTGGAATATAACCCACACTTTTATTCTTGGCTCATGCAAAAGTGAAGTAGTGCAACATGCGCTTAATGCCCTTAACCCTTCATCCTCCAATCTTAAGAAGGATTCACATCAGTCTTAGGGGGAAGGGGGTAAGGTAAAGGAAGACATATCTTAAAACCTCAACCAAATTTCAAAAGCTAAATTTAAGAATAGTTGTTGAAATATGTGGACTACTTGAAGCAAAAGTTTCCTTCTAGAATTATTTTTTTCACCTTGAGTTGTCTCAAGAAAACTAATGATGAGTTGTAACGTCATAATCGTAATTTGACATGGTAGGATAAGACAAATGCAACAAGCTCCCATTCACATAAGAAGAACATGGGAAGTATGGTCTAATAGTTGAAATAAGGGCCTTCAAACATTTCAACTTCAAGAACATCATGAACTTGGAAGATATGGTCATGGAAGAATCGGCCATGAAGCGGATCATCAACCTGATGCAATCTGCGAAAGTACGTGGAGAAGGTCAGACAAGCTGTTGACTACAGCAAGTGCATAGAATTCCTATGGAATTTCAATGCTAATAGGAATTGTGGCGCTATAACAGTGAGACAAGGAGTTAGAAGAAACCCATAGGATTGAAGTTAAATTGAGCCCAGAAATTGTGGAAAGAGCATTGGGCTTGGTCATTAGGGCCAAGTGCTGACCTAAAAGGGATGTCTATGGTATGCTAGGAATGGAAAAGACCCTAGTCCACACCAATGATGGCACAAGCCTAGCTGATATTCTAGACCTTGAGGTCAAGTTGCAAACAAAGATGATCCATGCTCTGTTCTCTAGTCAAAGGTACAACACTTTAAATGAGCATGACTCGAGTACCCTTGCTAGAGAGCCTTGCAGCCAAGTCCTTAGATGAAGCAAATTGGAATGGATACGTATTAAAAAACATTGAAGCTTCAACAAAGGCACTAGCCATAGGTTCAATATCAAAAAGTGGGGAGTCTTTGGATTCCATAGCAAGGAGGACAACAAGGAAGAAATAATCATCCAAAGCATTGATTATAGGGTTAACTGCTATCATCCAAGAGGTTGTGGGAGAGGTAGAAGTTGAAGAGGAAGTGAGGGAGACACCTAAAAGATCACCACCCCATGAGCAAGAGAAATCATGTGAAAGGACAGTGAGTGAGGGAAAAGAACTAGATACACCATTTGGCCAATGAGGGCCTAGGAAGCCAAAGAGGAAGACTCCTCAAAAGTAGCAACAAGAAACCAGGGAATGAATGAGCAAGGAAGAAAAGGCTGAGTTACAGAGAGTGTAGGAGGAGTCAAGGAGGTCTGAAGAAGAGAGATGTAGGAAAGTAGAAGCAAAGGCAGGAGAGCTACACAAGGAGGGAGAAGAAGACGTGGTTCAAGCCATTCGTATATCGGTGGAACAACCTTCTAGGGAGGAGAAGTTAGCAGTTATGAGTCCACTAAGGGAGGAAGGCCCAAGAACCAATGTCAAAGTACTAGAAATCGAACCACCATGGATGACATAAGGAAAAGGCAAGGGCCTACTATATCCAATCCCTCCTATTCTCTGCCCCAAATAGTAACTATCACAACCACCCAAGGCACCATTAACATGGTGGATGCAAGAAATCTCATGGCCTGGGTGCAATATTTATTGAATAGAGTGGAAGAAATAGCCCCAGACTCAAGTGGAGGAGCTCCAATGGATGGAACAAAGAGATTGGTAGCTGTGGATACTGAATCAAGGCAAGATCCTAAGAAGTAGAAGATAGAGGCATCAACAACGTCTATACCTACAGCAGTGCTACCATCTATGGGCTATGACAAGTATGTCAAGGAGCTTCTCCCACAACTAGAAAGAGAAAAGGTAGAAAAGAAGATAGTTGTGGCCGAATTGGAGGTTGAAAGAGAAGCATTGGCAGCCTTCTAGTTGGAAAGGACTTGCCAAGTAGCAAGGTACCAAAAGGAAATCTACGAGTTGAAGGAAGAGCTCAAGGCTAAGGAAAAGGAAGAAGAAAATTCGCAAGAAAGGCTGAAGGAAGAAAGACACGAGCTAATATATTAGTCTTGCAAAGGGAGTACAAGCTCATTCTCATGCAATATGAAGAATTAAGAGAGTAGTTGAAAATGATAGAAGAGGCAATAGACAAACTTGAAGCAGATGACACAGAAAAAGCTCAGAAAGGGGAAGAGAATTGAAGAGAAATGGAGGCAATGGAGCATAAGTTGCTAACAGAGCTGGAAGAGAAAGAAAGGTTGGAAAGGGAAATTGAGCACTTGGAAAAGGAGAAATAAGAAGCAATCAAAAGGTAGAAAGAGTAGGAGCCAAGGATGGTGGCCTTAGCACAAAGGAAAAATGAAAGTCTAGAGAAAATAAAGAAAAAAGTAGAGGAATGGGTAGCCAAGAGCAAGGGAAGAGTGAAAGACTTGGCAAGCCATCTAGCCCATGTTGAAGGCAATAGAGTGCTAGTAGAGAGCAGGGCAGAGGCTGTAAAGACGCGAATGGAAGCCCATCAAAGTGCATTCCTGAGTACCATTTTAGATGTCACATAGCCAGAAGAGGAGAAGGCCATTGAAGCCTTAAAGAAGAAGCTAGAGATCACCCATAGAGCTATAAGAGGCATGGCTTGTGTGTCCAAGCATAAGAAGCAGAAACTAGCCTAAGCTAATAAGAGAAAAGGGAGTACATACTAAGGGTAGGACTAACAGTTCAAGAGGTGGAATTTTTGGGGTATAAAGAGGAACATGGATCATAGGAGCCAATAAGAGGAGAATAACAACAAATACCACTTCTTGAAGTAGGGAGGTAGGACTTCGAGGTGGGGCAACAAGATGAAAAACAAGTCCCACAACCACCCTCTCCAAGATCAAAAGCTCAGCATGAAGTGCCACCAGAGGATATAAGTGTGAAAAGAAAAGTAGAAGTCATGAAAAATATAGAAAAGATGTTGAAACGAGCATGGAGAAGATTGAGAACAAAACCACTTGTGGCCCTGAAAGGGCCCATTCCTCAGAAAGAAGAATGCTTTCCTATCATCTAGAACATGGAACTTGCGGTGTGGGAACAATGGGAGAACAAGTGCAAAACCTTTGAGTTTACCTTCCGATTCCCACTTGCATTGAGCCAAGTGCTATCCCCTAAAGTGGTGGAGGAGGTGATAAGCATGGGTAGAAGGCTTGGAGATCGGTGGAACACAAAAAGAGAGAAGAAGAAAACACTATGGGGGATGGAAGCACATGACTATTGGGAAGATAAAGTTATGGAGGTGACCAAGACCGTGAAGGGGTACAAGTCACAACCAAAGTGGATGACAAGAATCTGGGATGGGAAAATGGATGCATAGATGTCATTTTTTAACACCCTACCCTACGAGAGAAATGACCTAACATACATGCCGTATCCAAGAAGGATAGGAGTGGACTTTAACTCTGACATCCATGATCATTATGATTTCCTTAAGATGTATAATATAAATGCTATTAAGTCGGAGGAAGCCCTTACATTCTCCGAAGATGACCTACGGCCCTCCATCTCCCATTTCCTTAGTGAATTCTCTTCATGCCCCGATACAGCTTTTATTACAACCTGTAACTACCATGGGCTACTTAGATTTTTACTTAAGCAAGATCCTACCTCTCATGAATACCGCCTACTACCCCTGTTTTTTAATTTGAATACTAGCATAGATATCTGCACGATGGCCAGAAGACTCATGATGAGAGCCACCCTCCTTCCATCTGTTTGCATGGC
The DNA here is from genome assembly GCF_053477565.2 of Lygodium microphyllum. Classification (NCBI taxonomy): domain Eukaryota; kingdom Viridiplantae; phylum Streptophyta; class Polypodiopsida; order Schizaeales; family Lygodiaceae; genus Lygodium; species Lygodium microphyllum. The sequence goes on along the minus strand of NC_141161.1, from coordinate 3,069,908 downwards.
CCTACTAGAGGACATGAACGATAGCCAATTTACTAGATGTAGTCATCCATTTTTGCCAACAACCCTTCTAAATGTAATAGACACATATATTAAATCAATTTTGAATATATATATTTATATTATATATTTGTTTATTCACACATAGATTAAAGCTTTGATATACATCCATATACTACACCTGAGAGAGAGAACCATTTAATAAATCACTAAAAGTATACACACACCCCTTTAATAAAGATCATTAAAAGCATTAAAATATACTAATATATTTTATACATACATACCTATCTATATAAGTATATTATGCACATGTTAATATGAACACATAGATTAAAGCATTGACATACACCGACACTACAACATATAGACCCAATAGCAATGGAATTATGCATGGAAAAAATTACCCCCGTCATTGCTATTTATGTCACTATTAGCAACGTGATAAATTCATTGTTATTAGAGTCACTAATTGGGATGGCGATGCAAATGGTGATGCTAATAGTGATGCAAATAGAGATGCTAATAGCAAAAGTTGCAGAGTAAATTTCTGACACAAATAACGACGGTTATAGAGGGGAAAAAATTAGGTGGCAAGGCATGCAACGCTGCCACCCTTCTAACTATATGCACTAAATATTCTTGTATAAGTCATATTTTATTTCTTCTTTCTTGGCCTCACCCTCAATCTCAATGGATGGAGGTGTTTCAAGATAAAAAGAATCAAGCTCATCCTCCCCCTTCTCAAACTCCATTTCTTGAGCTCAGACTAGTTGATGTACTTCAAGTAGCTCCCTAAAATGAACAATTTTCTTTTTACCAAGTGATTTGGTAAATATATGTGCTACCTGGTCTTTTTTCTTCACATGACGTAGTCCAATTTGTCCTAAAAATACAATTTTCCTAATGAAATGGTAATGAATCTCTATGTGTTTGGATCTAGTATGATAGATGTGCTTGTGGGCTTGTGGCCAGCATCACATTACTGAGATGGTCACAATGCAATGTGACTTTGCTGTCCAATTGAATACCCAAATCATGTAGCAGCTTTACAAGCCAAACTGCTTTGTATACCGCACTAAGGCTACGCCCCTGTATTCTACCTTGGTATACTAGATAAAACAATGGTGGGCTACTTCTAACTACTATAGTTTATCATACTACTGCCCAAACTGAAAGCATAACCACTAGTGGTTGACCTCCTGTCTCCAGTGATGGGTCAAATCATCGACATAAACCACCAGAAAAATATAACCATTCTCTGTCTTCTTTATAAATATGCTGTGATTTGCATGACCCTCAGGCTGCTCCATATATAGCTCAACTTGTATATAAACAAATAAATAATAAATAAATATATTTATATTATATATTTGTTTATTCGCACATAGATTAAAGCTTTGATATACACCCATATACTACACTTGAGAGAGAGAACCATTAATAAACATCGCTAAAAGTATATACACACCCCTTTAATAAACATAATTAAAAGCATTAAAATATACTAATATATTTTATACATACATACCTATCTATATAAGTATATTATGCACGCATTAATATGCACACATAGATTAAAGCATTGACATACACCGACACTACAACATATAGACCCAATAGAGATGTTTAAAGCGATGGAATTATTCATGGAAAAAATTACCCCCATCATCACTATTTACGTCACTATTAGTGACGTGATAAATTCATTGCTATTAGTGTCGCTAATTAGGATAGCGATGCAAATGGAGATGCTAATAGTGATGAAAATAGAGACGCTAATAGCGACGGTTGCAGAGTAAATTTCTGACGCAAATAGCGACGGTTATAGAGGGGAAAAAAATTAGGTGGCAAGGCATGCAACCCTGCCACCCTTCTAGCTATATGCACTAAATATTCTTGTATAAGTCATATTTTATTTCTTCTTTCTTAGCCTCACCCTCAATCTCAATGGATGGAGGTGTTTCGAGATAAAAAGAATCAAGCTCATCCTCCCCCTTCTCAAACTCCATTTCTTGAGCTCAGACTAGTTGATGTACTTCAAGTACCTTCCTGAAATGAACAATTTTCTCTTTACCAAGTGATTTGGTAAAGATATGTGCTACCTGGTCTTTTTTCTTCACATGAAGTAGTTCAGTTTGTCCTAAAAACACCATTTCCCTAATGAAATGGTAATGAATCTCTATGTGTTTGGATCTAGTATGATAGACGAGCTTGTGGGCTTGTGGCCAGTATCACATTACTGAGATGGTCACAATGCAATGTGACTTTGCTGTCCAATTGAATACCCAAATCATGTAGCAGCTTCACAAGCCAAACTGCTTTGTATACCGCACTAAGGCTACACCCCTGTATTCTACCTTGGTATACTAGATAAAACAATGGTGGGCTGCTTCTAACTACTATAGTTTATCATACTATTGCCCAAACTGAAAGCATAATCATTAGTGGTTGACCTCCTGTCTCTAGTGATGGGTCAAATCATCGACACAAACCACCAGAAAAATATAACCATTCTTTGTCTTCTTTATAAATATGCTATGATTTGCATGACCCTCAGGCTGCTCCATATATAGCTCAGCTTGTATATAAACAAATAAATAATAAATAAATATATTTATATTATATATTTATTTATTCACACATAGATTAAAGCTTTGATATACACCCATACACTACACTTAAGAGAGAGAACCATTAATAAACATCACTAAAATTATATACACGCCCCTTTAATAAACATAATTAAAAGCATTAAAATATACTAATATATTTTATACATACATACCTATCTATATAAGTATATTATGCATGCATTAATATGCACACATAGATTAAAGCATTAACATACACCGACACTACAACATATCGACCCAATAGAGATGTTTAAAGCGATGGAATTATTCGTGGAAAAAATTACCCCCATCATCACTATTTACGTCGCTATTAGTGAGGTGATAAATTCATTGCTATTAGTGTCGCTAATTAGGATAGCGACGCAAATGGAGATACTAATAGTGATACAAATAGAGACGCTAATATCGACGGTTCTGCAGAGTAAATTTCTGACGCAAATAGCGCCGGTTATAGAGGGGAAAAAAATTAGGTGGCCAGGCATGCAACCCTGCCACTCTTCTAGCTATATGCACTAAATATTCTTGTATAAGTCATATTTTATTTCTTATTTCTTAGCCTCACCCTCAATCTCAATGGATGGAGGTGTTTCAAGATAAAAAGAATCAAGCTCATCCTCCCCTTCTCAAACTCCATTTCTTGAGCTCAGACTAGTTGATGTACTTCAAGTAGCTCCCTGAAATGAACAATTTTCTCTTTACCAAGTGATTTGGTAACGATATGTGCTAGCTGGTCTTTTTTCTTCACATGAAGTAGTTCAATTTGTCCTAGAAACACCATTTCCCTAATGCAATGGTAATGAATCTCTATGTGTTTGGATCTAGTATGATAGACGGGCTTGTGGACTTGTGGCCAGCATCACATTATTGAGATGGTCACAATGCAATGTGACTTTGATGTCCAATTGAATACCCAAATCATGTAGCAGCTTCACAAGCCAAACTGCTTTGTATACCACACTAAGTCACACCCCTGTATTCTACCTTGGTATACTAGATAAAACAATGGTGGGCTACTTCTAACTACTATAGTTTATCATACTACTGCCCAAACTGAAAGCATAACCACTAGTGGTTGACCTCCTGTCTCCAGTGATGGGTCAAATCATCGACATAAACCACCAGAAAAATATAACCATTCTCTGTCTTCTTTATAAATATGCTGTGATTTGGATGACCCTCAGGCTGCTCCATATATAGCTCAGCTTGTATATAAACAAATAAATAATAAATATATATATTTATATTATATATGTGTTTATTCGCACATAGATTAAAGCTTTGATATACACCCATATACTACACTTGAGAGAGAGAACCATTAATAGACATCGCTAAAAGTATATACACACCCCTTTAATAAACATAATTAAAAGCATTAAAATATACTAATATATATTATACATACATAGTTATCTATATAAGTATATTATGCACGCATTAATATGCACACATAGATTAAAGCATTGACATACACCGATACTACAACATATAGACCCAATAGAGATATTTAAAGCAATGGAATTATTCGTGGAAAAAATTACCCCCATCATCACTATTTACGTCGCTATTAGTGACGTGATAAATTCATTGCTATTAGTGTCACTAGTTAGGATAGCGACGCAAATGGAGATGCTAATAGTGATGCAAATAGAGACACTAATAGCAACGGTTGTAGAGTAAATTTCTGACGCAAATAGCGACGGTTATAGAGGGGAAAAAAATTAGGTGGCAAGGCATGCAACCCTGCCACCCTTCTAGCTATATGCACTAAATATTCTTGTATAAGTCATATTTTATTTCTTCTTTCTTGGCCTCACCCTCAATCTCAATGGATGGAGGTGTTTCAAGATAAAAAGAATCAAGCTCATCCTCCCCCTTCTCAAACTCCATTTCTTGAGCTTAGACTAGTTGTTGTACTCCAAGTAGCTCCCTGAAATGAACGAATTTCTCTTTACCAAGTGATTTGGTAAAGCTATGTGCTACCTGGTCTTTTTTCTTCACATGAAGTAGATCAATCTATCCTAAAAGTACCATTTCCTTGATGAAATGGTAATGAATCTCTATGTGTTTGGATCTAGTATGTAGTCGGGGTTGTAGGGCATCACATTACTGAGATTGTCACAATGCAATGTGACTTTGCTGTCCAATTGAATACCTAAATCATGTAGTAGTTTCAGAAGCCAAACTTCTTTGCATATCACTAAGGCTGCACCCTTGTATTCTGCCTCTGTATACTAGATAAAGCAATGGTGGGCTACTTCTTACTACTATAGCTAATGATACTGCTACCGAAACTGAAAGCATAACTACTAGTGGTTGAACTCTTGTCTCTAGTGATGATCAAATCTGAGACAAAAACCACCAGAAAAACATAACCATGCTCTATCTCCTTTGTAAACATGCTGTGATTTGCATGACCCTCAAGTTGCTCCATATACACCTTAGGTTGTGTACATAAAACACACACACACATACACACACACACACACACACACTCTCTCTCTCTCTCTCTCTCTCCTGTGCATTGATCTGTCTCTCTTATTCTCTCTATACATCTCTTAATCAACAAAAAGAAAGAGAGAAGTAAAGAAAAGAGAAAAAAAAGAGAGAAGAGAGAAGAGAGAATGCACTTACATCAAATCTTGAAGAAGAATCCTTTTGTGCTTCTCTCCTTCTTCTTCTTCTCCTTGATAGGTTCCCTCCTTCTCCTTTGTAGTTGTCCCCTCTCTTTTAGTGGATGCGGTGGCAATGGTAGTGACAACGGTACACACACACACACACATACACACACACACACACACAATCTCCCTTGTGTTGATCTCTCTCCCTTCTTCTCTCTATACATCTCTTCATCAACAAAAAGAAGGAGAGAAGTAAAAAAAAGAGAGAAGAGAGAATGCACTTACCTCAAAGCTTGAAGAATAATCCTTTCACGCTTCTCTCCTTCTTCTTCTTCTTCTTATCCTTCTCGAGTTCCCTCCTTCTCCTTTGTAGTTGTCCCCTCTCTTTTAGTGGATGCAGTGGCAATGTAGTGGCAGTGGCAGCTTCTCTCTCTCTCTCTCTCTCTCTCTCTCTCTCTCCCCCTTGCATTGATATCTCTCCCTTATTCTCTCTATACATCTCTTTATCAACAAAAAGAAACAGAGAATTAAATAAAAGAGAAAAACAAAGAGAGAAGAGAGAATGCACTTACCTCAAAGCTTGAAGAAGAATCCTTTCATGCTTCTCTCCTTCTTCTTCTTATTCTTCTTCTCCTTCACGTGTTCCCTCCTTCTTTGTAGTTATTCCCTCTCTTTTTGTGGTGGATTGGTAGTGGGTGGCAGTGGCCTCTTCTCTCTCTCAGTCTCCCTTGCGTTGATCTCTCTCTCACTTCTTCTCTCTATACATCTCTTCATAAAAAAAAAGAAAGAGATAAGTAAAGAAAAGAGAAAAACAAAGAGAAGAGATAATGCACTTACCTCAAAGCTTCAAGAAGAATCCCTTCGTACTTTCCTCATTTTTCTTCTCCTTCACCAAGTTCCTTTCTTCTCCTTTACACTTGTCTCCTCCCTCTTCATGGATGGCCATGGTGGTGGTTCTCTCTCTCTCTCTCTCTCTCTTGTTTACAAACCTGTAAAATGCCATGCTCAGGTTTCAAAAAAATTTTATGAAGCCCTCTCTCTCCCCTTTTTTATTTCTCCACAAGACTCTCTTCCTTCCCCTCCCGTCTTCTCTCTATTTCTCTCTCTCCTTCCCTCTCCACTCTCACTCAATGCATCTCATTGCAAAGACAATCAAAGATAGAAAATTAAAAGCTTTAAAAAAAATGATATTGAAAGAAATTGTCACCCCACCTCTCTTTGTCACAACTCTATAGAAACAGAATTTGTATCCTTTTTCATTAATTTGTCTATATAATGATTTATTAAATTTATTTCCTTTGCACTAATTAGATATAAAGAAAAGTGCATTGGAGCTGGCCACTAATGAGTGGTCACAGGTTATGGTGGACCCACACGGTGGGTTAGAGAAAAGATAGTTCACACTTCCACCTATATGACCCGATTGGGCGCCTGTGACTAGAACTCACGCATATCAGGGTTAGACTCGCACACAGAAAGGATTGATGCCTTGAAGTGTGGGCTAGATCCACCAGAACAGACAGTTACAATCAACAAGATGGCATGATCATGAAATGCTTGTATAATGTGCATGTGTGGGCTGAAAGCTTGAAATGCACATTTCTTTGCATAGGAAAGTCACATGAAGATTCGAATACCATTTTTGCGATGTACACGGAAAAAGCTTTCATATGATACCCATATTGGGGGGGTCCCTAAATTTTAGGAGATCCCTAAATTTTAGGAGATCCCTAAATTTTAGGAGCCTCGAATTAGCCTAAAAATGCTAGTCCTAAAAAATAGGGATGTCATTCTAAAAATAGTAAGTTCTGTACTCTGACTGTGCTTACTAAATTTGGTTGTTTCTATTCTTGACAGTATTCAACCCAAAAAGGAAGGCCATAGAGAAGAGACAAGTGTCAAGACACTTGTCACACAAGTTTCCAAGTGTCCCACCACTTGTCACATCTCATGACATGTGGCTGGACACTTGTCTTGTGCTACTCCACTTTCCCCTTTTGTACTAGCTCTCCCCTCTCCTATAAATAAGAGCTCGTTTTTCTTCATTCAACATCATTTTTCTTTGCTGTAAACTCATGTACAGCACCCACAAATAGCCAGAAACTGGCCCCATCCATCCCCATCATCATCCCCCACTTCTCCATTATCAAATTCCTCCATATTCCCTCTTCTATCACTGTTCTTTTACAAGACAGCAAGCCTGTAAATTCATTACAGCACCTCCTTCTTGAGCTCTTTCTTCCATTTTAGCTACAAGAAGCAAGCTCTATCCATGTACTGCTGATCAACGATGGAGAAAGGCTGAATTCCCCTTTTTCTTCTCTCATACTGTAAAGAAATCAGTTCTTATCATTGCATAATAGATAATGCATGTGTGTTTGTACATCTTTGCATGATCTTGTGAGAGTGAGAATTACTTCTTCTCACTCTCAGGATGATTGTAACTGAGCTCTTCCCTAAGGGACTTGGGTTGAGCAGAAATACATTCCTTCCGGGGGGGGGGGGGGGGGGTTGCCCATCTTCAACCCTCAATCTTGTCTCCATTACTTTTACATTTTCATGGCTGTAATTTTGTGAGTAATTTTCATTTTCAGCTTTAAGTGTTCATTCTCTTTTATATTCAATCTCGAAAACAAGCAAATATCATAATTATTAAGCATACTACGTTGTTTCGGGGCGTTTACAGTGGTATCAGAGCTTTGGCTTGGTCCTCACCCCCAACACTGGTAGTGCTTACAACTATAAGTTTGTTTGTTTTCGGCCCTTGCATTGAGTGCTTGAGCATATTTTTTTTCTTTACTCTCAACGGATCAATCGAGTGCTATCCTTCAAGCCATTCGAAGTCTTAGAGAGGAGAATCAGCAAATTCGTGAGCAACTTCTCAAACTAGAAAAAGTTGAGAATCCCAAAGAATTCAAGGAAAGAAGCCCATCTACTTCAAGGAAACAAAGCCATACCAATGAAAGGAGCCGATCAAGAAGTCCAACTACTTCTAAGAGGCAGTCCCATTCTACTTCAAGAAAGAGATCGCGTCGAAGCTCATCCTCTTCTTCAAAGTCATCTGGCGCCTATTCTGATGGATCCTCTTCTAGTAATGAAGAGTCACACCCTTCTCGTGGAAGACCTCATCATCGTCAAAGGCGTCGACATTCTTCACCCTCGTCTCCATCTTCATCCCCATCAAGCACTTCATCATCTTCAACCTCAATATCCGAGCATGGACGAAGGCATAAGAAGAAGAAGAAGACTAAGTCACTATCTCAACTTGAAAAGAAGATCAAGTTCAGTATGTATGATGGTTCCCGAAATCCTGATCTTCTTCTGAAGTTTATTCGTCAATTTCAAATTTTGTATGGTCGTGACAAGTATAAAGAAAAAGAAAAGATTAAGTTTGCAGCTTTACATTTAACCGACTTAGCCCATACTTGGTGGACGGGGTTGGAATATGATCATGCTGCCGCAAAATCATGGCGGTCCTTTGTTCGCCTGATACAAAGCCAATTTCTTCCTGTTCATTTCAAAAGAGATGTAAAAATGGAATGGGATCGGGTTTGGCAAAGGAAAAATGAGTCACTTGGTGACTATACCAAGAGATTTTGGGAGCTACTTTTGAAGGTCCAACATTTCAAGAAGATCAGCAGTTCGGAAAAGCTTAGGAAGTTTCAAGGAGGTTTGCATTTTAAACTTCGTACTGCTCTTAATCATTATCATTGTTCTAGTCTCAGGGAACTCATTGACCATGCTGAGACATGGGAAATGGAGCACAATGGCAACAAATCATTCCAAAAGAATGATAAGAAGAGAGTAGCTGATGATGAGGAGTATTCAGCCCCAAATGAAGGACAAAAACAGTGGCAAAAGCAGCCACCATCAAATCAAAAGAAGATGAAGCACTATGCACCTCCTAATGCTCCTCAATTTCGCTCCAATCTATACCCACAAGCAAAGCAACTTTCCGAAGAAGAAAAGCAACGCTTCATGAAAGAAGGGAAGTGCTTTAAATGTGGACAAACAGGCCACATAGCGAAGCAATGTCCAAACAAGGGACAAAGCAAGGTTTCTGACAACAAGCCTAAGTCGCCAGTGAAAATCAATGCTATCAGTGATGTAGTTGCAAACACAACTCACACTCCAGAGACGCGCAAATTATTAAAAGCTTGGGGACAGTTGCAAGGTAAGCAAGCACTATTCTTGATAGATCTTGGGGCGAATGAAAATATCATTTCCTTGCAATTAGCTAAAGAGCTTGGATTAAAGAACGAAGAGATGAACACTCCGACAGAAGTTCGCCAAGCTTTAAATGCTGATGAAGGTGACACAGTGAAGACTGTGATACCCTACATTGGCAAGCTCAAGTTTCAAATTCAAGGCTACAGTGATAAAGATACCTTCTGTATTGGAGACCTTGATGGTTGCGATGTGATTCTTGGCATGCCCTGGAATCATAGAGTAGATTCAACCATCTTCTCTCAGAAAAAGAAGGTAGAACTCACCAACAAAGGCAAGAAGTACGAGATCCAAGCTGGAGTTTCTGGAGACACCATACCTATGGTAAGCCATATGCAAGTCTCTAGAGCAATTAAGGATTGTGTTCAATGTTGTCTGCTTTATGTCACTGATGTAAAAGATAATATGAATGCTAAAAACCAAGAGCAACTTCAGCTCTTGGAAAAGTATAAAGATTGTTTTTCGGAATATCTTCCTTATCAGCTTCCCCCAGAAAGGCCAGAAGACCATGATATTGATATTATTCCGGGCAGTTCTCCTCCTAATATAGCACCATACCGTGTGAGCCGTCCTCAACAAGAAGAAATCAGAAAGCAAGTCGAAGACCTACTCAACCGTGGGCTAATTAGGCCAAGTAGCTCACCATTTTGTTCACCGGTTCTTCTTGTTCAAAAGAAAGATGGCACATTTAGGATGTGCATTGATTATCGAGCCCTCAACAAAATCACTGTGAAGAATCGGTTTCCTATTCCCAGAATTGACGACATTTTGGATCGTCTAGGAGGCTCAAAGGTTTTCAGCCGCATTGATCTAAAGAGTGGTTACCATCAAATTAGGGTAATACCACAAGATGTACACAAAACTGCTTTCCGCACTTCATACGGTCTTTATGAATTCTTGGTGGTTCCTTTCGGATTAACCAATGCACCAGCCACCTTTAATCGAATGATGGAGCGCATCTTTAGAGAGCATCGACAATATGTCGGTACTTTCTTTGATGATATTCTTGTCTTTAGCAAGAATGAAGAGGAGCATCATCAACACTTGGAAATTGTTCTACAATTACTACAACAAAATCAACTCTTGGTAAATGGTAAAAAGAGTGAATTTTTCATGCATAAAATAAATTACCTTGGGCATGTCATCTCTTCTGAAGGGATTCAGATGGATCCTGAAAAGATCAGGATAATCCAAGAATGGCCTCATCTTCGTGATGTACATGAGGTGCGATCGTTTCTTGGCTTATGTTCTTATTACCGCCGCTTCATCAAGCATTTTGCACATATGGCTTCTCCACTTCATGACCTTACAAAGAAGAAGATCTCTTTCCAATGGAAGGAAAAAGAGAAGGCAGCCTTCACAAGGCTGAAAACAGCTCTTACTTCTGGACCTGTTTTTATCATTCCAGATCTGGTAAAACCATTTGTGGTGGAAGCAGATGCTTGCGGTGATTGTATTGGTGCAGTGCTAAATCAAGAAAGCCATGCCGTAGCCTTTGAAAGCCACCGTCTAAATGATGTGGAGAAAAGGTATGACATTTATGAAAAGGAGCTCTTAGCAGTGGTTCATGCTTTAAAGATATGGAAACATTATCTTTTAGGCAATGAATTCCTTATTAAAACCGATCATCAAAGCTTGAAGTATTTCAAGACTCAAAAGCATTTGCAGGAGAAACATGCAAGATGGGAAAATTTCTTGTCTATGTTTCATTTTCAAATTATGTACACTCCAAGGAAACATAATGTAGTTGCTGATGCACTTTCTAGAGTGCCTCGCATTGCAACTATTACAGTGGCTCATCATGAAGATTTTCAAACGATGAAGAATACTTATGATGAAGATATTGATTTTGCAGCAGTTTGGTCAAATTTATAGCAAGGAGGTTCTCATCCAGATTATTCCATCAAAGCCGGTTACCTTCACATGAACAATCGCCTTTGTGTCACTCTTTCTGTTCGACAAAAGGTGCTTAAAGAAAGTCATGAACCCCCTTATGCAGGGCATAGAGGGAGGGCAGCCACTCTAAGTGCAATTGAGCGCTACTTTTATTGGCCAACATTACGAAAAGATACACATAACTTCATCGAGGCTTGTCTGGTATGCCAAAAATCCAAATATGATAGGCAGAAGATTCCAGGATTGTTGCAACCTCTTCCAGTGCCCAAAGATCCATGGGAATCTATCACAATGGATTTCATCTCAGGTATTCCAAGAACACCTCAAGGTCATGATATGATTTGGGTCATAATTGATAGATTCAGCAAACATTAGGGGAGTTTTGAGGTCTCGAAAATGCCCTGTAAGAGATCCTAGAGAGAGAAAACAATTTATGAAATAAAATCATTTTATAGAATTTTTAAAAGGTTTATATTTTGGTAAGTTAAAATATCAAAATTCGTTAATAAATCATTGTCGTGATATTCTCGTGGTCACATCAAACCTAGAAATCTAGGTCGCCATAAAGTGTTGAGATATCGAGCTCCACTCGTGATACGCCAGGGTGACCGTTGTGTATTTATGTCACCGACTTGTCAGTTGCAGATGCGGTTGGTACACCGCCCATGAATAATAGCTACATGATAGCTATCCTTATCTACTCTAGTTTGTGGCTGAGTTAGTATGCCACCTTAGTTAGTTGAGTTTGGTTTGAGACCCATATAGAGGGTTCTTCTATTTCTTTGTACCACAGTTCTTTTGGCTTACACAACTAAGAAGAGGAAAACTGTTTTCAGCCTCCACCCTTGTGTGTCTTCCCCCATTGTGCAAGCAAGAAAGCTTCAAGCGAGACTCCTTCCTTCTCTCCCACAATCTTGACATGGTATCAGAGCCTTGTTCGTGGTAAGGAGCTCAAGAAAGCAAGCCAAGCTCGCGGTGGTCTGGTAAGAGGAGCAGTGTTGCTTTCATTTTCTGTTTTGGGAGCAGATCTCTGCAGGTAGCACAGCCGGAAATTGCAGGAGTGCATTGTCTCAGGTTGAGACGCCCTTCGCGGTGAAGCAAGAGGGCAGTATATGCTGCGGGCGAGGGCTTTAGCCCTCGGCGACCTTGTTTTTTTGATTTGAGGCCATTTCGGGGCCTGTTTTGCAGACGGAAGTTTTCAACACGCACTCAGGAAAAGGCTCAGTTTTATGCTGTGCAGCCACTGTTCTACAGGTCGGTGAAAAGTTACTGTAGAAATTGCATCGTATGCTTGTGCGCAGAGACATTGGGAGTTTCAGAATCATCCTTGGTTCCTGTTTATGCAAAATCGTCACTAGGAAGTGACTGTGTAGTCAAATACCACTTTCGCCAGTTTTGCAGATTTGCCCTTGTGAGGGTGAAGCTGTGTTTTTTGCAGTGACAGAATTTCTTGCAGTATTCTGTAATGGCGTCTGATTCTCTTTCACAGATTGTCACTGAAAAGCTTGACAAGAACAACTTCCAGGCATGGAAGTTTAGAATGACGAATTTCCTTATGGGAAAAGGATATTGGGAATTTGTTGCAGGAAATGAAGAAGAACCAGTTCTTCCTGATGTTCCCAATCAACAGCAAATGCAGGCATTCAAAACATGGCATGAGAGAGCCAGGAAAGTTATGTATTGGCTGTCTATCAGTATTTCAGACTCTATGATTGTGCATATTCAGGATGCAAGTACGCCAAAGGAGGCATGGGATACTTTGTCAAAAATGTACAGCACAAATACGCAAGCCAGGAAAATGCAGCTCAAGCAAGAGTTGCATAATGTGCAAAGAGAAAGTATGAGCATCAACGACTACCACATGAAGGTGAAGAAGATTGCAGATGCACTTGCTTCCATTGGGTCGCCAGTGGAAGATGATGATTTAGTTTCCGTGACCTTGAATGGTCTAGGAAAGGATTATGCACAGTTTCGGACATCCATTTCAGTTCGTGAAAGATTTCCTGATTTTGAGGAGTTGATTGCTCTTCTAATTTCTGAGGAGCAGAGAAATGGTGGTGCATCTTCTTCAGGAGGAACTTCAAAAGAAGCTGTCTTCTACTCAAATGCTGGAAGAGGTAGAGGCAGAGGTAGAGGAGGCCGATTTGGAGGCCGTGGTAGAAATCAGAATATGCAGCAAACTCAAGAAAACCAGTCCTATGGAGGAGGACGTGGTAACTCTAGAGGCAGGGGGAGCCAAAGAGGTCGTGGTGGATGGCAAAGAGGTCAAAATGCAAACAGTAATGTTGAATGCTACTACTGTGGTAAAATGGGTCATATGGCTAAAGACTGCTATAAAAAGCAGAATGACATCATGAATGGAAAACTGCAACAAGGGAATTATGCATCTTCTAGTAGACAGGGTGATGACAGAAATGAGCATTTGTTCATGGTGCAGCACATGAACAATTCTGTGACAAGTGCAGAAGAAAGCAATGATGTATGGTATGTTGACTCAGGTGCATCAAACCACATGACAGGTCATGCAGAATGGATGGAGGATGCAAGGAAAATGGAAAAACCAGGATTTGTGGAGACTGGTGATGATACTGCACATCCTATTGTGCAGATTGGAAAAATTCCCTTGTCTATGCAGGATGGGAAAAAGAAATACCTGTCCGATGTATTTCATGTCCCGAATATCACCAAGAATCTGGTTTCTGTTGGTCAAATGGTTGAACAGGGCTTGCAAGTCAGATTTAATCCTCATGGATGCTTTGTTGAGGATATGAAAAATAAAGGTCGCTTGATAGCAAAAGGAAAGAAGAAGGGCAGAATGTTTACGTTGGATGCAGACATGTCTGAATTGAGTGCAGCAATGTTTGCACATGGGACCGGTGTAGTTGCAGATATTGATATCTGGCATAAACGCATTGGTCATGTTAATGTACAGCGACTTAAATCAATGCAGGCCCAAAATATTGTTGCAGGTTTGCCGAAATTCAAGGTTGCAGAAATGCATAAGGTATGTGAAGCCTGTCAGTTTGGAAAACAGGCAAGGAAACCATTTCCTAGACATGTTCAAGAGAGTGAGAAGCCATTGGAATTAATCCACTCTGATGTGTGGACTACTAAAGCTGCATCTCTTGGAGGCTGTCATTATTTTGTCACTTTTATTGATGACTATAGCAGAAAAGTTTGGGTGTACTTTATGAAAAAGAAAAGTGAAGTGTTTGGGCATTTCAAAACTCTTAAAGTTATGGCTGAAAAAGAAACAGGTCTGCAAATAAAATGCCTAAGGTCAGATGGAGGGGGAGAGTACCTCTCAAATGAGTTTGCAAAGTTCTTGCAGGAGCATGGCATAAAGCAGCAATATTCATGCAGTTATACCCCACAACAAAATGGAATTGCAGAAAGGAAAAACAGGCATATTGGAGAGGTATCTCGTGCCATGCTCAATGAAAAAGACTTGCCAGATTTTTATTGGGCTGAAGCAGTTGCTACAGCAGTCTACATAATGAACAGGACTCCCACTGCAGCAATACATGGAATGACTCCAGAGGAGAGGTATACTGGTAGGAAACCAGATATTTCTCATTTGAAAATTTTTGGTTGCATTGCCTATGTACATGTGCCAGATGAGCTGAGATCCAAGTTGGATCCAAAAGCTGAGAAGTGCATCTTTATTGGTTACTCTCTGCAGCAAAAAGGGTATAGATGCTATAACCCTTCTACTCGTAAGTTTACAGTGAGCAGAGATGTTGTTTTTGATGAGATGAGTAGCTGGTATAAACCAGTAAATGTGATTGATGATGAAGATGCACAAAATGGTAATGCTGCACAGAATTCACAGCAGCAGTCACAAAATATTAGTGGACCTGGAGCGTCCTCTAGTAGTGGTTCTCATTCTTCGCCATGGACAGGCAGATTGAGATCAGGAGAATCTTCTCAAAGCAATGCAGATAGTGGTATGCAGGTATCACGAAAAGGAAAAGAGAAGGTTGATCAGCCCATGGTTGATGTGAATGCAGGTCACTCTTATGTGGATGGTGAATCCAGTGGCTCAGAACAGAGCATTGATGATGAGTTGGGTATTCCTTCTATTGTTACACCTGGAGTAAGGAAGACCAGGGATGTTTTGAGAGCACCTGGGAGTGAACCTACTTTGCGCAGGTCTACGAGAGCTAGGTATCCTGTGGATAGGCTGAAATATGATGGATTTACAGCCATTCACTATGCATATATGGTCAAAGTGATACAGGAACCAGAACCCACTTCTTTTGAGGAAGCCATGGGAAAAGAAAAATGGGAGAAAGCCATGGATGAAGAAATGGATGCCTTGGAAGCAAATGCTACATGGGAATTGGTAACTTTGCCTAAAGGTAAGAATGCAATTGGCTGTAAGTGGGTTTATAAGGTGAAGCACAATGCAGATGGTTCTGTGAACAGATACAAGGCAAGATTAGTAGTCAAGGGGTATGCACAAACATATGGCATTGACTATGAAGAAACATTCAGTCCGGTTGCAAGGATGGCAACCGTAAGAGCAGTCATTGCTATGGCTGCATCAAAGGAATGGTCTTTACATCAGATGGATGTAAAGAATGCCTTCTTGCATGGTGATTTGCAAGAAGAGGTCTATATGGAGCAGCCACCAGGTTATGTGCATGCTGTTCATCCTGAGTTTGTTTGCAGGTTGAAGAAAGCCTTGTATGGCTTGAAGCAAGCACCTAGAGCATGGTCTGACAAGATAGGACAGTATCTTGTCACTATTGGCTTTCAGATTTCCAAGGCAGATTTCTCCCTTTATGTGAGAAAAACAGAGAAAGGTATTATGCTACTTGTCATTTATGTTGATGATTTGATTATGACAGGTGACAGTGATGAAGATATCCTTCATGTGAAAATGCTATTGAAGCAGAAGTTTGAGATGAAGGATTTGGGAGAGCTGCGTTATTTCTTGGGCATTGAGGTGATTAGATCACCAAGTGGGATACAGCTCTTGCAGAGGCAGTATGGATTGGACATGCTGTCCAAATATGGGATGACAGGCTGTAAGCCTATTTCAGTTCCTTTGGAGCAGAATGTGAAGCTGAGCACAGATGCAGGTGAGCTTCTAGAAGACCCTACTATGTACAGACGCATAGTAGGAAGCTTGATTTATATGACTATTACCAGGCCAGATTTGAGCTATGCTGTTGGATTGGTAAGTCAGTTTATGCAGGCTCCAAGGAAACCGCATTTGGATGCGGCTAGACGCATACTCAGGTATGTGAAGTCCACATTGCAGTATGGACTATTTTATGAGACTGGGGTTCAGATACAGTTGCATGGATACACTGATGCTGATTGGGCTGGTAGTATTTCTGATAGACGATCTACCAGTGGATATGTGTTCTCTTTTGGGAGTGCTGCAGTCACTTGGAGCAGCAAGAAACAGCCTACAGTTGCCTTGTCGAGCACAGAGGCCGAGTACAGGGGTGCAGCAATGGCTGCATGTGAGGTAGCTTGGTTGCATAAGCTACTTTATGATATGCATCAGTCTATAGATGGGCCAGTTGTCATTTATTGTGACAACATGAGTAGTATACACTTGGCAAATAACCCAGTCTATCATGCTAGAACAAAGCACATTGAGGTGCATTATCACTATGTGCGAGAGAGGGTTTTACTAGGTCTTATTGATCTAGTTTATGTCAGCACAGAGGATCAGGTAGCTGACATATTCACGAAGGCATTGGGCGCAGAGAAGCTGCGCAAGTTCAGAGACCTGCTTGGTGTGCAGGAATTGGGATTGAGCTCGAGGGGGAGTGTTGAGATATCGAGCTCCACTCGTGATACGCCAGGGTGACCGTTGTGTATTTATGTCACCGACTTGTCAGTTGCAGATGCGGTTGGTACACCGCCCATGAATAATAGCTACATGATAGCTATCCTTATCTACTCTAGTTTGTGGCTGAGTTAGTATGCCACCTTAGTTAGTTGAGTTTGGTTTGAGACCCATATAGAGGGTTCTTCTATTTCTTTGTACCACAGTTCTTTTGGCTTACACAACTAAGAAGAGGAAAACTGTTTTCAGCCTCCACCCTTGTGTGTCTTCCCCCATTGTGCAAGCAAGAAAGCTTCAAGCGAGACTCCTTCCTTCTCTCCCACAATCTTGACATAAAGTTGGTAGGGTTGTCATAATGAAGATCTTACCTCTCCTCATTAAAGTGAAAAGTAATATTCAATTTGAATTTTGGTGGATACTCGATTGCCTCCCTCCATCGTTTCTCCATCGTTTCTCTCTTCTTTTTTTCTTCTCCTTATTAGTCTCTTCTTTGTTTTCGTTCTTGCTTCTAATCATATCCTTAGCTATAGATCAATCACCCAATGATCTCTGTAACTCAGCTATGGATCAATCATCTAATGATCTCTGTAGCTCTCATAAAAGACCTCTCTATCATCTTCATATTGAGTTGGACAGTGAGTATGAACCGATAAGAAAGAGAACAAAATCTATCATGGTTACAGAGTCTATGAAACATATACTGAGGTTTGAAGGAAAGAAGAATATTGATCTTTGGTTAGATGGAAAGCTATATCCCAAAGATCCTAGCAGAAATAGCACTCCTCCTTTCTATAATAGCTCGTCATTAATGAGGTTTATTGGTGATGGCTACAATGGATTTTTAGGTTATACACTTAATCTTGTTGCAGAAAAGGATATCCTTGGACTAGAGAATCATCTTTTGATGAAACACAATATAGAGTTGTTGCAGAAGCTAGAGGATTGTCAACAAAAAATTCATTCATTGGAAAAGCGTATCAAAGCTTATCAACAAAAGCGAACTTTATTAGGCCTTCGAAATCGACAAAGAGCTCTTAAAAATATTGAGAATCTCAAACGAGGAGGAGGAGGCTGTGGTAAAAGGATCCAAGCAGCAAGGTATATTTTTTTTCACTTGAAAAATCTTAAATATGGCTTTATTTAAACTACTTGCATTGATTTGTGATGTTAATTTTGCTTAGATCTCTTCTACAACCAAATGCAAGTGAAAGAGATTCTTTAAAAGCAGCTCAGTTTTATTATCATCTTCTTCCTTCAGTGGTTTCAAAGGATATTTTGGAGAAGAAGAAATTTAAAAAGGCAAAGAAACAATGCTTGGAGTCATTTGTGAAGGATCATTCTTTGGATTCTGAGTTAGTACAGAAGACACTGGATAGTATTGGTATCAGTCGAGATGCTTATATGCAACTTTTCCAACTTTTACAATCAAATATGAAGCAAGGATAGGTACACAATTGCATACTTCCGAAACCATTTGTGGTTAGGACTATCAAACAGAGAGTTAATAACAAAGTGATGGAGATTCTAGGTGAGCCTTTTCATATCAAGGCTAGCTTCAAGGGCAAGAAAAAGGAGGTTACATTCAATGAGTTTAACAATATTTTCCTTGACTTGCCCACCCTACAATGCTTAATGATCAAATTTTATGACTTGTCAGTAGCTGAGGCACAGGGAGTGGCTAGATTTGTGATTAAACTTGATGAAAGTGAGATTCTGAAATGTAAAAAATTGGAGAGAATCTCTATCACCTTGATGAATAGAGCACTTTCGTCAAGTCATTGCAATCACTCAACATCATTTAGTGTTCAATCTGAATATAACATCTGGTGGCTAGGAGCATTTGAGGTAGATACTGAGAATTTTGATATACTATATTGGGTTTTTCATCAAACATCAATACCTAATGTTATTCAAAGGCAACAAGCAGGACAAGAGCTATTTGTTGAAGGATTAGGGAACTACAGGATTGAGTGGCACATAGCTGGTGACCTAAAGACACTCAAATGTATGTATAATGTATCAAAAGGAGCTAACTCGAGATCTCCTTGCTTATACTGCATGTCACCAGCTGTAGAGTTAAACTCAAGCAATTGGAATAGAGCTCCCTCTAGGCACAATAAGGATCCACAGTTTAAACCAGTCTTGGACATTCCTTTAGCGAATGCCCATATTTGTACACTTCATGCACTTTGCAGGATAATCGAAAAGCTTGTTCATCTCTATATAGGATTTGCATGGAAGTTGAAGCCATTATCAACTAGAACAGATGCTATAACAAAGGTTGAAAAAGTTCTCTCTGCAATTGGTTTGCATGGTGGCAATGTTGTTATTGAACCAGATCTTCAGAAGTCTAAGGATGGTAATTGTGTCCCAAAAAAACCATCTATTGGTGGAGTGAAGGCTAGAAGGTTTCTAGGCTTTCATGGGAGACTTGGCAAGATAAACTCGAGAAATGGTGGCGCAACTATTAAATTTAATCAGTGGAAATCCCTACATAATGCAGTTAAGGATCACACTGATAATGGACAAGCTCGAAATAGAAAAGCTAAAGTTTGGGAAACACTAGACAAAGTGTTTTTTTATTGTGATAAGACTGAATGGAATGACGATGATCTCAAAGACTTTAAAAACCAATTGAACCTTTTCAAAAAGGCGATGACAGAAGCTTGGGGTGATCAACACTTTACTCACTATATGGTAAGAAGTTTGTATATGTTTGTTTCTTCATTGTCGAACTCATATAATGTTTTTTAATAACTTTCCTTATTTGTTGACTATGCAACATATTCTATACAACCATGCTCCATACTTTATTAAACAATATGGATCTCTATCTATCTGGTCAACCCAAGGTATGGAAAAATCACATTATCAAGAAAGAACAAAATATTTCAGACATACAAGACATGGAGGTGGAAGACACAAAGCCAACAGTTTATTAGAGGTCTTTCAATGGTTCTATCGACAAATTTGGCATAAATTCAAGCTTAAAGATACAACCACATCAAGCAATACATCATCTTTAGCAAGGACTATACAAATTGTTACCCAAAGAAGAAAAGATAGATATTTAAATTCTTGCGCAAAGCAAAGATTTACAGAATGGTTACAAACCAAACAAAGAGTTGGGAAAAGATGGGTTTCAAGAAACCCTTAATCTTTGGCATCTTCTAGTCTGATTGTGTTACAGAAGAGTCCTTAGTTTCAGGCACCTCAACAGGGCCTTCAGTGGAGTCCTTGGTTTCAGGTAGCTCGACAGGGCCTCTAGAGGAATCTTTTGTTTCATCCCACTCAATAAGACCTCTGTATTTCAAAAACTCTTGTTTCCGATAGCCTGGAAGAAGCTTCAAATTCTTACTATCTCCTACATAAGAGAGCAAATAGGAGCCAAGAACTCCAAAATATCCAGCTCTAGATCCACTGTATCCAGGCATAAAGCCAAAAACTCTTATGGCTTCTTCCTTCTCCACCAAAATGATCTTGTCCAAACCTCTGCTGAAAACTTGAGATCCAATAACCTTTGAGATAGCTCTCAAAGCCATCATTGGTAGACTTGGAGAGCTTGAGAATCTACTATGATATATTACAATTGTTTGATTGTTTAAGTTTCCAATATAATGGCCAAGGCTTTGATTTTTTCCAAGCTTCATTGGCCTAGAGCCCTTGGCCCTTCCAAGAAAGTTGTCCAGATCTTCAATCTCAATCTATAGAACAAACCACAACAGTACAAGATATAAGATATTTATCTATAATGCATAATAAAGTCTAACATAAACTCAATGGGTAACTTCGAATTATATTTCATACCTTAGGGTGTTCATCTTCTTCAAGAAGACTATCATCATAAAGATTTATTGAACTCTTGGGCTTCTCATCTGATGGAGACTTCAATCTCTCTTCATACCCTACATCATCAATATGAAGTTTCTTCTGGACCTGCAAGAACTCTTCTTCTGTAGGTAGCCCCCCCTTTTCGTATTCTATGATCTGATTAATACATGTATGTAAGGCTATAGAGCTATCTTGGAAATTCTCTCCCTCAACATCAAGACTTGCTAGTGGTTCTTATTCATAACCTATAAAATTCATGTCATTTTTGCCCCAACCTGCAAGGATTGCTAAGCAATAATCTTCTCTAAGATCAAAAAGATGTTGAATATCATTTAGCAACACATATCTCTTCTTGTTGATAAGATAAGTGGGAAATGTTGGAACACAGGCAAGAGGACCTTCTTCATTAACCTGTGCACTTGGCTCAATCTCCTTTTCTTCCACCATTGTGATATTGTCACTCTTGAATAAACCTACATCAAAACCTTGGACAAGTTGATTCTCAACATCTTCTTGGAACATCTCCTCCTTCTCTTCGACCTCCTTATCCATACTTGCAATATCCTCTAGCTTTCTCTGTTGGTCTATATCTGGAGAAGAATTTTCCATGTACTGAAGATACACAATAAATCCAACGTCCTTGTGGATTAGAAGGCATTGGTGTTGGTACCTGTGGAAAGGGCAACATGTTTCTTTCTTTCTGAATTCCTCATCAATGAGGTTGAACCTGCCGAGCAAAGTTGACCTGGATGTATTGGTGGCTCCCATGACATCACTATAATGAACAAATCCATTGACTTCCAAACCTTGCACATGTCTATCATAAAAACATTTGTACTCCTTAAGTTTATCATCAAGATCCTCCAGTAACTCCTTCAAATCAAAAGGAACATTGAAAATTTCCCTGATATAGCAAAACTTGAAAGAATTTCCAGTGATGTGTAAAAGATCAAAGAGCCTATCATCAGATGTCTCAATTATCTCCTCCTCATCCATTCCTTCCAGAGATAGCTTCCTCTTTGTCATTTTGACCAGAAAAATATTTATCCCTGAAAAAAAAAAGCAGAAAAGAACCAATATCCAATAAAACAAGATGATATCATGGAAAGAGGCCCCAACATTGATTTTCCAAGACAAAAAAATCAAAACAGGAGAATTTTTTTAGTTGACCAGTGAAACGCGAAAATTAAAGTGTGAAAGGCAAATGCCTGTGAAGGAATCGCGTTTCATCGGACACTAGCTTGAAGACAAAAATTATTCTAAAATGTGGCCGGTGAAACGCGATACTAAGCAAAATATTATCAACACATACATTTTCTCGCGTTTTACTTGTTAAAAATTGCAAATGAAGAAAGGAAACATGAACAATAAATAAATTCTATGGAAACACACAAATTGATGATATAATCATTTTTGGAAAAGCTTTGCTGCTTTTGAAAGATAGAAAGCACATAACATCTTTAATTGTTTAAGTGTTATAAAACATTCTTTCTATATTAATCAAATTTATTTTGTTAAAATGCTTGTAATAAAAAAAATTGTTACCTATCAAAGATTGTTGAACTGCTCTCCACACAGGATGCAAGGACCTTGAAGGGAAGTCGAGACGAAATTTTGGCAGAGAAGAAGACAATGTCAGAGAAATGGGTTTGAAATGCTTTTATATCGACCGTTAAGCATGTGGTGATAGTTCCAACGAAAAAGTTTGTGTAATAATGGAAAAATACGTGTACACGTGTCTGACTTAACACAGCGTAATAAACTCCTCAGAAGACGTGCGCATTCTCTTTTTCCAAAAATACGTTACACGTGTGTTAAATAACCCTTTTCCAAGTAAATAAAAAATTTCGATAAGCGAGAGTACGTCACACGTGTGTTATTAACACTTTGCGAAGAACGTTGAGTCCATGCAAATTCACCGCCTTCAGCTTTCATCGCATTTCATCGCTACTCCATCTTTGTTTTTGGTGTTCCTTCCAGTCTGCAAGCATTTCCTTCCAATCTCCAAGCATTTCACTACTTCTCCAACAAAGCAAACCTCTAATCCTTTATGTTATTATTAGCTCATGACCACTACAAAAGAATTTTTTCCACAGTGAAAGCATTCCTTAATATTGTTGATATTTAAGGAAATCTTACTGTGATCTGCATGAGCTATCTGAAATCCATGCTGCTGTTAATAATTACTTATCTGAGCATTCCATGCTCTCGGTGCCTGTTTCTTTCCTCCCTATGGATATTTTAAGTAATCTTAAAAGATTTCCTTGGATCAAAGCTCTTTTTTCTTGGTTTTGTCAAATTTTATGCTATTCATGAGCTGTCCGGTGAAACGCGAAAATAAGGTGCTTCAAGCAGGTTTCCTGGCTTAAATTCGCGTTTCACTGGACACAATGGACAACAAGTCCGGTGAAACGCGAAAAGAGGCAGCTGCAAGGAGGCGCCTTGCTTGACACTCGCGTTTCACATTGTCAATTTTTATGCTATTCATGAGCTGTCCGGTGAAACGTGAAAATAAGGTACTTCAAGCAGGTTTCCTGGCTTAAATTCGCGTTTCACTGGACACAATGGACAACAAGTCCGGTGAAACGCGAAAAGAAGCAGCTGCAAGGAGGCGCCTTGCTTGACACTCGCGTTTCACTAGACAGCTCGAGAAAAATTCAGCTGATAAGAGAAAACGCCATGCAGCATAGATAACTCTTGTCTGGGACTCGCGTTTTGCTTTACATGCTGGAGAAGAAGTAACATATGTTTTTTTGGCAGATGGCTAGGACTAAGTCAACAGCAAGAAAAGGGAAGATTGATCCGAGGGATTTAGCATCAAAGATTCATCAGTCTTCAAAGCCTCAAAGGCTCTCTAGAAAGTCAAAGCCAAGGAGAAGGTTTTCTCAAAATGTCAGGTGTCTAAGGGAGATTAGGAAGGCAGTAAATGCTCTTGACAATGCAATTCCAAAGTTATCTTTTCAGAGGCTTGTCAGGGAAATTTGTGACAGATATAGTTTGGATAGTTTCAGATGGACAAGAACAGCTCTTAATTGTATACAAGAAGCCACAGAGGATTTTCTAATTGAGTTTTTCCAAGATGCCTACATTTGTGCTGCTCATGCTCATAGGCTCACACTCATGGACAAGGACATGGTAATTCTTAGGAGGCTAAGGTATAGATTTTCAAAGGTCCTTGAGCCAATTCCCCTCACTGATATGAAGACATTTAATATCCTTAATGTGCCCCCAGCTAGAAGAAAGAAAGATGATTCTGGTGTCAGGGTTGAGGATGTCACCCATGAGAAGGATACAAGGGTCACCCATGAGAAGGATACAAGGCAACATGAAAAAGAGGAGAAGGCTAAAGAGGAACAAGCAGATAAATGGAGAGAGTATAGGAAGCAAAGGGTTGAAGAAAGGGAAATAGAGCAACTAGAGTCCTTTGAAAATGAGCTAGCCACCCTTCTTGAAGCAACTAATCCAAAAGGATTCAGTGTGTTTTGTTTCTTACCTGGTGACTTAGGCAAAAGAACTGAGGTTCTCTCCTTTGATGCTGGATGTGTTCAGATTCTTAAGGATAAAAGAAGAGAAGTAAATGACACTCTTATTCTTGCTGGCCTAAGGTATGTCCATCCATAATTACTTATACTTTTTGATATTTTTTTAGCAATAAGATTTTTCTTGTTTATACTCACTATTTCTATGCCTTTTCTAGGTGTATAATGCATGAGTTTCCTTTGGATATACAACAAAAAATTGAGGTTTTTGATCCATCTGTCTCATTTTTTATGAGGAATGAGCTTGATGCAAGTTTTATTGAGCACTGGCTCAATTTGATTGACTTCCATACTTTGGAGCTGCTTATAATTCCATATAATGAAAAGTAAGTGATTCAATATTCTATTAGAGTTTTTGAGATTTTATCCTACTAATTTGTTGAGATATGATTGCTTTTAGTTCTCATTGGAGCTTGATTGCAATAGACCTTGTGGATAAGCAATGCTTTTTAATCAACTCTATGAAAGGAAGCCATGGAAATGCTAAATTGTAAGTTATATTATCCAAGGGCTCCTTGATATTTCAATTCTTTTTTTTGTAAGTACTCTAAATTTCAACATATTTTATATACAGAGGTGCCAAAAGATTAATTGAAGAGCTAGAGAAAAGACCTCCTATGCCATCTGATTTGCTTGCAACAATGCAATATAGACAAGTTGCGGTAAGTTATTCATTAAAATAATTGAAACATGAGTTTATTCTATGAACTACCATTCGTCCTCTTTATAGTTTTACTTTGTGTTGGTGGTTGCAGTGTCCCCATCAGGATGATAGCCATTCTTGTGGCTGGAGGGTGATTGCAAATGCTAGAAGAATGGTTAACTTTGTTTATCTTAATGATGATAAACATGTAAAGGTAATATGAAAGATGCTAAACTTTAAGATAGATATTAATTGCAAATAGTCCATTGATGATAAAAATATAGTCTACTGTAAGAACAATAATGAACTAAAACTCTTTTTTCTATAAATGTGTGACAGTTTTCGAAGGATTGCTATACATCTGAGCATATTTGGTACATCAGAGCAAAGCTCTTGAAGTATATGATGGTCAATTGTATACAACCAACAACAGAGATTGGTGGGGATTTGCACCATGAAGGAGATGCGGTGCCTATAACCACGGAAGGCAAATCCATAGCTTCAACACCTTCTATACCCAAGACATCAAAGCAAGGCAAAAGGACTCCTAGAAAGGATAGTTCTCCAAAAAAGAAATAGCTTTGCCATATCGCCTTGTAGGCCTTCATATATAGAAATTTGCCCTTCAGCCCTTGTATATCTCATAGAGATGGCAGATAGACATCTGCTACAAAATTTGTACATGTATTTTATATTGATAGTAAAGATATCTTTTCTTGAATGTCATTGCAGTGTATTTTATTTTCTCTCCTTTTCGATATCTGCAAAAAATAAATTACAAATGTTTGTTAGTTAGAAAGTGAGATCTTGATATACATCTAAGGAGATATAATATGATGTGAAAACTTACTCGTTTCTTGTCAAGTTGGAATACAAAGGAGCATGGTAGTTCAATGTCTTCATTTTGTAAATCCATCCTCACTTGATGTAGCGTACATGATTTTCTGATATTTAAGATTGCAATAATATCCTCGTTGAACCAAATATCAAGATCCACAATAGGATCCTTGCTGAAGTCATTAAGATTCTGGTCTAAAGCAACTAGACTACTACCAACAAAATGCCATCGACTATAGTAAAAGCTAAGGATAAAATTTTGAGTAGCAATCATATATTTACAAGCTATAGAGTCTTGATCTATCTTACATATAATTTTTCCTTTTGTCCTTGTATCCCATCCTTCATCAACAAATTGTATGATATGATCATATGTTAGTCTCTTCACTGAAAGCATGGTTTTTGTTATTCTTATCTCCATATTAGAGAAGAAATCAATAAATATATTAATAGGCATAAATAAAGTAACTTTGCTTAGCCTACTTGAGATATTAGATTTTAGTGCTTTCTGGATCTCAGAAAATATCTTACATCTATAGCCCTCACTAGTAGCTGGACTTGGCAAAGGCCACTCAAAGCTTGAAAAATCTGGCAAAGGAAGGAGTTTTATTGATCCCCATTGGCAACACCGCATAGGAATAACATAAGAATGGTCATAAAAGAATATTCCATTCTCTGCAAGCTCTGTCTTCTTTCTACCTCTATACATTTCTTCTCCAATTGAACCATGTATAACATCAATAACATCAATAATAGATTCCACTGGTTGCCATTCCTCAAGATTAGAGGGATAGACATCTACAAGACAAACAAATATTATAATGGAGAAACCTAAACCATATTTAAGAAAGGAAAAACTTTAAGAATCAAATTCTTACAATTTGGTCTATGCATTGGAAGCTTTGAAGATCCAGGTTTCAAACACAGCTCTCTATGCATGAACACATGTTGCACTAGTACCTCTTTGATACTATTCTTATTTGCTCCAAGCTTAAAATCTCGGATTTTGCCCTTCCAAGCAGAGATAAACGAGCTCTCATGTCTTTGCCTTTTTCCACGTTTTGCTTGTTGCATGGTGATCCAACTACCTTTGCTAATGATAGTAGGAATCCATCTTCCATCAGTTTGGAATGAGTTAAACACTGATATGGATGTGATTTGGGAGCTTGGATGCCTTGTTGAAGGTCGAATTTCTGTATCCATGGTAGAAGAGAGAGATACATGCACACACACACACACACACACATACACACACACAAAGAGAGAGAGAGAGAGAGAGAGAGAGAGAGAGAGAGAGAGAGAGAGAGAGAGAGAGAGAGAGAGAGAGAGGACTAGGCTATCATAACGGAGGGAAAAACAATAGAGGAATAAAAGAAAGGAGGGAAAAAACTGAGCGCCATGCTTTTCACCAATTTGAATTTCGATTACATCAGTCATTATCATTAATCTAGAAACATCATTAAATAAAAGTAGCCGAGACTCTATGCCATTAATGCAAAATATGTCATAATCACGAATATAAGAGACTAAAAATACATAATAAAAATACAAATTCGTAATATTATCATATTTATATATTTTTGTAAAATGATTTTTTAATTTTTTTTAATTAGAAGTTCCGTTACGGAGGCTTTGCTCTTATTGGTCTAGAGCACTCTCTCTCCACATCCTAAAAGGCATTTTCGAGACCTCAAAACTCCCCTAATGCAATCACATTTTATTCCATGTCATAAAACATTGAAATCCGTACAAGCTGCAAGACTTTTCATTCAACATATCTTCAAATTACATGGTATGCCTTCTGAGATCATTTCAGATAGAGACTCCAAATTCACAAGTAACTTTTGGCGTGCTTTATTTGAGAATTTGGGAACCACTTTAAAGTTCTCCTCAGCTTTTCATCCTCAAACTGACGGCCAAACAGAGGTGATGAATCTCACTCTTTTGGATATGTTGAAAGCTTATGTTAGTGAACATAAGTCACAATGGGAGAAATATCTTCCATTATTGGAGTTTGCTTACAACAATACAGTGCACTCATCCACAGGGAAAGCTCCAAATGAAATAGTACAGGGTAAAGTGATTCCCCCTCCAATTATTCGCACTAAAGATAAGATTTTTGCTGCTAATGAGTTTGCTTCAGATTTAAAAACCGCAGGGGATCAAGTTCGAGCCACTATCAAAGTTGCCCAAGAGCGACAAAAGAAGCAAGCAGATAAACGAAGAATACCTTTGGCTTTTGAAAAAGGTCAATATGTCTTGCTAAAGTTTGATAAAAGCAGGCTCAAACAAGGTTCTGGTCAAAATTCATCTTTTCCAAAGCTCTCCAGTAGATACTTTGGACCCTTCAAAGTGATTGAGAAAATAAATGAAGTTTCTTATCGACTTGAGCTTCCTACTCATTGGAAAATACACAATGCTTTTCATGTAAGTTTGCTAAAACCTTACATAGGACCAGAACCAAAGGAACCCATTACTGAAGATCCCCTAGAAGTTGAAGAAACAGAGCAACTCTTGGAACCTGAAAAGATTTTGTTTCTCAAGGATCGAACCACGAGAAGTGGCATTGTGACACGAAAATTCTTGCTAAAATTCAAGAATCTACCCACAACAGATGCACAGTGGGTAGATGAAAAATTCATGAAGGATTACCCAAATAGTCTACAACAATATCAAGAAGCTTTTCAGCTGAGGACAGCTGAATAAAAGCCAAAGGGCTGTCACAACTCTATAGAAACAGAATTTGTATCCTTTTTCATTAATTTGTCTATATAATGATTTATTAAATTTATTTCCTTTGCACTAATTAGATATAAAGAAAAGTGCATTGGAGCTGGCCACTGATGAGTGGTCACAGGTTATGGTGGACCCACACGGTGGGTTAGAGAAAAGATAGTTCACACTTCCACCTATATGACCCGATTGGGCGCCTGTGACTAGAACTCACGCATATCAGGGTTAGACTCGCACACAGAAAGGATTGATGCCTTGAAGTGTGGGCTAGATCCACCAGAACAGACAGTTACAATCAACAAGATGGCATGATCATGAAATGCTTGTATAATGTGCATGTGTGGGCTGAAAGCTTGAAATGCACATTTCTTTGCATAGGAAAGTCACATGAAGATTCGAATACCATTTTTGCGATGTACACGGAAAAAGCTTTCATATGATACCCATATTGGGGGGGTCCCTAAATTTTAGGAGATCCCTAAATTTTAGGAGGTCCCTAAATTTTAGGAGCCTCGAATTAGCCTAAAAATGCTAGTCCTAAAAAATAGGGATGTCATTCTAAAAATAGTAAGTTCTGTACTCTGACTGTGCTTACTAAATTTGGTTGTTTCTATTCTTGACAGTATTCAACCCAAAAAGGAAGGCCATAGAGAAGAGACAAGTGTCAAGACACTTGTCACACAAGTTTCCAAGTGTCCCACCACTTGTCACATCTCATGACATGTGGCTGGACACTTGTCTTGTGCTACTCCACTTTCCCCTTTTGTACTAGCTCTCCCCTCTCCTATAAATAAGAGCTCGTTTTTCTTCATTCAACATCATTTTTCTTTGCTGTAAACTCATGTACAGCACCCACAGATAGCCAGAAACTGGCCCCATCCATCCCCATCATCATCCCCCACTTCTCCATTATCAAATTCCTCCATATTCCCTCTTCTATCACTGTTCTTTTACAAGACAGCAAGCCTGTAAATTCATTACAGCACCTCCTTCTTGAGCTCTTTCTTCCATTTTAGCTACAAGAAGCAAGCTCTATCCATGTACTGCTGATCAACGATGGAGAAAGGCTGAATTCCCCTTTTCCTTCTCTCATACTGTAAAGAAATCAGTTATTATCATTGCATAATAGATAATGCATGTGTGTTTGTACATCTTTGCATGATCTTGTGAGAGTGAGAATGACTTCTTCTCGCTCTCAGGATGATTGTAACTTAGCTCTTCCCTAAGGGACTTGGGTTGAGCAGAAATACATTCCTTCAGGGGGGGGGGGGGGGTTGCCCATCTTCAACCCTCAATCTTGTCTCCATTACTTTTACATTTTCATGGCTGTAATTTTGTGAGTAATTTTCATTTTCAGCTTTAAGTGTTCATTCTCTTTTATATTAAATCTCGAAAACAAGCAAATATCATAATTGTTAAGCATACTACGTTGTTCGGGGCGTTTACACTCTTTATCTCTCTCTCGCCCCTCTCCCTTTCTTTTCTTTCTTAACCTTCTCTCTCATTATTTTCATATTTTTCTCTCCCTCTCTTGCTCTCTATTTTTTTCTCTCTATCTCTCTATCTCTCTTTCTCCCTCTCTCTCTCTCTTTTTCACTCTCCTTCCTCTCTTTACCTCACCCTTCTTTTCTACCTCCTCCTCCTCTCTTCCTTCCCTCTCCCTCTCTCTATTTCTCTCCCCCTCTCTTTTTCTCGCTATTTCCCTTTCTTTGTTTCCTCTCTCTTTGTTTCTCCCCCCCTCTCTCTCTCTCTTGTTGTCTCTCACTCATCCTCCTCTCTCCCTCCCTTTATCTCTCATTTCTCTCTTCCTCTTTCTCTTTGTTTTCTTTCTCCACTTTCTCTCTTCCTCTCCCTTCCTTCTTCTCCCTCCGTCCTCCCTCCCTCTCTTTCCATGCATCTCTTTGCAAAGTAAAAAAAATAAGATAATGCAAAAATAAAGCAAGAAGAGGTAATTTACTTACCTCAAAGGCCTGAAGATGAAACCCTTTGTACCTTCTCTTTGCACCTTCTCTCCATTGTCCCTTGCACACTTCTCTTTCTTCTTTATGTATCGCGATGGTAGAGGTGACTGTGGTGATGAGCTCCCCCCCTCTCCCTCTCCCTCTCCCTCTCAAAGCTTTAAACTCTCTCGATCTCTTTCATTCTTTCTCACAAATGTTTTCTTGACAAATGTCAGGCTCAGGTTTTCAAAACTTTTCTCTCAAACCGTCACTATATGCGTCGCTATTAGCATTGCTAATTCTATTAGCAATACATATAGTGATGCAAATAGTGACACTTTTAGCAACGACACTTTTTTGTGTTGCAAATGGCCATCGCTATTGCCCCATTCCTTTGTAGTGCGATACACTACTATAAGAGAGAGAATATATTTAACAAATAGTATTCTTCCACTGATAAAAGAAAACATTCATTTAACTCTCCATTCAAACACACATCTAATTTAGATCTTGTACACACGAACACATTGCGAGATATATATGATCTCAATAAATACTTAAACCAGTAAGCATTAAAGTACTAATAGACACTATATTCTCATGCTTTAATAGAAAAAAACCTTTAACTCTCTATATTAAAACCTTTTCAATCCTTAAACTTTTAAAAAATAACATTTGCAACTCAGAGAGAGAGAGAGAGAGAGAGAGAGAGAGAGAGATACACTTGGAAAAGTAGTGTTCATGATGATATCAAAAGTGCAATAATGAAATGGTAGAATGAAAATAATTTTAGAGAAAGATTTGAAAGCATGGAAAGAAAATGTTGATGTCTATATTATGAACAAAACTCCCATAGCTCTGTAGTTCATGGAATGACCCTTGAAGAATACTTTACAAGCAAGAAGCCCCATGTGTCAAACTTGAAAGTGTTTGGTTGTATTGCATATGTTCACATGTTAGATTTATAACCTTGTCATAGGCGAGTTTAAGAGTGAGCAGGGAGATTATTTTTTATGGGATAAGCAATTGGTATCACTACAAGGATTTGAGCTAGTAGCGACGCTTATTAGCGACGGCGGATAGCGGCGTCGCTATTGGCATCGCTATTGGCATCACAACTGGCGTCGCTATTTGCGTCGCAAATGCGACGCAAATAGCGACGCCAATAGCGACGCCACAGGGAAAAAAAGCGCGGCCGAAACCAGAGCGCTGTTTTCATTTTCTTTTCTTCGCCTTTTGAGAGCGAGAGCGAGGGAGAGAGCGAAGGCTTTGTGAGAGAAGAAGAGGAAGAGACTTGCCGCCGCCGCCGCCGCCGCCGCCACCGCCATTGTTCGCGAAGGAGAGGAGGAGCCCTCATTGCAAAGAGAAGCCGCCCACGCTCGCCATATCTCATTGGTGAGTCTCCCTCTCTCTTTCTTTTGTTTGTTGAAGGTTTAAATCATTCTCTTTTTCTTGTTTAGGAGAGGAAATGAAAGAGAAGGAGAGGGAGAGGGAGAGAGAGGGAGAGAAAGAGAGGGAGAGGGAGAGGGAGAGAAAGAGAGGGAGAGTGCATTTTCTCTCTCTCTCTCTCCCTTTTGCTTGTTTAATGTTTAAATTACTTTCTTTTTTGCTTGTTGAAGAGAGGAAACGAGAGAGTAAGAGAGAAAGAGAGGGAGAGGGAGAGGGAGAGGGAGAGGGAAAGAAAGAGAAAGAGAAAGAGAAAGAGAAATAGAGGGAGAGGGAGAGGGAGGGGAAGGAAATAAGAGAGGGAGAGAAAGAGAAAGAGAGGGAGAAGGAGGGGGAGAGTGCATTCTCTCTCTCCCTCTCCCTTTTGCTTGTTTAATGTTTGAATCACTTTATTTTTTACTTGTCATTAGGGCCAAAAACGCTTCAAAAATGGCACTTGTAAGAAAGTGATTAAGTTGCTAATTAGTTGAGGTTTAGGAAGAATAAAACCTCTAAATTTGGTTGTCCAGATGTGATTAATGAGAGAATATTTGGTTCATTGAAGAGGTCGGCCATTAATTGCCCTCATCTTTTAATCCAGGTCAGGGGTCACCTTTTCGGCCGTTTATTGTCTTGGAACTCGAGAGATTTTGTATTTTCAAGATTTTCGTACGAACTTCGCATTTGTTTGCTCCCGCGTTTTCTTTCTATACACTATTGTCTTTTACCATTCCTTTTGCTGCACTTGCTTTCTATCACTGTGAGATTCTTGCTCGGTTCATTTGCTAGAATGTCTAGCAATACTACTTCAAATAACACAGGCGCAAGCACACGTAAATACAAGCTATCTATTCAGCTAGATCCGACTTACACATCTTGGAGAAGTATACATCATCGAGTATTGATAGATGAGATTGAAGCCAACAGGTTGCGAACACAAGGAATGAAGCATATAGATTTGTGGGTGGATGGAAATATCTATCCCAGGGATCCTTCTACAGGTAAACCACCTCCTTTTTTGAATGTCCATGACTATATAAGATATGCTGGAGAAGGTTACAATGGAATGCTTGGCTACTGTATGAGGTTATACTCTGCATCTTACACATATATAGCTCAAGTGCACGAAATGAAAAAAGCACTAGAAACTACACAAACAAAAATTTTAGAGTTGACAAGTCAGATTGATATTTTGAAAAATGTTAACAATTCATTGCAAAATAAGCTAATACGCTTGAGAGAAACTCCAGTAGGATTTAGAGAGAGGAAGAGACCATTAAAAAATATAACCAGCTTGTGTGAGAGAGCAAAGAAAAGGAGACTAAATCTTACAAAGAAATATGTCTCTAACATATTAGGCATAAATATCCGAGAGAATGAGGAAAGAATCAAGCTTTTGAAGGAAACCATGAATAAGAAAGACATTTTGAGGATTCTTAAGTCACCAGAAAATGTGGATTTGAGAGGTCCAACTCTGAGAGAGTTAGTGAAGGATTTAAAAGGCACAGTGAAAGCAAATGAAATCGTAGAGACATGTGATACTGTGGGTATAAGTCGAAAAGGTTACCGTGCTATCTCTGGATTATGGTTTAAAATTCTTAAACGCAATAGGGTAACTATATTTGGATTGCCCCGAGCCCTTGTAGTTTCCACTGCAAGAATTTCCATGAGTCGCAAGATTCCACATGTTTTTGGAGATTACTTTCACATCGAAAGGTCTATGTCCTATGAAAAACAAAAAAAATAGGTAATTTTTTATTACAATGAGTTTAACAATATATGGGTTAATCTAAAAAAGGTGCAAATTGCAATGGTTCACATGTATAAAATCACAGTAGAAGAAAGTTATGGTGTTCTAAAGTTTGCCTTGAAGTTGGATGAAGCACAGATTCAAAAGGGACAGAAGATGGAAAGAATTGTCAATATTGTGGGAGAGAAGGAAGGAGTCTCACTTGTAGCTTTCTTGCTTGCACAATGGGGGAATACACACAAGGGTGGAGGCTGAAAACAGTTTTCCTCTTCTTAGTTGTGTAAGCCAAAAGAACTCTCATACAAAGAAATAGAAGAACCCTATATATGGGTCTCAAACCAAACTCAACTAACTAAAGTGGCATACTAACCAAGCCACAAACTAGAGTAGATAAGGATAGCTATCATGTAGCTATTATTCATGGGCGGTATACCAACCGCATAACACGTCGGTGACATAAATGCACAACGGTCACCCTGGCATATCACGAGTGGAGCTCGATATCTCAACACTCCCCCTCGAGCTCAATCCCAATTCCTGCACACCAAGCAGGTCTCTGAACTTGCGCAGCTTCTCTGCACCCAATGCCTTCGTGAATATGTCAGCTACCTGATCCTCTGTGCTGACATAAACTAGATCAATAAGACCTAGTAAAACCCTCTCTCGCACATAGTGATAATGCACCTCAATGTGCTTTGTTCTAGCATGATAGACTGGGTTATTTGCTAAGTGTATACTACTCATGTTGTCACAATAAATGACAACTGGCCCATCTGTAGACTGATGCATATCATAAAGTAGCTTATGCAACCAAGCTACCTCACATGCAGCCATTGCTGCACCCCTGTACTCAGCCTCTGTGCTCGACAAGGCAACTGTAGGCTGTTTCTTGCTGCTCCAAGTGACTGCAGCACTCCCAAAAGAGAACACATATCCACTGGTAGATCGTCTATCAGAAATACTACCAGCCCAATCAGCATCAGTGTATCCATACAACTGTATCTGAACCCCAGTCTCATAAAATAGTCCATACTGCAATGTGGACTTCACATACCTAAGTATGCGTCTAGCCGCATCCAAATGTGGTTTCCTTGGAGCCTGCATAAACTGACTTACCAATCCAACAACATAGCTCAAATCTGGCCTGGTAATAGTCATATAAATCAAACTTCCTACTATGCGTCTGTATATAGCAGGGTCTTCTAGAAGCTCACCTGCATCTGTGCTCAACTTCACATTCTGCTCCAAAGGAACTGAAATAGGCTTACAGCCTGTCATCCCATATTTGGACAGCATGTCCAATCCATACTGCCTCTGCAAGAGCTGTATCCCACTTGGTGATCTAATCACCTCAATGCCCAAGAAATAACGCAGCTATCCCAAATCCTTCATCTCAAACTTCTGCTTCAATAGCATTTTCACATGAAGGATATCTTCATCACTGTCACCTGTCATAATCAAATCATCAACATAAATGACAAGTAGCATAATACCTTTCTCTGTTTTCCTCACATAAAGTGAGAAATCTGCCTTGGAAATCTGAAAGCCAATAGTGAAAAGATACTGTTCTATCTTGTCAGACCATGCTCTAGGTGCTTGCTTCAAGCCATACAAGGCTTTCTTCAACCTGCAAACAAACTCAGGATGAACAGTATGCACATAACCTGGTGGCTGCTCCATATATACCTCTTCTTACAAATCACCATGCAAGAAGGCATTCTTTACATTCATCTGATGTAAAGACCATCCCTTTGATGCAGCCATAGCAATGACTGCTCTTACAGTTGCCATCCTTGCAACCGGACTGAATGTTTCTTCATAGTCAATGCCATATGTTTGTGCATACCCCTTGACTACTAATCTTGCCTTGTATCTGTTCACAGAACCATCTGCATTGTGCTTCACCTTATAAACCCACTTACAGCCAATTGCATTTTTACCTTTAGGCAAAGGTACCAATTCCCATGTAGCATTTGCTTCCAAGGCATCCATTTCTTCATCCATGGCTTTCTCCCATTTTTCTTTTCCCATGGCTTGCTCAAAAGATGTGGGTTCTGGTTCCTATATCACTTTGACCATATATGCATAGTGAATGGCTGTAAATCCATCATATTTCAGCCTATCCATAGGATACCTAGCTCTCGTAGACCTGCGCAAAGTAGGTTCACTCCCAGGTGCTCTCAAAACATCCCTGGTTTTCCTTACTCCAGGTGTAACAATAGAAGGAATACCCAACTCATCATCAATGCTCTGTTCTGAGCCACTGGATTCACCATCCACATAAGAGTGACCTGCATTCACATCAAACATGGGCTGATCAACCTTCTCTTTTCCTTTTCGTGATACCTGCATACCACTATCTACATTGCTTTGAGAAGATTTTCCTGATCTCAATCTGCCTGTCCATGGCGAAGAATGTGAACCACTGCTAGAGGACGCTCCAGGTCCACTAATATTTTGTGACTGCTGCTGTGAATTCTGTGCAGCATTACCATTTTGTGCATCTACATCATCAATCACATTTACTGGTTTATACCAGCTACTCATCTCATAAAAAACAACATCTCTGCTCACTGTAAACTTACGAGTAGAAGGGTTATAGCATCTATACCCTTTTTGCTGCAGAGAGTAACCAATAAAGATGCACTTCTCAGCTTTTGGATCCAACTTGGATCTCAGCTCATCTGGCACATGTACATAGGCAATGCAACAAAAAATTTTCAAATGAGAAATATCTGGTTTCCTACCAGTATACCTCTCCTCTGGAGTCATTCCATGTATTGCTGCAGTGGGAGTCCTGTTCATTATGTAGACTGTTGTAGCAACTGCTTCAGCCCAATAAAAATCTGGCAAGTCTTTTTCATTGAGCATGGCACGAGATACCTCTCCAATATGCCTGTTTTTCCTTTCTGCAATTCCATTTTGTTGTGGGGTATAACTGCATGAATATTGCTGCTTTATGCCATGCTCCTGCAAGAACTTTGCAAACTCTTGAGAGGTACTCTCCCCCTCCATCTGACATTAGGCATTTTATTTGCAGACCTGTTTCTTTTTCAGCCATAGCTTTAAGGGTTTTGAAATGCCCAAAAACTTCACTTTTCTTTTTCATAAAATACACCCAAAATTTTCTGCTATAGTCATCAATAAAAGTGACAAAATAATGATAGCCTCCAAGAGATGCAGCTTTAGTAGTCCACACATCAGAGTGGATTAATTCCAATGGCTTCTCACTCTCTTGAACATGTCTAGGAAATGGTTTCCTTGCCTGTTTTCCAAACTGATAGGCTTCACATGCCTTATGCATTTATGCAACCTTGAATTTTGGCAATCCTGCAACAATATTTTGGGCCTGCATTGATTTAAGTCGCTGTACATTAACATGACCAATGCGTTTATGCCAGATATCAATATCTGCAACTACACCGGTCCCATGTGCAAACATTGCTGCACTCAATTCAGACGTGTCTGCATCCAACGTAAACATTCTGCCCTTCTTCTTTCCTTTTGCTATCAAGCGACCTTTATTTTTCATATCCTCAACAAAGCATCCATGAGGATTAAATCTGACCTGCAAGCCCTGCTCAACCATTTGACCGACAGAAACCAGATTCTTGGTGATATTCGGGACATGAAATACATCGGACAGGTATTTCTTTTTCCCATCCTGCATAGACAAGGGAATTTTTCCAATCTGCACAATAGGATGTGCAGTATCATCACCAGTCTCCACAAATCCTGGTTTTTCCATTTTCCTTGCATCCTCCATCCATTCTGCATGACCTGTCATGTGGTTTGATGCACCTGAGTCAACATACCATACATCATTGCTTTCTTCTGCACTTGTCACAGAATTGTTCATGTGCTGCACCATAAACAAATGCTCATTTCTGTCATCACCCTGTCTGCTAGAAGATGCATAATTCCCTTATTGCAGTTTTCCATTCATGATGTCATTCTGCTTTTTATAGCAGTCTTTAGCCATATGACCCATTTTACCGTAGTAGTAGCATTCAACATTACTGTTTGCATTTTGACCTCTTTGCCATCCACCACGACCTCTTTGGCTCCCCCTGCCTCTAGAGTTACCACATCCTCCTCCATAGGACTGGTTTTCTTGAGTTTGTTGCATATTCTGATTTCTACCACGGCCTCCAAATCGGTCTCCTCTACCTCTGCCTCTACCTCTTCCAGCATTTGAGTAGAAGACAGCTTCTTTTGAAGTTCCTCCTGAAGAAGATGCACCACCATTTCTCTGTTCCTCAGAAATTAGAAGAGCAATCAACTCCTCAAAATCAGGAAATCTTTCACGAACTGAAATGGATGTCCGAAACTGTGCATAATCCTTTCCTAGACCATTCAAGGTCACAGAAACTAAATCATCATCTTCCACTGGTGACCCAATGGAAGCAAGTGCATCTGCAATCTTCTTCACCTTCATGTGGTAGTCGTTGATGCTCATATTTTCTCTTTGCACATTGTGCAACTCTTGCTTGAGCTGCATTTTCCTGGCTTGCGTATTTGTGCTATACATTTTTGACAAAGTATCCCATGCCTCCTTTGGCGTACTTGCATCCTGAATATGCACAATCATAGAGTCTGAAATGCTGATAGACAGCCAATACATAACTTTCCTGGCTCTCTCATGCCATGCTTTAAATGCCTGCATTTGCTGTTGATTGGGAACATAAGGAAGAACTGGTTCTTCTTCATTTCCTGCAACAAATTCCCAATATCCTTTTCCCATAAGGAAATTCGCCATTCTAAACTTCCATGCTTGGAAGTTGTTCTTGTCAAGCTTTTCAGTGACAATCTGTGAAAGAGAATCAGATGCCATTACAGAAGACTGCAAAAAATTCTGTCACTGCAAAAACCACAGCTTCACCCTCACAAGGGAAAATCTGCAAAACTGGCGAAAGTGGTATTTGACCACACAGTCACTTCCTAGTGATGATTTTGCATCAACAGGCAACAGGGATGATTCTGTAACTCCCAATGTCTCTGCGCACAAGCATACAATGCAATTTTTACAGTAACTATTCACCGACCTGTAGAACAGTGGCTGCACAGCATAAAACTAGGCCTTTTCCTGAGTGCGTGCAGAAAACTTCCGCCTCCAAAATAGGCCCCGAAATGGCCTCAAATCAAAAAACAAGGTCGCCAAGGGCTAAAGCCCTTTCCCGCAGCATATACTGCCCTCTTGCTTCACCGCGAAGGGCGTCTCAACCTGAGACAATGCACTCCTGCACTTTCCGGCTGTGCTACCTGCAGAGATCTGCTTCCAAAACAGAAAATGAAAGCAACACTGCTCCTCTTACCAGAACACCGCGAGCTTGGCTTGCTTTCTTGAGCTCCTTACCACGAACAAGGCTCTGATACCATGTCAAGATTGTGGGAGAGAAGGAAGGAGTCTTACTTGTAGCTTTCTTGCTTGCACAATGGGGGAATACACACAAGGGTGGAGGCTGAAAACAGTTTTCCTCTTCTTAGTTGTGTAAGCCAAAAGAACTCTCATACAAAGAAATAGAAGAACCCTATATATGGGTCTCAAACCAAACTCAACTAACTAAAGTGGCATACTAACCAAGCCACGAACTAGAGTAGATAAGGATAGCTATCATGTAGCTATTATTCATGGGTGGTATACCAACCGCATCTACAACTAACACGTCGGTGACATAAATGCACAATGGTCACCCTGGCATATCACGAGTGGAGCTCGATATCTCAACAAGAATTAGCATTTGCCTCATGAACATGGCATTGGACCATGGCAATGGCGAGGGCAAAGCTCCATTGCATAAGATCCAATCCGAGATGGAGATTTGGTGGATTGGTGCAGCCCAGGTACCAATTGAAAATCATCAAACGTTGAAATGGTTGTTCAACCATACAGGTATTCCAAATATCATTAAGTCTCAAAGTGAAGGCGAAATGTTGGTAGTTGATGGGGTTGGTAAATTTAATGTGGAATGGCATATGAGTGCTGATTTGAAAACTATCAAATGTATGCTTGGAATATGTAATGGTGTAAATGCAAAATATCCTTGCATTTATTGCATGGAAAGTATTGGATCCAAAGATTGGAGTAGTTTGCGACCAGTAAGAAGAGCCCCAAATAGAGACTCTATAGATTTGAGTAAATTTAAAAACATAGAAGACATCTAGGATCCCATTCTTTCCATCTCTCTTAAGAATGTTCATATTTGTACTTTGCATGATGCAGAGATTAGAATAATCGATAAGCTTCTCAGGTTGCATCTTGACTATGCATATTCCATTAAGCCATTATCTTTATCAGATGAGTGTATTGATAAATGCAAGGCATTGCTATCGAAAATGGGATTTCATGGGGGCCAAGTTCACTTGAGAAAGGATCCAATACTTTCAGGAAAAACAAGAGATATCTTGGCCGATGTCTCTATGGGAGGCTCAAAAGCTAGACGATTCTTAGGAAACCATTCAGGAAGGCAGGTGAATGCGGCTTGGGAGTGTTGGAGAGAGCTATGTGAGATCACAACAAATGTTGCAAGCACGCCGAGGCTTGCGTTTCTTAGAATGGAGGTCTGGATACACCTTGATGTTTTTCTGAAACTCCTCAGGCAACATAAGACAACATATACATATGCGGAAGAGTTCAAAAGATCAATCACAAAGCTTGTTCAGGCGATAAAAGAGGCATGGGGAGAAAAAGATATCACTTTTTATCTGGTAAAGTAATAATTATTTAATATCGGCTTATCTTGATAGGTTTTTCAATTGGTATAAAATTTGTGTTATTTTGTATTGCAGCATATTCTTCATATTCATGGACCTTTCTTTGTGGAGGAGCATGGCCCCTTAGCAACTTATAGCAACCAAGGCATGGAAAAATCCCACTATCAAGCACGCACAAGTTATTTTTGAAGCACAAGGCATGGGGGAGGAGTTACAAAAAGCAATGCTTTGGAGGAGCTATTCAACTGGTTTTTTCGACGACAACTTCAAAGAATGCAAATAAAAGACGGCAATGACACATGAGCAATCGCACTTTTATATATAAGAAAGAATATATACAAAGCTAGTTTTCCAAAACTCTCACATTCTCTTCCTCCTCAGGAATCTTTCCTCTATAACGTAGAAATTTTTTTCTCTTGTAGCCAGCTATAGATTTTACATCAGTTCTGTCTGCAGCTAAGGCGTAGGATGAAAACGCCAAAAAGTATCCTGCTCTAGAAGCAGAGTAACCTGGACCGTAGCCAAAAATCCTAATTGCTGCAGTCTTTTCCAAAAACATTATTTTGTGGGCATTATATTGTAATCCTGAGAAACCTAGAAGCCTTGTAAGAGCTTTAATACAAAGTATCGGCCATGCTGCGTCCTCTGAGAAACTACTATGAAGTACAAAAAAGGATTCAGGGTCAATCCTAGCCAAGTAGTGGCCGAGTGCAATGTCTTTGGTGGTGTTACTAGCAGCTCTCGATCCTTTGCCACGCCCCAAGAAGTTATCTGTATCAGCAATCTCCAACTGCAAATAAAACCCATACTGAATGAGCATGAAATGTAAACCTACCAATGTGTAAAAGCAAATTCAAAATTATCTTACCACTTGATTTTCATCGTACTCCAATTTAAACGGATTCCATAAATTAATTGATGATGATGTCTCATTGGTGTTAGTCAATTCCTTAACATATTCAGACTCCTCTCTTCCAAAATTGGAAATGCGGAGCTCGTTTTGAATGCGATCGAAGTCCTCATCAGTAATACTCAACTCTTTCTCAGCTTCTTTGGCCTTTTCAAAACAAAGAGAGAATGCCTCA
Organism: Lygodium microphyllum; assembly: GCF_053477565.2. Lineage (NCBI taxonomy): Eukaryota > Viridiplantae > Streptophyta > Polypodiopsida > Schizaeales > Lygodiaceae > Lygodium > Lygodium microphyllum. The sequence continues at coordinate 3,028,225 of NC_141161.1, read as the reverse complement.
CCAGCATCAATAAACTTATCATCTAGAGTTTCTTTATCAAGTTTCAGAATCTCTTCCTTTGATTCATTTTCTGTGTCAATTATCCCATTTGCAGCATCAAAAGCCTCTGCAATAATTGCAAGACAATAATCTTCCCTGAGATTAAAAAGTTTTTGAATATCTGATAGTAATATGTACTCCTTGTCCTTGAAAGGTATACATGGCAGGGAAGGAACAATATGGTGAGAACTCTCATCAGGTTGAGGGTTTGTATCTCCTTGGCTCTCCTCAATGATAGTCTCAGCTTTGAAGTGAGCAACATCCAAATTCTCAGCAATAGAAGCCTCAAAATCTGTATCTACAACCTCCTCTGTTTCCCTTTCATCTACCAGATCATCCAACATGCAAAAGCTGGCAGTCTTTGCTCCTTCCAACTGTTGCTCCTCAGCTTTCACAGGGTATTTGACAAGGGTGAAAATAATAAAAGCAGCAGATTTTCTCATCATCTTGCAGTTTTTGGAATGAGTGCAGCAAAATATGTCTGTTGAATGAAACCTCTCCAGAGAGTGGGCCCTGCACTTTCTAGTAAATACTGCCTTTTCATTTCCTGTTGATCCAATGGGAACATGGACATATTCAATTGTGCCAACTTCAACAGAAGGACCTGCAAGAGTTTCAAACTCCAAAAAGTCCTCCATAATATATTTTTCACAAGATTTCAGAACTTTGTCAAGTTCCCAATTAGGATTAAAAATATTTTTCACAACTCCATAGAATGAGAGATCCATTCCATTCTGAAGCATAAAATCAAGTAGCCTCTCTGATGGAGTGATATCAATGAGCTCTGATACTCCTTGACCTCTCACTACTGACGTTCGCTTCCCTGGAGATGTACTTGGCTTTCTCACACTGGTGGCAGAGGATGGAGAGGAAAAAGAATGCACAGGCTGATCAGATGTTGATGCACTTGAGCCTTTTGAAAGCCTTCTTCTTTTACCAGTTCCTGAAAAAACCTTGGATCCTAGGAATTCTATGGGTTCAGACATGTTTCCAACTTCTGACGATACGGCGCGATAAGAGAGAAACGATTCAGACGGATAGTCCCCCTCGCGCCGTATCAGTGATCCCAGTAAGAAGCGCTAGAGCCACAACAAAGGTGGTCACACGAGCTTGAGGAACGCTGAAAGAAGACTAGATCTACAGAACCTCCAAAACGAAGCGAAGAGAGGAAAGCGAAGAAAACCAACAGTCGCTCTCACGCCGTATCAGCAATACAAACAGAGGTCGAAAACCGAAAAAAGCCGTACAGATAAGAAACACACCCTTATGTAGGCGCGGATTATGCCACCTGGCAGTATCCGTTATTCTCATACACGTGGCAGTAGTCGTTGGGCAACACGTGGCCGATAACCACGTGGCGAACAAGTGGACCGGTCATTACTTGACACGTAGCATACGGACCATAAATGCAGATACGTGGCACAATCAGTATCGGACACGTGTCTGACACGTGTCATGATTGACCTGGGTATATAAGTGGTCATTTTTTCGACGTGTACACTTTTCATTTCTCGAGCTCTTCCCGCCTTGCTTGCCGATATGGTGCGATACAAGTCCTTTTTTCGCTAGCAAAAAGAGGTGTGCCGATACGGAGCGAGGGCGTCCAAACGGTGTGCTCGTTTCCTCCGTATCGCGCCGTATCAGCAGTTTCCTCCATATCGTGCCAATACGGAGCGAGGGTGTCCTTACGCAGTGTTGGTTTTCTCCATATCGCGTCGTATCGGCATTTGATCTCCAATACGGAGCGAGGGCGTCCAAACAGTGTGCTCGTTTCCTCCATATCGCGCCGTATCAGCAGTTTGCTCCATATCGTGCCAATACGGAGCGAGGGCTTCCTTACGCAGTGTTGGTTTCCTCCATATTGTGCCGTATCGGCATCTGATCTCCAATACAGAGCGAAGGCGCTGTTCCATTCTGCTCGCTTTGTTCATATCGCGCCGTATCGGAATTGCTCATTTCGTTACTTTCCTCGCCAATTTGTCTTTCAGTTATTGTCCTTCTGGTTGTTATTTTTGCTTTTCTGGATGGCAAGGACAAAGCAAACTGCAAGAAGAGTGTATCTAGATGGGAAGGACAGTGGGGGTAGAAGAAAGTTAAAATTTGATGAATCTAAGGGGGTAGAAGAAGCTGGTCCATCACAGGCTCCAGAGCATTTTACAACAGAAATCCCCCCTACACCAGGTATTGTCCTTACATCTTCTATAAATGTTTCTTCACTTGAAGTCGAGGAAGCAAAGGATGAGGCTTACCCTGTGAAAGATTCATTCCCTACAATGGTACCTGAGCCCACATCTGCTGAAGCCACTGAACACCCCAAGCCACAAAAGACAAAGAGGAAGTCCAGGTTCTTCTATATGCAGAGATGTTTCAGTGAGATGAGGAAAGCCCAGAGAGCTACACAGCATGTCATTCCAAAAGCTGCTTTTATAAGGGTGGTTAAAGAGATCTCTGATAGATTGTCTCAAGTGGCAACTGTCTCTGGTCTAAATAAAAAGTGGCAACTCTCAGCCATTCTTGCCCTGCAAGAGGCCCAGAAGATTTTGTTATTGATTTCATGAACGATGCTTACATTGCTGCCGCCCATGCTCATAGGATCACCCTTATGAATAAAGATTTCAGCATCATTAGCAGAGTGAGGTATAGGTTTGACAAAGTCCTGAGGCCCTTGCCTTCCAATGATCAAAAAGCCTTTGAAATCCTTAACATTCCCCCAAAATTGTCCAGGAAAGAGAAAAAGCTAAATGTTGAGGATGTTAGTCACCTTTACCCTACAAGGGGTGCCACCCAGCAGGAGGCTTTCTTGAGTGAAGAAAATCAGGAGGTGTTTGAAACTGAAGACGATGTTTACAAGAGGAAAGCCGCATCACTTGCTCCCGTCAACAGCGAGAGGATGGGCAAAGTGTATGGGCAGATTCTTGTGAATGTTGCTGGGGAACCTGAGGAGGAATATCTTAGTATATCTCCCGAGGACAAGCCCATGTTGGAAAAAAGGGATGTCCAACTATCTGACTCCGTGGTATTTTGTTGCATAAGGTAAGGTTTTTTGTTGCATAAGTTAAGTCTTATAGGTTCAATTATATTTTGGATGAAATTGGTATTGAATAGCTTTTGCTATTATCGGCAGGGCATTGGTCTCCTCTCTCACTCTCGATATCCGAAGAACCATATACATTGTTGATCCACTTCTCTCTGTGGGACTTTTTTGCAAAATCTGGTTCTAATATTTCACCATTTTTTCGTAGCTTCAATAGTGTGAGAAATTACCACATCTTTTTCCCTTATGTAGAAAGGTATTTTTCTTTTTCTGTAGAGGAAAATTTATGTTCATTTGCTTTCACCCTTCTACTCACCTCTTTTATGAATTTGCAGAGGGCATTGGAGTCTCATCTACATTAATTGTCTTTCAAGGGAAATTATCTTTATGAATTCTCTCAGCGGTGTTCACGGTCAAGCACGAATGTATGTTGGAAGAAAATTACTTACTTTGATTTCTTTTATAAATAATATTTTGAACTTACAAAGCTTCCTTTTGCAGTGCTGGTAGACTCGTTTCTACATTTTTGGATACAACATACGAGGATCTTGCTGATCCTCAAAGGCTGTATACTTTTCTTCTACAAGAAGTTCCATTGCAAAGCGATGCGCATTCTTGTGGATGGAGAGTTATCTCAAACATTTGCAGAACAGTGGATTCAAAGCTGTTACAAATAGAAGGAGTGAATGTAAGTTTATTTCATTTGATGTTTGTGTAACCCTTATCATGATGTCTTTTCACTAACTTATAACATTTATTCTTACAGTGTAGAGACTATCCTGAATCATATGTTTGGTGGATAAGGGAGAGATGCATCGAGCTGATTCTAGACAAAGCAATCACACCGTATGATCCTGACTCCCCTCTTCCTCCCAAAACTTCAATGGCCAAGGGCACAAGCAAGGGAAAGGTCAAGGGAAAGGGTAAGGACAATGGCAATGGTAAAGACAAGGGCAAGGGAAAAGGCAATGGGACCACTGCTGGCAGAGTCTAAGAAAAAAGGAATGCCAGTGCTCTCTCCTCTTAAATTTGATCCATCCCCTCTTAAGCCCCAAGAAAAGAGACTACCTGTAAAGGTCAAATTTTTTCAACAATCAAAGAAAGGCCCTGTGAGAAAAAATATCTTTGAAGAAATCGATAAAGAATGAAAATAGCAAACATAAGCATACACGAGCCTCTTTATTTTGGCTTTGTACATTTTTATGCAATTTTTGTACCTCATTGTGTAATGAAAATTTTCACTTGTAAATGGAATGTAATGTACATTTTATACACGAGCCTTATTATTTTGGCTTTGTACATTTTTATGCAATTTTTGTACCTCATTGTGTAATGAAAATTTTCACTTGTAAATCGGATGCAATGTACATTTTATTTATACACATTCGAAAGGCGACTTGCTTCACGATAGCTTATGAAGTTCCCATTAAAAAATATCTTAAGGACAGTCTATTAAGATAAATTCCTGCCAAGTTTTCATTCTCAAGGCCCCAAACTCACAATTGTGGGAGACAAACAACTCGTACAAAAGAAAGAGCGCTCGGCTCTTTTACCAATTGTTACACCATTCACTTTGAACTTATATCTAGGGGATGTATTGTCTAGCAATTCCAAGGTATCCCTCACATCTTTCAGACTCCAATTGGAAGTAACATTCACCTTCTTTACTTCTTCATGCGGAAAAACGTGCACCACAAGTTTATATGGTGTGTTATCTGTATCAGAATCCAAGGGAACCCAAATACCCAATCTTAGTTTGTATCGCCTGTAATCAAAGCCCAAAGCAAGATTTTGGTGAGGGATACTGTAAGCCAAAGCCAAGGATTGAGGGCATGCACTGCACCTCAAGATATCACCTTTATGATCGCACTCTCTAGATTTCCAATGCGTCCCTATAGTGTTGTCCAAATCCTCTTCCGAAAAGTTTCTACTTAGCCAGGATACCTTCGTTCTTTGTAAATTTGCTGTTTTGAAGCAAGCCACGAAGATATGGAGGGGTACAAACCATGATAAACGTATTCTTTTTGAGATCCTTCCAGCTGTCATGGACTTTTTAATATCCTGAGATATTTTGAATTTGAAACTCTGCACTGTTACCTTGTCAGGAATCTCCCAATTTAGAGATGAAAGACTTGGCAATGGCAAATCTTCGATATTCCCATACCTATCCGCTTTAGAGGGAACCACATACTGTGCATAATATATAAAAACCTTGCATTCACTATAAAAAGACACAGTTTGATCGGCATAAATAATGTCTGCCAATACCTTATGAATGGCATGGAAAGTCCCACTTAGGCTTTCCACAGGTTGCCATTCAATACTTGTTGACGGAAAGATATCTACAATGACGAACCGTTTGTTAGAACTTGCATAAATGGAAAAGAATTATATACGTTATTCAACTTATAACTTACAATGTGTTTGTTGGGGAACACGTTTGTTTGGAGGCAAGTGCATATCCTTGGCCATGTAAACATGTTGCACCTTGACAAACCAGCCTTCGGGCATAATTTTGAAGGCAATGATACGCCCCTTCCAGTGATGTTTTATATCTTCTCGTTTTCTTCTTTTCACCTTATGGGAGCCCTTGCAAGATGGCAGCATGGTAACCCAATCGTTTACAACAAAGGTTTTGGGCTCAAAATTTCCATCTACTCCCTGGCTATAGACTGTGCAAGAGTGTATTAAACGAGAAGGGCGCCTGGAGGAAGCCATGAAAAGAATGAAAGCGCAGCGAAAGAAGCTCAAAGAGGGGTGAATGAACTAAAAAGTAGCGCCAAGAACCCAAATGAGTATGTATTGGGCGCCAAAAACAATATTGAAAGATCTCCCGACTTTCAAAAAACTCATTATTAATTTCATCACATCTCTGTCATATATTTTGTCAGATTTGTAAGTAAATAACGTCTTTGGGACTCCAAAACATGTCAGACTTTAGGGGTTTTGGCTAAAAAAGAAGAGAGAATCACGAAATGGACTCCACTATCTCTAAAAAAGAGGAGACAAGAATACCATATTCTTGCACACGTGGCGAACTCTCTTTGGCCCTTTCCTTAATCCCGTGATTAACAAAAGTGCATTTTTTGAAGTGTTTTTGGCCCTAATGTTAGGAGAGGAAATGAGAGAGAAAGAGAGCAAGAGGGAGAGGAAGGGGAAGGAAATGAGAGAGGGATAGAAAGAGAAAGAGAGGGAGAGTGCATTGTATCTCTCCCTCTCCCTTTTGCTTGGAGGATGTTTAAATCACTTTATTTTTTGCTTGTTTAGGAAATGAGAGAGAAAGAGAGATAGAGAGGGAGAGGGAGAAAAAGAGAAAGAGAGGGAGAGGGAGAGGGAGAGGGAGGGGAAGGAAATGAGAGAGGGAGAGAAAGAGAACGAGAGGGAGAGGGAGAGGGAGGGGAAGGAAAAGAGAGATAGAGAGGGAGAGGGAGAAAAAGAGAAAGAGAGGGAGAGGGAGAGGGAGAGGGAGGGGAAGGAAATGAGAGAGGGAGAGAAAGAGAACGAGAGGAAGGGAAGGAGAACCAGAGGGAGAGGGAGAGGGTGAGAAAAAGAGAGAAAGAGAGGGAGAGGGAGAGAAAGAGAGGGAGAGGGAGGGGAAGGAAATTTAAGATAATAGACTTATTGATAATGGTATGCAATGTGCTTTGCCATGGGCCATGGGCCACGTACTTCATCAAAATGAACCCAAAATTATTGTTATAGAAGAAGAAACCCTTAAATTGAGTATAGGATAATTTCTCTCAGGTCTTATGACTATGAGTAGAATTGATTGAAATAAAATTTATTACTATAGTTATAAAATTTCATAGATGGCGCGCATTAATTTTAAAATGGATTACTTATACTCAAAGCCGAGATATAACAAATAATTATCTACTGGGACAAACAAATCGTTGAGCATGATACAAGGCCGAGATATAACATCGGAAAATCTCTCGACTACTATATACAATGCAAGGTTTATGGTCAGCTTGCAACTTGACGTACATCTCCTACATCTCCATAAAGCTATCCATTTAAGCCTCGTTTGCTGTAATGTAGATAAGATGGCAAACGAAGAAGGTCTTATTGTTCAAGACCGCGAGACGTATCTTAATCAGCGTGTCCCATGTCCTTGCTCTCAATGCAAGTTGGCAATTAGACGAAAACGTCGATTGTCTATAGAACACGTACGATGATTTGGCGAGTTTCAATCTGAGGTCATTGATCAGGAGATTGCGGATTTTCAGCAAACGGTAATTTGAAGTTAGCATTTTTCATGCATTGTACTCTCAAGATAATTGAAAACCATACACAAAAAGATTGGGTCTTGTTGGCAAATTTTGTATCCAGGGGGGTGATGTCTCGACCCAAGGGGGAGTGCACCCTTTGCGGCCAATTAGAAGAGTTCGTGGACGTGCGATGGATGGATTGCAGGAGCCAATCGACCACTCGCAAGGCCCATCTATACCGTTAATGCCAGAGGAGACAGACAACCTTCCCGACTTGCCTACAATCTTGGAGCCTGAGATGGAGGCAATGATCGATGCATTGATTTCCATGGATGTTGAGACATCTGACCCGCTTAGAGAGGAAGCATCCATACCATTATATGATGGGTGCCGAGTATCTCAGTTGAAGACATTGCTTGCACTCTTAAGTGTGCAAGCAAAATACGGTTGGAGCGATACGAGTGTGACTGAGTTATTCAGGTACCTTGCACATAGACTTCATTGTTTTTTTTTAAAAACAGTATTATTGCAAACATTTGTGTTTTTTCAAGGTGTTTTATGCTTTTTTTCAGGTTATTGAAATATCATATATTGCCACCTGCAAACACCATGCCTGAGTCTCGTGATGATGCACGACATGTTTTACGGAAGCTTGGCATGGACTACAATAACATCCATGCATGTATCAACGACTGCATATTGTTTCGAGATGAATACGAGACTATGGAGACATGTCCAAAGTGTGGTGCTCACAGGTATCGACAGGACTTGCAAGGGTAGACCATCCCTCAAAAAGTTCTCAAACACTTTCCGCTCATCCCCCGCATAAACCACATGTTTCGCACGTCTGCCATGGCAAGCTTGACAATGTGGCATGTGCAGAATAGGTCCACGGATGGAGTTCAACGAATATCAGCAGATTCGCGCGCATGGAGCCACATTGACTCTACCTTCCCAGGCTTTGCGCGAGAGCCAAGGAATCTTCAGCTCGGTCTCACCATGGATGGTGTGAACCCATTCGGTCTGCGCTCAACTTCTTACAGTGTGTGGCCTATAGTGCTTGTCAACTACAATATTCCTCCATGGCTTTCTATGAAGAAAGGACATCTCATCCTTAGCTTGCTCGTCCCGGGCCGCTACAAAGTAAAAAATATGGACGTGTATCTTCGTCCATTAGTCTATGAGCTTAAGATTTTGTGGGAGGAGGGGGTCACGGTGCAAGATATGAGCAGGCGAGATGGTCGGCGGTCAGCCAATATTCGAGCCATTCTTATGTGGACGATGCATGACTTTCCGCGATTGGGAGAGTGCTCAGGTGAGCAGACCTTTGTTCTCGCTGGTAATATCTATATTTTATTTCATTCAATCAAGTATTCACTAGGTCGTGGATCGCCTTGCAGGTCTCGTTACCTCAGGTTATCATGCATGTCCATTGTGTGGGCCACAGTTAGACTCCCGAAGGTCACGAACCATGAAGAAGATGGTATATCAAGGACACGCCGCTTTCTTGCCGGAGGATCATGAACTTAGGGAAGGTTTTCTTGGACGACCTCCAGCTTGTATGAACGCTGCAAGTTGGTACAAGCTGAAAATGGTAAACCTAGAATCACATCCAAATGGAATGCTACGGTTCTCAGTTTTCTACGAGTTGCCATATTGGACCCACTTACAGGTCAACCACTTGTTGGATCCCATGCATATTTTCAAAAATGTGGGCAGCTTGCTATGGGACCACATCACAGGAAAGAGAGACACTATAGGGTCACGAATGGATTTAAAGGAGGTAGGTAAGATGGAGGCGCTTTGGCCGTAGTCAAGTGCTGAAGGGGGAGTGCAGCTTCCTCGCGCTCCCTGGGTTTTGTCTACCAAAGAAGAGCGCATTGTGAAGCAAGTAATCAAGTCTATCCGCACTCCGACGGGTATGATGCGTTCTCTCAGGTCCGCATTTTCTAAAGATGACCAAATGTCTGGGCTAAAATCCCATGATTGGCATAAGATATGTCAGGTTTGTGAACAGAATGGATTTTAATTAGCGTGGACATTTTGAAACTTGAAAAGTGACCATTATTCTCAATGCTTTCTCATTTGTGGCAGTTTGTCCTACCGATCGCAATCGCGGGATGCCTAACTCCAGAAATTCGCAGGGCCATTTACAAGTTGTCGACTTTGGTGCAATGGATCTCACAGAAAGAGATTAAGACGTCCTCTATTGAATCCGCAAGGCGGGGAGCAGTTGAGACGGTCTGTCTCTTTGAGAAATACCTACCCACTAGCATGCTCACGATACAAGTTCACCTTCTTGTGCATCTTGTGGACGAAGTGGAGATTGCTGGACCTGTCCATACACGATGGATGTTCTTCTTGGAGCGCTTCATGAAAACCCTGAAAGGCTTTGTGCGACAACGAGCTTGTCCGGAAGGTAGCATGGCGGAAGGTTGGTTGGTGTCAGAGGCATTAGTGCATATCTCACAATGGCTACCAACGATGGAACCAGACAATGAAATGCTATGGACGCTGAAGGATGATGATAGGCTGATTGGAGATGTGGTGGTTGGAAATGGGGTAGAAAAAAGAATGGATGCCTCAATGGAAGAGAAGGTGAATCGCTTTTGTATGTTGCACCATGCGTCCATGGAGACGTGGCTCGCCAAGTACAAGATTGTAAGGCAAGATCGAGAGGAAGCATGAGCTGAATTCCGACGCAGTACGCGTCACCGACCGATTCGATATCCCGAAGGCATGGAGGAGATGCCGTGGTTTATGTCAACACGATGGTTGCATGGAGCCTTGATCGCAGCATCCAGCGAAGGGACAGAGGTCTCAATGGAGGAGTGGGAGTTCTCGAGGGGATGTAGTCCAAAGGTAATGAGGGGTTTAGAATGTGTCGTATCTAAATTTGCTTGCCACATCTAATTTGAGTGTTTCAATGTGTAGTACAAAATATATAGTGCAGCATGGTCGCGCGGACAACATTTTCGGGTGGAGCGTATTGACCAAATGCGCTCCACAATGGACTGTGATGTCATGGCAAGGTTTGAGCAAGAGAGCCGGCGACAAGCAACGGATCCGAACACGGTTGTGGATGAGATGGAGTATTTTGGAAACTTGCAAAGTATTATTACGGTGGATTACCGTAGCTTCTCCATGATACTATTCGATGTGCAGTGGTTCAAAGTGGTACTTGGAGGAGCTGGAGCAACAGTTCGATGAGGTCCATCTGGATTTCTCGAAATAGATTCCGAAAAAAAATGGATGGATTTGTGCGACACCTTTGTGTTGCCGGCCCATTGTGAACAGGTACGCATAGTCATTTGCTTGCTAATTGTAATATGACATGGTTTATGTCACAATGGTTTGAAGTCGCTTTGTAAGTGTTTGTGAACAGGTAATCTTCTATCCAAACCCCCGAAACCTCGATGGTGGTATGTTATACCTTCAACTCCTCGAGGTGCGAGAGTATATGATCAAAGCAATGTTCCAGGCATAGATGAAGAAAACATGCAAGTAGAGGGATCGATATTACAAGGGGTGGAGGCCACCGCAAGCTTGGAGCCCGCATCGGCTAACAATGATAGAAATACAGAAGTCGTAGAATTTTTTGAGAACGAGGCAGACTCGTTCTTTTGTGGTGACATGTCTATCGACCTTCCAGTGTATGCAGAGTTGTGTCAGGAGATTAACATGGGACCATAGAATACTTCATTCTTGGAGAATTGTATTACTCAATTCGTTGTTTAGATCTTCCATAAAGGTAGATAAGATACGCATTTTAAGAGGGATTTTTCAAAAATGATTTATATTAATGTGCTTTGTATAGTTTAAATTGATTATTCTAACATCATTTTTTATCTGTGCAGGTATCGACATTTTCAGGATGAGTCGAGGGATGAGCGATGAGGAGTTTCAGGACATGATGGCACGCATGTCTCCAGATCAGCTCGCGAGATTTAGAGAGATGGCAGATCAGGAGCTCTCTCGTTCTTCTTCAGGGCGCTCTGCTAGATCAGCTTCAGCTAGATCAGCTTCAGTGCGATCAGATGCTTCAGCTTCGAGCAGACGATCTCGACGCTCACGACTTGGGCCAGAGGGAGGGACTGCGACTGCAACTGCAGGAGGATTAGGGGGGGTGCTGCTGTGGAGACACGGACGTGGTGTCTCCGTCTCGTCGTTCAGTTGGAGCTGCGTCACCTCTAGGATTTGTCACACCTGTGGGGACGTCCACTCCAGTTACTCCGGCTTTTGCGCAGTCGTCGGCAGATGGCATGCCTTTTGGTGGCACTCCTTTTGGTGGCACCCCCTTTGGTGGCACCCCTTTGAGTGGCACTCCGAGAGAGGGTACCCCCGTCGGTACACCGGATGTGCAGGGGTCTCCTGGATATGCCCAGGAGCGTGGACGGAGATGGGAGAGGGCCCATCTTAGGCATACTCCTAGGGGTTATGAATACCTAGTGGATGGCAGGTCAGGAGCCATCATCATGAATGATGAGGGGAGGAGGGTGATGGCTCGCATGAGAGAGTTGTGCCAACAAGTTTTTCGGCACAACGTCCTGGATCATTGGAGGAACATACCGGAGGGGAGCAAGGACTACATAGTAGCATCCTTGCATGAGGATTTCCCGGTGCCAGTCGCAGTGGATAGATTCTCTACGGGCTGGATGATGGATTGCATGCGTGCATACATGTCACATAGACGATTCGACGCACGCAAGGCAATCAAGAGTGGGGCTTCAAAGCCCGAGTGGTTAGATGCAGACGACTGGCGCCGACTGAGGGAGGAGGCTACAAATTCGCCAGGACGTTGGAGTCAGCAACGGGAGGCGGTGAGGGCACGAATCGAGGCCGGATTGGTACATCATCTTGGGAGTGGTGGCCACATGACATATTTGGAGGACTTTGTAAGTTTCTCTTTTGTTTTGCTTATCTGTTTTTTTGAGATATTCTTTGTACTGACAATCATGTTTCTAACAATTAGCATTTTGTTTTCTTTGCAGCACTCCGTTACAAATCGCGATCCGCAAGGCCTTGAGACTCGATATGCAGAGAGGCACAGTTTCAGGGCATTGATCGACTGATTGTATAGACGCGGCAGCCCTGTAAGTCACTCATCTTTCTTGTCTGTAGTTACCATGAGATATTTGAATGCATTATTGTATGGTGGATTGATATGTTGTTTCTTTTTCTGCAGAATCCGTTTGATGCTCCTTTGCAGCGGGACGAGCTTTCGGGGGACGAGGATTTGTAGCTCGCCCTTGGATCCTTAGAGCTCACACACCTTTAGTTTTTAGTTGCCCGATCTATGTAGACATTTTCTATGTATTAGTGATATCGTTTCATGATTGTACCAATCGCATTTTATGCGATATCATGTATTTATTTCATGTATCAGTTTTATGATTTCAGTATACATTCTTTTTGTTTGCAAACGCTTTGTATGCAGCAGCGCAGAAACTATTTTGTATGGCTCTCATACAACACACAGTGCTATATCTGCCCCGCCACAAAAAAAATTTTTCTCTGTTACCGTCACTATTTGCGTCGCAAATTTACTGCATGCGTCGCTATTGGCGTCGCTATGAGCGTCGCAAATTCTTTGTAACCGTCGCTATATCCGTCGCTATATCCGTCGCTATATGCGTCGCAAATGCGACGCATATAGCGACGGATATAGCGACGATTCTATGGCGTCGTCAATAACGACGCTTTTTGCGACGACGGGGGCAAATTTTGTTGTTTGTATTTTCGTCGCTTTTAATGTCGCTATAAGGTCTATATCTTGTAGTGTATGCATCTATTGGTGATGTATTACATGATGAGAATGATCATGATAGCTATGTGAAAAAAGAAAAGTAAGAATCTTAAAGCCTTAGTGGATAAAAATCGTCATCTGGTACTACATCTACAATTAGCCCTTGGTCTGGGAGACTAAGGGGTAGCCCCACATCTTTAGGTGGATCTACAAGTATTACAAGTAAAGAAAAATGAAAGAAGAAAGCATTGGATGGTAACAATGCATCTACTAGTCATTTGGGATTTGATGGAGATTCTGGTGGTTTAGAGAGTTTGAATGATGAGCTTGGTATTCCTTCAGTCAAGACACCAGGTGTATAGAGAGCACATAGTAATGTAAAGGCTCTACTAAGTGATCTAGTGGTATGCAAGTAGAGTAGGGTCAAATACCCTATTAAAAGATTTGATTTTTGAAGGTTATGCAGCTCATCATCATGCTTATATGGCGAAGGTAGTTGATGATATTGAGTTCACTTGTTTTGAGGATACTATTGGTGATGCTCATTGGAATACAATAATGGATGAGGAGACGGTTGCATTAGAAGTCAATAAGACTTGGGATTTGGTTCCCTTGCCGAAGAAAAAGAAAGCTATTTTTTGTAAGTGGTTTTACAAAATCAAGCATAATGCAGATGGTTTGGTTAGCAAGTATAAGGATAGGTTGGTTGCAAAAGACAGTGCTCAAGCATATGGCATAGATTATAAAGAGACATTCAGTCCACTTACTAGGATGGCAGATGTTAGATGTGTAATTACTTTGGTGGTAGACAAAGGTTAAACTTTATTAATGAAGTTAAGTATTTTTTGAAGAAGAAGTTTGAGATAAAGGATTTGGGTGAGCTAAGATACTTTCTTGTATTGAGATGATTAGATGTGATGTTGATATATGGCTATTCCAAAGGCAATATGGCTTACATATGTTATCCAAGTCTGGTATGATGGCATGTAAGCCTCTTTCTGTACCATTGGAGAAAAATGTGAAGTTGAGTGCTAACGTTGGGGATGAGATAGAAGACCCTACTATGTTCAAGAGGATAGTAGGGAGTCTGATCTACATGACTATCACAAGGCCAAACTTGAGCTACGTTGTTAGTCTTATAAGCTAGTCTATATAGATGCCTAGAAAGCCTCATTTAGATGCAGTTAGATGCATATTGATGAGATATGTGAAGTCCACATTATATTATGGACCTTTTTATAAGACGAGTAAGTGTGTACATGTGTTTGGATCCATAGATACAGATTGGGGGTCGATAGCATGTCAAATAGAAGATCTACCAGTGGATTCATGTTTTCTCTTGGTAGTGCAATAATTATATGGAGCATGTATAGGGAGATGGTCCAGTTCTCATTCACTATGACAACATGAGTAGCATACAACTAGCTAGGAACCCAGTGTTCCACTTTGTGAGAGAGAAGGTACCTGCATAGGAGAGATTGACTTGGTATATGCCAGCATATAGGATCACATAGTTGAAATTTTCACAAAGGCATTGGGTGTAGAGAAGCTTCAAAAGTTTGAGTTGCAGAGATACAATTGAGCTTGAGGGGAAGTGTTGAGATGGCAAGCTCAACACATGTGGGCATTGATAATGGACAACTGGCTACATGGGTCTGTATATCTACACTTAGCATGTTGGTGGTCATTATGATCCTCACACGGCCACTAACGTATCACTTATTATACTTAGTTTGTTGCACCTACCTACAACTGGCATAGTTATAGCGCTAGTCAATTATTATTGTCAATTATGCACTATTTGACTCAGTAGGTCACTTTCCTTTTATGTTGTATCTTATCTACACTTTGTGTATATTGTATTGTGTGTGAAAAAAGAAGAAGAAAACCAGCAAGAAAATGTTTTGGCATCCATCTCTCTTCTTGTGTCATTGAAAGAGCTTCCTCTTATGTGTATGGTGTGTGCTTGGCACAACAACTCAAGAAAATCTCCCCACCACATGATTATTGATAGTTTGTAAGAATAAATATATGCATTCTTAATACAAACACACATTATAATACACAACATTAACATACACACAATATTAACTATACAATACATTCACGTACTTACACACACACACACACACACACACACACACATTTGGGGGGGGATAGATGGTGTGGGGTGGTAAACTTTCACATGGTTTTGGGAAAAGGGGGGGGTGTTTGGGTGGTGTGGGGTGGGATACTTTCACATGGTTTGGGGGGGAGGGAGTGTGTTCATAAGAATAAATATATGTATTCTCCATATAAACACACATAATAATACACTACATGAACACACACATAATATTAATAATACAATACATTCATGTACTTAACTACATTCACATATTTTTTAGGGGGAGGGAAAGGATGTTCATAAGAATAAATATATTTATTCTCAATATAAACACACATAATAATACAATATATTAGCACACACATAATATTAGTATATATAACAATACTAACATATAAGACACTTAACTAATACAACATATTCAGACACTTAGGCAGTACAATACATTCACACAAATGAACACACATTAATACACAACATTAAAATACACATAATAACAACACACATAATATATTTACAACACTTAGCTATACAATACATTCACATACTTAACTAATACAATACATTCACACTCTTAATGAATACAACACATTCACACACTTAATGGATACAAGACATTCACACTAATGAATACATATTAATACATAACAATAACACACACATACTATTGGGAAGTATCAACATTGATTTTTTTTGGGGGGGACGGTGCGACATAGCTAGTGTGAGAAATTCGTGGACACATTGATTTTTGGAAGGGGGTGTCTGACACAATTGTGGTGTGTATGTTGGGGGGGTGGAGGGGGGTTGACATAGTTATTGGGAGGGAGGCATGGATGCCATTTTTTAGGGGGTGGCAGGGAGGAGAGGGAGGGGGTGGTTGCCATGGTTTGGTGGGGTGGTTGGGGGGCCTTCACACAGAGAGAGAGAGAGAGAGAGAGAGAGAGAGAGAGAGAGAGAGAGAGAGAGAGAGAGAGAGAGAGAGAGAGAGAGAGAGAGAGAGAGAGAGAGAGGGGAGAGACAGAGAGACAGAGAACATATTGGATGGAGCCGTGATCATCCCACTATTTACAGGACAATGCTGCCCTACAAGCCCAACTCCTTTGCAACTTGGATGTAAGTACAACGTCCCTTTCCAGCACAGATGGCAAGAAGAAAGAGTATGTGCCATCCCACCTCTTTTGCAATCTAGATGTAAGTACTTCATCCCTTTGCAATGGGGATGGTTAGGGGAGAGAGAGGGAGAGAGCCAATGTACCTACAATCCTCTGCAATAGAATAGGACATAACAAATATTCAAAGCATGCCTTTATACCTTTGCATCTAGTCTGCAATCCTCTCTAGTTGTCTTGGGTGGCAATCTAGGAACACATGTTAAAGACGGAGCACACCATTCAAGGAGCATAGGGGTCTTGGGCCACAGGATGCAGCTTGACTGGGTGGCAAGAGCAAGTAGGACCGGAAAGGACACTTGTATGTTCTAAAAGGTGGACTCCTGAGGAGTGTACAACAAAACCTAGAAGTGAGCTTTCATACTATTACTTTGCATGTGCCAAGTTATGTTGAGCAAGCTACTTGAGTTTTTTCTTTGTATATATGTTGTTTTTTGGCTATTAGTTTCTAGAGCTATGGTGTTGTGGAGTTACTTGGGATTTACTTTGTTTCATTTTTGTTTTATATATTTAAGACTTCATGCAATCTACTATCAAGTGTTCTTAGTTCTAGCACATATGGTTGTGTAGTGGGTGCTGCATCTTAAATCTTCAAGTGCATGTTTATGCAGGCATACATTAGTTTTGATCAATGGTGACATCAAAGAGACATTATTGCATGATCTTGAAATTTCAATTTCTAAGTGCTTATTGCAGATGGTTGATGCCATGTTGTGACAAAAGACGCTACATGCCACCAAGTGGCATGTGGTAAATTTGGAAAAAGTTTAATTTAGATACATAGGAGCAAGTTAGGGGGGTTGGAACAAAAGATTGAGACATAAAGAAGGATTAATGATGCCTCCCAGGTTGGCATCCCTCCTAAGAAGAACCATTGTTTTCCATAGTTCAAAAGCAACATTTGTACAAAGACCGAGCTTGGGTATGCAAGACCAGTTTATGATTACATTGTTGACTTGTCACTAGTGGAGAGGATACTTGGCAAGACCAAGGGTACATTAAATTGGTTGTTGGAGTTGAAGGCTTTCATCCAATAGAAGAAGGAGGCATTATTGAGGTATGAGGGCCTAAATGTAATGGTTGAGTGTATAACAAATGGCATTAAAGTGTAGGAAGTGCATCTCTAAGACCTTCAATAGAAAATTCCATGTAATGATGTAGAGGTACATGAGATGAAAGCTGAAGAGCAAGCCAATGCATGTTGCAATGCCATAGGGTTAGTGAGAACATAAATGGCACAAGAAAGAGCTTGAGTTTGAATAAGTACACTGAATGCACTTTGTTTTGGTTTGTCCTCATTGATACTGCTGCTATATGGAAATCCTTAGTGGAGCTTTGTAGCTAACCAACTTTGGTAGACATTCTCAAAGTTTTTTTGTTGTTGTGGCCCTCTTTGATAAATTTGGTTCTCAAAAATCCTAAGTGTAAATCACAAGCTCTAAATAAAGAAAATAGAAGCTATCCAAACTATGAATAATCAAAACAAAGAGTAGAAGCCACACTTTGGATATTTTTAGAAAATACATTTGTGAACAGAGAAGCTCTTGCACCTTGTACCTTGGATCTTTGTCTCTCTCTATAGACAACCTAGCGCAGAAAAAGAAGCAAGACTACTTAGCAAGAATTGAGATAGAGATATACTAGCTATTTTGTGACAAGATAGCAAAAGAGCATGGAGAATGTTTCCCCTATAAGATTACATCTCCTGATGCTTGGTTCCATTATAGAGACAATTATATGATGTACTGGGGTAGACACACATATAGCCTCCACAGGCCCACAGACAAACACAATGGTCTTTCTTCACTAGTAAGATGGTTATAAAGGTGATCTACAGACTACAGAATGGGAGGGAACAAGACAAGGATAGTCTAGTGGCAGAGTGCTTCTCACATGCATATGACACATTGGCACCCATATTGGCATGTATGTTCAACAAAGTAGTATGTAAGGGATTCCCAAAAATATGCTTAAATCATACTATCCTCCCACTCTTCAAGAGTGGAAACCCTTTAATTCATAGTAACTATAAGATCAACATGATTGGCCACACATTGGCTAACGTATATGGATTGATATTGGAGCATGAGCTTAGTGCATGGGCTGAGATAAAAGGTAGGAGAACGCAGAGGTAGGCTAGTTTTAGGTGTGGATTCACCACATTGGATCATATTCTTGCACTAAAGGCAATCATTGAAGAGGGCCAAGCTCAAGACAAGAGCATTTATTGGTTGCTTTATGGATTTTGCAAGGCATTTGACATAGTACCTTGAGCATGTTTCATGTAGAGATTAAAGGAGATTAGAGTGCCATAAGGTATGCAATGGGGAATTTATACATTGTAAGAGAAAGTGACAAGCCATATGTCTACATCTAGGGGGATGTTTGAGAGGATCAAAAATACCATAGGAGAAAAACAGGGATGGCCACTTTTACCCACACTATTTGGACTATACATAGATGAGGTGCCTAACTACATTGATAGAAGAGGTGGAGCTAGAGCTAGACTAGTTAATACCAATACTATTATGTGTTGATGATATTGTACTCATTTTTAAACTCACCAGAGGGCTTTTTGTAGAGATGCAGATCTCACAATGAATCTTGGACAATCCAAAGTCATGGTATTCAATACCTCAGCAGCATGGGTGACCTGATATATGTATTAGTTCACATTTGGGGAAAATGTAGTGGAGCATGTGAGATAGTATGTATACCTAAGAGTAAATTTTTCTAGCATGAGATTTTCACTAAGGGGGGTAGTTGAGACTTGGATGGTGTGAGGCTATGTAGCCCTAGGGGCCCTTGAGAGCTAGTGCACCCATATATAGTTTCAAGAACCCTGCACCAAACTATGGTTGTTAGACATAGTAGTCACACCCTCTACTATATGGAGCAAAGGTCTAGGGTTGTAGCATATATCATAGACTATTGAGCTAGCTTACAGAGAGACCGTTATGATGGTTGGGATCATATAGAGAGACCATTGGTGATGATGATATCAAGGATGATCAGGAGTAAGCCCTTGATCCCACTCCCTAATATCAGAGTAGAGTCAAGGGCATCACCTATCGTTTTGGAGGCACTCTTTAGAGCAATGAATTTCCTACATAGGATATGGGAGATCTTATGGCACAAATATCACACATTGGCATTGATTTTCTCTAGATAGCTAGTAGAGGCAGGTGAGAGGGACTGTCGAATGCATTTAAAAAAAATATTTTTCATACTTATTTTGAATGCTCTTCAAATGCTAGAAACAAAACCACATAAACATATCTAGGTGAACCTTTGGCAACAAGAGAGATCAACATAGTTTTGAATGAAGGTGCATAACAAAACTCTGTATTAGGGTTAATTTTCTTGAAAGCTAGAGGTACTTACAAATACTTGAGATGGGAAATCATTATTGATGAGACTATATAAATAGACTTTATCTTTTTGGGAGGGTCTAGGATGCTCCCTATATGAGTGTCTCAAGAGGATAGATGGGGAAAGAGTTGAAGTTAGGGGTACCTCCAAACAACAAAGATTGAATTTGATGGGTTCTACCAATGATCTCACACTGAGTATTTGAAGGTACCAAATATACAACTTGAAATATCTCACGCTGCATATTTGAAGGTACCAAATATACAACTTGAAATATCTAATGTTAATAAACAAGAAAAAAATTGTAAAGGCATAGATACAACTATATGTGTTACAAATAGTATGCTTAAGAGTACTTTAACTATTATGAAGGAGCTTAAGAAATTGGAG
Organism: Lygodium microphyllum; assembly: GCF_053477565.2. Lineage (NCBI taxonomy): Eukaryota > Viridiplantae > Streptophyta > Polypodiopsida > Schizaeales > Lygodiaceae > Lygodium > Lygodium microphyllum. The sequence continues at coordinate 3,008,157 of NC_141161.1, read as the reverse complement.
AGTGATATGAAAATTGCCAAAGAAAAACTCCAAGACAATAACTATGAGAGTGGGATTGCCAAAGAAAAGCTCCAAGAAAATAACTGTGAGAGTGGGATTTTGAAGCCTATTTAGAGCGTAAAAGTGGCCTAGGAGCCATAAAAGAGTAATTTTTCATGAAAAATTAATTGAGTGCAGATCAAGGAGTTGGAGTTTTCCTATATGCATTTTGACGCCAAGAATCCAATGCAAGTCTCCATTTTTCAATCGAAGGTTATTTGCCCCTCATTTAATGGCCGTAAGACATGGCATCGTGAAGCGGCTATTGGATACGAGAGCCAAAAAGAGTGTAACAGAGGCCAGATTGATAGATCTCGATGCCATGAAGCTAGTCGTCCAGTTGGGTTGGAATTCAGATGCCATTTACCCCTCCAATGAAGCCAAAACACTTGCCGAGAAGTGTGAACGCACATGAATTGAATAAGATACTTTGGGGGTTTATGGTTAAGCCTTAGAGGCTTCAAAATAAGAAGAAAATCAGTGTGGAGGAGGGGGGGAGGGCACAATTTTTTTGTGCCTAGCAAATTCGTAAAGGATGGAAGGAAAGACTCTCATCTACACACCAAAGGCTCCAATTTGATTGTATGCACACAGATATGATAGAAGGAATGAAGTTCTCTGATTTTATTCTTTCTCTCTCCTTTCTACACCTTGTTTCCATGGCTATTCTATATGAGAGAGGGGATAGTTGACTAAGATAAAAGATTTTGGTTGTATGGTGATGCTAAAGCGTCATGGAGCATAAATCAAAGGTTGAGGATGCGTCAGTGGCCAAAGAAGAGAGTCAATGGCTTCCTGACTTTGAAATGTATGTGGATTCATATGAAATTAATTGCATAAGTGCTCATTTTTTACGTTTCATATGATTCTTTCGTACATATTATGGGAAATGGTTTAGAATGATTGAATATGATTTTAATTGCTTGCAAAATTAGAATTCTCAGTTGGTTCTTGCCATTCCTATAGTAAAAATGAAAATCGAAAAAACTTGCAATGCGAAATTTGGGAAATGAGGGTTTTATGAGTTTTCATGGTTCTTATGGTGTTCATATGGGGGCATATGGAATATAATGCTGTATCTTGGTTCATAATCTACTAGATGTCTAATTTTTTTAAAAAAATAAGAAAAATCATGGAAAAATAGGAAAAATGAGAAAAAATAGATTTTACACATGAAATTTTTACAAAAAATTATGAATATGTCTGTGAATGTATGGTGGAGCTAGGACATTACGTTTATCCCTATTCTTCATGTTATAGTGTATTTATTGCTTTTCACATAAGAAAAACACATAAAAAGTACTCTCTACACCTACCACCATCGCAAAAAAAAATTTAAATAGTAGGGGAAAGGGTTGTGGGAAGCTGAGTGTCATGTGGAATACTAATTTTATGTATATTTTGACATATAGGATTTGTGTGTTTAAGTTTAAGAAAAAAGGGCAATAGATCAGACTATTTTGGTGCTAGCTTAGCAACAATACACTATGTTAAAGCGAAGTCATAAAAATAATTATTTGTGCATGTCCATACTGATTGATTTATAAGTTTAGTTGTTTGTGTATCTTGTGGCATTCACTTTGAATCCGTATTTTTATAGGTGGTATCAAGAGAATTATCTTTTGGATACATGGCACTTGTTTTCGAATGATTGACCATCATGAACTATGAGGTTCCCTAAGCCGTAGATGTAGTGGTATAGTTTTTTCTGGACACGAACATGGTAAGGATTATATGATCTCCTCGAATATTTATTAAAAGAGAGAACTATGTTGTGTATGTGCTTTATGTTGAAACAACACATTTTGGAGCTAATCCCTGGGATGTAGGGGAGTCATAGTGGGGCCACAACAGAACGCTAGGGGGTGCTCTCTTTGTTTGTGTTGCAAGGTGTAGTCACCATTATGTTTGGGTACTCCAATTCCTTGGAATTGGGAAGGGCAATGCATTGGACTACAATTTAGAAATAGTATCTACAAACACATTCTTTGGTTAAATCAGTTCGTAGTGTCTACACGCTCTTGGCCCATGAGGCTGTGGGGTTGTTTAAGTGAGTTTAGGAGGCCCCAACTAGAGCACTAGAGCTAGTGTCAGGTGAATTTCTAGTCTCAATAGATCACACATTTGTCGGGAGCTACTAATAAGTGGCAGTTTTGAATCTTGATTAATTAGGGATTAGTCCATTAGTTTATGCCAAAGAGCACTAAGATTGACCCATTATTTCTCGATAAACACCATCAAGCTGAGATCCAAAAACAAGAAAGAGTTTAAAGGGCTAGATGACGGGCGGAAATCACTAGGAGGTATTCCCCTCAACCTAGCAGCTCAATACCCCTATACGAGAGAGGTCATACACTGACCCTAGTGCCATAAACAATTCTTTGAGTAGAGGAGGAAGCTCGAGTGCATCGTCACAAACTCCTATAACAAATTCGGTCATTGTGATGGCGCCACCTATTGTGATTCTTGTAGGAATGCCAAATTTGCTAGCTTTAGGGTTCCCTCTACTCATTTTTAATGGGGTAGCAGAGGAGGATGTAGAGCTTCACATAAGCAAGTTTCTGAAACTTATGTGTTTAATTGTTGAATTCAGGATGAGGGACATCTTATGATGTTTTCAACATGACCCTTTAATGGGGAGGTCTGCAATGTGGTATCATGGCTTAGAAGAGAGTAGCATAACCATGATTGACCTATTCTTTGTAACATTTCATAGAGAAATTTCCCCTAAAAGAGGTGGACAATATTGGCTATGTGTTCTAAATGTGACATGTCAGGAGCCTCATGAAAATACCTTAGAATATTCCAAGAAGATGAAAGAGGTCCTTCACAAGTTGCAAGCCTCAATTCCTATTCCACCTGTTGCTTAGTTATAATAGTTCTTGCATGGATTGGACTTCAAAATCCAAGCACATTTGAGTAGTGTCCCTCTAGCAAATATAAATACTGTTATAACTTGAGCAAAGGAAGTAGAGTCACACTTATAAGTGGCCTACGCATCGAGAGAAATTTTAAATTCAAGTCGTAGTCTTGAAAATAATTTGGGATTAGTTAGTGGAGATCAAGGTGTTATTAGTATTTCTACGACCAACCTGAATGGTAGAGAAAGCATGATGTAAAATGTGCCTTTATTTCTAGCTCCTCTAAATGTCGTTAAGCCAGTAGTGAGCTAAAGAGCTCCTTTTGTAAACTAAGGGCCAGTTCAGGTAGTGGCCCCTTTGCAAGTTGTGCAACCTAGTGAGAGGGTAGCTCTTGAAGCCACTCATTATTAGTCATGCATCAAACTATAATATTTTCGCACGAAATATTAATAATTTTAAACCCCGCACACACCGCACAAGAGCAATTTCAAGTGACCTCCCTGCGACAAAAAGACCCTGGGCTAAGTGCTTATTCTGCGTGCATCAACGAACTCTAGCCCGCATGGTGCACAAGAGCTGTGGCTTGAAGACCGCAAGCCCATGCGGGAACACCCTTCACGGGAAAGAAAGGGGGATAATGGTTAAATTTTGGCCAAAAAAAAATTTCACCCCTCCCCCCAGCCGATGCATGGCGGGGAGAGGGAGTGTGAGAGGGCTTGAGTAGGTGTTGGGGAAGCATGAGGGAGGGGAGCATGTAATAGTCACATGGCTATCCCCTCCCCCCTTCATTCTATATGATCCCTCCCCAAGCTAGAGGGGAGGGAGAGAAAGGAATTGTGGTTATGCTATTGCTGCGTCATGGAGGGAGATGATGTGCTATTGCGCCACTATCGTGGCTGCCTTCTGCTGTCGTCGCCACACTGCGCTACCGCTGCCATCATCCTCACCACCATCATCATCATAATTACCATCATCCTCAACATTGTCATATTCCTCACCTCCATCCTCATTTTCTCTCTCCACGTCTTCTGTCAGACCATAGAAGCTTGGAAGCTTCTAATTAAAGGCCTCCTTAAGCCTTATTCACCCGTGCTCTCGGGTTTTAAAAAAAAAACATGATTATAAGGCCCATTCTTGCACAGAAGAAGAGAACCCTGGGCAGAAAGGGCTTCGTAATGCGTAAGAGACCCAAGAGGAATTTGCTGAACTGGGATTTGATTTGTCACCCAAGAAAATGGCAAGAGGTGCACACGCGGGAGCTTTCACCCCGAGTACACATGTGGACAACACCCCGAACCTCAGTGCCCAGGTTCTTAAAAATTAATTTTGCATGAAAGGATGCATTAGGCAGGTTTACATTTTTGTAGGAAAGTTATAAATGCATTTATTCATTTTTTTTACAAAGTTTAGTACATGTCGAATATTTGAAATTGCTCGCACTCCCGTGGACAAGGGTAATTGCAATCTTCTTGAACATATAATGCATAACTTAGAAGATGATATCGTGCTAAGAAGGATAGAGCTTATGCTGCATGATACACTAGAGATTAAATTCATGGTCGTGGTTCATACAAATGATAATCTTAGATGCCCATTGAATGTTGTCCAAATCGTTGTAATGCATGGAAAGGAATTATGAACTTGCAAATTGCATGCGAGGATGGTTACATTTTTGGTCAGTTAAGTGCTAAAGGACGGGTTAAATCATAAATGGTCTCATGGCATTTGCTCATGCATGGAGTTCTTCTATCGAAGTTTGCATTTAGGAAAGGATGCATTTTCATATTAAAGCTTGAATTCAATGCATTAAATGAAGGATTTATAGGCATAGTTCTTAATGTAAATCAACGTAGGATTTATACATGTTAGCTCTAAATTGTCAATCATTATAGTTTAGGCAAGGAAAATTAACGATCATTGTAGAACTTATAGCTGCATAGAAGGAAAAAGTCTATGAATCGCATATTTGCATGGAATGTTATATCTTGAAATTATTTACATCTTTTAGGAAAAGTATTTGCATCTTTAAGGAAAGCTCACCTCTTGTCGCAAGACAATTAGATCAATTAGGTAAATCACTTGTAATGATTTAACTCAAATGATGATCACCTCAATGCGCTAGGTAGAGCTAAGCCACGTTAAAATTCTGCCTAGTATCACATTGGGAAACCGACTTAATATTTCCGACCTCAAAGGTCCTACCTACATTCACGGAATGTTAGGGTTAGTTAAATGCCCATGCAAGAACGATCTAGGGTTCTTACCCTAAGGATAAATTGGCCAACTACTAGACTTCCATATGAATTTAGAAACCCTAAGGCCAAAACGACAATCGGCCTAGTAGGGTTAATGTTGGGATTGGGTCAAGAGGACATCCCAAACCCTACATCTTGACCAAAGGTATTCTTGACCAAGGAATACCGTGTGATGGGAGAGATAATCCCATAAGTTAGGTGCGACACTTGTCTCGTGTAACAAGTTACAACGTTGCATGGTTTTGTGTCTAAACCACAAAATAGTATTGCCACTCCTTAGAACAAGGGTTGGCGGGTTCTAAGTACAAGTCTAATTTTCTAGAGGATGAGTAGACATCCTGCTACATCACCCTTTTGTGAGGCTGATTTGCCAAGTTAGGGTAATTATGAATTGCCTAGCAAGAAATTGACCAACCAAGTTAGGGCGACGAGGTTGCCCAAGATTTATTGTGTTCAATGGAAACGTAAGGTGGAAACAATTTGGGTTAACTGGGTATAAACCCTAACCCAAGGATAAAAGGGTAAACAAGCAACTTTGCTTATGAAACCCTTGGGATCTTGCCAAGTCGCAATTGATCCCGGATCGAATGCTGGATGCATTTGGAGAGAAGGATTCACACCTTAGCAGTTGGCCATACAAACGACCATTGGAATAATTGTGATTGTATACTTAGGAGCACTATTTGTACTTCCTTATGCAATGAACTAATGCTGGAAAATAACTAATGCTTCAGGTTAAAATCCTGGAGGGAGCGGCAGCATCAGTTACCCCTGACTATCTACTTGACCCTATCCAAGGGGATTGTTAGTCGCGCCGAGTACGTGGACGGAACCCGCGGCAAGAGGTCTCTCCGTGGGTGTTACTTGGAGCAAGAGGACACCTAGGTGCTAGAGGGGGCTCTGGCCGTAGATCCCTTGCCTTCCTGTAACATGTCCCCTAGTATTATCCAGGACACGTCTTAGCAGTCCATCGGAAAGGATGTCTAAAAAACTCCGCCCGGCACTCCCATGGAATGTTACGGGTTTTGCGATCTAGGTCTTCCCGCGTCTGCCACGTAGCGGAAGTATCCTGGCCGTTCCCCACTTAGGATCGATCGAAATTAGGGTTTTCCTGATTGGTCATTAGCTAACAACAACTAGCGTCAGACCCGAGAGAACTACTTTACGCAGAAACGCCAGGTCCGAAGTGGATTGACGCTGCACTTGGTTCAAGGAGAATAAGAAACGAGAGGGATACAAAGCTCAACCTCTCTGCCATAAGGCATAGTCCCATTCCGTTCCCCTAAAACAGCGTAAATCGGGTAAGACATAACTCTAGGTCATCGTTCTCGTTATTCGTTTTGATGATGATGATCATCCCGCTGTTCTTCGAGATTTTTGAGAAAAGTTCCCGGCTAACCGGGACCACCCAACCATAGGACGGCGGACCCATGGCCCATCCTCCGCACTTTCCTCGGTTTGTTTTAGTTATGTAATTATCTAACACATTAATTTGACATATAACAATCAGCTTCTTTAATCAACCCTGTTAAGCACTGGTTCCTTCACGTAATCTTTTCACGTGACCTAGAAAAACAATATCAAGCAAGTTCTTTTAACATTTCATCATTTTATCTTTGAAATACAAGGAGTTTTGCCCGTAGGCTTGTCCATAATCTGCCGGAAGGCTATCTAGTGATTCCCAGGGATCACTATTCCAAGCTTCCGCCCATAAACTAGTATGCGGGCCTCGAGATCCAATCCCGAGTCACGTTAGCCTCTTGTACAGGACCCGGAAGGCGAGGGATTTACGGCCAGAGCCCCCCCTGGTACCCAAGCGTCCTCCTGCTCCAAGTAGAGCTCAAGGGAGAGACCTCTCGCGGCGGGTTCGGTCCATGTTCCCGGCGCGGTCAACAACCCCCTTGGTTAGGGTCAGGCAGGGAGTCGGGGGTAACTGAAGCTGCCTCTCCCTTCAGGCCTTTAACCTGAAGTATAGGTACTCATTTAATTTGTAATTAACAATTCAAACAGAGCCCTAAAATCTCTAGCAAGCACAAACATTTCCGTTAATCAACCGAGTTGTTTGGCAAACTGCTAAGGAAGTGTTCTTTCCTTTTTGAGTGTATCAGCACTCGTTCCCACGGTGTCTTGTAAATTGGCAAGATCTTTTACATTCCAGTGTAGGCCATACCCAACTTGGTTAACCCTAAAGTTCCTTAGATATTCTAGTTTTCGGTTTACAACTTTCCTTATTTAGAAGGATATCCAAAAATACGTCTTTTTGCAAGATAACTTGCGTAGGGATCTGCCATCCTTGATGAGGGTTTTTACCCTTTCTCCTTGTGAATCAATCACAAGACTAAATGATTTCGTACTTGTTGCGCAAGTCCTGCGATAGAATAATTTGTTTAGATCCTTTAAGCTGACGTATGTCAGGCCTAGGGTTTCTTCTTTTAAGAACCTTAGGGACAAACCCTAGTTCCTTATCTTTACGAATTTATTGTCCCTACAGTAGGAAAGTAGTCAAGTGTTTTAGGGTATGAATGTTTCTATGTTTAGATTGGTTCAGTTATCTTTTGGAAGGTAATATTAATCGTCTTGTCACGGTTTTGCTATCCTTGTGACAATTTACTTTTCAGTCAATACAGTTTAATTTAACTTCCGTTTTCCTTAAAGATGAACTCATGCCAAATAACAACATTTTCCTTGCTAAGATGTGCAATTAGCAAATAATAACTTCCTAGTAATTTGAGCATCGAAAGAAACCCTTCATGAATTTAACCATTTACAATGATTCGTTGCGAAAGGAATAAGACTAATGGTGCAAGATATAATTTCTACACCTTAGGATTTAACTAAAATATACTACTATAGTAAATGGATAATCTTGCTCGTAATTTATAATGCTTGATGCAATTTGAAGAAAACTAAGTTCTATACATTATCCTTCATAAGCTAAACTCCTTCGTTACAAATAACTCGAACAAATATATCCTATCCTTAACAATTTCTCTTTGCATGATCGACTTAAAACCGAATTAAAGCCAAGAAGAAAAACCTGGTTTTGGGGTGAGATATCCACATGAATACCGGGACATGACCCTCCCGCGGCTACGCCTTGGACTTTCTTAGGAGGCATCCCAATTGTAGTCCTTCACATGTAGAAGAAGCTTTACAACTTCTCCTTAGAATTCCACCGTCGCTCCCTTGCACTGTTCCTCAAAGTAGTTTTTGGAAGGCTCCCCCCTTGAATTCGGGAATTCGAAAGGGTGTTTTAGAAGCTTTTACAACTAAGACCCATTGAAGCCATGGAGAAGGCTTAATGGCCTTTGTAAGTTTGCACGAACGGGAATAAAAAGGTGTGGAAAAGACACCAGGTGTGGAAGCGAACTCCAAGGAAATATAGTAACCGCAAGGATTATAAGTGAGGTCAAAAGACCTTGGGTTAACTTGGAGGGAAGGGGTTTCAATACGCCATAAGGAGAGGGCTAGGGAAGGATCTAACACGGAGGTGTTGTAGGCTTAAGGGATAAGAGGGGTGATAAGACACGGGGGAAAAAAGTAATAAGACCCTTAAGGTCTTCGTGCTTTTAGGGCGAGTGACTTCAAAGTGAAGGTAAGGGGTTTTTAGTATGAGGGTGAAATGGGGCTTAAAGGTTTTTAAAACCCGGGGGGGGGGGGGGGGGAAAGAGGGCTTAGAGGGATTAAACCGGGGGAAAAAGGGGGTTTAGAGGGATTAAAACCCGGGGGGGGGGGGGGGGGGGGAACAAGGGGGCTTAGGGGGATTAAAACCGCGGGGGGGGGGGGGAGACAATCATAAGGTTTTTTAAAAGACACAACAAGGGGTTGAAAGGCCTTAAGAGGATTAAAAATGGGAGGGGGGTGAAAGGGGGCTTAATTAGCCCTTTACAAGCTCCCCCCAGGAAGCTTCTAAAGCTTCCACGTGGGAGGGTGGGGAAACTTATTAGGCAGACTTCGGCGGCGAGTGAAGGCATGATGATCAGGCGGCGAGGCCTGCAGCTGCAGAGGCGGCGACGCTGGGAAGACACCCCTCGACTGGCAGAATGCTCCTCCAAGTCCTCCCTCTCACACGTCGACAGCTTCTATGGCGATGGCCTCAGCGTCATCCATTCCTCTTTTTCCACGGCAATAGCCCCCTCTGTTAAATAGGGGAGGGAGGGGGATCCTCCCTTTGCCTTCGTGTCATGAGGCATGTCCACTGAGGCTAAGCAAGCTCCAGCGCGAGGAGCTTGCTGGCCTTTCTAAATCCCTCTCCCCCTCCACCATGAACCGTTGCCGACGGAAAAAAAATTTCCCCATGAAATATTTGATATATTACATTCTCTCCCCCTTAGAGGAATCGAGATGTCCTCATCTCGAGATAAACTGGGGATATTGATGGTTGAGTGTGCCTTCATCTATCCAAGTGGCATCCTCTTCGGGATAATATTTCCACTGGACGAGGAATTCTCTCAAGGTTCTAGATCTTAACTGTCTCTCCCTAACATCTAAGATCCTATCTGGCCTTAGTTCAAGGACTCCTTGACTAGGCATTACAATTTGTTGGTCGTCAAGTACATGATTAGGATTTGGTACATATTTTTTCAATAGGCTGATATGGAATACATTGTGAACCTTTAGGTTCTCAGGGAGTTGCAATCTATAGGCATTGGGTCCTAGGCATTTGAGGATTGTGTACGGCCCACAATACCTTGGACTTAGCTTCTTGCAATCGCCAAGGGATAGAGAACTCTTTTTAGGGCGTACATGAATGAAGACCATGTCTCCTTCTTTGAAGACTCTTTCTTGCCGTTTCAAATCTGCGTATGCCTTTTGTCTATCCTTGGCTGCTTGTATGTCTTGTCTTATTGACTTTATTTGATCATCCATGTCTTCCAACATCTGTCTTGACGCTTCAACTCTTAGGGTTGGATCAGAAAAGTTTAGGGGAATTCTGCAATCATGACCATATAATGCTTGAAAAGGGGTCATCTGAATGCTCTGCTGGTAAGAAGCATTGTAGGCAAATTCAACTAATGGCAAGTATTGAATCCACTTCTTCGGCTCTCGACAACAGTATGCCCTAAGCATATCCTCGATGACTTGATTTACTCGCTCTGTTTGGCCATCCGTTTGGGGATGGTAGGCGGTGCTAAAACAGAGTTGAGTCCCAATAGCTTCAAAGATAGCTCTCCAGAAGTGTGATGTGAAGAGAGAATCTCGATCACTAATGATTCTTCTAGGTAACCCATGTAACTTGAATATCTCCTTGATAAACAATCTTGCAATGTCGGAGGCTTTATAATTTGTCTTTACTGGAATCAAGTGTGCAACCTTGGTAAGCATGTCAACCACAACCATGATGAAATTGTATCCTCCTTGGACTTGGGGTAAGCCCACAACAAAATCCATACTGATGAATTCCCATTTCATTTGGGGAATGTCAAGCAGTTGCAGTTTCCCTGGCATCATGACATGTTCGGCTTTGATACGTTGGCAAGACAAACACTCAGTGACATACTTGAGAACGTCACCTTTAAGCCTCTCCCAATGATAGCTCTTCCTAACTGCATTAAGAGTCTTAGCATAGCCATGATGTCCTGTGAAAGGAGAATCATGAGCTTCCCATAATATCTTCTGCTTAAGTGACTGGCTTGCTGGTATAAACAGCCTTGTTCTGTAGTAGACAAGTCCATTATCAATGGAAAATTCCTGATACTTAGCTTGCAACTTCTGATTCTGCTCCTTGGTAGATATTTCCTTTATCATTGTTTGGTAGGCCAAATCATGGCATGCTTCCTCTCTAGCTAGTTCAAGTATAGGGTTGTTTGGCATAGATACTTTTGTAGCCAGAGATCTGGCCGTTGATGGATTCTGCAAGATTACGGAATTTAGGAATGCCTTGCGACTGAGTGCATCGGCAACTACATTCTCTTTCCCTAGTCGGTACTTGATTTCAAAATCATATTCTTCCAATACTTCAATCCACCGACGTTGCCTCATGTTGAGTTCGTTCTGGGTAAAAATCCATTTGAGAGTCTTATGATCGGTTACTAGAGTAAACTTGTTACCCAACAGGTAGTGTCTCCAAATATTTAGAGCATGGATGACAGCTAGTAATTCCAGATCATGCGTGGCATAATTCTTTTCATGAATCTTCAATTTCCTTGAAGAGTATGCTACTGGATGACCTTCCTGCATAAGTACACACCCCAAGGCAAGAATGCTAGCATCAATTACTACCTCGAACTCCTTATTGAGGTCAAGAAGTTTTAGAATAGGTGCTGATACCAAACTTTGCTTCAATTTGTCGAAGCTATTTTGTTCGGGAGTTGACCAAGTAATGGAAGTCTACTTCTTTAGTAAGTCTGTAAGAGGTGCTGCAATCAAAGCATAGTTTTTGATGAAGACCCTATACCATCCTGTCAATCCAAGAAAGCTACGTATCTCTTTGACGGATACTGGTATTGTCCATTCAAGCACATCTCTGACCTTGGTTGGGTCTACTGATATTCCTTCTGATGATACTATGAATCCTAGATATTCAATCTGACGCTTGAAGAATGCACACTTCTTCATTTTTGCATACAGCTTATGAGACCTCATTGTCTCAAGGACAATCCGAAGTTGAGGTTCATGATCTTCTTCCTGTTTAGAATAGACTATAGTGTCATTGAAGAAGACAAGCACGAAATCATCAAGATATGGTCTAAAGATATCTTGCATTAATCTGTTGAAGGTGACAGGTGCATTTGTAAGCCCGAATGACATAACCAGGAACTCAAAGTGCCCATATCTTGTATTGAAGGCCGTCTTTGGAATATCTTCTTCCTTGATCCTTATCTGATAGTAACCTAACCTGAGATCAATCTTGGAGAATATCTTTGCACCTTGAAGACGATCAAGAAGCTCATCTATTCTAGGAATAGGATACTTATTCTTGATTGTTGATTGATTCAACCCTCGGTAATCAATACATAGTCGAAGTGTCCCATCTTTCTTTTTCTGGAATAGTACTGGAGCTCCCCACAGTGAGTTGCTAGGCCGAATGTAACCCTGATCTAACAGTTGCTTGAGTTGTTCCTTCAACTCAATTGCTTCCGGTACGGACATTCTATAAGGTCTTTTTGCGATTGGTGCAGCTCCAGGCACTAGCCTAATCTCATGATCTACTTCTCTTTGAGGCGGAAGTTCAGTCAATTCCTCAGGGAATACGTCAGCGTATTCCTTTAGCCAAGAAGGTCCTTCATGAGACTCTTTCTTTTGATCTAACTTGTTAAGTTTGATCAGGTAAACGGGTAATCCTTTTCTGACTCCTTTTATGATCCGAGATACTTTGGCTAATTGGATTCTTGGCACTCCTGCCTCACCTTGAGTTGTGACAAATTCCCTTTTGGAGTTTCAAAAGGAAACTTGACCCTTTCCACAATGAATGTGGGCGTCATTAGGCTTAAGCCAATCCATCCCGAGTAGACACTCATGGATACCTAAATTCATGACTCTGAATTTGACTGAAGTCTTCTTTTCTCCTAGAAAGAATTCCACCTTAGCAGTTTGCCTGGTACAAGTTACCTCACGACCGTTTGCCAATTCCACAAGCAGGGTAGGTGCTTCTACTGTGGCTATTCCTAATCTTTTTGCACATGCTGGTGAGATAAAGAAATGTGTACTGCCACAATCAATCAAGGTTTTGAAACCTTTACCTTGATAGTCCGACGGTGTCTGAATCACCGAGAACTGGCGATTCGGTCCTTTCTTGTGTAAAGCGGCATGGACTGTCGCTCTTTCGAATTCCGCTTCCATAGTCGGGGATCTTCCTCTTCTTCTTCTTCGCATCTTTGCCTATTGGCAATGCAGGCAGTTCTTCCTCTTCCACGGGAGGCGGCTCCTTGACCGTGGCCTGCACCTTGGAAAGGCGTTTGACGATGTCCTCTGCTGAGCTTGGGACATTGCCTCTTGAAGTGACCGGGTTCGTTGTAGTGGAAACATCAGAGGTTTCGGCCATTACTTTGAGTAGGAACAAAGTTGTTGACGCTATTTGTCCTTGCTTTCTTCCTTTGTCCCTGATTGTGACCTTGAACTCTCTTCATTTGAGGTCTGAATGCTCCTCTGTTCGGGTCACTATAGGACCAAGTTTTGTTACCCCTTGGTCTAGCTTGCACCTCCTAAATTATAGGCGCCGCTCGAATGAGTGCATCCTGAAGATCTGATGGACGCATAGATTCGAGATGGGTATTTATGGGTGGATTTAAGCCCCATAAAATTTGGACACCTGTTGCATCATCCATCTGTGGTGCATACTTTAAAAGTGAGACGAATTTAGAGTAGTATGCGTCAAGAGTGAGTCCTAGATGTTTTAGCTCGTAGAACTCATTCATTTTCTGCGTACGATATGCACATGGCAAATATCTTCCCTGCACGGCTTTCTTCAACTTCTCCCAGGTAACGGACCCCTTTGAAGTCCCTTGATCCTTGCACCATTGCTTCCACCAAAGTCTGGCTTCGCCAGTGAGTTTTAACTTGGCGAGCATGGCCTGATTGGTAGGTGCAGTGCCAGCTGCTTCAAAGTAATCCTCCATGGATTCAATCCAAATTTTAGCATCGGCCTGGATGAATCTGCCTCTCCCGTCAAACTCGGGTGGCTTTATTTGCTTGAGGAGGAACTTCTTCTCCTGGGTCACAGCAGTACTTGATGTAGGAGGCGAATTTGGAACCTATTTTTGGGGTTGTGCCTGGTTTAAAAAGTTTTCTTAACGTTATTATATGATAATCGACGTTAGCTTTATCTTTCATTTTTAGTTCAACTATCTCGTAAACAATGTAGCTACTTAACTTTTTAACAACTCTTATGCACAGCCAGATATTGATAAAAGGAAGTTTTTATTTGTATTTACATGGGCATAGCCTTATACAATGTTTCATGTGATGATAATCTAATCATTACATTCAGTTTGGGGAGAACAACGTTGTATTGCATTTGTCTGCAGGAACTGTGTAATAGTAGGGTTTTGGGTCATGGATCTTTAGGAATCTATAGTTCATTGGAAGTTCAGGATACCCTTTTCATTGGAATCCATACTTCTCATGGCGGCCCAACACTTTAATCCTGTCGGCTGGGATTATACGGGTTACTTCCTCATATACATATGAGTTCATTTCAACCCTTCAACCTTGAATATGTAAAGTCGAATTTACGTGAGCTTCCACAAAAATGAACAGCTTCACGACTTTCAAGTCTTCCAACCACTTGATCCTTTTTAGGTTGGTCTGTAGATAAGCAAACCGGTGGGCGGCTATATAGTAGATTCCTGAAGACTCCGTCCATCTTTGTTCTATGTATAAAGGTGATATATTATAAATCTGCTCCAGGATGTTCATCATCCCAATTCTTTGTCTATAAAGCAGAGAATACATTGCAGTCATAAACATGACCCAAAATACCAAAAACTTGTTCCACGCTTCATAATTCTGCAAGACAACATTGAAGGTGAGAAAATGTTTGAACAGCAACAATTTCTTTACTTTATTTTATTGAGATCTCATAAAAACAATTCCGTTGTTGGTCGACTCTGATACCAACTATAACGTGTCCCCTAGTATCATCCAGGACACGTCTTAGCAGTCCATCGGAAAGGATGTCTAGAAAACTCCGCTCGGCACTCCCATGGAATGTTACGAGTTTTGCGATCTAGGTCTTCCCGCATCTGCCACATAGCGGAAGTATCCTAGCTGTTCCCCACTTAGGATCGACCGAAATTAGGGTTTTTCTGATTGGTCATTAGCTAACAGCAACTAGCGTCAGACCCGAGCGAACTACTTTACGCAGAAATGCCAGGTCTGAAGCGGATTCACGCTGCACTTGGTTCAAGGAGAATGGGAAACGAGAGGGATACAAAGCTCAACCTCTCTGCCATAAGGCATAGTCCCATTCCGTTCCCCTAAAACAACGTAAATCGGGTAAGACATAACTCTAGGTCATCGTTCTCGTTATTCGTTTTGATGATGATGATCATCCCGCTGTTCTTCGAGATTTTTGAGAAAAGTTCTCGGCTAACCGGGACCACCCAACCGTAGGACGGACCCATGGCCCATCCTCCACACTTTCCTCGGTTTGTTTTAGTTATGTAATTATCTAACACATTAATTTGACATATAACAATCAGCTTCTTTAATTAACCCTGTTAAGCACTGGTTTCTTCACGTAATCTTATCACGTGACATAGAAAAACAATATCAAGCAAGTTCTTTTAACATTTCATCATTTTATCTTTGAAATACAAGGAGTTCCGCCCGTAGGCTTGTCCATGATCCGCCCGAAGGCTATCCAGTGATTCCCAGGGATTACTATTCCAAGCTTCCACCCGTAAACTAGTATGCGGACCTCAAGATCCAATCTCGAGTCACATTAGCCTCTTGTGCAGGACCCGGAAGGCGAGGGATTTACGGCCAGAGCCCCCCTGGCACCCAAGTATCCTCCTGCTCCAAGTAGAGCTCAACGAAGAGACCTCTCGCAGTGAGTTCGGTCCACGTTCCCGGCACGGTCAACAACCCCCTTGGTTAGGGTCAGGCAGGCAGTCGGGGGTAACTGAAGCTGCCTCTCCCTTCAGGCCTTTAACCTGAAGTATAGGTACTCATTTAATTTTTAATTCATAATTCAAACAGAGCCCTAAAATCTCTAGCAAGCACAAACATTTCCGTTAATCAACCGAGTTGTTTGGCAAACTGCTAAGGAAGTGTTCTTTCCTTTTTGAGTGTATCAGCACTCGTTCCCACGGTGTCTTGTAAATTGGCAAGATCTTTTACATTCCGGTGTAGGCCATACCCAACTTGGTTAACCCTAAAGTTCCTTAGATATTCTAGTTTCCGGTTTACAACTTTCCTTATTTAGAAGGATATCCAAAAATACATCTTTTTGCAAGATAACTTGCATAGGGATCTGCCATCCTTGATGAGGGTTTTTACCCTTTCTCCTTGTGAATCAATCACAAGACTAAATGTTTTTGTACTTGTTGCGCAAGTCCTGCGATGGAATAATCTGTTTAGATCCTTTAAGCTGACGTATGTCAGGCCTAGGGTTTCTTCTTTTAAGAACCTTAGGGACAAACCCTAGTTCCTTATCTTTACGAATTTATTGTCCCTACAGTAGGAAAGTAGTCAAGTGTTTTAGGGTATGAATGTTTCTATGTTTAGATTGGTTCAGTTATCTTTTGGAAGGTAATATTAATCGTCTTGTCACGGTTTTGCTATCCTTGTGACAATTTACTTTCCAGTCAATACAGTTTAATTTAACTTCCGTTTTCCTTAAAGATGAACTCATGCCAAATAACAACATTTTCCTTGCTAAGATGTGCAATTAGCAAATAATAACTTCCTAGTAATTTGAGCATCGAAAGAAACCCTTCATGAATTTAACCATTTACAATGGTTCGTTGCGAAAGGAATAAGACTAATGGTGCAAGATATAATTTCTACACCTTAGGATTTAACTAAAATATACTACTATAGTAAATGGATAATCTTGCTCGTAATTTATAATGCTTGATGCAATTTGAAGAAAACTAAGTTCTATACATTATCCTTCATAAGCTAAACTCCTTCGTTACAAATAACTCGAACAAATATATCCTATCCTCAACAATTTCTCTTTGCATGATCGACTTAAAACCGAATTAAAGCCAAGAAGAAAAACCTGGTTTTGGGGTGAGATATCCACATGAAAACCGGGAGATGACCCTCCCGCGGCTACGCCTTGGACTTTCTTAGGAGGCATCGCAATTGTAGTCCTTCAGACGTAGAAGAAGCTTTACAACTTCTCCTTAGAATTCCACCGTCGCTCCCTTGCATTGTTCGTCAAAGTAGTTTTTGGAAGGCTCCCCCCTTGAATTCGGGAATTCGAAAGGGTGTTTTAGAAGCTTTTACAACTAAGACCCATTGAAGCCATGGAGAAGGCTTAATGGCCTTTGTAAGTTCGCACAAACGGGAATAAAAAGGTGTGGAAAAGACACCAGGTGTGGAAGCGAACTCCAAGGAAATATAGTAACCGCAAGGATTATAAGTGAGGTCGAAAAACCTTGGGTTAACTTGGAGGGAAGGGGTTTCAATACGCCATAAGGGAAGGGCTAGGGAAGGATCTAACACGGAGGTGTTGTAGGCTTAAGGGATAAGAGGGGTGATAAGACACGGGGGAAAAAAGTAATAAGACCCTTAAGGTCTTCGTGCTTTTAGGGGGAGTGACTTCAAAGTGAAGGTAAGGGGTTTTTAGTATGAGGGTGAAATGGGGCTTAAAGGTTTTTAAAACCCGAGGGGGGGGGGGAAAGAGGGCTTAGAGAGATTAAACCGGGGGAAAAAGGGGGTTTAGAGGGATTAAAACCCGGGGGGGGGACAAGGGGGCTTAGGGGGATTAAAACCAGGGGGGGGGGGGGGAGACAATCATAAGGTTTTTTAAAAGACACAACAAGGGGTTGAAAGGCCTTAAGAGGATTAAAAATGGGAGGGGGGTGAAAGGGGGCTTAATTAGCCCTTTAGAAGCTCCCCCCAGGAAGCTTCTAAATCTTCCACGTGGGAGGGGGGAAACTTATTAGGCAAACTTCGGCGGCGAGTGAAGGCATGATGATCAGGCGGCGAGGCCTGCAGCTGCAGAGGCTGGGAAGACACCCCTCGACTGGCAGAATGCTCCTCCAAGTCCTCCCTCTCACACGTCGACAGCTTCTATGGCGATGGCCTCAGCGTCATCCATTCCTCTTTTTCCACGGCAATAGCCCCCTCTATTAAATAGGGGAGGGAGGGGGATCCTCCCTTTGCCTTCGTGTCATGAGGCATGTCCATTGAGGCTAAGCAAGCTCCAGTGACGAGGAGCTTGCTGGCCTTTCTAAATCCCTCTCCCCCTCCACCACGAACCGTTGCTGACGGAAAAAAAATCTCCCCATGAAATATTTGATATATTACACTTCGAGTCCTGCACAAGAGGCCGACGTGACTCCAGATTGGATCTCGAGGCCCGCATACTAGTCAACGGGCAGAAACTTGGAATAGCGATGTTGAGGGGTTTCTAAAGCAAAGTCGCGACCACAGAGGTTCTTAAGAAATTCCAAGATAGAAGATTCCTCAATTCCGAAGGTCTTCAAATGCAGGCGCTTACTTCCTTAGGTATTAGAAGAGATTAGGATGATGACAATAAAACTCATGTCTCTGTTATACCTATCTCAATCGAAGACACATCGGTGTTGATTGCTGGTCATGTCAAGGTAGGGAGTTGTCGATTGAGCTCATAGACAGTCATTGGTCCCAATACGGCAGCGAGCAAAGCCAATTCACCAGCAACCAATGTTGTATTTGTGATGTTAAGTGCATAGGTGTGCTTTACAGAGTGGTACAACTACAACTCTTGGGAAAGTGGCAGGGAAGTCATGGCTTCAGAATAATGGTGGTATGTGATTCTGTAATGTATAATATATGATCTGTGAATGACTTTAACCGAATACTCCAAGCTGATTCAGCTCCATCCAAGTAGTGGAAATAGTCTGAGGAAAATGAAGGGCTGGATGCTCTGTTCCTTGATGCAGAGTATGCTCTGTTCTTGCTCGATTGTGCCAGATAACATGGAAAAGCTCTTTTTTCTGTGGTTGAATGCTCATTCCTCCTTTTTGCACGTCCTCTATCTTCGTCTGCAAAGCACTGATAATAGCTTTATCTTCTTCAGGCTTATTAGTCATCGTCAGCTTATCCTTCGTTGTCAGCTTGTCCTTCTTTTGGCACCTTCAGCCGATGCTACCTTCATCTTCGCCTTGCGCAGATCTCACCAATGTTTCCAATTCTCTGCTCGTCCCTGATATGCTTTCTGCCTTTTCACAACTTCTTTTTGATCACATGTTTGTCGATTTCTCCCAGCTTGAAGATGAGATTATCCTGACCGCTTTAAATGGTGGAAGTTGATGATGGTTACGGTGAAGATACAGGCTATGAGAGGGTCAGCTTTGTTTTTCAAAGAGGAGTAAAGGCGGAAGTAGATGGAAGCGACCTTCTGCTTTCGGCTCCTACTTTGCCTTATTTATCGTCCTTCCTCCTATCCTGATCTTCTACAGATCTGAGATCGTCGTTGGCATCCTTTGCCTTTTTCCATAAGTTTTTTTTCTGCATATTAATGGCCATGACCATACTTCGCAATTTAGCAACTCTTTCTGCTCGATCTTATATCTCTGTGTATTGCAGGTTCTGCAAGCTCATTGCTCCCCAAAGCTTTCTCTTCCCTGAATTGCAGAGTTTTCCTTGCGCCTCCGAATAAGCTTTTTCCCCCGAAAATAGCCTTTTTGTTTTTCTTACCATTTACTATTCACAATCCCCTTTCGCTTAATAAATCGGTTCCTTCAAGATTATTGCCTTGTCAAACTGCGCTGCACGGCTGAGAAGATCAACCATGCAAATGTGGTGCTCTTTTGTCGGGATGATGCCATACACAACACTCATAGTATCAAAGTACATCAGTCATAGTATCAAAGTACATAAGCCCTCCTCCACTCGCCTTGCAAGGCTGCAAGCAGTAAGCATAACAACAAATGTGACACTGTCTGGCTCCACATGTTCTACCAACATTTCCCAGAATGAGTTGACAACCCTTTCAGCATTGCCAAGGTCAGCATACCCAGAGATTAGAGCATTCCAAGAGACAACATTTGGTATTGCTAGCTTATTAAACACTTCTTGTGCTTTTGTGAATGCACCACACTTAGCATACATGTTTACCAATCCATTGCCTAGCACAATATCATGAGTTTCCATTAGCCCCAGCCTCCGGATCTCAGCATGTCAAACAAGTTCCAAAACAGTGTGAACCTTTAGTACCCTTCGCTTAATTTCCATAGCAATGATACCGAAAAGAAGTATTTGTACGGCTGAGCTAATGGCATACCAAAATGATCCACTTATTCCATATGTAAAAGTCTTATTTGCTGACTATAATATAGTTAAAACCCATGTCCAATGGCTGACAACATCTGGACAGACACCCTCTAATTACATGTGATGATAAGAAGCAAGTGCCTTGACAAATGATCCATGTTCAGCATAACCTTTTTGGTGGATTCCACATCTCGGATGCGCAGCAGTTCGACATCCACCCCCTCTAATCCTGCGCATCCTCCGGATGGGCCAACTACCCATGATCATTATCATCAAGATCCACAAACAGATCAATCTCTTCATTATGCATTTCCGGTATATCAACAAGATTATCTGTCATATCATCTGTCTCTTCCATTGGAGTTTCTTCTCGTTGCTCTTCTCTTGAAAATTCTTCCAATGCATAATCTTCATCATCTCTTTTCTTGAAAATCTTGATTCTTTTTCCAGCAATAGGCATTCTAAGCACTGTCCCATCCAATTCTGTCAGCTCATATGTTGCATACGGCCCAAATCATCTTTTCACCATCTTTCGAAGTGCAGTATGCTGATTTTCAAGGCTGCTATCAAAGACTAATACCCAATCTCCCTCTTCTATTGCTCTAGGCCGCAAGCGATGCCTGCTATCAAACCTGTCCTTATTTCTTAGTCTAGCAACCTTCAACCTGTCAATAGCTAGCTGAATATCCTCTGGTCTTCTCTCCAACTGTCGAATCCGAAGAGCTAAGAGCTCGTCTCTCGTCAAATCCTCCTGCCAAGGTAAAACTGACCAAGTCAAAGCACAAGTCTCAGTCGACATAATAGGTTTCTGACCATACATCAACTCTGCAAGCATATATCCTGTGGTAACACTGTGAGTCGTACGATCAGCCCACAAAGCAAATGGTAGAAGTCTCGGCCATTCTCCAATCCGTCCTCTACATGCTTTGGCTAATGCTTTCACTATCTGCGGATGCCCTCTTTCACTCTTCCCATTTCCCTCTGGATTATATGCTGTAGTTAGAGCCAACTTGATTCCTAACTAAGAGAAAAACTCCCTAGCTTCATCTGCATCCAATTCACCGCGATCTGCAGTGATCTTACCCACACAACCATACCTGCAGAAAATTTCTTCCAATAAGAACTTACACACTGCACTAGTGGTCTTTGTTCTCAAAGATCTACCCTCAACATGATTGGTAAGATCCTCTCTAGCCAAAACAATATACCTCATCTGCCATAGACCCATAGGCATAGTAACCAAATCAACTACCCACTTATAATGAATGCATAGCAGATAGGTCGGATGAAGCTCATCTTGATGACGCACTACCGAATACATCTGACAGTCTCTGCAAGTCTCAACAAAGTGAGAAACATCTCTATACATGCCTTTCCACCAATATTTCTCCTTGATTTTCTCATAAGTAGCCCACACTCCTCTATGACCAGCCCAAGGACTCTCATGAAACTCCGTCATCACCTGTAACTGTGTCTCTCTATCGCAGACAACCCGCAAAGGTAATCCGCCTCTTTTCTTCGGATGCTTCCAAAGAAATCCGTCCTTGAGAAAATAACCATAGGCTTTCCTTCTGATCTTCTTGAACTCTTCATCTGTCCATTCATCTCTTTTACTTAGTGTACTAAGATACTTGCCAATCTGCAACCAATCTCCAACATAGAGTTCTTCTATGAAAGCCACAATATCATAGACATGACAAACATGATCAACCATAGTGGCTAAAATTTCTGCATCATCCTCTTCTGCAAGCAGAGTCTCCTCATCATCATATCTGGCTCTAGACAGCATATCTGCCATTGGATTATCCTTCCCTGCTATGTGTTTAAATTCCGGATTTAATGACTTGATGTATGCAATCCATCTCAGCATAGCTATATCCAGAGTAGAGCAACTCGTAATCATACCAATCAATGGCAAACAATCTGTCTCTACCACAACTGAAGCTCCAATAAAGTACTCCTTGTCACATTTGAGAGTCGTAACAATCCCCAGTAACTCCCTCTTGATTTGCGGATATCTCCTCTGTCTCTCATTTAGGACTTTCGCCCCAAACCGAATAGCATACCTATTTCCATCTGCATCATCTTGACCCACAGCCCAACCTATGCCAATTGGACTAGTGTCAACTGTCAATACAATAGGCTTTCCACAATTATAATCCGCTTTCTTGAGAGTAGGAGCATTCTGCAATAACTTCTTCAATTTTTGCATGGCTCTAGTGTGGCTCTCATCCCAATAGAATTTCTGCCCCTTTCGAAGCAGCTGATATAAACAATCTGCTATGTGTGCAAAATGAGGTATCCAAATCATATAAAACACACAAGATCCAATGAATCTCCGTACCTCTGAAGTGGTAGAACAATACTCCACAATCTTTCCTATAGCATTCACCTTATCAGGTGAGGGTTTCCTGCCATAATATCCACACATATGTCCAACAATGACAACCTCATTCACTCCAAAAATAGATTTTTGCCCTGAAAGTGTCAAGTTCACTTCTTCTAACCTGGCCAAAATCTTCTCACATGCTGAAATATGATCAGCCACAAAGTATCTACATCCCTGATCATTTAGACTCTCATTTTTCTCTTCTTCTGCACACCCTTTAATGGGCACATCATCCAAGAAAGGCATAGTAGGCTGAGGTATGTAATCCCGAAGGACCTTATGCATGGCATTCATCATATGCGCAACAGAATTAGTGGCACCTTGAGGCAAAGTACACATCTTGACAAGCCCAATAGGAGTTCTCATGGTGGTTATGTCCCTGCTTTCCAAAGCCAGCTGAAACTGATCATATCCCGAATACAAATCACCTAAAGAATAGATGGCATGTCCAGCAAATGCTTCTGCAAACTCATCCACAACATATTTTGAAGCATAAAGATGATGTGTTTGATGCATTCAAAGACTTCAAGAAGCATGCAGAAAATGAGGTGGGCTGCTACATATCCTGTTTGAGATCAAATGGAGGAGGTGAACATGTCTCTAATTCCTTTGACAGGTATCTTGCTAAATATGGGATTAGAAGACAACTCACATGTAGCTATACACCACAGCAAAATGGTGTTGTAGAGAGGAAAGACAGGGTCTTGATGGAATCAGCAAGAGCTATGCTGAATGAGAAATGTCTGCCAAATGGTTATTGGGCTGAAGCAGTGATGACTACTGTCTATGTGCTGAATCGAACCCCTACAGCAGGGATTCATGATGTCACTCCATATGAGAGGATGTATAGTCATAAACCTGATATTTCACACTTGAAGGTATTTGGCAGCATTGCATATGTGCATATACCGAATGAGAAGAGGAAGAAACTGGACCCTAAGGTAGTGAAGAGTGTGTTTGTGGGATATGCACAGGAATGGAAAGCTTATAAGTGTTATGTATCTTCTACGCATGAGTCACTCATAAGCAGAGATGTGGTATTTGATGAGTTAGCATCCTGGTATGGGAATCTTGTTGCAGTGCCTACTGATGGCTCACCCAGTATGAGTCATGCTGAAAATACTCCTATAGAGAGTACTTCCATGAGTGGTCAAACAGGTGATGTATCATCTACAGTAAGTCCTTGGACAGGACGATTGCGCAGTCACACTACTGCATCCACTGACACGGATATGTCAGTGAGGCGGAGAACAAATAAGGGAAAAGAAAAGGTTTTTGAAGATGTAACATGTCCACTCACTGTAGGTTATGACTCATCTAGTAGTGACAGCTTAGAAAGTGAATTGGGGATTCCGTCTATTATGACGCCAGGTGCTAGGCAGAGTCGTTATGTGCCACCTCATGAGAGGCAAGCTCACAGTGAGCCACAGCTCAGGAGATCAGAGAGGGTCAGACGACCTGTTGATAGGTACACTTACACTGGATATTCAGCCCATCATTATGCTTATATGATGAAAGTAACAGGTTTTAGAGAACCAAGTAAGTTTGATGAGGCAGTTGCAGACGAGGATTGGCGTGCTGCTACGGATGAGGAATATTTAGCTTTGGCTGAAAATGGCACATGGGATTTGGTACATTTGCCTGAGGGAAAAACACCTATTGGCTACAAGTGGGTGTATAAGGTAAAATGTAAATCAGATGGATCATTGGAAAGATACAAGGCCAGGCTGGTTGCAAAAGGGTATGCGCAGCAGTATGGTCTTGATTATGAGGAGACTTTCAGCCCTGTAGCAAAGATGGCTACAGTTAGAACTGTGATTGCTTTGGCAGCAGCTAGAGGCTGGAAACTATGGCAGATGGATGTAAAGAATGCCTTTCTGAATGGAGAGTTACAGGAAGAAGTTTACATGGAATAGCCTGAAGGCTATGTGCATCCAGAATTTCCAGCACATGTATGCCGGCTGAAAAAGGCATTATATGGGCTGAAACAGGCACCCAATGTCAAGATTGTGGGAGACAGGAAAGGAGTCTCACTTGTAGCTTTCTTGCTTGCACAATGGGGGAATACACACACAGGTGGAGGCTGAAAACAGTTTTCCTATTCTTAGTTGTGTAAGCCAAAAAGAGCTCTCATACAAAGAAATATAAGAACCCTATATATGGGTTTCAAACCAAAAACAAGTAACTAAGGTGGCATACTAGCTGAACCATGAACTAGAATAGATAAGGATAGCTGTCATCTAGCTATTATTCATTTGTGGTGTACCAACCGCATCTGCAGCTAACAAGTCGGTGACATAAATGCACAACTGTCACCCTGGCATATCACGAGTGGAGCTCGATATCTCAACACTCCCCCTCAAGCTCAATCCCAATTCCTGCACACCAAGTAGGTTTCTAAACTTGCACAGCTTCTTTGCGCCCAATGCCTTCGTAAATATGTTAGCTACTTGATCCTCTGTGCTGACATAAACTAGATCAATAAGACCTAGTAAAACCCTCTTCTGCACATAGTGATAATGCACCTCAATGTGCTTTGTTCTAGCATGATAGACTGGGTTATTTGCCAAGTGTATACTACTCATGTTGTCACAATAAATGACAACTGGCCCATCTGTAGGCTGATGCATATCATAAAGTAGCTTATGCAACCAAGCTACCTCACATGCCGCCATTGATGCGCCCCTATACTCAGCCTTTGTGCTTGACAAGGCAATTGTAGGCTGTTTCTTACTGCTCCAAGTGACTGCAGCACTCCCAAAAGAGAACACATATCCACTAGTAGATCGTCTATGAGAAATACCACCAGCCCAATCAGCATCACTGTATCCATGCAACTGTATCTAAACCCCAGCCTCATAAAGTAGTCCATACTGCAATGTGGACTTCACATACCTGAGTATGTGTCTAGCCGCATCCAAATGCGGTTTTCTTGGATCCTGCATAAACTGACTTACCAATCCAACATCATAGCTCAAATCTGGCCTGGTAATAGTCATATAAATCAAACTTCCTACTATGCGTCTGTACATAGTAGGGTCTTCCAGAAGCTCACCTGCATCTGCGCTCAGCTTCACATTCTGCTCCAAAGGAACTAAAATAGGCTTACAGAGCCTGTCATCCCATATTTGGACAGCATGCCCAATCCATACTGCCTCTGCAAGAGCCGTATCCCACTGGTTATCTAATCACCTCAATGCCCAAGAAATAACACAGCTCTCCCAAATCCTTCATCTCAAACTTCTACTTCAATAGCATTTTCACATGAAGGATATCTTCATCACTGTCACCTATCATAATCAAATCATCAACATAAATTATCAGTAGCATAATACTTTTCTCTGTTTTTCTCACATAAAGTGAGAAATCTGCCTTGGAAATCTGAAAGCCAATAGTGACAAGATATTGTCCTATCTTGTCAGACCATGCTGTAGGTGCTTGCTTCAAGCCATACAAGGCTTTCTTCAACCTGCAAACAAACTCAGGATGAACAGCATGCACATAACCTGGTGGCTGCTCCATATAGACCTCTTCTTGCAAATCACCATGCAAGAAGGCATTCTTTACATCCATCTGATGTAAAGACCATCCCTTTGATGCAGCCATAGCAATGACTGCTCTTACGGTTGCCACCCTTGCAACCGGACTGAATGTTTCTTCATAATCAATGCCATATGTTTGTGCATACCCCTTGACTACTAATATTGCCTTGTATCTATTCACAGAATCATCTGCATTGTGTTTCACCTTATAAACCCACTTACAACCAATTGCATTCTTATCTTTAGGCAAAGGTACCAATTCCCATGTAGCATTTGCTTCCAAGGCATCCATTTCTTCATCCATGGCTTTCTCCCATTTTTATTTTCCCATGGCTTGCTCAAAAGAAGTGGGTTCTGGTTCCTATATCACTTTGACCATATAGGCATAGTGAATGGCTGTAAATCCATCATATTTCAGCCTATCCACAGGATACCTAGCTCTGGTAGACCTGCGCAAAGTAGGTTCACTCCCAGGTGCTCTCAAAATATCCTTGGTCTTCCTTATTCTAGGTGTAACAATAGAAGGAATACCCAACTCATCATCAATGCTCTATTCTGAGCCACTGGATTCACCATCCACATAAGAGTGACCTACGTTCACATCAAACATGAGCTGATCTACCTTCTCTTTTCCTTTTCGTGATACCAGCATACCACTATCTGCATTGCTTTGAGAAGATTCTCTTGATCTCAATCTGCCTGTCCATGGCGAAGAATGTGAACCACTGCTAGAGGACGCTCCAGGTCCACTAATATCTTGTGACTGCTACTGTGAATTCTGTGCAGCATTACCATTTTGTGCATCTACATTATCAATCACATTTACTGGTTTATACCAGCTACTCATCTCATCAAAAACAACATCTCTGCTCACTGTAAACTTATGAGTAGAAGGGTTATAGCATCTATACCCTTTTTGCTGCTACAGAGAGTAACCAATAAAGATGCACTTCTCAGCTTTTGGATCCAACTTGGATCTCAACTCATCTGGCATATGAACATAGGCAATGCAGCCAAAAATTTTCAAATGAGAAATATCTGGTTTCCTACCAGTATACCTCTCCTCTGGAGTCATGCCATGTATTGCTGTAGTGGTAGTCCTGTTCATTATGTAGACTACTGTAGCAACTGCCTCAGTCCAGTAAAAATCTGCCAGGTCTTTTTCATTTAGCATGGCACGAGATACCTCTCCAATATGCCTGTTTTTTCTTTCTGCAATTCCATTTTGCTGTGGGATATGACTACATGAATATTGCTGCTTTATACCATGCTCCTGCAAGAACCTTGCAAACTCAATTGAGAGGTACTCTCCCCCTCCATCTGACCTTAGGCATTTTATTTGCAGGCCTGTTTCTTTTTCAACCATAGCTTTAAGAGTTTTGAAATGCCCAAAAACTTCACTTTTCTTTTTCATAAAATATACCCAAACTTTTCTGCTATAGTCATCAATAAAAGTGACAAAATAATGACAGCCTCCAATAGATCCAGCTTTAGTAGTCCACACATCAGAGTGGATTAATTCCAATGGCTTCTTACTCTCTTGAACATGTCTAGGAAATGGTTTCCTTGCCTGTTTTCTAAATTGATAGGCTTCACATACCTTATGCATTTCTGCAACCTTGAATTTAGGAAATCCTGCAACAATATTTTGGGCTTGCATTGATTTAAGTCATTGTACATTAACATGACCAATGCGTTTATGCGAGATATCAATATCTGCAACTACACCGGTCCCATGTGCAAACATTGCTGCACTCATTTCAGGAATGTCTGCATCCAACATAAACATTATGCCCTGCGGAATGGCCTCGAATCAAAAAAATAGGGCAACAAAGGGCTAAAGCCCTTACCCGCAGCATATACTGCCCTCTTGCTACACCGCAAAGGGCGTTTCAATTTGAAACAATGCACTCTTTCACTTTTCGCCTGTGCTACCTGCAGAGACTTGCTCCCAAAAATAGAAAAATGAAAGCAACACCGATCCTCTTACCAGAACACCGCGAACTTGGTTTGCTTTCTTGAGCTCCTTACCACGAACAAGGCTCTGATACCATGTCAAGATTGTGGGAGAGAGGAAAGGAGTCTCACTTGTAGCTTTCTTGCTTGCACAATGGGAGAATACACACATAGATGGAGGCTCAAAACAATTTTTCTCTTCTTAGTTGTGTAAGCCAAAAAGAACTCTCATACAAAGAAATAGAAGAACCCTATATATGGGTCTCAAACCAAACTCAAGTAACTAAGGTGGCATACTAACTAAACCAGGAACTAGAGTAGATATGGATAGTTGTCATCTAGCTATTATTCATGGGCGGTGTACCAACTGCATCTGCAGTTGGCTAACAAGTCGGTGACATAAATGCACAACGATCACCCTGGCATATCACGAGTGGAGCTCAATATCTCAAAACCTAGAGCATGGAATGCTCGCATCAACAGTTATTTGTAGCAACATGGTTTCCAATTGGGTGATGCTGATCATAGTTTGTTTGTGAAGAAGACAGATCGTGGCTATGTATTCCTAGTTGTCTATGTTGATGGCTTGATCATTACAGGAGATGATGAATGCGGGATTGCTGAAGTAAAGACATGTTTACAGGCTGAGTTTAAGGTCAAGGACCTAGGAGAGCTGAAATATTTTTTGGGGATTGAGGTTGTCTCTACACCTCAAGGCATATGGCTGCTACAGAAGCAGTATGTTGAGGACATGTTAAGAAATATGGTATGGCTGATTGCAAGCCTATGGATACACCTTTAGAGCAGAATGTCAAGCTGCAAATTGATGTTGGGAAAGAGATTGAGAATTTTACCATGTACAGACAGATGGTAGGCAGTTTGATCTATCTCACAATCACTAGACCTGACTTGAGTTATGTTGTGGGGCTGATTAGTCAGTTCCTCGAAAACCACACTTGGATGCAATCAGGAGAATTCTGAGATATGTAAAGAGTACCATAGATCATGGGCTGTTGCTTCACAGGCCGCTAGTTAGCCGCACCACAATACTCTGCTTCTGTACTAGACAGTGCAACTGTAGGCTGTTCTACTCAACCAACGGCTATGCATTTGGATTGGGTAGTAGCATGATCAGTTGGTAGAGTAAGAAACAGCCTACAGTTGCACTGTCTAGTACAGAAGCAGAGTATTGTGGTGCGGCCTTAGCGGCCTGTGAAGCTATGTGGTTACAAAAGTTGCTGAATGACTTGGGAGTACACTTGGATAGCAAAGTAAGGCTGTACTGTGACAATTTAAGCAGTTTCATGTTAGCAAGCAATCTTGTTTATCATGCAAGGTTCTCTACATCAAAAGATGGATTGAGGTTCACTACCATTTCATTAGGGAAATGGTTTTAGCAAATCAGATTGACTTGGAGCATGTGAAGACTGAAGACCACATAGCAGACATCTTTACCAAATCACTTGGTAAAGATAAGTTCATTCACTTTAGACAGCTACTTGGAGTGATGCAGATGATTTGAGTTTTGCTTTGAGCTTGAAAGGGAGTGTTAGAAGTCAAGCTCACTTCAGTTCGTCTTTATGAGTGACCGACATCTGTGACAGCTAGTGTGTGTGTACAACTATCTCCATGTGATTACATTGAATAAGTCGGGTATGTGTTAGTCAGTGACCTGACTAGAGTTAGTCAGTTAGGTCTACACCTAGTCTAGTTTACTTTTACACTGTATTTTGGACTTCTCAATTAGTTCTTGAATAATGAAAAAAACACAATGAGAGCCTGAAGGCTCATGGATATGGAGTATTCCCTGTCTCTCTCTCCCATCTTTGAACATCTAGGAGACAGAAGCTATTTAGAAGCTTCTTAGAAGCTTCTAAAGGAAATCCTCTTAAGCCTTGTGCACGCGATCTTTTCCCGGGCCTTATAACCCACTTTCGAAAAGGGGTATTCCTGCGTAAGGGCGAAGGCAAACCCAGAGTCCAAACTCACTACGTCTACGATGGCTCCCAAGAAGATGCAAGGCGCACTCGTGGGAGGTTCTTCCCCGAACATACACGTGGACATTCCCAGGAGCCCTCAAGCCCACGTTCCACGAGTTTTAATTCCACGTAAAAGAAATGCATTAAGCACAATAACTTTCATGGAAAGGAAGCACTTATGCATGTTTTTCACCTAGCCTAGTTAAAATGCATTTGGGAAAAATTTCCTACCCGAACGATTTACTAGAATTAATGCATAACATGCAATTGGGTGATTTGTGTTTCCAATGTTATGAATGTAAATTACCTATCCATCTTATGAGCTTAGTAGCATGTCCCCTTTTCGTGCATTTCAAAGTGACAAGCCTAATGCATATTGCCTAGGGTTAAAAGATGAAGTTGTTAAGTGCATCCTTGTATGGCCGTGAAAGAACAAGCGTATCTCGCCTTTAGTCAATAACTTCCTTGTTATGACTCGCATAAAAAGAATTGTTAATGTCTGTTGCATTGCATGGAAATGGGACCATTGACTTGCATGTTGCATGCGAAGGTGTTTGTCAAACGGATTAAAGGTTGCATGTCACATGAACTTCATTAACAATGTTATATCTAGAAAAGGGTTGCATGCTACATATTCGTCATGCGAAAAAATTCATTTCATCAAGAGTTGCATTTAGGAAAGATTGCATGGCTTATCAAAAATATGAAATTCAAATGCTTAGACAAAAGGTTGTAGGTATAATTCATTGATGTAAATCCTAGTTAGGTCCTATGTAAGCTATTCTCCAAATTATCATGCGTAATGACTTTAGGAAGAAAAGATAGGGTTATTGCAAACCTTTTGGTGCGTAGAAGTAATGAATCGCATGCTTACATGTATTGTGATGTCTTGGAACTATTTACACCTTTAGAATAAGTTTAACATCTTTGGGAAAGGATCGTTCCTTGTCGCAAGACAAGTAGCCCAATTTAGCTAAATCACCTAACCCTCAAGGGATTCGGATAGGCATAATTTAGTTGATACGATAAAAACCTCAAGTACTAGCTAGGGTTTAGCACGTTAGAAATTCTGCCCAATATCAAACTTGGTCGCCAAGTCGAGACTCTCCAACCTAAAGGAGCCTACCCACATGCATGGAACGGTTGGGTTAGGTGAATGCCCATACACTAACGATCTAGGGTTTCTACCCTAAGGATTGATTGGACCTAATGCTAAAACTCGGATTGAGTTTGGAAACCCTAGGACGTCGGTCTAGTACAATTGGGGTTGGGTTGGGTAAGAAGACACCCCAAACCCTACATCTTAGCTAAACATAATTCCTTGACTAGGAAACGCCGCTCAATGGGTGAAATGATCCCATGAGCTAGATGCGGCACTTGTGCAATAAGTTGCAACGTCGTATGGCTGGTTTAATCACAAGATAAATTTGCCACTCCTTGGAATAAGGTTGGCAGGTTCTAGCGCAAGTCTAACTTGCAAGAGGATGACTAGACATCATGTTACATCACCTTTCTTGGGCTGATTTTCCAAGTTAAGGGAAGTTATGTATTGCTTGGTAAGCAAAGGATCAATCAAGTTAGAGCGACATGGTCGCCAGGATTTACTGTCTTAATTTAAGAAACACTAAGGTGTTGGTTAATTTGGGTTAACCAGGTATAACCCTAACCCAAGGACACAAGGGTACACAAACAACGAAACCCTTGGGGATCTTGCCAAGTCGCAATTGATCCCAAATCAAATGCTGGATGCATTCGAAGAAGAGGATGCACTCCTTAGCAGTTGGTCGAAATAAACGACCACTACATTGATTGTGCTTGTAACAGTTTAGGAGAACTGTTTGCACTATTTGCTCAAGGAACTAAATATAGAAAGATAATTAATACTTCAAGTCGAAGGCCTGAAGGGAGAGGCAGCATCAGTTACCCTCGACTGTTTGCTTGACCCTAACCAAGGGGGTTGTTAGCCGCGCTGGGTAAATGGACCAAACCCATCGTGAGAGGTCTCTCCGTTGGGCACTACTTGGAGCATGAGGACGCTTGGGTGCCAGGGGGGCTCTGGCCGTAAATCCCTTGCCTTCGGAGCCTTGCACAAGAGGCCAACGCGACTCAGGATTGGATCTCGAGGCCCGCATACTATTCTACGGGTGGAACCTTGGACTAGTAATCCCTGTGGATTGTTGGATAGCCTTCGGGTGGATTATGGATTGCCTTCGGGCGGATTATGGATTAGCCTACGGGCTGGATTATATGAATGTATTTCAAAGATAAATAAGATAACATGTTGAAAAGGAACTTGTTTGACACTGTTTTTCTATGTCAAGTGCTAAGATTACGTGAAGGAACCGATGCCTAACTTGCTAATTAAGGAAGCTATTTTATGCGTGTCCAACTAAATGTGGTAGGTAATTAGACAACTAAAGCAATCCTGAGGAAAGTACGGTGGATGTGGCCATGGGTTTGTCCTACGGATGTGTGGTCCCGGTTGGCCGCGAACTTTTCTCAAACGAAATGAACAGTAAGGAACGTTGACCTAGAATTTAGGTTACTAGAATCCTGATTTATGTTTTTTTAGGGGAACGGAATGGGACTATGCCTTACACACAGAGAGATCGAGCTTTGCATCCGTCTCATTTGCCATTCTCCTTGAACCAAGTGCAGCATGAATCCGCTTTGATCCTGACGTTTTTGCGTAAAGTAGTTTGTCTGGGATTCGACGCGAGTCACTCTCTAGGAACTTGACCATTAGGAAAACCCTGATTCAGGTCAGTCCTAAGTTGGAATGGCCAGAATACTTCCACTACGTGGCAAAATCAAAAAGACCTAGATCTCAAACCCCGTAACATTCCATGGGAGTGCCGGACGGAGCTTTCTAGACCCTCTTCCCGATGGGCTGTTAAGACATGTCCTGCAAGTGAATGGGTGGACACATGATTGTTGGTATCAGAGCGAACCAATGAAGGATCTTCCTTTACAAGGAAACTTAATAAGAAGAAGTAAAGCAAATGTTGCTGTTAAGAACATTTTCTTACTTATCGATGATGTCTTGCAGAGTCATGAAGCATGGAACATAATCTTGGCGTTCAAGGTCATGTTTATGACCGCGATGTGTGCTTCAGATTATCGACGAAGACTCGATATGATGAATATCTTAGACCACATCTATAATCCATCACCCTTGTACATGGAATGGAGATGGATGGGTGTTTCAAGGATCTATTACATAGCTGCCCACCGACTTGCGCACCTTCGAACCAACTTGAAGAGAATCAAGTGGATGGAGGACCTGAAGATCATGAAGCTATTCATCTTTGTTGAGGCTCCCGCAAACGCAACCCTACATGTCGGTGGTCGAAAGGTTAAACAAAACAAGTATGTGTACGAGGAAGTGATTCGAGTAATTCTTGCCGACAGAATTAAGGTGTTGGGACGTCATGAGAAGAACGGATATCAAAGGAAAAGATACCCTAATCTTCCAATGACCTATCGATTCTTGAAAATCCATGATCCCAATCCATACTATTACACAATTCTCGTAGCTGAATGCAACAATATCTTATTCTCCTCGAATTAATGTATCAGCTTGTTCCATCGCCCTAAGAATAATTGTACTCTGAAAGGGATATGCCCATATGAATGAAATAAGACTTCTTTTTATCAATGATTGTCTTGACTATGTATATTGATAAAGAAGTAAAGTGATTTGGTCACTTGGCTAAAAGCTGAAGTGGACATGTAATGTAATGTGGAACTCAACTTCGGTCCGATTTAGGGTCATGAACCTAGGTATCCATGAGTGTTTGCTCGGAATGGATTGGCTTAAACCTAATGATGCCCACATTCATTGTGGAAAGGGTCAAGTTTCCTTTTGAAACTCTAAAGGGGAATTGGTCACAGCATAAGGAGAGGCTAGAAAGCTGAAAATTCAATTGGCCAAAGCATCTCGGATAATAAAGGGAGTTAAAAAGGGACTACCTGCTTATTTGATTAAGTTTAATAAGCTAGATCAGAATCAAGAGTCTAGTGAAGAACCTTCATGGCTAAAGGAGTATGCAGATGTATTTCCTGAAGAGCTGACAGTACTTCCACCTCAAAGGGAAGTTGATCATGAGATCAAGCTAGTGCCAGGAGCTGCACCAATTGCAAAGAGGCCTTATAGAATTTCCATCCCAGAAGCAATTGAGCTGAAGGAGCAACTCAAGCAACTGTTAGATCATGGCTACATCCGTCCTAGCAGCTCACCATGGGAAGCTCCAGTGCTGTTCCAGAAAAAGAAAGATGGAACGCTTCGGCTATGTATTGATTACAGAGGGTTGAATCAATCAACATTAAGAACAAGTACCCTATTCCAAGAATAGATGAACTTCTTGACCATCTTGAAGATGTGAAGATCTTCTCCAAGATTGATCTCAGGTCTGGATACTATCAGATAAGGATCAAGAAAGAAGATATCCCAAAGATGGCATTCAACACAAGATATGGACACTTTGAGTTCCTAGTCATGTTGTTCGGGCTGACAAATGCACCTGCCACCTTCAATAGGTTAATGCAAGATAACTTTAGGCCATATCTTGATGACTTCCTACTAGTCTTCGTCGATGATACCTTAGTCTACTCCAAACAGGAAGAAGATCATGAACCCCAGCTTCGCATTGTCCTTGAGACAATGAGGGCACACAAGCTTTATGCCAAGATGAAGAGGTGTGCATTCTTCAAACGTCGGATTGAATATCTGGGATTCATCGTATCAGCGGAAGGAATCTCAGTGGATCTGGCCAAAGTCAGAGATGTTCTAGAATGGACAATACCAACAACTGTCAAAGAAATACGCAGTTTTCTTGGATTGATAGGATGGTACAGGGTCTTTATCAAAAACTATGCTTTGATTGCAGCACCTTTGACGGATCTACTAAAGAAGAAAACATCGATTGTATGGTCAACTATTGAAAAATCTAGCTTTGATAAACTAAAGCAAAGTTTGGTATTAGCACCTATCCTGAAACTTCCATATCTTAGTAAGGAGTTCGAAGTAGTAACTGATGCTAGCACGCTTTCCTTAGGATGTGTGCTTATGCAAGAAGGTCATTCTGTAGCATACTCTTTAAGAAAACTCAAGAGCCATGAGAAGAGTTATGCTACCCATGATCTAGAGCTATTAGCTGTCAACCATGCTCTCATGCTTTGGAGACACTACCTATTGGGTAACAAGTTTACCCTAGTGATGGATCATAAAAGTCTCAAGTGGATCTTTACCTAGAACGAGCTCAACATGAGGCAACGTCGATGGATTGAAGTGCTGGAGCAGTATGATTTTGAGATCAAA
This sequence comes from Lygodium microphyllum, assembly GCF_053477565.2. Taxonomy (NCBI): domain Eukaryota; kingdom Viridiplantae; phylum Streptophyta; class Polypodiopsida; order Schizaeales; family Lygodiaceae; genus Lygodium; species Lygodium microphyllum. The sequence continues at coordinate 2,972,942 of NC_141161.1, read as the reverse complement.
TATCGGCCTGGAAAGGAGAATGTAGTTGCTGATGCACTCAGTTGCAAGGCATTCCTTAATTCTATAATCTTGCAAGGTCCATCAACAGTTAGATCTCTAGCCACAAAGGTATCTATGCCAAACAACCCAATACTTGAGCTAGCTAGAGAAGAAGCATGCCATGATCCAACCTATCAGAAGATGCTAAGGGAGATCCCTATCAAGGATCAAGAACCGAAGCTATAGGCTAAGTATCAGAAATTCTCTATCAATAGTGGACTTGTCTACTATAGAAAGAGATTATGTATACCGGAAAGCTAGTCACTCAAGCAGAAGATACTTTGGGAAGCTCATGACTCCCCTTTCTCTCAGGACATCCTCGATATGCCGACCCTCAATGCAGTCTTAGAAAGAGCTACTATTGGGAGAGGCTTAAAGGTGATGTTCTCAAATATGTCATTGAGTGTTTGTCTTGTCAATGTATTAAGGCCGAACATGTCAAAATGCCAGCAAAGTTGCAACCACTTGACATTCCCCAAATGAAATGGAAATTCATCAGTATGGACTTTGTTGTTGGCCTACCCCAAATTCAGGGAGGATACAACTCCATTATGGTTGTGGTGGATATGCTTACCAAGGTTGCACATCTTATTCCTATTAAGACAAACTATAAAGCCTCAGACATTGCAAGGTTGTTCATCAAGGAGATATTCAAACTGCATGGGTTGCCCAGAAGAATCATTAGTGATCGTGATTCTCTCTTCACATCACACTTCTCGAGAGCTATCTTCGAAGCCATTGGGACTCATCTCTATTTTAATATAGCTTACCATCCCCAAACCGATGGTCAAACGGAGTGAGTCAACCAAGTAATTGAGGATATGCTAAGGGCACACTGCTGCCATGAACCAAAAAGATGGATTCAATACTTGCCACTAGTTGAGTTTGCCTACAATGCTTCATACCAACAAAGCATTCAGATGACCCCTTTTCAAGCATTGTATGGGCACGACTGTCGAAGTCCTTTAAACTTCTCAGATCCAACCCTAAGAGTTGAAGCTTCAAAGTAGATGCTAGAAGATATAGACGACCAAATGAAGTCAATAACACAGGACATTCAAGCCTCCAAGGATAGACAGAAGGCATACGCGGATTTGAAATGTCAAGATAGAACCTTTGCTGAAGGAGATATGGTCTTCATTCGGGTACGCCCAAAGAAGAGTTCCCTATCCTTAGGTGAATGAAAAAAGCTAAGTCCAAGGTATTGTGGGCCCTAAAATATCCTCAAGCGCCTAGGACCCAATGCTTATAGACTACAAATCGCGGAGAACCTAAAGGTTCATAATGTATTTCATATTAGTCTACTGAAGAAATATGTACCTAATCCTAGCCATGATCAACAAGTTGTAATGCCTAGCCAAGGAGTCCTTGAGCTACGGCCTGACAAGATCTTAGATATTAGGGAAAGACAATTGAGATCCAGAACCTTGAGAGATTGTCTCGTCCAGTGGAAGGATTATCCCGAGGAGGATGCCACTTGGATGGATGGAAGCACTCTCAACCAACAATACCCCCAGTTCTTCTCGAGATGAGGACATCTCGATTCCTCCAAGGGGGAGAGAATGTAATATTTCTCAAAATATTAATGAGCTTTGATCACTGCACGCCCGCGTAAAAGCTGTGCAAAGTCATCTCCCATATCGTCTAATGATGATGGCCAAGTGGTTACCCCACACACGCAATAACGAGTCCATCCGCATTGTGCAAATGAGGCCGGGATTAAAACCGCAAAGCCACGTGAGAACTCCATTCTAGGAAAAAAGGGAAAATTGAAAATGGTGAGAATTTAGGCAAGTTTTTTTACTCATTATCCCTTCCCCCAGCCAATGCACAGTTGGAGGGGAGGGAGTGGGAGAGGGATGTGTAGAGGTGGAGTGCATGGGGAGAAGGGAGAAGCATGAGGGCTCCATGTGTGTGGAGTCTCTCCCCCCTCCCTTGCATTATATAACCTCCCCCTTGGGCATTGGGGGGAGGCACGATCAAAGGGAGAGGCTGCCATGCTGAGGCAGGACACAGATGAGGAGAGAAGGAGAGGACGAGAAGCTGCCGCCAATCATGAGGATGTCGCCACCATACGTCGCTAGCAGCTGCCGTCGATTGCGGCGCTGCTACCGCCTCTCCTCTACTATCGCCATCAATCTCCCCTCTCGTCCTCAAACTTTCCCTCCCAATCATTGACCCTTTCTCCGACATGATTCTGGGAGACAAAAGCTGTTTAGAAGCTTCTTAGAAGCTTCTAAAGGAAATCTTTTTAAGCCTTGTGCATGTGATCTTTTCCCGGGCCTTATAACCCACTTCCAAAAAGGGGTATTCCTGCGTAGTAAGGGCGAAGGCCAACCCGGAGTCCAAACTCACTACGTCTACGATGGCTCCCAAGAAGATGCAAGGCGCATTTGCGGGAGGTTCTTCCCCGAACATACACAGCACCTGCATTTTGCAAAAAAAAAAAGTATCCAAATGTTAACTTGTATTAACATTCAAATCGCAGAACTACACCCCTTTGATTCACTATATCTGTGTTCTTTTTAAAACCTAGTTGGTTCTTGTCTCTTTCTCTTGCTTTCAGTCTTGATAGACCCTAATCAACCCCTAATCAGCCTGTAATCTTGGCTTTTAATCTACCTCTAATTAGCATCAAATCTTATCTTCTGTTCTATCCAAAATATTCTCTCTCTCTCTCTCTCTCTCTCTCTCTCTCTCTCTCTCTCTCTCTCTCTCTCTCTCTCAACAAAAATTCATCAAGGAAACCCTAAACACATTAATACCGAAGCTTGGCTAATGGAAAACAATAACATCATCTTATCTTCTGCCCTAATTTACTATCTGTCACTCTATCACTTATTTTCTTTGTTCATCTCACACAGTCCTCTCTGTCCCCCCTTCTCCCCTCCTCTCTCTCTCTCTCTCTCCCCCTCTCTCTCTCTCTATGAATTGATGCTTAAGGACTGAACAACAACTGTGAAGAATAATAACATCACAAAGATTAAAAAAATAAAGATACCTCCATTATCACTGGATTGCTTGTAGTATAGACTGTTGAAGACGGAGATTTCTTACTGCATATTTCTGAAGAGGAAGATGGCTTGTAGCAGGGTAGAGTGTGTTGTAGATAGAGATTATTTGATTTCAACAAATGGTATCAAAACTACTCCTCAATGCTGCTTCAGAAGAACTCGTATGCAAGAAACCATATTCTGGAGGGAAAGAGAAGAATGCACAAAATTTGGGACAAAACTAGAGCTTTCTGAGGGAATGAAAAAATGCCCAGAAATACGTATATACTTGTCCAAAAAAGATGAAAATTTACAAGGAAACTCTCGAGTCAAAAAGGTGTCTCTGGGTAAAAAATAATCTTAAAATATGATGTGTACGTCATTTTATATCATTTTTTAACTTCCACCCTTTTAAGAAGCGAGAATGAGAATGATTCTAATATATTTTAATGTTGAAAAGTCATGAGGGCATTAAAGAGTCATGTATCAATGATTGGCTGCGTTTTTAGAAAAAATAGAATTGTATTTTTTTAGTTATGAGGATTTTGAGAAAAAGTGACCTTATCCTGCAGTTTGGGAATAAAATAATAGGTGAAATCTATTGAAAACACAAAAACGAGATTTGCTTGATTGTAGAAGATCTCTTTTTATAATATTCCATCTATTACAAAGAACTTGGTGTCAGTCGGTCAAATGGTAGAGCAAGGGTTGCAAGTCAGATTTAATGCAAAGGGCTGCTTTGTAGAAGACTTCAATGACAAGTGCAGGTTGGTAGCAAAGGGAAGTAGAGTTGGATGTATGTTTACTCTGGATGCTGGAATTCCTACTATGAATGCTGCTATGTATGCTAAAGGAAAAGGTGTTGTTGTGCAGATATTGAAATTTGGCACAAACGCATTGGACATGCAAATGTACAAAGGCTGAAATTAATGCAGTCCAAAGGGTTGGTTACAGGTTTGCCTACATTTAGAGTTGCAGAATTTCATAAGGTATGCGAAGCATGTCAGTTTGGTAAGCAGGCAAGACAACCCTTTTCACATGTCAGAGATGTAAGCAGAAATATCCTTGATGTTGTGCATACAAACATTTGGGGGCCTACACAAAATGTATCTCTTGGAGGCAGTTCATACTTTGTCACATTCATTGATGATTGTTCTAGAAAGCTGTGGGTATATTTTATGAAGGAAAAGAGTGAAGCATTTGATCACTTTAGAACTTTCAAGGCTGCAGTTGAAAGAGAAACATGCTTGAAAGTAAAGTGCTTGAGGTCAGATGGAGGGGGAGAGTACCTCTCAAATGAGTTCAGTGATTTTCTGAGGTCTCATGGGATAAAGAGACAATTCACATGCAGATATACCCCACAGCAAAATGGGGTTGCAGAAAGGAAAAACATGCATATTGCAGAAGTTGCACGTGCCTTGATGGCTGAAAAGAATATGCCTAAGCATTTTTTGTCTCAGCCTGTTCATACTGCTGTTTATATTATGAACAGAAATCCCACAACTGCAGTTCATGGGATGACTCCTGAAGAATGCTTTACTAGAAAGAAACCTGATGTATCGCACTTGAAGGTATTTGGCTGTGTTGCATACGTTCATGTGCCAGATGAGCTACGAAAGAAGCTTGATCCAAAGGCAGAAAAATGTGTTTTTATTGGATACTCTTTAGAGCAGAAAGGGTATCACTATTATAACCCTGTCACATGTAAGTTCAGAGTGAGCAGGGATGTCATCTTTGATGAAATGAGCAGTTGGTATGCATCTAGTGGTGATGCATTGGATGATGATGATGATCATGACACTCATGTGCAAAAGTTGAAAAGCAAGAATCACGGACTCTTAGTGGACCAAAGACATCATCTGGTAGTCCTTGGTCTGGGAGACTAAGGAGTACCTCTACATCTTCAGGTGCATCTAGTAGCACTAAGATAAAGACAAAGGAAAGAATAAAGTGTCAGATGGCATTGATGCAGTACTTGATGGAGACTCCAGTGGCTTAGAGAGCTTGGATGATGAGCTTGGTATTCCTTCTGTCAGGACACCAGGTGTACAAAGAGCTCATAGTAATGTAAAGGCTCCATTGAGTGATCCGATGGTACACAGATCTAGCAGGGTCAGATACCCTGTTAAAAGATTTGGTTTTGAAGGTTATGCAGCTCACCATTATGCTTATATGGTGAAACTAGTTGAGGATGTTGAGCCCACATGTTTTGAGGAGGCTGTTGGTCATGCTCATTGGGATGCATCAATGGATGAGAAGATGGCTGCATTAGAGGCCAATAAGACTTGGGATCTAGTATCATTGACGAAGGGCAAGAAAGCTATTGGATGTAAGTGGGTTTATAAGATTAAGCACAATGCAGATGGTTCTATTAGTAGGTACAAAGCTAGGCTGGTTGCAAAAGGCTATGCTCAGACATATGGCATAGATTATAAAGAAACCTTTAGTCCTTTTGCTAGGATGGCAACTGTCAAATGTGTGATTGCTTTGGCAGTAGCCAAAGGTTGGAGGTTGCAGCAAATGGATTTGAAGAATGCCTTCTTGCATGGTGATTTGCAGGAAGAAGTGTATATGGATCAACCAACAGGTTATGAAGATTTAAAGCATCCCACGTATGTGTGCAGGTTGAAGAAGGTGCTCTATGGGCTCAAGCAAGCACCTAGAGCATGGTCTGACAAGATCAGAGAGTATCTTGTCAATATTGGCTTTTATGTTTCTGATGGTGATCATTCACTTTATGTGAGAAAGGGAGATGCAGGTTTGGTCATCATAGTCATCTATGTGGATGACTTGATTATTACAGGTGATAGTGATAGTGGGATTGCTGAAGTCAAGGATTTTTTGAAGAAGAAGTTTGAGATGAAGGATTTAGGTAAGCTAAGGTACTTCCTTGGCATTGCGGTGATCAGATGTGATGATGGTATATGGCTGTCCCAAAGACAGTATGGCTTGGATATGTTGTCCAAGTATGGTATGACAGCATGCAAACCACTTTCAGTCCCGTTGGAGTAGAATGTAAAGTTGAGTGCTGATGTTGGGGATGAGATAGAAGACCCTACTATGTTCAGGAGGATAGTGGGGAGTTTGATCTACATGACCATTACAAGGCCAGACTTGAGCTACGTTGTTGGTCTTGTGAGTCAGTTTATGCAAGTACCTAGAAAGCCACATTTGGATGCAATCAGACACATATTGAGATATGTGAAGTCCACATTACATTATGGACTTTTCTATGAGGCAGGTACAGATGTACAGGTGTTTGGATACACAGATGCAGATTGGGCTGATAGTATGTCTGATAGAAGATCTACCAGTGGATACATGTTCTCTCTTGGTAGTGCAGTAGTTGCTTGGAGCAGCAAAAAGCAATCTACAGTTGCTTTGTCGAGTAGAGAGGCTGAGTATAGAGGTGCTGCCGTTGCAGCATGTGAGGTAGTATGGCTACAAAAGTTAATGGCTGATTTGGATGTGCAGGTGGAAGGTCCAGTTGTCATTTATTGTGACAACATGAGCAGTATACAGTTGGCTAGGAACCCTGTGTTCCATTCCACGACAAAACATATTGAGGTACACTACCACTTTGTGAGAGAGAAGGTACTAGCAGGTGAGATTGACTTGGTGTATGTCAGCACATAGGATCATATAGCTGACATCTTCACGAAGGAATTGGGTAGTACAGAGAAGCTTCAAAAGTTTTGAAGCTTACTTGGAGTTGCAGAGATGCAGTTGAGCTTGAGGGAGAGTGTTGAGATGACAAGCTCAACACATACGGACATTGATGATGGACCGCCTGGTTAGATAGGTCCACACGTCTACACTTAGCACGTCGGTGGTCATTATGACTCTCACATGGCCACTGACTCATTACTTATTATATTTAGGTTGTTACACCTATTTACAGCTGGCAGAGTTATAGTGCCAGTCGACTAGTGTAGTCGGTTATGCATTGTTTGACTTAGTAGGCCACTTTCCTTTATGTTGTATCTTATCTATACTTTGTGTACATTGTAAAGAGTATGGAAGAAGAAGAAGAAATCAGCAAGAAAATGTTTTGGCCTCCATCTCTCTTCTTGTCTCTTGAGTGAGCTTCTCCTTGTGCATTTTGTGTATGTTCAGCACAGCATCTTGAGCAAGTCCCCCCACCACGCGATTCTTGACAACAGATAGGTGCAAATTTTTGGTTTATCACCAATGGTGAAGTGGTTAGAGAATTGGGCAAATATTATGAGAAAACCCTATTTAAATGCTATTTTTTGGAAAATTTTGGACCAAAATATGCAATTTTTTGTATATATGGACTTTTTTGAGTTTTCAAGCCTAACAATTTAGCCCAAAAAAAACTGCTAAAAATAGACTTTGGATTTAAATTACCCCTAATTTTTACCCTGGTTGTTTCCTATATGTGTAAGGTGCAAAAATACATGGCATTATCTGCTAACTACTAAGGCAAAGTATATTGCAGCAGCCCATTGAGGCTTGCAAGTAGGGCTGCCCTTGGTATAAAGATTACTCCTACACTATATTTGGATTCTATAAGTGCTATTCCATTGGCCAAGAATTTGATCTTCCATGCAAAGATAAAGCACATTGAGATATGCTATCACTTCATTAGAGAGGTGATAGAGGACAAGATTGTTGATATTTTCAAGATATCAACTAATTGAGAATCCTATATATGTGCTTACTAAAATTCTCTCAGTGAAACATTTTACCTTTTTCTTAAGAAGATGATGAGCATAGGATGAGATGAAATCTATTTTTCATCGTGTTGTACCTTATATATATTTGTACTTTGTCACTTTTTTCTTATTCTCTCCTCACCAGACGCACATTCACCTTTAAGTGGAAGGATGTGTTGAGATATCGAGCTCCACTCGTGATATGCCAGGGTGACCCTTATATCGAGCTCCACTCGTGATATCGAGCTCCACTCGTGGTACACCGCCCATGAATAATAGCTAGATGACAGCTACCCTTATCTACTCTAGTTCGTGGCTCAGTTAGTATGCCACCTTAGTTAGTTGAGTTTGGTTTGAGACCCATATATAGGGTTCTTCTATTTCTTTGTACTTGAGTTCTTTTGGCTTACACAACTAAGAAGAGGAAAAGTGTTTTCAGCCTCCACCTTTGTGTGTATTCCCCCATTGTGCAAGCAAGAAAGCTTCAAGTGAGACTCCTTCCTTCTCTCCCACAATCTAGACATGGTATCAGAGCCTTGTTCGTGGTAAGGAGCTCAAGAAAGCAAGCCAAGATCGCGGTGTTCTGGTAAGAGGAGCAATGTTGCTTTCATTTTCTGTTTTGGGAGTAGATCTCTACAGGTAGCACAACCGGAAATTGCAAGAGTGCATTGTCTCAGGTTGAGACGCCCTTCTCGGTGAAGCAAGAGGGCAGTATATGCTGCGGGAAAGGGCTTTAGCCCATGGCGACCCTGTTTTTTTGATTTGAGGCCATTTCGGGGCGTGTTTTGGAGGCGGAAGTTTTCTGCACGCACTCAGGAAAAGGCCCCGTTTTATGCTGTGCGACCACTGTTCTACAGGTCGGTGAAAAGTTACCACAGAAATTGCATCGTATGCTTGTGTGCAGAGACATTGGGAGTTACAAAATCATCCTTGGTTCCTATTTATGCAAATCGTCACTAGGAAGTGACTGTCTGGTCAAATACCACTTTCGCCAGTTTTGCAAATTTTCCCTTGTGAGGGTGAAGCTGTGTTTTTTGCAGTGACAGAATTTTTTGCAGTATTCTGTAATGGCGTCTGATTCTCTTTCACAGATTGTAACTGAAAAGCTTGACAAGAACAACTTCCAAGCATGGAAGTTTAGAATGACGAATTTCCTTATGGGAAAAGGATATTGGGAATTTGTTGCAGGAAATGAAGAAGAACCAGTTCTTCCTGATGTTCCCAATCAACAACAAATGTAGGCATTCAAAGCATGGCATGAGAGAGCCAGGAAAGTTATGTACTGGCTGTCTATCAGTATTTCAGACTCTATGATTGTGCATATTTAGGATGCAAGTACGCCAAAGGAGGCATGGGATACTTTGTCAAAAATGTATAGCACAAATACGCAAGCCAGGAAAATGCAACTCAAGCAAGAGTTGCATAATGTGCAAAGAGAAAGTATGAGCATCAATGACTACCACATGAAAGTGAAGAAGATTGCAGATGCACTTGCTTCCATTGGATCGCCAGTGGAAGATGATGATTTAGTTTCTGTGACCTTGAATGGTCTAGGAAAGGATTATGCACAGTTTTGGACATCCATTTCAGTTCGTGAAAGATTTCCTGATTTTGAGGAGTTAATTGCTCTTCTAATTTCTGAGGAGCAGAGAAATGGTGGTGCATCTTCTTCAGGAGGAACTTCAAAAGAAGCTGTCTTCTACTCAAATGCTAGAAGAGGTAGAGGCAGAGGTAGAGGAGGCCGATCTGGAGGCTATGGTAGAAATCAGAATATACAACAAACTCAAGAAAACCAGTCCTATGGAGGAGGACGTGGTAACTCTAGAGGCAGGGGGAGCCAAAGAGGTCGTGGTGGATGGCAAAGAGGCCAAAATGCAAACAGCAATGTTGAATGCTACTACTGTGGTAAAATGGGTCATATGGCTAAAGACTGCTATAAAAAGCAGAATGACATCATGAATGGGAAATTGCAACAAGGGAATTATGCATCTTCTAGTAGAGAGGGTGATGACAGAAATGAGCATTTGTTTATGGTGCAGCACATGAACAATTCTATGACAAGTGCAGAAGAAAGCAACGATGTGTGGTATGTTGACTCAGGTGCATCAAACCACATGACAGGTCATGCAGAATGGATGGAGGATGCAAGGAAAATGGAAAAACCAGGATTTGTGGAGACTGGTGATGATACTGCACATCCTATTGTGCAGATTGGAAATATTCCTTTGTCTATGCAGGATGGGAAAAAGAAATACATGTCCGATGTATTTCATGTCCCGAATATCACCAAGAATCTGGTTTCTGTTGGTCAAATGGTTGAGCAGGGCTTGCAGGTCAGATTTAATCCTCATGGATACTTTGTTGAGGATATGAAAAATAAAGGTCGCTTGATAGCAAAAGGAAAGAAGAAGGGCAGAATGTTTACGTTGGATGCAGACATGTCTGAATTGAGTGCAGCAATGTTCGCACATGGGACCGGTGTAGTTGCAGATATTGATATCTGGCATAAACGCATTGGTCATGTTAATGTACAACGACTTAAATCAATGCAGGCCCAAAATATTGTTGCAGGATTGCCTAAATTCAAGGTTGCAGAAATGCATAAGGTATGTGAAGCCTGCCAATTTGGAAAACAGGCAAGGAAACCATTTCCTAAACATGTTCAAGAGAGTAAGAAGCCATTGGAATTAATCCACTCTGATGTGTGGACTACTAAAGCTGCATCTCTCGGAGGCTGTCATTATTTTGTGACATTTTTTACTTTGTACATACTTAATCATTGTGTTTGCATTTTGTTCTGCGTGGGTAGTATAGTGGAGAGGGGGTTGGTTCAAGAGGAACTTATCTATAATTCTCTAGTTGGCATGTATGCCAAGTATGGAAACCTACCAGATGCGCATGTTATTTTTGATACACTACCCAATCGAGATGTTGTGACATGGAGCTCTTTGATTGGAGGATATGCCCAACATATGTTGAAATAGGGTTGGATTAGCATTGCCTATGCAGGTTAAGGACATTAATATAGCAGGGACTTTTGCCTCATTTTCAAACCTTTAGTGGAAGAGATCCCATGTTTTGGAGCTGTCATTTACTCTTTGAGGGAGCTTAAATCTTTTGATTTTGATTTGAAGGTCATTGGTAGCCATGTCAGCTCTCTTCCCACTATGAACCTTGCCCAAGAAGAGAAAGATGATCTTGCAATGTTTTTGAGTGGATCTAGGGTGCATCCAAGGAATGAAGTTGGGTCTCTATCAAAAAGTCCCTTTGCTTTAATAGACAGGGATGCTCCTTGCACTTCACCTGAGTCTATTGAAAGTAAGATCGACATAATAGTGCTGTCTTCAATTTCTAAGAAAGCTCTCAACCATCCAATCAAGTGAGATATATCTCACCAGTCGATGTACTTTGAAAATATAGATGGTCAGCGTGCAAGTTATTTTCATAGACCTGGCAGGATAGCAAATACATTTCTGGAAATAAGTGTTGATCAAACTGAGAAAGCAGCTTCTGATCCTACTCCTGAGCATTCCCACATAGATGACAACGATGGAATTGGAATTTCAGCAAAAAGAGTAAATGGACATCACCGAAGCGCCAGTGTTGGCAGTGGCTTGAACTTCTGGAAAAGTGGTACTGTCACTAGAAATAATTAGAGGCATACCTAATTTTTAATCGTCTTACGAGCAGAGAATTTGGGAAAGAAAAAGCAACGAAAAAAAAAGGGAAAAGATTTTTACATGTATAGAGAGGATCGTGCCTTCTGCTCTCCGGATTGCCATTATCATCAAATTGTGCTAGATGAGCGCAAGGATAGATGTACGTCTGCAGCAAATTGCTATGCCGGACCCTCGAGCCAGCACAACAGGCTGCAGGCTGCCGTAGCCACTACTGCTGTAGCATAGTTTTTGTACATGTGTACAGATGGACTATGGAATAAAACCTCAAGAATGAGTGACAACAAATTGTCTGGTCCTTTGAGCACTACAATATGTAGTCATAAGCGGTACATTGCATACTCAGTTTTCGGCAAATACAGAACCGTTTAAATGCATGGATATTTCCTGCGGTCACCTTCCTTCTCTGTAAGATAAGGCATACTCGCAGTATCTGCAGAGTTTTTGAGAATGGCTTAGGCGGAGGAGTTGAGCATCTCATATATGGGGGTTCTGTGGACTAAATGTTTCTAGAGTCGAAGGATTGAATTAGGAGAGGACATAGATGTTTTTTAGTGGTGGTGAGTGCTATTGGTCTTCTCAAACATCTTTTAAGACTTCAATTACTGGGGAATCGAATGCTGGGGAAAAAGCCCAGTGGATCTAAAAGGAGAGAGGGATGAACGTCAACGAGTAAGAACGTAGAGTTCTGATGATCTAAGTTCCAGGACTACATGGCTGGGATTGCGATGTATGGAGATAAAGCCAAGCCACAAACCATGGCAGTTCTTTTACTGGGATGTCTCTACAGGCGATGCTAGACTTGAAGGACAAGATTGTATAAGTTACATGGTCTCAAAGGAAACACAAAGTAACAATTGAGACCCTCAGATCCATCGCACCCAATGCAACTTACTCTTGCTACATACTATGCTACACATAATCAGACAATACCTCCATCTAATCAAGTTATATCAACTGAGGCAACCAATATCTTACTGCGACAATTTTATCAGCATGCAAAACAGAAATTGGGATCAAAAATACTAGCACAGGATACTCTCACATCAGAACATGTAAACAAGCAACTAAACTTGTGAGTGATTGTGGAGGGCCTGCAGAGGATGAACTATCAACAGAGGTGTCTGATGGAGTCATGCAGAGTTGAACATGTTGGCTGATCAGATCAGATCAAAGGAAAGAGTCATTCTCCAATTCAGATGTGACTTTATTATGGCCTACATGATTGTATTTTCTTCTTTGAGATTGTATCTTCACTATTTATCATTCTTTGCAGTGTTTAGTATGTTGTGAAAAATGTATTGCAAGGTGCAAGCATATTGTGCCTGTATGCTTGTATTTTTTATGTAATCCTCTTACAATGGATAGAACCAAAATAGGGAGTTGAAGGGAAGTTTCTGGGGGAAGTCTCAGGCATTGACAAGGTGTTGTGCCACTTTTACCATCGGGAGTTTGTGCGTTGCAAGTAGGTTGGAGCTACAAGTGTCAGAATCCAGAGCTAGAGCACCTGCTTACAGTTTGCTAGAAGCACTTTATGTATTTTGACATATTCAACGGCAAAATGTCTTCATGTGGACTGCAATTATTTCAGCTCATGTGCAGCTTAGACGAGAGGAGCAAGCTGTGCGATTGTGTTGGCAGATGTATGAGTCTTGTGTGAAAGTAGACAAATATCTGTTTGTGACTGTCCTTAAAGCATGCTCCAGTATAGCAGCCTTATCCCATGGGATGTTTGTTCATAATCATATTCTTGAAATTAGCTTGGAGTTGGATCTTTTAGTTGGAGGTGCTCTTGTTGATATGTATGCTAGATGTGGGAGCCTAGAGAACGAACAGGTTGTCCTGCATAGCCTAATCTTGCTTGATTGATCTTCTATCTTGGGATTTTTCAAGAACCTCTGTGGTCACGACTTTGCTTTCGAAAACCCTTCGACATCTTTGGTACACCCACAACCATAAAACAAAGCCGTCTAGAACTTGTGCTGTGTGGGAAATTGGACAATAGGATTATTCACATGATGGATCTTCTATCTTGAAATTCGTCAAGGTCCTCTATGGATGCGACTTTTCTTTCAAAAACCCTTCGACACCGTGTCATGGAAGGCCGCCGCTGGGATTGCTGCCAAGCCGTCGCCTATTTCCGCCACTCCTCTTCAAAGTTGCACTAGCCAATCAGTCACACCCCTCCCCATTCGTCATGTACGTCATGTTCTATGACATCAGAAGCTTCTTCTAAGAAGCTTCTAAGGGGGGGACTTATAGCACAACCCACCTATAAAGTCCATTCCCAATAGCCAACCCGAGGTTTTAAGGAAACCCATTTTTGTAGAAGATTTCCTGCACACCGAGGGGGGGGGGGAGGGGGGAGGGGGAAAGTCCCAGCTTCCTTAAGCCCTATTTTCGCGTGGCCATCCCTGAACTTTAAAAGAAGAAGAAGAAGTTCATAAAGCCTCCATTCCCACAAGCCCCATTCGCAAGAGCTCCTTCCCGCAAACAAGCTTCAATTCCCACAAGCCTACTCGTGAAAACCCGGATTCCTACAAGCCCTCGTAAAGTTCCATTTCCGCAGCTCTCTTGCAAAAGGCCCAAGCTCCAACCCCTAAGGCCTTCCATAAGCCAAATCCCGCAAGCCGGTATTTTTTCAAGGATCCGTAATTCGGAAGGGATCTCCTGCATATGAGGAAGAAGGGCAAGATCTTGAAGCTGCTTACCAAGGTTGGAGGAAACTCACCGATCGCGTAAGGGAAAAGGCAAACCGGAAGTCTGTAATTATGCCTATGATGGCCCCTATGAAATCACAAGGCACGCCAACGGGAGGATCTTCTCCTAATATTCATGTGGATATTTCCCCGAGCCCACAAGTCCAGGTTTTTACTATTTTTGATTCCATGCAAAAGTATTGCATTAATCACGATAATTTCATGGACTAGGAAGCACCTATGCATGTCGAATTTACCTAGCCTAGTTAAATGCAATTGGAAATAGATTGACTATTTGAACATTTATTAGAGATATGAAATCGGTCATTGGTATTTTCAATGTGATGAACGAAAAAACGTAAAATGTCTATGTTACAACCTTATTAGTAGATGCCTTCCATGCATTTCAAAGTGATGAACCTAGAACAATTGTTGCTTATCATTGTAAGGTTGAATTGTTAAGTGCACCTTTGACTAGGCATGGAAAGACTAATCGCATGTCGCATTTTTAGACAAATCTTCATTGTAATGATGCATTAGGGAAAGTCATTAACCCCATAGGAAATAGAAGAGCGCAGAAATGATTCTAGGAATTTGCATGTGGCATGTGATTGTAAATTGGAATAGGTTAACTCTAGTTTTTTTTGGCATGAATTTCACTACGTTGTAGTTAGGAAAGGAGTGCATGTTGCACATTTGTCATATGAAAAAATTCATTCATCAAGAGTTGTATTTAGGGAAAGGCTGCATGGTTTATTGAAGCATGAAATCTTAAAAGCTTAGAAAAAGAATTGTGGGAATGATTCTTGAATGCAAGTCCTAGTAGGATCAATGGAAGTTATGATGTAGTTTAACACGCATTTGATCTTAACAAGAAAAGTTAGGGTTATTGCAAATCTAGTGGTACGTAGAAGCAGAGAATCATGTGCTTACGTGAATTGTGACATGGTGCAACTAGTTTTCTCCTTTAGATGAAGTTAACATCTCTAGGAATGGTTCGTCCTTCTCGCAAGACAAGTTGATCGAATTATCTAAATCACCTAACCCGCAAGGGATTCGCATAGGATGGCTCAACTGATACGATAAATAACCCAAGTGCTAACTAGGGTTTAGCACGTTAAGGACTCGGCTTAGTTTCGCACTTGTTGCCAAGACAAAACCCTTGAACCGAAGGTCCTAACCACATTCGCGGAGTGTTGGTCAATTGGACCCTCATGCTAATAATGATCTAGGGTTTCTACCCTAAGGATCATTCGACTTGATGTTAAAAATCAGTTTGAGTTTGGAATCCCCAGAACCGAATGTTGTCGGCCTAGTGCAATTAGGAGTGGGTTGGGTAAGAAGACACCCTAAACCCTGTTCTTATCTAATCATAATTCCTTGACGAGAAAACACTGTTCAATGGGTGAATTGATCCCTTGGAATAGATGCGACACTTGTGCAACAAGTTGCAATGTCGCATGGTCTTGTGGGTTGGTCATAAGAGAGTTTTACCATTCCTTTGAACGAGGTTGGCAGGTTCTTGTGCAAGTCTAACTTGCAAGAGGATGAGTAGTCATCCTGTTATATCACCTTTCTTGGGAAAATTTACCAAGGGAAGTTAGATATTTGCTTGGGAGCAAAGGATCAATCAATAATTTAGAGCGATATGGTCGCCAGGATTTACTATTAATAAAACCTAAGGTATTGGTTAAGTTGGGTTAACAGGGTATGGCCCTAAACTAAGGACAAAAGGATGAATAAACAAACCCTTGGGGATCTTCCCAAGTCGCAATTGATCTCGGATCGAATGCTGGATGCATTCGGAGAGAAGGATTCACTCCCTAGCAGTTGGCCAAATAAACGACCACTAGAATTGATTGTGCTTGTAACAATTTAGGAGCACTGTTTGCATTGTTTGCTCAAGGAACTAAAGGATGGAAAGATATTTAAATGCTTTAGGTTGAAGGCCTGAAGGGAGAGGCAGTTTCAATTACCCTCGACTGTCTGCCTGACCCTAACCAAGGGGGTTGTTAGCTGCGCCGGGAACATGGACCGAACCCATCGTGTGAGGTCTCTCTGTTGAGTGCTAATTGGAGCAGGAGGATGCTTGCGTGCGAGGGGGGGCTCTGGCCGTAAATCCCTTGCCTTTCGGGCCCTGCACAAGAGGCCAACGCGACTCGGGATTGGATCTCGAGGCCTGCATACTAGTCTATGGGCAGAATCTTGGATTAGTAATCCCTCTGGATTTGCTGAATAGACATCGGGCGAATTATGGATAGCCTTCAGGAAGATTATGGATTAGCCTGCGGGCTGGACTTTATGAATGTATTCCAAAGATAAATAAGATAACCTGTTGTAAAGGAACTTGTTTGACACTGTTTTTCTATGTCAAGTGCTAAGATTACGTGAAGGAACCAGTGTCTAACGGGCTAATTAAGGAAGCTTCTTGATGCATGTCCAACTAAATGTGGTAGGTAATTAGACAACTAAAGCAATCCTGAGGAAAGTGCGGTGGATGTGGCCATGGGTCCATCCTATGTGGATGGGTGGTCCCAGTTGGCCGAGAACTTTTCTCAATCGAAATGGACAGCAAGGAGCTCTTCTCAAAGGAAATGAACAGCCAGGGTACTGACCTAGAGTTTAGGTTACAAAAATCCCGATTTATGCTGTTTTAGGGAAAGGAATGGGACTATGCCTTATAGGTTGAGCCTTGCATCCCTCTCGTTTCCCATTCTCCTTGAACCAAGTGCAGCATGAATCCACTTCTTCCCTGGCATTTCTGTGTAAGGTAGTTCGCTTGGGGTTCGACGCTAGCTACTGTTTAGGAAAATAACCATTAGGGGAAACCCTGATTCAGGTCGATCCTAAGTGGGAACGGTCAGGATACTTCCACTACGTGGCAGATGCGGGAAGTCCTTGATCACAAACCCCGTAATATTCCATGGGAGTGCCGGACAGAGCTTTCTAGACTTCTTTCCGATGGACTGCTAAGACATGTCCTGAAAGGGAATAGGTGGACATGTTACAAAGCACGACCACTTGTAGTTCCATAGCCACCCATCCCACTAGAAAGGGACTGCTTACCCATGAATTGGAATACAAAGCTGTCGGTGTGGGAGCAGTGGGAAAATCATCACCAACCCTTCGACTTCACCTTCTGATATCCACCGGGGTTGAGCAAAGTACTATCCACCACGAGGTAATCACCATGGGAAAAAGGCTTGTGAAAGATGGCTCATTGAATGAGAGAAAAATCCAATAGCTTGGGGGAAGGAGTCCCCAAATTACTGGGAAAACAAGGTTGAGGAGGTACCCCACACACGATGAAAGGCCAGGATTCCCAACCTAAGTGGAGGAGAAGAGTCTGGAATGGAAACGTGGATGAATGGATGTTGTTTTGTGGCTCCCTACCCCCTTCGAATAGAATGACCTGACCTACCTACCATATCCTCAAAGGGTGGGAGTAGATTTTGACCGTGACATCCATGCCTGCTACAACTTCCCGAGGATATGCAATACAAAAAAGGAGGAGGCACTTGTCTTCTGAGAGCAAGATCTATGGGAATCCATGGCCCATTTCCTAATGGAATTCTCCTCTTGCCCAGACCCCACCTTTGTAACAACATGTAACTATATTAGATTACTTAGGACTCTCCTCAAGCAACCCCCCACACCGACAGAGTGCCATCTTCCGCCGCTCTTTTTTGACATTGATGCAGGAATAGATAGGTGTGCCATGACTCGACTAATGTTTTGCGCTGCTTTACTCCCATCCTTTTGCATGGCCCTTCTTGAGGACATGAATGACATCCAATTTACCAAATGTAGCCATCCATTCTTGTCCACTATACCTCTCCACGTTAAAATAGTCCAAAAAGGGTATATGCTAAGCAAGAACTTTCTTAACAAATCATTAAAGCCCCCAACTTCCCCATCCCACGCCCACGAAACTAGAAAATTAATCTGTCATCTTGTACTACTTCTCCAAATTCAAGAAACTATTTATTCAAACCCCCCCCCAAAAACGCAAGCTACATATCGATCACCGTCACTACACCTAGGGGTTCTCAAGTTAGGTGGTTGGTTGGCTCCGTCTCCCTAACCCCCTAGTCTCATTTTGATCCCTCACTTCACGCTTAGGGCACATCAAGGGCAGGACACACCTAGGGACCTAACACTCGCCTATGGTTAGAACTGTCACCCTAAGCTACACACTGCACCTCCCCTATGCACAAACTGGGTCATCAAGTGTGGGGCACATCGAGGGCTAGTTTCACAAACACCAGTACCATGCACTTCACGGTAAGGTAGGAACACCCCCAGGGAGTGTACATTCTTTTCTTTCTAGGTACAAAATAAGGGTTCCAACCACCAACTCCAGAGACCCCATCATCCATGCAATGCACTCCGCATCTTATCCAACATGTCCCCATGCGGGCACAACAAAGCAAGGGGTGGATGCAACAGCCCCAGTCGAAAGGTGGATGATGAAGCTCATTTGAACCACTGCAAGAGAAGGCAATTGCACAAGACCGGGCGATGGATCCATCCAACACAATATTCAATTTCATAGCCGGATCCGCCCACCAGCCTCTCTCCACACAAGGGCCCGTCCAACTTTATCTTCAATTTCAAAGACATAAACCCCTCCAACACCAGGGCTCATTCCCGACTCAAGGGCCATCCAATTCCATAAATCCCTCCAATAACATCCCGGCATGGCTTGTGCACAAACTCAAAAAGCCACTTGGCTACTCCAATAGCATAGTCTGACTCACCACCCCCAGCAAGTGCCATGGGACTAGCACTCAAATAGGAGGGGGTAATGTTAATCCTCAAACGAACAAGGTGGAAAATCTAAGCAGAAGACAAAGTCAAGGCAAAAGTAAAATGGAGAACGAAGGCACGCCAAGAAAAATCAAGAAACACAAGAAGTGTGAAAAAGTCCTAAATCAAAGAGAGGCACTCAAGAAAAAGCGCAAGTCAATACTTTTGTAAAAGAGCGTAAGGCAAACCATGATTTATTTTAAGAGCGCTAGGCTCCGACCTATGCAAATTGTTAATGTAGATGGGCGGCAGGAAGGAAGCTAGGAAGATAGGAGAACAATGGAAAAAAGGGGCCTAGGCTATGGCTGGCCATGTAAAAAGGGATAAGTGCCCAAATGGGATTTAGGGCTTTGTATATAAAGTATAAAGTTCAAAAGATGAATGAGAGCTCATTCTTTGGTGTGTGGCAAAGTGGTATCTTCTTCTTCTCCCCTTCTCTTCTCTTTACTTGCTTGTGTGTGCTTGAGGAAGGGAGTGTGAGAGTGTGAGAGAGTGAGTGTGTGAGGGTGAGGGATCAAGGAGGTGAAGCTCTCCACCATTCTTTCTCTTCTCTTCTCTTCTATTCTCTTCTCTTCTCTTGTTTCGACCATGGCTAGAGCTTGGAGGTTGGAGGCTTGAGGATGCTTGAGCTTGCATCAAGAATCGTGGAGCTATCAGAGTGCTTGGGAGAGGAAGTAACTCAATCGAGCATCAAGGTAAGCACACTACACTCATAGGGAGGGATAGCATGTTGGCTATGTCAGAGGTAGCCATTAGTGCTCACTTGAAATGCTTGAACAATAAGCGGTCTGTGGGACTTGGCGATTGTCGCATCTACAACTTCGTAAGTTGTTTATCCCACCAAACCGTTTTTCCTTTTCTCAAGAGCTAATATAAACTTTCACCCACATGAGTGAAATGCGGAATCCATATCAAGTAAAAGACACATGCACCCAAAAATCTTCTCACCTTGGATACATTCGAACATGTCTCCTACATCCTGCTTATGGAATCAATCTTTAATGGTGAGGGCTTTCTCCCATTTGGTCCACACATGTGCCCAATAACTAATACTTTCTCCACTCCAAAAAATAAAATTTCTCCCGAAACAATCAAATGTACTTCTTTAAGACGGCTCAAAATCTTATCACAATCAGCAATATAACCAGCCCCACAAATCTTCTACATCCATGCTTTTTCAAGTCTTCATTCTTCTCATAGATATCACATCCTTTGATCAGCACATCATCAAGAAAGGGTAAGGTCAACTGAGGAATATACTCCCTCAAAACTTTATGCATAACATTCATCATATGCGCCACTGAATTGGTTGCTGCCTGTGGAAGCGTACACATCCTAACCAATCCAAGCGGTGCCTCATCCAACATTCCTTATGGTGACTTTATTATCTAGTTGTAAATCCTGTATAAACCTTAAAGCACCATTCTTCTTTGGAACAATAAACCACCAATTTGAATATGGAGCTGAAGAAGGAATTATTATCTTCTCCTTCAAAAGCTCTAGCAGCTTAGGCAAATATGCCCAAGGCATTGGAATAGGCTTTAAATTCCATGGCACATGAGATACTGTAAAGATCACCATATGTGCAACTATGGTTGGGGATCAACACATCCAATTTCATCTGGCTAAATGCAAAGGCTTTCCCATGTCTTGCCAACATATGCAAGAAACAAGCTCTTTGTGCAGGCAAAAGGAAGCACCAATTGTCAGCTCTTGTAAAGTTTCAGCAAAATCACCGAATAACTACATGAATCTTGCACAAAAAAATGATATTCATCCCTAATATCTCCAATAGTCACAAGTACATTCGGACAAGCTGCATAAAGATCCCATGATGAATTGTTTGCTGGCCACATGCGCCATCTCGGATCTACACCAATTGGCCAACCTCCATTCTCATACAAGTTATGTGCCATAACATTGATTTTAGAACCATGATCCAAGAGAGCTATGCAAGGTGTCTCTCTTTCTCCCACTTTAACAATTGTCTCTATTGTAGTACAAGCCCAATGCGTTTGTGAATAATGACTGCTCTTCATGTATTTGTTGATGGACATCCCTATTATATATAGCCTTCTCTCTATGCTTACTGCTGCCATAAGACCAATTTTAGCCACAAGCTTGTTGTCTACACTCCCATTTAACCCATTTTCAACATCAGCTTGCTCCATATCAGCATTACATGCATCTTCATATTCCCTCTGAAGTTGTTTCTCTACGTCTTTGTCAGCCTGCATCAATGCTTCTAAAATTTCACCATCAAACAGTCTTTGTCATTTCAACATATCAATGATTGCATCATGAAATTCACGCTTCATGATTCCAAGAACTTCACCAAGTGTGAATTCCACTCTACTACCAAGTATGTGATCTTCCAAGAACTTTTTAAGGTTTGTGGCAGTCTCAAGATCCGATTATAACCTGTAACTAGGCTGTTTTCCCCTTTTCTTCCCTTCTTGTTTCTTCTCTTGAGATGGATCCTCCATAACATGCTCATGTATGGCTTTTTCAGTCTCTTTTTGCTGCTCCATTTTACTTTGTGCTATGCATTTAGATGGGCTTGAAGAGCAAGGACTAGCAATATCCTCATATTTTCTTCTCTTTTCTTCCACAAGAGCTTGTTGATTATAAAACTCAGCCAAATAAGCATAGGTTGAAAATGAATCCACTGGTGCACTTCATCTTGTTCTTTCTCATATATATTGACTTGCATCAGCTAATTCAAACTTTATTGTTTTGCCTTTTTCCATGCAATCTAATGCATGCATCCAAATGTGAGATTTTGCTTCAGCCATGCCTCCTTTACGAGCTTCTTTGGATCCTTTCAATTCTTAACCCATATGTGGTTGCATCTATGGCAACAAATGTTGTCCTTGCTGCCATCTCTTCCAACCTCTTCTACATACCACCATTTTCAAAATTTGGCTCTATTGAAAGACCAGTTTTTGTTGCTCTATTGCATGCATTTTGCCATCTTTCCAAAAGACTAACCTTTTTGCTTCTGCTTCATGGTAGGTTGTACAATCTTGCTTTTCATGCTCTAAACTGTCACACCAAATGCATCTCCTCTTGTATCCTTCTTTGTAAGGTCTTAAGGCTATTGCCTGACCCTTCTCTTTATTTGGTGCTGGGAGTGCCAATTGGGCTCCTCAACCAAAGAAATTTGGCGGCATGTTTCCCAAGTATGGTGGGTTGTACTGATGGATAGAGGGGAATCTCCTAGGCAACCTACAGTGCATGGCATCGTGGCCAAATCTACCACAATTAGCACAAGATCATGACTTAGGGTCCTGGCACTCGGTTGGCAAGTGGTTCGCACCACAATGCACACATTGGACATGTGGGTGCGTTAGTCGTCTCATCATCTCCTGCAGTTTGTCTATGTCCATCCTAATCTCTGCTAGCTCTTGTCCTGAATCGGTGCCCTTACCTTTGTCCTATGTGCTTGGGTCTTCTCTCTCCCTCGGTGTTGAGGCCCTCTCGAAACTCTTGGCACTAGACTCTTCTCGATCCGAGCCTCTGGAGCCTCTTTCCTTGAGCTGGTCATCCACTCTAATAGCTTCTTCAAAGACCCTTGCCAGTGCATCTCGTTGTGAGCTCGAGTTACTGGCCAAGGCTTAGTAGATCTCTTCCCCGTATTATGTGACGAATACCGTGGATACCGCCCTTTTAGTTTTCCCATGGGGATTATCTTAAAGAGGCTCCTCACATGGGCTATATAATCTTGAATATCCTCTTTCTCTCTCTGCTTGATGTTCATGAGGTGCACTAGCAGGTTTTCGGAGTACCCAAGTTCGGAAAATCTCTTGATGAAGAGATTTTCAAGCCATTGAAATTGGCACGCTCTACAACATGCAAACTCGTGTACCAAGTTCGGCCCTTGTCACCTAAGTATAGTCCAAAAGCTTGGGAGCATTGAGTAGGATCCGTAAGGCCGTTGGCCTCGCAGACATGCTCAAACTGTTCCATAAAACTGTATGGATTGTCGTTTGCTTGGTATTTATCCAGTTGCTTCGCCACCATAGGGATTTTCGATTGGCTCTTACAGCCTTGGTTAACCCCTAACCCTGATAGTAGTGATGTTGCTAGTGTTGCAGCGCTTTGTTCTATTGCTGTCTTATCTAGCAGTCACTTCATCAAAATCTCACTCAGTGTGAGGTCTTCCTCTAGCACTCCCTCACTCTTTGATCGATTTCTGCCTGCTAGGGCTAGCACTCTCTGGATCTCTCGCATTTCCAAACTTTGGTGCAAGATCCTAGTTTGCTGGTCCTGGTTGTATGTAGCTAGGCCTTGCAGAGCCTTGCGGCCAGCTTCCTCTCTTCCTCGAGTTCTTCTATCACGTCCTCCATAGGTCTATCGCGGTGTTCTAGTTGGGTTTGAATATCGTATTTCTACACTAACTGTTGGACGGTCTCAGGAAAATAGCCTAGGTCTAGCTCTTTGTTGCTTCTATGGCATGAGCTTCCCTCTTCCATGTCGAAAGCTTCCTGTTCTGCCAAGTTTTCAATCAAGTTGATAAGGCTAGGTAGATCCACTTCCATGATAGTGCCTTGTTCTGTTGGGCTTTTTGGCTGTGTTCTTTGCTTGGTCCTACCTTTGGGGATTCGATCACCTATCTATGTCTTTGGGGTCTCCTCCTATTGGTGGGTTCCTTCGAGTTATTACGTCTGAGTGTGCTCTTTATTATTGAAAACAGACCTCAACTTGTGTACACTCAGTGCTGCGTGCTCTATTGTGCACTGTACAAATTCAAGTTTTTTATATTTTTGGTGCACTTATTTAAAAGAAATCATTATGGGGTGCGCAAAAAAAACAAAACAATCTTACAGGTATGGCTATCCCCTTGGCTTGTATGCGACCTAGTATGGCTCTAAGCGCGGTCTCTGGTCATTCCTAAGGATTGTTCGGGGTCTATGCTGCTTTCTCTATGCTCTATCAAGGCTGGGTTACCACATAAAGGTCAATTTTTGGCTCTAAGTCATGTCAGTTCCTTGGCCAGACTGCTAGGGCCACTTCTAGACTATACAATTGCAGTTGTCTCCGGTTCTTGGGTTCGGTAAGCTGGGTTTGGTCCCTAGGGATGTTTGAGAATGTGTCACAATAGGTCCTAACCTGGGGGGTGATCCTATTCCTAGTTCTTCTATCTTCTACCTAACTGGTTCGATTCCCAGAATCGGACAGCGGGTCCCATTCTGGGTGGTCGACTTTCAAAGTCGGACGTTCCCTGACTGTGGTCTGATTCCTACTGGGTCTGATGCTTGCATGTCTGATTGACACGGGTCCAATTGGACACACATCCGATTGGATGCATGTTCTATTGGACAAATGGGGTGTCCACGATTGAACGGTTGGTCCAATCAGACCAAAGGGGCATGGTTTGATTTTCAGAGTCGGACAGTCCGATTCTCCTAGTTGGATGGTTTGATTGCTCGACTTTGGGAGTCAAACCTGGACACAATGGTTTGCAAAGCGATGGGGTGCAACACAATAATTCTGATCAATTTCTTCAAGCACGTCTCACAGCCTCCTGCAAGGCTTTCTAGATAGCAATAATGACATACAAGGGAGAGTTTTGCATACCTAGATCATAGGGATAGCTCCAAAATCTAGTGCCCCAATCTCTTCTACTTAGCAGGTCTCTCTCTCTCTCTCCCTCTCAAGCTCTCCTTAATCTCTCAAATGCAAAATGAGGTCTTCCTAGCCACTCCCGGCCTCTTATCTGCCCGAGTCCGCATTCACCTTAATCTTGTTCTTCTTACTAGCATCTAATTACACGTCCAAGGAATGCACTTGTACAAAACTAAAACCAATCTCCACATCCACATACTCACCCAAAGTATAGATTTTGTTTACACCCTTAGCTAGCATAACATCATCCCTCTCTTACTTGATAGCATCAAGACACTCCATCATCACATCATCATTAGGCACAATACCATTAACTTCACTAGACAACAAATCCTCATTAGCATCCACAATATTTATAACATCCTCCACTACTTCAATCAATGAGTCTATGTCCTGAATACCCACATGCATATAAGAAATCATAGTATAATTCTCAATCAAACCCTCAAATTATACATGCCTCTCAAGCACTATGTCTATATTTGCAATGACATGCAAAACTTCTGTAATAACTGGAGCATCGACCTACATGTCAGATAGTATAAAATCATTGCTAGGAAAAACCTCAGTATCATCAATTATCCCTTGCTTTATGTTTGTATTCATAGTATCCTCTCTCTCTTCAATATCTAGTGGTGAAAGCTCAGGTATTCCAATAATCATATCATAATCCTGCATACAAACCTTAGCTTTCTGAGCACACATACACTCTTTCGAGACTTCAAGAGCTTACTTGTATTCAGTCTAAGTTGTATATCATATCTCTTGAACTTTCTTACATCAATACATTCAAAGCATCCAATCCTATAATCCTCTAGGATACATTATTATTAGCAAAGATATCTGGATTATATCAATACATTCAAAGCATCCAATCCTATAATCCTTTGGGATACATTATTAGCAAAGATAGCTAGATTATGTAGGAAAGACAGAGATGTGAGAGCTCCTTCATCTTTGCTTGGAAGGGCATGATCAAAGAGTTTAGACTTGGTGCAAATAAGAAAATCATAAAAGAGGTTTTAATACAACATGCATTTATGCATAGAGAGTTGAATTCGGAACTTTGAGCATCAAGTCTTCCATTGCATAGATCAAATTATAAGTATTTCATTTTGAATGCTTTTCTTTTATTAAACTTGGTATTAGGTTTTATTGTTATAAGTTTTGTTTTTATTTATAGATGTCTATCCTTCTAATCTTGAGTAATGGCATCCCGTCCTGTCTATTATTGATGTTATTGATATTATGCATCGTTTGATTGAAGATGAAATGTACAAAGGTAGCATAAAAACATAGCTCACATATAATGAAATATTTTTTAATGGCCATTATGAAATGTACAAAGGTAGAATAAAAACATAGCTCACATAGAATGTAATATTTTTTAATGACCATTCTTATATTATCCTATGCATAATGGCCAATGGAGAGCAATATCCCTACTTCCTTTGTCTGATTTTACAAGCCTTGAGTGATCTTTACCAAGTCCAACAACTAGTGAGAGCTATAGATGTAAAATCGTTTTTGAGATACAAAGAACATTAAAACCTTATATCTCAAGTAGGATAATCAATATTACTTTGTTTCTACATGTTAATGTGTTTATTGATTTTTTTTTTCAATGTTGAGATACGGAGATCAAAGGCCATGCTGATAATCAAGAGGTCGGCATATTATCATGTTCTGCAATTTATTGATGAGAGGTGGGATACCAAGATAGAACGAAAAATAACTTGTAAGATAGATCAAGACTCTCTTGCTTGCAAATATATGCTTGCTACTTAAAATTTCATCCATAGCTTTTATTACAGTAGATGGCATTATGTTGATAGTAGTCTAGTTGCTTTGGATTGGAATCTTGAGGATTTTAGCAAAGATCTTATAGTGGAGCTTGATGTTTGGCTCAATGAACACATTATTATGATATTAAAGATTAGATCATCATGTACACTACATCAAGTGAGGATGCATTTACAGAATGAAGATATAAAATTATCATGTTCATTTGCACTTCAACTTCATAGCAAATGAGTAAGTTTGTACGTTAAGTCGTATATAGCATATATATATATATTTGATTCCACTTCTTGAATAGTAAGCATTTATGTTAATTTTTTTGCAGATATCAAAGAGAAGAGAGAGGAAGATACAATGCAAGGACATTGAAGAAAAGATCTCTTTACTTTCAGTATAAATACAACTTCAAATATTATAAAAAATTTGTATTTTCTTTCTTCATGATCTATATACATGAGGTTATATTTCTTTTTGTGAGGAATATCATTTTTCGGAGTTCTTTTACCCTTCTTTGATGCTTTGGTTACCTTAGGTGTTGATGGCCCCTCCTTCTCTACTTGCACACTCTCTACCTCCTCATCTATCCCCTTCTTATCTGTAGCCTCCTTATTTCTTTGTTTTTCTTATATGTAATTGACAAGTATGTACTTGAAAATATTTGCTTGTACATATCAAACATGTTCATTATTTTAAAAATCATTGAAAAATTATCATGCATTTGAAAGAAATAAATGTTAGTTTAGTGCTATTTTGTAGTGCACTATCTTTTGAGTGAAACAATATCTTAAAATTAAACATATTTCACATTACGTTGATAAATTTTTTATCATTAAGATAAATAAACTCAACCAATCTCTTGGCATTTACAATTACACTCAAATCACAAGAATGACTATCATCTTGATGAGGACTCTACAAATAACAATATAAAGCAAAATTATACAACTTATTTGTGGTAGTTTGTGGAATCAAGTA
This sequence comes from Lygodium microphyllum, assembly GCF_053477565.2. Lineage (NCBI taxonomy): Eukaryota > Viridiplantae > Streptophyta > Polypodiopsida > Schizaeales > Lygodiaceae > Lygodium > Lygodium microphyllum. The sequence goes on along the minus strand of NC_141161.1, from coordinate 2,945,643 downwards.
TCTTGATATATTTGATTAAAAAACTTACCACAACTTATCTATACTCCATTTGTGCAAGTAGATCAGACATAGGAGGCTTTTTTTGTAGAACTTCAATTAATATTTTGCAAATATATATACAAAATAAATATAATCTAGAGTACTTATAATAGATAAAGACTCAAATGATTAAGGAGCCTTGAGATAATTTAACATATATCTTAGCATTTTCATGTATTCCTTTCAAATAATTCATTTCAAAACAGTGCTTATCTACACATTCTATGGCAATTAGGCTCCAATAAGATCAGGAAATAATCATCGGTAAATAATTTGGTATAATAAGCTCTTTTAGAAGTAGAAAAAATACCAAATAACTTATTTTTCATGATATGGAATTATAACAAGCTCCAATTTATCAAATTCCATTCTACTGAGCCAAGGGTCAAATGCATTTACTTCAAGCTTACTTAGCCTCATATAGTGGGAGATTGAAGGATTAAGAAACTTAACCTTTTATTGTATATCAAAAGGGAGTTCATGCATCATACACCTAGTAAAAGTAGTAAAATAATGAGTATATAGGAAAAAAGATATTAATATAAAATTATCATTCTTAGAAAATAAAAAAATTTAGATATGTTATATCTCAATCCATCAAGATGGATGGAGTCATTTACTTCTCTCCTCTTATTCTTAAAAATATATATACATTTTGAGTCTAAAAAAATAATATAATTTCTTTTGCCTATGTCACCATATAAGAAGCAATATATACTAAAACTTGATGGGTTGACTCTCTCAAGCATGTCAGAAAACTCATCCTCTAGAGGTCCTAGTTGCTCTACTTCTCCTTTTATGCTTTTTTTGATGACTTGGATGGCTTTGAGCACTACTAGGTCTTCTCTATTGAGATGTCAAGCTCTACATGAGCTGGCATCCACTACATGTCGGTGTGATGTTGCAAGTTATTATTCACTGGCAAATTAGGTGACCGACATAAGGATACAACACCAATGATTCTACAGGTAGACTACACCCATGTAGTCCATCCTTGATTATGGCACATTCATTGCGACATCTCTTATTTCTTATAGTAGGTTCATACTTAGTGACTTTAGTCTTTTAACATATTATAGACTTAGTTCTTTTATGTGGAAGAATAAGACAAAGATTTCAACCCTATCTCTGTGTGCGCTCAAGTTTCCATTTCTTTCTGTATATGTGCTCTTAGTCTCTTCACCTCTCTTCCCTCTTGTCTGCTTTCATGGTATTAGAGCTATCCTATAGCTGCACATTGAAGATTGAGATGAAGATGTTGAAGCAAAAAAGTAAGCAAGCAAGCAACACATAACAAGCTCTTCCACCTTGCTCCAGGAGACTCCTAAGGTTGGTAGGGTTACAATCTCTGATTGGAGTAAAACTTGGTGAGCATGAAGAAGAGTGTATATACAACAAGTGGTTTTTAGCATCTAAGGTCATTTCGGCCTCCGTTCTAGACCTTGAAGTGGTCTCAATCGTAGTTATTGGGTATATTATAGTTTTGGTTGTGTCCACTGTTTCCATGTGCACAAGTTACATATTTCGAATTTGTAAGGTTTGAGGTATTTGCTGGGTTGCAAACATAGAAGGAATCTGCATCATACAAATTGCAGATTGTAGTTATTATTGTGTAGTTAGTGAAAAAGGTTGTGTTTTTAGTTGTGGTACCTTGTATCAACTTTCTTGTAGATTGTAGTTTGTTGCAAGTTGTTTGTTTTGTTAAAACATCTGACAACTTCAACCAGATTGTTAGTGAAAAGCTTAATAAGAACAATTATCTAGTGTGGAGGGCAAAGGTGTTTGGAATTACATTGAAGGAGATATGGCAGTAGCACCTATCCATTAATGATTATGCCTTGAAGATTAAGAGTATTGTGAAATCTCTTGGATCTATTAGTGTAGCAGTTTATGATAATGATGTTGTGTATAAATGCTTAGATGGACTTGGAGATGAATATCTACTCTGACTGGTGATTATTACACTCAGAAACCATCTCCAGTGTGGACAACACACATCAATGCCTCCCTTAGCCCCTCCCAAGAGCTTTAGATCATCTATAAATATGAGGGATGATATCTCTACTTTTTCAGACTCGATTTCTATGATGATACTTGAGGAGAAGAACCTTGGCTTGAATTTCTTCTCTTCTCAAAGAAAGAACAATTCTAAACATGTGTTTTACTCTGCTATAGTAGAGATAGAGGTCATGACAGAGACCAAGGTGGTAGTCATCATCAAGGTTATAATGCACAACAAAATAGAGGATGATAGTCTTCAGGAAGGGGGAGTCAAAGAGGGCAAGTTGCAAATTCTAATAGGCAACATTATCTTGTTGATAATAGAGAGTGTTGTCATTGTGATCAGAAACGACACATTTCTAAAAATTGCTTCAAAAAGAAGGCTGAAATTGGAAATGGAAAAAAGTATACATCCAGTACAATAGAAACAATGATGATGAAAGTGAATAGTTGTTTGTTATGAAGCACTTTTTGAATAATACAACTTTTGATGGTTCATCAGAAAATGATGCATGTTATATAGATTCATGTGCCTTTAACCACATGACTTCTCACGGAGAGTGGTTTAGAGAGATATGCAATTTAAAGTCTCCAAGATATGTGGAGATAGGGGATGATACAACTCACTCCATTACTCATATTGAAAATGTTCCTTTAAGTATACATGATGGTAAGACTAAGTACTTGACTAATGTGCTATATGTAACAAATATTTTAACAAACTTGGTTTTTATTGGTCAGATAGTACAACAAGAATTGGAGGTTTGGTTCACATCTGATGGTTGTTATGTAGAAGATCTCAAACATGATTACATATTGATAGCAAAAGGAAAACATGCTAGTAGATTTTTTACTCTTGATATAAGTTTTCTTGAAATGGATGCTGCCATGTTTGCACAAGGTTCAAGTGTTGTGTGGTCGATATTGAAATTTGGCATAAAAGAATTGGTCATGTAAATGTGTAGCGGGCAGCTGAAAGACGTGCAATCAAAATAACTTATAGATAGCTTGCCCAAGTTTAGGGTTGATGGAATGCATAAAGGATATGAAGCATGTCAATTTGGAAAGCAAGAAAGGCATGCATTTTCACATAAAAAGCATGTATGTAAGAAGCCACTTGAATTGATACATTTCGATGTGTGGGGTCCTACAAAGACTGCAACTTTGAGTGGTTGCAAGTATTGTATTTCCTTCATTGGTGATCGTACTTGCAAACTATGGGCTTATTTTATACGTGAGAAAAGTGAGGTGTTCACTCACTTTAAAAGCTTTAAGGCTTTGGTTGAGAAGGAGACATGCTTACATACTAAATGCCTAAGGTCAGATGGAGGGGGAGAATATCTCTCCAATTAGTTTTTTTATTTTTTACAAACAACATGTGTTAGATATGTTGAGGAAGTATGGTATACATGATTATAAAGGCCATACTTAAACTACACAGTTGGTTTGGAGAGTCAATTTATGCAACTTCCATAGAATCCACATTTAGATGCAGTGTAGCCTACATTGCACTATGTCAAGTCTACATTGGACTATGGCTTATTCTATGGTACATGTGTACCATTGGACTTCCTTAGTTACACATATACAGATTGAGTTGGTAGTATTTCCGACAAGAGATATACTGGTGGTTTTATGTTTTCCCTTGGGAATGATAATGCTACTTGGAGCAGCAAGAAACATGCGACAATTGCCTACATTTTTGAGACCTCAAATGTCCCTTAAATTCTTGCTCAATCATTTTCTATTCCTACATATCTGTGACATGGTGCGGTAACAATATTTGTACTACCTCCATAAATATTTGAGCTACTTGTATCTTGAAACCCCTATCCAAATCTTCAAATTCGACTATTTTTATACACTTTTTTAATAACTATATCTGCTTCTACTATATTTTTTGATAAATTCGATATCAGTATCATAATTCTTGTTGTCTCCCATTCTGCTATTGTGATGCAACATTTCACGTTGAATTCACCGACGATGTCGTAGGGGTTTTGTGATAAGCCATAATATGTAGAGGATAAAAAATAATAGACAAAATGGAAGAAAGATTCAAGAGAACCAAATGAAAACTATGTATATAGACTTTGAATACTATGGATACCCTTTTGAATTACAAACACACACTTTTGCTAGAAACAAAAAGCCCTCCCTCAAAGACCTGAGGAGTACCGTATTATCCTAAATTTCTCGCAACTTGATTTTTCTCTAGCTTTTTCATATAAACTTAGAATATAGTTATGAGTATACATGTATCCATCGGAATAGATTTGGTCTGTAAACCAGCATGGTCAAGATTATGACAAATTATCCTAGAATAGTTGAAAATCCACTTTTCATAAAATGTAGTGCTTTTCTTTTATTATATTGGCTCTAAATGCCTTATAGTACTTGGACATAGACTTGAGTTAACCCTAGGTCATGTTACTTGCTTTACCAACAAAAGAATTAAGCTCTTCATGATCCATCTAGACTCCTTGTCTTACCATTAAAAGATCCTCAACTTGAGTCTTTATTCACCTTAATTGATAGAAAGTAATATAATCATGGAATAACTGTGTAACCTACCATACTCAAAAACCCAAAATATTCTTATAATGACATTGACTTTGATACAACTCAATGACTATCATATGGTCATCATGCAAGGTTTTTCATGACAGTGAATGCGCAACATCATGACAACATCTCACAATGTGAGGCTTTCTAGCATATTCCCAAAGACAAATATAATAAGCTGGATCCAAAGTCTATCAAATGCATCTTTCTTTGATATGGTGGTGTAGGTGACATAAGCTATTGATTTTTTGTTTCAAAGGCTCAAAATATTATATGTAGCCATGATGTCATATTCCATGATGAAAAGATACATACGAAACCAAAGAAAGGTAGTTGAGATACACATGGTGAGCTTTTAAGAAGAGCCTCCTTTTACAATTATAGCCAAACCCTGTTAAATAGCTTGTTGCATCCCTCGATAATGTAGTAGCCCAAGATCCTCATTTCATGCAAGATCATGATGTTGGACAGAGAGGACATGCCATATAAGCTCCACAACCACTCCTGAGATACTCCACTAAAGCCTTATATCCTCTTGATCATTTTGAGTCCTCTATGCATTCTCATAGTGAGAAATTTTGGTAAGTTAAGGAGACTATACATAGAGATAATAGTCACTCTTGGGAGAGGGCCATGCAGTCTAAGTGACTTATTGTAACAAAATCATACATGGGATCTGGTTACTTTTCCCAATGGGAAACATGCATTGCCATGCAAGTGGGTATACAAGTTGAAGGGTACCTTGGTCGCCTTAAGCCAGCATATAAGGCCAAATTGATTGCTAAGGATTGAAGGAATAAGCCTAGTGAAAGCGCAAGCAAGAAAAAGCAAGAGATATGTGAGCTATCTTGGATGGAGCAAGAGAGCAAGAGAGGCATATACAATATGTGGAGACTCCAATAGTCACAATGTGCTACTAACCTTCCCTTATTTAATAGTCACTAAAAGAAGAAAGAATAAAGTAAAAATAATGGATGCCTGCCACATTTGGTGTACAAGTGTGTAGTCACAATATGTATAATAAATACAGGGTGGCATAGGCACATGCACCTTTACCTACATCCTGTCAAGATTGTGGGAGAGAAGGAGCGAGTCTCACTTGAAGCTTTCTTGCTTGCACAATGGGGGAATACACACAAAGGTGGAGGCTGAAAACAGTTTTCCTCTTCTTAGTTGTGTAAGCCAAAAGAACTCAAGTACAAAGAAATAGAAGAACCCTATATATGGGTCTCAAACCAAACTCAACTAACTAAGGTGGCATACTAACTGAGCCACGAACTAGAGTAGATAAGGGTAGCTGTCATCTAGCTATTATTCATGGGCGGTGTACCAACCGCATCTACAACTGACAAGTCGGTGACATAAATGCACAACGGTCACCCTGGCATATCACGAGTGGAGCTCGATATCTCAACACTCCCCCTCGAGCTCAATCCCAATTCCTGCACACCAAGCAGGTCTCTAAACTTGCGCAGCTTCTCTGCGCCCAATGCCTTCGTAAATATGTCAGCTACCTGATCCTCTGTGCTAACATAAACTAGATCAATAAGACCTAGTAAAACCCTCTCCCGCACATAGTGATAATGCACCTCAATGTGCTTTGTTCTAGCGTGATAGACTGGGTTATTTGCCAAGTGTATACTACTCATGTTGTCACAATAAATGACAACTGGCCCATCTGTAGGCTGATGCATATCATAAAGTAGCTTATGCAACCAAGCTACCTCACATGCAGCCATTGCTGCACCCCTGTACTCAGCCTCTGTGCTCGACAAGGCAACTGTAGGCTGTTTCTTGCTGCTCCAAGTGACTGCAGCACTCTCAAAAGAGAACACATATCCACTGGTAGATCGTCTATCAAAAATACTACCAGCCCAATCAGCATCAGTGTATCCATGCAACTGTATCTGAACCCCAGTCTCATAAAATAGTCCATACTGCAATGTGGACTTCACATACCTGAGTATGCGTCTAGCCGCATCCAAATGCGGTTTCCTTGGAGCCTGCATAAACTGACTTACCAATCCAACAGCATAGCTCAAATCTGGCCTGGTAATAGTCATATAAATCAAACTTCCTACTATGTGTCTGTACATAGTAGGGTCTTCCAGAAGCTCACCTGTATCTGCGCTCAGCTTCACATTCTGCTCCAAAGGAACTGAAATAGGCTTACAGCCTGTCATCCCATATTTGGACAGCATGTCCAATCCATACTGCCTCTGCAAGAGTTGTATCCCACTTGGTGATCTAATCACCTCAATGCCCAAGAAATAACGCAGCTCTCCCAAATCCTTCATCTCAAACTTCTGCTTCAATAGCATTTTCACATGAAAGATATATTCATCACTGTCACCTGTCATAATCAAATCATCAACATAAATGACAAGTAGCATAATACCTTTCTCTATTTTTCTCACATAAAGTGAGAAATCTGCCTTGGAAATTTGAAAGCCAATAGTAACAAGATACTGTCCTATCTTGTCAGACTATGCTCTAGGTGCTTGCTTCAAGCCATACAATGCTTTCTTCAACCTGCAAACAAACTCAGGATGAACAGCATGCACATAACCTGGTGACTGCTCCATATATACCTCTTCCTGCAAATCACCATGCAAGAAGGCATTCTTTACATCCATCTGATGTAAAGACCATTCCTTTGATGCAGCCATAGCAATGACTGCTCTTACAGTTGCCATCCTTGCAACCGGACTGAATGTTTCTTCATAATCAATGCCATATGTTTGTGCATACCCCTTGACTACTAATCTTGCCTTGTATCTATTCACAGAACCATCTGCATTGTGCTTCACCTTATAAACCCACTTACAGCTAATTGCATTCTTACCTTTAGGCAAAGGTACCAATTCCCATGTAGCATTTGCTTCCAAGGCATCCATTTCTTCATCCATGGCTTTCTCCCATTTTTCTTTTCCCATGGCTTGCTCAAAAGAAGTGGGTTCTGGTTCTTATATCACTTTGACCATATATGCATAGTGAATGGCTGTAAATCCATCATATTTCAGCCTATCCACAAGATACCTAACTCTGGTAGACCTGCGCAAAGTAGGTTCACTCCCAGGTGCTCTCGAGACATCCCTGGTCTTCCTTACTCCAGGTGTAACAATAGAAGGAATACCCAACTCATCATCAATGCTCTGTTCTGAGCCACTGGATTCACCATCCACATAAGAGTGACCTGCATTCACATCAAACATGGGCTGATCTACCTTCTCTTTTCCTTTTCGTGATACCTGCATACCACTATCTGCATTGCTTTGAAGATTCTCCTGATCTCAATCTGCCTGTCCATGGTGAAGAATGTGAACCACTGCTAGAGGACGCTCCAGGTCCACTAATATCTTGTGACTGCTGCTGTGAATTCTGTGCAGCATTACCATTTTGTGCATCTACACTATCAATCACATTTACTAGTTTATACCAGCTACTCATCTCATCAAAAACAACATCTCTGCTCACTGTAAACTTACGAGTAGAAGGATTATAGCATCTATACCCTTTCTGCTGGTGCTGAGAGTAACCAATAAAGATGCACTTCTCAGCTTTTGGATCAAACTTGGATCTCAACTCATCTGGCGCATGAACATAGGCAATGCAGCCAAAAATCTTCAAATGAGAAATATCTGGTTTCCTACCAGTATACCTCTCCTCTGGAGTCATCCCATGTATTGCTGCAGTGGGAGTCCTGTTCATTATGTAGACTGCTATAGCAACTGCTTCAGCCCAGTAAAAATCTGGCAAGTCTTTTTCGTTGAGCATGGCACGAGATACTTCTCCAATATGCCTGTTTTTCCTTTCTGCAATTCCATTTTGTTGTGGGGTATGACTACATGAATATTGCTGCTTTATGCCATGCTCCTGCAGGAACCTTGCAAACTCATTTGAGAGGTACTCTCCCCCTCCATCTGACCTTAGGCATTTTATTTGCAGGCCTATTTCTTTTTCAACCATAGCTTTAAGAGTTTTGAAATGCCCAAAAACTTCACTTTTCTTTTTCATAAAATACACCCAAACTTTTCTGCTATAGTCATCAATAAAAGTGATGGATTCCTCAAAATTGGCTGCTTGGCAGCCCTCTCTATTTGTTGATCACTGTTAGGTGGAAGTGGTCCAGCTACTACTCGCTTCACCTTTGTTCAAAGAGTAGAGAGAGAGAAAGGGAAAGACTCCATATCCATGAGCCTTCAGGATCTCTAGCTCATTCCTTCATTTCCACACAGTATTCTGAAAAGCACACACACACTACAAGATAAAGTGACCTAGTGTAAATGTAGACTAGACTGACTAACTCTAGTTAGGTCACTGACTAACTACTAACCCGACTTATTTAATGTAGTCACATGTAGACAGTTGTACACACTAGCTGTCATAGATGTCGGTCATAGATGAAGACACACTGACGGTGAGCTTGATTTCTAACACTCCCCCTCAAGCTCAAAAACAAAACTCAAATCATCTGCATCACTCCAAGTAGCTGTCTAAAGTGAATGAACTTATCTTTACCAAGTGATTTGGTAAAGATGTCTGCTACCTAGTCTTCAGTCTTCACATGCTCCAAGTCAATCTGATCTGCTAAAACCATTTCCCTGATGAAATGGTAGTGAACCTCAATGTGTTTTGATCTTCCATGATAAACAGGATTGCTTGCTAACATAACACTGCTCAAATTGTCACAGTACAGCTTGACTTTGATGTCCAAGTGTACTCCCAAGTCATTCAGTAACTTTTGTAACCACTTAGCTTCACAGGCCGCTAAGGCCGCACCACGATACTCTGCTTCCGTACTTGACAATGCAATTGTAGGCTATTTCTTACTCTGCCAACTGATCATGCTACTACCCAATCCAAATGCATAGCCACTGGTTGACCTCCTGTCATATGTGCAACCAGCCCAGTCAGCATCAGTGTACCCCATCAAGTCAAGGGTTTTCCCATATGCATAAAACAGCCCATGATCTGTGGTACTCTTTACATATCTCAGAATTCTTCTGGCTGCATCCAAGTGTGGTTTGCGAGGCTTCTGCATAAATTGACTGATCAGCCCCACAGCATAACTCAAGTCAGGTCTAGTGATCGTGAGATAGATCAAGCTGCCTACCATCTGTCTGTACATAGTAACATTCTCAATCTCTATCCCAACATCAATCTGTAGCTTGACATTCTGCTCCAAAGGCGTATCCATAGGCTTGCAATCAGCCATACCATATTTCTGTAACATGTCATGAGCATACTGCTTCTGTAGCAGCCATATGCCTCGAGTTGTAGAGACAACCTCAATCCCCAAAAAATATTTCAGCTCTCCAAGATCCTTGACCTTAAACTTAGCATGTAAACATGTCTTTATTTCTGCAATCCCATTTTCATCATCTCCTGTAATGATTAAGTCATCAACATAGACAACTAGAAAAACATAGCCACTATCTGTCTTCTTCACAAACAGACTATGATCAGCATCTCCCAATCGGAAACCATGTTGCTGTAAATAACTGCTGATGCGAGCATTCCATGCTCTAGGTGCTTGTTTCAACCCATATAATGCCTTTTTCAGCCGACATACATGTGTTGGAAATTCTGGATGTACATAGCCTTCAGGCTGTTCCATGTAAACCTCTTCCTGTAATTCTCCATTGAGAAATGAATTCTTTACATCCATCTGCCATAGTTTCTAGCCTCTAGCTGCTGCCAAAGCAATCATAGTTCTAACTGTAGCCATCTTTGCTACAGGGCTGAAAGTCTCCTCATAATCAAGACCATACTGCTGCGCATACCCTTTTGCAACCAGCTGGCCTTATATCTTTCCAATGATCCATCTGATTTACATTTTACCTTATACACCCACTTGCATCCAATAGGTGTTTTGCCCTCAGGCAACTGTACCAAATCCCATGTACAATTTTCAGTCAAAGCTGAATATTCCTCATCCATAGCAGCACACCAATTCTCATCTGAAACTGCCTCATCAAACTTACTTGGTTCTCTAAAACCTATTACTTTCGTCATATAAGCATAATGACGGGCTGAATATCCAGTGTAAGTATACCTGTCAACAAGTCGTCTGACCCTCTCTGATCTCCTGAGCTGTGGCTCACTGTGAGCTTGCCTCTCATGAGGCAGCACATAACGGCTCTGTCTAGCACCTGGCGTCATAACAAACGGAATCCCCAATTCACTATCTAAGCTGTCACTGCTAGATGAATCATAACCTGCAGTGAGTGGACCTGTTACATCTTCAAAAACCTTTTCTTTTCCCTTATCTATTCTCCCCCTCACTGACATATCCGTGTCAGTGGATGCAATAGTGCGACTCCGTAATCGTCCTGTCCAAGGACTCATTGTAGATGATACATCACCTGTCTGACCAGTCATGGAAGTACTCTCTGCAGGAGTATTTTCAGCATGACTCATACTGGGTGAGCCATCAGTAGGCACTACAACAAGATTCCCATACCAAGATGCTAACTCATCAAATACCACATCTCTGCTTATGAGTGTCTCATGCGTAGAAGGTACATAACACTTATAAGCTTTCCGTTCCTGTGCATATCCCACAAACACACTTTTCACTGCCTTACGATCCAATTTCTTCCTCTTCTCATCTGGTATATGCACATATGCAATGCTGCCAAATACCTTCAAGTGTGAAATATCAGGTTTATGACCATACAGCCGTTCATACGGAGTGACATTATGAATCCCTGCTGTAGGGGTTCGATTCAGTACATATACAGCAGTCACCACTGCTTCAGCCCAATAACCATTTGGCAGACATTTTTCATTCAGTATAGCTCTAGCTGACTCCATCAAAACCCTGTTTTTTCTCTCTGCAACACCGTTTTGCTGTGGTGTATAACTGCATGTGAGCTATCTTCTGATCCCATGTTTAGCAAGATACCTGTCAAAGTAGTTTGAGACATATTCACCTCCTCCATCTGATCTCAAACATTATATGTAATAGCCCAATTCATTTTCAGCATGTTTCTTGAAGTCTCTGAATGCATCAAACACATCATCCTTATGTTTCAAGATATAAAGCCAAGTGTACCTGCTGAAATCATCAATAAATGAGACATAATATTGGGCACCGCCAAAAGAAGCATTATGTGAAGGACCCCAGACATCAGAGTGTACCAACTGTAAAGGCCTAGTGCTGTTTTTTACATGTCTCATGAAAGGAAACCGTGCCTGCTTCCCAAATTGACATGCAGGGCATACATGACCAAAATCATTATACTTGAATTTAGGTAATCCAAGTACTACTTATTTCTGTTGCATAGATTTTAGCTTTTGTACATTGACATGTCCGATTCTCTTGTGCCAGATCTCGACATCTCTGATGGCACTCTCATCATGAGCAAACATAGCTGCTTTAAGTTCAGGAATGGTCGCTTCCAAAGTAAACATCCTGCCATCCCTTCTGCCCTTGGCAATTAGCTTGCAGCCATTTCCATACTCCTCAATGAAACATCCATCCTTGTTAAACCTCACTTGCAGATTCTGTTTTGACCCACAGACAACAAATTATTTGTTATGGTCGGTACATGTAAGACATCATGCAGGCCTTTCTTCTTGCCATAATGCATCATCAATGGAACAATCCCTTTATGCTTTATGTCATGTTGGGTATCATCCCTAGTACATACATGACCATGTGTACCTGCAACCATCTCATCAAACCACTCTCCATGCGGGGTCATGTGGTTTGACGCACCAGAGTCAATGTACCACCTATCATCTCTATTCTGCCTTAACGCAGTCTTGGATACATGCTGCATGGCAAAGATTCTATCAACTGACTCATCATGAGCACCACTGGAAGATGCATAGTGCCCATGCTATTTGCCCTTTGCCTTCATATCTCTTTGCTTCTTGTAACAATCCTTTGCATATATGCCCATACCGGCCACAATAATGACAGTCCTTATCCTTGTTGGACTGATTAGTAGACTGGCAAGATCCAGATCCACCTCCTCTTCCTTGAGGTGATCTCCCCTGCCTCTAAACCCACCAGATCCACGCTGGCCTTGTGTATTTGCACCCTGCCAATTACTCTGTTGCTGCTGCTGTCTATAAGTATTATGAGTGTCACCACGACCTCGAAATGAACCACGACCTCTAGATCCTCTGCCACGCTGGCTAGAGTACAACACAGTGTCTCTACTCTGAGATGCACTAGAACCTGTATTCAAACCAAGTTTGACTTCCTCATGCAGCAACAAATCAACTAGCTCTTCCTAGCTAGGGGGCTCTTCTCTGACAGAAATGGAAGTGTCAAAAGCTTTGTACTCTTTGCCTAAGCCATTCAAAGCAACAGCAATCATATCATCTTCTGATACACTTGAGCCAATAGTAGCAAGTTGATCAGCTATGGTCTTAATCTCCGTGGTATATGTCTGGATGCTCTTGCCATTCCTAGAGATGTTGTTGAACTGCTGTTTCAACTAGATCTTTCTTGCATGTGTCATGGTTCCATAATTTTTCATCAGTATGTCCCAAGCATCCTTCGGAGTCTCACATCTAGTGATTTGAATTACCATAGCATCAGATATACATAAGGAAAACCAATGCAGCACCTTGCATGCTCTTTCATTCCATAGCCTGTAGGCTCTTTTCTGTTCATTTGTTGGATTGTGTGCAGGCAACTCAGGAGCAACTTCATCTCCTGTACATAAATCCCAATAACCTCTGCCAACCAGAAAGTTTTTCATTCTGAATTTCCATAATGTAAAGTTCTTATTATCCAACTTCTCTCCAACTATCTGAGTGATATTGTCAGTCCCATGTGCATTAGCCATGATGCAATAGACTGTCTATCAAGTGCCTGACTCCCTGCAGTCCAATAAGTATGACTGACTAAATTCAGTCCGTAACAGTTTATGACAGTTTTCTGCACTAAATTGCAGGAAAAAACCAGGGTATTTCAGCCCACTGACACCCCAAAACAACCCACAAACAAGTGGTCTCAACTGTAGATATAACTGTCAATACATAAGCTATGTGTTTGCTTCAGTTTAAGCTTATGTAACCTCACTGCCAGGGTACATACATGCAGTCTGAAAACTGTAACCTGTGAGTAACCAGCAGCAATTTCAAGTCCAAAACTGAGTGTGTCAACAAATTCAGTTTCAGGTTGCAGTCAACCAGAATTCAGCATACCAAGCTCCAAGCAGCTCCAAAATGTCTTTTGACCATGTCATACATTTACTTTATAGTGGCAAGTTCAATACATGAGCATCTGAGTAGGCATAGACAACCTGTCTTCATTGACCAATGGCATAGACCTCATGAGCTGTTTGTAATTAACCAGGACAGTGTAACGACATTTATTTCGGCTTCAAAATTCAGTTTTCAATGATGCTCATTGCTTGCTTCAATTCTCCATGCATTCAGCATGTATAGGCCAGTTCATATAGATGATGGAACCCCCAAGATGACCTGTATTGCTTCAGTAATGCACAGTACTTGTCATTGACCGTGTATGATAGTTTTCAGCCTGTCATTGATTTTCAGATCTGAGTATTCTAAGCAACTGTGTATGACAGTTTTCAGCCTGTCATTGATTTTCAGATCTGAGTATTCTGTCATTGACTGTGTATGACAATTTTCAGCCTGTCATTGATTTTCAGATCTGAGTATTCTGTCATTGACTGTGTATGACAGTTTTCAGCCTGTCATTGATTTTCAGATCTGAGTATTATGAGCAAGAGATCTTAGCTCCAAGACATTTGATCCAATGTATACATGCTTTGACACATTCTTGTGCTCCAAAGATGCTTTCTGAGTGTAGTACAAGGCTCCTGTGTGTCAGTAATGACTGAATGCATGCTGTCCATTCATGTTTACAGCAGTTCAAAAATGATTACAGGTCTGTGTCTATCACTCCAGCTCATAACAGAGCTCCCATACAAGCATTTACTCCTTGCACACTTCAAATACCTTCAATAGTGAGCATACATGCTCTATGAACCTTGTCCAGGTGCCCCACTGAAGATTGACAGGTTGCTGTCCACTCAGATCAGCAGGCGCAGATTTTCAGATACAGATTGCTGCCCATTTAGATCGACAGGCGCAGATTTTCAGATACAGGTTGTTGTTTTTCAAGAGACAGTCCACAATTTTCAGACACAGGTTGCTGATTTGCAGGAAGCAGTCCACGATTTTCAAAAGGCAGTCCACGTTGATTCCTTCCTGTGACTATGGCTTCATTTGCAAGTTGTCATGCCCATTCTCCCACAACCTCATGGATGAAGCTCTGATACCATGTTCAAAGAGTAGAGAGAGAGAAAGGGAAAGACTCCATATCCATGAGCCTTCAGGCTCTCCAGCTCATTCCTTCATTTCCGCACACTATTCTGAAAAGCACACACACACTACAAGATAAAGTGACCTAGTGTAAATGTAGACTAGACTGACTAACTCTAGTCAGGTCACTGACTGACTACTAACCCGACTTATTTAATGTAGTCACATGTAGACAGCTGTACACACTAGCTGTCATAGATGTCGGTCATAGATGAAGACACACTGATGGTGAGCTTGATTTCTAACAACCTTCTTATCCACAGTCTTGTAATTCGTGTCAACTCTGGCTTCATTATGATCCTCTGCACTACTCAAATCATGCTGTAAATCAGCAATTATGCCCTCTGGTTGGCTGAATATCCTCAGCCCTCTACTCTATGGACTGCATAAGAATAGCCCTAAACTCTGGATGCTGAAATATTTCAGCAAACTCTGTTGGCTGAAAGTTTTCAGCCCTCTGTGTCTCTGTAGGCTGATCATAATTAGTCGAAAACTTTGTTTGCTGAATTTCTTCAACACTCAACACTTTTTGCTAAGTCATCTCAGCCTCTGACTCTATCTGTGACACAAAATCTGAAATTTCATAAAACATGTCCAGGGACTGCACTGATACATTACTGTGACAACTCTGCATATCAGTTTTCAGCATATTTTCCATCTCTGTCATCGTATCTGCACAAACTATACTATCATACATCCCATCTATATGCTCATCATCCTCTAAAATACCTACATTTTTCAAATCTTTCTCCTTTCTTGCATATGTACTGCCTGGCAGCTCTAGGCAACTTAGAAATCTTCTGATAACTCATTGAACAGTTTGCTGAAATTCCAACAAAATTGGAGGAGAAAACACTGCTGCCAGGAGGTGAGAACTCCAATCTCCTCTGCTCTGTACCACCGTCGTCTTGCGGAATAGTGGTACCTAATGAAAACCCGAATCCCTCACAGTGGGCAAAGGTGCATCTCGAAGAGTATCCCTGTTTCTAGCATGATTTACACACACAGTCATAAACTGGATTGCTCTCATACCATATTTACACACACAGTCATAAACTAGACTGCTCTCATACCATATTTACTGTGAATCCATGCATAAGAAGATCCATCATCCATTACTTTCGTCTCCATGCGCATCTTTGTGATGAATGGCTGTCCTAGGATTATGGGGTAAGAGCATGAATCCTGCACAAAGAAATGGAAATCCTCCTCTACATCTCCAATAGAAATCCTGACACTAGGATAGGCAGCATACAAATCACCTGTAGTGTTGTTGGAGGCTCTCATACGCCACCCATGCTCTGCATCCATAGGCCATCTATTACTTTCATAAACTCCACGAACTATGAGATTAATCTCTGAACCATGATCCACCAAAGCAACATAAGGAACTTGTTTCTCTCCAATTTTTACCATTTTTTCTGTAGTTGCCCTAGCCCAATGACTCTGCGAAAAATGACTGCGCGGTACCAAGATAGGCTCATCAGTTTCAGCATAATGCATAGACTGAACTCTCTTCTCTGTCTGTGAAAAAACAAAAGCATTCTCAACCATAACCTCATCCTCATCCTCATTCTCATCCAACTCCCCAATCAAAACTCCATGTGTATCAATAGTAGGCAATGTATGTATTTTCCTCTTCAGGACTTCTTGGAACTGATCTTGAAACTCTCTTTTCGAGATGCCCAAAACCTCAGAAATAGTAAAAGTCACCTCATTGCCAAGTATCTTGTCATTAAAGATTTTCTTCATGTCCATAGATGTCTCAATATCGGACATTAATCTAAATCCTGGCTGCTTTCTCTGTCTAGACTCCTGCCTCTTTTCTTTCTTTTGAGCATCCTCCATTTGTCGTTCTGGCAGTGGTCTCAAAGACGGCCTTGCAGTAGGTGGAGTAACAAACTCACCCCCTCTAGTCTTTTTAGCTGCATTTGGATTCTCTTCATCTCTCTTACACTTCTCCTCAACAAGTACATCTTCTCCCTGAGACTTAGCCAAGTAGGCATAAATAGTGTACCTGTCAACAGGCAAATCCCAACCTGTCTCAGATCTGATGCTAGAACTTGCACTTGTCAAAACATTCTGCTGAATTTTCCCCTTGTTTGCCGTCTCTAAAGCATAGGTTCATAATGTCGACTGACTCTCTGAACTCTTCTCAATCTGAACTCCATATGCAGAAGCATCTCCTCTAGCTACCACATAAAATACTCCTCTTTCAGGGCCTTCTTAAAATCTTACCAATGCGAATTTTGAAGGAAACGATCAGTCACTTTTACCCTCAAGGCGGGTGTGACAAGGCGAAGAAAATGTTTACTCATAAGTCCTGTTGGGACTCCAAAAAATCCCATCTTAATCTCATACATCTTCAAATAAGCCGATACATTATGGCCATCAAATAGCTTCTTTTCATTCTCAACTGCTTCAAGCGCCTTAGTCACGCTGATTGCATTCTCTTGCTCCGAATATAGTTGCCTTTGCTGAGACAACTGTTGTTGATGTAACTGCTGTTGTTGCTACATATACAATTGTGTCTGCTGGTTTTGAAGCTGCATATACATAGACATATTTTGCAAAATCTACTTTAAATAATCCGTAGAAGTACTTGAAGCAGAAGTCGATGATGAAGCTGAAGTAGAGGACAAAGTACGAATCGTAGAAGAGGCTGAACTGATGCTGAAGTATCTCCCATCCTGAAATTTAAATGCGACACTTTCACGTCGGGTTCACCAAAGATGTCAAAGGGTTTTCGAAAGCAAAGTCGCGACCACAGAGGTTCTTGAGAAATCCCAAGATAGAAGATCAATCAAGTGAGATCAGGCTATGCAGGACAACATGTCCGTTCTCTAGGCTCCCACATCTAGCATACATGTCAACAAGAGCACCTCCAATGAAAAGATCCAACTCCAAGCTACTTTCAAGAATATGATTATGAATAAACATCCCATGGGATATGGCTGCTATACTGGAGCATGCTTTAAGGACAGTCACAAACAGATATTTGTCTACTTTCACACAACACTCATACATCTGCCAATACAATTGCACAGCTTGCTCTTCTTGTCCAAGCTGCACATGAGCTGAAATAATTGCAGTCCACGTGAAGACATTTTGCTGTTGAATATGCCAAAATACATAAAGTGCTTCCAGCAAACTGTAAGCAGGTGCTCCAGCTCTGGATTCTGATACTTGTAGTTCCAACCTACTTGCAACGCACAAACTCCCGATGATAAAAGTGGCACAGCACCTTCTCACTACATGTGACTTCCCCTTCCCTTCAACTCCCTGTTTTCATTCTATCCCTTGTAAGAGGATTACATAAAAAATACAAGCATATAGGCACAATATGCTTGCACCTTGCAATACATTTTCCACAACATACTGAACACTGCAAAGAATGATAAATAGTGAAGATACAATCTCAAAGAAGAAAATACAATCATGCAGGCTATAATAAAGTCACATCTAAATTGGAGAATGACTCTTTCCTTTGATCTGATCAAATCAACCAACATGTTGCACTCTGCATGACTCCACCAGACGCCTCTGTTGATAGTTCATCCTCTGCAGGCCCTCCACAATCACTCACAAGTTTAGTTGCTTGTTTACATGTTCTGATGGAGAGTATCCTGTGCTGGCCTTTTTTATCCCAATTTCTGTTTTGCATGCTGATAAAATTGTCGCAGTAAGATATTGGTTGCCTCAGTTGATATAACTTGATTAGATGGAGGTATTGTCCGATTATGTGTGGCATAGTATGTAGCAAGAGTAAGTTGCATTGGGTGTGATGGATCTGAGGGTCTCAACTATTACTTTGCGTTGCCTTTAAGACCATGTAGCTTATACAATCTTGTCCTTCAAGTCTGGCACCGCCTATAAAGACATCCCAGTAAAAGAACTGCCATGGTTTGTGGCTTGGCTTTATCTCCATACATCACAATCCTAGCCATGTAGTCCTGGAACTTAGAGCATCAGAACTCTACGTTCTTACTCGTTGACGTTCATCCCTCTCTCCTGTCAAATCCATTGCGCTTTTTCCCCAACATTCGATTCCCCAGTAATTGAAGTCTTAAAAGATGTTTGAGAAGACCAATAGTACTCACCACCACTGAAAAACATCTATGTCCTCTCCTAATTCAATCCTTCGACTCCAGAAACATTCAGTCCACAGAACCCCCATATATGAGATGCTCAACTCCTCCCCCTAAGCCATTCTCAAAGACTTTACAGATACTGCGAGTATGCCTTATCTTACAGAGAATGAAGGTGACCGCAGGAAATATTCGTGCATTTAAACGGTTGTGTATTTGCCCAAAACTGAGTATGCAGTGTACCACTTATGACTACATACTGTAGTGCTCAAAGGACTAGACAATTTGTTGTCACTCATTCCTAAGGTTTTATTCCATAGTCCATCTGTACACATGTACAAAAACTATGCTACAGTAGCAGTGATTGTGGCAGCCTGTAGCCTGTTGTGCTGGCTGGAGGGTCCGACATAGCAATTGGCTGCAAACGTACATCTGTCCTTGCGCTTATCTAGCACAATTTGATGATAACGGCATTACGGAGAGCAGAAGGCATGATCCTCTCTATACATGTAAAAATATTTCCCCTTTTTTTTTCCCATTGCTTTTTCTTCCCTAAAATTCTCTGCCTGTAAGACGGTTAAAAATAACGTATGCCTCTAATTACTTCTAGTGACAGTACCACTTTTCCAGAAGTTCAAGCCACTACCAACACTGGCGCTTCAGTGATGTCCATTTACTGCTGAAATTCAAATTCCATCGCTGTCATCTGTGTGGGAATGCTCAGGAGCAAGATCAGAAGCTGCTTTCTCAGTTTGATCAACACTTATTTCCAGAAATGTATTAGCTATCCTACCATGTCTATGAAAATGATCTGCACGCTGACCATCTATATTTTCAAAGTACATCGACTAGTGAGATATATCTCACTTGATTGGATGGCTGAGAGTTTTCTTAGAAATTGAAGACAACACTGTTATGTCGATCTTACTTTCAATAGACTCAGGTGAAGTGCAAGAAACATCCCTGTCTATTAAAGCAAAGGGACTTTTTGATAGAGACCCAACTTCACTCCTTGGATGCACCCTAGATCCACTCAAAAACATTGCAAGATCATCTTTCTCTTCTTGGGAAAGGTTCACAGTGGGCAGAGAACTGACATGGCGACCAATGACCTTCAAATCAAAATCGAGTAAATGACAACTCTAAAACATGGGATCTCTTCCACTAAAGGTTTGAAAATGAGGCAAAAGTCCCTGCTATATTAATGTCCTTAACCTGCATAGGCAATGCTAATCCAATCCTATTTCAACATATGTTGGGAATATCCTGCAATCAAAGAGCTCCATGTCACAACATCTCGATTGGGTAGTTTATCAAAAATAACATGCGTATCTGGTAGGTTTCCATACTTGGCATACATGCCAACTAGAGCATTGCAGATAAGTTCCTCTTGCTCCAACCCCCTCTCCACTATACTGCCCACACAGAACAAAATGCAAACACAACGACTAAGTATGTACAAAGTAACAAATGTCACACACACAACTTTTTGGTGGATTCCACACCTTGGATGCACAGCAGTATGACAATGGCGGCCTCCTTCTCCCACGGTGACAATTGCAGCTTCCTTCCTCACTCCATGCAGCACAGCAGCTCTCTGCTTCCTCCTTCCTACCGCCCCACAAGGCTAAGGGGGGGTTTATATATAGCCCAAGGGGGGGAGAGGGGAGCTCCTCCATATGGCCACTGCATGGCATCCCCCTCCTCCTCATGCAGCCCACATCTCTACTAAGCCCATCCCCCCACACTCCCTCTCCTCCAACCGTGCATCGGCTAGGGGAAAGTGATAAATATAAAAATATTTGCTTTAATAATATCCATTTTGCCCCTCCCAAGAGGGTGTTTACCCACGGTTTTTGTATTTGAACCCCCGGGCTTGCTTTGCCAATGCGGAGGTCTCGATTTCTCGCGTGCGGGTTACAGATTACACTGCTAGCAATTCCAATACAGAAGATAATCTTTGTGCGAGGTTTACGTGGTGTGCGGGAAGTCAATATTCACGAGCGGGAATATTACATTCTCTCCCCCTTGGAGGAATTGAGATGTCCTCATCTCGAGAGGAACTGGGGGTATTGTTGGTTGAGAGTGCTGTCATCCATCCAATTGGCATCCTCCTCGGGATAATCCTTCCACTAGACGAGGCATTCTCTCAAGGTTCTGTATCTCAGTTGTCTCTTCCTAACATCTAAGATCTTGTCAGGCCATAGCTTGAGGACTCCTTGGCTAGGCATTTACCTTGGGCTTAGCTTCTTGCAATCTCCTAAGGATAGGGAACTCTTCTTTGGGCGTATGCAAATGAAGACCATGTCTCCTTCCTCGAAGGTTCTATCTTCACGTTTCAAATCATGTATGCTTTCTGTCTATCGTTGGCGACTTGGATGTCCTGTCTAATTGACTTCATTTGGTCATCCATCTCTTCCAGCATCTACCTTGAAGCTTCAACCCTCAAGGTTGGATTTGAGAAGTTTAAAGGACTTCGATAGTCGTGCCCATACAATGCTTGAAAAGGGGTCATCTGAATGCTTTGTTGGTAGGAAGCATTGTAGGCAAACTCAACCATTGGCAAGTATTGAATCCACCTTTTTAGTTCACGGTAACAGTGTGCCCTTAGCATATCCTCAATGACTTGGTTGACTCGCTCCGTTTGACCATCGGTTTGGGGATGGTAGGCTATACTAAAACAGAGTTGAGTCCCAATGGCTTCAAAGATAGCTCTCCAGAAGTGTGATGTGAAGAGAGAGTTACGATCACTAATGATTCTTCTGGGCAACCCATGTAGCTTGAATATATCCTTAATAAACAACCTTGCAATGTCTGAGGCTTTATAGTTTGTCTTAACAGGAATAAGGTGTGCAACCTTAGTAAGCATATCAACCACAACCATGATGGAGTTGTATCCTCCCTGCACTTGGGGTAGGCCAACAACAAAGTCCATACTGATGAATTTCCATTTCATTTGGGGAATGTCAAGTGGTTGCAACTTCCCTGGCATTTTGACATGTTCGGCCTTAATACATTGACAAGACAAACACTCAGTGACACATTTGAGAGCGTCACCTTTAAGCCTCTCCCAAAAGTAGATCTTTCTGACTACATTCAGAGTCTTGGCATAGCCGGGATGTCCTGAGAAAGGGGAATCATGAGCTTCCCATAGTATCTTCCGCTTGAGTGACTAGCTTGCCGGTATACATAATCTCGTTCTATAGTAGACAAGTCCACTATTGATAGAGAATTCATGATAGTTAGCATGTAGCTTTTTGTCCTGATCCTTGATAGGGATCTCCCTTAGCATCTTTTGATAGGTTGGATCATGGCATGCTTTGTCTCTAGCTAGCTCAAGTATTGGGTTGTTTGGCATGGATACCTTTGTGGCTAGAGATCTAGCTGTTGATGGATTTTGCAAGATTAGAGAATTAAGGAATGCCTTGCGACTGAGTGCATCGGCAACTACATTCTCCTTTCCAGGCTGGTATTTGATTTCAAAATCATACTCCTCCAGCACTTCAATCCACCGACGTTGCCTCATGTTGAGCTCATTCTGGGTAAAGATCCACTTGAGACTTTTATGATCCGTCACAAGAGTAAACTTGTTACCCAACAGGTAGTATCTCCAAAGCTTTAGAGCATGGATGATAGCTAACAGTTCTAGATCATGGGTAGCATAGTTCTTCTCATGGCTCTTCAGTTTTCTTGAAGATTATGCTACAAGATGACCTTCTTGCATAAGCACACATCCTAAGGCAAGCGTGCTAGCGTCACTTACTAATTCGAAATCCTTACTAAGGTTTGGAAGTTTCAGGATAGGTGTTGATACCAAACTTTGCTTTAATCTATCAATGTTTGCTTCTTTAGTACATCCGTCAGAGGTGCTGCAATCAAAGCATAGTTTTTTATAAAGACCCTGTACCATCCTATCAATCCAAGAAAACTGCGTATTTCTTTGACAGTTGTTGGTATTGGCCATTCCAGAACATCTCTGACTTTGGCCAGATCCACTGAGATTCCTTCCACTAATATGATGAATCCCAGATATTCAATCTGACGTTTGAAGAATGCACACCTCTTCATCTTGGCATAAAGCTTGTGTGCCCTCATTGTCTCAAGGACAATGCGAAGCTGGGGTTCATGATCTTCTTTCTGTTTGGAATCTTATGTAGCAAGGACTTCCCGCGTCTGCCATGTAGCGAAAGTATTCTGGCTGTTTCCACTTAGGATCGACTTGAATCAGGGTTTCCCCTAATTGTCATTTTCCTAAACGGCAGCTAGCATCGAACCCCAAGCGAACTACTTTACGCAGAAATGCCAGGGAAGAAGCGGATTCATGCTGCACTTGATTCAAGGAGAATGGGAAACAAGAGGGATGCAAGGCTTGACCTATAAGGCATAGTCCCATTCCGTTCCCCTAAAACAGCATAAATCAGGATTTTTGTAGCCTATACTCTAGGTCAGCACCCTGGCTGTTCATTTCCTTTGAGAAGAGCTCCTTGCTGTCCATTTAGATTGAGAAAAGTTCCCGGCCAACCGAGACCACCCATCCGTAGGACGGACCCATGGCCACATCCACCGCACTTTCCTCAGGGTTGCTTTAGTTGTCTAATTACCTACCACATTTATTGGACATGCATCAAGCAGCTTCCTTAATTAGCCCGTTAGACACTGGTTCCTTCACGTAATCTTAGTACTTGACATTGAAAAATAGTGTCAAATAAGTTCCTTTACAACAGGTTATCTTATTTATCTTTGGAATACATTCACAAAGTCCAGCCCACAGGCTAATCCATAATCCGCCCGAAGGCTATCCATAATCCGCCCGAAGGCTATCTAGCAATCCATAGGGATTACTAATCCAAGATTCCGCCCGTAGACTAGTATGTGGGCCTCGAGATCCAATCCCCAGTCATGTTGGCCTCTTGTGCAGGGCCCGGAAGGCGAGGGATTTACGACCAGAGCCCCCCCTGGCACCCAAGTATCCTCCTGCTCCAAGTAGCGCTCAATGGAGAGACCTCACGTGGCGAGTTCGGTCCACGTTCCCGGCACGACTAACAACCCCCTTGGTTAGGGTTAGGCAGACAGTCAAGGATAACTGAAATTGCCTCTCCCTTCAGGCCTTCAACTTGAAGCATTTAAATATATTTCCATCTTTTAGTTCCTTGAGCAAACAATGCAAAAAGTGCTCCTAAATTGTTACAACAAGCACAATCAATTCCAGTGGTCGTTTATTTGGCCAACTGCTAAGGAGTGAATCCTTCTCTCCGAATGCATCCAGCATTTGATCCGGGATCAGTTGCAACTTGGCAATATCCCCAAGGGTTTGTTTGGGCCATACCCTGTTAACTCAACTTAACCAATATCTTAGGTTTTATTAACAGTAAATCCTAGCGACTATGTCGCTCCAAATTATTGATTGATCCTTTGCTCCCAAGCAAATACCTAACTTCCCTTAACTTGGTAGTTTTTCCCAAGAAAGGTGATATAACAGGATGACTACTCATCCTCTTGCAAGTTAAACTTGCGCAAGAACCTGCCAAGCTCATTCCAAGGAATGGCAAAACTCTCTTGCGATCAACCCACAAGACCATGCGACGTTGCAACTTGTTGCACAAGTGTCGCATCTATTCCAAGGGATCAATTCACCCATTGAACGATGTTTTCTCGTCAAGGAAATATGATTAGACAAGAATAGGATTTAGGTGTCTTCTTACCCAACCCACTCCTAATTGCACTAGGCTGACAACATTCGGTCCTAGGGATTCCAAACTCAAACTGAGTTTTAACATCAGGTTGAATGATCCTTAGGGTAGAAATCCTAGATCATTATTAGCATGAGGGTCCAATTGACCAACACTCCGCGAATGTGGGTAGGACCTTTGGTTCAAGGGTTTCGTCTTGGCAACAAGTGAGAAACTAGGCCGAATCCTTAACGTGCTAAACCCTAATTAGCACTTGGGTTATTTATCGTATCGGTTGAGCCATCTTATGCGAATCCCTTGCGGGTTAGGTGATTCAGATAATTCGATCTACTTGTCTTGTGACAAGGACGAACCATTCCTAGATATGTTAACTTCATCTAAAGGAGAAAACTAGTTGCAACATGTCACAATTCACGTAAGCACACGATTCATTGCTTCTACGTACCACTAGATTCGCAATAACCCTAACTTTTCTTGTTAAGATCAGATGCATGTTAAATTGCGGTATAACTTCCATTGATCCTACTAGGACTTGCATTCAAGAATCATGCCCACAATTCTTTTTCTAAGCTTTTAAGATTTCATGCTTCAATAAACCATGCAGCCTTTCCCTAAATACAACTCTTGATGAATGAAATTTTTCGTACGAGGAATGTACAACATGCACTCCTTTCCTAACTACAACGTAGTGAAATTCATGCAAAAAAAAAACTAGAGTTAACCTATTCCAATTTACAATCACATGCCACACACAAATTCCTAGAATCATTTTCGCGCTCTTCTATTTTCTACAGGGTTAATGACTTTCCCTAATGCATCATTACAATGAAGATTTGTCTAAAAATGCGACATGCGATTAGTCTTTCCATACCTAGTCAAAGGTGCACTTAACAATCCAACCTTACAATGATAAGCAACAATTGTTCTAGGTTCGTCACTTTGAAATGCACAGAAGGCATCTACTGATAAGGTCATACGATGCATAGACAACTTACGTTTTTTCGTTCATCACATTGAAAATACCAATGACTGATTTTATATCATGAGCTAATTCTAATAAATGTTCAAATAGTCAATTTATTTCCAATTTCATTTAACTAGGCTAGGTAAATTCGACATGCATAGGTGCTTCCTAGTCCATGAAATTATTGTGATTAATGCAATACTTTTGCGTGGAATCAAAAATAGTAAAAACCTAGACTTGTGGGCTCGGGGAAATATCCATGTGAATATTAGGAGAATATCCTCGCGCAGGTGTGCCTTGTGATTTCTTAGGGGCCATCGTAGGTGTAATTACGGACTTCCGGTTTGCCTTTGCCCTTACGCGATCGGTGACTTTCCTCCAACCTTGGTAAGTAGCTTCAAGATCTTGCCCTTCTTCCTCGTACGCAGGAGATCCCTTCCGAAGTACGAATCCTTGAAAAAATACCGGCTTGCGGGATTTTGCTTATGGAAGGCCTTAGGGGTTGGAGCTTGGGCCTTTTGCGAGAGAGCTGCGGAAATGGAACTTTACCAGGGCTTGCGGGAATTGGGGTTTTCACGAGCAGGCTTGTGAAAATTGAAGCTTGTTTGCGGGAAGGAGCTCTTGCAAATGGGGCTTGTGGGAATGGAGGCTTTATGAACTTCTTCTTCTTCTTTTAAAGTCCCAGGATGGCCATGTGGAAATAGGGCTTAAGGAAGCTGGGACTTCCCCCCACCCCCCCCCCCCTTGCACAGGAAATCTTCTACAAAAATGGGTTTTCTTAAAACCTCGGGTTGGCTAGTGGGAATGGACTTTATAGGTGGCTTGTGTGAAAGGGGCTTATAGAAGTCCCCCCCTTAGAAGCTTCTTAGAAGAAGCTTTTGATGTCACAGAATGTGACGTACGTGACGAATGGGGAGGGGTGTGACTGATCGGTTGGTGCAACTTTGAAGAGGAGTGGCGGCGAAAGGCGGTGGCCTAGCAACAATCCCAGTGGCAGCCTTCCACGACACGGCGGCCTCCTTCTCCCATGGCGACGACTGCAGCTTCCTTCCTCACTCCACGCAGCACAGCAGCTCTCTGCTTTCTCCTTCCTACCCCCCACAAGGCTAAGGGGGGGTTTATATAGCCCAAGGGGGGGAGAGGGGAGCTCCTCCACATGGCCACTGCATGGCATCCCCCTCCTCCTCATGCAGCCCACATCTCCACTAAGCCCATCCCCCCACACTCCCTCTCCTCCAGCCGTACATCGGCTGGGGGAAAGGGATAAATATAAAAAAAATTGCTTTAATAATATCCATTTTGCCCCTCCCAAGAGGGTGTTTACCCACGGTTTGCGGATTTGAATCCCCGGGCTTGCTTTGCCAATGCGGAGGTCTCGATTTCTCACATGCGGGTTATAGATTACACTGCTAGCAATTCCAATACGGAAGATAACCTTTGCACGAGGTTTACGCGGTGTGCGGGAAGGCAATAATCACGAGCAGGAATATTACATGCTTGAGCTCTTTTGCATGCTTGGTCTAACATTCTGGCCCTCTTCTTTTTTTCTTCTGCCTTCATTTCCGCTGTGGCATCTTGTTCCTGCGCGGGGGCTCTGGTTCTGGTGAGGGGGGTGGTGGAATCCATTCCTCATCTTGTTGCTTTCCTTCACAGCTTGGACCCTACCCCTGTTGAGATGACAAGCTCAACACATGCGGATATTGATGATGGACCGCCTGGTTAGATGGGTCCACACGTCTACACTTAGCACATCGGTGGTCATTATGCATCTCACATGGCCACTGACTCATTACTTATTATATTCAGGTCGTTACACCTATTTACAGCTGGCATAGTTATAGCGCCAGTCGACTAGTGTAGTCGGTTATGCATTGTTTGACTTAGTAGGCCACTTTCCTTTTATGTTGTATCTTATCTATACTTTGTGTATATTGTAAAAAGTGTATGAAAGAAGAAGAAGAAACCAGCAAGAAAACGTTTTGGCCCCCATCTCTCTTCTTGTCTCTTAAGTGAGCTTCTCCTTGTGCATTCTGTGTGTGTTCGGCGCAGCATCTTGAGCAACCCCCTCCACCACACGATTCTTGACATGGTATCAGAGCCGCGCCATTGAGAGAGGCTGATTTCGAAGGTTGAAGCAAAGGAGAAGAAGCAAGGTTCGAGCAAGCAAGCCAGGGGTAAGAAGCTCTCCTATCCTTCAACTCTTTCTCTTGGATAGTGCCTGTGGAGGCACCGGAAGCAGGGCAGAGCAAAAATCTCAGATTGCAATGAGATTTGGTGTGCGCGAAGAGCGCTATATATTCTGCAGATTTAGCCTTTAGGGCTTTCCCACAGTTATTTTGGGCATTTGAGGCCGTTTCAGGGCCCGTTTTAGAGTCGCAAGGTTGCGGACAGCAGTTTCAGGGTACACTGTGACTTCGACTGTATCGACCGAACATGGGTGCGCAGGTTACAGATTTCAAATCTGTAAGTTCAAAGGTGTTTACCAGTGAGTAAACACAAGATTTATCTGCAAACTATTGCAGATTGCATGTATTATTGAGCAGACAGTGAAAAAGGCTGTCTGGTGTATTGCTGTGCACTACAGGTCAAGGGTTGTAGAAGATTTGCTTGCTGTTTGGTATTAGTTTTGTGATAATGGCAGAGAACAGTGGAAGCCCCATCATTGAGAAGCTCAACAAGAACAACTACCCATCATGGAAGTTTCGTGTCACGAACTTCCTTATTGGAAAAGGCCTCTACGAGTTCGTTTCAGGGAAAGAAAAGGAGCCGGAGGTGAGTGATCCTCCAACTGCAGAAGAGACAAAGGCACAAAAGGAATGGAATGCAAAAGACAAGAAGGTCATGTATTGGTTGTCTGCAGTAATTGACAATAATATGCTGGGACACATTAGAAATGCAGAGAATGCATATGCAGCTTGGACCATACTTGAAAGTATGTTTTCTGTAAATACAAAGGTACAAAAGATTCAACTCAAGCAAGAGTTGAATACATTGAAGAAAGGGAAGATGTCTATCAATGAGTATGCATTGAAGGTAAGGAGCATTGCAGATGCATTGGCAGCGATTGATGCAATGCCCGATGATGATGATTTGGTGTTGTCTACCTTGGGTGGACTTAACAATGAAAAGGCTTGGAAGTCTTTTGTAACTTCCGTATATGTCAGAAAGCCATTTCCAGATTTCGATGAGTTGGTCTCTCTAATGATCACTAAAGAAATCAACATGCAGAGTGAGACATCTGAAAGAAGTGGTGAACAGGTCCAGGCTTTCTACTCCAGTTCAGGAAGGGGACGTGGTAGGTTCTCTTCAAGAGGCCGTGGTATAGGACGTGGTAGTGACAACCAGCAAAACAGATTGAATCAGCAATTTGGCGATATGCAGGTTTCAGGAGGTCGTGGTAACTTTAGAGGTAGGGGGAGCTTTAGAGGAAGAGGTGGATGGCAGAACAGAGGTTCTAACAACTCTAGTATTGTGTGCCACTACTGTGGAAAAATAGGTCATATTGCAGCCCAATGTTATGCTAAGAAAGATGATATCCGCAGTGGTAAGTTGCAGCAAGGAAACTATGCATCGTCTTCACGACAAAATGAAGACAAAAATGAACGTTTGTTCGTTACGCAGCATATGCTGAATGCTGTTACAGGAAAGGGAACACATGAAGATGTTTGGTATGTTGATTCAGGTGCATCCAATCATATGACCAGCCATGCAGAATGGTTTGGAGAGATGCAGGGTTTGCAGAATGCAGGTTATGTGCAGACGGGTGATGACTCATGCCACCCAATTTCACACATTGGAAAAGTTCCCTTGTCCTTGCATGATGGTAAGACAAAGAGTCTTTTAGATGTATTACATGTGCCATCTATTACAAAGAACTTGGTGTCAGTCGGTCAAATGGTAGAGCAAGGGCTGCAAGTCAGATTTAATGCAAAGGACTGCTTTGTAGAAGACTTCAATGACAAGTGCAGGTTGGTAGCAAAGGGAAGTAGAGTTGGACGTATGTTCACTCTAGATGCTGGAATTCCTACTATGAATGCTGCTATGTATGCCAAAGGAAAAGGTGTTGTTGCAGACATTGAAATTTGGCACAAACGCATTGGAGATGCAAATGTACAAAGGCTAAAATTAATGCAGTCCAAAGGGTTGGTTACAGGTTTTCCTACATTTAAAGTTGTAGAATTTCAGAAGGTATGTGAAGCATGTCAGTTTGGTAATAAGCAGGCAAGACAACCCTTTTCACATGACAGAGATGTAAGCAGAAATATCCTTGATGTTGTGCATACAGACATTTGGGGGCCTACACAAAATGTATCTCTTGGAGATAGTTCATACTTCGTCACATTCATTGATGATTGTTCTAGAAAGCTGTGGGTATATTTTATGAAGGAAAAGAGTGAAGATTTTGAGCACTTTAGAACTTTCAAGGCTGCAGTTGAAAGAGAAACAGGCTTGAAAGTAAAGTGCCTGAGGTCAGATGGAGGGGGAGAGTATCTCTCAAATGAGTTCAGTGATTTTCTGAGGTCTCATGGGATAAAGAGACAGTTCACATGCAGGTATACCCCACAGCAAAATGGGGTTGCAGAAAGGAAAAACAGGCATATTGCAGAAGTTGCACGCGCCTTGATGGCTGAAAAGAATATGCCTAAGCATTTTTGGTCTGAGGCTGTTCATACTGCTGTTTATATTATGAACAGAACTCCCACAACTGCAGTTCATGGTATGACCCCCGAAGAATGTTTTACAGGTAAGAAGCCTGATGTTTCACACTTGAAAGTATTTGGCTGCATTGCGTATGTTCATGTGCCAGATGAGTTGCAGAAGAAACTGGATCCAAAGGCTGAAAAGTGTGTCTTTATTGGATACTCTTTAGAGCAGAAAGGGTATCGCTGTTACAACCCTGTCACATGTAAGTTCAGAGTGAGCAAGGATTTCATATTTGATGAAATGAGCAGTTGGTATGCATCTAGTGGTGATGCATTGGATGATGATGATGATCATGACACTCATGTGCAGGCTGAAAAGCAAGAATCGCGAACTCTTAGTGGACCAGAGACATCATCTGGTAGTCCTTGGTCTGGGAGACTAAGGAGTACCTCTACATCTTCGCGTGCATCTAGTAGCACTACAGGTAAAGACAAAGGAAAGAATAAAGTGTCAGAAGGCATTGATGCAGTTCTTGATGGAGACTCCAGTGGCTCAAAGAGCTTGGATGATGAGCTTGGCATTCCTTCAGTGAGGACTCCAGGTGTGCAGAGAGCACGTGTTAATGCAAAGACTCCATTGAGTGATCCAGTGGTACGCAAGTCTAGCAGGGTGAGATACCCTGTTAAAAGATTTGGTTTTGAAGGTTATGCAGCTCACCATTATGCTTATATGGTGAAACTAGTTGAGGATGTTGAGCCCACATGTTTTGAGGAGGCTGTTGGTCATGCTCATTGGGATGCAGCAATGGATGAGGAGATGGCTGCATTAGAGGGCAATAAGACTTGGGATCTAGTATCATTGCCGAAGGGAAAGATAGCTATTGGATGTAAGCGGGTTTATAAGATTAAGCACAATGCAGATGGTTCTATTAGCAGGTACAAAGCTAGGCTGGTTGCAAAAGGCTACGCCTAGACATATGGCATAGATTATGATGAAACCTTCAGTCCAGTTGCTAGGATGGCAACTGTCAGATGTGTGATTGCTTTGGCAGCAGCCAAAGGTTGGAGGTTGCAGCAAATGGATGTAAAGAATGCCTTCTTGCATGGTGATTTGCAGGAAGAAGTGTATATGGATCAGCCAGCAGGTTATGAAGATTTAGAGCATCCCACGTATGTGTGCAGGTTGAAGAAGGCACTCTATGGGCTCAAGCAAGCACCTAGAGCATGGTCTGACAAGATTAGAGAGTATCTTGTCAATATTGGCTTTTATGTTTCTGATGCTAATCACTCACTTTATGTGAGAAAGGGAGATGCAGGTTTGGTCATCATAGTCATCTATGTGGATGACTTGATTATTACAGGTGATAGTGATAGTGGGATTGCTGAAGTCAAGGGCTGTTTAAAGATGAAGTTTGAGATGAAGGATTTAGGTGAACTAAGGTACTTCCTTGGCATTGAGGTGATCAGATGTGATGATGGTATATGGCTATCCCAAAGACAATATGGCTTGGATATGTTGTCCAAGTATGGTATGACTGCATGCAAACCACTTTCAGTCCCGTTGGAGCAGAATGTAAAGCTGAGTGCTGATGTTGGGGATGAGATAGAAGACCCTACTATATTCAGGAGGATAGTGGGGAGTTTGATCTACATGACCATTACAAGGCCAGACTTGAGCTACGTTGTTGGTCTTGTGAGTCAGTTTATTCAAGTACCTAGAAAGCCACATTTGGATGCAATCAGACGCATATTGAGATATGTGAAGTCCACATTACATTATGGACTTTTCTATGAGGCAGGTACAGATGTACAGGTATTTGGATACACAGATGCAGATTGGGCTGGTAGTATGTCTGATAGAAGATCTATCAGCAGATACATGTTCTCTCTTGGTAGTGCAGCAGTTGCATGGAGCAGCAAAAAGCAATCTACAGTTGCTTTGTCGAGTACAGAGGCTGAGTATAGAGGTGCTGCTGTTGCAGCATGTGAGGTAGTATGGCTGCAAAAGTTATTGGCTGATTTGGATGTGTAGGTGGAAGGTCCAGTTGTCATTTATTGTGACAACATGAGCAGTATACAGTTGGCTAGGAACCCTGTGTTCCATGCCAGGACAAAACATATTGAGGTACACTACCACTTTGTGAGAGAGAAGTTACTAGCAGGTGAGATTGACTTGGTGTATGTCAGCACACAGGATCAGATAGCTGACATCTTCACGAAGGCATTGGGTACAGAGAAGCTTCAAAAGTTTCGAAGCTTACTTGGAGTTACAGAGATGCAGTTGAGCTTGAGGGGGAGTGTTGAGATGACAAGCTCAACACATGCAGATATTGATGATGGACCGCCTGGTTAGATGGGTCCACACGTCTACACTTAGCACGTCGGTGGTCATTATGCATCTCACATGGATACTGACTCATTACTTATTATATTCAGGTCGTTACACCTATTTACAGCTGGCATAGTTATAGCGCCAATTGACTAGTGTAGTCGGTTATGCATTGTTTGACTTAGTAGGCCACTTTCCTTTATGTTATATCTTATCTATACTTTGTGTATATTGTAAAAAGTGTATGAAAGAAGAAGAAGAAACCAGCAAGAAAACGTTTTGGCCTCCATCTCTCTTCTTGTCTCTTGAGTGAGCTTCTCCTTGTGCATTCTGTGTGTGTTCGGCACAGCATCTTGAGCAACCCCCTTCACCACGCGATTCTTGACAACCCCTGCCTTCTAGGATTGTCATTCTTGAAGTTCTAGGGTGCCAATCTCCTCTGGTGTGAAGCATGCTCCTAACCATTTTTCTTACCGATCTTGACTGATTGGGTCGAGGCTTGCACCTTGGATCTAGGAGCACAGCCCTTTTTTGATCGCCTTCCTCTGGGCTATTTCTAGTTTCCTTTTAAGAACATCAATTTCCTCCTCCTCCTTAGAGAGTTTGACATCTAAGATTGTACTGAGGAAGGTACGTTGTTGGATTTTGAGGCTAGCTTGAGCGGCGCTTGCCCTGCCTTCTACTAATATTCAGCCTCCCTCTATAAGGGTCAAGCATCTCACTAGATCCTTCACCTACTTGTCACTCTTGGCTTCCCATTCCCTTGCCTTCTTTTTCATTTCTTCCAAGCCCTTGCTTTGCCTTTGTGACAGCGCCACTGTCACTGGCTCCTGCCTTTTCCATTTTTGTACAATGTCCTATTTTTCTTTTGTTAGGTGTCCGATCTTCTCCTCTAGTGTTGCTCATTCTTCTCTTTGTCGTTGCAATCCATGTTCTACTTCTTCTCTCTCATTTTTCCGTTCTTCCTGCTCTTGTCCTCTCTCTGCTTCCAGTGTGGCAAGCTCTTCTATGCCCTCTTGAATTTTTCTCACCTATGCTTTGAGCTCCACCTGCTGTAGAACCAGGAGCTTATATTCCCTTTGCATTGTGACCAACTCCTGGTTCTCTTCCTCCAGTCTTTTTTTCCACTATTCTTTGTCGTCTTCCTTGGTCCTTAGCTCTGCTTTCAGCGCATGGATTTCTTTGTGTTGCAAGGCCACTTGGCGGGTCTTTTCTAGTTGGGAGGCATTTTCCATTTCCCTTTCTATTCCCAACGTCGCAACCCACTGCCACTCTCTTCTCCTCCTTTGCCCTTTCCAACTGAGCATAGAATTTACTGACATGCTCGGTCTACAGCCTGCGGCTCCGTGGTGATAGCATCTACCTTTGGTTGCTTGGGTCCCTGTTGAGATTCGTCATCTGCAGCCAGCCGATCTTTTCACTCCTATAGTTGGGGTTCCCGCAAGGTGGGCACCAGGGTATGTGCCTTATTGACTAAGAACTACACCCATGCCATGAGGTTGTTGGCGTCCACTGTGGCTAGGGTGCTTGGTGTTGCTGTCCTGCCTAGGCGGGCTCATTACTGCTAGTTCCTCCTACTTGCACTGTTATTCAATGGACATGTACACAACTTGTGCCATGTCCTCCTCTTCTTTTGCTCTCCCTCTTCTTCACTAATTGTCCTCTCAATTGACGGTTCTTTGTCGTAACAAGGAGGTGACTTCTGAGGCGTTTCATCTAATTCCTCTTCTCCGTCTTGTGCCTCTTTTATAGCCTCTTGGATAAGGGCAGTCAAGATTCCTCCATACCCTATGAATGCCGCCTTGGCCGAGGGCTCCTTCCTATTAGTTCCCTTTGATGTTGGGGATTCTCCACCTGCCGGTCTACTTCCAAGGTCGAGTGTCTTGGCTGATTTGTCTATGGTTTTCCTAATATAGCCATTCCAATCCACCTCGTGTAACAAATGAGTCACCACACTCTCCAGCATGGGCACGTTGATCCTATGCATGAACGAATTGTACCTTAGGCTAGAGAAAAGGGTGTGGATCACCTTTGCTTGCAATCTGATTTCTACATCAGGAATGTCTTGGATACTTATGCCATCATTTGTTAGGATATTTTTCTTCTTAATCCCCAGTATGGCATCGACATCTCTTTTGTGCCTTTTCTCCACCTTTGGTTCCAATTCCAGTGCCTTTTCCACCAAGGTCTTATTGAGTGGGACCTACAACTACTTGGTTCATTCCCTGCTTGTTGCCAAGGACACTATCCCACTCTTCTTGTTAGGGTCATACGTCCTCAGGAATTCCATACACCTAGTAACACAATATTAGTGAGTTTGGGAATCTTCCAATTCTCACTTTTTTAATACTAAAAAGGTGGCACCCGGATAACATGCCCATAAGTTTCTCAAAATTATATGATGTGAGCTATCATTGGAAAGCACTTGAAAAATTGAATCTATTGAGCTATAGAGCGCTTGATTTGGAGTTATAGTGTTCAAGTTATGACAAATCCAAAGATTTGACCACGTGTCCCAAACTTAAGGAAAATTCCCATATTCCCCAATATGGTGTTTAGTGTGGTCATGCTCTTGTTTGAACTTTTTGATATACGTGGTAAGGTTGCATTGATCCACAATCCTCCTAATAGCTTCTTTGCTGGTCACCAACCCTTTGATGTTGTGGATGCTCCTAAACTTGAGTTGGTTGTACGCCCAATTTTCAAGGGATAGGTCATACTTTTCTCTTTCCTCTTCCGTTTCCACCTAGCTATTCACTGAAAGAAAAGACTAAATGCTTGGCAGATAAGCTCATTTTTAGTACATAATTAGACTTTTTCCTCCAAATAGTCTAAGTACATTGCTTCCAAGTTTTATTGTCAATTCCTTGTCACAAGTTACTTGTCCTACTATTGAGGTTCCTCATGTTCCGCATGTGTTATTTTCCTTTATGGTTCTTGTTATGTGTTTGGTTTGTTTAACCACGCTTCCCCCTCTCTGAATTGAGAATAATCCTTCCTAGGATTAAAGGGTTAGAGGATGACGGCCATTCAACACATAACATGAGAGCTTTACCTTTGCATGAGCCAAGTATAGAAATTCAGATTATACTCGAGATTGGGATAGCTATCCATGTTGAAAGGGCGAATGTCTATGTGCGTAATATAAGTGAAGACGTCAAGCAAGAAGTCATTGGAGTCCATTCGACTAGCGACATGCAACTCCTCCTCTGTGATGATGCGGTCTAAAAATGGATGTCTCTCAATGTGTTTTTTTAGGGGTTGATTACGAATAGAATTCAACACCCTATAGAAAGTTGGAGTGACATAGGTTGGGTCATATTCAGATGCCTTGATTGTGCATCGTTGTTCAGCATTGGTCATTATTTGGCATCCGTCTAGCTCCCATTGCACTCATGGAGCATACAGTTTCTGCGTGAAGGGGGAATTTTTGTTGGCAAGCCTTTGCAACTTCTCGATTTCCTAGTTTGTGGCCATGATCGTGCTCTTGCTATATGGCATGATGAGATGTTGTTTGGTTGCTTGTTCCTTGGATACCTCAGTTGCAATTAACTCTGTAGTTGCTTTGGAAGATTTAACGAATATGAATTCCGACTCCTCCCAAAAGAGCATGGGAGTGTTCTCACTTCCGTTGCTATAGATTCTTCCAAGAGTCTTAGATCTAGTTGATCGTAGCTTTTAGCCAATGTCATGAAAGTAGCGTCCAAGTGTCAGAGGCAGGTAACCAAGTCATCCCCCATATTTTTAGCTAGGTCTGCAGCCAAGGTTAGAATTGATCGTCACTCATAAGAGGGTCAAAGGTCGGTGAGAGGTTGAGGCTTAACATGACTAGAGAGTTCAGTAGCTATTTAGGTTGGAGCTTAGCCTCACATTTAATGGGTTTAGTGGGAGTTGCAATTGTCATGCTACTAGATGCATTCGAGATGTGAGAGGTATCATTAGTGCTAGAGTTGGGAATTTTGCTAGTAGCGAGCTGCGATTTTGGATGATAGATTGTTTTAGGCCCTGCTGAGCTAGACTTTGGAGGTTCTATGGACTTCATGGTCTAATTCTCTTGTGCTGTGAGTGTTTCTGGCATGATGTTTTGTGTGGTCAAGTTTGAGGGTGGCATTTGAGTAGGACCTTTGGTTGTTTGGGTTTTAGGTAGCCAAATCCAGGCGTTACCCGCATAGTAGCCTTGTGCTTGCAATAAGATCTTGGGGACTGTGCGTCAAGGTTTACGGTTCCACTTTGTCTTTTGAGGTTTGGATGCAGGTGGTTAGCCTTACGAGGCCGTGGGTTTCTATTCCTAGGTGGTGCTCCCTATTTAGGTACCCATTTGAACTGGGGTTCATGGGCTTCAGTGTAGGTTCTAGAGGGTTGTTGGCCTCGAGACTAGGTGGGTTGTGACAAGTCACGACCCCCCACCTTAGACTTGGCGGTGGGTTTCTCTATCAGTGGCTTTGTGGACTTGGAAAGAGTCACACTGCCCATGCTGAAAGCTGTAACTATGCGGATGTCATTCACAGCTAGGTGGATGCACTATGACTCATAGTCGATGTTGTATTGAGCATGTTTCTTGAAAGTTCGTCCTAACAACGATTCTGTGCTTGCATTCTTAGTGTTGGGCAACACATAAAAAATTATTGGCATGTTCTTAGACTCGATAGAAACTATAACCTTGCACTTTCCCAGAAGGTTGTAGGGTTGGCCTCCATAAAGGGTGAGACTATCATTAGTAGGCTGCAACGGCGGTTTGCCAATTTGGGTCCAATGGTCATGGGTTAAGATATTAAAATTAGCTCCCTCATCAATCAATGTGTTGATTGTGCATGTGTGCTTAGTAGTGGCCATCATGTTGAGGTAGGCTAGGGATACTACTTCCTCATCCTCACTATCTCTTTCAGTGATAGTGGCTACTCGTACATGGACAGGTAGTGTTGGCATTGGAGGATCGTGCAATGGGTGCGTGGGGGGAAAGTACTTCTTTAAGCTGCTGCCATTGAAAAAGCCTATGCCCTCGTCCTCTAGGATTTTAAGTTCTACGTTGCCAGTTTGGCTGATGGTTCAAACCTTGAAAGGTCCTAGCCCTCAAAATTTTAGTTTTTGCTTATGTCCTTTTTGACTGAGTACAGCAGTACTAAGTCACCCTATTCAAAGTTGCGCTGCTTGACATGCTTGCTGAACCAACTTTTGCATCTTGTCGTCTCGCATATGATCACATGGGTGGCTAGAAGCCAAATTTCTATTAAAGCATTCGAGTTTAATGAAGCATTCTGTCCATGCCCCCTTCCCATCCCATCTTTCTTGAAGGGCGATTGTGAGGCTTGGTACGAAGAATTCCAAGGGAAGGATTTCCTTTGTACCATATGTCAATCTAAAGGGGGTCTGTCCTAGTGCCATCTTGTAAGTCCTGCGGTAGGCCCACAAGGCTGCCATCAATTTGTTATCCCAATCACTACGTGACACGAAGACATTCACTAGGATTTTATTTGTTGATTCATCTTGACCGTTTTCCTATGGGTAATATGGTGAAGATTTCCATGGACGATCGGGAAGGAGGACAGGAGGTGAGCTATCACTTCATTGATGAAGTGGGTGTCTTAGTCGCTAACTAGTTCGATGGGGCAGTCGAATCCTGAGATCACTTGCTCCCATAGGGACTTAGCAGTGGTCCAAGTGTCATTCTTTCTTGTAGCTTGTGCTTTTGCCCATTTGGTTAGATAATCGGTGGCCACAATGATGTATTTGGCCGGTGAATAGTGTGCTGTGGGACTAATGGGTCCGATGAAGTCAATCCCCCATTTCTCGAAAGGTTGTCGCACGATAATTGGGGTTAGCTCCATGTGATCCTTACAAATCATAACTTTAGTCCTTTGGCACTCGTCATAGTGTTTCACAAATCGTGCGGCATCTCAGAAGAGGGTGGGCCACCACAACTAGGACTACAACACCTTGTGGGATGTTGCGTCTTCGCTAAAATGTCCTCCTGCAATTCCATTGTGTGCCTTTGCCAGTGCATCAAGCATCTCATGCTCACACGCGCATCTGCGCAGTAACCCGTCGTATCCTAGCCTGTAAAGTTGGCCAGCTATCAATTGATAGGGTTGGATTTTTTAGGATAAGCCACCTAAGTCGGGCCTTTTCTATCGATCGTTCTGGTAGTCCGTGCTAAAAAACTTGAACTATATCAGCTCCCAGCACGAAGAAATATGTTTTGGGCGACTGCAAGTCCAACACACAATTGGCTCTTGGGCTTGCCCTCCTAGGCCTCTTTCTCTTCCTCTGCCTAATGCTATCACAGGTATTGGTTTGTAGTCCATAAGGACTACGTTACCTTCCTCATCATACAACACGTATGGGTTTACATAGGGCTCATCGCCCTAGGCTCATCCACACAGTGGACTGGAGCATCACTTGGTGGGTGGGTCACGTAGGATCCATGTGGTCTAAGAATACCTATCATATTTATCTCCATCCTAGGGGTGGGTTTCTTAGCATCATTAGAGGCTAGGAGAGCCAATGGGGCTCCCCTTCCAAAGAAGTTTGGTGGCTTGTTCACAAGGTAGGGTTGAATATATGGCTTCGGGTATGGAAATCTTCGAGGTGATCGACAATGCATGGTGTCATGGCCGAACCTACCACAATTAGCACAAGGTCGTGACCTAGGGTCCTGACACAGCTAGCAAGTGGTTTCCGCCACAACGCACACATTGGACACGTGGGCACATTGGTCGTCTCATCATCTCCTATAGTTTGGCTATGTCCATCCTAATCTCTACTAGCTCTTGTCCCAATTCAGTGCCCTTCCCTTTGTCCTAAGTGCTTGATTCTATTCTCTCACTCGGCATTGAGACTCACTCCAAACTACTCGCAGTAGAATCTTCTTGATTCAAGCCTCTGGAGCCTCTTTCCTTGAGCTGGTCATTCATTCTAATAGCATCTTCAAAGACCCTTGCCAGTGTGTCTCATTGTAAGCTTGAGTTGCTGGCCACGGCCTTGTAGAGCTCTTTGCTTCATATTCCGTTGAGGAATACTGTGGATACTGCCCTTTCAATTGGCCTCTCACCCATGGGAATTCTCTTGAAGAGGCTCCTCACATGGGTCAAATAATCCTGAATATCCTCTCTCTCTTTCTGCTTGACTTTCATAAGTTGCACTAACAAGTTATCGGAGTATCCAGGTTCGAAAAATCTCTTAATGAAGAAAATTTTCAAGCCATTGAAATTGGCACACTCTGTAGCATCTAGACTTGTGAACCAAGTTGACCCTTGTTGCCTAAGCATAGTTCTAAGGCTTTGGAGTATTGAGTAGGATCAATGAGGCCGTTGGCCTCGCAGACCTGCTCAAACTGCTCCACAAAGTTGTATGGGTCGTCGTTGCTTTGTATTTGTCTAGCTGTTTTGCTACCACAGGGATTTTCAATTGGCTCTTAGAGCCTTGGTTGACTCCTAACCCTATCATTAGCGATGTTGCCAATGCTGCAGCGCTTCGTTCTATGGCCATCTAATCTAGCAGCCAGTTTGTTAGGAGTTTTCTCAGTGTGAGATCTCTTTCTAGCGCTCTCTCCCTCTCTGATCAATTCCTGCTCGCTAAGGCTAGCACTCTCTCAATCTCTCGCATTTCTAAGCTCTGGCATAAGTTCCTAGTTTGCTGATCCTGGTTATACACATTTAGGCCTTGCAGAGCTCTGCGAGCTAGTTTTCTCTCTTCCTCTAGGTCTACTATGATGTCCTCTATCGGCCTATCGTAGTGTACTAGCCGGTTTTGACCATCATATTGGTTCACTAAATGTTGAAAAACCTCAAGAAAGTGTCCCAGGTTAAGCTCCTCATTGCTTCTACGGCATGTGCTACCCTCTTCTATGTCTAGGACTTCTTGCTCTGCCAAATTGTTGATCAAGTCGATAAGGCTAGGTAGATCCACTTCCACAATAGTATGCATCCGGTTTTCAGTTGTATTCCTAGCCGCGCTGCTACGGTTGCCCAACCTCCCGCCGCCATATCGCCCTAATTATCCCCCCCCCTTTTCATCGTCATCTTCCCACCAATCATTACCCCCTCCAAATTTTCTGGATAAGACAAAAGCTTCTTGAGAAGCTTCTAGGGGTGGGCTCCCGTAAGCCCCATTCCTACAAGCCTCCCCGGGTTTCTTTTAAAAAACCTCATTTTGGTGAAGGATTTTCCTGCGCACGGGGGGAGAGGGTAGATCTTGAGGCTATTTACCAAGCTTGGAGGGAATTCACAGATCGCGTAAGGGCGAAGGCAAATCCGGAGTCCAAACACACTACGTCTACGATGGCTCCAAAGTCCAAGTCGCAAGGGGTGCGACACTTGAGCAACAAGTTGCGACGTCGCATGGCTTTGTGGTTTAATCACAAGATAGATTCACTAATCCTTGGAATAAGGTTGGCAGGTTCTAGCGCAAGTCTAACTTGCAAGAGGATGAGTAGACATCCTGCTACATCCCCCTTCTTGGGCTGAATTGCCAAGTTAAGGGAAGTTATGCAAAGGATCAATCAAGTTAGAGCGACATGGTTGCCAGGATTTACTGTCTTAACTTAAGAAACCTAAGGTGTTGGTTAATTTGGGTTGACAGGGTATGACCCTAACCCAAGGATAAAAGGGTAAACAAACAAACCCTTGGGGATCTTACCAAGTCGCAATTGATCCCGGATCGGATGTTGGATGCATTCGGAGAGAAGGATTCACTCCTTAGCAGTTGGCCAAATAAATGACCACTAGATTTATTGTGCTTGTAACAATTTAGGAGCACTGTTTGCATTGTTTGCTCAAGAAACTAAAGATGGAAAGATAATTAATGCTTCAGGTTGAAGGCCTGAAGGGAGAGGCAGCATCAGTTACCCCCGGCTGTCTACCTGACCCTAACCAAGGGGGTTGTTAGCCGTGCCGGGAACGTGGACCGAACCCACTGTGAGAGGTCTCTCCGTTGGGCACTACTTGGAGCAGGAGGACGCTTGGGTGCCAGGGGGGCTCTCGTCATAAATCCCTTGCCTTTCGGGCCTTGCACAAGAGGCCGAAGTGACTCGGGATTGGATCTCGAGGCCCGCATACTAGTCTACGGGCGGAATCTTGGATTACTAATCCCTGTGGATTGATGGATAGCCTTCGGGCGGATTATGGATTGCCTTCAGGTGGATTATGGATTAGCCTTTGGGCTGGATGTATTCCAAAGATAAATAAGATCAATTGATGTAAAGGAACTTGTTTGAAACTGTTTTTCTATGTCAAGTGCTAAGATTACATGAAGGAACCGGTGACTAATTGGCTAATTAAGGAAGCTGTTTTTGCATGTCCAACTAAATGTGGTAGGTAATTAGACAACTAAAGTAACCTTGAGAAAAGTGTGCTGGATGTGGCCATGGGTCTGTCTTACGGATGGGTGGTCCCGGTTGGCCAGGAACTTTTCTCAAACGAAATCAACAGCAGGAAACTTTGCTCGAAGGAAATGAGCAGCAAGGAACGTTGACCTAGAGTCTAGGTTACTAGAATCCTGATTTATGCTGTTTTAGGGGAACGGAATGGGACTATGCCTTATGGGCAGAGAGGTTGAGCTTTGCATCCCTCTTGTTTCCCATTATCCTTGAACCAAGTGCAGCATGAATCCGCTTCAACCTTGACGTTTCTGTGTAAAGTAGTTCGCTTGTGGTTCGACACCAGTTACTCTCTAGGAATTTAACCATTAGGGAAACCCTGATTCAAGTCGGCGGTCCTAAGTGGGAACGGCTAGAATACTTCCGCTCTTGGCAGACTCAAAAAGATCTAGATTGCAAACCCCGTAACATTCCATGGGAGTGCCGGGCGGAGCCTTCTAGACCCTCTTCCCGATGGGCTGCTAAGACGTGTCCTGCAAGCAAACAGGTGGACATGTTACATGTCTGCAACCTTGTGGCTCTAAAAGAGGGCCTAAAACAGCCTCAAATGCCCAAAAAAACTGTAGGCAAGCCTTAAAGGACTTGTCTACAGAATATACAATGCTCTGCTTGCACACCAAATCTCATAGTAATATGAGATTTTCACTTTACCTTGCTTTCCGTGCCTCCATAGGCACTATCCAAGAGAAAGAGTGGAAGAACAGGAGAGCTTTTTACTCGTTTCTTGCTTGCTCGAACCTTACTTCTTTGCCTTCACTTTAGCCTTTAAAATCAGCCTCTCTTAGTGGCGCCACTCAGATATCATGTTAAGAATTGTGTGGTGGGGGAACTTGCTTGAGCTACTGCACCAAACACACACTGCATACACAAGAGGAAGCTCACTTAAGAACACAAGAAGAGAGATGGAAACCAAAACGTTTTCTTGCTGATTTCATATTCTTCTTCCATACACTATACAATGTACATAAAGTATAGATAAGATACAACATAAAGAAAAGTGGCCTAGTAAGTCAAACAGTGCATAACAGACTACACTAATCTATTGGCGCTATATCTTTGCCAGTTGTAGGTAGGTGTAACAAACTAAATGTAATAAGTGATCAGTCTGTGGCCATGTGAGAATCATAATAACCACCAACATGCTAAGTGTAGACATGTGGACCCATCTAGCGAGGTGGTCCATCATCAATGTCTGCACGTGGTGTTGAGCTTGCCATCTCAACACTAATCAGGCACCATATACATTGAAATTCACCAATCATGCACACATATACCATCCCCAGATAACACTTCCTAATGCTAACATCCCATCCCATGTGGGTGGACTCTCATATATACTAAATCGTTTATAGTTCTTTCAGTTTTTTGTTGTTGTTTTTTGGGTTATTTTTATTTTTATTTTAGTTAGTTCTATAATTTCTTAGGCTTTTAAACTCTAAATTGTTTGATTCAAATTATAATTTTTATGTTTTTAATTTCAAATTAATATTTATATATAGATTGGATACGAAAAAACCTGTTTATGTACATGGATATTGTAACTCCAAGAATTATTGATAGATGCATGTAGTAGCTCCCATATCAAAACAATAACCAACTCTTCACGTAAATCATACATGAACCACTACACCATTATCCAGTTAAATTAAAAAATATTGAAATTTCCTTGAATGGAAAGGTTTGCATAGGCTCATGTCCCCCTCTCTATAAACTAGTCAACCCTAATCCTTTGCACTGACTATGCATTTATAGCATTACATATCTCCACCTTAGATCTATTCTCCCATGTATAATCATCCACCTAGCTAAGCTTAAGTATCACTAACTCATAGCACTGAAATGATTACCCTAACTGTGCATGCAACTAACTACCTAACTACGTGAAGACTGATTGACTTAAGCTAAACGATGTGAAAAATTTAAAAAATAGCTTTAAAATAAAAATAAAATATGTAAACAAATCTTGATTATGTGTTTTTTTCTTTTTTTCTTTTTTTTCTCCTTTTTTTGTTTTGTTTTTTAAAGGTAAATTAAAATAAACACAAAAGAAATCTAAGAGAACAAAAGATATAAACGAAAATCCTCACACTCTCTAAAATCCTCTAACACAAATAACAAACTTAACCCAAAATCATCTACTCTATCAAAGTCAAACCTATCAACTAAACTACCAAATATAGGATGTTCATGCATGGCCTCTAGAGTAGGCACATCAAAGGTCATAGACCCGCTATCAGGTGCATCGCTAAAAACCTCCATCTCATCATGGAGCGAAGTCATAGTTGCATCATCATAATAGGGCATAGGTGCCATTGGTAAACCTCCTAAATGTGTATCCCTCGGTCGCATCCA
The DNA here is from genome assembly GCF_053477565.2 of Lygodium microphyllum. Taxonomy (NCBI): domain Eukaryota; kingdom Viridiplantae; phylum Streptophyta; class Polypodiopsida; order Schizaeales; family Lygodiaceae; genus Lygodium; species Lygodium microphyllum. Next base: position 2,901,282 of record NC_141161.1, on the reverse strand, counting down.
TATACCAACAAATATAATCCAAATAGGGATAGCTATCATCAACCTAAAGGTCAAGATATGATGGGGTAAGGTGGTAGACAATAGCTTGATATCTAGCAAATTCTTGATGCTTCCTGCAAGAGTCAAGCTCCAAGAGAAGCATAAATATCTATACAACAACATCCAAATAAGTGGCTTTGTAAGGTACAAGACAATAGACAAGGTGCATAGCCGAGTAAGCATGTATAGCATCTACTCTTTGACATGCACGGGCAACAAGAGCCCAACTAGCATAGAGGCTAGGCAACAAAGAAGCAAGAAATCCATAAATGTAGCCCAAGCACTGTAAAGTCCACTAATCAACCAGGTATCCCACAACAAATCCAAACACCAATGAGCAATCAAAGCTCAATATCCAACTGCCAAAGAAGAATGGAGCAATCACTGCTCAACCTGTATTTGCATCCACCAAATGTCCAAGATCCATAACATCGGAGCATAAGGCCAAGTAGCATCCAAGTTCGTAAGGGATTAACCAACCAAATGTCAAAGTTCTCAAAGGAATATTGCAATGAAAGTCAAGACGAAGCCCAAACATCTTCCAAACTGCAACCCAAAAGCATCCACTAAGACATAAACTCACATGGGTAGCCTAGGCATAAGCAATCATAAGTGGAATGCCAACTGCGAATAAAAAATGACAGTGAAGCATAAAATTGAGCTGTAATCTTGGTTCAAAATGATTTCAGGAGCGTAAATATCAATGTGGCATCATCAAATACATCAAGGCATCATCCCGAGTAGCCGGGAGTACCCTGTAAACCATAGGCATAACCAAACTGTAGCATAAATATCTTCAGCCCTAAATATTCCAGCAACAAATAACCTCTGAAAACTCAGCAAATCAGAGCTCAAATGTAACGTGTCCACCTGTTATCTTCAGGACACGTCTTAGCAGTCCATCGGAAAGCTCCACCCGGCACTCCCACGGAATGTTATGGGGTTTGCGATCTAGGACTTTCCGCGTCTACCACGTAGCGGAAGTATTCCGGCCGTTCCCACCTAGGACCGACCTGAATTAGGGTTTTTCCTATTGGTCATTTCCTAATGGCAACTAGCGTCGAACCCGAGCGAACTACTTTACGCAGAAACGCCAGGTCCAAAGCGGATTCACACTGTACTTGGTTCAAGGAGAATGGGAAACGAGAGGGATGCGAAGGTCAACCTCTTTTCCATAAGGCATAGTCCCATTCCGTTCCCCTAAAACAGCGTAAATCGGGATCATTTATAACTTAGACTCTAGGTCAGTGCCCTTTTTCTGTTTTCGTATCCTTTGAAATGATCTTCTCGCTGTCCATCATGATTGAGAAAAGTTCCCGGCCAACCGGGACCACCCATCCGTAGGACGGACCTATGGCCACATCCTCTGCACTTTCCTTAGGTTGTTTTAGTTATTTAATTACCTAACACATTTAGTTGGACATGTATCAATCAGCTTCCTTAATTAGCCCGTTAGGCACTGGTTCCTTTAGGTAATCATAGCACTTGACATAGAAAAGCAATATCAAACAAGTTCCTTTTCAACAGGTTATCATATTTATCTTTGAAATACATAAAGTCCAGCCTGTAGGCTTATCCATAATCCACCTGAAGGCTATCCAGCAATCCACAGGGATTACTAATCCAAGATTCCGCCCGTAGACTAGTATGCGGGCCTCGAGATCCAATCCCGAGTCACGTTGGCCTCTTGTGCAGGACCCAAAACGCGAGGAATTTACGGCCAGATCCCCCTCTGGCACCCAAGCATCCTCCTGCTCCAAGTAGTGCTCAACGGAGAGACCTCTCACGACGGGTTCGGTCCACCTTCCCGGTGCGGTTAACAACCCCCTTGGTTAGGGTCAGGCAGGCAGTCGAGGGTAACTGAAGCTACCTCTCCCTTCAAGCCTTCAACCTGAAGCATTAGATATCTTTTCATCCTTTAATTCTTTGAGCAAATAAAGTAAAACAGTGCTCTTAAAACTGTTACAAGCACAATCATTTTGATTGGTCGTTATTTGGCCAACTGCTAAGGAGCGAATCCTTCTTTCCGAATGCATCTAGCACTTGATCCGGGATCAATTGCGACTTGGTAAGATCCCCAAGGGTTTGTTTGTTAACCCTATATCCTTGGGTTAGGGCCATACCCTATTAACCCGACTTAATCAAAATCTTAAGTTCTATTAGTAGTGAGTATGTTATTCCAATTCACTGATTGGTCTTTTGCTTCCAAGCAAATATCTAATCCCGTATCTTGGTCACTTTACCCAAGAAAGGTACTATATCAGGACAATTATTCATCCTCTCACAAGATAAACTTGTGTAAGAATCTGCAATCTCATTCCGAGGAATTGGTCATTCCCTTGTGATCAAATCACAAGATCGTGCGACTCTACAACTTGTTGCACAAGTGTCACATCAAACTATGGGACTATTTACCCATCGAATGGAGTCACGAAATCATGATTAGATATAACAATCCATTCCTGATTGCATTAGGCCGACACTGTCAGTCCTAGGGTTCCAAGTTCAAACCGAGTTTCATCTTTTTAGCGAGAGATTCTTAGGGTAAAAACCCTAGATCATTCCTCGCAAGTATGTCCTACTGTCCCTACATTCCGTGAATGTGGGCAAGTCTTTAGGGTATAGGAGTTTCAGCTTTGGCAATACGAGCGACTAGGTCATGTGCACAACTTTTTAAATCCTAGTTAGCTCTTTGCGATATGTTACATTGAATTAACCCTTCCTAAATGAGTACCTCGCGGTTTTTAGGTGTTTAGATTTAAACCAATTTAACTTGTCTATTCTTGAAGATAATTACGCTACCATTTCCGTTGTCGTAAAGTTCATGCAAAGGCTGCAGAACACGGGGTTCAAGATACAGCAATGGAAGAGACTAACAAGAAGAAAATTGAATTGTTGATGCCAAAGTACACTATATTCCTTGTCAAGTGAGTTACATGAAACTCATGTTCAAAAAATTCTGAACATATTCAGTTTTACATACAGATGCTTGAATTCAGTTTTTCCATTGTCACTTGATAAATTCTACTGGGTAATAATGTCTGTGAACAAATTTTCAGGATTCCATACAAAGTCAAAACAAAGGAGTTCTGTAGGTAGCAAAAGATGTGTGCCCAGTCAAGTACAAATGAGGAACAAACTGGTTGTATCTCCAAAGCAAAAGCAGGGAATTAATTTGTCTTCATCAAAAGGTGAGAGTGTTCCACCAATAAAAGATATTGCCTGTTCATAAGAGTTGAACAATTTGGGAATGGACAATAGACCCTTTCAGCTCCAGGCATCCTTGTCTCTTTTAGTTGCTCGTTATAGAAGTCATACCATTTCTGAGAAAGGATAGGCAGGCACTGATCAAAACCAAGTGTTTGAATACACCCAAATTGAGGACTTGCGAGATAATAAGTCAGATATACTGTTTGTGAACTCTATATGCAAAAACTGAGACTATTTTGCTGATCTGCACCATTGAAGTCCATTCACATCCATGTGTTGTATTCTCGAGTGGAAAGCCCAACCTCTGGATTGCTTTGATATCTGAAAAGATTTTGTTGCTTATGCAATGAGCAATCTCCTAATTGCAGCCTCCTACTCCAGGGACTATTTTATTCACACGATTTTCAGAATCTGAGATATTCACTGTGTCACACACTGATCAATCTGCAGAAACGGGTCAATTTTGTGGGCCTTAAAGAGGATTATGAACTCGGCATTGAACGGGATGCAATCGTCAGAGAGGCGCCTGCACTTGAAGATTTAGACTGACCAACACTTCCATCAAACCTGGTTGCAATTGACATATCCAAAAATGACAGCAGTCCACAAGAAGACAGTTTTGGTTTTACATGGCAAGAAGTTAAAAGCCTGTACAGTAGCCAGAAGGTCACCACAGCTGATCAATATGGTGATGTAATTCTCATGAATTGATGTGCTTATGTCCTTCTGATAGGCACAGAGGTGTTGGTAGATGAGCTTCGCCTGGGAGAGGGACTTTTCTTTGTGGCAAAGGCGAAGGAGGAGCCAGTAGACATCGTGCAAAAGCCTTCCAAAGCATCTTCACAACAAAAGGTCGATTTGAAGTGCTAGCTCTGCAAGATTACAACTTGATGCATGTGATGTGATCTCAATGCAAACATTAACTCTGATGTTTGTAGAATTGGGACTAGCACAAACATGACAGGTTTGTGGACTTTCAAAAGCCCTCTAGGTATCCATGTGGGACTTGCTGAGACTTAGAAGCAACAACTGCAGACAAGGCCTAGACCAGGCCTGTTTGTCAAGGCCAATCCTCAAACTCAACACTCTACAAGACAAAATTGTGCTCTGCATTGATGTATTTACATAAAGTTGATTCAAACCATTATGAAAATCCGTATAGATCAGAAGCATTCATGATGAAGATGTAGGATTTCGGAAAGATACTATATGACTTTGTAACATGAAAGCCTGAAAGCACTCTGAGACATAAATATCCTGCATGTTCAACTGTTCAGGGTTTTTAGCATACTCAGGAGCATGAACTAGATCCCAGATGACAGCAATGCCGCCTGGCCTCAATACACAAACAATCTCTTGCAACCCCTTAAGCCTCTCAACAGCTTTTCGACCAATGCTTCAGAAACTGATGAATTAGGTAGCTGTTTCGAAGGATTTCTCTCCCCCGGCGGTGTCGTCTTCACTCCTCTTCCCATGAATCTCCTCTCCCTCCATTAACATTTAGACCTTTTTTTCCATAAATTAGCCGACAGGCCTGATAGGTTTTTCCGCTGAATCCCTGAGGCCAATGACATATCCAAGCCCAAAAATATTGATTCCCCTGTGATTTTTCCGTCATGCCGTCCTTCCTTGTTCCCCAAAACAGCCTGCTTTTCTCTTGCTTTTTCCCTCCAAAAGCGGTTCAAAACCCCCCAAATTAGTTTCCCCCTCTTATGAATGAGTAAAACACAAATATTGAAGTGCATCCAACTCTCGAATGTGTGACTGCATATACACATGAGACCCAAACCATGAAATCCGAAACAAAGACCAATAATTACAACACTTTAAGCTGTTCCACAGTAGCCATAACCAGTCCTGTGCCTATGAAGCCATTACTCGCTCCGATTGCTTCACCATAACCATCCCTTCTACAAACGTATACTGGACAAGATTTAAGCACCAGCATTGATTTAAACTTTGAGGTTTATCTTTGAAGTCATGCATTGCCCCTTTGTCAGTCAGCTTTACAATGAGTAATCTACGCATAAACTTTGACTTCGGCCTTGAAGTTTGGATGGCAAAATACTCCCTCGGTGCTTCACTAGCACTTTGCTCGCTTCAGCAACTTTTGAGAGACTTCCTTCAACTCTATGTTATGGGAACTTTTGAACTTAGATGATCGCTTCCACAAACCTTCCTTTGATTCCATAATTCCCTGCACTTTTCTTAGAGATCATCATTGAAATTATCAGCTTGATAATGTCCTTTGGCATCAGTTTTTCATATTTTTCTAACACACACATCATGCATCCAAACAAAATCATACACATGCACTAACGGAATATATACATTGGATGTGGATTATCGTAATGCATCACACACACAATGAATCACACACAGAAAATAATACAAATGCACAACAAAAGAAATGGAGGTGTATACGACTCGGATGCGTAGCAGCACGACATCCACCCCCTCTAAACCTGCGCATCCTCCAGATGTGCCAACTATCCAGGATCATTCAAATCCACAAACAAGTCGAGTCCATCTTCTGTTTCTAGTAGACCTGTTTCTCCATCAGCTTCATCATCTATATTCTCTGCTTCTTCTGCTTGTCTTTCTTCTACCTGCTCTTCTTCTGTCAACGCTTCAAGTGCATATTCTTCATCTTCTCTTCTCTTGAAAATCTTAACTCGTTTTCCAGCAATGGGCACCCTCAATACTGTTCCATCTAATTCAACCAACTCATAGGTACCATTGTCAAAAACCTGTTTCACCTCATACGGTCCAAACCATCTTTGAACCATTTTTCTCATGCTATTATGCTGATTCTCTAGACTATTGTTGTAGACTAGAACCCAATCTCCTTCTTTTATGGCTCTAGGCCTCAAGCGATGCCTTAAATCAAACTTGTCCTTGTTTTTGAGTCGCGCTGCCTTCAAAGATCAACTGCTAGCTGCATATCTTCTGTCCTTCTCTCAAGTTGACGAATCCGAAGAGCTAGAAGCTCTTCCCTTGATAAATTCTCATGCCACGAAAGAACACTCCAAGTGAGAGTACAAATTTCTGTAGGCATGACAGGTTTTTGCCCATACATCAACTCTGCAGGCATGTATCCAGTAGTCACACTATGTGTAGAGCGATCAGCCCACAACGCAAAAGGTAGTAATCTCGGCCAATCCCCAATCCGACCTCTACAAGCTTTTGCCAATGCTTTAACTATCGGCGGATGTCCTCTTTCACTCTTGCAATTTCCCTCTGGATTATAGCAGTAGTAAGAGCCAATTTAATCCCAAGCTGTGAGAAAAATTCTCTAGCTTCATCTGCATCTAGCTCTCCACGATCAGCTGTAATCTTGCCTATACATCCATACCTGCAAAATATTTCTTCCAACAAGAATTTACATACTGTAGTGGTGGTCTTTGTCCGCAAAGATCTGCCTTCAACATAGTTTGTAAGATCCTCTCTAGCCAAGACAAGATATCTCATCTGCCAAAGTCCCACTGGCAAAGTAACCAAGTCTACCACCCACTTATAATGCATACATAGTGGATAAGTTGGATGCAACTCATCACGATGTCGCACTAAAGAGTAAAGCTGGCAGTCCCTGCAAGTTTCTACAAAGTGAGAAACATTTTTATACATCCCTTTCCACCAGTATCTTTCTTTGATTTTCTCATAGGTAGCCCACACACCTCTATGTCTAGCCCATGAGCTCTCATGAAACTCTCGCATAATCTGTATCTGCATTGCTACATCACAAACTACTCTCAAGGGCAAGTCTCCTCTCTTCTTTGGATGCTTCCAAAGAAAACCATCTTTCAAGAAATACCCATAAGCCTTCCTTCTGATTTTCTTGAATTCATCATCTGTCCAATCAGCTCTTCGAGTCAATGAACTTAGATACTGTCCAATTTGCAGCCACTCGTCAACATAAAGTTCTTCAATAAAGGCTTCAACAGTAGATACATGACAATCATGAACAAGGACAGAAGCAGCAAACTCTGTCTCATCATCTTCTGCAAGCATTGACTCCTCATCCTCATATCTCGCTCTAGATAGCATGTCAGCAACTGGATTATCTTTCCCTGCTATGTGTCAAAATTCTGGATTCAATGATTTGATATAGGCAATCCACCGAAGTATCGCTATATCTGGAGTCGAGCAACTAGTAATCATACCAAGCAAAGGCAAACAATCTGTTTCCACAACAACTAAAGCTCCAATAAAATACCCTTTGTCACACTTCAGTGCAGTGACTACTCCCCACAACTCTCTTTTAATCTGCGGATACCTCCTCTGTCGCTCATTAAGAACTTTAGCTCCAAAGCGGATTGCATATCTATTTCCATCAGCATCATCCTGTCCCACTGCCCAACCTATACCAATAGGGCTAGTATCAACTGTCAACATGATCAGCCGTCCACACTGATAATCCGCCTTGCGAAGAGTAGGAGCAGACTGTAACAGCTTCTTGAGTTTACGCATGGCTTTCAAATGCTTCTCATCCCAATGAAATTTCTGCCCCTTTCGAAGCAGCTGATAGAGAACATCTGCTATATGAGCAAAATGAGGAATCCAAATCATGTAAAATACACAAGCTCCCACAAATCTCTGCACCTCTGAAGTAGTCGAACAATACTCTGCAATCCTGCTTATGGCATCCACCTTTGCAGGTGAAGGCTTCCTGCCATAATATCCAACCATATGCCCAACTATGATGACTTCATTAACACCAAAGACAAATTTCAGCCCTGAAACAGTCAAGTTTACCTCCTCTAATCGTGTCAATATTTTCTCACAAGCAACCAAGTGGTCAGCCACAAACTGTCGACAGCCACGCAAATCAAGACTTTCATTCTTTTCTTCTTCTGCACAACCCTTAATAGGCACATCATCTAAAAAAGGCATGGTATATTGCGGAATATAGTCTCGTAGAACTCTATGCATAGCATTCATCATATGAGCAACTGAGTTTGTGGCACCTTGAGGCAAGGTACACATCCTCACAAGACCAATAGGTGTCCGCATAGTAGTAATATCCCTGCTTTCCAAGGCAAGCTGAAACTGATCATAACCTGAATACAAGTCACCTAGAGAATAGATGGCTCGTCCCGCAAAAGCCTCAGCAAATTCATCCACAACTGGACCTGTTCCCACATTCCTGATTGTCACTTTGTTCACGGGCTGCATATCCTGAATAAATCTCAAAGTACCATTCTTCTTTGGTACAGTAAACCACCTGTTAGAATAGGGTGCAAAAGAGGGTTCCAAAAATCCCATCTTAATCTTCTCATTCAGCAACTCTATCAGCTTTGGCAAGTGTGCTTTAGGCACAGGTATAGGACGTATATTCCATGGTACATGAGGAACAGTGAAGATGACCATAGGTGCAACCAATTCGGGACTAATGCAGCCAATTTCATGTGGAAAGAAAGCAAATGCCTTACCATGACGTCCAAGCATCTCTCTAAAACATTCTTTTTCCACTGGAAGTAAGAAATCATCATTTCCAATCTTCAATTCTGCAAGAGTTTCAGCTGTAAATTTATGTCCAATATTTGCAGGATCTCTCAACATAGGCTGCTTCATAGCTTTTTCAATCTGCTCATCACTATCAGGAGGAAGCGGCCCTGCAACCGGCTTAACCTTCTTATCAACTGTTTTATACTTCGTATCAACCTTGGCATCATTCAAGCACTCTTTTCTTTGCTGCAATTTCTGCAAATTTTCAGCAACTCTCAACTCTGTTGGCTGAAAAATTTCAGCCCTTTGCTCTATGGACTGCATGGGTGCAGCCTGAAACTCTGTATGCTGAAATTTTTCAACATTCAACTCTGTTGGCTGAATGGATTCAGCCCTCGGCTCTATGGACTGCATGGGTGTAGCCTCATACTCCATATGCTGAATTTTTCCAGCATTTAACTCTGTTGGCTAAATGATTTCAGCCCTCTGCAACTCTGTTAGCTGATCAAGATCAGCCATAAATTCAGTTTGCTGAGTTTTCTCAGCCTCTAACTCTGTTTTCAGCATAAAACCAGAAATTTCCTGAAACATATCCAAGGTTTGCACAGGTATGATCTTTGAACCCTTACATACATCAGTTTTCAGCATTGCTCCCATCTCAAACAATGTATCTGCATAAGACATCCCTTCATACAATCCATCTACATGCTCTTCTGCTTGCAAAATACCTGCATTCTTCAATTCTTTCTCCTTACGACCAATGTACTGCCTGGCAGCTCTAGGCAAATCTGAAATTTTCTGATAACTCACTGAACTATCTGAAGAAAAACCAACAAAATTTTTGGAGAAAGACTGGCTGCCAGGAGGCAATATCTCCTCTTTTCTCCACTCTGTACCACTGGCATCTCGCAAGACAGCGGTACCTAATGAAAATCCAACTCCTTCGCAGGTAGTGGTGCCTCATGCAAGGAGTCCCTGTTTCTCAGATGATTTACCCCAACAGTCATAAACTGAATAGCTCACATACCATCTTTACTGCGTATCCATGCATAAGCTGACCCGTCATCCATCACTTTCGTTTCCATTCTTGCTTTTGTAATGAAAGGTTGTCCAAGAATAATCGGATAAGAGCATGAATCCTGAACAAAGCAATGATAATCCTCTTCAACATTACCAATAGAAATTCTGATACTCGGACAAGCAGCATACATATCACCAGAAGTATTATTGGCGGCTCTCATGCGCCAGCCATGCTCTGCATCCATAGGCCACTTGCCACTCTCATAAACACCTCGAGCAATAAGATTAATCTCAGAACCATGATCGACTAAAGCGATCAAAGGAATTTGTTTCTCTCCAATCCTTACCACCGTCTCAGTGGTTGCTCTAGCCCAATGACTTCGTGAAAAATGGCTGCGAGGAATGAGAATAGGGGTATCATCATCTTCATACTGCATAGGTTGAACTATTTTCTCCAATTGCGGATTAACAGAAGCATTCTCAACCATCACTGCATCATCATGCTCTTCCCCAAGAGCTCCATGCCACAATCCCTGTAAAGCAGGTCCCTCCATCGCATGTCGTTTTCTTCGCAAAAGATCCTGCATCTGATCCTGTATTTCTCTTCTAGCAATCCCAAGAGCTTCTCCAACAGTAAAAGTGACTTCACTATTCAAAATTCTTTCATGAAAAATCTTGCTCATATCCGTCTGCATATCAAGGTCTGACAAGAGCTTGAATCCTGGCTCCTTTCTTGGTTGCCTCTTTTCTTTCATCTGCTTGTCTCCCATAGGTTGTTCAAGACCTAATTGAGCTGGAGAACTTGACATAGGTGGAGCTGTAACAGGTGGTGATACAAAGTCACCCCCTCTAGTCTTTTTGGAGGTGCTGGGACCCTCCTCATCTCTTCTTCTCTTTTCCTCAACCATGGCATCTAAACCCTGTGTTTTAGCCATATAAGCAAAAATAGAATACCTGTCAATAGGAGAATCCTATCCCCTTTCTCCTCGGATGCTGGAGCCCACACAAGTCATAGTAGATGCCTGAACTTTCCCTCTTCTCGCTATCTCCAAGGCAGAGGACCATAAAGCAGAGTCTCCATCAGATTTCTGCTCAAGCTGGACTCCATAAGCTGAAGCATCTCCTCTAACACTCACATAAGCTGATCGCGCAGCCATATCATCAACAAGCTTCTTCATGCCTCCCTTACCGAAGTTCGTGTTAAGAGGAGCACCAGTCTTTGTCAGCCATATCTTCCCATCTTGTCCCCAGAACACTACATTCTTCTTACGTGCTTCCTGAAAAGCATCACAATCTCTGCAGTGTTGGTGCTCTGTACTATCGCACCAAATACATCGTCTCCCTTTTCTTTGAATAGCTGGAAAAGCAGTCGCTGCAGCAGGTACTGACATAAGTTGCTCTTTTAACTTACCAACTTCAGCTTTGACTGCTTCAATCGTCAAATCTGCCAAGCCTTTAATAACATCATCTATAGATAAGGGCACTGGAGCAGCAGGAACTGGTGGATTCACAGCAGGAGGAGTAGGCTTAGGCAAAGAAGTTGCAGCAGGGGTAGAAGAAGAAGAAGTCTCCAAGGATTTTTCAGGAACTGATCCTGTATTACGATGCAATCGTACTCTCCTGCACTGCTTCTTAACAAGAGCATTCACAGCATCAATGACATGTCTCCACTTGGTCTTTAAACCTGAATCAGTAGCTTGATCTTCCAAAAGATCATCCAACTTTTCCTGTAAATCAGCATCAGCAGCTTGTAAAAATAACTCCACTTTCTGCATCTCCAAAGCTTGCTGCTCAGTCCCATCCAACTGATCATAGCGGCTCTCAAACTCTCACAGAAGAGCGGTAACAGAAAGTCCCTTATTAGGCATAGAAACCCATGCTAAGAAATTCCTGCGATTCATAAGACCTGTATCCTCCAGGAAATATTCATCTTTTAATGCCTTCTTAAACTCTGCCCAACCTGCATGTGTTTCTTGAATTTCTAAAATTCGGACTTCAAGAGCGCGCACCACGATCCGCAAGAAGTAGCGGCTCCAAACATCTTGAGAAACCCCAAAAAATTCATCTTTTCTTCATACAAATGCAAGTAAGTTGACACTTGCTGGCCATTAAACTACTTCATCTCCTGTTGGACAGCTTTCAAGGCATCCCTAGCATCACTGTCATGTTTCCGTGAGCTTGCTGCTGCATATAAATGGTAAATGACTGAAACAGGTTCTTCATGACATTATCATATGTCATCTCTTCTTGCAAGTCTCCCATCTTGCTGAAAAGTGACGCAGCACTTTCACGTCGGGTTCACCAGAAATGTCGTAAAGTTCATGCAAAGGCTGCAGAACACGGGGTTCAAGATACAGCAATGGAAGAGACTAACAAGAAGAAAATTGAATTGATGATGCCAAAGTACACTATATTCCTTGTCAAGTGAGTTACATGAAGCTCATGTTCAAAAAATTCTGAACATATTCAGTTTTATATACAGATGCTTGAATTCAGTTTTTCCATTGTCACTTGATAAATTCTGCTGGGTAATAATGTCTGTGAACAAATTTTCAGGATTCCATACAAAGTCAAAACAAAGGAGTTCTGTAGGTAGCAAAAGATGTGTGCCCAGTCAAGTACAAATGAGGAACAAACTGGTTGTATCTCCAAAGCAAAAGCAAGGAATTAATTTGTCTTCATCAAAAGGTAAGAGTGTTCCACCAATAAAAGATATTGCCTGTTCATAAGAGTTGAACAATTTGGGAATGGACAGTAGACCCTTTCAGCTCCAGGCATCCTTGTCTCTTTTAATTGCTCGTTATAGAAGTCATACCATTTCTGAGAAAGGATAGGCAGGCACTGATCAAAACCAAGTGTTTGAATACACCCAAATTGAGGACTTGCGAGATGATAAGTTAGATATACTGTTTGTGAACTCTATATCCAAAAACTGAGACTATTTTGCTGATCTGCACCATTGAAGTCCATTCACGTCCATGTGTTGTATTCTCGAGTGGAAAGCCCAACCTCTGGATTGCTTTGATATCTAAAAAGATTTTGTTGCTTATGCAATGAGCAATCTCCTGATTGCAGCCTCCTACTCCAGGGACTATTTTATTCACACGGTTTTCAGAATCTGAGATATTCATTGTGTCACACACTGACCAATCTGTAGAAACGGGTCAATTTTGTGGGCCTTAAAGAGGATTATGAACCGACATTGAACGGGATGCAATCGTCAGAGAGGCACCTGCACTTGAAGATTTAGACTGACCAACCCTTCCATCAAACCTGGTCGCAATTGACATATCCAGAAATGACAGCAGTCCAAAAGAAGACAATTTTGGTTTTACATGGCAAGAAGTTAAAAGCCTGTACAGCAGCCAGAAGGTCACCACAACTGATCAATATCGTGATGTAATTCTCATGAATTGATGTGCTTATGTCCTTCTGATAGGCACAGAGGTGTTGGTAGATGAGCTTCGCCTGGGAGAGGGACTTTTCTTTGTGGCAAAGGCGAAGGAGGAGCCAGTAGGCATCGTGCAAAAGCCTTCCAAAGCATCTTCAAAACAAAAGGTCGATTTGAAGTGCCAGCTCTGCAAGATTACAACTTGATGCATGTGATGTGATCTCAATGCAAACATTAACTCTGTTGTTTGTAGAATTGGGACCAGCACAAACATGAAAGGTTTGTGGACTTTCAAAAGCCCTCTAGGTATCCATGTGGGACTTGCTGAGACTTGGAAGCAACAACTGCAGACAAGGCCTAGACCAGGCCTGTTTGTCAAGGCCAATCCTCAAACTCAACACTCTACAAGACAAAACTGTGCTCTGCATTGATGTATTTACATAAAGTTGATTCAAACCATTATGAAAATCCGTATAGATCAGAAGCATTCATGACGAAGATGTAGGCTTTCGGAAAGATACTATATGACTTTGTAACATGAAAGCCTGAAAGCACTCTGAGACATAAATATCCTGCATGTTCAGCTGTTCAAGGTTTTTAGCATACTCAGGAGCATGAACTAGATCCCAGATGACAGCGATGCCGCCTGGCCTCAATACACGAACAAGCTCGTGCAAACCCTTAAGCCTCTTAACAGCTTTTCGACCAATGCTTCAGAAACTGATGAATTAGGTAGCTGTTTCGAAGGATTTCTCTCCCCCGGCGGTGTCGTCTTCACTCCTCTTCCCATGAATCTTCTCTCCCTCCATTAACATTTAGACCTTTTTTTCCATAAATTAGCCGGCAGGCCTAATAGGTTTTTTCGCTAAATCCCTGAGGCCAATGACATATCCAAGCCCAAAAATATTGATTCCCCTGTGATTTTTCCGTCATGCCGTCCTTCCTTGTTCCCCAAAACAGCTTGCTTTTCTCTTGCTTTTTCCCTCCAAAAGTGGTTCAAATCCCCCCAAATTAGTTTCCCCCTCTTATGAATGAGTAAAACACAAATAGTGAAGTGCATCCAACTCTCGAATGTGTGACTGCATATACACATGAGACCCAAACCATGAAATCCGAAACAAAGACCAATAATTACAACACTTTAAGCTGTTCCACAGTAGCCATAACCAGTCCTGTGCCTATGAATCCATTACTCGCTCCGATTGCTTCACCATAACCATCCCTTCTACAAACGTATACTGGACAAGATTTAAGCACCAGCATTGATTTAAACTTTGAGGTTTATCTTTGAAGTCATGCATTGCCCCTTTGTCAGTCAGCTTTACAATGAGTAATCTGCGCATAAACTTCGACTTCGGCCTTGAAGTTTGGATGGCAAAATACTCCCTCGGTGCTTCACTAGCGCTTTGCTCGCTTCAACAACTTTTGAGAGACTTCCTTCAACTCTATGTCATGGGAACTTTTGAACTTAGATGATCGCTTCCACAAACCTTCCTTTGATTCCATAATTCCCTGCACTTTTCTTAGAGATCATCATTGAAATTATCAGCTTGATAATGTCCTTTGGCATCAGTTTTTCATATTTTTCTAACACACACACATCATGCATCCAAACAAAATCATACACATGCACTAACAGAATATATACATTGGATGCGGATTATCGTAATGCATCACACACACAATGAATCACATGTAGAAAATAACACAAATGCACAACAAAAGAAATGGAGGTGTATACGACTCGGATGCGCAGCAGCACGACATCGTAACCACATGATTCATTGTCTACGTATAAGTTGATCTACAAACCCTAATCATCCTATAACATGCAAACAAGATTCATGCTACTAAGCTTTAGGATTTTATGTTTAAACATGCAACCTTTTTCTACTTTCTTTTCTGAATGAATTTGTCGTATGTGAACTTACACAACCTTTCGTTCATTTGAGTTTTTTTAGGCCACTTGCCTAGAGTTACATCTTCTTCATGCAGCCCTAGTAATTTCCTACAGTTGCTAGTAACTTTCTTTAAGAATCATTTCGAAAAAGATGTTCAATAATGCAATATGCGGTTTATTCCTTCCATGCTTAATCGAAGTGTACTATCATAATTCCATTTTGTAAAGATGGCCATTAATTCATCTAATTTCATTACTTTTCAATGCATAAAAACCACCTGCTAGAGATGCATAGAAATCTTATGCTCACTTTATTTTGTTCGTTTTATTGAAAAATACTAATGACCGAATCCCTCAATTGTGATCTATTAGCCAAAGTATTTTCAATCGAAAAAAGCATGCATCCTTATTCCTCAAATGATCCATGCATAATTGAAATATTACGACGTTAAAGAAGGGGAACCTGGACTTGTGGTGAAATGTCCACATGGATGTTAGGAGACGATCCTCCTACAGTTGCGCCTTGTGCTTTCTTAGGAGCCATCGCGAATGCGGCCTTTTCGTCTTGGATGAAGATTTATGATCTTGGCTGATCTTCTTCGAACGCAAAACTCCCTTTGTGACCGATTGCACCGTCTTTCCGAGTCAGCTTTAGAGGGCTTTATAGGTTTCCTCCTTAAATTTGGCTAATGGGAACTTGTGGGAAACCTAAGGGGGAAAAGGGTGTTTGTGAAGGCCAATAGAAAGGGGGTTCTAAGGGACCTCGAGTTTAAGATGAACCTTTGTGTAAGAATGTGAGGGGGGGAAAAAAAACTTAATGGGCTTATAAAAGCTTGGATGGGATAACACGGAAAAGGGGGCTTTGAAGGAGGCCCACAAGAAAGGATTTTTTTTTGGGCTTGCAATATGAAAGGGACTTAAAGGACCCTAAAGCATTTTATGGGGGGGAACACCCACGGGGAGGGTTTTAAATCCCGGGGAGGGGGGGTAGAAAAATCTTTTGAGAGTAAGGCTTATTAAAGCCACGAGAAGGGGGGCTTTTTTGGATTCCGATGGGGGGTAGTTTTAGGACGCACTTGGTGGGCAAAAGGGGGAAAAGGGGGGAAAAGGGGGATTAAAGGACCCCCCCTTAGAAGCTTCTAAGAAGCTTAGAAGCTTCTAAGGTTTGTGGCCCAGGACGTGGTCAGACTGAGGACAGCGGCCAATACAAGCAGGCGGTGGCGTATGACGGCAGCTGACGAATGGCAGCGGCGCTTGTCCACAGGCGGCAACTCACGGCATTGCAACGACGTCCCTCCTCGGCAGCGTGGTAGCTTCAAGCTCCTGGGTAGCGTCACGTCTTTTCTCACATCCTTTCTCCTCTTCACACGACCACCATCCCCCCTCTCCTTCCCCACAGGGGGTTTATATGGGAGAGGGAGAGGTACCTCCCTCCCTCCACGTGCCATTACGCATGGCCTCCACCCCCTTGTGAGCTCCAGCGAGCTTAATTGCCCTTGCTATTCCTTTCTCCTCCAGCACGAGAGTCGGCTGGAGGAGAGAGGGATAATTAATTTTAAAAAAATTGCCATTATTTCCCCATGAATTATCCTTTTGGCCTCTTAAGAGGCGGTTCATATGAAGAATGCGTGTTTTTAGAAAATCAAGAATGTTACATCAAACCAAGCTCAAATCGATAGGCAAACCATAGGTATACATTCCTTGACATATAGGCATCATCCGAGGATAATCGGGCATCAAATGACCATGTAGAATAAGCATAAAATATAATGACAAGGGGCTGCCTTGTTTTGGGCTGCCTGTGGACTATGTAAAATAGTCAATGGCTGAGAAAAATCAGCCCCAAAAGCATTGCACGTCATAAGCATACATTTCGTTGACATATAGGCATCATGGCATCAAATGACCATCACATGTACCTATAAAGATCAATGATAGGGTGTTTCCCTGTTTATGATAGTCCTAGGACTGTTCAAACAATCCATGGCTGAGCTAAATAAACTCCAAGCTCAATGCTAACCATAAATATCAGTGCCCAAACCCAAAGCCAAGTGTCGAGAGGCTTCAACAAGCCATAACCAAGTACCAGATAAAGTAAATGAGCTGGGGGCTACTGTAAATTTCTAGGAGGCTGAAATCAGGCGCGTGTTTATACAGCCAAGAGGAGCTCAAGATCAAAGTCCCAAGTCAAATGTAAGTGCCCAAGCTGAATACTAACTCTGCCAGGGGGTCTTAATAGACCATAAACAAGTGCCACATGGGTAAGGAGCTGTTGTAGACCTCTGTCATGTTGGAAAAACCATTTTTCAATATGGCGTGATTGCGCCAGCTATAGATATGGGGCTAGGGGGCTACTACGAAGGTTGCAAGTGGTGGGGGGATCCCCAAGGGGCCAAGGAAGGCCACTAATCAAGCCAAAGGTGAAGGGGAAACTTTAAGCTTCAAGGGCAAGCTCAACAATGAATGCCCTCTCTTCCAAACCCTACTGTGAATGAAGAATGAATGAAATGAAGATCTCATACCTCGTAAGGAAGCAAGAAAGAGGCCGAGAAGTGCTCACACGAAGGACCTACTCTAATACCAATTGAAGGGGATGCAATGGCAGTGGAGAAGGAGAAGATGAAGATGCGAGAGAGAAGAGCATACACAATGTAGGTGATGTCAAGAATAATATGACAGCCTTATTGCACTTTCATATTATATATGAATAAAGAATGGGTGGTCTATGTACATGGGTAGGCCTAAGGACCTTTTACCCCAACATTTTGTGCCTAGTTTTATATCAATATAATACTGACAGAGTTCAACCATAATACCTTTAAGATCACTATAAGACTAAGAAAATCCCCCAACATGTGCTCATAATACTTCTTCAAAACTCTCTTGATCTTGGGGTTCCAATTGAGCCCCTAGGTTTAAGAATTTTCCTTCTACCATTTCTATTTTAACTACTTCCACTTCAGGCTCTTCAATAAATAAAGAGGCTATTTTCCGAGGCTTGACCATAGAACACAATTTCAGTAAATTTGAAAAATTTTCAAGTACCATTCTTCATTATTTAGAATATTGGGACTCCAAAAAGATATATTTAAGTTTCCCAAAGCTACCATGTGACATATAATTAGAAACCTTATGAAAAATGGAATCTATTGAGCTATTGAACAATAAATGTGGAGCAACAATGTGAGAGTTATAGAAAAGAGAAAGTTTTGACTATGAGTCCTAAACTTGTGGAAATTTCCCAAATTCATAATAGTATGTTATAGGCACATCTTATGATATTTCCATTGAAACTTTTTCAAGCACACTATGCATGGCACTCGATTCTAGTTCTTCTTTCCCCGCATTCACAAAATGTACCAAGGGTAAAGGCCTATAAGGTATAGTAGCTAGATTATCTTGAGTATCATCAGACACTCAATATATCAGGTAATAAGTTCTTAGCATATCTCCCTTGCTTTTTACTCAAGCAATGCAAGGTAGGCCTCAAATTTTTATTGTACTTTATTGTGAATGTGGTTCTTATAGAACCTATTATCTGAGAAATCTGCTCCTGATCACATGGAAATTGAGTACCTAGTGTTTGACAATAACGACATAAAATTATACTATTATTTTCCAAACATTCTTGGTCTTTTGAATTCCAAGACCGTTGATTTCTACTAAGCTTAAGGATTAATAAGTGCAAATCCTCATCTTCCTCACCTTGAATCTGACACCCTAGATAGTGTATGATTCGTTTTAGCTCTAGAAAGCTCTTAGGTACCATAGGTTTTAAACCCTCAAAGTTGTGGTTCAACTCCATCCCCATAGACAGTAATATCCATTACTCTTTCTTTGGGATGGGGTAACACTACCTCACGTTGTTGGCTTTTGCCCCCAGTACATGATGACATAGCCCTGGGAAACTAGCTCATAGGCAACCTGATCAAGTTAAAGCTTGAAACTTTACATCTTTGGCAAGGGTTTTTTACAAAACAACATCCACTAAGGGAAACAAAATCCACCATGGGAAAACATAAGATCCACTATGGGAAAGATCATTTCTTCAAAACAATCTGTCAGAGTTGTTATCGATAGTGGAAGCATCTTCTTTATTCTTGAACTGATTCTAATGGTTATCATTCTATACTTGTTGTGCTCTTTTACGATGGAAACATTCACTAGCTATGTGGCCAGTCTTACCACAATAATGACATCATCCGATCTTTGATGTCGGTGTTAAATCCTTGGCCTTTTCCTTTTGCTCCATAAGTTCCCTTAGTATACAAGAGATTGTCCTTTGAGATGGTTTCTTTTTCTTTGTCTTCTTCTCTATGGTCTTTCAAGTATTCTTCATGGTCTTTTTTTAAAATTGACTTTGTCTTCTTCTCTATGGTCTTTCTAGTCTTCTTCATTGTCTTCTTTTTTATTGACTTTTCTTGCATTAGATTCATGTCCCCCTCAAGCAAAGGTACCATCATCTTTGAGGCAGAAAAAATGTCTTTAGAGTCTTCAAATAATATTATTGATTGCACTTTGGTATGGGAAGCTACATTCTCCCTACAAGTAGGTCAAATAAGTCTTCCATGTAGTTGAAGTGAGCAACAATGATTATGTCACTCTTCATGAGAAGCATCCTTATAAAATACTTGATTTTGGTCATTCCCATGATGGAAATCAACTTCAAATAACTGAGAATATCCAACAAAAAGACTTCAATGTGTCAAGAGACACAAGCTAAATAGTATCAAAAGATACTAGCTTAGGCTTGATGTTGCCTAGTTTTGGGTGATCTTCTTGATCTTCAAGTGGACTAATTGAATTCAAGTGGATTTCTCATAATCTTCTTCATGAGGTTTGACTTGCTTGAAACTTTAGTACTCAGTCAGATGAGAGTAGTAGGGCCTTTACTGTGCTGGGAGGAGTTAGAAAATGGAGTGGAAAAGAGCTTGAAGCACAATGGCTATGGAGCCTTTAGGGTTTTTTACAAAATCGATTGGTTTTTTGTCTGCTTCTATAGCTCGTAGATGCAATAATGTGTCGAAATATTTGATGTGCAAGAAGATTATAATCCAAGCTTCAAGCATCCTCTACTCAAAGGAGCAAAGGTGGCCCATAAATGCAGATTGAGTTGTACGACATGTTGCATGTGCAATTCAGGCAATTAGCTGAGATTTTTGAAATGTCGGGGCAAGGAGAATGTAACGTTGACCTTTGATGTGATGCAGTGATGAGCCTTGAGTAGAACAAATCTCTAGAAGAGAGCTAGCTGAGATAGGCTCTGATTGAGGAGATCCAAGAGCTCCAAGTAGACAAAGTCCTGTAGGCTATGGCTGCCATGAAGAGTAAATTGAAGATAGAGGTGGAAGATGAGACCTTCAGCTAAAACTAAGCTAACCAAAGATGAAGAGAGATGGAGGAGCAGAGAGGAGAGCTAACCCATGCTCAGCTGAGCTCTAATACCATGTCAAAAAGATGGGTCTAAAGCATGGCAAGAGCTATGGAGGTTGGAAGATGAATACAAGACTCATGATGACATAGACAATGGACTAACTATTACACATGTGAATTAGGTTCCAAGATGGAATCTTGGACTCATAAACACAATCTTGTGTAAGACACTGACAATGACACATCGTTGAACCACCATCCAATTGTACTTAATTCAATAAGTATCCATTGATGGTAGTATCTATAATTGGTCCTCCTAGATCTACAAATAAATATACAATATTTACTTCCTTAGCTATTCTCTTTTTGGATGCATTTGCCTTTATGCTCTAGTACAAAATGAAGGATGGTTAGGCATTAATCTTGAAGGTGTTGTGCATTCAATAGTCACATGACCATACCCATGACACTTACTGCACCAGATATTTGATCTAGGTGGGTTGAAAGTCGAATTGCTCGATGGCAGTTGTGCATTAGCAGCTTGTGTTTTTATTGAATAAATCTCTTTTAATGGTGCTTGCATCACACCCATTACTTCATCTTTTAATTTTTCTAGAGATTTTGCAATGATATCCGCTACCTTTACTTCATCTAATGGAGATTGAGTGTGAGACATAGATGGCATTCTTGTTTGTATCATATAGGCTGGTATTGAGGTGTACGAATTCAAAGGTATGTTTGAGACATTGGAACTTGCACTTGTAGGAAAGTTTAGGGGAACGGTCACATATGGCACGTTCTTAGGCATCTTGCTTGAAGTTCTCATGGGATATTCCATTCGAGGTTCCTTGAATAAATCTTTTCGTTGTTGTTGCCTGAGTTGCACTTCTTCCCACCATCTACTACCACGTGTTTTAGCATCTGCCAGTGTAGTTAAATTTACACTTTTATGTAGGCTCATTAGGGGACGGATTCATCTTTCAAATAATCATTTTCATACGCTCAATGTAATGCTCAAGACTTTCAATTTCCCCTTGGGATAAATAGTCCAATTGAAGAGCTAATAGAGCTTGGAAACCTTGCCACCGAAAGTTTTCTAAGAATGCTCTTGATAAGGCAACATAAGTCCCTTATTTTGAGCATTCAGGTTATCGAACCACCTCGCTACTTCATCTTTTAACGTCGCTAGAAAAATATGCAACTTTTGATAATTGTCCCCACTATCTCATTCGCTATGCAAGTCACCTCGAACTTTTGCATGTGAGCATCGAGATCTTCATCCCAGAGTCCCCCAAAGAAGCATGATCTTGAGGATAGATTCAAAATTCTCAATAAAAGGAGAGGGAACCACTAGAGGATTTTCAGGAGGTGGTGGAATTTCTTTTCTAGGGATAGAATATGTCAAGAAATCATACAAGTAAGAACCATATATGACATTCGTCACATCACTCCTAGTCACCCAATAAAGTATTAATCTGTTTTAGCTCCCCAGGAGATAGGAACTCCAATCAATGGCCGTGCCCTTGAGTACCATTCTAGAAGCAGTGAAAATTTTCTTGGACATATAATTAGACACAGTCTTGGCAGGCATAAACTTATCTTGAAGAAACACCAAACCTGTTTTCAAAAAGGATCAAAAATCATGGAGACACAAACACTGAATGTAGTGGTGGCCCGTTTGGCATCCAATAATTCATTGGTTTATCTCTGTAAGAGCTTCAAAATATCAACATCCGAAAAGAGTTGGCGAACTGCTAGAAAGGGTTCCCCATGATAGGAAGAGATAAAGCCTTCCCTAATCCTCGAGGTGTGATCAGAATAGTGGTACCTCGAGCAGAGCTAGACTACTTGTTGTAAGAGGTTAAAAATTCATCACATAGGGTAATATCATAAGGAATGAGTGGCAATGAGAGAGTCACAAACTGGGAGAGCCCAGCCTTAGTAATAAGGCCTAATTTCATCAATTGAGAATGACCAACATAACATATTGGACTAGAGGAGGAGTTCGTGGTGCCATTCAGATAAAAAACAAAACACACACCACACATAGACACAAAGGAGGCATGTAAAACAGTGAAATAAAAAACCAATAAGATCTTAATAGAGAATCAATTCATTCACAACACAGAAGACCACCCCAAGCAAATCACATCCTAGAAAATATTCAATATGACCTACCTACATGTGCGATCGATAGCTTTGTGGAATGCAAACAAACAAGTACCTTGATCCCCGTATCAAGCAAGAAAATAAAAAGAAATATATATATCGTAGCCCAAACCACATCATTGTGACCGTCAAAGTAGAAGGAATACCACAAACTACACCACTCTTGACACAACTAAACCAAGACCAAACTGAAACTTGTCAACATGGATTGAGTAATCGACTATGTCTCCCTCTTTCCCATGTATTGTGTTCATTGATTAGATGAGAGATGTGCAATGAAGATGGATTTAGATTTAATGGTAGGTGGATTTTACCAATTATTATCAATGGGTGATTTTTTAATTAGATGATTAACCTTAAAAAGAAAATCGTAGTTCATTTTATCCTTTAAGAAAAATTATTGCATTTTATAGTGCATTAAACAAATCCTAACTTCGATCTCGACTCCAAGGGTCTCTAAATGCATATTCATTTTTCTACCAATTATTATGTGTGTAGCACTTTTTTGTCGCCACGTGCAAGAGTGACGGCTACTTCATTTTATTACCAATTAAAAATGTATGTGTTTAGAGCATGAAGCGTGTGTGCAATGTGAACCATAGGTTTATTTTATTTTATTTGAAATTGATGTGTCATCTTGAGCATAGATACACTTGAAAAAGTGACCAACTGTTTTTTTTAAACAAATAAATGTGGTTGGGGTACACTAAAAAATAAATAAAATTTTGGATACCTATAAGGTATGTGAATACACCTCAATATGAATTGGCACACGAAAATTGACCCGAGTGAAGAGAAAACTAGCCTTCAAGCAATCCAAAAGACAATCCCACCAAGCTAAAAATTTACAACATGAGAAACAAATACCCAAAATACCACATGTAATTTTTATTATATTTTTTGGATTTTTAAAGATATTTTTATCCACTTTTTATTTGATTTTATATTGGGTGTTGGATTTTCTATTTATGTAAACAACAATCAAAATGTTAAAAATGGGTATATTTTTTTTCAAAATTTTAAGAAAATTTTCAGCTATGTTTCTAACATTTTAGGGATTTTTAATGAAAATTTAAGGTTTTTATTAGGAATTTTAAATTTTTTTCTATTTTTATTTGTACTTTTCATCTTAAATTTATAAGCAAAAATTTTAGCAAATTTTTGGAATTATTATGGTATTTTAAGTATTTTTAATATTTTTAACAATTTAAAATGACAGAAAATGCGTGTACCGAGATCCGCTACACTATGTGTGAACAGCAAAATGCGCTAAAACTTGTTGAAGCAACACACCTGCATCCAAGAAAATTCCTATGCGTGAACACCGTCTAATGAAACAGGGAAAAACCACAGCACGTAGAAACTCATGTGACTAAGGGCCTTCGCAAGGGGGCAGAGGCGATTCGGGGGCCTGATGGATAGGTAACGTGAAAAACTAAGGGCGAGGGCAGCGAGGGCATGGGTAGAGGTTTACGGGGGGTGTTAGGGGGGGAGGGGGGGTTTATGGGGGGTTTACAAGAGGTTAGAAACGGGGGGTAAAGGGAATGGGAGCTAGTGGGCGGGTAGCGTAGGGGTGGATAGGGGGGTTCTAGGTGGGCGGGGTAAGGGGTGGGTCAGGATGGTGGGTAGGTTGGGGAGGGAGGCCAGGTTAGGCGGGAGGCAGCAAGGTGGCGGGCAGTTGGTCAGAGGTGGAGGGTAGGGAGGTGAAGAAGGTGGCGAGGGGTAGGAGGGACGTGGCTAGTGGTTGGCACGGCCGCGATTGGAGGGGAGTTAGGGAGGGGAGAGGTGTCC
The DNA here is from genome assembly GCF_053477565.2 of Lygodium microphyllum. Taxonomy (NCBI): domain Eukaryota; kingdom Viridiplantae; phylum Streptophyta; class Polypodiopsida; order Schizaeales; family Lygodiaceae; genus Lygodium; species Lygodium microphyllum. The sequence continues at coordinate 2,876,941 of NC_141161.1, read as the reverse complement.
GCAAGAGAGAAAGGAGTGGGGGAGTGGAGAGTGGGAGTGTAATGTCCCCCCCACTGTTTCCCCCATGCCTTCCCCATGTGAACCACCCCCACTTTTAAAATCTTTAAATTTTTCCGAAATTTTTTTACCCCTCACCCTCTCCCCGCCGACAGCACGTCGGGGAAAGAGAGAGAGGGAGTGAAGTGTCCAATGGGGGGCATGCAGCCCCCCCAGATGGCGGTGTCGAAGGGTTTGTGAAAGCAATGTTGCAACCACAGAAGTCCTTGTTAAATTCCAGAATAGAAGATATCACTCAAGCGTCGTCATCTTTTGCCTATCCACATTTGGTTAAAAGCAGTTTTACCAATCATATTAGCTTGCCAACAGAAACTCTGAAATCCTGAAGATGTGCTTCCAGCACTCTGTTTATCCACTTCAGTTTGCCACTTAAGCCATAGTGCAAGCAACTAAAGCAATTCAAGCTTCTTCCTCTCAATAACACTTTTCGTTCAAAATCAGATATCTTTCCAAGAGTTAAATAAACCTCCTTCCACTGATGAATATTGTCAAGTGTTTTCTGAAGTTGATGCATACGATCAACCAAAGATGAAAGCTCTTGTGAGACTCTCTTTTCTGCATTAATAATTCAGTTCCTTCCTCTTCTTTAATAACAGCAACATTCTGAATTTTATGGGAATACATTTCGGACAATTCAGCAAAAATAGGAGCCATGAATTTGCAAGGTCCACACCAACTTGCAGTAAAATCAACTACTACTGCTTTTCCATTTGTATAGGCTTCGAAAAGCTTATTATCCCAATCAGAACGACTCTTGACAACATAGACATTTCCATGAGGAGCCTTAGCAACTACTTATCCTTCGAATCAATGCAGAAGACAAAGACGAAGTCGGTCGGAGAGAGCCAAAGGACCTTCAGGCAGGAGCAGATCTCGATTTTGAGAGTAGAAAACTTCTGAGAGATCTGTCCTTCAATCCGCTTCAAGTTTTGTTCTCTGAAGTTGTTCTCAGAGCTTTAATCGATCTTTTACCCTCTTCATAGCCACAGGAGTGTCTATAGAGAAGTTTCAAGATGAATCGATGGTGGAAACGGCATCGACTTGCTGTTTCAGGGATATAAGAAACATTTTAACGGTGCAGAGATGGAGAAGCTATTGGACACTGTCTCTACTTTGATTTTAGTTTCCACTGTCACATCGACTGTTGTTTGATTCTTTCCCACAGGAGATTGCTTCGATAATCCTTCATCAGAGACCATGGTCTCACAACAATGATAGGTTTTCCATCCGCTTTTGTGCCGATCTCAGCCCTTGTTAGTAGGCAGGAAGCAACATCCAGGCCAAGCTTCTTATCATTGTCGAATGTAAACCTGTATATATTTGTATTTGGGCTAACTTTTTTAACTTCCTCTAACTTGAAGCTTGTCCACTGATCTGGATTCAGAGCTGTTGAATCTGTTTTCCCATTTTTCTCAGATTGACAGTGTGCTTCGTGAGGCGTCTCAGTCGGTCTTCTTCTCCGTCATCTCTCCCCAGAGCACAATTTGTATGATCCTCTTATTCTCTACAGATTCCGCGTAATACTCCCCTGTCCCGCAGACCGCAACACAGACCGATTCCCTTCAGAGCTTCCTGATTCCACCCAATTTTCTGCAAAATTCCTCGCTTCGTTAAGATTCTTTATCCGATCCTCTTTTCTGCCAGTCAAAGCATACTATTCATCGAATCACAGAGTACCATCCATGTTGAAAAGCACGAAGAGTCACCGAAATTTCCTGCTCTCTATTGTCGAGGATCACCGAAATTTCCTGCTTTCCATAATGTCATAAACAATCATTCCCCAATTTCGTATGCTTTTTCCCTCCTTCTGATGATCAACGAGCCGGTTCTTTCCGAATTTTCTCAATCGGCGTCCCCCTCTGTCCTGCTCCCCGTCGATTTTTCCAATGCTCTGTTCCTCCTTCCTTTTTCCCCAGATTAGCTTCCCCTTCTTTTTCTGTCCCATACACTTCCTTTTCCCTCCTTCTTTAGCTTTTGAAAATCCCCTCTTTAGCCTTTGAAAAATCCCTTATTAGTCTCCTCCTTCCATGTTCTCAGCGCCTCCCTTTCCCGATTCCTCTCCAAAAGCGGCCCTTTCTTTCCTCCCATTTCAAATCTGCTTTTTCCCCCCCTTACTCGTACAAACTGGAGAAGTAAGCTGCAGCTTAGCAAGATCTGTTTTCACAGCAAGCACACGGCACCAGTAGACATAGAACCGATATTTAACATCAACACTTCTCCTTTAGCTAGCTTTGAAACCTTTCCTTGCAAAGCCTACACGTATTTTTCCATAATCGAAAACCGTGTGATAAGCCCCATGAAAACATCTCCAAGAATCCATAGAAGCCTTGAAGAAACATCCAAACCCATAAACCCACTAACACATTACATTTAATTACACTCCACAAAATGTTTTTGTGAGCATGGAAGAAACTTGTTCACACTCCACAACACTCTCTCCATTCAGATTCGGAAGACATTCGCACATCTTTCTAGGATACGCTTTGATAAGCTCTCTAGACTCATCATGATCAATTGGTTCTGTGCCCATACTACTGCCATTCACACATAGAACATCCAGTTGTAGATGTTAGAAACATCCTCACGAAACCCATAATCGACATATCTTGAAATAAGTATAGCCATGAGATTGCATCTCAAGCCCAAAACTCCTTGATCTTCTTCGTCTTCAGCATAAAATAAAAGAGCAAACATAACATCTAAATATGTACAAAGTATCAAATCACACACACAACTTTTGGGTGGTTTTCACACCTCGAATGCGCAGCAATACGACAGCGGGAGGCACCGTCCTCCCCCCACCTTATAAGGGCACGGTAGTAAGCCCTCCCCCCTGGCTCCGCCTGGACACAGCGCCCCCCTCCAGTTCTGTAGCACGCTGCTCCCCTCCCTCCGTCTGGGGTACAACGCACCCCCCCTGGCATCCGCATCAGTAGCCTCCCCCCCCCCCCCTGTGTGCTCAACGAGAAGAGGATTAAGAAGAAGAGGAAGAAGGAGGGAGAGAGGGAAGGAGAGGAAGAGGAGAGAGAGAGAGAAGAAGAAGAGAAGGAGAGGGAGAGAAATAAGGAGAAGAAGAAGAAGAAGGGAAAGAAGAAGGGAGAGAGGGAAGGAGAAGAAGAGAGAGAGAGGGAAGAGAAGGGAGAGAAAGAAGGAGAAGAAGAGAGAGAGAGAAGAAGAGAAGAAGGGAGAGAGGGAAGGACAAGAAGAGAAGGGAGAGTGGGAAGGAGAAGAAGAAGAAGAAGAAGAGGTAGAGAGAGAAGAAGAAGAAGAAGAAGAAGAAGAAGAAGAAGAAGAAGAAGAAGAAGAGGGAGAGAGAGAAGAGGAAGAAGAAGGAGAAGAAGAGGGAGACGGAGAGAGGAGAAGAACAGAAGAAGAAGAAGAATAGAGAAGAAAAAGGGGAAGAAGAAGAAGAAGAGGGAGACAGAGAAGGAGAAGAAGAAGGAGAAGTAGAGGGAGAGAGAGAAGAAGAAGAGGGAGAGAGAGAGAGGAGAAGAAGAGAAGAAGAAGAAGAAGAGAGAAGAAAAAGGAGAAGAAGAAGAAGAGGAGAGAGAGAGAAGGAGAAGAAGAGAAGAAGAAGAAGAGGAAGAGCAAGAGAGAGAGAGAGAGAAGGAGAAGAAGAGAAGAAGAAGAAGAGAGAGAGAGAGAGAGAGAGAGAGGCAAGCCGATGCTAGAAGGAGAAGAGGAAAGCACTCTTGGAGCAATGGGCTTCTTGTGTTAAGGGTAGATCTAGAGTTGGGGATTACGAAAGTATCAACAAGTCGAAGAAAGACCAAGGTTTTAAGTGGGAGATGGTGCTTGAAGAACTTCGGTGTTTTCGAAACCCTTTTTCTATCTATGCTTATTGTTCTATTAGCAGGAATGAAAGAACTTCTATGGTTCTACACGCTCATAGGTCATAGTCTTCATTTTAACATCCATTGAAGGGAAAGGATACTCATAAAAGCTATATGTTGGTTATGTATTCTTTCATTCCTAGTTGTTCATACATGTAGATGGTCGTATGAAATTCCATATGTGATATTGCCAGGTTATGATGAAACTTAATGACTAGCAATGGAGTCTAGCCGTATAAACCCTAAGGGGGAAGGGCCACCTAAGCAGATTAGGTGATTGTTATCTTAGAAGGACTTCTACCTCAAAAAAGGTTGTAAATTCTTTGAGCAAGTGTTTTGATACATCCTAGTTAAGTTCTCGATGTGCATGCAATGGGATTGCGATGCCTTGAAGCAAGTGGTTGTGAGTTGCACTGTTTGTTGATGTGGTTTTGGATGCTAATCCAAGTTGTTTGTGATTGATGATTGCATGGACGGGTCTGAGATGACTGATTTCCATGGAAACAAAAGGGATGTTTTCCCTAGTAAATGTTGTTAAGCTAGTTGCTTCAGCTATGGTTGATTTCCTAAAGGGATAATTAAGGAAGGATGGCACTAGCTACCCTCTGTGAATCGCCAAACCCTAACCAAGGGGGTTATGAATCTGTGTCGGGAATGTGGACCGAACCCGCCGCAAGAGGTCTCTCCGTGGAAATTACTTGGCATAAGAGGGCGCTTGGGTGCCAGTGGGGGCTCTGGTCGTAAATCCCAATGCCTCCGAACCCTACACAAGTGTTCTACGTGACTCGAGATGGGATCTCGAGGCCTTGATACTAGTTACAAGGCGGAATCTTGGTAGGATAAACCTTCGGGTTTTTTTATTGCCGGGAGACAGAAGGATTTTTCTGCGGAGGCAGAAAGGGACACTTAATTCTCCTGTATGGGTAGGAGACAAACATTAATCTGAAGATAAGTTAAGGAAGTGTTTGATCTTGTTTTATCTTGTCTTCGTATCAGTGCTCTAAATTACGTAAAGGAATCTGTGATTAATGGGTTAATTAAGGAAGCTGATTTTATGTGTCAAACATAATGTGGTAGGTAATTAGATAACCAAAACAACCCCTGAGGGAAGCATGGTGGATGTGACCGTTAGGTCCATCCTACAGTAGGGTGGTCTCGGTTAGCCGAGATCTTTCCTCAAAGGAAATGTTAACAAGAAATGTTAGGAAAAGTCAGACGATGACCTTAGACAATGTTGGTTAGAACCCTGATTCATACCATTTTAGAGGGCCGGAATGGGACTATGCCCTATAGGCAGAGAGGTCGAGCGATGCATCCCTCTCATTTCCCATTCTCTTTGAACCAAGTGTGGTATGAGTCTACTTTGGTCGAGTTATACCTGTGCAAAGTGGAGCTATTGCAGACCGACACTGGAAGGCTGTTAGGAAGACCTGACTACAAGAAACCCGGACTGCAGGTCAATCCTAAGTGGGAACAGCTGGATAAGTTTCGTTGCGAGGCAGACTCGAGAGACCCTAGTTGGCAAACCCCGTGTCATTCCTTGGAAGTGCTGGGCGGTGTCTTCTAGATTGATCTCTCGATGGGCTGCTAAGACGTGTCCCGCAATTTAAGGGGCGGGCACGTTACAATTGGTATCAGAGCAAAACTGCTTAAGCTAAGGTCTGTACTACATGATCAGAGTTGCGCAGCAGGAGCGTGATGGGTCCTAGCCCACAGGTCCTAGAACCCAATGATAACTTGTCATCAATGAACCCTAAGTGCATTCGAGATGAGGACATCTCAATTTCCCTAAGGGGGAGAGGATGTAATGTCCCCCCCCCCCCTCGGCGATGTTTCCCCCAGGCCTTCCCCATGCAAACCACCCCCCCTCTTTAAATCTTTAAATTTTTTTGAAAATTTTTTTACCCCTCTCCCTCTCCCTCTCCCCACCGACAGCACGTCAGGGAGAGAGAGAGAGGGAGTGAAGTGTCCAATGGGGGGCATGCAGCCCCCCAGATGGCGGGACGCACCGTCCTCCCTCCACCTTATAAGGGCACGGCAGCAAGCCCTCCCCCCTGCTCCTCCTCGACATAGGGCCCCCCTCCGGTTCTGCAGCACGCTCCCCCCCTCTGTTTGGAGTACAGCGTGCTCCCCTGGCGTCCTAATCAGTAGCCCACCCCATGTGCTCAACGAGAAGAGGAAGAAGAAGAAGAAGAAGAAGAGGAAGAAGGAGGGAGAGAGGGAAGGAGAGGAAGAGGAGAGAGAGAGAGAGAAGAAGAGAAGGAGAGGGAGAGAAAAAAGGAGAAGAAGAAGAGAAGAAGAAGGGAGAGAGGGAAGGAGAAGAAGAGAGAGAGAGAGAAGAAAAGAAGGGAGAGAAAGAAGGAGAAGAAGAGAGAGAGAGAAGAAGAGAAGAAGGGAGAGAGGGAAGGAGAAGAAGAGAAGGAGAGAGAAAAGAGGAAGAGGAGAGGGAGAGAAGAAGAGAAGGAGAGGGAGAGGAGGAGAAGAAGAAGAAAAAGAAGAGGTAGAGAGAGAAGGAGAAGAAGAGGGAGAGAGAGAAGAAGAAGAAGAAGAAGAAGAGGGAGAGAGAGAAGGAGAAGGAGAAGGAGAAGAAGAGGGAGAGAGAGAGAGAGGAGAAGAAGAGAAGAAGAAGAAGAAGAGGGAGAGAGAGAAGGAGAAGAAGAAGGAGAAGAAGAGGGAGAGAGAGAAGAAGAAGGTGGAGAGAGAGAGAGAGAGAGAGGAGAAGAAGAGAAGAAGGAGAAGAAGAGAGAAGAAAAAGGGAAAGAAGAAGAAGAAGAGGGAGAGAGAGAAGAAGAAGAAGAGGGACAGGGAGAGAGAGAGGAGAAGAAGAGAAGAAGAAGAAGAAGAAGAAGAAGAAGAAGAAGAAGAAGAAGAAGAGAGAAGAAAAAGGAGAAGAAGAAGAAGAAGAGGAGAGAGAGAGAAGGAGAAGAAGAGAAGAAGAAGAAGAAGAGAAAGAGAGAGAGAGGAGAAGAAAAGAAGAAGAAGAAGAGAGAGAGAGAGAGGCAAGCCGATGCTAGAAGGAGAAGAGGAAAGCACTCTTAGAGCAATGGGCTTCTTGCGTCAAGGTAGATCTGGAGTTGATGATTACAAAAGTATCAACAAGTCGAAGAAAGACCAAGGTTTTAACTAGGACATGGCGCTTGAAGAACTTCGGTGTTTTTGAACCCTTTTTCTATCTATGCTTATTATTCTATTAGCAGGAATGAAAAAACTTATATGGTTCTACATGCTTATAGGTCATAGTCTTCATTTTAACATCCATTGAAGGGAAAGGATACTCACAAAAGCTATATGTTGGTTATGTATTCTTTCATTCCTAGTTGTTCATACATGTAAATGGTCGTATGAAATTTCATATGTGATATTGCCAAGTTATGATGAAACTTAATGACTAGCAAAGAAGGCTTGGAGTCTAGCCATATAAACCCTAAGGGGGAAGAGCCACCTAAGCAAATTAGGTGATTGTTATCTTAGAAGGACTTCTACCTTAGAAAAACAATAGAAGATCCGTTTACCAAAATACCATATAGGAAAAAGAAAACATGTCCGATTGGATAAAACAGACATGTTCAATAAATCAAGATATGGATCTAGTGAGAAACACAGGCGTTTACATGGAAAAAATAACAAAAATGCACACGAAGAGCAAAAGAAAACCAATTTGAGAATATCGATTAGTTGAAATAGAGTGCAAAAAAAAGGAAAAATGTCAAGGAAGAGGTTTTCAACAAGGCTACTAGGTCAAAACACAATTTTGGTGGAAGAAAGTAGGCTGATGTTGAAGCCAACTTAATACCCAATTGAGCAAAGAAGTTGTGTGCCGCATCAGCATCCCACTCTCCTCTATCTACAATTACTTTACCCACACAACCATATCTACAAAACACTTCTTCAAGCAAAAAATGACAAAAAACTTGAGTGGATTTGGTTGTTAAGGCTTTGCCTTCAACTTCATTGATTAGATCCTCTCTTGCAAGCACTAAATATCGCATATTCCATACTCCTGTGGGCATAGTTATAAGATCAATAACCCATCTATAATGTATAGACAAAGGATAAGTTGGTTGTAACCCATCTCGATGCTTGACCATAGGATACATTCACACATAGCAGGTTTCAACAAAATGTGCTATGTCCCGATACATGTTTTTCCACCAATATTTTTATTTGACTTTACTAAAGGTTCCACATATGCCTCTATGGCCAGCCCATAGGCTTTCATGAAATTCCTTCATTACCTGTTGTTGCAATCTTTTGTTACCTAAAACTCGGACAGGCGCTCCTTTCTTCTTCTTTGCGTGCTTTCATAGATGCCCTTCTTTAAGAAAAAAGCCATAATTTTTCCTCGTAATATGCTTGAACTCTTCATCAGTCCAAGACTCCTTCTTCATTGTGCTCAAATATTGGCCCAATCTTCTTCATAATCTTCTTCAAGGAAATGAACTAGAACTTGAGCAATGCAATGAGCATGCTGGCTTCTAGTTGATCACCCTTCTTCCATAGTTAAATCTTTTAACTTTGTTGTTGTATGTTGATTTACGGCAGTATCTTTTCCTATTTTTACTGTACTTAATGCTATATAATTAAAAAGATCAGCTTCACCTACAAGATTCAGCTTTTTGTACATGCAGCAGAGCTGAAAATGTACTTTCAGCAAGTATAGATTCTTCAACTTCATCTTCTTCCATAAGCTCTTCTTCATTGTAATATCTTGCACGTGATAGCATGTTAGCAACTAGATTTGCCTTTCCTGCAATATGCTTTAATTCGGGGTTGAGATATTTAATATATGCAATCCATCTTAGCATAGCAATGCCAGGTGTAGAGCAGTTGGCAATCATGCCCAAGAGTGGAAGACAATCAGTTTCTACCACTACAAAAGCACCTATAAAGTATTCATGATCACACTTTAATGTTGTTTTAACTCCCCACAATTCCCTTTTTACTTGTGCATACCTTCTTTGACATTCATTAAGAACCTTTGCTCCAAAATGCATTGCATATATGTTACCTTCAAGGTCTTCTTGGCTAACAACCCATCCTATGCCAATGGGACTTGTATCCACAGTAAGGATGATCGGTTGACCATTTGAATAATCGGCCCTTTTGAGAGTGGGGGCTAAAATTAACAATTTCTTTAGTTTGCGTACAGTGAGAGTATGCTCTTTTCCCCAAGAGAATCTTTGGCCTTTTCTTAATAATTGATAAAGATTTTCAGTGACATGAGCAAAATGTGGTATCCATATGATATAGAATACACATGTGCCAAGAAATCTTCTCACCTCTAAGATATTTGTGCATTTTTCTTGCATTCTGCTAATGGCATCTATCTTGATTGGTGAAGGTTTACGTCCGTAGGTGCCACACAGATGTCCAACCACTAGGACTTCTTCTACTCCAAAAATCGACTTAGCTCCAGCCTCTTCTAGCCTTGTCAAAATCGTGTCACAATCATGAATATGGTTAACTACAAATGTCCTGCAACCATCTTCGTCAAGCTCCTCATTCTTTTCATTGACTTCACATCCCTTGATAGATACATTATCAAGAAATGGAAGAGTAAGTTGTGGAATAAAGTCCCTTAAGACTTTATGCATGGCATTCATCATATGGGCTATGGAGTTTGTTGCACCTTGTGGTAGAGTACACATGCGGACCAATCCAAGAGGTATCTTCATTGTGGTAATGTCTCGGCTTTCTAATGAAAGCTTAAATTGGTCATATCGTGAATATAGGTCGCCCATAGAATAAATTTCTCTATTTACAAAAGCTTTAGCAAACTCATCAACAATTGGACCCGAACCAACATTTCGGATTGTGACACGATTAACACGATGAAGATCTTGAATGAATCGTAAGGATCCATTTTCTTGGGCACGATAAACCATCGATTTGAGTAAGGTGCTGAAGAAGGTTCTAAAATCTTCATTATGATATTCTCATTTAGAAGTTCCAATAATTTGGGCAAATGCGTCCTTGGAACAAGAATAGGCTTGAGGTTCCAAGGCACATGTGGGACTGTAAAAATGGCCATAGGAGCCACAATATTTGGATCCACACAACCTATTTCACTTGGCTGAAATGAAAAGGCTTTTTCATGTTTCATTAGCATTTGCATAAAAGAGTGTTTTTCAACTAGCGAAAAGAAAGAATTATCACCTATTCTGAGATCTTTTATACTTTCAAATGTGAACTTGTGACGAATGTTGGAAGGATCACGAATACTTGGCTGATTTTTTGCCCTATCAGCCAGCCCTTCACTTTCAGGAGGCAGTGGGACTGCCACATGCTTGACTTTCTTATCCACCGTCTTGTTTTTTGTCTCCACTTGCACTTCAACCTTGTTGAGTAAACCAATGTCTTCTTGCTCAACAAATTCTTGAATTGTTTGATAGAAATCCAATGTACATACTTCTATGGACTAATTTTCTGTCTGATTTTCTACATGAGCAGTTGCATATATTTCAGCCAATGTGTCAGTAGTAGCAATCACTCCAAACAACATACTAGAAATATCTTCATTTTCAGCCCCATCATATCATAAGTTTTCAAACATCCTTTCTACATGACATAAGTATTTTATTTCATTTTTTTCATGGTTGGAAGAGACTTATAACAGCCCATACTATTGGTTGTACATACATGCAAATTTGCTAAAGATATATTTTCTATAACATAAGGAGGTACAATCTTTTTACATGATGCATTTCCATAGCCTCCTTTTACAGCAGTGCAACCCAGAAATCCTTGAATTATCGGGCATTAGGAAGCACAAGATAATCACGTAATCGATCTCTATTTCAATGATGGTTAACACACGTAGTAAAAAATTGGATAGCTCGTTCATTATCCTTGCTTCGAATTCGAGCATAGGAAGAACTATCATCAAGAGCTTTTGTTTCCAAGCGGACTTCACAAATATAAGGTTGCCCAAGAATGATAGGGTAACTACAAGAGTCTTGAACAAAAAAGTGAAATTTGTCTTTTATGTCTCCAATAGTTACCTACACATTAGGACATGTAATATATAACTCTCTAGAAGAGTTATTTGCAGCTCTCATTCGCCAACCTGGATCAACATCTATGGGCCATCCGTCACTTTCATGGACTCCTTGCCATGACGTTTATCTCCAGGCCATGGTCTAAGAGTGCAATACATGGTGTTTTTTTTTTCTCCAATTTTGACGATTGTCTCTGTTGTTGCTCTTGCCCAATGCGTACAGGAGTAGTGACTGCTTGGAATGAACCGAGCTTCTTCCTGCCTATGCATGTGTTGTAGATGGCCTTCTTTTTGAGAGGTGGGCTGCCCAACTAGTTTGGACCAGTCGACCGTTACATTTTCAGCTTTCACTTCTTTAATTTTTGCATTCATACTTTCTTTATCTTCAGCTTCAATTGCTGCAATTAATTCTTTAACTACTTCAAGATTAATTTCTTGTGAAGTCAACTTCTCTTCATCCTGCACAAAAACTCGAAGAACTTGCGAAAAAGCATGCACTGTTTCTTCAGCTTCATCACCAACATATTTTCTTTTTCTTTTGATTACATTAATAATTACATCATGGAATTCACGTTTGGCAATTCCAAGAATTTCGCCTAAGGTGAATTCAATTTTGCTTCCCAGAATTCATTCTTCTGGGACTCGTTTGAGATCGGTTGCAGATTCTATGTCAGACTGCAATTTGTAACCTGGCTGCTTGCCTTTCTCCTTTCCTTTGGTCTTCTTCATTTGTGGTGCATCTTCCATCTCTTGATCTAGGGTTATATTTTCAGCAAGCTTTGGTTGCTCAGGTGTTCTTCTAGTTACCCGTTCTGGAGGGTTAGAAGAGAAAGGCCCGGGTTCATCTTCTCTTCTTCTCTTTTCTTCAATCAAGACTTCTTTATGATTGACGTCAGTCAAATGTGCAAAGGCAGAAAAAGAATCTATCGGTTCTTTCCAACCAATTATTCCTCGAATGCACTGACTGACATTAGTCAAATCTTCTTTGGCTACTTTATCACGTTCCATTTGATCTAGTGCCTGCATCCATACTTTAGATTGCACATTAGCTTTACATGATTTCAAATTTGATTTAATTGGTTCAATTTGCAGCCCATAGGTAGCTGCATCAATTGTTATGTAGGCATTCTTTATAGCTAAATCTTTAAATCTTTTCTTCATTCCACCATTGCCAAAATTTGGCTCTAGTGAAAGACCAGTTTCAGCTACATGAATTTTTTCGTCTTTCCAAAAGATGAGCTTTTGTGCTTCAGCCTCACGGAAGGCAGAATACTCCCTCTTGTCATGTTGTTAGCTGCCACACCAAATACAACGCCTCTTATAGCCTTCTCTTATGGGTCTTTGAGCTGATGATCGTCCTCGTTCTTCAACTTTGACATCCAGCTTCTCCACCTTTGAGCTAATTTCTGTAAGATTCAGATGAAGATCTCGCATGCTTTTAATGAGTTCATCCATGACATCATTTTTAGAAGGAACAGAAGAAGAAAGAGTTGGTTGATTAGTCAAAGGAATAGGGGATTTTGAAGGTGGAACAAGCTCCATCAATGGAGTTGTTGAAGTTGAAGTAGAGCCCGCATCCACTCTCTTCAAGCAATCATGTTAACTGCATTAGTAACATCTATCCATGCAGTCTTGACTCCTGATTCAGAGGTAGCATCTTCTAGGCGATCAGCAAGCTTCTCTTGCAGAAGGGGATCTGCAATCTTAAGGAATAATTCAATCTTTTGACCTTCCATTCTTTGTTGGTCTTCAGCATCAAGTTGTCCAAATTTACTTTCAAACTTATGGTATAAATCTGTTGCAGCTAAACCTTTGTTGGGTTTCTCAACCCAATCAGTGAAACTTTTCTTCATCATTAGGCCAAAGTTTTCTAAGAAGAATTCTTTGCATAGGGATTTTTTGAATGCAGCCCAATTTGCATCTCACTAAAAAAGACCATGGATTCTTTCTTGAAGACTGTGCTTGGCTAGTCTGGCAAAATAGCGACTCTATGCATGTTGCGGTACACCAAAGAAGAGCATTTTCTCAACATACAAGTAAATAAAAATGGAAACATTTTGGCCATTAATTATTTGAATTCCCGCCCAACTTCCTCTAGGGTCTTGATAGCTGTGGAATCAATCTTCTCTCCGTCTTGCCTTTGTTGTTGTTGTTATTGTAACATTTGGATTGTTTGTTGTTGAGTCTATTGTTGGGGATAAAGGCGTCTCCGCCTAGCTGCCCCTGTATTACTACACTGACAATTACCGCCACTGCACACTGCAGGTGGCGGGCACCCGTCACCGTCACTTTATTCTCTATTCTTTTAGTGACAGTTTGAATAAAGGAAGGCCCAGTCACACATTGTGACTGTTGGAGTTTCTATTTCTTGTCTCTCTCTTACTTGCTCTTGCTATCCCGCCATAGCTCTCGAGTCCAAGCTTCGATCCTTCTCTCCTTTCAACAGGTATCAGAGCTCGGCTTCCTGACTCTTGAGCTTGGTTTGTGGCATTCTCAGCTTCCCATCAACTCCCCACTCGCATTGGGTCTCCTTCCCGCCAGCCATATTTGACTCCTTGGCTTTCCAAGCTTCTTCCCACCATTGTTGGGTACCTTCAGGGCATTACATTAGAGTTATTGCTTCATTCTCCATAGGGTTTTGTATTTTTTTCAGGTCACACAGGCTGTGAACAGTTTGGGGTAGCCACCATTGAAGCTCCCTTGCCTCATATCTACATTGCCCTTGATCAAGACCCCTTGAGGCTTGTTGTGTGACCCCTTGGGCACCTACTTGAGCCCCTCCTCCACCCCATTTGTGCCACGTGAGTTGCAATCCACTGAGGATAGTAGCACACTGTTTGCACCTGATTCCAGGTTGATCTCCATCTGCATCACACCATACTACTCAAGCTCCAGGCCATTGGGCACTTAAACAGGCTTCATTTGAGGCATTTGCACATGCTTTGATGCTTGGTATTGAAGGTTTGAGCATTGACATTGCTTCTCGTCTAATTTAGCACTATTTTGGGACTGTCATAATAGTCCACATGCAATTTATAACAGTGCTACAGTAACATTTGATGTTTATGCTTGCCCGGCATTGTCATTTGATGCCCGATTGGTCCCATATGATGCCTACATGTTAAGGAAATGTATGCCTATTGTTTGGAAACCATTTGGACCTGATTTGCATGCTGAAATTTCTTAGTTTTGACAGTCATTCTTGGCTGTAATAAAAGTGGGCTGAAGCTATTACACATGCCTTGGGTTATGCCTATTGGTTCCGGCCTATGTCTTGGATATATGCCATGAAGTATTGATCTTCGGGGTACGACTTCGAGCTTGGATTTCATTCCGGATGCTTCTGGAAGAGCTTTGACCTTAGGCACTCATTGACATGGTTGATGTAGACGAGTGGCTATCATGGCATACATAAGATTGCCCACTACGAATGCATAGGGAATCTTGGCCATCTCGGCCCTCTGATCATCTGTCTACGGACAATCAGCTTGTGATACCTTCACATAAGAAGGCAATGGACAACCAATAGGCTTTACATCCTGCACGCGGAAGCGCTCAAGGAATTTATGAATATACTCTCCCTGTGACAAGTGGACAAACTTGCCATAATGCAGGCTGGAAGACTGTAGACAGTTCAAAACTGCTTGTTGTTTACTGCAGAAAATGACCAAAAATCACCAAAAATCAAGAGAAAATGGCGAGAAAAGTATAAACAAAGCTGCTGCCCATCAAGTACTAGTGAAAGTACATCATTTCAAAATGTTTCAGCATGAAAAATCCATGTCAGTCCATACATATATGCTTGCTGTAATAAATTATAGATTTTAGTAAATGAGAGCTAATAGTGCCAAAATCGGATCCCAAGGTAATCAGATATTGTCAATACCAAATCCGGCATCATGCAGGCATAACATAAGCATATGACGGCCGATAAGCATGAATCCAACACCCAAGTACGTCATACAAACATCTGTCAGTGAGTAGGCGCACCCCCCAGGTCAAGGAGGCAAAGTGTTTCTGCCACTACCAAAACTTGACACAAGTAGGTGTCAGCTCACAAAGATATGGATCTAAATCTGGGACTCAGCTCATAAGCATATAGTGAACTAAGATATATAAACCATGTATCATCCCACAGGGTAAGAAATCCCAAAGTCTCAAGTGTCTGTGATGACTGCTCAACAACATGTAACTGCTCAATGCATAAAAGCACCACCTACTCAATGTCTGATAAGCATTCAAGAATGCTCCCACTTGCACGAAATCCATATGTACGAGCTCAAGAGCTCAAACCAAGGCAAGACACTGTGCCAATGATATAAGTCCAAGACAATACATCAATAGTACATCCCGAACATGTAGGTGGTACCATCCGTATGTAGCATCCATAAGCATATAAGATATCAAATACATCCCAATCCAAACTCTGACAAGCCAAGTAACATCCAAGACAACTCCAGATAATCCAAAATGCATCTAAGGTAGAGCTTCAATGAGCACTCAAGCTCAACGTATGCATAGGGTAATCAACCGTGACATGAGCATCACGCACTTTTGGGCTTTTCTCCTTCTTTTCCTTCCGTCGGGTTACCTTCTTTCCGCCTTTGCCGTGCGTCTTTTCCACTTTCTTTCGCTCTCATCGTGTTGGGGTTAACACCTATCTCAAGCACACACAAGCAAGCAAGACCGAGAGAAGAAGAGACCACTTTTTCCACACACCAAAGAATGAGTTTTTCATTCAATTTTTAGGTTTATATACAAGCCCTAAATCCCTTGGGCACCCATCCCCTTTTTTTACATGACCTAGCATCTTGCTAAGGTCCTTTTTCCCTACTCCCTTCTAGTTGCCTTATCCCTTTACCTATGTCCATTTAGAGTTACAACTTGCACAAGAGGGAGCCTGACGCTCTTATAAAACAAATTACACTACACATTGTGCTTTCCTTGTGAAAGCCTTTGGAGGCTCTCCTTCATCCTTGAGAGAGCACCTTGCTAGAATCTTCAGTGCTTTCCTTCATCCTTGATAGCACCTTGCTAGAATATTCAATGCTCTCCCACGTTTTCTCTGAGCTTGCCTTCTCCTCCATTTTTCTTGCATGGGAATGAGCTTCTCCATTCACTTTTCGACTTGGTCTTTCTTTTCTTATTTTTGGCTCCATGGTCCATGTCCATGACAAGTCTTGTAACTTGCAACCAAGCCATCAAACAATTTTTTGTTGCACATGAACGAGAATTGCATCATGAATTGTCAAAAAAGATTTGAATTTTCTTTGAAAAAGGGCTTATAGCCTTTTTTCTCGGGTTTCAAAAATTAATATTTCTATTTTTGGACAACCATCAAACTCTCTATTATTCCTCAAACCATGCTCACCATCATTCCTTGGAATCCACATGATCTCGTTACAATTTGGTGCAAGCTAAACAATCGGTACTCATTCCAATCTCTCCCCATCTACTTGCACATGAACAAATTTTGAGATTGATTTTTACATATTTTCTCTACAATTCACTATTTCTTGTGCAAAGACAAGGGATTGAGAGCTTGTGTCCTCAGATTGATGGGTTGTTTTCAGGTTCCCCCAACCCTTAGGGAGGTTATTATATGTATATCCTCTACATCACGTGCATTCAATGCAAATTTATAAATATCCTTATCTATGAAATTTTCTTGAATAAAACATAATCCTTTTTAATTTATCTTGGTAATAGCCCCTTTATATTATACCTTTATGTATGTAAAAAATGTATAAAAATGGTATTTTAAAATACCTTATTTTGAATCCACATGATGCATACATATATTCGTGAGTAACTTACCCGAGCCCTAACCCTCCCTTTCATCAATTTTCATGCCACCGTTCATCTCTACATCACGCCATGAAATCCCCTCTCCCCAATAATAATCAAACTTAGGGGCTAAGGTCCCCTGTGAGAAGCCCAAAGGCCACACCTTTTCACATCTTTGAAGCTCCAGTATGGGTATAACCTTCAAGATGAAGAGCCATGAAATAAATATTGGCTTCTTCACTTCTAGGATAAAGGGTGAAGTACAACTCAAGCTTATTGATCCACTCCTCCCATTCTGAAGGCAAAGCATTATCTCCTTTGAAATTAGTGATATTGATATTTTCCTTATATTCTTTTTCATTGTAAGATGGCTGCCCATGAGAATATTGTCTCCATGAAACTTTGTTCCATGAATTTTTCCTAAAAGTAGGTGGCCCAAAACCATGAGATGAAGGTTGTCCATTTGAAACATGCTCTTGGTTTGGGATGTCATTAGCTGATCTTTACTCATCATGCCTTCCACCTTCATGAACTTGATTTTTGACTACATTTCCTTTTTGTACATTTGAGGGCTGATGATAAAAAATCTTGTAGAAGGGGTCACATCCATGATAATCATTATCCCATCGAGTGTTGTTTGTTCCCCTTCATGTCTATGATTATCTTTTGGGCTGCTAAACCATGGCCTTGGGGTATGAATGCCATGGATTTGTGAAGGATGTTGGTTGCCCCTCACTCTAGATGGTTCTTCCCTTTCAAAAGTGTGCATAACTGGCTGAGACTTCTCTTTGCTTAGACGGGAAGGATTATCAATAAAGGGAATTGCATGGGAGTCTTCAATAATTTGAGGTTCCCTTTGTGGCATACTTCCAATTTCCTTTATGACTGAGATGAGTTCTAGGAATAAAGATTTGTTGCTTTACTACAAATCAAAGATTTCTTGGTTTACTTCTGCCATCCCTTACAACAAACCTTGATTCACATGTGTTAAGCCTTCATTCAAAGTCTTCAAATCCTTAGAAAGGCCTTCATTGACATGTCCCAACTCTTTTGACAATAAAAGATAATCATTCTTTGCATGCTCTTCATGTATGTCATGTTGTCCTTGATGTATGCTATAAGTAATCCCAATGCTTAATTATTCATCTATTTGTTCAACATCATGGCCTTCCTTTGTGTAATTTTGATCCTCTTGAAAGTCCCTAACACCATCATTCAATGCCTCAATAATGGGATCTTTCTTTTTATTCATGGCCATTAGGAGACACTAATGTAGTAGTAGATAGTTTGTCACTTAATCCCTTATTTCTCTCAGAATATGGCACCGATTGTCAAGACTATGGGAGAGAAGAAAGGAGTCTCACTTGTAGCTTTCTTGCTTGCACAATGGGGGAATACACACAAAGGTGGAGGCTGAAAACCGTTTTCCTCTTCTTAGTTGTGTAAGCCAAAAAGAAGTCAAGTACATAGAAAATAGAAGAACCCTATATATGGGTCTCAAACCAAACTCAACTAACTAAGGTGGCATACTAACTGAGCCACGAACTAGAGTAGATAAGGATAGCTGTCATGTAGCTATTATTCATGGGCGGTGTACCAACCGCATTTGTAACTGACAAGTCGGTGACATAAATGCACAACGGTCACCCTGGCATATCACGAGTGGAGCTCGATATCTCAACACTCCCCCTCGAGCTCAATCCCAATTCCTGCACACCAAGCAGGTCTCTGAACTTGCGCAGCTTCTCTGCACCCAATGCCTTCGTGAATATGTCAGCTACCTGATCCTCTGTGCTGACATAAACTAGATCAATAAGACCTAGTAAAACCCTCTCCCTCACATACTGATAATGCACCTCAATGTGCTTTGTTCTAGCATGATAGACTGGGTTATTTGCCAAGTGTATACTGCTCATGTTGTCACAATAAATGACAACTGGCCCATCTGTAGGCTGATGCATATCATAAAGTAGCTTGTGCAACCAAGCCACCTCACATACAGCCATTGCTGCACCCCTGTACTCAGCTTCTGTGCTCGACAAGGCAACTGTAGGTTGTTTCTTGCTGCTCCAAGTGACTGCAGCACTCCCAAAAGAGAACACATATCCACTGGTAGATCGTCTATCAGAAATACTACCAGCCCAATCAGCATCAGTGTATCCATGCAACTGTATCTGAACCCCAGTCTCATAAAATAGTCCATACTGCAATGTGGACTTCACATACCTGAGTATGCGTCTAGCCGCATCCAAATGCGGTTTCCTTGGAGTCTGCATAAACTGACTTACCAATCCAATAGCATAGCTCAAATCTGTCCTGGTAATAGTCATATAAATCAAGCTTCCTACTATGCGTCTGTACATAGTAGGGTCTTCTAGAAGCTCACTTGCATCTGCACTGAGCTTCACATTCTGCTCCAAAGGAACTGAAATAGGCTTACAGTCTGTCATCCCATATTTGGACAGCATGTCCAATCCATACTGCCTCTGCAAGAGCTGTATCCCACTTGGTGATCTAATCACCTCAATGCCCAAGAAATAACGCAGCTCTCCCAAATCCTTCATCTCAAACTTTTGCTTCAATAGCATTTTCACATGAAGGATATCTTCATCACTGTCACCTGTCATAATCAAATCATCAACATAAATGACAAGTAGCATAATACCTTTCTCTATTTTTCTCACATAAAGTGAGAAATCTGCCTTGGAAATCTGAAAGCCAATAGTGACAAGATACTGTCCTATCTTGTCAGACCATGCTCTAGGTGCTTGCTTCAAGCCATACAAGGCTTTCTTCAACCTGCAAACAAACTTAGGATGAACAGCATGCACATAACCTGGTGGCTACTCCATATAGACCTCTTCTTGCAAATCACCATGCAAGAAGGTATTCTTTACATCCATCTGATGTAAAGACCATCCCTTTGATACAGCCATAGCAATGACTGCTCTTACAGTTGCCATCCTTGCAACCGGACTGAATGTTTCTTTATAGTCAATGCCATATGTTTGTGCATACCCCTTGACTACTAATCTTGCCTTGTATCTGTTCACAGAACCATTTGCATTGTGCTTCACCTTATAAACCCACTTACAGCCAATTGCATTCTTACCTTTAGGCAAAGGTACCAATTCCCATGTAGCATTTGCTTCCAAGGCATCCATTTCTTCATCCATGGCTTTCTCCCATTTTTCTTTTCCCATGGCTTGCTCAAAAGAAGTGGGTTCTGGTTCCTGTATCACTTTGACCATATATGCATAGTGAATGGCTGTAAATCCATCATATTTTAGCCTATCCACAGGATACCTAGCTCTCGTAGACCTGCGCAAAATAGGTTCACTCCCAGGTGCTCTCAAAACATCCCTGGTCTTCCTTACTCCAGGTGTAACAATAGAAGGAATACCCAACTCATCATCAATGCTCTGTTCTGAGCCACTGGATTCACCATCCACATAAGAGTGACCTGCATTCACATCAAACATGGGCTGATCAACCTTCTCTTTTCCTTTTCGTGATACCTGCATACCACTATCTGCATTGCTTTGAGAAGATTCTCCTGATCTCAATCTGTCTATCCATGGCAAAGAATGTGAACCACTGCTAGAGGACGCTCCAGGTCCACTAATATTTTGTGACTGCTGCTGTGAATTCTGTGCAGCATTACCATTTTGTGCATCTACATCATCAATCACATTTACTGGTTTATACCAGCTGCTCATCTCATCAAAAACAACATCTCTTCTCACTGTAAACTTACGAGTAGAAGGGCTATAGCATCTATACCCTTTTTGCTGCAGAGAGTAACCAATAAAGATGCACTTCTCAGCTTTTGGATCCAACTTGGATCTCAACTCATCTGGCACATGTACATAGGCAATGCAACAAAAAATTTTCAAATGAGAAATATCTGGTTTCCCACCAGTATACCTCTCCTCTAGAGTCATCCCATGTATTGCTGCAGTGGGAGTCCTGTTCATTATATAGACTACTGTAGCAACTGCTTCAGCCCAGTAAAAATCTAGCAAGTCTTTTTCGTTGAGCATGGCACGAGATACCTCTCCAATATGTCTGTTTTTCCTTTCTACAATTCCATTTTGTTGTGGGGTATGACTGCATGAATATTGCTGCTTTATGCCATGCTCCTGCAGGAACCTTGCAAACTCATTTGAGAGGTACTCTCCCCCTCCATCTGACCTTAGGCATTTTATTTGCAGGCTTGTTTCTTTTTCAACCATAGCTTTAAGAGTTTTGAAATGCCCAAAAACTTCACTTTTCTTTTTCATAAAATACACCCAAACTTTTCTGCTATAGTCATCAATAAAAGTGACAAAATAATGACAGCCTCCAAGAGATGCAGCTTTAGTAGTCCACACATCAGAGTGGATTAATTCCAATGGCTTCTCACTCTCTTGAACATGTCTAGGAAATGGTTTCCTTGCCTGTTTTCCGAATTGACATGCTTCACATACCTTATGCATTTCTGCAACCTTGAATTTAGGCAATCCTGCAACAATATTTTGGGCTTGCATTGATTTAAGTCGCTGTACATTAACATGACCAATGCGTTTATGCCAGATATCAATATCTGCAACTACACCGGTCCCATGTGCAAATATTGCTGCACTCAATTCAGGCATGTCTGCATCCAATGTAAACATTCTGCCCTTCTTCTTTCCTTTTGCTATCAAGTGCCCTTATTTTTCATATCCTCAACAAAGCATCCATGAGGATTAAATCTGACCTGCAAGCCCTGTTCAACCATTTGACCAACAGAACCTAGATTCTTGGTGATATTCGGGACATGAAATACATCGGACAGGTATTTCTTTTTCCCATCCTGCATAGACAAATGAATTTTTCCAATCTGCACAATAGGATGTGCAGTATCATCACCAGTCTCCACAAATCCTGGTTTTTCCATTTTCCTTGCATCCTCCATCCATTCTGCATGACCTGTCATGTGGTTTGATGCACCTGAGTCAACATACCATACATCATTGCTTTCTTCTGCACTTGTCACAGAATTGTTCATGTGCTGCACCACAAACAAATGGTCATTTCTGTCATCACCCTGTCTACTAGAAGATGCATAATTCCCTTGTTGCAATTTACCATTCATGATGTCATTCTGCTTTTTATAGCAGTCCTTAGCCATATGACCCATTTTACCACAGTAGTAGCATTCAACATTATTGTTTGCATTTTGGCCTCTTTGCCATCCACCACGACCTCTTTGGCTCCCCCTGCCTCTAGAGTTACCACGTCCTCCTCCATAGGACTGGTTTTCTTGAGTTTGCTGCATATTCTGATTTCTACCACGGCCTCCAGATCGGGCTCCTCTACCTCTGCCTCTACCTCTTCCAACATTTGAGTAGAAGACAGCTTCTTTTGAAGTTCCTTCTGAAGAAGATGCACCACCATTTCTCTCCTCCTCAGAAATTAGAAGAGCAATCAACTCCTCAAAATCAAGAAATCTTTCACGAACTGAAATGGATGTCCGAAACTGTGCATAATCCTTTCCTAGACCATTCAAGGTCACAGAAACTAAATCATCATCTTCCACTGGCGACCCAATGGAAGCAAGTGCATCTGCAATCTTCTTCATCTTCATGTGGTAGTCATTGATGCTCATATTTTCTCTTTGCACATTATGCAACTCTTGCTTGAGCTGCATTTTCCTGGCTTGCGTATTTGTGCTATACATTTTTGATAAAGTATCCCATGCCTCCTTTGGCATACTTGCATCCTGAATATGCACAATCATAGAGTCTGAAATGCTGATAGACAGCCAATACATAACTTTCCTGGCTCTCTCATGCCATGCTTTAAATGCCTGCATTTGCTGTTGATTGAGAACATCAGGAAGAACTGGTTCTTCTTCATTTCCTGCAATAAATTCCCAATATCCTTTTCCCATAAGGAAATTCGTCATTCTAAACTTCCATGCTTGGAAGTTGTTCTTGTCAAGCTTTTCAGTTACAATCTGTGAAAGAGAATCAGACGCCATTACAGAACACTGCAAAAAATTCTGTCACTGCAAAAAACACAGCTTCACCCTCACAAGGGCAAATCTGCAAAACTGGCGAAAGTGGTATTTGACCACACAGTCACTTCCTAGTGGCGATTTCTGTGGTGACTTTTCACCGACCTGTAGAACAGTGGTCGCAGAGCATAAAATAGGGCTTTTTCCTGAGTGCGTGCAGAAAACTTCTGTCTCCAAAACAGGCCCCGAAAAGGCCTCAAATTTTAAAAAAAGGGTCACCAAGGGCTAAAGCCCTTGTCCCGCAGCATATACTGCCCTCTTGCTTCACCGCGAAGGGCGTCTCAACCTGAGACAATGCACTCTTGCAATTTCCGGCTGTGCTACCTGCAGAGATCTGCTCCTAAAACAGAAAATGAAAGCAACAGTGCTCCTCTTACCAGAACACCACGAGCTTGGCTTGCTTTCTTGAGCTCCTTACCACGAACAAGGCTCTGATACCATGTCAAGACTATGGGAGAGAAGGAAGGAGTCTCACTTGTAGGTTTCTTGCTTGCACAATGGGGGAATACACACAAAGGTGGAGGCTGAAAACCGTTTTCCTCTTCTTAGTTGTGTAAGCCAAAAAGAAGTCAAGTACATAGAAAATAGAAGAACCCTATATATGGGTCTCAAACCAAACTCAACTAACTAAGGTGGCATACTAACTGAGCCACGAACTAGAGTAGATAAGGATAGTTGTCATGTAGCTATTATTCATGGGCGGTGTACCAACCGCATCTGTAAACTGACAAGTCGGTGACATAAATGCACAACGATCACCCTGGCATATCACGAGTGGAGCTCGATATCTCAACACCGATCCCAATGCTTAATAGCTCTATGGGAATCTTATTATGTGGGGATGTAGTATATTTCAAAAGATAGGACTTGGGTTGGATACTTTGAGTGGAACAATGTAAAACAGTGTCCCCCTCCTATATGCTATCTGGGTGTTGTCTCAACATATTACCTAGTGCTAGAAAATTAGCAATAACTTGAGCTCCTCATATCGGATTGCCAAAATTTTTAATTCAAATGGAAGCTTAGGATCCCCTTTTCAAATAGACCTATAAAGAAGGGAGGGTCACCTCTCTTAATTGAGAAGGGAGGGTCACCTCTCTTTTGTTTTCCCAACTCACCTAGCATCCATGTTTTCTTGTGGGAACCAACATGGCAAGTACATTCTAATGGCTAATCAAACAAGGATGCTATGCATTGACTGAAAAAGCCTTTAAATTCTTTAATGAAATGCAAGTGGATATTGGAAAATGATTGAATTGAAAGGGCTATGGATAGGGAATTACCATTTTGCAATGACTCACTGCTTTTACAATATTCCCACTTACCATTTTCATCAATATTTTATTCCTATAGCGTCAATGATCAATCATCCAAAAAAAATCCAAGTTAAGTAGGCAGTGAGTAGCATTTATGCAATAAATTAAGCATCAACATTTGAATGGACAGAAAGAAATTTATCAAGAAATCATAATTAATCCTAGGTTGAATTCTACATGCCCTTCAATGGGAATTAATGGGTTCTATTACACTCAACCTCTCTTATGAACAATGGGACTAGTTCAACAATTGGATGAAAAGAGAGATTAAGTTGAAAGAAATAGAATTACCTCTTTAATGTTGATGAAGAGTAGTAGATGAATCCAACCAATCAACATTCAGCATAATCCACCATCAATGGACCAAAATTGAAGATCGTCAGACCAACTTCAAGAAAGCTTTTCCTAATATGATTGCTCCCATGTAATCTTTAGTCCTGATCAATAAGATTGCTCCAATGCAATTAAGAGAAGCCAATGATTTGATAGAAGTCTACAATAGCTTGTTGGAGAATATCCTTTGAACTTTGAAGAGTGTAAATTTTTGTTAGAATCATGGATTCCATGAATTTTCAGACATTTCCATGTTCAAGGGGCTAAAAATGCCTTCAATCTTGAAGAAATGCTTTAATGTAAGTCCAATCTTTAAGAAATACATTTAATTAATCCTTCTCAAGGTTGTAGACAACAAAAGCCCTATATATCGAAGCCTCAATGAAGCAAAATTTGATGAAGATTGATGGCTACCCTGTTTTTCCCAATCTAAGATGAGAAAATGCTTCAATATTTCTTGGAAGCTCCAATGTTTTCTCAACGTCGGTCCAATGCTTGATGTAGATGCCAGACTACTTGTTGTAAGAGGTTAAAAATTCATCACATAGGGTAATATCATAAGGAATGAGTGGCAATGAGAGAGTCACAAACTGGGAGAGCCCAGCCTTAGTAATAAGGCCTAATTTCATCAATTGAGAATGACCAACATAACATATTGGACTAGAGGAGGAGTTCGTGGTGCCATTCAGATAAAAAACAAAACACACACCACACATAGACACAAAGGAGGCATGTAAAACAGTGAAATAAAAAACCAATAAGATCTTAATAGAGAATCAATTCATTCACAACACAGAAGACCACCCCAAGCAAATCACATCCTAGAAAATATTCAATATGACCTACCTACATGTGCGATCGATAGCTTTGTGGAATGCAAACAAACAAGTACCTTGATCCCCGTATCAAGCAAGAAAATAAAAAGAAATATATATATCGTAGCCCAAACCACATCATTGTGACCGTCAAAGTAGAAGGAATACCACAAACTACACCACTCTTGACACAACTAAACCAAGACCAAACTGAAACTTGTCAACATGGATTGAGTAATCGACTATGTCTCCCTCTTTCCCATGTATTGTGTTCATTGATTAGATGAGAGATGTGCAATGAAGATGGATTTAGATTTAATGGTAGGTGGATTTTACCAATTATTATCAATGGGTGATTTTGTAATTAGATGATTAACCTTAAAAAGAAAATCGTAGTTCATTTTATCCTTTAAGAAAAATTTATAGTGCATTAAACAAATCTTGACTTCGATCTTGACTCCAAGGGTCTCTAAATGCATATTCATTTTTCTACCAATTATTATGTGTGTAGCACTTTTTTGTCGCCACGTGCAAGAGTGACGGCTACTTCATTTTATTACCAATTAAAAATGTATGTGTTTAGAGCATGAAGCGTGTGTGCAATGTGAACCATAGGTTTATTTTATTTTATTTGAAATTGATGTGTCATCTTGAGCATAGATACACTTGAAAAAGTGACCAACTGTTTTTTTAAAACAAATAAATGTGGTTGGGGTACACTAAAAAATAAATCAAATTTTGGATACCTATAAGGTATGTGAATACACCTCAATATGAATTGGCACAAGAAAATTGACCCGAGTGAAGAGAAAACTAGCCTTCAAGCAATCCAAAAGACAATCCCACCAAGCTGAAAATTTACAACATGAGAAACAAATACCCAAAATACCACATGTAATTTTTATTATATTTTTTGGATTTTTAAAGATATTTTTATCCACTTTTTATTTGATTTTATATTGGGTGTTGGATTTTCTATTTATGTAAACAACAATCAAAATGTTAAAAATGGGTATATTTTTTTTCAAATTTTTAAGAAAATTTTCAACTATGTTTCTAAAATTTTAGGGATTTTTAATGAAAATTTAAGGTTTTTATTAGGAATTTTAATTTTTTTTCTATTTTTATTTGTAATTTTCATCTTAAATTTATAAGCAAAAATTTTAGCAAATTTTTGGAATTATTATGGTATTTTAAGTATTTTTAATATTTTTAACATTTTAAAATGACAAAAAATGCGTGTACCAAGATCTGCTACACTATGTGTGAACAGCAAAATGCGCTAAAACTCGTTGAAGCAACACACCTGCATCCAAGAAAATTCCTATGTGTGAACACCGTCTAATGAAACAGGGAAAAACCACAGCACGTAGAAACTCATGTGACCAAGGACCTTCGCAAGGGGGCAGAGGCGATTCGGGGGCCTGATGGATAGGTAATGTGAAAAACTAAGGGCGAGGGCAGCGAGGGCATGGGTAGAGGTTTACGAGGGGTGTTAGGGGGGGAGGGGGGGTTTATGGGGGGGTTTACAAGAGGTTAGAAACGGGGGGTACAGGGAATGGGAGCTAGTGGGCGGGGAGCATAGGGGTGGATAAGGGGGTTCTAGGTGGGCGGGGTAAGGGGTGGGTCAGGATGGTGGGTAGGTTGGGGAGGGAGGCCGGGTTAGGCGGGAGGCAGCAAGGTGGGGGGCGGTTGGTCAGAGGTGGAGGGTAGGGAGGTGAAGAAGGTGGCGGGGGGTAGGAGGGACGTGGCTAGTGGTTGGCGCGGCCGCGATTGGAGGGGAGTTAGGGAGGGGAGAGGTGTCCGTAAGAGAGAGTGAGGGAGAGGAGAGAGAAAGGAGTGGGGGAGTGGAGAGTGGGAGTGTAATGTCCCCCCCAGTGTTTCCCCCATGCCTTCCCCATGTGAACCACCCCCACTTTTAAAATCTTTAAATTTTTCTCGAATTTTTTTACCCCTCACCCTCTCCCCGCCGACAGCACGTCGAGGAAAGAGAGAGAGGGAGTGAAGTGTCCAATGGGGGGCACGTAGCCCCCCCAGATGGTGGAAGGCACCGTCCTCCCCCCCCAGCTTATAAGGGCACGGCAGCAAGCCCTCCCCCCTGGCTCCGCCTGGACACAGTGCCCCCCTCCAGTTCTGTAGCACGCTCCTCCCCCCCCCCCTCGTCTGGGGTACAACGCGCTCCCCCGGCATCCTCATCAATAGCCTCCCCCCCCCCCCCCCCTGTGTGCTCAGCGAGAAGAGGAAGAAGGAGGGAGAGAGGGAAGGAGAGGAAGAGGAGAGAGAGAGAAGAAGAGAAGGAGAGGGAGAGAAATAAGGAGAAGAAGAAGAGAAGAAGAAGAAGAAGGGGAAGAAGAAGGGAGAGAGGGAAGGAGAAGAAGAGAGAGAGAGAGAAGAGAAGAAGGGAGAGAAAGAAGGAGAAGAAGAGAGAGAGAGAAGAAGAGAAGAAGGGAGAGAGGGAAGGACAAGAAGAGAAGGGAGAGCAGGAAGGAGAAGAAGAAGAAGAAGAGAGAGAAGAAGAAGAAGAAGGAGAAGAAGAGGGAGACGGAGAGAGGAGAAGAAGAGAAGAAGAAGAAGAATAGAGAAGAAAAAGGGGAAGAAGAAGAAGAAGGGGGAGACAGAGAAGGAGAAGAAGAAGGAGGAGAAGAGGGAGAGAGAGAAGAAGAAGAGGGAGAGAGAGAGAGGAGAAGAAGAGAAGAAGAAGAAGAAGAGAGAAGAAAAAGGAGAAGAAGAAGAAGAAGAGGAGAGAGAGAGAAGGAGAAGAAGAGAAGAAGAAGAAGAGCAAGAGCGAGAGAGAGAGAGAAGGAGAAGAAGAGAAGAAGAAGGAGAGAGAGAGAGAGAGAGAGAGAGAGAGAGAGAGAGAGAGAGAGAGAGAGAGAGAGGCAAGCCGATGCTAGAAGGAGAAGAGGAAAGCACTCTTGGAGCAATGGGCTTCTTGCGTTAAGGGAGATCTAGAGTTGGGGATTACGAAAGTATCAACAAGTCGAAGATTAAGACCAAGGTTTTAACTGGGAGATGGCACTTGAAGAACTTCGGTGTTTTCGAACCCTTTTTCTATCTATGCTTATTGTTCTATTAGTAGGAATGAAAGAACTTCTATGGTTCTACACGCTCATAGGTCATAGTCTTCATTTTAACATCCATTGAAGGGAAAGGATACTCATAAAAGCTATATGTTGGTTATGTATTCTTTCATTCCTAGTTGTTCATACATGTAGATGGTCGTATAAAATTCCATATGTGATATTGCCAAGTTATGATGAAACTTAATGACTAGCAATGGAGTCTAGCCGTATAAACCCTAAGGGGGAAGGGCCACCTAAGCAGATTAGGTGATTGTTATCTTAGAAGGACTTCTACCTCAAAAAAGGTTGTAAATTCTTTGAGCAAGTGTTTTGATACATCCTAGTTAAGTTCTCGATGTGCATGCAATGGGATTGCGATGCCTTGAAGCAAGTGGTTGTGCGTTGCACTGTTTGTTGATGTGGTTTTGGATGCTAATCCAAGTTGTTTGTGATTGATGATTGCATGGACGGGTTTGAGATGATTGATTTCCATGGAAACAAAAGGGATGTTTTCCCTAGTAAATGTTGTTAAGCTGGTTGCTTCAGCTATGGTTGATTTCCTAAAGGGATAATTAAGGAAGGATGGCACTAGCTACCCTTTGTGAACCGCCAAACCCTAACCAAGGGGGTTATGAATCTGTGTCGGGAATGTGGACCGAACCCGCTGCAAGAGGTCTCTCCGTGGAAATTACTTGGCATAAGAGGGCGCTTGGGTGCCAGTGGGGGCTCTGGTCGTAAATCCCAATGCCTCCGAACCCTACACAAGTGTTCTACGTGACTCGAGTTGGGATCTCGAGGCCTTGATACTAGTTACAAGGCGAAATCTTGGTAGGATAAACCTTCGGGTTTTTTTATTGCCGGGAGACGGAAGGATTTTTCTGCGGAGGCAGAAAGGGACACTTAATTCTCCTGTATGGGTAGGAGACAAACATTAATCTGAAGATAAGTTAAGGAAGTGTTTGATCTTGTTTTATCTTGTCTTCATATCAGTGCTCTAAATTACGTAAAGGAATCTGTGATTAATGGGTTAATTAAGGAAGCTGATTTTATGTGTCAAACATAATGTGGTAGGTAATTAGATAACCAAAACAACCCCTGAGGGAAGCGTGGTGGATGTGACCGTCGGGTCCATCCTATAGCAGGGTGGTCTCGGTTAGCCGAGATCTTTCCTCAAAGGAAATGTTAACAAGAAATGTTAGGAAAAGTCGGACGATGACCTTAGACAATGTTCGTTAGAACCCTGATTCATACCAGGGCCGGAATGGGACTATGCCCTATAGGCAGAGAGGTCGAGCGATGCATCCCTCTCGTTTCCCATTCTCTTTGAACCAATTGTGGTATGAGTCTGCTTTGGTCGAGTTATACCTGTGCAAAGTGGAGCTGTTGCAGACCGACACTGGAAGGCTGTTAGGAAGACCCGACTACAAGAAACCCGAACTTCAGGTCAATCCTAAGTGGGAACAGCTGGATAAGTTTCGTTGCGAGGCAGACTCGAGAGACCCTAGTTGGCAAACCCCGTGTCATTCCTTGGAAGTGCTGGGCGGTGTCTTCTAGATTGATCTCTCGATGGGCTGCTAAGACGTGTCCCGCAATTTAAGGGGCGGGCACGTTACAGTTGGTATTAGAGCAAAACTGCTTAAGCTAAGGTCTGTGCTACATGATCAGAGTTGCGCAGCAGGAGCGTGATTGTTCCTAACCCACAGGTCCTAGAACCCAATGATAACTTGTCATCAATAAACCCTAAGCGCATTCGAGATGAGGACATCTCAATTCCCCTAAGGGGGAGAGGATGTAATGTCCCCCCCCGCGATGTTTCCCCCAGGCCTTCCCCATGCAAACCACCCCCCCTTTTAAAATCTTTAAATTTTTTTACCCCTCTCCCTCTCCCTGCCGACAGCACGTCAGGGAGAGAGAGAGAGGGAGTGAAGTGTCCAATGGGGGGCATGCAGCCCCCCAGATGGTGGGAGGCACGCTCCCCCCCTCCGTCTGGGGTACAGTGTGCTCCCCTAGCGTCCTAATTAGTAGCCCACCCCATGTGCTCAATGAGAAGAGGAAGAAGAAGAAGAAGAAGAGGAAGAAGGAGGGAGAGAGGGAAGGAGAGGAAGAGGAGAGAGAAAGAGAGAGAAGGAGAGAAGGAGAGGGAGAGAAAAAAGGAGAAGAAGAAGAAGAAGGGAGAGAGGGAAGGAGAAGAAGAGAGAGAGAGAGAGAAGAGAAGAAGGGAGAGAAAGAAGGAGAAGAAGAGAGAGAGAGAAGAAGAGAAGAAGGGAGAGAGGGAAGGAGAAGAAGAGAAGGAGAGAGAAAAGAGGAAGAAGAAGAAGAGGGAGAGAGAGAGGGAGAAGGAGAAGGAGAAGAAGAGGGAGAGAGAGAGAGAGGAGAAGAAGAGAAGAAGAAGAAGAAGAGGGAGAGAGAGAAGGAGAAGAAGAAGGAGAAGAAGAGGGAGAGAGAGAAGAAGAAGAGGGGGAGAGAGAGAGAGAGGAGAAGAAGAGAAGAAGGAGAAGAAGAGAGAAGAAAAAGGGAAAGAAGAAGAAGAAGAGGGAGAGAGAGAAGAAGAAGAAGAGGGACAGGGAGAGAGAGAGGAGAAGAAGAAGAAGAAGAAGAAGAAGAAGAAGAAGAAGAAGAAGAAGAAGAAGAAGAAGAAGAAGAAGAAGAGAGAAGAAAAAGGAGAAGAAGAAGAAGAAGAAGAGGAGAGAGAGAGAGAAGGAGAAGAAGAGAAGAAGAAGAAGAAGAGAAAGAGAGAGAGAGAGGAGAAGAAGAGAAGAAGAAGAAGAGAGAGAGAGAGAGAGAGAGGCAAGCCGATGCTAGAAGGAGAAGAGGAAAGCACTCTTAGAGCAATGGGCTTCTTGCGTCAAGGGTAGATCTGGAGTTAGTGATTACAAAAGTATCAACAAGTCGAAGAAAGACCAAGGTTTTAACTAGGAGATGGCGCTTGAAGAACTTCAGTGTTTTTGAACCCTTTTTCTATCTATGCTTATTATTCTATTAGCAGGAATGAAAAAACTTCTATGGTTCTACATGCTTATAGTTCATAGTCTTCATTTTAACATCCATTGAAGGGAAAGGATACTCACAAAAGCTATATGTTGGTTATGTATTCTTTCATTCCTAGTTGTTCATACATGTATATGGTCGTATGAAATTCCATATGTGATATTGCCAAGTTATGATGAAACTTAATGACTAGCAAAGAAGGCTTGGAGTCTAGCCATATAAACCCTAAGGGGGAAGAGCCACCTAAGCAAATTAGGTGATTGTTATCTTAGAAGGACTTCTACCTTAGAAAAACAATAGAAGATCCGTTTACCAAAATACAATATAGGAAAAAGAAAACATGTCCGATTGGATAAAACAGACATGTCCAATAAATCAAGATATGGATCAAGTGAGAAACACGGGCGTTTACATGGAAAAAATAACAAAAATGCACACGAAGAGCAAAAGAAAACCAATTAGAGAATATCGATCAGTTGAAATAGAGTGCAAAAAAAAGGAAAAATGTCAAGGAAGAGGTTTTCAACAAGGCTACTATGTCAAAACACAATTTTGGTGGAAGAAAGTAGGCTGATGTTGAAGCCAACTTAATACTCAATTGAGCAAAGAAGTTGCGTGCCTCATCAGAATCCAACTCTCCTCTATCTACAGTTACTTTACCCACACAGCCATATCTACAAAACACTTCTTCAAGCAAAAAACGACAAACAGCTTGAGTGGATTTGGTTGTTAAGGCTTTGCCTTCAACTTGATTGATTAGATCCTCTCTTGCAAGCACTAAATATCGCATATTCCATACTCCTGTAGGCATAGTTATAAGATCAATAACCCATCTATAATGTATAGACAAAGGATAAGTTGGTTGTAACCCATCTCGATGCTTGACCATAGGATACATTCACACATAGCAGGTTTCAACAAAATGTGCTATGTCCCGATACATGTTTTGCCACCAATATTTTTATTTGACTTTACTAAAGGTTCCC